>NC_137898.1:43749715-44953049 GCF_963455335.1 Martes martes
AGCCCCCTGCAGCTCTAGTCCCCCTGCATTGGGAGCACACGATGATGCGGCAGCCATCCCCCCACGGCATTCTCACTATCGTACAGTAGAACCCAGGCCTGGCCACCCGGCTAGCCCCTCCTCTGCCCACCTCACCCCTGCAGGTGTGGCTGGCTCAGCATCTGTCCTTCCCACAGGACAGCAGCTCCAGCCCGCCTTGCCTCTGCCTCTTCGGCCTTCCTCGATGCCCTCAGCCTGCCTCCCCACGGTGATGGTGCCAGTGCTTGGATTTCCAGGCCTTACATCTGCCCTTCAGTCCCCAGCTGCCTAATTTCCTGCCCACCTCCCTGACCCCCGCTGCCAGGCCTCGTGTCCCTTCTCTAGCCCACCCCAGTGGCCGCCTTGCCCCCCGCACCCAGGATCCAGGCCACTGTAAGACCAGCGTCTCCTGGGCTACTAGTTTGCCAGGGGAGGAAGAGAGGCACAAAGGGACTTTTGCCTAGCAGCCCAGGGACAGGGACAGTTGTCACCTAGCCTGGCCACCGCAGAGACCACCCAGTGAAATTTCAAGACAACACAGGCAAGATCGCCTGATAATGCAGCATAAACCCAACCAAGCTGGTAGTCCTGGCGTCCCCCCCGCCCCTCCCCGATCAGAACCAAATCACAAACTGTGAAAGACCCACCAATAGTGTTCTAGAAAGTGGTAGCCATGGCAACAGAAGGAGGCATCCCATTTCTATGGTAACTGGGGTGGCGAGGCTGTTGGCTGTAAAGTCAGACAAACCTACTGAAGCTCTGTTGACTTAAGAAAATGTTTTATAAATCACCAAGTTATTTTTATGGTAACCCCGCCCCTGAAACCATAAATCAGAAAAGCAATTTACTATCTATTAAAATGACCAATATGTGCGATGACTTTCATTTATAAATTATGTATGCCACAGTCATCTGTAGAAGATTGTGCTTGCCTTCCAGAATTGTTCCGGGGTTCGCGGTGGGGATCTGCGTGCTCGCAGTCTGGCGTTCCAGGAACAAGGCGATGGTGGGACTGCGGTGCGCGGACCGCCGTTCGGGTCTGGCGCTCACGTGCTGTGTGACCTTGGCAAGTCACTTCCCTTCTCTGGGCCTCAGATTCATCACTGGTACACTGAGGGTTGGACTCGGTCCCTTCCGAGGATTCCGAGACCAGGCAAGGCTGCAGGCAGTGGGGCTGATCCCGGGGCCCCTGGCTGCTGTCCAGGCCCAAGCCCCCTGAGGCTTCAGGTCAGTTTTTTCGCCTAATTAAATCTGCCCAGCGAGGGTATATGGCGTTTGAGTTAATCCAGGCGGAGTCAGTGATGCAGAGCAGGCGGGATGGCTAATTGGACTAAATAAATTGTCAGTCGAGTTGAGTTTGGAAACTGAATTACACTCGTCTGGCCTTCCCTGGGCTGGGCAGGCCCCCGGCATGCTGAGCTGGCTGAGGGCTGCAAGGGGGCAGCGGGGGAGGGGCCTCTTTGGAGTCTAGTTCCTTTTTGGTCTATCAATAAATGGGGGGCCCTGGGCAGTCCATCCCGGCATCCAGGTCCCTGCCCCTGTTCCTTTTCACTAGTCCTTCCCCCTTGGCACCCAGCTCAGAGAGCAGCAGGTGGATGAGTTCCCCACGATGCTACACAGAGGGGGTGAGTGGAAGTGTGCGAGAGTTTGTGCAGAGAACATAACACGGCCGAGTGGGCACCTCTTTGGGCAAGTCCATGTTTGTGGGAGAGTCCGGGGGGAGAGGGGGACAGACTGTCAACGCGGAGTGGGTGTAGACATGGTGAAGGTGTGTCCCCTGTTTATCCGACCTGACTCCAGGCATGTGTGAAAAGCTTGTGTAAATGATCACCATGTGCAGTGTGTGGTTCCTACAGGTGGTAGGAGTGTGTGTGTGAGTGTGTGCATGCGTGCACAAGTGTGTGTGTGTGTTAAGAATATATGAGGAGTGGTGTGTGTGTTTGTATGTAGATAAGGACATGTTTGGCGTGTGATGTGTCTGCGTGTGTGTATAAGGACAGGTATGGGATCGTATGGGGCTGGGGCACGTAGGAGCCCTCTCCTAGGGGAATCGGGCTGGCTAGGCACTCTGGACACGTGTTCTCTGAGATAAGACCCAGCCCAGGGCTGTGACCCTTTTCCATGCCAGAGATGATCATTCACACACTAGCCCTGGGGTGTGGTCCTTTCTCTGGAACTGTCTCTGACTGAGAGAAAGAGGAGAGAAAGGGCAAGGGTTGGGGGAAGGCCACAGGGAGGCGGGGCTGTGGTGTTCAGGTCAGAACCCCCTCCTCCTGTCACACTCCCCCTCTCAGTCCTGGGACCCATCCTGGGCAGTGGGGGAACCGAGGCCAGGAAAGGCAGGGCCCAGGCCTCCAGCCTTCCAGAGAGAGGCTTCCTTGAATTCCCTCACGACCCTAGAGCTAGGCCATATCCAGAAAGGGCTGCCCCGACAGCTATGCAGGCAAATTTGGAGGTGGCCACAGTTTCCGTGTTGCTTTCGTTCCAGGATGCACATTCTTTTGTCGCATTTTGGAAATGAAAACATGTCATAAAATGTACACATCTTTAAAATAGTATGTCTAACCCCATCCCCAGTGTGCTATTATTCAACTCATGTCATGTGTTAGATCGATGGTGCCTTAGACTTGTGAAAACAAGGTCATTAGAAACCCCAAACACCAGGGAAGAGGAGGCCCTCAGAGGTTTCTGGTCTAAAAGCTGCCCCCTGTGGCATGAATGGAGAAACGGAGGCCCAGCAAGGAGACCCAGCAAGGGAAAGGATCTGCCCCAGGTCACAGAACTCTGAAGGCGGACAGAGATAAGAGCGTCGGTACTGGACTGCTGCCTGGAGCTTTCATGGTCACGGCTTCTGAGCCTTTGCTTGAGACGCCCGCCCAGGCCTCTCTGCTCCCCGAGCCCCACCAGCCTTCCAGACCCCAGGTCAAAGGGAGGCAATGGCCGGAGCAGAAATGACAGGATCTTGAAGTCAGGATCAAACCCTACCTGCACCTCTGGCCCTCATGGGTCCCATCACAACAAAGTGCTTAGGATCAGAGCATCGCAGACTTAGAGAAGAGAAGACTCTTACAGTCATGACATAGGAACCACCGAGTTGGGAGGCAGCTGGGGGACTGAGGTGGATGTGCCCCTCCCCCCCATCCCAACACAACAGCACTGCCCTTCCGAGAGCGGCAGGAGTGAGGTTGGGCGCACGCACCGACACAGTCCTGGCTAAGCAGCATGGGGACCCGTCTGCCCAACCGGGGCTAGCCCTGGTCCTGGAGGACACAGGGAGGAGTGTCCCCTGAAAGACAGCCCCTGGGAGCAGTCTCTGGGTGCAGCACCAAGGAGAACTTACTTGGTGACAGCCAAAGCCAGACCCCTTGGAAGGGTGATGGGGAGGCTGGAAGTAAGAAGCCCTCCCTGGGGGCGCTGTGGGGGCACGCACGGGGCAGGAGTGGGCTGAGGCCTGCGTGATGGACAGGAAGGCAGTGGGGTGTGCTGGGGGAGAGGGACTCAGCAGAGACACAAATGCAGGCTCCTTGGTCCCATGCTCAGAGACAGGGTCAGCAGGTATAGGTGGGACCAGAAACTGACCTTCGACCTGGGCCCTCCATGGCTCTGATGCCTCCAGCCCCATCCTCGCACTGGGTATCCATGAGGCCAGATGAGACCCAAGCACCGGGCAGCTCGGTGTATAATGAAGCTCATGAGCCCAGGACACCCTGGAGACTGGGAAGTGGGCAGCGTGGCAGGAGGCGGAGTCCAGGCCTGGCTTCAGAGGCCCGAGTTTGAGTCCCAGCTCCACCATGGTCTGTCTGACTGCAGCAGGCAAGTGAGCTCTGGGAAACGCAGCCCCATCATTTTTCAAGTAGGGACTCTAACAATAATAATAACACAGCCTGGGAAGTCGGATGCTACGGAGCTCCTAGAGCAAAAGGCCAGGTGTCTAGGCTTTCCCTAAATCCCAGGCAGAATTCTGGGGTTGGGAGACACCTCGAGACTGCCAGTTCCCTTGCACACTAGGATTCCAGGAGTTGGGCCAAGGCTTCCTTCCACAAAAATCTAAACACAGCATTTTCCCCCCTGAATTATTGGGGGGGGGGAGGGTGGAAGTTACAGGGAGCAGCAGCAAACAGCTAACGAGAGAAACGTTTCATTTCAGAATTTTTCCCTAATGTTTTCCTCTCCTGCTACCACTTGCCTGCTGACAAACTGGGAGCAAATGAGAGCCTCATGGGAGCCAACGGCATGGCCTTCAGAGCCCATTTCCCGGGGCCACAGACCCAGGCAAAGCCATGTCTGAGACCCAGAACACCAGCCTCCTGCCAGTGAGGGACTGTCCTCAGGGTAAGGGTGACTTCACATGCCCACTGCCACATGGTTATCCACATGAGCCCCTGCTGTGGGCCCGGGAGCAAATGAGGCTTGGTGGGCAAGGACACCCAAGGTCATAAGGCAAGCAGGGTGGGAGCCAGAGCTCCTGGCGTTCTGGCCTAACTCTGGTGATAAGATGGAGGCTGATGACGGCAGCTTCCGGGGCTCAAGGGGTCCCTGCCTCCTGCGCTCTCCATGCATCGGGTCTCTCAAACCTCACATGGGTCTAGAGGGAAGTTTGACTGGTATAATTTTTCAGACGAGGAGGCTAAGGTTTACAGAGGTGGAGAAGCTTGCCCAAGCACTCGGAGGGCCTCTGCCGTGCCATCAGTCCCAGCCTGGTTCGAAGGCCTGCTCTCCAGGCCTCCCGTGGGCAACCCAGCCCCCCACCCACTATATCCACAGTGCTAGTCAGCCTAGCTGTGCCCGAGAGCCAGACCTGGCTGCTCTGGCTTGATGTGGACCTTAGACAGCCCCAGCGAGGTACACAGGCTTGTGTGCTTTAGGGAAGCAGGGCCATGCTGTCCCCGAGTGCCCCTTGAGTCCCCCATGCCTGGAGGGCTGGCTGTCAGGGCCCTAGAAGGTCCCACCAGAAGCCGACATCCTGCCAACTCCTGTGACCTGAGAGTCCCTCCAGGAGACCAGACACATATATCCTCACCCATTAGCATGTTAAACTCGGAGAAACACCAGTATTCCATGCAGGAAATTGTTCTGTTTCAGAGTTCAGAACCATGTTTCTCTGTCTCTGCTGCACTTGCTGACTTTTCTGTTCGTGAGTGATGAGTGATGGAACCCTTCAGAATTCCTCTTTTGCTCTGGCTGCCAGGGAGCTCAGTGACATTTGATGCTCAAGTCTGAACTCATCTTTCACCCAAGTGCAAGGCATCGCTATTTCTTCTCTTTATTATACCACTCCCATGTTTTCCTTTCTTCTTTATTTCTAAGGATTCTGTTATAAGTGTGTCTTATGTGCCTCAAACCTTTTGGTGTCACAGACGGTAATAAGAACTATGTGACTGAGGCTCCTAGATAAGGAAGTGAGTAGGAAGGTGCCCCATCTAGGAGATACAGGCCTCCCATGTGGGCATTTCAGTAACCCTGAGGCAGATGTCTCTGATGGTGACCACCAGTGATGGGAACCTTCCAAGACCACTCATCCTGGCTTTGGACAGCTCTAGAGGTATGCATTGATTTTGTGTTTAAGTCAATCTCCCCGCCTTTCTCCCAACAATCCCAGTTCTGCCCTCTGGGGTCATTGGAACACACCTGCTCCTTTTCCCTGTGACAGCCCTGTCCACACAGGCAGATGGGCCTCCGGACCCACCGCTGAGCTGTCCCTCCTGCAGGCCAGGCCTTCCCTGGCCTCCGCCACATTCCCTCTCCTGGGCCAGCTCCCCTGCTTCAGAGTCTGATTTGGTTAAGTGCTCACTGTGTGTGGCTGAATGGATCACACACGTAAGTTACCCTTTCGGATTCCCACAATCATCTCAGTGGCTGGAGTGTTTAGCTTTGTTGAGCCCCACTGTGCTCTGCTATGAAGTAATAATGATCGCTATTACCAACGTGATCTCATTTATCCTTAAAAACTTCTCAGAGGCAGAGGTCATTTCCTCTATTTTGTAGATAAAAAAAAAAAAATTGAGGCTCAGAGTGGTAAAGACATGTGCCAAAACACCAAAACCCACAGAGCTTAAAAGCAGAATCCAGGTATCTCTGACTCTAAAACCACCCAACCCCGGGGCTTCCACTTATAAATCTCTTCCATGTCCATCTAGGTAGGCTGGGAGGAGGACATTAGTCTTCCCATTATGATGACATGGGGTACAGCTGTCGACACTACAATAATCTTCACATTTTGAATCACATCTCTCTCTCTCTCTCTCTCACACACACACACACACATCAACAGCTGTGCCATCAGCAGGACAGTCTTGATTGTCCCCATTAGACAGAAGAGAAAACTGAGGTCCGCAGCTCCATCATCTCCCACTAGGAATCTAATGGGAAATTGCTCCCAGGGCCCACTTGTATTTCCGCATCAAGTTAGTGGTCTTGACTCCCAACAGGGTGTGCTTGTGTGTAGACATATGCATGTGTCGTGGAGAGGGGAATAAAAAGATGGCCCCAAGAGGGACAGCTCAGGGAGGGCAGTGGACACAGTGCAGGTGGGACCACAGTTGGCTGCCCACCTGCTCTCTCTCCGGTGAATATTTATGCCTTATCCCCGGGCTGTGCAGGGCACAGAGTGAACAAAAACTGTCATGACCTCTGGTAGGGGAGGCTGACATGTATCAAGGAAACATACAAGCAAATATGTACCTGTATGAGGTGATAAGGGCTTTCAGGGGAAAGCACAAGGCATCTGATGGGACTTTAACAACACGTCTTGAGGTTCAAGTGGTTTCTGGGCGGAAGTGACAATTGTGCAGAGGTTGGAAGAGTGGGTAAGAACCAACAAGGGGGAATACAGGTTGCAAGGAAGAGCAATTTAGGCAGAAAGAAAAGGAGCAATTTCCAGTCCTCCCATCCCTTGACCGTCAGCAACATCTGAAATTGCCCATACGCCCCCCCTTTATGTCACGTTCCTAGGCTCCAGCTTTCTCTTGATTTTCTCCCTACCTCACTGGCTGCTCCTTCTTGATGTCCTTTGCCAACCTCTTCCCCTGCCTCGAGCGATCAGGGTGCCCTAGAACCTTAGTCTTCTCCGCCATCTACATGCATTCCCTTAGCGAGTCACCTAGTTTCCAGCCTTAAATACCATCACCCATTCAAATATCACCGAACACTCCCAGATGTCTCCCTGCAGCTCAGCCTTTCTCCTGAACTCAGGACTTCGGCATCCGACTCCTTAGCATCTCCAGGGGGAGGTCTGATAGCGCTGTCCCCAACTTGACGTGCCCCCTGAGCTCCCGCAGAGCCTCCACTGACCACACCTCTCCAGCCCATGAAGCAGCAGCTCCAACCTTCTGGACGTTCCTGCCCTACCTCGAATTTAATCCGTAAGGAAAGGCCACCTACGAAGTTTGAAACAAATCCAGAGTCTGACCCGCCTGCCCAGCACTACCCTTACTACCTCCATCCCTGGCAGGATCAATCATTCCCCCCCCACCCCCCGATCACAGTAAGAGCCCCTTCACTGGTCTCCCAGCTGTCACAATTCCTGGTGCTCGAGAACTATTCGCAACAGACCAGCGAGATGATCCTTTTAACATAGAAATCTGCCGGTGTCCTTTCTCTGCTCAGAACCCTTGCACAGGCTCCCCGTTTCTCTCAGAGGAGGAGCCAAGGTCCTCCCGTTCCATGCGGCCCCTGCGTGATCTGGTCCCACAGTACCCCCCCCGCCCCCCGCCACCCCGCCAAGCTCCTCTCCTGCTGCTGTCCCCTTCGCTTGTTTCAGCCACACCCGCCTCCTCAAACATGTTCTCGAAACATGCCAGACATACGCCTGCCTTAGGGCCCCCGCACTGGCTGTTCCCCCCGGCCAGATGCCCTTCCCCAGGTATCCTCACAGCTCATTCCCTCGGCACCTCCTGGGGCTTAACTCTCAACGAGCACCCCTCTCCGATCCGAGCTTCCTTCCTCTCCTTCCCCTCACAGCACAGAGCATCATGGACCTCCCCAGCTTTACTGATGTGTAACTTACAGCGGGCCACATTCAGCCCGTCCGAGGGGCCAGCTGCGTGAGTGCTGGTACTTTCCACCATCTGACTTCCTTACTTCTGGTATTTGCCCTTGGCCTCTCTTCCACCTTAGAATGTAAGTACCGTTAAGGGGCCAGATCTGGGGATGGGGGCTGGCCCTGCTGTCAGGCCCAGCCATGTGCCACACACTAGTAGGGAAAAAGGGGCCCCTTTCTCGGGGACCAGGAGCACAGCTAAGCACCAGGACGGCCTCCCTTCTGTGAGAAGGTCATGGATATATGCCCATGTCTGCTTGTCTCAATCCTTCTATCTATGCAATGAACAGAGCGAAGTTTACCCCTTTCATCCTCCTTAGGGGTTCACTTCCTCTGGCGCCCACGTCCCCTCCTCTGCACGGGCAGCGTGCACTGTCCCTGATTCACTGACACAGCGCCGGTGTCTACACTGGCGAGGTACACAGACACTGACTTCAGACTCGTGCTTACACCGGCACTGACCACACTTACAGCAGATGTATGTGGACACTGGTGCAAGGATAATCTTTGTCTATGCAGCTGTGACTCATCTGGTCACTGATCATCTGGCTCTGTCCTCATCAGCCTCATCTCCACAGAGGCTGTTTGTTACACTGGCGGTGGGCAGAGAGATTGAGAGCAGATCCATGTCTACACCGGCAACGGGGACACTCATTGACAGCAGACTCATGCCTACCCCGGCAGCGGGCACAACCATGTTCCTCTCTTGACAGTGGGCAAAGCCAAAAAAGACCTGGGTGCCCACCGGCCGTGAATATGAATGAGTCAGGACAGTGGACACGAAGGCGTGAAAGTTCCTGTTCACCCCCAGCAGGCCGGCCGGCCGAAGACATTCATTATGGAGTGTAACAGCTCGAGGCCTGCCTTGGGGGCATCCCTGGCATGGGGATGTGGAATTCAAAACCTGCATGCCAGTCCTGGAGTGTGGCCACTGGCATCGGGGGCACATGGCAAGGAGATGAGACCTTGTCTATTCCCAGGGCCTTGAGATCACGCAAGGTGAGGAGAGACTCAGGTTATGTGACTCCCAGTGCCACCCGCCCCCTCCCCACCCCACGCCTGGGGCCGGGCCCAGCCAGCCTGGGCTTAAAAAAAGCACCAGGAAATGTCACTTTCTTTTTGAGGAGGTGCGATGGGAGGAGATGGCCCAGGCAGTTTAGCTGCCGGCCTATTCAAAGGCTGGGAACGGTGACAGTACCCTTAAACCCTGAAGCTGGTTTCCTACCTCCTATCTAGGCGGGACAGAATTCCAGCCCCTTCCCGGCAAGCAGAGCCTTGCCTAGTGCCAGCCCAGGGGCCCCAGTGCCTGCCCGCCTGTCGCCAGGCCCCTGCCTGCTGCTGCGTGTCTACTCTGTCTGTCCAAGCAGGACTGGGCACTGCCCATGGTGCGGCCGTTCCCCCATCTGCAAAATGGGGCGGGGGTGCGCCCAGACCCCCTGGAGCTCCTCCTCTACCCCTAGGATCCCTATGTTACCCACAAGAATACCTAGATCCTACTGGAGACACAGCCTGGCCGAGAGACGAGTGAGGGTGGAGGCCTCCTCAGAGGAGAGAGCTCCGGGGACATCCGACCATCCATCCATGCAGCTTTCAGTGGTTTGTTCATTCATTCAATCATCCAGTATTCACTGAGTGCCTATAATACACCAGGCACCGTTTTTCACAACCACCTCCAGAAACAACAGCTTTAAATAAAGCTCCCAGCACAGAGCTGGGCACCCTCACTCAGGAGTGAGGATACAGACATCTACCATGTGCTGACCCTTTCCCTGAGCCAGACCCATCCTAAGCACTCACACATCTTACTGACCCTGACCAACTCTGAGTTCTGCACTGTGGTGATCACCCCATTTTTGTAGGGAGGGAAACTGAGGCATAGAGAGGCTAGGCTGCCCATGATCAGGAACCTGGGAGGTGATGGAGTTGGAACTGGAAACCCAGCTTTGTCTGAGCTTTGTCTGACTGCAGAACGCAGGCTCTCCACCACTCTCCCAACCCCTCAACACCCATTCATGGAATGAAAGCCTGAGGGAGGGAGTGAAACTTTGTGTTGGTGCAGGTACAGGTCTGTGACCAACTAGGGCCGTTGGCACGCGCGAGCATGGGGAGCACGTATGTGCAGATGTTTGTGTGTTCGCCTGTGGGGCTTTTTTATGGAAAGCCTTCCCCTTGTTGTCTTGGTCTTGTGTGTGCTGGAGCTATACTTAGCTGCAGCCGTGACTGTAATGAGTGGTTAGCGGCACACCAGGCACTCTCATTGGGACCTGGTTTCCCAGGGAGATCGCTGGGGCCAGTGTATGTGTGGAGGGGGTGCAGCTTGGCACTGGGGAATGCTCTGGGCTTTGGGAGGGAGCCTGGAGCTCACAGCTCCATGCATCGTGCAAATGGATGTCCTCAGCTCCAGCTGGAAGGATCTGCTGTAGGCTAGCATCCTCTAAGCCTCCAGACCCTGCCGCCCATGTCTGTGGTCCCTCTACCGGCCCTTGCTGAGTAAATAAAATGAAAGCCTCAGAGCTCATGTCTAGACCCTGGGGACTGATGACAAGAAGCAGGGGCAGACGATGTGTCTGGGAGTTCCCGAGCCAGGGGACTCAGGAGGGTCCCTGCCCCAGCCAGGAGAGCGGCACTGTCCCCTTTTACACAGCCTCCTGGTGCTATTGGAGGGACTTGCTCACTGAGGCTGGGGACCTAGGGAGGAGGAGTGGCCTCCCGACCCCAGGACAGACCGAAATCAGAGGTATGCTCCGTGCAGCCTGGGGCTCAGAGCCCCTGCCACTCGCTGTCTGCCTTCCAGTGGCTGCAGGGCATCCAGAAAACCCTGGACCCCAAGGCTTCCCTGTCATGGGGCTCTGAGTGCAATTTCTTTCCAGCCTGTCTTGCAGCTGCTTGATCAGAACCTCTCACCTTTGAGTATGGGGTGGTCTCCTGGATCAGTCTTGGCCCCCAGTTCCAAGCTCCCTCGCTCCAAGAACCGTCCACCCCTGCATCTGCAAACCTAATTTCTCTGCTCAGGGGCTAGGTTTCTCTACCCTGCCTTCCACCCTGAAGTCTTCAGCTTCCCAGTCCTCTCCTCTGGGATACTTTCTTTGAATGAGAGGTGAGACTTCCTTTCCCGCCTTGAAGCCAAGCGACTAGAACAGTATCCCTCCATCCATCCTTACAACCATTGATTTGAGCACCCATCCGCCAAGGTGCCCACCCAGCAGGGTGTCCATTCATACTTTCTTCCTTCTACCCATTCATCTCCATCCATGGACCCCTCCTTTTATCCATTCTTTCGTCCACTTGCCTATCACCCATCTGACCATCCAAGCACCTCATTCTTGACAACTTTAGCATAATAGAATGGGAAGGAACATAGCACTGCTGTAACTGGTCTTCTCAATCGCCCAAAGATGACCTGGGGATCTAGGCCGTCTTCCACCACTTACTAACTAGATGGTCCATGCAAATAAATTAATCTCTCTGGGCCAGTTGTTCCTTCATCAATGAAATGCGGATACTATCTCATCCTTCCACCTGAGAGGGCTGTGGTGAAGTATGTCACTTTAGCAAGGATTTATTGATTCCATATTATGTAACAGGAACCATCATTCCCTGAGCTGACCCTCCTCCTCGAAGAGGCTGTAGCTGAGCTGGGGAGACAGGAAACCTCAATAGGGCAGCTCGAACAAGGGCAGGAGAAGTTCTCTGGCAGAGCAGACTGTTCAAGAAGGAACAGAACAGGCAAAGGCAGGACACAGGGGAGCAGCTAGGGAAATGGTGAATGTACCTGGAGGCCAAGGGTGGGTGGTCTGGAAAGACATGTTGGGTGGGATTTTCCCAGGGTAGCACAACAGAGTTCAGGAAGGCCATGGGCATGGAAAGACTTGTCCAACAGGTACAAACCACAGCAATTCCTTACTCTGAGACTTTTACTCAGGTCCCCAGATTGCCAGACGGAAAAAAAAAAAAATCTGCTTGGTGACAGCCAGGCCTCAGGAGACATGGTTCCTGCTGCCTAGAAGAGAAGCCAGTGCCCGGCATTTCTAACCTTTGTGCTGCTAAATACATCATTGGTGACAGTGGTTCGTGCCCCTGAGGCTGTGGGGCCACCGGACGAAGCTTCCAC
Source organism: Martes martes (assembly GCF_963455335.1). Classification (NCBI taxonomy): domain Eukaryota; kingdom Metazoa; phylum Chordata; class Mammalia; order Carnivora; family Mustelidae; genus Martes; species Martes martes. The sequence goes on from NC_137898.1 coordinate 43,761,883, forward strand.
AGCTCGCTTCCTTGTCTCTGTGGCTTAGCCAGGCCCTCAGCATGCCAGCTCTCCCAGGGCACCTGAACCCAGGAACAGGTTCAGTGGTGCCCCTGGTAGGTAAGCGTGTCTCATGTGCTAGGCACAATGCTTCAGGCTCTGCTCTCCGAAGCTCACCCCCACCAGGAGCAAAGAGGCTTGGCCAGATGCCACCTGCCTAAGCCCACACTGAGGCCTGTGCTCTCGCCTCTACCCGTTCCCTCCTCACCCTTCCCCTGCCCTTGAGACAGCGGTCTCCGGCACACATGGCCCTGCTTTGAACCATATTTTCTTCCTCACGAATTATCTTTCTGCCTCTGCTTGGTGGATTCGCCCAGCTCCCCTGAGAGGTAAGTGACACCATTATGCACAGTTTATGGATGAGATAACAAAGCCCCCCCCACCCACCAAGACAAGGACCATGCTCCGGGCGTGTGGGCTGCTTGGGCGCCCAGGTGGGAGCTCCCGTGGCAATATGGGGAGAAGCACACCACCTGGACCTGGCCCTCAGCAGGCGCCTGTCATGTATGCCGCCAAGAGCCCTGCCCTCATCCTGGGACTCTGGTGGCTCCAGGTGGCCCAGTGGGTGACTGTGTTCCTCACAGCTGCTAAGAGAACCCCTGAGGCTGAGTATAAAACATTAATCTTTAAGTGGTAAGATGTTGGCCCTGGTAGGAGGCTGTGGTCTAAAATACTTCAGAGTCCTGCCCTGGTGACAAGACCCAAGGGAGTCACACTTCCCTGCTCTACCATCCTCATGGGCAGAGAAGGTCCCTGCGGAGCCAGCAAAGCCTCCTGGTTACAGCAACCCCTTCTAGACATTCGTTTCATGTTCTCCAAATCCCCTGGAGGGAGAGGCCAGTGTCTGCGGGACCTCCTAGAAAGATGCCTCACGTGCCGAACGGTGAGAATGATCAGGCATGACTGGAACACCTGCGTTGGGCCATGTACCGCGCGAACCGGCTTTCTGGACCTTATCTCGTTGGGTTCTCATGGCAGCCCCTTGAAGTGGGAACTCTTGGTATCCCCCCTTTACGGCTGAGATGGCTGAGGCTTACAGAGGTCACACAGCTAATAATCACCGGAGCCAAGTTTGGACTTCAGCAGTCTGCTCCAGTCTGGCCGGTGAACACTATATTGACCATCTTCTCAAAGTCTGACCGAGTGAGAAGCAGGTAAGCAGCCGTGGGGGGCTGTGAGAATGAAAATTGCTGAAAGACTCTGGTCTGGAAGGGCCCTTTCCCTCTGCTCCCACACCAACTTCTCTCCAGCCCCAGAGCCCCTGAGAGGACCACATCCCCACAGCCTGGTGGCAGCCCTGTGTGGCCCCACCACCTCACCCTGACTGGCACAGTTGGCCTTTAGGGAAAAGACGGAGGGTCGCCACTGTGGTGAGGCAAGAGCCCCCTCCCTGAGGCCCAGCTTCCTAGATGTGAGGACTGTGCAGCCCCTGAGGCCATGGGAGGGGAGGAAAGGGGAGGGAAGAGGACAACGGTGGAGACATAAACACCACCAAGCACCAGGCTAGCACACCCAGAGAGCCCACGGGGCAAGACCCTGCCGCCAAGAGCACACTGGGGCTGTGGGGAGCTCTGCTCTTCTCTTTCTGACCTCCCACAGTCTCTCAGCTCTCTGAGCCCGGCCCTGGATACTGGCCTTCCACGGGGTCTTCAGTCCTAGGCACATGCGTCGTCCGCTCAGGACTTCGGCATGTCTCATGACCCCCGTTCCCCAGATGTCACATGTCTCCTTCCCTCACCGCTTTCAAGTCTTTGCTGAAACATCACCTGCTCAGGGAGGCGTTTCCTGCCACGCTGGTTAAAATCCTCCCCACCCCCCAGCACTTCCTGGGCCCTACCCTCTGTGACGTATCTCCACGACACTCCCCACCATCCAACACACTTTATATTCATGTGTCCATTTATTTCTTATTCTCCCCACGCTAGAATGTAAGCTTCTTGAGGGCAGCGATTTCTGACCATTTTGTTCTTTACTCTATTCCTAGCTTCTAAAACAGTGCCTGCCCCCGAGTAAGGAGGCACTCAATAATTACGTTGACTGAATGAAGGAACAAATGAATGCTAACAGCAGCCCCTGGCTGTGCCAGAGAGCATCCTTAGTGTAGAGTAGGGGTGTAGGGCGAGAAGGCCCTTCGCACTGTGGATGGAGAAGGAAAGAGGTAAGGTGGGGGCACACCATGGGCAGGGGGCCAGGGGCTTGTGCGCAGGCCCGGAGCCAGAGTGAAGCAGGAGCAGAGCTGCCAGGCTAGGTCTGGGGAAGGTCTGGACCCGGCCAGGGTTGAAGGGGCACCCAAGGCCGTACGCAGGCTTGAGAAAGCTTCCTTTGGCGGCTGTGGCCCAGGCCGGAGCTACATCTAAGCCTGGGCCCAGTGAAGCTCCGAGGCCCCCTGAGCTCAGCTGTCTGGGGCTGCCCCAGCTAATATTAGCTCGTCCCCACCCAGCCAGGCGTCGGCCTGGCGGGGCAGGCCAGCCCAAGAGGGCACCAGCCCCTGGCACCCGCAGGAGCCCCGGCCCCTTGCAGCCAGTGCTTACTGTCCATCTCCTGTAAAGTTAGGCATGTTGAGGCCCGAAGCTGGGATACCTGGTCCCCTGCCTGCCAGCCCCCTCCACACTGGTGGTTCTGTCAGCATCTCAGGTGCCTGTGCTTGGATCTCCACCACAGATGTCAGAGGCCCCCCCGCCCCCCTACTCTGCGGCACAACTTCCGTCTTTCATCTCCCTCATCGCCCACTACACTGGGACAAGGAGGCAGAGCAGGGACCAGTGGCCCTCACCGACCAGTGGGGGCACTGAGGATCAGAGGGGCCGTGGTCTGTCCATGATGCCCAGCAGCTTTGTGACAGAAAGCAAGACAGAATCCAGGCCCTGCCAAGATGATGCCCCTGAAATCTGGCCCCTGGGAGACAGACTCCAGAAGCGGGAGCCCCCCAGGGCCAAGGTAGGTGAGGTGACCCCTAGAGAGTTATTTGAAAGGGGAGTCAGTTTCCGAAAGAAGGAAGCAGACAGAGAACAGCTGATGGTCTGGGTCTTCTAGAGCCAAGCGCCGGCGAAAAGACAATAATGGAAACTACGATAATTAAGAACTTATTATGTTTCGGGTTCTGGGCTAAGTGCTTAACACATTCAGGCCTCTCCCCTTCCCTATGAGTCAGGCACTATTAATATCCCTCTCGAGGTACAGACAGGTTAGGGAACTTGTCCAAGGTCACACAGCTGGGAATTGCTGGGGCCGGGACATGAATGCAGGCCTCCTGGCTCCAGAGGACACACTCTTAGGAGAGACTGGGCTCCAGGTCACACTGTCAAGTGGGGCCTCGAGGCCCATCCACTTTCAGCTGAACATGTGACTGGGACTCCTAGCCGGGGACCTTGGGACAAAAAGCATCCTTAGGCTTTCAAGGGGAAGAGTCTGTGTTGACAGCCAGTAACTCATAGAGAGAAGGGGGTGACAGAAGGGAGAGGGAACAGAAGGAGGTGGATGGGGAGGAAGATGGGGAGGGACAGCAAAAGAGCCTGGCTGGCCTCCAGGAGGAGTCGCAAGAGAAGTGACACTTGGGCATTTGGTCGGACCACCTGGACCTGGGAACACTGTCCCTGCAACACGTGTGTCCTTGTGTGAGAGCTCGTGAGTCCTGGTTCAGGAAACTAGTTCCTTAGCCTCTGAGCTCTGGTTGTGGGGGGCGGGCCAGGGGCTCACTGGGCTGAGGCGGAGTGAAAAAGGAGTTTGCTGAGGTGAAGGGGGAGGGATGGGAAAAGCCTCATGTGGCCCTGGGTGGTGACAGTGGCAGGTGGGACCTGTCCTGGCTGCTGCTTGCCTCCCCCCACCCCCCCAGCCCTGACCAGGACACTCCGAGGCCCCAGCACTGCCTTAGTCTCTATCTCTCTGTCACTGCTGTAGGCTCGGGGATGGAGGCACTGCGTCCCTGGGTGAGGCAAGGAAGAAGGGGGTCAGCCGGGAACAGGCTCCAGGGTGTGGTGTCTGACCTAGGTCTTGAACTCTGGTCTCCTTATCCATCCTCTCAATAAATATTTATTTAACACCCACTACATGCCAGGTCCTGTTCTAGGTTCTTCTAGTGAAAGAAACAGACGGTAAATGAGGTAAATAAGTAAAATACAGCTAGATGGTGTTGATGCAAAGGAAGAAACAGGAGAGCATGGAACGGCAGGAGGTTGAGCTGAGCAGATGACATCCGAGCCAGACCTGAAGCAGGTGCGGGAGTGAGGGGGAGGGGGATGCTCCAGGTGGAGGGAACAGCAAGAGTAAGGGTCCTGAGGCAGAGGCACAAACACTGTATTGGTGGAAAACCACAGAGGCCAGAATGAGAAGTGGGAGAGAGGCAGGAGAGCAGAAGGGAGATGGTAGGGGCCAGGAGCTCATGTGGAGCCCCCGAACACTGAGGAGGACTTGGGCTCCTCCCTGAGTGAGATCAGAAGCTGGGGTTAGCAGAGCACAGAGGTGGCTTGGTCTGACCAGCATTTTACCCAGGATGGCCCAGGCTGCATGTGGAGAAGGATCCGGAGGGGGGACAGTTCCCAGTAATCCAGGGTAGAGAAGAGGGCGGCTTCAACTAGGGACCTAGTGGTGGAGGTGATGTGACACACTTGGGTTCTGGGATGCTTTCAACATGGAGACAACAGGATTTGCTGATGCATGAGAGAAAGGAAGGACTCAAGGATGGTGCCAAGGGCTTTGGTCTGAGAACTTGCTGGCCTGGGCCTCATCCCCAGGCCCGTCACCCTGGTGCCAACTTCTTGGGCACAAGGAAAGATCAGAATCACCCCTCTTGAAGCTCTGCCACCCTGCACACACCCATTCAGGCTTCCCGGTGTCCTGATACTTCCTCTCAACTGGGAATGGCTGCCGCCTCAGCACTTCTCAGAACCGAGGGTGTGTATGATTCATCTGGGGATCTTGTTAACATGAAGGTCCTGACTCTGGAGGTCTCCGGTAGGGCCTGAAACTCTTCATTTCTACCCTGTGCCCAGGTGACGTCGGTGCTGTTGGTCAGAGGACCACGCCAACTGGCAAGAGCCCCTATGTCCACAGCCCCCAGTGCAGAGTCTCCCTCGCCCGAGAGTGGAGCCAGCATCCCGAGCACCCCGGCCCCCAGATCCAGGAATCATTCTCGAGGGACAGAGCCCAGGAGCCTGACCTTTTGGAAGCAGCCTGTGAGAGTCAGTCACAGGTGGGAATGCCCCCATAAGCACCCCTGCAGCCCCCAGAGCAACCGCTGCCGAGAGCCTTGCCCAGGGCCAGCCCCACCTGGCACAGAGGGAGCTCACTGCCCCACAGCGCCCCCTGCCCCATCGAAGCCAGCTGCCCTGCTTGGCCCAAGCCCCTGCAGGCGGCCGCAGCATTTCCTCTCTGAATGCAGCTCTCTGCAGCTCCCACAGGGCACAAGGCCAAGGGAACGGCCTGCAGAAGAGGGCAAACAGGTGCCACCTGCTGGGCCTGAGCAAAGCACACGTTGAGGAGGTGGGACCCACACATTTATGCCCAGGAGTGGCTGGGAGAGCCAGGGAAGGGTCACAGCAGTCACAGTGGCAAGCCCAGGCAGGGCGTGATTCCTGTGCCTTGAAGGAATGAATGAGAGCAGGTGGAGAGAGCCTGAATGAATGTAGGAGGAAAGGAGGAAGCTCTTCAGAGCCCTTCCCTGGGGCTCCTCCCTGCTTGGTGTCAGGGCCCTTGGCAGGAGAGCTCAAATGTGTCCTAGAGAGGGGCAGGGCTGAAGATGTGGATGGAGAGATAGGGAAGGACTAACTTGGCATCCACAGCAACTCTGGAAACCTGAAGCCCAGAATTCTTAAGCTCCTGGAATGTCAGAACTGGGGAGGGACTTGGTCACTTGGAATGACCTTTGTACTTGACAGAGGCCCACCCTGCAGCCTGAGGGGGTGCTGGGATTGGCCCAGGGGAGCCTGGCCTGGTTTAATGGCTCGGCTACAGACCTTGCTCTGGCTTAGTTGCCTGATGCCCACAACGGGGCAACTGTCTGTGGCCTCATCTCTCCATGCACCTGGTCCTTGATCCCGAGGGCCCACCTGGTCTAGCACAGGCCTCCAGAAGTGCCCCCACTGTCCTCCAGCTCAAATCGTGCAAGCCTGGCGACTCCATGCCCAACCCTCGCTCCCCAGAGTGGTCAGCTAGGGCAGGAGCAGCCAGGGTAAGTGTTAGGGGCCTTGTGGAATGGGTTGTCACATTCAGCAAATCTAGAAGAGACACCGAGAAAGGGAAAGAGGTGAGCAAAAACCCGGAGGTTGGAATGAGGGCTGGAGATGAGGAGGCCTGGGAGGAGGCTGGCAGAAGGGAGCAGCTCATGTCCGGGTTCCAGCGCAGAAGGCCTCGAATGCCACACTAAGGGGGAGCCAGCATTACCCCTGGCTTCCCCCAAGTATCTACCACCTTGTGCAGGACAGCTTTGGACCTTCCCTGAGCCCTCTGCCGCTCTCCTGTAGGCATATGGAGCCCCAGGGCCTGCACGGTTAGTCGGGGGCAATACGGCACCTTCAGAAGACCCTCTCCCTCGGGACTGCCAGAGCACGTCTTAGCCCATGAGGCTGGACCCTTACCTACCCAAGTTCAGGGCCCACAACTTGATGAGCAGGAATCCCAGACAGGTTGTGAAGAATGAGTGTTTGCTGGGGGAGGAGGGGAAGGAGACGGAAACCCTAGCCTGGGCCAGAGACCCCACTATCCTGGAATGGCAGTGGGAGGCAGTCCTGAGCAGTGGTTCCAGACAGAGTTCCGGTGCCGGCAGCCCAGGTCCGAGGGCTGGCTCTCCCGCTCGGGAGCTGAGTGACCTTGGGTAGGTTACTCACCTCTTTGAGCCTCAGCAGCCTCATCTGTGACATTGGCGTGATGATAATGATACAGTTCCATGGCACTTTTGTGAGAATTAAATGAGAATATGGAAATGAAGCCCTTATGAAGGATACATAGTAAATGCTTTCGTAAATAGCAGCCGTTAGTATTATGATTCAAGAAAGGAAAGGGGTTCTAGAAAAATCCTGCTAGGAGGATGGTAAGAACGGAATTTAGGACAACTCTGGGTTAAATGACCTGCAAACATCTGAACCAGCTGTGCTGAGTCCTGGGTGGGGGTTACGGGGGGCCTGGAGAAGGGGGGTGGGAGGGCCGTTCAAGGCTTCATCCCCCTCCCTCAGGGGAGGAAATAATGGGGGTAAGTAAGAGAACAGCATGTGCAGGTAGTACCTGGTGCTCTGTTAACTGGTGCTCTGTTAAAACTGAGAGCCAAAAGAGATGCAAATGGCCAGGCCCTGGGCCCAGAGGCTTCGAATGAGAGTTTGAGTTTCACTAATTCCCTGTGTCATTTTGGGCAAGTGTCTTCCCCTCTCTGAGTCTGCTTCTCCTCCACCAGATGAGGGTAGTGACTAGAGGTGGCCCAGGAGCATCCATCTCCAACAGCCCTCATGCATGTGGAAGGTGGTCCCTCCCGCCCAAGGGGTCTCCATGAATCAGGCCTGGGCAGCCAAGAGTCCCCTTTTCCTCGGACCCTGTCTCTAGGGAAGGGAAGCTCAGGCCGGTGGCTAGTCTAGGGGTTGATGGGAGGGAGCGGCTCAAGGCCCTGACCTTTTAGTCCAGAGTGAGCACACTGGTCATGGGACCGCTCAGAATAGCCATAGCACTATATTCAGCTGTCTTGGGAGGCCCCAAGATCCCTGGCCTAAGCAGCGGGCCCTGAAATGAGTCCCCTCCAGACTCCGCCCCCACCCCACCTCTAAGACAACCGCCTACCAGTCTTCCCAAAGCTTCTGGCAGATAGCAGGCCTCCTGCCCACAGTCAAGGAGCACAGACACCTGCCTCCAGGGCACAGGACTCTAGACACTCCTTGAGGCATGGCAAAGGTGCCTGAGGGCTCTCAGGCCACAGAGTTGGGAGTTAGAGATCTGGCTTTCTGAACCAGCCCCACATCTGCTCACATGTGGCCCCTCTCGGGTCACAACTTCCTCATTTTGTCCTAATAGTAGCTCCTATTATACTGAGTTTATAGGAAGCTTAGAGTCTGGAGCAAGACGCAAACTTGAATCAAGTAAAGCTGCTAATGAACATTTTATTACATACCAGATAGCTTCTCTGAAGGAAAGGAAGGACTCTCAACCCTGACCCAGGGTGTGGGGTCTGGGAAGGCATCACCAAGGAACAATGTTTCAAGCAGGGTGTGAAGGATAAAGAAGTGCAGACCAGGAGGAAAGAATGCTCCCCAGGGAACAACATGTGCAAAGGCCCTGGCCCAGGCAAGAACCTGAAATGAGGCCAGGGTAGCTGCAGCTCAGTGAGCCACAGAGAGAGCCAGGCCAGAGGAGACTGAGGAGGCAGGTAGGACTGGAGAGCCCAAAGTATGGTCCAGGGAAGCACCAAAGGGTTTTAAACAGGCAAGGGAATAGACTGACAGATTCATGAGTTAAAGAGACCTCTCTCTGTGGTGGCCAAGTAGAGAATGAACTGGAGGGGCCGGGAGCTGAAGGCAGGGGAACAGCTGGGAGCCGCCGGAGGGGTAGGTCTGAGGGGAACAATGGTGGCTTGCACCAGAACAGTGCACGTGGAGATGGAGGGCAAAGGGTGGACTCTAGATAGCCCTGTAGGGGAAGGATAAGACGGATAATCGGAGTGATAATAGCAACCAACATTTACTGAGCACTTACTGCACGTGAGGCCCTGTGACAGGGGGCTCTCCATACACCACCTCAATGACTCTTTCATTAACTCAATCATAGGGCGAATTTTAGAGGTGAAGGGGCTGAGAGACTGGGATGGGGAGACACTGGTTTGTGGTTTTTCTCTACTGACAAGGGAGCTAGGGCGGGGGGTGGTACCACCCAGAGTCACAAGGACACCTATAAAAGCATCATAAGAAGGAGAAAAACAGCAAGTGGGGGACAGACACACTGTGGTGGGGGGCACACGGGGTGGCAGCAGGGAGGGTAATCCAGCAGCCCCTTCTCCACTGCTCACGGTCTCCTTCACATGTTACCATGAGTAGAGGTGGGGCCCTGGCAGACTCTGAGGTGGGGGGCTCTCTCAGAAGTCCCTGATAACAGCTCTCTCCCTCCGCCTCTCACCAAGACTCCAAGAGCCCTGTGTCAGCTAAGACCCAAGGGAGGAACAGAAGTCTCTTGCTCTCTTTACTCCAGTCACCAAGTGCATTTCCTTCCCAGGGAGCTGAGGAGAAGTTAGGGCTGCCTTGGGTCCCAAAGAGCAGGGGACAAGGCAGAGAGACAGAGAGCCAGCATCAGAGGGGAGGTGGGCAGTGGGCTGGTGGGGCTTCCCCAGCTTGGGAGCCACTGGCACTTCCTTGTCATTTGGAAGGTCAAATGACTGTCACTTGAAAGGGGGACAGATCTCATGACACACACACATGTACACACCACATACTAAGGATACACTCTGGCCTACGGAACAAGGACCATCATTAGCCCTGACCTGACACAGAACAATGTTCCTGATGAAAACATGCAAATCTCAGATAAAAGCCAAGACAGAGAGAAGGACAGGATTGAAGGCAGGGCTGCCCCAGGCTTTGCCAACAGCCGTGCCTGCTCCCACACCCTCATGGCTTTGCGTGCCAGGATTGCCATCCCCTGCCATCTGCCTGGCTAATTCCAACCTGCCCCCTAAAGCTTACCCTAGCATTGCCTCCTCTGGGACTGTGCGTCCTCTCAGAGCCCAGGAAAGCCCCCTCACAGCCCTTACCACAGAGTGTCACCATCATCCTCTGCTTGTGTGTGTCCACACTTCACCCCATCCTGTGCCAGCTCACCTCCCCACCCCTCACCCCCTCAGCCAGGAAAGTATAGGAGAGGGGACCCAGGAAACCGGCTGCTCTAGCTCACACTGTCACCCCTCAAGGGGTCAGATGGGACCTCCCGCTCCAGCCAAACAGCCCTTACCTTCCAGGGCCAGCAAGAAGGCCTGGGAAAGGGTGGCCTCACTATCTGTCTGATCCACGCGCCCACCACTGGCCTGGGCTAGAGCAGTATTTCAACCGAGGACAGGCATGAGGAGGAAAACCGCTCACTAAGGCAGCTCTGGAGGACCAGGAGATCAAGGGAGCAAGCAGGAAGCTGGTGTGGAGTTTCATCCTCCCCAAGGCACACCCACATCTGGGCAACACAGGATCTCTGTCACAAACAAGCACCCACAGCACACTGACACCCAGAGCCTCAAACACACAGTCCGAGCCACACGCAGGGTCCCCCACACCATGTATGGCCTCATGCACAGATGTTCTCATGCACACAGCCTTACACACGCACGCGCACACACACACACACACACGGCCTCACAGGCAGAGCTTCACATGTGCGATGTCACACTCGCCACACACAGCCATACGCTCACACAGGGACACACTCACCTCAAGTTTCTCACACACACCCGGCATTTCTCTTACACATACAGTCTCCCTCTCTTTCTTATGTACGCGCTGTCTCCCACGCTGTCTCGTTCTCACACACAAAGTCCATCTCCAAACACATGGAACCTGCCTCTCTCACATTCACACAGGATTTCTGGTACAGAGACTCACAGAATCTCTCTCACAGAGTCTCACCACAAGCACACATATACCACACACACGTGCACAGGGGCACATGCACACACACCCTACTCCCACAGTCTCTCTCACACATGTTTTTATTCTTATCCAGCCTTTCTCACACGTATGAAGCGTCTCTCACACCCACAGAAAATCCCTCTTACACAGAGTCTCTCTCACACACGTACAGCTATTCTTCCACACGTACATGCAATGTCGCACACATCCAGGATTCTGGTCTAGCATCTAGAATACAAATTTAAATCCTGACCCACCCGTGTGAGGAGGGGGGAGGGGTAAACAAAGGTGACAGCAGCGGCAGAGCAGAGACAGAGGGGGAGGAAGGGCAGGCAGCCGGCTGCTCCCTGCGCAGATGAGCCGCAGAGAGGCAGCGCAATGCAGCTAGGCCAGCCCGGCGTGCAGCAGGAAGCCTGGGTTCTAATCCAGGCTCTGCCCTCAGTTCCTGAGTGCCCTTGGGCAGGTCCCTCCTCTGTGGGCCTCAGTGTCCTCAGATGTCACTCAAAGGAGTTAAAATGACTCTATGAGTCTCCTGGGGAGAGAAGGTGGTGGCACAGACGGTGGGGGGCTTCTAACCCACCTCCACCTCCCCAAGACACTCCAGCCCTTCGCCTAGAGTCTGCTCTTCAGTGAACACTTGAGACAATCCGGACGTTTCTGTAAGGTTTCAAACACCAATAAGACCCCAAACCGCACTAACCAGTCCATTTATCTGCATTGGGTGAAGGCCACCCCATGGCCTAGGAACGTCAAGTGGAAGAGGATGGACGGTGATGGGGTGGAAGAGGCCCCTGATGTGCCCCTGCCTATCCTGAAAGTCAGGAGCACAGCCCAGAACCTGAAAGCTGAGTCCAACGTTGGGGTGGGGGTATCCAGCCTCTTACTGGGGAGCCAGGTGGGCGAAAGGACAATGAGGAAGTTGGGCCTTCTCCTTCCTTCCTGGGCTGAGGAGGGTGGTGGTGCTGGTGAGATGCTGTCCAAGGTCAAATGCAGGCTGAATGGGTGGCTGCTGTAACCCAGGCCTTTGCCAGCATGCCCCCAGCCCCAGCACGTACTGGTTCAACCTCCCAGTCCCCCTCTCCTGCCCCTCCCCACAGCTCAGCCACAGCCTCCAGTTACATAATCCCCTGGCTGTGGTGGCCTCTGTCAGGAGAGGAGAGGGGAGGGTAGACCTCTGAGGGTCCTGTCCGTTCTGGGAATGGCAGGGAGCTGGCAGCCAGCTCAGGGAAAGATGGGGTCCCAGGAGACCTGGGTTCTAGTCCTGCTTCGCTTCTAGCTCCCTGAGTGACCTTGTGTAGGGTCTTCAGTGGCAAAATGAGGGGCTTGGTTCTCTCCCCAACCACCCCCCCAACACACACATCTGTTCTAGGATTTAGCGTATAAGACTCTGTCCTGCTTCTCCCTCCTTCACATGCTAAAACATCACAGATCTACCAGGCCTTTGCCTAAACACAGCCCTTTTCTCCCTGGGACACATCAGTGTCCCCCAAGTCCCCTTCCCCCACTAGCCTTCAGCACTGATCCTGCCCCCTCCCCTGCCCCATCCTCCCCACCTTGGCTCCTGGGGGCAGGAGGGAAGGGATGTGGAGCAGTAAAAAAGAGCAGTGGTTTGCCTGGTAGGGGTTTGGGGGGGGGTCTCTGCTTTAAATTCCCATCTCAGACCTTCCCCCTCATGCTTTAGGCTCCATTCAGACCTCACAGAACCCAGGGAATGCAAGGGGCGTCTCCTCCAGGGTGGGTGGCTGCTACCAGTGTTTCCCTTTTCAGCTCAGTGAAGCAAATAAAGACCCTTAGATTTCACCAGACCCCCTCTCCCATTTTACAAAGGAAGAAACTAATCCAGAGAAGCCTCTGAGAGGCCAAGGTCAGCAGCAGGGTGCCCTTGCTCTCCAGCAACCCGCTGCTATCCAGAAAGGGGAGTGGCCGATGAAGACACGCCCACCTCTCACACACCTTCCTGCAGGCTCCCTTTTAGAAGCCCCCACTCAGCTCCTGACAGGTCCCAGAGGCAGCACAGGCATAAGCCTAGTGGCCCCCTCCAAACCGCTGCCCCTTTTGATGAAGAAGGACAGGCGGTGTTCCCAGAAGCAGGTCTGAGGGGCCACGTCACCCTCTCCACAGCCCAGGCCCATCCATACCCACTACCAAGCTATTAATTAGCCATAAAGATTCCCCCTTGACCATCTCTTCACAACAGACCGAGGTTGTTCCCTGGGGAGGGGTGGTCTGCCTCAAGCATCGGACCAGGCCAGGCCCTCCTCTATAGGCCCTGACTGGCTCCAGATGCCTTTCCCTGGGAGGGAGGAAGGGCTCCCAGCTCCTCTCCCCAGAACAAAATCTAAAGGGCAGCTCACATCTTCCCAGTGTACATCGGCAAAGACACAGACATGCATGCACAGGCACTCCTGCACACTCAAACATACACACATGTTCTCTCCTTCCCACTAATATCTGACCCACCCAAATAGACACCACCATACTTACATAAATATGCACACACAATCTACTCATACACACAAACACCCATTTGTACTCACTCAGACGTATTAAATTTGGAAATACAGACGCAGACCTTCCATACCTACAAAACTAGTCACCCTCGAAGAGCACCCTCTTTTTTATCCTCCCTCTTATACACGGTCTCCTATGTACACACACACACACACACACACACACACTCCTTTCAGTTCTGACTCTATAAGCGCCAGTTCTGGAATCCACCCCCGCCCCAGGGAGGCAGAGGACCCTGCCTTCCCCACCAGGCTCCGCTCTTTTGATGGAGAGATTGTCACTTACCCGCGCGTAGCGGGAGGAGTAGGGGTCCTCGAAGAGCGCCCAGATGCGCGGCTGCCAGCGGCGCCAGAAGCCGCCCGGCCGGCCGTCCGGGGAGTCGCTAAGCGCCAGGCGCTTGGTCATCTCCAGCTCGTCCTCACCGTCGCCTGAGTCGCCGGGGCCGTCGGCGTCCGCGTCGTCGGCGCTGTTGTCAAGGGGTGCGCCGCCAAAGCTATCGAGCGCCTCCTCTGCGTCGCGATGCTGGCGGTAAGTCATCCAGCAGCAGGGCTCCACGTCGGTCTCGTCGATGCCCCAGAAGGCCAGCTCCTCCTCATAGAGTGGCCCGCACACGTCGGCGGGGCAGTGCAACTTGCCAGTGCGGTAGTAGTTCAGGATGTGCGCGAAGACGCCTGGGTGGCGGTCGAAAAAGAACTCGTCGGCGCGCGGGTCATAGTCGAAATGGCTGTGGGCGTCGGGCTCCGCCAGCCAGGCGAGCCGCGTGCCGGGCAGCGTGCGCAGCGTCGAGCGGTACGTCTGGTGGCGCGTGCCGCCCACGTTGATCACGATGCGCTCGCTTTCGTCCCCTTGGCCCATCGCGGCGCCCCCTTAGGCATGGCGCGGCCCAGCGACACCCATGGGAGCGGCCGCCAGGGGGAGTTGGCGCCGGGGAGGGGGGCGCGGGGCCTCCTCCCCCCTCCCCCCAGCCGTCGGGGGGTACAGAGGATGGTAGCTCTGGCCACCCCAAGAGCGACCCAAGCCCCTCGGGGCGCTTTCTGTCGGGTGCTGGTCCGAGGGAGTGTGCGCGGGATCCCAGGGGTCTCTAGGCGCCAGATGTGGGGAGGGAGCTGGTCCGGCTGCGGAGGAGGCAGAGGAGGAAAGAAGGGAGGAAGAAAGGGAGGAGGAAGGGAGGAAGAGGGACGGCGCTCAGCGGCAAGCCCCGGGAGGAGGGAAAAGAGGGTTGGGGGGCCGGGCTCCCGTCCCCATCTCAGCGGGAAAATGAAGAAATTGACACAAAGCTTTTTTGGGGGAAGGTCAGCTGCTCCAAAGGCCGGACAGATAGATCAGCCCCCGGAAGGGGGAGGGGAGGAGAGGGGGCCGGGAAATTCGCGCTCGGCTGTGCGGTGGTCGCCGCAGCGCGCTCTCGGCGCTGGGGAGATGGATGACCGCTGCCTTCTTCCCTGCGTGGCCGGGCTGCAGCTCCGGGCGCAGGGCAGGCTCCGGCCCCCTCCCTCTCTCCTTGCCTGGCTGCCTGCTCCCCCCGGCGGCGGGCGCGCCTGCCTGCCCGCCCGCCCTCCTCGCTCCTTCTCCCCGCCTCTTGGAGGAGATGGCGGGCCCCCTGGGCAGGGGCACCCGGGGCGCTGCTCGGTGCGGCGGCCGCGGAGCGCCGCGCTCGGTGCGCGCTCCGCCTCGAGCTGGGCTTCAGCGGGGCTACGCTCAGGCTCCGGCGGCGGTGCTGAAGGGACAGCTCCCGGGCTGTGGCGGAGCTGCGCGGGGCCGGGCACGGGTTCTCCGGGCTGGGCTCGGTCTGCGAGGCCGGTGGGCACTGGCTCCGGTGCCTCTGCGCCCCGCGCTTCGCGCCCGGCTTCGGGAAGGCGGTTGAGGTGCCGGTCAAGGCGAGGGGGCTGCGGCGGTCGCGACCGGGAGGCGGGGGTGGCGGGTCCAGGCGCGGCGAGGCGAGGCCGGCTAAGCCGGCGAGGCCGGGGAGGCGAGGCGCGGAGCGGCCGCCGCCGCCGCGACGCTGCTGCCGCCCGGGCTGCTGCTAGGCTCGCTTGCTCGCTTGCTCGCTCGCGCGGTCCGCGTCCAGCCCGCCGCTCTCCGGACACAAGCACACGGCGCGCGCAGCCGCACTCGCCCCCGGAGGGAGGCGCCGCGCTGGGTCCTAAAAAGCCCCGATTCCGCGCCCCCCTCCCAGCCGGGCGCGGAGCCGGCCTCCCTCAACCCCGGCGCTGGGGGCGCCCGCCCCGCGTGGATCCTGCTCTCCTGGGGGACCCGCCGACGTTCCGCCCTGGGGAAACGCCACTCGATGGGCGGGGGCTCCGGGAGACGTCTAAGGCCTGCGCCCCCCGGGTCAGACTGAGGTTACAAGGGCGTCAGCACGCGTCCCTGTCCTTCCAAACAAGGGACTTTCCGATCCCCTAGTGAAATGTGACGACCCCGACCGCTATCAGAGACGCCTTGACCTGGACCAGTATTGGCGGCTCCAAGCAACCTTTAATACCGACCTTTTCTGCAGAACCTGGAGCCCCCGTGATCCTGTCAGAGGTTCCTCTTGAATGGACTCCAAAATAACATCCTTCAAACACACAACACACAACGAACCCTGTCCTCTAAGCCCTCCTAACAACCCAATAAGCCTGGAACCTTGTGATTGCCTCTCGACCCCTTACTCACCTTGGGCCCTTCACAACTCCAGGCTGACCCTAGTCTCCCATTGAGGGCCACAGACTCTGCCATACTGATCCCAGCTCACTGATCCTCCCACACTAGCTCTGGATCCCTAGGTGGCGATCCCCTATGAAAGGGGTATTCTGACTTTAGAGGTCAGAAGGAGCAACTGCTCCTAGTTGTCCTGAACACTGACATCACCCCTCTCCCAACTGGGCTTCAGCTTCCCTGGGCTGTAAGCTGTTGTTGGGGCAGGGAGCTGGATGGGAGCAGCTCCTGCTATGATTCCCACAGCTTCACAGTTGATCTTGGGGATGGGGGGGTTACAGTGTGGGCCTCCAAGCCTTTCTGGCCCATGTTTGCTGCCAGTGCCTCAGTTTACTCAATCACTCTTTTACTCCTTTCTTGTTTCACACTCTGTCCCAGGCACACGGGTACAAGACATCTTGCCCTCCCAGGGCTCTCAGGCTTTTGGGGAAGAAGGCAGGTGGGCCTGAGCAGGGCTGGGGAGGTCAGGCCCAGCTCCAGGGTTGGCCGCACCAGGAAAGAAGCTTATTGATCCCAGCCCAGCCCAATCGAACACAGGGCTGCCTGGGCAAAGGGCGATTTAATTAAGAAGACAGGAGGCTCTTATTTACCTGTCGGCACTTGCTAACTGTGCAGACAGCTGTCCCTCTACACTGACCTACAGACACAGCTATGAGCCTGAGGACAAAGCTGTGCCTTAGACATCTCTCTCCTCACTTGGCCAGGGAAATCCCAGCCCAGGGAAATCTGTGTGTGGTAGGGAAAGGTTTGGAGGAGTGGAGAAGTTTGGAAAGGGCGAGGGGCAGAGCATGACATGAGGGATGGGAGAAGGACAAGAGCAGAAAGAGAGAGAGAGGCAGAGTTGGGGCAGACACAGCGGCAGAGATAAAACAAAGAGAGGGCCCTTATACCAGGAGGAAGTCCGACCTGATGCAGCTCAGTCTCACCACATTCAGATTGGCCAGGACACAGGCTCTCAGAAAGCTCTGCCCCAATCCAAAGAGGTGATAAAACAGAGAAATGGGGACTCCCAGAAAGAAGAGAAAAAGATGGACACAGAGAGATGAACACACACACAAACACACCCACATCCACATTGCACACATTTGGCTAGGAGATACCACGATGGGGAGACACCAGAAAGAGACCTCTGCAAACCTTCTCTTCCTTCTAGCCAGACGTCTAACCCCTTCTTCTCTCTCAGAAGGCCTCGGTGTTTGCACTAGCCATAGAGGTCCAGGATTCACCCTCCTCCCTCTCCTGCAGGAAGAACCACATTGGATCAGAGTATCC
This sequence comes from Martes martes, assembly GCF_963455335.1. Lineage (NCBI taxonomy): Eukaryota > Metazoa > Chordata > Mammalia > Carnivora > Mustelidae > Martes > Martes martes. Next base: position 43,778,976 of record NC_137898.1, read on the forward strand.
CTCCCCCGCCTTCACTATAGCTCATCTCTTTCCCCGAAACGGACTTTCAGCTCCCCTGGGGCTGCTGCTCATTTGCTTTCCTCCACAGTGCCCAGAACACAGCAGTTCCTCACTCAGGGCTAGATGATTTGAGAAAGGCCAAGAGAGGGCCTGGGGTCAGAGCATCCCAGTGTCAGAGGCCAGGAATGTCCAGAGCCCTGAACCAAGGCTGTGACAGGGTAGAAGGTCATACCCAGGATCTCTCAGGGAGTCAGTGCAGAGCCCACTGAGGCCACTACCCCCATGGTGAACCACGATGGGAAGCTGAAGGGTGCCCCATGTAGTGGACAGGTGGAAAGGTGGAGAGGTAGAGGAAGGCTGCTCGTAGGAGCAAGGTTAGTGATTAGGAGCCCTAGTCAGTCCTGGCCCTGGAGGATGAACTAGAAAAAGAGAGGCAGATAAAAGTTGGAGTGAGGGGAAATGTAAAAGTGTATACACTATACCCTAAAATCCCCTACATGGCAAGCAGAAAGGCTCAGAGAGAGGAGCTTCCCAGGGGACAGGGGAGCTATCCCACTTTAGGATTTTCACCTTGATCCTTGATGGCAACTCCCAGCCCAGGCCCCAAACAATGTTCCCTGCACCCCACCCCACCCCCCGGCAAGCAAGGACATAAAAGTCCCTTCTCTCACTTCCTTTTCACACTGTAAAAGGCTGGCATTTGCAGAAAGCCCAGAAAAATTGGGAGGGCAACACAGAAAGAAAGAACCCCCCCTCCCCCAGAGAAATGGGGGTGGGAGGAGGAATTGCTGCCTGAGCCTTAGCTTCTCACCCACAACCACTAACCATAGGCCCTCAGCCCAGCCGAGACCCTCACCCCATTCCACTTGAGCTATACCCCCTTTATTCATAGCCATCTGTCCCTTCTCTTGCAGAGGAAGCCTCATGGTCCTATGCCAGAGGGTCCTTGGGATCAGTGGCTGGTGAGAAGAGGATGCAATGAACTACCAGTGCTCTGGTGTTCTTCAGTGGTCAAGAACATAGACTCTAGGGCCGGACTGCCTGTATTCAAATCCCAGCTCCATCATTGACTTAGCTATGACCTTGGGCAAGTTCTTCAACTTCTCTAGGCCTCAGCTTCTTTATTGTTGGATATGAATAATAATAAGCCCTATATCCTTTAACACCTCAGCTCTGGGATTTCTCTTGTTCTGCCTGGAGGGGAGAGTGTGCGAGGTTCCACAAGCTCTATGGTGAGAAAGGCTCTAGGAGGAGCTGGGGCTGAGAGTGGACTAGAAAAAGGTGAAGGGAGTCCTGAAGCCAAGTTTGGCCTATGTTCTCACACTTGGCACTTGCAAGCCTTAGATCTGGTCCTGCTAGGCTCTGGAACTGGCCCAAGTCCAGCCCCCGGGCCTTTGTCCAGTTTGGCACATCTTCTATGCTGCTCTCCCAGGCTCAGAGCCTTAGCAGTCCCAGTGGGTAGGAGTGCCATCTTGTGGCCACAACTGGAAACTAACCTAAACCGGTTGGGACTGAGCAGGCTTTGGGGGTGACCCACCATAAGCAGTGTAACCAACTGGGGTCTCCTGCCCTGACCAGAACTCCTCCCTCCAATGGACAGGGAGACTGAGATCAGAGTTGTCATAGTGGGAAATTGGTGACCATTGCTGTTGGAGCTGTGGCGTGAGCACTGACCCTGGCACCTAACCTGGGAATGGGGTAGGGTGCACAGCTCTTCCTTCCTGTGACCCCCCCTCCCCTGGGTGAGTGGGGCCCAGATCTCTTAGGCCAAGAAGTCTAGGAAGGAGGCAAGGTAACGAATGCCCAGGGGAAGTTCTAGACCAGGGTTTCTCAACCTTGGCACCACTGACCTTTCACAGCAGACAATCCTTGGTTGTGGTGGCTCTGCTGTGCTTTGTAGAACGTTTAGCAGCATCCCTGGCCTCAACCAGCTAGATGTCACTAGAGCCCCATCCCCAGTGGTGACCACCAAGAAGGTCTACAGATGCTGCCAACAGTCCTTTGGAGGGTAAAATTTCCCCTGATTGAGAGAACCACATGTCTAGACAGATTTGATCACATATCTCACTTGCTGCTTATTAGCGACTGTAAACAGTTCACTTTTCATCTCTAGGTTTCTGTTTCCTCATCTGTATAAAGGGGATACAGTTTGAGAGGACTACATGAGATAGTGACTCTCATCTAACTTCCTCTCCTTCCCTTTCCCCCCTTCCCTCAGGTTGCCTATCCCCTCCAAACACTCTGTGACCTGCTCTGACCCCATGTCTCTATCCTGGGCTCCTGCCAGTCCTCAGCAATGTCCGCCACTCCCTCAGTCTCAGTGTGGCCCCAGGGGGCAGAGTGTCAGTCCTCCCTAGGCTTGGCTTTGGGGAAGATGAGGCTTCGATGCCTCTCATGCCGGTTGAGTGAGGTGGGAGGGTAGGAAATGATGAAGGCTGCGGTGAAGGAAGCCTGTGGATGGTCAGAGATGACGTACGTGTAGGGAGGATAGGTGGGTCCAGGCACTTTTGTAAGAGTGTCCCCAGCAGGACTGGGCAGAGGCCACTGAAATCTTCTGGAAGCAGCTTGGAGATGTGTGGCTATCCCACGGGCTGCAATGTCTTTGATAGGAGCCTTGTGGGTTGTCCTTGTGGACACCTGTACGTGAGTCAGTCTGCAGGTAAGCCTGATTGGCAGTTTTGTGAGGCCTGACGTTTAGATATTTTGGGGGTTATACTTTTTTAAGAAAGAATAGAAAGTTGGGCACAAAAGGGAATATATATTTAGACTTAGAAATCAGGAACAAATGGAAATTTTAGAAAGCTGACAAATACTACAAACCTTTAAAAATCCAGAAAAAAATTGCTTAATATTTTTATTAACTGCCTAACACACCAACATAAGACTTTTTAATAAGTTATATTTACTTGGAAGCCAAAAAAAGCAGTTGCAACTTTTTTTTTTTTTGCAATTACAGAAGGATGTTCAGTTAACACCACGTTTGTTTCATTAAAACTGCACCAAAGATGACTGAAAATGAAAATATCACCATCCTCCCATATAACTATTTTTTCTGTGCACCACCACACAAGAACCTGCTTCAAATTTCTGTGCCAACTTGCAGCTCCTAACTTGTACCAGACAAAGGTTTGTGGCTACTTAAAATACCGCCAAGACTGGGTTTTTTAAAGATACATTCATGAAATGCAGGGGACCCAGAATAGCCACAGTGATCTTGAAGAACGAAGTTGGAGGACTCACACTCCCTCAGTTCAAAACTTACTACAAAGCTACAGTAATCAACACTGTGTGGTACTGGCATGAGGACAGATGTGTAGATCAATGGACTAGAATTGAGAGCCCAGAAATAAACCCATACATTTGTAGTCAATTAATTTGTAACAAGAGTGCCCAGAAAATTCAATGGGGGAAAGAATAGCCCTTTCAACAAAAGGTGCTGGGTATCTACATGCTAAAGAATGAGGTTGGATGCCTTCCTTACACCATATAGAAAAATCAACTGGGGCGCCTGGGTGGCTCAGTGGGTTAAAGCCTCTGCCTTCAGCTCAGGCCATGATCCCAGGGTCCTGGGATCTAGCCCCGCATCGGGCTCTCTGCTTGGTGGGGAGCCTGCTTCCTCCTCTCTCTCTGCCTGCCTCTCTGCCTACTTGTGATCTCTGTCTGTCAAATAAATAAATAAAATCTTTAAAAAAAAAAGAAAAGAAAAATCAATTAAAAACAGGTGAAATATCTAAATGTATGAGCCAAAACTGTAATACTCTTACTTGGCTTATGTTATGGTTTTTTAGACACAAGCAACCTACAGAGGATGTTGCTTGTGCCTTCAACACAAGCAACAACAACAACATTTAGATAAATTGAACTCCATCAAAATGAAACAAAATTGTGCTTCAAAGGACACTGTCGGGAATGTGAGAAGACAACCTATAGAATGAGAGAAAATATCTGTAAATCACAGACATGATAAAAGTCTAGTATCTAGATTATAGGGAGAACTCTCAAAGCTCAATGATAAGAAGACAAACCACCTAATTTTAAGAAGACAGAGAATTTGAATAGACATTTCCCCAAAGAAGAAATACAAATGGCCAATAAGCACATGAAAAGATACTCAACATCATTAGTCATTAGGGAAATGGAAATCAAAACCACAATGAGATACCGCTTTACACCCACTAGGATGGCTAGAATAAAAAAGACAAACAGTAATAGTGTTGTCGATGATGTAGATGAATTGGAACTGATGCACTGGTACACTGCTGATGGGAACGTAAAATGGTGCAGCTGCTTTGGGGAAGCTGTTGGCAGTTCCTCAAAAATTTAAGCATAGATTTATGATATACCCAGCAATTTCATTTTTAGGTATATACCCAAGAGAATTAAAAGCATATGTTTACACAAAAGTGTGTACTTGAATGTTCATAACAGTATTATTCATAATAGCTAAAAATGGAAACCCAGTACCTACCAACTGATAAATGGATAAACAAAATACAAAGTATCCATACAATGCAGTATTATTTAGCTATGCAAAGGAATGAAGTCCTGATACATGCTACAACATGGATAGATCTTGGAAACACTAAGCCAAGGGAAAGGAGTCATGCACAAAAGGCCACAGAGCCTGTGATTCCGCTCCTGAAATGTCCAGAATGGACACATCCATAGAGACTGAAAATAATTCATGGTTGCCAGGGGATTGGGGGAGGAGGAAGAGTGGGGAGCGACTGCAAACGGGGAAGAGTTTCTTTTGGGAGTAAGGAAAATGTTCTGTCTTAGACAGTAGTGTTGATGTTGCTCAACAGAGCAAATATAGTACAAACCACTGAATTCGATATTTGAAGAGGCTGAATTTTATGGTGGGTGAATTATACCTCAATGATTAACTTTGGAAAAGTAAAGAAGGATCTGTGTACCAGGTTACAAATAATTTGCTTATGCTGAGAAAAATCTCAGTTTGTCATGGGGCCCGTTCTCTTTTCTGTAAAAGATCTATTTCATTATCTTTTTCTTTCTCTGAAATGCTTGAGGCAAATTACTCAAGAATTTCAGAATTGATGCATACCTTTTAAATTCATTAATCCAATGATACAAAGAGAAAGCCCAGATCCAGATGGGTTAAGTCACATGTCCAAACGTCAGAGCTGGTCAGTTGGACAGCCAGGCTAGGATCCCGGGAACTACGTAGTCATCGACACCCTCCAGGACTCATTTAACTCCTGCTACTGGGAAGGCTCTGCCTGAATTAAAACTTGCTGTTAACTGTCTAAAAAAAAAAAAAATTAGCTATATGAAAACGACCCTGTGTAATAGAAAAACCAGTATTATACAGCCTCACATTCTCATGTGTTTCCTTTGATTGTAGTGAGTTGTGTGTAGATGTTTTAAGTGTTTCATAGATTAGAAAACACTGAGCCTGGGGCGCCTGGGTGGCTCAGTGGGTTAAAGCCTCTGCCTTCAGCTCAGGTCATGATCCCAGGGTCCTGGGATCAAGCCCCACATCGGGCTCTCTGCTCAGTGGGGAGCCTGCTTCCCTCTCTCTCTCTCTCCCTACTTGTGATCTCTGTCTGTCAAATAAATAAATAAAATCTTAAAAAAGGAAAAGAAAACACTGAGCTAGAATCAACTTCATCATTAACACCATCCTCATTTTTGTCTTCATCTTCCTCCTCATCTCCTCAGCCTTCTGCCTCCCTCCTCCTGCTTTTTTCCTTGCCTTTGTTCAGTCTTGCCCACTCCCTTCTACCATATCAGGCTGCACATTCTTTAATTGCTTCTTCATGTGACAGTGGTTTTATAACAACATTTTCTAGACGGAGAACTGAGACCATTCAGAGAGTTTAGTCTTTCCTTCAGCATGGTGATCAAGACATGTTTTGTATCATTCATAATTTAGGGAAGCTTTTTTCAGGCTCACCCCTATATTGGAAATGTCATGTACAATTTTAGGGTTGATGTCAGATTTGGGGAAAACTCTATCAAGAATCTTTCATTTTTGGACTGTAGAAGTTCAACGTATTTTGAGTTTTCTTCTGTAGTGATTATTATTATTTTTTTAAAGTTGATAGTGTTCATTAAAAGGTTGGTTGATGTCAAGGTCTTGTGACAGTGGCATATTATGAATTTTACTCTGTTGGTGTCAGTGATTTGTGTTAGATCAGCCAAAGATTTAAAGCCTCTTTCCAATGTGTTCATATAATTTACTCTTCATTGAATATATTATCAAACAACGCAAGAGTCTTTTTAATCATTCCATTCAAAAGTCACCTCTTTCTTTTAATGAACTGCTTTTTGGTATGATCTAAAGATATTTTGGGTATAACTGTCTTTTCAATGTCAGATCATTTCAATTAATTTCATTGTTCATTATTATTGCTTTTCTATTCTATTTATCTAAAACATATCCCACCAAACCCAAACAAAATGTATACCTTTAGATTGGACCCCAACATGCTCATAATGCCACCTTCCAGAAGGGAGAAGTCAGAGTAGAAGGGGATAGTGGTCATAACTAATTGGCTAAAATAATTTACCTTGGCAAATTAAGAAGGAGATTGGCCCAGGGCCTTAGAAAGGGGCTCATTCAAGGGTCCTAAGCTTAAACTTTGTTGCCTACAAGGTGCACCAGCCCCTCGTGTTATGTTCTGGGTTCATGTGTACTCTTGTATGAGCACACATGTATGGACATGGGCCCAGGGCTTCCTCAGATCCTGCCCATGTGAAAATGGCCCCAAAGACAAGGGTCACTTCAGCTACATTGCAAATAGAGTTGGCCTCAGCTAGACACTCCTCCCACCCCTAAATCCAGGGGACTGCGGTGAGAGATGGGCCAGAAGGGGACCTCAAACCCCATCATCCATGGAATGATCCAATCTCCAGGTGCTCCCCTCCCTCCCAACTTCCTCTCAGTTCTCCCTCCTTCCTTCCCATGCACAGGTACAAGGCAAGGCAGCTAAGCATGCAACCTCTGCCTGTCTGCCTGGATTCAAATCCTGGCTCATGACCTAAGCTAGTCCAATAAGGGTTCTTCTCTGGGAATTTTCAAACTGGAGTTTAATGGTGAGATCCCTGAGTTGCTGGAGAAAACCAATATGGACTTGGAGAGAGTAAACTAGGTAGAGGCAACCCAAGGAATGGTGGAAGGCTAAGGGGCTTCAGGCTCTGGTCCCTGCTGTCAAACTTATGGATGTTATGGTTCCTGTAGTGCTGCTTCTATATATGAACTGTCCCCTGTCCTTCCCACATACCCCTGGGAGGTTGAAGCTAATTTGAACAGGGTTTCTGTTCCTTGTAACTGCAAGTTTCCTGGACTAAATCTCTGCCGTATCCACTTCTTCTTCACCCGAGGTCTCCATCTTTGTAATGGTATTACTGTCCACTCTGAACAAAACCAGAGCCTGAGTCAGCCTTGGTTCCCCCTTTTCCCTCACATCCTTAGGGCCTCCATATACAAGGCTCTGTGAACAGTTATGCATGCTGTTCACTGAACAAATGTACCTGGCTACAATGGTCAGTGGGGGGCTGAAGTCCAGCCTGCTCTATGATTGCCCAGCTATGAACCTTGGTGCAGAGCAGCACCCTCAGGAAAGAAGGAACAGCTTTTTCCAATTGCACACTAGCTCCTGGGCCCTCTTCATATGTGTAATCGGTTTCTTCAGTGCAGACACTCTGCATCCTCCTTTCTGTACCTTCTTATACCCAATTATGTGAAGGAACAGTTTATTTTCTGTCACTTTGTGGTCTTTGCTCTTGCTGTGTCCGTAGCTTGGAGTACCCTTCTTTGGCTCCCCTTTCATGACCAACTCCTTCAAGATTCTTACTAGAGGTTACGTGCTTGTCTCTACCTTCTGTTTCTACTGTGTTCTTCTACCACATACACCTCCATTATAACAATTCATTGTGATGTAACCAACTGCTAAGAGATCCAATCTCCCCAAATGTCTCAGTGTTTTCCATAGTCAGGAACTGTCCATTGATCTCTGTTTTCACCCAGCATAGGACCTGGCAACTACTGAATGAGTGAGCCCCCAAAGGGTCTCAAAGGAGTGTAAAGAACCCCAAGGGGCAACTGGAGAACAGCCAGAAGAAACACTGAGGATTATTAGTAACAGAGCAGCTCTAGACAGCTCTTCAGGGACCCTGTGTTGGACAGCAGAGGCTCTCCCCAGAGCAGAGAGCAGAAGTCCTTCTTGCTGGCAACATACCCTGCCGGCAGTCCTCAGGGTCATCCCACCTGCCAAGCAGAGCCTTTGAAAGTGGGCCTGTAAGGTTTTCAGGAAAAAAGCGTCTGTCGGTGTGAGATGCAGGAGACATTGGGGTCCTGGTGACAAATATATGTATGTTTGGGAGCGGGCTTGCATGACATGGGGATGGCGAAGAACGTTTACCAGACCATCCTTCCAGGGGTGTCCTCCCAGCTGTGCACGAGCATGCACACATGCATGGGTCTGTGGGCATTGTCTGTTGTCTTTTATTGTTTCTTAAGACACTGTTCAAATGGCACCTCTTCCAGGAAGCCCTCTCCAGCACGCTGACTAAATCAATGTCCTCTCCGCTGCTCTCAGAGCGTTTATAGCCAAACCTGAGATGATGGCAATTTGCACTGCCCTGACACGGCCAGGATGCTCTAAGTTCCTGGCTAAGCAGAGATGTCTGTTCCTGTCTGGCCTCCTATGTGGTCCCCTTAAGATTACTCCTATCACTGAGAGCCTGTAAGTGCCATACAGCTTACATCGCCGCCCCTTCACAATCATTTAGTTTTTCCTTATAATGTTATGAGCACCTGATGCATCGTCTATACCCATGCGACTTCCGGGTGGCACGAATTCCCAGTGTTCCTTCTGGACACCATGCCTGGGTTCACTCAGTGTGTATCCAGGGGCGTGATTCTCAACCTTGCACGCGCTTTAGAATCACTTGGGGAGCTTTTGAAAAATACCAGTACCTGGCCCCAGATATCAGGGGCAGATACATTAAATCTTTGGTGAGTGGGGCAGACATGGATCTTTTTTTTTTCACTACTCAAATAATTCTGAAATGCATCCTGACAGAAGAACCACTGACTTGTGTGTGGTGATGGGTCAGAGGAACCTCCCCCACGTATAGGCTCCTTTCTGCAATCCGTCTTCCGCCTACAGGGGTCGCTGCGGTACAGCTGGCCCAAGTTTTCGGGTTTCCTCCCTTCCTAGCCCCGTCCCCAGGGAAAGTCGGAGCCACCGCGGTATAAATTAGCGTCTTTATTTTGAACACCTGAGCGAGCGCCTGCGGCTCGCCCACCTGCCGTATAAACGTACAAAGTCCCTGTCGCACCGCACACCATGCCTCAGAGATAAATACAGCCCTAGGGCTCCTGCTCTGGCAAAGCAACTCTTATTTACAGGAATAGATTACAAAAGTATTACAAAAAGTGGTCCTGAACTGGGGGAGGGGGTGGAGTGGTTACTGTTAACACTTGTGACACGCGGAACGCGACGGCGCCCCGCGGGCGCTGGCGAAGGGCAAAGTCGCCGGGGCACGGGGAGGGAGGCCACGCCCCCTTCAGCAGCACTGGCGTCCGGAGGCGGGGCTTAGATCTGCGCGGGTCCCATCCCTCCTAGGGAGGTGGGGAAAGGCAGAGGAAGGGTCTGGCCCCTCGAGGATCAGCTCTGGCCCAAGAAGGAACACCTAAAGGCCATCGCAGCGAGTCTCAGGGAAGGGTGTTGCGTGGGAAAAAAGGACTGTGTCCTTGCTGTGGAGTGCGGGAGTGGAAACACATCAGTTCTCCCGCCTCTCCCAACTCGGGAGGGGTCGCTTTTAAAGCGCGGTTGAGAGTGGGGGGTTGGCATTTAAGCTCAATCTTTCGGGCGCAAGGGACTCTAGGGGTACCGTCCCTCGGGCGCGCAGGCAGCGGAGCCCTCCCATGCGGCCGCCCACCCCCTCAGAGCACCTGGTAGATGGGGTTGGGGTTTGCGCCCGCGGGGCATTGCGGGGCAGCGTCCGGGGAAGGGGTGGGGGCGCCGCGCTCGACCTCGCTCTGGGCGGCTTCCTCCTGCGGGCCGGGAGAAGACTCCGGCTGCGCGTCCGCCAGCAGAAGCGCGGGCGCTGTGGGGCTGTCGGTGGAGATGCGCTCCACGATGCTGGACAGGCAGTCGAGGCTAGACACCGCGGCACTCTTCCCGGGTCTGGGTTCTGCGCGGGGAGGGGTAGGAGAGTATGCAGTTGAGCGGTGGACAAGTCTCCCACCTACGGGCTCAGTGCTTTGGGGCAGACAGGAAACTGAAGGCCCGCCCGAGTCCGAGAGGACCCAGAGAGAGTCCGGAGCGAAAAGGAAGGGAGCTGCACGCTTAGTATTTCATTCCCTGTACAGTCTCCCAGGACTGGGGGCAAGGGGAAGGTTCTAGATAGAGGGAAGCCGGGGCAGCTCAAAGGGGGTAACGTGGGAAGGAGGCGCGAATACGCACCGCCGGGCGTCTCGCTGTAGTAGGTGCCATCGTAGCAGTTCCGCCGCCGGGCACCGTTCGGGGGGCCGCTGTAGTCCATCTGCAAACGGTAAGGGCGACCGAGTCAGGCTCGGGGACCGCGTCGGGCCAGAGCATCACTTCCTGTAGCCACCCCGCCTCAAGTCCCCAAGTCTCAGCCACGAGTTCTGGGCCCTGGTTGGGGGTTCGGGGCAGACAGGCGCTGTCTGCAGCCGCCCGGGCTAACTAGAGGGCAGATAGTCGCCTAAGAACATAAGTCTGCATTTTGTAAATACGGATAAGTGGGAAAACGCAGATCTTCATGTCGCTGAAGCTGAGCTCTAACAGCGCCCCCAGTAGGGTGGCTCGCATTTGTCCCGTGCGCCCCCAAGGCACCAGACCACCCCTAGTGACAGCTGCTTGGGACACCGGGGTCTACTCGTCGCAAGGTTCCCTGCCCAACCTCCCTCTGGAGGGCCTGATCCTCGCCCTCGGAAACACGTCCCAGATATACCAGGAGCTGCCCCCACTTCTCTAGCTGGGGGTCCCGGCCTTACCATGCCGTCGGAGCAGTTGGACCGCGGGCTGGACGCGTCTGAGTCGCCGCTGTAGTGTTCGCCCACACGGCCTGGGGGCAGCGGGCCAGGCGCGTAGAAGGCGGCGGCGGCACCAGGGGGCGCGGAGTCCTGGTCGCGCAGCAGCGCCTGCAGGCCTTCGATGTAGCGAATCGCATTGCGCAGGATCTCCACCTTGGGCAGCCGCTGGTTCGGGTTGCTGGACGTGCAGCGCTTGAGCGTCTCGAAAGCCTCGTTGACTTTGCTCAGGCGGCGCCGCTCGCGCATGGTGGCGGCCTTGCGGCGGTCGGCGTTAGTGGTCTTGCGCTTGCACGCTTTGCAGGCCCACAGCAGACAGCGGCCAGCCTGGTGGTGCCCGCTGGGAGCGCGCACATGCTCGTCCTCGCGCGTGCCGGGCGCCGGGTGCACCGCCGCAGGGAAGTGCGAGTGTTCCTCGGGCTTTAGGAGCGCGCCCACGTGCACGAGGCGCGGGTCCAGGTCCTCGAAGAATCGCAGGTCGGAGGAGTCGAAACAAGGATCATCATAGAAATCATCCGCGGAGGCAAAGTTGCAGAGGGCGCCGTCGGGGCCAGTCAAGTCTACGTCTCGGAGCGGCGGCGACAGCAGCTCCATATCCCGGCAGAGGGTGGCGCAGTCCCTGCTTCGGTAGGGGTTACCCGAAACTTTCTGCCTCTCTGCAGTCCTGGCCGTGCGATAGTAAAGTACCGGGGGTCTGAATGTACACCCTACTATCCCCCCTCTGCCGGGTCCTGTCGGGTCTGATGGGAAAGCGGCGGCAGCGCCCCGGGGCTTCCCCACCCCTATCTTCGAGCCAGGCGCGGGGGGCTATTTATCCAGTAGTAGCTTAAGGGCCCCCGAGCCGGAGCGGGCGGCTGGGGGCGGGGGCGCCCGAGGCCAATAGAAACAAGGTGGGGAGGAGCTTGGGATCCCCAGGGTGGCTGCTGGGGCAAGAGACTGGCCAACCTCCTACCCCTCGACCCCCGCGCGCGGGCGCTCCGGCCCCTCCCTAGGCTGGGAGGGAGGCAGAGGCTGGCAGCCCAACGCGGTTGCACTTGGCTCCGGGGCACACTTGCTCCAAACCTCTCCAGCACCGTACTCGTCCTATGTCCCCGGGAAGTGTTGGCCGCGCGCGCTCAACTCCAAGCTGACTTTGGGTCTCCCTCTGTCCTCTGATTTATGGGGGGACCTAGGTGCAGGGTAGGAGTAGGAACAGATCTCGAGAGACTTAGAGACAGACCCATGGCAATAGGGCAGAGACACACTCAGAGGTGAGACACTGAGAGATACAGCCAAGAGACAGACACAGAGAGCAGAAAGCTAAAGCCAGAGGCAGAGAAATCTGCAAGGAGAATTACAGTCTAAGTGGATGAACCTGAGACAAACTGGACGTGGGGGACGGGTCAATAGGCCAGTTCGTATCTGGGAGTCGCTTAGAGGGCGGTGGGCCCAGCACCCCCCTCTGGATGCTTAGAAACTGAGCCGCTGCATCTACGCAGAAGAGGGGGATGGCTGCCAAAGCGTCTCACCAGTGTCTCCGAGCCCAGGTTCTGCCCTGGCCTGGAGGGAGGGAGTGAGCGCTTGCCTAGCTCGACCTGCGTGTTTCTTCAGCGGAGTGCCCTGTGCGGGTCTGGGTGGAGATGTGTCTTCCGCTGGGAAGAAAACGGCTCTGGTTTTCCCTCCTTGCACACAGCGCTGCACAGTGAGGTTCATGGTGCAAAGGCCTCGAACGCCCAGACTCAGCCTGAGAACCCCACTTCAGAGGGGGATCTTTGAGAGTAGAGTTTGTAGACCAATGATCTAAGTTCGAGTCCAGATCCCATAGCTTCTTGTGTGATTTTGCCAAAGTCAAACCACCTTCTAAGCCTCAGTTTCCCCATTTTGTAAATTTGGGGATAATAATAGCTATTTCCTGGAGTAATTGTGGTGGTGGTGAGAATCTAAAAGAGACCAAAGATGTGGAGGCCCTTAGTCCCAGATACAAGGCTATATTACTGAAGGGACTTGCTTCTGTCATTGGCCCAGACTGAGCTGTGGGTTCCCTGCAGGTTTCCCAGCTGTTGGCTGGGGCACTGAGCCCTGACAGGGACCCATGTGATGTCAGGGCTTAGCTTCTGCAGAGGTCTTAGCTGCATTTCTTCCCAGCAAGCCCACTGGAAAGACTGGGAAAAGAAGGAGAAGGCAATTCGGGGGATCTCTGGCTCCTTCACAAGCCCCGGGTAACCTCCACCCCCAGAATGCCTCTTAATCTTTTCTTGAATCTCTCGTCCACATCTTCCTATCAGCACTCTGACTAGAGGTCTCCCTTGGACTAGATAGCCCTCCAGGGCTCTCTCCCTGCAGCACCTGTAGATAGAAGCAAGAGTAGTCATTGTGCCTTTTACTTCAAGAAGCTGTCCTAACTGGCTCCCTGGACCCTGGGAAGCTCTCCCTTCCCACCAAACCTAATGGCTCTGCCTTGGAGCCCTGCCTTCTTCACTTCTCTGCCACTAGCAATGCTGAAGGTCCCCTTCCTGATGTGGTCCCCTCCCTTCACTCTGTAACTCCACCTTCATGTAGTCCTTCAACACATATTATGAAGCATCCCTTATGTGCCAGGTATTGGCCTAGGTGTTGGGGGATACAGCAATGAATAAAATGGAGACTCTGCTCTCGTGGTGTTTACATTGTAGGGTAGGGAGATATATAATCAACAAATAAGCCAGAAAAATGTGATATCAGGAAGTTTTCAGTTCTATGAAGAAAAATAAAGCAAAGGGAAAAACTGATGAAGATTATTTCATTATATGGAGTGGTCTGGTAAGGCCTCTCTGAGCTGATTACATTTGAGCAGAGACCAGAATGAAGGGAGGGCAGAAGCAGGTATCTGGAGTCAGATACAAGGAAGAGCACATGCAAAGGTCCTGAGGCAGGACTGTATTTGCCATATTTAAAGTACAGCAAGGAGGCTGGTGTGTCTGCTGCAGAATGAGCCAGTGGGAGAGTGGTAACAGATGGGGTCAAAGAGGGACAAAGAATTTGAATTCTGAGATGAAAAGCCACTGGAGGGCTTGAGTGGAAGAGAAGAATGTTACCGATTGACTTACATTTTAACAGGAGCATACAGGTTTTGGAGAGCAAAGGCAGAAGCAGGGAGAGCATTAGGAGACTATTGTAATGAGCCAAGTAAGTGATGATGGTGGTTTAGATCTGGGTACCAGCAGTGAAGATGGTGAAACATAGTTCAATTCCAAACATATTTTGAAGATGGAGTCAGCAATATTTATTCATGTTTGGATGTAGGCAGGAGGACAAGAGAGGAGTTGAGGAGGACTTGGAGAAGAACGGAGTTGGGGAACAGCAGGTTTGCAGGTGGCAGATCAGGAGTCCAAGTTAAGACACAATTTGAGATGGGTGTTCAACATCCAGGTGGAGAGATTAGGTAGGCAGGGGTTTTATGAGGCTGGAGTTCCAGGGGGTAGGTCTGGGCAGGGGGAAGCCCTGTCCACTGAGACATCAGACAACCCCAGTGCTGCCACCCTGGACTAAGGTGCCACTCTCCTGACCTGGATGACCACCATGGCTTCCTGGCTGCTCTCCTTACTTCCTCCATTCTTGCCCCAGCATAATCTGTCCCCCTACACAGCAGCCTGAGTAATCCTTTAAATATGTAAATGAGATGATATCCCTTTCCAGCTTTAAACTCCTTAAGAGCTTCTCTGTTGCACTTAGAATAAAATCTCATCTCCTTACACTAGCCTGTAAAGTCCTACACAAGTTGGCCTCAGCCTATCTGTCTGATTTCATCTGGGGCCACCACCCCTTCTGATCACTCCATTCTAGTCTGAGCTCCTTTCCCATCTTTGAACGCTGAGAGCGTGATTTGACCTCAGAGCCTTGTCCTTGCTGCTTACTGCCCTGGCCCCAGCTCCTCCCACAATCGCTGCTTTTCCTTTATCAGGTCTCAGCTCAAACATCACTTCCTGGGGATGTCTCCGACCATCTCCTCTAAGGTAGCTGGGTCACGTCACTCTGCTCATTTCCTTCGTCACAGGGCCACTCTGTAATTATCTTCTTAATTCGCTCACTGATGGATGTAGCCTCAGGAAGGCAAAATCGTTTTGCTCACGATGGCATCTCCAGAAACCATCTCAGTGGCTGTCACATAGTAGGAACTTGATAAATGTGGAATGAATGAATGGGTGGCCTCCTGCCCTTTGAATCTCTATGTATATATTTGAATATTGTGAAATAGGTCATTAATGAGGATGGTTGTACCTCTTTTTTTAAAAAATATTTTATTTATTTATGTATTTATTTATTTGACAGAGAAAGACACAGCCAGAGAAGGAATACAAGCAGGGGGAGTGGGAGAGGGAGAAGCAGGCTTCCAGCCGATCAGGGAGCCCAGTGTGGGGCTCGATCCCAGGGTCCTGGGATCATGACCTGAGCTGAAGGCAGACGCTTAATGACTGAGCCACCCAGGCCCCCCTGGTTGTACCTCTTTTAAGCTAGTACACAATTAAACATACATGCTGGGTCACACTTGTTCTGCCCAGGCAAGACTCAGGGCCTGTCTGTTGAACAAATTCACATGCTCTGCTCCAATATCTTAACAATGTACTATAGACTGGGCACTTACTAGAAGCTTGTGTCTTTTCATTTGTCTTACACACTCACGATGTGTGGGCAAATAATTGTTATAATAGATTTAGATCAAAACACATATTTCTTTCTACTTGTTCCTGCATCAGCAGCAGAATGCCTGGCACACAGTAGGTTCTCAATAAATACTCGTTGGATGAATCAATTAATGAATCAGACCATTTGATTGTAGAGTCCCCTGAGATTTCCAGGTGAGCTCCTCAAATCACTTATCCATGCAAATCAAAATTTTTCTCAAGTCTGAGCAAGCAGGACTTAATGCTAAGACTTACAAGATTACAACTTTGTGTTTTGGGTTTTCTATTCACAAAAAGCACCTTGGGGTCATCATCAAATTGCCTTTAGGATAAGTAAACGTTGTACGTTCAGACTTACCAAACATATAATATATTAGCACTTGTGGCTTAGACATCTAAACTGCTTTGACAGTTTTAAACTTGATTTGTAGCTTCATCTTCTTCAGTAATTAGGAAGCACACGGGCCCACTGGCACGCTGCCATTCTTCTATTAGACTTCCAAGTAGGATTTAGTTTGTTACAAGGCTCTTGCTGCTTGAAGAGTTTGGAAATCACTGGACTCAGTGGCTGTTACAGACCTTCCAGGCTGGGATCCCTGCCTGACTGGGGTCACTCTCCTTGTGGTGACACCACATTCTCGGGGACAAGTTTGCCAACACCACCGTTCCATCTCTGTTGCTGAAAGAGCAGGGAGCTGATGCCCTCTTTTCAGTCCTAGTGCTGGGTTGGGGCCAGGGAGGGGGAAAATGACAAATCTGGAAGTGGAAAGAGTCCAAACTCTTATAGGTGTGGAGTCTAGTCGAGGGTGCCTCTTGGGGACACACGTGCCAGACTTGTTCTGGGGGAAGCCAGGGGCGATGGGCCGAGGGACCTACAGGCAGGGGCATCTCCGACTCAGGGCTCAGCAGACTGGTGGGCAAGGGCACACCTCACCCTGGCCTTTGGTTCTCTGGTCTGCACAGTGAGGAGCTCCTTTGGCAGCAGGTGGGAAGAGAGGGATCCCTAGGCTTTTCTCCCTCCACCCTTTCCATTCCACCCTCCTCAGCTCCCTTGATGCCTGCCTGGGGCTATAAATGGAGTGCTGGCCCTGAGCAGGAATGCAGGCCTGGCAGGGCCCCTTAGTGTTCACCCTCAGGGAGCGGCCGGCCCCAGGGCTCCCAGCAGCCTCTCTCTCTATATATATAGCCTCTGGAAACCCAATCCGGCCTGCACCTGCCCTAGTCTTCAGGCACCCTGTCCCTGCCCAGGCTGGACCCACGGCCTCTCCCTCTCACTGGCATAGGCAGCATAGCTGGCTGGGATTTGGGGGGTGTCACAGGACCCCAGGGTGACAACATGAACAGGGCCAGTTCTAGGTCCCCTCTCTGTCCCCAGTCTTCCCATTCCTGTCCCTGGATCCTCCCTGAGTGTCCCCACGCTGTCCCCTGCCAACCTTGCTCCCTGGCAAGGCATGAATCTGGCTGTTCCTTGGGTAGGAATCCTGCCCTGAGGCCAGTCTGGTTGGGTGGATGTGGCTCCAGATTCAGAGTCAGGGTCCCAGGGATTCTTCACAGATGGCTACCCATCCCACTTTAGGGGACTCCCCAGCCTTCCACTTAATAAGCAGGGAGCCCAGAAGATAAAGCAGAGCTGGAGAAAAGGAGCCCCCATGGACGGGGAGGGAACAGGGAGAGAAGAGACAGCCCATATATCAGCCCTGGGCTGGGCGAATGGGTGTATCTCTGTGGGGCATTGTGTGCCCGGGGAGGGGTGTGTGTGACCGCAGTCATTGTCCGCTCGGCCTCGTTCATGTATTCCAGATACCAGAGCTGTTCCTGTTTTATGCTAGGTGCTGGGAGCATAGCAGAGAACAAAGCAGACAAAGTCCCCTGCCCTCGTGGAGCAGACATTGTACCCAGCAAGACCTGGAGTTGCCAAGAGACACACGAAGAAGTAAACTATGGGGCGCCTGGGTGGCTCAGGGAGTTAAGCCTCTGCCTTTGGCTCAGGTCATGATCCCAGGGTCCTGGGATCGAGCCCCGTATCGGGCTCTCTGCTCCATGGAGAGCCTGCTTCCTCCTCTCTCTCTGCCTGCCTCTCTGCCTACTTGTGATCTCTCTCTCTCTGTCAAATAAATAAATAAAATCTGGAAAAAAAAAAAAGAAGTAAATTATGGCGTGCATTAGAACATGAGATGTGCAGAGGAAAAATACTAAAAGTAGAGCAGGGCGAGCAGGTCTCAGGTGCCAGGACAGGCCTGGCTGCAGAATTAGAGTGGTCAGGTTGACAAGGTGACATTGGAATAAAGAGGTAAAGGAAGTTAGGGAGTGAGGCATGTGCCCGTTGGGACAGAAGGTTCCAGGCAGAAAGAACAAATCATTATGGACCACCTTCTATGGGACAGTTGCCTCTGTCAGAAGCAGAGGATTCTGCAGGGGATAAGACAGGTTCCTGTTCTAGGAACCTGGGGCCTAAATGTCTGGTGCCTGCTTCTTCCTCTCCCCCTGCTGCTCCCCTGCTTGTGTTCCCTCTCTCGCTGTGTCTCTCTCTGTCAAACAAATAAATAAATCTTTAAAGAAAAAAAAAATCACCTGATGCCTGACTTCTGGAAAGAACTGAGGAGTTCACTCAGGCAGAGTCTCCCCCTCAAGCACATTCTTCACAGAACTAGAGCCTTTCTCCGGTCTTCGAAGGCCCAGATTCCTGGAGTCTGAAATACAAACTTACTGTGGTTCACTAAATAACACAAGTAAGGTGACAGTAGCTTCACGACCAGAAGTGTTCAGGAAGGTGGACTTCGTGAAGGTCCCAATTCTTCTTCCAGCCTGACGACATCAGGCTTTTGGGGTGAGGAGAGCTCGTAATGGAGAGTTCACCACCCCTATTGATCGAATACCAAAACACATTTTTTTAAATGTGAATTTAACTTGCAGTGTGAGGAATTTAAGAAAGGCAAAAGAAATACTATTGCCCAAGTGTACTATCTCCTCAAAGAGTACTTTGTGTTTAAGCTAAGATGGCTCGGGTGGAGGAGGAAGAAAGATGGGAAGACCTCTTAAAGTCACCTTCTCCTTTATCCACACAAGGATCAGTAAAAAGCCACAGGATGTGCTCTTGCCTCCTCTGGCTAGGACACTCCGTGGAGCTCGTGCCAAGGTCCTAGCATCTGGGCCCGTGACAGAGTGGACAAGTACATTTCCTTGGAGGGACTGCTTGCCCTCTCCCCCCACACCCCCATGCTCTCTCATAGTATGTCACGCGCACGCGTACCTCATAAACTGTGGCCCCCTCTCGCCCCGGGCCCACCTCACAGTCTGCGCACATGACATGCTCCGTGTCCACCCCACATCCCGTGTCCACCTCCCACTCTGTGTACGCATCACACTCCGTGCACAGCTCATCCTCGATGCACGTCTCTCACACCCACCACATGCGCGCCACACTCCACATGCCTCTCGTGATCCGTTCATACCTCCCACACCACAGACGCCTCACCGGTGAGTCTGTCTCACGTGTGGCCACACCTTCCGTACTACGTAGCCCTCTCACGCTCTGTCGACCTCACGTGCATTGCACATCGTAGACGACGGGCCCCTCCAGCTCCATGTACACCTCGCACACTGTACACTTCATAGCCTGTGTCCATCCCCCCTGCAGAACATGCCTCACATTCCATGTCCACACCACACCTGTGTTCCACACTGCTCATAGTCTAGGTCAGGTGGATCCACACCTTGGTCCCAGTGTGACTGCTGGTCTCCACCTGTGTGCCTGGAGGTTCCCCACTCCATCCAGAAGGAAAACACTAGGGGGCCTATGGGCTGTGGCATCCACACCTTTGCAGTTGCTAGCTGGAACTTTCTAAGGGCATCTTCCTGCTTAGAGCAGGTCAGGCCTCCATGTAAGGGCTGAGGGAGGAGAGCTTTGGGCAGAGGAAAGAACTGGTGATGGGGGGCTGGGGGATGGGGATGGCATGGCGCATGTGGCAGAATCCAGTGGGCAGCTGTGGGCATCTGGGGAGGGGCCTCGGCTCCCCACCCCTTTCCCTTGCCTTCTTTCTGTCTAATCAGCCCACCTGCCAGCCTGGGGGGCTCCAAGGAGCTGGGATTAAGACACACACATAGCCGTTGGGCTCCAGGGACAGACACCAGCTGCTGCCCCCAGCAGCTGCCCCAGCCACACGCCTCTGAGCGGAGGCGGGGAGCCTTGGGGAGGCCTGATTCTTTCCCCCAAACCTGCCCATCCCTGGCCAGTGGCACCCAGGACAGAGAGTTTCCTGGCAGAGAGAGAGAGGACAAGGGCCTCATGACTAATAACCGGGCTGCCTGGGACACCTGTCATCCCTCTCTGTCCTACATCCTGCCCTGCCACCTCCACGAAGCCCTCCTGGATTGCTGCTTCCCCTCTGGTTTGGGAAAGTAATTTATGGCCCAAGTGCCTCCACAGGTCTACCCTCTGACCATTCCTCAAGTGTTCCTTAGTACCCACCCTGTTCTCAGGTTTCAAGCTAGGGGCTGCGGACAGGACCACTAGCTTCTGGGAGCTCCACCTGGTGGAGAGAGGGAGACCCATGAATGAATCATCAAATCACCCTGTGGGAATACTCAGAGGGAGCAACTAACTCTCCTGTGGGTACCTGAGAGGACTGCCCCAAGAAAGACCTATTGATATCCTTCTTCTTGGGTACTGAAGATGAGTAGGAGGCCCAGTGGGAGAACTGGAGGAAAGGCACTCCAGAGCAGCATGAGTAAAGGCCAGGAGGCACTGTAGCATGCCATGGGATAGTCCTGGGGGGGCTGACACTGTATCTGGGGTTCCTTTGGTCATTTGGGACCTGCTCATACCCCAGAGGGGTAAAGGGGCTCTGTCTGAAGTGAAGCTCATCAGCTTTCCAGAAAAGACAAGTTAAGCCAAGGGTAGAGGAGGGTGTGAGCAAGGATTCCAGGGGGAGAGCAGCAACCTTATACAGTGGAGAGTGCCTGTCCTGAGCCAAAACACCAGTATTCACTGCGCTGGCTGTGCGCGGGTTTGTGGTCTCCTCGAGCTCTTCTATGCCCTGCCTGGGTCTCACTTTCTCCACAGGTAGGTTGGAGGCATTGGATGCCTGGCTCCCCTCCCATTCAGGTAGGAGGTTTGCAGAGGGCCCTGTTTCTCCCTGAGCCCCCAGCCTCTCTCCTGGGTCCCCCTTTTCGTCATGGAGGAAGAAGCCTGTCCTGTGACCTGTCCAGCTGGCCTGCCCAGAAGCAGGGGTAGCTGAAGCAGGAGCCTGAGTGAGACTAGGGCTCAGCATGGAACCCAGAAGCCCGTTCCTCAGACTAGAAAGGCAGTTAACATGAGGGGTCCCGCCCCAAGGAGCACTGGGGAATCATGAAGGCCATTGCTTAGTTCTCTCCTGAAGACGCAGCAGAATCTCCCTTGCAGCCTGTCTGAACTTGCCCTTGGAGCACATGGAGCTGATCTTGCCTGACACAGAGGCTGGGTCTCCAGTTCCTCAGGCTGTGTTGCCAGGGATCTCTATTGGGCTTAGGGGTCAGAGTGACCGGGACTCACGCACTGGCCCTGCCCCTTACTTAGCTAGGGTAAGTTACCTCCCCTCTCTGAGTGTCACTTCTCCCAGTTGTAAACCGTGACCAGTCCCAGTACCTACTCTGTAGGCTCTTAAGGATTCAATATGGCAAGCCACGTGACGTCCTTGTGAAAAGCCTGTCTCATGGAGCACAGTAGAAGCCTGGAGATTATTCTAGCCTGGCTTGTTCTCCTTTTAGTAGAAGCTAGGAGCAGGCTGTGTGTGGGGTGGGGCTGGGACAGTGGGGGGTCTGGCCTTGCCTATTCTGGGCTCTGGAGCTCTTGGACGTGGGGGCCATGGTGAGGTGGCTGGAGGTGGGGGCCATCTTGAAGCCTGTGGAGCATCTGACTGCAGCAGTAAGTACCACCGCCTCCAATGCACACACGGGCAGCCTGCCAGTCGCCCCCAAACAAAGCTTGGCCCGAGGGGAGCAGAACTGGCCGATGACAGATGCAGAGAGGCTGGTGCGGGCTGGGCCAGGGGGCGGGGGCTGGGAGAGGCCAGAGAAGGCAGCTCTGTGGAAGGTGTCCCGGGAGAAGGCTGAGGCCCAGGAGAGCCCACACCTCAGTGGCCAGTGTCGTCTCCCTTCTTCAACACCAGGGACAACATTTATCTTCTTTGTATAATGGAGAGATATGAGGCCCAAGCTTCTAAGTACCCTGCCGCCCAGGACTCACCTAAGCTTAGCTCTGGAGGCGCTGGGATGGGAATGTTGGTCTCTCGGCCGAGCCAATTTTAGGAAGCCCAGCCTTGGAGACAGAGGAATGGACCTGATGGCTTCTTGAGGTCCCTTGATATTCAGGATGAACCTGCACCACCTCACGCCCTTAAAGCAAGGACATCTCTACCTGTGGCAGATGAAGGTGAATGGAGGATCGCCAGGGGCTGGGGCTGACTTGGTTTATCTATGGCTAGGAGGTAGCCACCTCTGCCTTGACATAAGACGTCTGACTCATTTGGATCAGGGGTTTTGGGTCTCACAGTCCCTCCTTAGCTGTTTCGGGATGGGGGCTGAGAGTGGGATCATCCAGGAACCAGAGAGAGGACGGGGAAGTGGGGAGAAAGAGACGTCTGGTCTTGGGGCCTTGCTGGGCTCATCAAATTTGTTCTTGTCCACTGAGCCCCTCCCCTGCCCCTTCTTCCCTTCCCTGCCAAACCTCCTTTTTCACTCTTTATTGCCAAGAATTCCAAACATAGGAATAGACATGATAGTATAAGAAGCCCATTACCAGCTCTGACAGTCACTAACTGACTGACCTGACCTGTTGACATACTGCCCACTTCCTCCCCCGCCGTTATTCTGAAACAAATTTCAGACACTGTATCATTTCACTCGTGTATATTTGATTACGTACTTCTAAAAGATAAGAGCTTTTTGTTTACTTAAGTACGACACCATTAGAATATTAATGAAATTTACAGTATGTAATTTCTCACACAATCAAATATTTAATCAGTAATCAAATTTCCAATTATCTCATAAATATTCCTGTTTGTTTGCATCAGGATCCAAATGGGGCCTACCCATTGTGGTTGTTAATCTGTCTTTTAAGTCCCTTTACTTGTAAACTTGCTCTTCATATCTTTCTTCTCTGCAGTTTATTTGTTGAAAAAACCCGAGTTGTTTGTCCTGCGGAGTTCCTACTCTCTGGAGGTTTCCTTTATCGCTTCCCAATAGTGTAGTGGGTCTTTTTCTCTTTTTAAAAAACATACTGATACAATTTTTAGCTGGCAGTAACGTCACCCAGCAAAAGGCTACATGTTCCAGAACCCCTTGCAGCTAGCTGTAGTCATATGAATCAGTTCTAGCCAATGTGGTAAAAGTGGAAATGATTTGCATGTAACTTCTCGGTTGTAACTTTTCTTCTTCCTTCATCCTCACTAGTTGGAATGTAGCCACCAGTGGTAGAATGATGGGCCACCCAAGATGTCCTTGTCCTAATCTTCAGAGTTCATGGCTCGTTACCTTAGGGGAATAAAGGACTTTGCAGATGTGATTAAGTTAAGGAGAGATTATCCTGGATTATCTAGGTGATTCCAATGCAATCAAAGGAGTCCTTAAAGGGAAAGAGGGAGGCAGGAGAGTCAGAGTCAGAGAAGAAAATGTGATTACAGAACCAGAGGTCAGGGCGAAGGGGCCATGAGCCAAGGAGTGAGGTAGCTTCTAGAATCTGGAAAAGGCAGGGAAAGGATTCTCCTCCAGAGCCTTCAGAAGGAACCCTGGTCTGCTAGTGCCTTGATCTTAGCTTTGTAAGACCTACTTCAAACTTCTAATCACCCTAATGGTAAGATAATAAGTATGTGTTTTCTTCTTTTATTCATTTATTCATCTTTTTAAAATTCCTAAAACATACAGTGTTCCATTGGTTTCAGGTGTGAAATATAATGATTCAGCAATTCCATACATTACTCAGTGCTCAAGATCAGTGTATGTTGTTTGAAACCACTGAGTTTTGGTGATTTCTTTCAGCAGCAATAGGAAACAGATATCTCATCTTCGATCATGTAGTAGTGATAAAGCTTGTTGAAGATTGCAGAGCGATAAGACAGAAAGAACCTGGGCCCCTGTACTGTTAAGCGGCCACACCATTCTTTGACCATCTCCTGCTCCTGGAACATCATGTAAGAAAGGAATGAACTGCATTTTTAGGTGTCTTTGTTGTTACGGTAGCCTAAGCTGTATCCTAATTAACGTGCATGAACTACTATGTGTCCCGCAATGACATTGGCCCTGGGAAATGACATGTATCAAGCACGTGGTGAAGTGTGATGGCTGAGGCGTGCCCAGGAAATTATGTGACCATAAAGGACTGCCAGCAGGTAAGTAAGGATTGTTCTCCTCACTTTGCAGATAGGACCAAGAGGTTGGCGATTCTCCCTCAGGCCGACAGATGGGGACCCTGAGATGACAGCAGAGGTTGTGGGGTAACCTTTAGGGAAAAAGAGGAGTAAGAGGTCCAGGAAGAGAAGCAGTGGAAGGGACACAGTTAAGCCTCTGGACTCTGGGAGTCACGTTGCCTCTGTTGTACTCCTGACTTTGCCACTAATTGTGTGACTTTGGCAAGTTCCTCAATCTCTCGGAGCCTCAGTTTCCCCATCTAATAAGTGAAGAGATTAATTGACATTTGTCGAAGTGCTGGATGTGAGTAAGTGAGTGTATGAAGAGCGGAGCCAAGGCACAATGCTGGAAACACAGGAAGGACTCAATAAACAGCTCTCTTTTAAGGTCTCACCTGTCCCAAACTCAATGGTCAGGCCCACCTATTGAATGGTAGAGAGGCCCAACACCCCTCAGTCTCTGAATTGCCAACATTTAAGCAGGTCTCTGTTACACACTGACTTCTAGAGTAGTTACACTTGTTATTTAACAGGTTCAACCCAAGTAAAGGAGAAAGTAAAAAGGTCTATCCTGCCTGCCCCCTCCCCCTATCCTCCTCTCTCTTGTCCTAACTGAAGATGGAGACTGAGCTTGGCCTAATGGGGAGCAACTAACAGCAAATGTATAAAATGCAGGCATGATCCTGTTAAAAATGGCTCCCAAGGGCAGGTCTTTAATGGCTTACCTCTAATGGCTCTCGGGAGGAAGGGCATCACAGTTTTACTACTTGTGGCAAATGGTTCCTATTTGCTTAACTCATTCATGCATTCTTTCAACAAACCATGAGCTTTTGGTCTGCACCCGGTTCTGGAAGATGTAAAAATGAACCAGCCTTGGTCTTTTCCTTCAAATCCCTAAAGTTCTAGAGGGGAGGGCAGGTGGTGAAACATTTTCTGACTCCAGAAGGCAGAGGAAATTAGTGTTAACATGGGAGGGGTGCTGCCATGACAGTCCTTGCCCTGAGCAAGAATGAATGGTGGGAGATCGTCATGAACAAATATTTGTCATTGTTGGGAAGGGGTCTCTCACAATCTCTTTAAAGCAGCTCTTTAGCATAATAGCTCTTTTTCTGGTCCTGGGTGAAATGTTAGGTAGTCTCATGACTTCTCTGGTCTCTTTAAGATAATAAAAAGTCCTACTATTATTTTGGGTTTACAATACTGTGGAAGAATCTTAGATGTCCCCCAAGATTTCTCCCCCACCTCCCCTGTACCTTCCATGGTACTACATTCTTGATAATCACTAGGACTGTGGATTTGATGGTAACATAACCTATTCAAGGTCATGTTACATGACATAGTTGACCTTAAGATTTGGAGATTCTTTGGGTGGTCCTAACCTAATCACAGGAGCCCTTTAAAAGTGGACCATTTTCTCCAGTTTGTCACAAAGAAAGAAGTCAGAGATTCAAAGTACGAGAAGGATTTGACATGCCATCGTTGCCTTGAGGATAAGTTAGCCCCATAGATAGGGCCTGAGAAAGAAGTCTAGGAGCTGAAGGGGACCTCCAGGCAGAAGCCACCAAGAAAATTCAGACCTGAGTCATAAGACCATAAGGAACTGGATTCTTCCAACAATTTGAGTGAGCTTGAATATTGATTTTTCCCCAGAGCCTCCAGATGAGAACTCAGCCCATTGACTTCTTAATTTCAGCCTCGTGAGGCCCTGAGCAGAGAGCCCAGCCATGCCACTCCAGACTTCCGACCTGTAGAACGAATGGAGAGCTACTTCATGGGTGTTGCTTTACGCCTCTATTTGCGATCATCATGTTACAGGGCAATAGAAAACTAACACGAATGCAACCTCAATTCAGAGATTACAATGATCAAAACTCTTGTTCTGAAATGTGACTAAAGTGTAGGCTTCTCTCCCTTGCTCTCTAGCTTGTGTCTGCTGTGGGTAGGACATCCACAGTCAGTGAGACTTGCTACACATTGCAGGAAGAGGAGACAGAAGAGAGGGATGGGTGGGGCAGAAATGTAATTATTTGGCTGCTACTGTTACAATATTCCAGTTAGCAGCACTTTCCAGGCTTAAAGGACATTTTAAATCTCACTCTTCCCATCTTGGTGCTTTCTTTAGTGATTCTTCCTGCTCTCGTTGCAGGGGACCCATCACCTGCAACTCTATTCTACTGATCTCTCGTAACTTTAGGTGTTCAGTGGTCTACCTCCAGTGTTCTCCTGCTGAGACCCCACTGCTCTCTAGAGGGTCTCTAGGGCAATCTCAAAGTTGCCCCATACTGGCTCTTTCCTACATGGCTCACATATAATCCACAGAAAGTACACATGAATCCTTGCCTAGGTATCTGTGGGAAAGCAGCCTTGTACTCTGCAACTCCAGGCCACTTGGGTCATCTTCTCATGCTTCCGGTTTTGTATTCATGACTCAGATATCAGCCTGCTCTGTCCCCCAAACTGTAGGAGAGATGTGTTCAGATCCCCATGTGATGTCCTTAAAGCTTCTCTCTCTTGACTCGAGGTAAAGGGGAAAACATGTCTCACCCCAAGGTGGAGTCTTCATGGTCCCAATAGTTCCCCCCAAAGAACATCCTCCCTCAAACCCTTAATGCCTTAAGATAATTAGTTCTTAGCTATCTGGTTAGAAATGCTTGAGTCTTAGTTTGGGATCTCACTTTGGCATGTTCCTCTGTGAGAAATTTTACAAGATCTTCAATGCAAAGGACTCAAAATGGAGACACAGAGAAAAAACTAATGAATACCTTGGCTGAAGTGGGGAGGAGAGGAGTGGGGAAGGTCTCACAGAGACAGACTTGGAGTTAAACACAGATGAACAGAGAGGGAAGGAAAAGCATTCTAATCCTAGGGACCAGAGCAGGCCAAAGCTGTGAGCTTCAAAAGACCATAGTTTTGTAGGGATCCTTCAACAGAAGAACAGAAAGTTCATGACTTCTGCCATAAGAACTAGGTTTGAGTCCCAGACCTGCCACTTATGGCTGTGTGATTCTGGACAGACTACTTAACCACTCTGCACTTTAGTTTCCTCAACGAAAATGTGGTGTACCACAACTCGGAAGCAACCAAGATGTCTTTCAGTTAGTAAACAGATAAATGAACTATGGTAGATCCAGGCAATGGAATGTTATTAAAAGAACTACCAAGGTATGAAAAGACCTTAAACGCATATTGCTAAGTGAAAGAAGATAATCTGAAAAAGACACATGCTGCATGATTCCGACTATAAAACATTCTGGAAAAGGCGAAACTACCGAGACAGTAAAAAGATGAGTGGTTACCAGGCTTATGGGGAGAGGAGGGATCGATAGGCAGAGTATAGGATTTTTTAAAGCAGTGAAACTATTCTATGTGATACTTTAATGGTGGATACATTTTATTACACATGTGTCTAAACCCATAGAATGTGCAACACCAAGAGTGGACCCTAATGTAAACTAGGGGCTTTGGCTGATTATGGCATATCAATGTAGGTACATTGATTATAACAAATGTACCACTCTAGCCCAGGAAGTCCATAGCGGGGGAGATTGTGTGCATATGGGAACAGGCGATATACAGGAAACCTTTATACATTCTGCTCAATTTTGCCACTAGCCTAAAATGGTTCTAAAAAATAGTCTATTTGAGGGGTGCCTGGGTGGCTCAGTGAGTTAAGCGTCCAACTCTTGATTTTTGGCTCAGGTCACGATATCAGGGTCATGATCTCAGGGTTGTGAGATTAAGCCCCGGCATCAGGGTCCTCGCTCAGCTGGGAGTCTGCTCTAGATTTTTTTCTGTCTCCCTCTGTCCCTCCTGCCCCTGTCATGTTCACGTTCTCTCGAAACAAACAAACAAACAATCTATTTGTTTTAAAAAGTTGTGTGTCTATTATCTATCCTGCTATAATAATGCTCTGTAATGATCCATCCCCACCCTCAGTGGCCCCCGAACAATAAGCATTCATTTAATTTATGACTCTGCTATGTGAGGTTGGCTATTTAGATCGGGCTGTTCTCCTGGGCTCCTGTGGGCAGCTGTTCTGGGCTCAGCTGGACTCACTCACATATTGTGGCTGACTGGTTCTTGGCTGCTCTGGGCTGGCTTTGACTGGGGCAAGTGGGACACCTCAGCCCTGCTCCACGGGGCTCTCATTGTCCAGCAGGCTAGCCGGGGCATGTTTTCACACTGATGGCCGTGAAATCAAAATGCAAGCAAAAACACACTTTCTCAATCGCATTTTTCAAAATGCAAGCAGCACTTTCCCCAAACCTCTATGTGAGTCATGGATGTCACCCCTTGCACCACAACGAGTTGCATGACTGAATTCAGAACGGAAGGATAGAAAAATATGCCACTTGAGGTGGAGAGCTGCCAAGTCACATGGCCAAGGGCATGGACACAAGGAGGAGCAAAGAATTGGGTCCATCAGTATCATGAGTCTACCGCATAGGGAGAATAGTGCATTTACCTCATAGGCTCTCTGCGAAGATTGGTTGTGGTCAAATATATAGTCCTTAATGGGAACTTATAAAATGGTCAGTTCCTCCTCACACAGGTATTTTTGGGTGTTTCTGGGGCTTTTCAGATAGGGTAGAAGATACTAGGAATTGCTGGAGCTACAACAGCGAAAGCTAATACAGGACTCAAGCTTTGCTCTGTAGAGCTGCCAGTGGGCCCCTGCATCATGTGTCCGCTCTCCCTGCTTCTTGGGTTTTGTCTTCAGCCATAGCGAGTACAATGCGACTGCTTGGCAGATCCTTGCTCGTCGTTTAGAGAGTTAAGTACATCTGAATAAATTCCTACTGAATGGGTAGTCACTGAGAGCCGTTCAAACCGTTAGCTTCCCTTCTAGTCCACAGACACAGTCCCTGACAAATGAAAATGGATTCTCCTCAGGGAACCCTGACTGCGCTGTTAGTGGGAATATAAATTGGGGCAACCACTGGGGAAAACGGGATGGAGTTTCCTCAAAAAACTCGGAATAGAAATATCATACAATCCAGTCATTCCACTACCAGGTAGTTAATGAAAGCAAATGAAAACACTAATTTGAAAAGATACATGCTATCCTATGTTCATCGCAGCGTTAGTTATAATAGCCAAGATACGGAAGCAACCTGTGCGTCCATTGAGAGATGGATGGATAAGGAAGATGTGGCGTATACACAATGGGCTCAGCTGTAAACAAACAAACAAACAAAAAACAGACCCATTAATACAGAGAACAAACGAACAAACTAGTAGTTGCCTGAGGAGAGAGGGCTCGGGGGATGGGCAAAATGGGTGAAGGAGAGTGGGAGATCCTGGCTTCCAGTGAGGGAATGAGTAAGTCACAGGAATAAAAGGCACAGCATGAGGAATCTAGTCAATGCTATGGTAATAGCGCTGTATGGGGACGGACCATAGCTACACTCGTGAGGAGGGTAACATAACGTATAGAATCGCTGAATCACTATGTCATCCACCTGAAACTAATGTGACACTGTGTA
Organism: Martes martes; assembly: GCF_963455335.1. Lineage (NCBI taxonomy): Eukaryota > Metazoa > Chordata > Mammalia > Carnivora > Mustelidae > Martes > Martes martes. Next base: position 43,808,515 of record NC_137898.1, read on the forward strand.
TCAACTTCACTTCAATAAAAGAAATGAAAATGGATTCCTCTGTCTTTTGAGTGATAATGACGATGATGATAACAGTCGGAATAATAATAGCTCCCACCTACACAGGAGGCAAAACAGAATCTCATCTGATTCTCACCTCAACTCACAGAGGTCGGTACTGTCACTATGCCCATTTGACAGATGAGGTTGCTGAGGCTCAGAAAAGCCAGTCAGCTAGCAAGAGGCAGAATTGGGACTGGAACGCAAGTCTCTCCAACTCTAAGGACAACACTCTTCATTACTTCACTTTCACTCCCTTCAAGTTCTTGTGTTTATTCTGCTATCTCAAGTCAGAGGCCACTTGACATTTGCATCACTTTCTGCTAGCGCGCCTCAGGTGTTTTCCATGTGCTTCATATTTGTTTATTTATTTATTTAGTAACAGGGGTTCTTCAGTGAGGGGTCATGATTAAAGGAAACATTTTCCAGAACTATCCAAGCACTGGACCCCCAATTGCAGGGCTGTCCTCTCCCTAGTCCCAGAGTTACACTTGAAACCTCATCCTTCTCTTGAGGGCCCATGCCAGCTGGTCATTCCTGGGGACATCCTGAGATCTTGGCCAAAGCCAAGGCCCTGGAACTGGCCCTCCTCCCAGGACCCCAACCTCTCATGGCTCATATCAAGGGGTTAGTGAGGAGCAGGACTCCAGGAGGGAAGAGAAGGCCCCAAACCTCAGACCAGAGTTTGGAGAAACCCGAGAAGGCCCCCGGAACAGCTGACTCTGGGCGCCACGTTTTGGAGGCAGCTGCCCCCTCCCCCACACTGGCTGTGCTGTGAGTCACGGGTTTTAAGCTGAGCACTCTGGGAGATTAACCAGCTTTGTGACCAGCTGCTGGAGGAGGATACTTGGCCGAAAGAAGCAGGATAAAGTTACCCTCTCAGAAGTTTATAGGAAGGCCCATAAATGCCCCCAACTGCTGTGGGGCCAGTGATCTGGGGCGCTCCTAGATGCTTCCCCTGACAAGGCCATCAATGGCTATACTTATCCCCTCACCCCCAAATTTTCACCTACCCAGCAGGTTCTGCTAATCTGGTACCCTTTGGGAATGACCGCCATTTGGGGCCCTGTGGTTCCAAGAGGGGTCTTGGGCAATGGTCCTTCCTTCCCCGGATGACACACATTAGGAACAGAGCCTGGCCCGGACTCCTGCCTGGCCAGGGCTCAGGGCAGAGGCTGGCGGGAAGGGCCTGGAGCAGGGCTGTGGGCTGCTGGCACACAGGCTGTCCCAGGCAGGGTGAAATGGCAGGAAGAGGCCACCCTAGGGCCCCAGAAGGCATCATGTGGAGAGGCTGAGAGGGAGCCCTGGGATGGGGAGTCAGGAGGTCTGGGTTCTAGACTGCTTTTCCCACCCACCCTCTGGCCTTAGGGTCCTCATTTGTTAAAAGGACTTGTGTAGACCAGTTGTTTTCAAATGGTGTTCTGTGGAGTCCTGGGCCATTCAGAAATGCTCCAGGGATTCCACAAATGCTAAATGAGAATTTCAGGCTACTAGGATTCTCCAAGTATCATACATAACCCCTCCCCCCCATTTCACATATTTGTACTCATTGAAATACCTTTTTTTCCCACAGATTGACTATCCATTCAGTCAATAATCATTTATTGAGTGTGTACTATGTGCTAGGCTCTGTTGTAGCGGTGGAGAACAATAGCATTCTTTATAAGAAATGAGAGTTACAGATTTAAACAAATAAAAAAAATTTAAAGATTTTATTATTTGAGAGAGAGAGAATGTGTGTGTGTGTGTGTGTGTGTGTGTGTGTGTGTGTGTGAGCATGAGCAGGAGGGGAGGAGAGTGAGAGGGAGAAGCAGGCTCCCTGTTGAGCAGGAAGCCCAACATGGGACTCGATTCCAGGATCCTGAGATGATGACCTGAGCTGAAGGTAGACACTTAACCGACTGAACCACCCGGGCCCCTAAACTAATAAAAATGAATTTGTAATAGCAGATTGGCACTTCCTTCTGCTTTATATATCAAGGTTCACACAAGAACTTGTCTGAACAGGATTCCGCTCCTAAAGAGGTTCACCTTGGGATGATCTCCTGGATACTTCCCGTCTACCTGGTTCTATTCCCAAAGCCCTAAGCTGCCAGTTCCTTGGGGAAGACCCTGAAAGGGGTAAGGAGAAGGCATCTTGGTTCCAAGGTAACTACTGGCATGGGGCTTTCTCCATAGGGCTCTGTGCGCCCTATGTCCTGGGGCCCGAAAGGTATGGGGGCAGGAGGATGTGCTCTTGCAGCCTCTGCCCTAGATGTGAAGACGGGGTGTCCAGGAATGCCTGCTCTGGCTCCATCTCCCATCAACATACCCACAACGCCCCTAGTGCCACTCCCAATGGCCGGCCTCTGCCCTGTGCCAGGCATTTTACATACAACCCCTTAGTCCTGGGGGTTGGATGCTATTAGCTGCATCTTACAGGTAAGGAAATGCAAGGATCGACCTGAGGCCAAGCCTGGGGATACAGCAGAGAGTGGGGCAGGGCCCAGTCTGGACTAGTGGGAGCTACAAATAAGAGTACTATCTAATGCTTATATACTACCTACTATATGACAAGAACTTCCCCAAGTTAACTCAGTTTTCTCATACCACCACATGATTATCCTTCCCATCTTACATATGATGAAACAGATGGAAGGATTAGTGTTCCAATGTTACAGCACAATTAAGATAGGACTGGGTTTGGAACCCCAGCACTTGCTCTGCTAACAGCCAAGGTAATACCATTCCATTAGCATTCCTCGATGCCTTCTCTGGGGCTATCGGGAAGACAGGACAGTCCTATATCCCACAGCTCCTGCTCTAATGTGGGAGGCAAGGGTATATAACAAAGTTGTCACCCAGGGTGAGGACAGCAACATCTGGGGTGGCACCGGAAGACAAGGACATGGAAAGAATCCTGGCTCTGCGAGGTGACCTTGGACAAGAAGTACACCTCTCTGAATATTTCCTGCCCCATCAGAGAGATAGGGATAATAGCACCCACCTTTCAGGATTGATTTAGGATTAAGTAGATAATGCACATACATCATTAAACACCCTTAAGGCAGATACTAAGTGGTCAGTAAATAGTAGCTGTTATATTGATAATATGAAGTAGGGGGTGGGGAGAAGGAGGTAGAGGAAGATTTTGGAACTTTGTTACTCTCTGAGTCCTATTCTTGGCCAGAGGCTGGCCTGCCATGCCCAGCCCTTCTCTCCAACCCCAAGTCTGTCCAGGCACCTGCTGTGTATCCTGGCATCTCCAGGCAAGGCCAGGGTGAGGCCAGGAGGGCGGGTAAGGACAGCTCAGCCCAGCTCCTCACTGCTAGGGAGACGGGGGGGGGGGGGGGTGGGGGGGGTGGGGGGGTGGGGGGTGGGGGTGGTGGTGGTGGTGGTGGTGGTGGTGGGCGGAGGGTGGGGGGGTGGGGGGTGGGGGGGTGGGGGGCGGAGGGTTGGGGGGTGGTCAGGGCTACTCATGGGAGCTTGGTGCCTCCCTGGAAGGAGAGGGGACGTGTGTGAACATAGAGGAGTGAGTGGAGGCAGGGCTGGTCAGACCCTCCCACCTCTTAGAATTGAAGGCTGTAACAGGCTTTTGTTAGTTGGTAGTGGGCAAGGGCAGGGTCCATGGCTCTGCTGCCCAGTGCCTCTACTCAGTGAGCATTTCCTGCCACTTATCCCCTGTCCAGACCCTCCTCCGTTCTCAGAGAGCTCCTAGCTCCAGGAGACACAAATGACATTGGAATAGCCAGGCCAGGTGTGATCCAAGTTTCTGCAAGGAGAGGGAAGAGCCAGGTGGGGTGGGACTGCTACAGGGAAGGCTGGTGGAGGTGGCTCCTGCGCACTAGGAAAGGGAGAGAAGCCTCTTTCCAGGCAGAGGGAACAGCAGGTACAAAAGCCCAGAGGATTACCTATGACATTAGATAAGAACTCCCAATTCCAGAACAAACTTTGTCGAGATCCAATTATTTTGGTGGAAAATATACCTGTTAAAGCAGTTCTGGGGGCCCTGGGCTAGGCTTGGGTTGGGGAAGTTCTTGACCGGGCAGGCCCAAGTTTAGGGAGGGGAAGAACGCAGGGGCGCCAGAACTCCCCTCCTACTGTCTCCACTCAGCACCAGAGACTCGGGGTCCTGCAAGGCACATGACCGAGACATTGTCGCTGGGAAGTAGGCAGTTTGTTGGGTGGCTTGTGCCCTCAAGGCTACATCTGCAGAGGGATACCCCTCAGATACGCCCCAAGTACATACCCAAAGTACGGAGGTGTCCCCTAGAGTCTTGTCCAGAGACACTCAGTCTCGCAAATACGGGGTAAGGTCCTGGCGGGCCACACGCAGTCAACATCGGGTGATAATGGGGACTGTCACATTAGACGTAGCCCCAGTCAGACCCCCAGGGAGTCAGACCCGCGGAGCAACACCATCACCAGGCCACAACTGCTCACAGCCGCACACAATCAAGTGGCCCTCACTTGACCCCGAGAGCTCCCTGGCACAGGGCAGGACACCTTCGGGCCCCGCCCACGGCAGCCCCGCTCCGGGGACCCTCCCAGGGCCGCGCCGCCGCCGGTGGCCGGCAGACAGCCGCCACGTGCGCACGCCGCCGGGCCGCACACCCCCGCGCACACGCCGGCGGGCTAACGAGCCCACAGCCCTTCTCGGCGGGAGGGAGCCAGTTGTCGGGCGGGGCCGCGCGGTCACACAGCATTAGCCCTGCGGCCGCCCCACCAGGTGCGGCCACTGCCCCTAATCCCCGGGCCTGGCCCGCTAAGCCGGGCCTGAGCGACACCACAGCTGGGGGCGGCCGGCCACGCGCCGCCCATCACCGCAGCCCCAGCCCACCCGCCTCCCGGCCACGCGCCCCGGGGGCCCCTCCCCGCGCCCCGCCGCCTCTACCTCCCCAGCCCTGCGCAGCCTCCACTGCCCCCGGCGCCATCGCTGGCGACCTTGCGCTCCCAACACCCTGCTATCCCTCAAGAGCCCCCTGCTCCGGCTCCGCCCTCAGGTCCTCCCCACCGTTTGTCCATCAGCTTCCCTCTGGGTCCTCAGGCGGGCTAGAGCCGCATCCCCGCCCCGGGTCTCCAGCGCAGGACCTGCGCTGCCCAGACCTGCCCCAGAGCCACCCACCTGGCAGGTTCCATTACCATCGCCGCTAAGGGAATCGTTTCTTGGGCCCCAACCTCTCACTCTCCGCGCGACCCTCTCATTTACCTGCTCTACCCCTCTCCGATGGCCAGTCCTCGGCTCCCTCCCCTACCTGGATCAGCAAAGTTCCCCAGGCCTCTCTTCCACCACACAGACATACAGCCTTCGCCTGTTCATGCTGTTCCCAGCCAGAACTCCCCTCCCTCCAGAGCAGTCAAACTTCAGTTCTAATCCTCTGACTTTTGCTAGACCCCCTGATGGATCCTAGGGTCTTTGGTGGGGGGCATCCTGGGGCCTCTTTGAATCTGTTTTACTTGTCTGAAAAATAAAGAGGTGTGATTTAGATGACCTCTGAGCACTCACTTGCCGTTTCTTATCCCACAACATTAGCAAGGTCATGCTCTTCCAGTCATCTGTATGCTGAAGACAGATGCGTGTGGGAGGCCCCCGCTGGCCACGTGGCCCCACTCCATCTCATCCCATCACTTAGCTCTCAGGGTCTGAGCAGCAGGGAGGCTTTTTAGCCTCTGGGGTGGGGGTGAGTAAGATAGAATAGGGTGGAATGTGGGTGTTTAGGTCTGGGTCAGAGCTTGGGGTTGGCTGGGGGGGGGTGGCTCTGCCACCTTGGGATGTCCCCTGTAAGAGTGTGCCTCTGGGACTAGCCTGCTGGGGGTCCTGGCCTCAGGCACTGCCAGCATTGGTGCTGACAGACAGCCCCAGCAGGTGGGAGCCGGCTAGTCACTCCCCTCAGCCCTGCCCACCTGTCACCCTCCTGCTCGGGTGACTGGCTGCCTGACCCACTGACCAAATTCCCGCTGCTCCCCTGTATGATCAGGGCTGCAGTGCTTTGCCCCCCTCCCTTCAGCTTTTCCCAGCAACTCACTGGCTCAGAGCACACAGGCACACAGATATAACCCACGTACCCATTCACACTGCTCACACAGACACGCGAACTAACACGGGGCTGCATGAACGCATGCGCCACACCAGAGCCTGCTTCAGACTCAAACACACTGAGCCAAGTTGCTTCTCCCCAGGTAGGAGAACACTGAATTGCCTTCTCTGTGGTGATAAGGCCACATAGCAAACTAACTATGGGATTCTGTCGACCTCCCTGCACCCCAGGGACCTCATCTGTTAAGTGGAGTGGATAATGAGTATCTCTCTCTGAGGACTGAAGAACCAAATGAAACAATCCACAGAAAATGCTTTGAATAGTTCCTAGTACAATGTGAGTCCACGATGCAAGTTAACCGATAATATTATTATCCAGTCAGGGTGAGAGGCTCCTGGGGACACCACAGTTGATAATGTTCCTTTGATCAGTAATTTCTGGCCATAATTGTTCCAATGGTTATAAGTCATCCTAGCGGCATTTTTATTCCACTTTCTGCAGGAATTAAGGCTGTCAGTTAGGAGATGAAATCAGGATATGCCATTCCCACATTGTTACTTGAGTCCTGGCTGTGACTGCTCATTCTCTGCTATTTAAAAACCAAGAAAGCACATGAGCCTAGGCCTGAGCTGTTTAGTGAACTCTGGGCTGGGCCTGGAGTCACACATCAACTCTTCAGAATCTGTTCTAGGCCATCACCTCAGATCAGGATCCCTCAGAGTCTCAGGACCCGTCTCTGTCTTTCTGGAGATAAGGACAGTGTCTGCTCCCTACAACAACTTGACCTCACTTATACCCCCAGACCCCTCCAAGAGCCACCGATAGCATTTCAACAATCTTACTCCACATGCTCTTGGGCCTGCAGTGTGAGGTTTTGGGGGGCCTGAGGAGAAGAAAGCAGAAGCAGAGCTCTGAGCTCTGGGCCAGTCTTCCTCAGCATCTCCTCCAGTCTGCCCCAGCCAGCAGCATGTGAGGAATGAGTGAAGCAGCCGGAGGCTCACGGCTCCCCGCTGGAGACAACAGGTAAAGAATGAGACTGGGGAGAGTTCTGCTCCCCTGCCACCCGTGGCCCTGACAGACAGGAAGCCTTCTTCCGTCTGCTTCTTGCCCTCAACAAAAGTCAAGAAATCCTGTTTTCTGCCTTGAGCATTTCCCAAGTCTCACACCACACGGGTCCCCTCCTTTCTGACTCTGGTCTCTCAAACCCTCCCTTCTCCCAAACCCTCTCCGTGGTTCATCCTCAAATAAAGAATAGTTGGGTATATTCTTTATTATAACTATTATAAAGTATTGGCATTGCTATTACATACCTTTCTGTATTAGTTATTCCTGCCTAACAAATTACCCCCAAACTTAGCAGGTTAAAAGAACACATTTTTACAATTCCACTGTTTCTGTGAGTCAGGAATCCAGGAGCGGCTCAGCTGTGACTCTGGCTCAGGGTCCCTCCTAGGCGGTTATCAAGGTGTTGGCTGGGGCTGCAGTTACCCCAGGCGTGACTAGGGGAGGATCCAGGCCCAGCTCACTTATGTGGCTGTTGGCAGCCCTCAGGTCCTCACTGGCTGTTGGCTGGAGACGTTAGTTCCTTGCCATGTAGGCCTCCCCGTGGGACAGCCCACAACATGGCAGCTGGCTTCTCTCAGAGCAAGTGAGCTGAGGGAGAGCATGAGAGAGAGAGAGAGAGAGAGAGAGATAATGTATTCCAAACAAAGGCACATCTTTGATTTAAAAAAACCCTAATTTTAGAAGTGACATCCCAATACTTCTGCTGATATTCACTCCAGAGGGAAGGGATCACATTATATATAAGGCAGGGATCATTGGGAGCCGTCATCGAGGCTGCACACTGAATTTTCCATTGGGTTTCTCCCTGTGCTTTGGGACCCAGCACAAAGCCCTCAGTAGATATTTGTTGGAAGAATGAAAGCAGTTATCAGAAGAATCTCTGCAGAGGTTCTATTATTCCAGATTTTTCTCCTTGGATATTACCCTCCCCCTGCTTCGCCCCCTAACTTTTCTTCTTCATAGGAATCATTGGCAATTAAATTAAAAAAATACTACCTTTGAATAACACATCTGCTCATGGGAGCCCATCTCCCTTCCTACTTTTTGAAATTTGCCTTCCAAAAGCGGGGAGAGGCTCGGCTTTTCTCTCACGTGGATAGATGACCTTTATGGCTATCACAGCTCTAAAGTCACTTGGCTGCTTCTCTCTTCATTGAACAGGTCAGGAGTAGTTTCAGAGAAACCATTCCCTATGTTACAACCTCCATATGCTCCCAGAACTTGTATTTACCTCCCACAGCGATAACCTCCAGAATTTCCTTGTCTTTTCAACTGAACAGGAAGCTACCGCAGGGTAGAGGACAGTAATCAGATATGTAAGGGTTCACTGTGTGCCCGGACTGGGCTACGGACCAGGGAGACAAGGGAGTAACTCACAGAATTCCCCAGCATTGAATGGTACAGATGCTCAGGAATGCTTGCTTCTTCTGGAGATACAATTGTCAGTAAGTACACCCCAAAATAATTATCAGGCGCTATAGGGGCCGAATTTTTAGGAATGCCTCCCAAGATTCTCCTCCTATATCCATGGAACCTGTGAACATGATAAGGCACCACTCCCCCGATTATATTATGTTATATGGGACAGTTGACCCCGAAGTGGAGCTATGATCTGAGGGGGTCTAATGTAATCCCATGAGTCATTAGTAGCAAAGCACTCTCAGGCTGGTGGCAGAAAAGGGAGTCAGAGAGATTTGAAGCATAAGAAGGATCCCGTGCACTGAACTGATTTGCTAGCTTAAAGATAGAGGATCATATGAGAAGAAATGCAGGGAGCTTTAAGGTGCTGAGAGACAGCCAGCAAGGAATAGGGACTTGGCCCTACAATCACAAGGACTGGCTCCTGCCAACAAATTGTTGAGTTTAGAAGCAGATTATTGGAATATGTTTCATGCCGCCCTCCTATTGACAGCTAGATTTTGGTTTTATGAGACCTTGAGGTTAGAACCCAACGAAGCCTATGCAGACTTCTGATCTACAGAACTGTGAACTAATTAGTGAGTATTTCAAAGCGTACAATTCAATGTTTTGTTGTGTTTTTATATTCTCAAGATGGTGCAGCCGTCATCACTGTCTAATTCCAGGATATCTTCATCAACCACTCCCCCCACCAACAAAAGCCTATATTCAGTAAGTAGTTGTTCCCACATTCCCCACTCTTTCCTGCCCCTGGCAGTCATTAACCTACTTTTTGTATGTATAGATTTGCCTATTAGGGACATTTCATATAAACGGGATCATACAATTTTTGGCCTTTTGTGTCTGGCTTTTTTGTTTGTTTGTTTGTTTCTTTAGCATGTTTTCAAGGCTCATCCAAATTATAATGTGTAACCATACTTCTTTCCTTTTTAAAAAAATTCTTTTAAAAGGTTTTATTTATTTATTTGACAGACAGAGATTACAAGTAGGCAAGAGAGGCAGGCAGGGAGAGGAGGAAGCAGGCTCTCCGCGGAGCAGAGAGCCCGATGTGGGGCTCGATCCCAGGACCCTGGGATCATGACCTGAGCCGAAAGCAGAGGCTTTAATCCACTGAGCCACCCAGGCGCCCCACTTCTTTCCTTTTTATGGCTAAATAATATATCCCATTCTCTGGATCTGACACATTGTATGTATCTATCCATCTGTTGATTTTTGACATTTGAGTTGTTTCTACTTTTTTGGCTCTTATGAATAGAGTTGTTATGACTATTTGTGAGGAGGCTTTTGTGTGGACATATGTTGGGTTTTTAAAAATATTTATTTATTTATTTATTTATTTATTTATTTATGAGAGAGAGAGAGAGAGAGAGAGAGAGCATGTGCAAGTGAGGGGAGGGGCAGAAGGAGAGGGAGAGAATCTCAACCAGACCGGACATGGAGCAAGGAGCCCAATGTGGGGCTTGATCCCATGACCTTGAGATCATGACCTGAGCTGAAATCAAGAGTTGGACACTTAACCAATTGAGACACCCAGCACTCCTGTGTGGACATATGTTTCAAATTATCTTGGGTAAATACCTAGGATTAGAATTTCTGGGTTACATGGTAGCTCTCTGTTTAACTTTTCGAGGAATGGCCAGACTGTTTCCCAAAGCGAATGTACCTATTTACATTACCCCCAGCAATGTATGATGGTTCCCTTTTCTCCACATCCATGCCAACAGTTATTATATCTGTCTTCTAAATTTTTTCATTAAAACCATTGTAGTGTGTGTCTCATTGTGGGTTTAATTTGCATTTCTCTAATGTCAATTGATGTTGACTGGGCATTGTCTTAAGCCACTAAGTTTGGGGTAATTTGTTACACAACAATGAAAACTAATACAGGTGCTTTCTTATGCCCAGATGGCAAAAAATGGAAATGGGGCAAAAGTTGACAAAGTAAGCCATTTGAGTTGAGTGGCCAAAAACATCTCTAAATGACATTCTTGTAAGGTGGGCCTGGTTGTCATGGGTAGGATGACAGACATCTAAGTTAAGGGGTTGGATTAAATAAAAAACCAGGACAGGTGCCCAGTTATGAAGTCAAGAACACAGTAGCATGGAGTGAACCCAAAGGCTATTGGGAGTAAATTGCTTCCAGTTTTTGCCCATTTTGATTGGATTAGTCATAAGTTTGGCACCTCAGTATATGCAACATGTCAGAGTTTTAGCCAGAGATCCCTTGTGGCAGGACGTCCTGATGAATGGGAACCCCATCATTGCCTAAATGAACCTCTGGGCCAGTATTGGAATATGTTTCAAGAGACCTACCTCCACTTCCATAATCTAGCCAGAGAGGTTTAGGGAACATTCCTCTCCCCTTTACCAGCTGGACTCATTCATTCACTTGTACATGGGCCACATTCCATTCCAGGCACGTGGGGTATAGTATTGAAAAAACACCAATCTCATGGGGCTTACTTTTTAGCTGGGAGCGATGGTCAGCAGGCATACACATAATAAGAAAATAAATTATGTACTCCAAGAGTATTAGTGTTACTTATAAAAAATAAAAAAAGTAGGGGCGCCTGAGTGGCTCAGTGGGTTAAAGCCTCTTGCTTCGGCTCAGGTCATGATCCCAGAGTCCTGGGATCGAGCCCCACATCGGGCTCTCTGCTCAGTGGGGAGCCTGCTTCCCCCTCTCTCTCTACCTGCCTCTCTGCCTACTTGTGATCTCTGTCTGTCAAATAAATAAAATCTTAAAAAAAATAAAATAAAAATAAAAAAGTAGATTTGAGTAAGGGTGGTCAGGATGCTGGTGAAGAGAAACTTCAGTTGCAGTCGGATGGCCAAGGTAGACCTTGTTGAGAAGATGAGACCTGAGCAAAGACTCCAAGGTGGTGCAGAATGACAAAGGTAAATATCTGGCAGGAGGACATGCCAGGCAGAAGGAACAATCGCAACAAAGTCTCTGAACAGAAGCACATCCATCGGATTTGAGAAACAACAAGGAAGTCAGTGTGCCTGGAGCAGAGCAAAGGCAAGAGCAGTGTGAGATAAGGGCCAAGGGTTGATGGAACGAGATCACATAGAGCCTTGTGGGCATTGCCAGGACTTTGTCTTTTAGTCTGAATGAAATGGGAGCCTTGTAGAGTTTTGAGAGGAAGAGTTATGAGACCTAACTTGCATTTATTAAAAAAATTATTTATTTATTTTAAAGAGAGAGAGAGAGAGCACATCTGTGCATGAAGAGGGAGAGGCAGAGGGAGAGGGACAGAGAGAAACTCAAGCAGGCTCGTGCTGAGTGTGGAGCCCATCGTGGGACTCGATCCCATGATGCTGAGATCAGACCTGTGCTGAGATAAAGATTTCAACTTAGCCAACCAGACACCCCTTAACTTGCAATTTTAAAAGGATTCCTTTAGTGGCTGTGCTGAGAACAGACAGGGTGGGGAGGTGTGATGAGGCAAGGGTAGAAGCAAGGAGACTCGTACAAAGGCTTTGGCAGGAATCAGGGAGAAGACAACTGTAGTTGGATTTGCAGTGCTAACGGGAGAAAGACTAAGTAGTAGTCAGCTTTCTGCTATAGTATTTGAAGGTAGAGCCAACAGGTTCTCATGACAGATTGGATATGGGAATGGAGAGGAAAAACAAAGAGAAGATTCAAAGGCAGTGTCAAGGTTTTACCCTGAGCCATGTGAGTGATGGAGTTGCCATACACTGGGATGGGAAAGGCTATATGTAGAGCAGGTTTGTGGGAGGAGATCAAGAGTTCAGTTTTGGAGAAGTTACATTAGCATCAGTTGGATATCCAAGTGATGACATCAAGCAGGCTGATAGATGTAAGTTTGGAGATCATTCAGGAGATCTTGGCAGAAGATAGAAAATTGATAGTCATCTGTATATAATGGTATTTAAAGCAACACTGAAATACAAACATTGATGGTTTTGACATATAGGATTGCTTGTCCTTCCCTCTGAACAGACCCATTTTGCATGAATCATTTCCATCCTGTTTCTGAGGGATGAGTCTCATCCCGCTACATCCCCATGACATCTAAGAGGGAGTGTTGACTTCGCTGGCCTAAAATCTCAAGCTCGTGGGGCTTATCACCCTACTCTGATCTCTGCATCAGAAACCACTGCATTCTTCACCAGCCCCTCCTCCCAGGTGGCATCTCTGAAAAGCAGGGCAGCATCCCTACATGGCTCTTCTTTCTACGTCATACCGTAGATGTCATCCCACTTTTATCTGGACATCATTCTCCTTTTTTTTTTTTTTTTCCCATTTCCAGTTTGTTAGTAGACTGGGGTCAGATCTGGAAGCTCTTGATGTACACTTCAAGACATGACATGCATAGGGAGTACCAAATGCTGTTTTTCAGTCAGAGAGTAATAGAATTTTTAAGGTCAGTTGCTGTAGATTATGCTGCCAGGGGTAGGACGCAAGGACAGCTGCCAAAGATGTCATTTCCAAAGATGTCGTATAGGCCCTCAACGCAGGGATTGCCCATTGTATCCTGTGTCCTGGAGTGAGGTGTTCCCTTGAGGTCTTGTCAGCTAACTATTCTCTGCCCATCTTCGCGATGGACACATAGTGGTCAGAGTGGGTGTGGCATGTGAAAGGGATGGGATTGCGGGGTCAGGGCATGATCAAGAAGCTGATGCCTGGACTCCATGCCCTGCATGACCCTGGTGTCCCCTCCTCTGGATTCCCCCTTCCTTCTTCCCTCAGGCCTGGTTCTCTCTTCTTTCTCTTCCCTCTCCCCAGGCAGCGGGGGCCGGGGCGGGAGGGGGCGCAAATCAGGGCCCTATGACTCAGGCGCAGGGTGGGGGAGGATGTTTTGGATGCCGCTCTGCTGACGCTGGTGCCCTCTGTTCTTACATCCTCCTTAATTTACTGCCTGAGGAGGGGGCCAGGGCTCTGGAGAGAGGATTAGATGGTCCACACTGATCTGAGGCAACAGCTGCTGGGCTGGCGGCCGAGGAGCGAGGAGTGAACAGGAGGTGGGGGAGGCTCATGCCTCCACCAAGGCCGGAAGGGAACAAGGCGAGCATCTGGACGTGGCCCCTAGGTGAGGTTGGCTCTGGGGGAAGCTGCCCTTGGTCTGAGGGGTAGGGCTGCAAGTCTTGACCAATCAATAAAATCAAATGCAGGAGTTACACAGGAAAGCCTGGGAGCCATCTGGTCAACCATCTTGCCAGTTTCCTAGAGTAAACTAGAAAGAGTTTTCTTTTGCTTCCTGTAACCCAGTGAGGGGAAGATCATCTCTGAGGCCTGGGGCCTAATGGACCATCTTATCAAGGCTGAAGTAGTCACATAGTTGTGTAAGATGCTCCCTAAAGCCAAGGTTACCCCACATCAGTTGGAGCAATCCCTTATACCATTACAACACTCTCTTCTCTCACTCATGCATTCCCTTGTTCCTTCTAAAGCAGAGGCAAACCAAATAAGCTGCATCCCTATTTGGCAGATGGGGAAACTGAGACCCATAGAAGTTCAGTGCCTTGTTCCAGATCACACTTGGGGTCAGTGGAGTGGTTGTGATTAGAGCCCAGTGCTTGTAACTGAATCGCTCTGGCTCCTTGAATACCAGGAAACATGCTGACATTTAGCGATGGAGGTCGGCCTCTCTCCTTCCTTCTAGTCCATAACTAGCTAATGGAAAATAGCCCAGACATGGTAACCATAAACCTGGACTCTTTAAATCAGTTAATATCTCCTTCTGGGGATTTGGTTTTCCCATCTGTTTAATGGGCAGTATCTTGCATAGCACTATGACTATCCCTAAAAGCCTGACAGTATCATCTTAGCCAGTGAAAGGACAGGAAAGGATTTCAGGATCATTAAAAAAGTTGGAGTGAATGTTTGAGCTCTGAAGTCAAAATATCAGATCAAACATAATCTCTGCCACTTACTATTATTTCCGTAAGTACCCTCCACCCTTTGAATTCAACTACCATGCATCTTCTGTAGATAAGGGATTATAACTCCTCCCCAAAATAGCTGTTACAAGGATGAAAAGAGGCGATGCATTCTAAAAGCCAAGCATTGTTCTTGGGGCATAGTAAATGCTAAATAAGTCATAGAAAGACTAGTGATAGTGGTACCTGCCGGGTGTTACTTCTTGCTTGCTGATACATGTAGCCACTGAGATTGGGCCAAGAGATCTTGTGCTAATGGATTGTTTAGAGCAGCAGTTCTCACCGTTGACCAATCGATCAAGATTACTGCACTGGGGACTGATGTTTAACAAGGTTCCTAGGGGACCTTGAGGATCACCCGAGGTTGGTAATCACTATCTTCGGGGACCTGCTTTGATGGCCAAATAATTGACATATCAGTTGTTTGTAGGTAAACAGGTGCTCAGCCATTTAATAGTTTAAACATTCCCCGATTGGCACTTTCACTACTAATTAACTCCTACCTAGCCCTTCCTTCTCTAGGTCATGAGCAGGCATTCCCCACTGGGGGTTCCCAATTAATAAGGTTTAGCCGGCTTGGGGGCCTCTGGGAAGCAGGCAGGACTAATTATGCTCTACCCTCTAGCCCAGCCCCCTGGCCAAATCCTCTCCCTGTCCTTCATCAATCTTGTCCTAGCCTCCAGCTGGCTTGCATTAGCTCCGGTTTTCCAGCCCCCATGGCTGCGACTGTAGCTGAGAGGTTGAGCCAGTCCAGGCTGGATGGATCTGTCACCCGATCCTGGGTCTGTGCCGCAGCCAGTCCTGGAATCTGGGGCAATGTGATCCTGCCCTGCGGGAGCTCCTAGCCAGCCAGGGACGCCATGGCGGGGCTCAGAAAATCCCAGCTATCTGGAGACCTCTGACTAAGCCCTGAAGGATCACAACCGCTGACTCTCAGAGCACCTCCGGTCTCAGCCCCTCACCTTAAAGAATGGGAAACCGAGGCCCAGAGAGGTGAGGTACCTCCCCTAGGTCACACAGCCTGTTCACTGCAAAGCCCACACCGGAACTTTAATCTTTCCACTCCTAGGTCTTTCCCCAGCTCCTTCTGGAGAGGTTCTGTAGACCTACCATCTCTGGGTGATGGGGTCTGATATGGGAGCTCCTATCTAATCCAGACTCCCAAGGCAGAGGATATGAGGGGAAGGCAGTTTTTTAACTAAAGCACATGATCCTTTTAACCCAGATAAAATTAGACAAATTTTAAGTCATTTGAAGTTGGAAATTTGAGGAACAGCAGGAATGAAAGTTTGGGAATAATTGAAATAAGGGCAATAAGTAAGTTTTTAAAATATCTTTTATAGGCATAACCCCACTTGTTAGCACAACTGAGGAATGCAAACGGTTGGATTTGACACAGGAACACTCACCTCTGAAATCTGAGTTTGCTTATTATAATGTCCACCTAAAGGTATTGCTTTGCCCAAAGGTATGGAAACCTAAACTATGAAATGGAAAAATTTATAGAGGAAAGCTTGCATTTTTGTCTTCAGTGGTTGAGAGAAAGGTCAAGATGGTTCTTCAAGGATGTATCTTTCTCACATTATCCCATTAAAAAAGATACCTGGATTTTACCAATCTTACTCGGACCTGCTTCTCTTATACTTTCTAAAAGGTTTGAACCAAATATTTGGACAAGAAGTGGTTCTGTTAAGGGTGTGAGGGTGAGGACAGCAGAGGCCATATGGCTAGCTAGTCTTGGCCTTCAAAGTGTCAGGATGTCAAGTAGCTCTTGTCTAGAGAAGGTCAAATGGCCACCTTCCCTCAGAGACAGCCTGGAAGTCAGAGCCTGGAGCTGAGGAAAAATGTGCCAGCCCTTTAGTAAGAGTTGCCATATGTCAAGAAAAGTCTTGCTATGTCCCAAGGGCCTTGCACATAAAGTATTTTTATCCCTTTTATATACTTAAGAAAGCTGAGGCTAAGAGCAGCCAAGTGGCTTACCTAAGGTTGCTAACATACAGAGTGACAGAGCTGGGATTTGAACCCGAACTTGTAGGATTCAGAAGCCAGTACATTTTTCTCCAATTTTGGGTAGAAACGTGGAAATACTACATTCTTCAGGTTGGGTGAGGTACACTGGTTCACACGTCTTGCTCCTTTTGAGTTTATTTTCTTGTTGCTCTCCCGCAGAGCCCATAACATTGTTTAGAAAGGTTGTAGTCAGCACATGTCACCTGTGGTGTCTGCACCACAAGCCTCTGACCCTCCTCAGATTTTAGCCACTGCCCAGTGGACAGTCCTTCCTAGGTGAGCTCAGACTCACTCTCCCTGTCCTACCTCAAGCAGAGCCAGTCACCGAATTTTGATTCATGGTTCCCTGCCGCACGGCAGAAGCTTGATCAGAGCTTGCAAATGCTGTCGGGAAGCTCAGGGGAGTCAGCCGCCCCAGAAGCAATTTTCAACCAGTGAGGGAGGGGGACAATGAAGGACGAATCCAGCTATCATGGGTTGGGTGGCTATTTCGGCGAGGCATCCGTACATTTCTCAGAGATTCCAGCAGAATCAAGCCCCCTGTGTCTGCAGACCTCAAGGAAGCAAGCCCTCATCTTGGCTTTTCCTTTCCACCCGGTTCCCTCTTCCTACCTCCACAGGTCTGCATCCTGGGCCACCTTCTAAGTAGAATACTTGCATTAGATTCTTGCCAGAGGCCCTGCTTTCAGGGTGACCCAAACCAAGATGGTGTGCCTGTGCCTGGAAGGCTGTGTAAATTAGAAATAGCACTGTGGGTGGGGGGAGGGGAGGTGGGGGAGGACACACAGTGTGGCAGAGTAGCAAACGATTTTGAACAGAGAGTAAACTCCAAGGGATGCAGCAGTCAAGACCTCCTTTCCTTCTCTACATATAAAAGGTTCTCTACATATAAAAGATTCTCTACATATAAAATTCCCAGAGGCATCTGAGTGGCTCAGTCAGGTAAGCCTCTGCCTTTGGCTCAGGTCATGATCCCAGGGTCCTGAGATCCAGCCCTGTGTGGGTCTCCCTGCTCAGGGGAGAGTCTGCTTCTCCTCCCTCTGCCCCTCCTCCTTGCTAGTTGTGCTCTCTTTCTCAAATAAATAAATAAATAAAATCTTTTAAAAACAATAAAACAAAATTCCTGGAGCTCCTGATGCCTGTGCCCAAAAGGGAGGCATGGCATGCCTTGGGGGACCAGTAAAGACCTGTGACTTCTTGAATTTGTGGCAATGGGTGGGGTCATCACTCAATGGGGTGTTTCTGGATGGAGCTGTCCCCGTCTCTAGTTAGGGCTATCCCTCAGCCCTTGGTGGTGGCTTTCCCAGGCTGTCACCAGTGTGGGGCTGTCTCAGGTAGGTCACTTTCTGACCACGGTTTCAATGAGCCAGTTTCATTAGTCACAGAGTGCGGGTCCTACATGGGTGGGGTGGGGGGCTGTTTTACCTAGTAATATCTTTGGAGCTGATACCCAGCCATATCTTAAGCCTCTGTATAAAAACAAAGGGGGAGAATTTAACCAGCTGGAAAAATCAATTTAAATGCTCAAAGAGAAACAGTAAGGCCTGACACCGCCGCCTCATTTTCACGAGGTGAGTCACTAAAACGGCTGACCTCATGGCTAATCTATGAGCAAAGGCACGCTGGCGGTTGCTGCTGGCGCGGGTAAGGCCTCCGACCTGCTTCCGGGAACCCTGGCGCCAGGCAGAGGCCAGAGTAGCCCTGTGACATTAGGAAGTCAGACTACTCCTCCAAGGAGCAAGTTCCCAGCTCAGAGGCTCAGGTCTAGTTGCGACTTACTGATTGGCCAGTTTCATGGGAGAAGCCCCGTCTCTCAGTTACTTGATTGGCCGGTTCCTCTCCCCACGCCTCACAATATGCAGCTCTCATTGGTCGAGTCCACTAAACTCTCCGAAGATCTTGTTCTCTGATTGGCAAATCCCACCAGCTAGTCCGCTGAAAAGACGCTGCTCTCACACACTTTACATCCAATTTCTATTTCAAGGCTAGTTCCGGCTCTGATCGTCTAAATGTATGCTATTCTCATAGGCCTCCCTTAAATACACGTGCTTCCTGCCTCTTTCCTGTCCTGTAGGGTGAAGAACAAAATTTTGCTGGTAGGTGAGATCGAACTTTGAATCCCAGCCCAGCCACTCCTTACCTTTATAACTGCAACCCAGCTGTTTAACTTCTGTATGCCCCCAATTTTAATAACTAAGAGCACTGGAGTTAGATGGCTTATTGTTTGATAGCTGTGTGATTCCGAATGGATTACTTAACTTCTCTGAGCCTCTTCTTCTTCAGCGATAAAACAGAGAGAGTAATACCTCAAAGGCTCCTGGAGAGGATTAAATGAGGTTATGCATGTAAGGTATGTGACGCGTAAGTTCTCAATAAATGTTGGCTATCTGTTGTATGTTTAGAGGGAAGGGAACTTGCAGAACAATAAAGACCCAGCCTTGTCATCCCGTGATTAAGGATTCAGCCCAAAGATCAGCTAGTGTGCAGACCCAAGTAATGGTCAGTGATATTATGGATGCAGTTGTTATCTTCCTGAGTGAGGGCAACCCTAGGGTCTGGTCCTATCTGGGCCTGTCCCTCAGGAGATGTCCCTCAGAAGTTTCCGGTGTGAGTTAGAGACCCAGGAGGGGCAGGAGGAGGATGAAGAATGTTGCATTGAGACCAGTGGCTCTGAGAGACCTAGTGAGTAGGGCGGTGGCAAGAGTATTGATTGTGGCTTTTAAATATGCTAATGCAGTTAAAAATGAGCATTAAAAGCATTAGCAAAGAAAGAAATGCATACTTACAGGGTTCCGATATAGGATAAAGGATCTGGATCCAAACACATTACTACAGGATCATGAAGTGCAAAGTTTATGACAGAAGGAAGATCTCAGGAGTGTTACTGGGCATCTTTGTGCTACTCCATTCCCTGTGGTTGCCCAGTAACCCTAAGTAGCCATTCTCCCAGTCTTTACTTGTTTAAACAGTTGCAAGAACAAGATACATTGTACTGATAAAAATGAAAACATCACTGGGTTAAACAAAGGGCACAAGAAATTGCTGTATTGGTTGGTCGAATGCAGCTTTTGGAATTCAGACTTTATTTTGTCAAAGAATGTTTCACCTGCATTTATTCCTCTACAATTTTATGATTAAGCCCTACTATGCCTGAATTATTTTCATATGCAAAAATAATATACATATATCTGGTCAGTATGTTGGAAAGCCCTTTGAAAATTGGTCATTGCCTGCCCTTTGCTAGAGGAATCTGGAAGTTTTTGTCAACACTGGCCAGGGTAAACAGCTGGGTCAGGGCTCACTGCATTTGAGACCTGGCTGCTTGTTAGCAGAAAGTGTATAGAAATCTTTGTCAGAATCAGGTGTCAGGGATCAAAAATAATTTTTTTAATACCTGCTGATGTATTTTCCTGTTCCAAGTGGTTTGGGCTTGTGCCCTATGGCATTTTTGCCATCAGCCTTTGGGCTGGAGTGGAAAAGGGGGCGGAGGGTGTGTAGGAGAAGCCCCATCAGACAGGAAGCAGAGAGAGAGAGAGAGCTCTTCAATTGCTAGGAAAGGATGAGACAGGATCAGGGTGTTGCCTTAGGTCAGGGATACAGGGGACCAGGTAAAATGAAAGGTACCCCAACAGATACACTCACCCCCAACAGATTTAGGAAAATTTTGCAAGTGGGCAAGCTATTGTTGCATTTTCTCCCAGCCCCACCTTCATGCTGCAGGATGTATCTAGACCGGTAGCCTGAAGCAGTCTCTGGGTGCCATGGAAGAGATCCAGAAGCTTCTGCTCTGCTATGGTAAACAGAGATGGTGGCTGAGAATTGGGAATTGGCAGGCTTGCCCAAAGGTTGCCCTGCAGTGAAGGTGCAGGGAACCCACCCCACTGTACAAAAGTAGGAGGATTCTCTTGACAAGGGGGTGCAGGTAGGCAGCTCAAAGCTGAGGGTGCAGGTGGGAGTTGTATCTCCAGCAGTAGCAGCTGGAGCAAGAGCCCAGCGGCAATGAGAGGGCCGTCTCCCAGAAAGCAATTGCCACATGGTTTGCCTGTTCTGAGGACACTGCAAGATATCCAACCACAGATCCCTCAACAGGATGAGGAAGGACAGGGGGTCCTGTCCAAAGGGTTTGAGCTCCGCATTCCCCCAGAGCAGCAGAAGCCTTATGGCTCAGACCCAAGGGCCCTCTCCCTCTTGGTGCCCCTGCAGTACTCAGGGAGCAGAGAGGGAGGGGTGGGCAGAGAGCCCCTGGGAAGGCTGAGAACCCACTGCAGAGTGAGTTCACCTTGAGAGTGAGAGGGGATTTTAACCAGAGGAGCTGGAGTATATTTTCCCCCCACCTTTCATTTGGAGACTTTGAAACAAGATAACAAAAATATTTAGGGAACAATAAAGAAACACATATTTCCTTGCAAGTCTGAACTGTAATGCATACATTGTAATCCACTTACAAAAGTATATAGTGGCCAGTGGCATTGTCCTAAAAGGCAATGCGAAACCAACTGCCTTAAATCACATTTCCTGCGTTGTAAAACTCTCTCGGTTGAAAGGATAATAGTTTAAACATTTTTGTGTCATCTGTTCCAGAGCGTACGATGGTTCTCTGATCTGCAGATTCTTTACGGGGAAGGATTAGAGTTCATCATTTTTCATCCTGTAATTGATACACTAACTGCCTATCGAGACCCAGATTTCAGAGGCAAAGTACAACTATTGGCTTTGTCTGCATATCTTACTCTGAAAAAAAAGGGTGAAAAATCCAGTGTGGCAGACACATGAAAGGTGTAAAAGCAATTCTCAAGTGACCCTTCAGAAGCATTATTAAGTTGCTTTCTACAAAATCATTAAATGCCAACCTGGAGAAAAATTAAGACTGAATTTGCTGGGATGGTTACTTTGAAATAGTTCCACTTTGGTGCCTGCTTTTCTGTAGTGTGTGCTATAGTTTGAGCAATTTCTATCACTTTTGACTTTGGCAAAATGTTCTTTCTCCAAATTAAAACTAATTCAAGATCCCATGGCTTATCAATAAGGCTCAAATGACTGGAATCCTGCCCAGGTATAGCAACCTCAGCATACCTTTTGTAAGTTGTATAAAGTTCTTCATAAGGAAAGAGTATTTTTGATTGTTATACTGTCAAGAATTGTTTAACATTTTCAGGGTTTTTTTTTTTTCAGTGTGGTGTACTTTTGTTTTAACCAATAAACCAATGAAATTATTGATTGTTAGTAAATTTATATGTCTAGAATTTACATGAAGCCTTTTTTTATTATATTCCGTGCTGGGAGGAGACATATTATATTTCACACTGGGGCCTATTTTTCCTGCCAGAAGGTCTTGTTATTCCCAAAAGACCTGCCTGGAACACCTACCCTTGTAGTCTGTGGGCCAAGTCACCTCCTTTAGGAAATGTGCTCACCTGGGCAGTGAGGACAACATGAGAGGGAACCTGTGAGGGTAAGGTAGGAGAAGAGCCACAGGTAAAGAAATGCTTTTCCTGAGCCCTTACAATATGCTGGGCACTGGGCCAAGCTCTTATGAGCAAATCCTTGCCTTAAAAAAAAACAATTTTTTGTTGAAGTATTATGTACATAGAAACAAATGCACATAAGTGTACAACTTGATTCTCATAAAATTGTATAAGATGTGCACACCTGTGTGTTTAGCCCCCAAATTGAGAAACAGACCATGACAGCAACTCAGAAGCCTCCTAATGTCCTCCCCTAATCCCTTCTAACCCTCCCCAGGATGACTACTATCCTGACTTCTAGCAACATAAATTCAGTCTGCTTTTAAAAAGTTTTTTTATTCTGAAATAATCTTATACTGTCAACAAGTTGCAATAGTGGCACAGAGAGTTCCTGCATACCTTTTACCCAATTTCCCCCAGTGATGTAGTATAGAACCATAGTACAGTATCGAAACCAGGAAATTGACATAGGTACAATAATAGTAACTTAGCTACAGGTGTTATTCAGTTCTTGTCAGTTTTTATATGTGCTTGTATGAAATTTATCACATTATGTAGATTCATTTAGTCACCACCACAGTCAGGATATAGAAACGTTCCATCACCGCAGTTTTCCTTGGTTTTGAACTTTATCTAAATGGTGCCATATAATATACTTTCATTCCTGGCTTCTTTCATTGATTATTATGTTTGCAAGATTTATTATTGTTGCTGTGTGTCGTTGTAATTTGTTTATTCTCATTGTATTCCATTGTGTGCATATCCTACAACTATTTATCTCTGCTACTGTTGGTGGCTATTTTGGTAGTTTCAGTGTTTGTTATGAGTGGGGCTGTTACGAACATTCCAGTGACTAGATGTAAGCATTTCTGCAGGATCTCTACCAGGATTTCTGGGTCTTACATTATGTGTATACTTATCTCTGATATGTACAGTGAATCAATTTTCTAAAGTTGTTCTACCAATTTACTTTCCCATAAGCAGTTCAGAATCCTCATTTCCACATCCTCACCAAATCTCAGTATTTTCTGTCTTCTTCCTTTTAGCCATGCAGTGGTATGCGTGTGGTACTGTGTGGTGAGTTTACTTTGCATTTCCCTGATGACTAGTGAAGGTAAGCACCCTTTCATACATTTATTTGCCACTTGGACATTATTTTTTGAGAAGTGCCTATTCAAGTCTTTTGCCCTTTGTAAAAGTTGCACTATCTTATTTCCCCTCTTGATTTGTAAGAGTTTGGATAACATGCTTCGTTGGATATATGCATTACATTCTCTTCAGTCTGTTCGTTGCCTTTTTCTTTTTATTTTTTTTACGAAAACTTTATTTTTTTTGAGCAGTTTTAGGTTCTCAGCAACTTGAGTGGAAGGTACGGAGGTACAGAGAGGTACAGAGGTACAGAGAGTTGCTATGTACCTCTTGCCTCCACTCCCACCCAGTCTCCCCACTATCAACATCCGGCAGAAGAGTGCTGCATTTGTTACAATCAATGAACTTACAAGGACACATCATTATTGTCCAAAGCCGATAGTTTACGTTAGGGTTCACTCTTGATGTACTTTCTGTGGATTTGGAAAAATGTATGATGGCATGTCTACCAGGGTAGTATTTTTTGGTGTGGACATATGTTTTTCAATTCATTTGGGTAAATACCAAGAAGTGTGATTGCTGGATTGTAGGGTAAGAATATGTTTAGTTTTGGGGCACCTGGGTGGCTCAGTTGGTTAAGCGTCCAGCTTGATTTCAGCTCAGCTCGTGAGTGGAAGTCAGGCTCTGAGCTCAGCGGGGAGTCGGCTTGAGATTCTCTCTTTCCCTCTCCCTCGCCCCTCCCTCCACTCACGTGATCATGTACTTTTCTCTCTCTCTAGATAAATAAATACATAAAACTTTTAAAAATACATTTAGCTTTTGTTTTGGGTTTTTAAAAAATTTTTTAAGGATTTTTATTTATTTATTTGAGAGAGAGAGAGAGAGAAGGGAAGAGAACACAAGCTGGGGGAAGGGCAGAGGGAGAGAGAGAAGCAGGCTCCCTGCTGAGCCTGCTGAGCCTGATGCAGGGTGCTATCCAAGGACGCTGGGATCATGACCTGAGCCGAAGGCTGTGCTTAACTGACTGAGCCACCCAGGTGCCCCAAGAATATGTTTAGTTTTATAAGAAACTGCTAAACTGTCTTCCAAAGTGGCTGTACCATCTTGCATTGCTATTAGCAATGACTGAGAGTTCCTCTTGTGCCACATCCTTGCCAGCATTTGGTGTTGTCAATGTTTTGAGTTTTGAGCGTTCTAATGGTATGTAATAGTATCTTATTATTGTTTTAATTTGTAAGCCCCTAATGAATACTGAGCATCTTTTAATATGCATACTTGCTTTCTGTATATCTTCTCTGGTGAGGAGTCTGCTCAGATCTTTTGCCTGCTTTTACATTTGAATTGTTCATTTTCATATTGTTGGGTTTTAAGAGTTCTTCATATATTTTGGCAACAGTCTTTTATCAGATATGTCTTTTTGAAAATATTTCCTCCCAGTGTGTGACATGCATTCTCCGTGTTTTGATGTGTTGCTTTTCTAGTTTCTTAATTGCACTTCTGATGAGCATTCTTAATCCTAATATGGTCTAATTTATTTAAAAAAATCCCTTTTTGATTAGTGCTTTTAATGTTCTATTCCAAAAACTTTCATCTATTTCAAAGTCAAAAAACTGTTCTAGATCTTGCTCTAAAAGCTTTGGTGTCTTAACTTTTACATTTAGATTTGTCATCCAAATGGAATTGATTTTTATGTCTAGAGTGAGATGGGGGCCAACATAGTTATTTTTTCTCTGTAGATATGCAATTGTCCCAGCACCATTTATTAGAAGGATCATTATTTCCCGGTTGCGCTGCAGTGGCATCTTTGTCCCAAACCAGTTGTCCATAGATATGTGTGTCTGTTCACACAGATCTATTTTATTCTTCACAACAGCTCTTTGGAAGAGGTGGGAGCTCTGGACTCAGAACTTACTCAACTCCAGACCAGAGCTGCTCGACAGAAACCTGGCCCGAAACTGGCTCGAAGGTGGGAAACTTTTGTCATGGGAGCGAATCCTGTGGGCTTTGTAGTCTGGCACATTTGCACTTGAGTCTTTATTGCATGGCTTTGAATGAGTTATTGACTTCTCTGAGCCTGTTTCCAAATATGTAGGATGCAGATAATAATAGCATGGCGACACAGAACTTGAGAGAATTAGATAATTAAATGTATAGTGTTGTTGTTGTCGTTTCTCTCTGTTCTCTTAAGAATGATGAAGAGGAAGCAGGGTGATTCCACTGCTTCCTTCAAGTGCCTTAGTGCACTTCGAGTGTCCCTCTCTGCATTTCCCATCTCCCTCCTGAAGCTCCTAAGCGAATGTTGAATGTCCTGAGAGGACAGGGGAATGCAGAAGGTTTGGAAGGCCTGCCTCCTAGGGGGAACCAGTTGCTTCTCATCCTCAAGGTTTCTACTTTCATCAGACCCTCTGCTCTCTAGGGAGAGCCTCCCCCTGGGGAACTTAGTAAGTGCATGCAGTTCCAAAGCAGGCATGGGATTCGGGCAGAGAGAGGCATCAGGCAGCCCTCATTCCTGGGCTTGACTCAGTAGCTCATCAACGTGGACGATCTTAGGTGAGCTGCTCCCCTTCTCTGAGCCTGAGAGTCTTACCGACAGTGTCCCCAAATCTCCTCGGCACTCGTATTCTGTAACTTCTTAACTTCTCACGGCAGTCTGTGGTTAAGTTGCACAGTAGGTTCCCAGAGATGCTACAGAAAAGGCTCTCACCACACTCTCGGGGCGAATCTGTTCCCAAGGGAGAGCCAGATAGTGTGACCGCTGTTCTTTCTTACTTGTCCTGAGGACAGACTTCAAAATACAGAAATAGCTTTATGCCCAAAGATGCTTACCACAGTATTGCCTGTGCTGGTGAAAACACCCAGTTTGGAAATAATTGCTCAGCTTTATGCCCCATCTGGGGACAGACACACTGGTATTCAACACCCTGGATTCAGCACAGAAAATTCTAGTGTCGGCTTGGTTTCGGGAAGCAGGCACAATACTTGAAATAGAATCATTTAGCCAAACATTAAATATTTTGATCACACATTATGTCCTGGACTAAGGAATGGCTTTATGAAGGTGACTTAGACACCCTCACCGCCCCCAAGGAGGTCACAGTTTAGCCAAGGAGGAAGAACCCTCAGGAGTGTGGTAGACCCCAATGTACGTGCTGGACTGGAGGCATGAGAAGGGTGCCAGAAGAGCCCAGTGAAGAGAGAGTCATTTTCGATGATCAGATGGGAGCTGTTTGCATCCGACTGGGAGAGAGAGAAAGAGGCATGGAAGCCTGAGGTTACTGAGATTGGAGAGAAGCAGAGTCCAGGTGTTACTCAAGAGGTAGAATCAATGTCCTATGGTCTGAGTGGATGGGGGGGGTGGGTGGTGATGAGTCTCAGGTTCCCGACTGTAACCGTGTAGATGGTGGTACTTCTCCCGAGATGGGTATCTCAGGAGGGGAAGAAGTTGGTGGGAAGTTAAGGGCTGTGTTGGGTTTTAGCTGCCTAGGATGGGCTGTCAGGAGGCAGATGGGGGATAAACTGGGGCTCAGGAAGAGAGTGAGGTGAGGTGAGTGACCTTGCTTTGGGTCTCATCAGCCTGGAGTTGCTGTTTGAAGACCGGGAGGAGAAGACATATGCAGAAGCGACTGTGAGAGAGGAGACTGCGAAGCCTATCTTTAGGGAAGGGACAGAAAGGCATGGGAAGGCAAAAGAAGAAAAGCCCGTGAATGAGGGAGACAACGAGCAGTCAGGGGAGACCAGGGGAGCTCCTCTGAAAGGAGCAAGAGGCTCCAGAAGGAGGCAGCTGCCAATCTCTCTTATAATGCTGGGAGGTCTGGACATGAGGACATATCTGTTCAATTTAGTGTGGAAGGTGTGGGAACAGGATCGTTTCTCTGGGTGGGGAGACCAGGCTGCATGCTGCAAGGAGTTCTGGAGTAAGTGGAAAAGCAGAGGACAGTGAAGGGAGTCAACTCTTTTGAGGAGTGTGGCTAGAAAAAGAAGGAAAGAAATTAGGGCAGTGACTGGGCATGAAGTTGGGATGGTGGTCACAGCACTCTTTCCACCAACTTCCAGCTATTAAACAAGGTCACAGTCTGCTTTGGGACCTTTCTTCTCCAGGCCAGGCTTTTCATGGGAGAAAGGGCCAGGATCAGCTCTCTCTTCTCTCTCGCTTTCTGTGCGTGTGTCCACAGGCATGTGTATGCCTGTGTTCAGGAAGCTGGAGTAAGAAGCCACTGGGTTAGAACTCTGGCTTTCCACCTGGTCTGGAGGAGCCCTGGGGCAGCCCCAAGTTTCTTGAGGGGCTGGGCCTGCATCTTTTTCTCCAAGATGAGGCTGAGAAGTGAGAGGCAGGCTGTGGACCATCAGGATCTGTCAGCAGCCTCTGCAAGTCTTCCCACCATCTGGGTCCCATCACACAAGTGGGGCTTTTCCTACATTAATCTCTGATGAGCTTGGCCCGGCTTTCATTTCAAAAGGCTCTACTTCTTTTCTGTCTTCCACCAGCCCCTTCTTTACACCCCCTCCCCAAAACAGGACTAAAAATCATGCCTTCTCCCTTCCTTGGTTTCCCAACCCAGCTGGGGCCAGAGAAAGCTTTGAAATTGGAGCAAGGCTTGGGATGGGGAGGGAGGGGATACTGGTGTAGCTGGTGGGAAGGGGCTGGAGGAGGAAATGGCCAACTAAGTTCCCAAGCAAGGGGGAGAGAGCAGAGATCTCTTGGATGACCAGCTCTAGCTCCTTGGGGTCTCCACTCCTTTCCCTCCCATTTCCCCGCCAAATGTCTGCCCTTTACCCCAGTCTTTCCTCTTCTTGTCCTGCATCCCTGGGACAGAGACCATCTCCTGGCACTTCCACTCCTCCCCTGGGTGTCTCTATAGATGAGGGACAACTCTCTTAACTTGCCAGGAAATGAGTCCCCACAAAGGCTGGCCTGTTATCAGCTGCCTGAAAATGGACTTCCAGGGCCGTGAGCCCGGACATTGGGGAGCTCAGTTTTCTAACTTCTTTCCTTCATGTTTGCCATATAATGCTGGAGACCAGTGCAGAATGGATGTGTGCCAAATGCACAATGGGACATTGGGCTAACCAGGATAGGTAGAGTTTCATGTATCTCAGAGTCCAGAAATCCTGGAACGTCAGAGGCAGGAGAGACCTTGAGACATAGAGTCCAGCTCAGTTGTTGTAAGTGGATGGCTGCCTAGGGCCCAGAGAGGGAAGAGAGATCACACAGGACCAGGATGGGAACCTGGCGGTGGGGCTCTCACTTACGGGTCTGCCTACTATGGGATCCTGCAACAGGCGTCAGGGATGCTTTACTGATCATATGTCAAGGGCTAACTTGGATTCATAGTCACTGGGGGCCACGGTTGTCCTGAAAGTGTTTTGTGACAGATCGGGGCTCTGTGGATTGGTGGTGAAGAGTGACTAGGCCACAAAGTCAAAGACCACTTTGTAGGAGGGGTGAGAGGGGAGGATCAGTGGCTAAGGGTAAAAGATAAGGTTAACGAGAGCCCATTCTTATTAGATTCTGGCCCGTGACTGTCTCTTTCTGTTTGCATGAAGGAGGGATTCATTTACTAAGGAAGACATTATATGGGCACAGGAAGGACTGGGTGACATGTCACAGAAAACCCAGCTCAAACTGGATCTGACAATAAGAGCAGTCATTAACTCACAGAGCAAGAAGTTCAGAGATAAAGTGGGTTTCAGGGCTGGTCTATTTAGCGTGTCATCAAGGATTCAGGTTCTTTCTGTCTCTCAGCTTTGCCTTACTTTGTGTCATAAGATGGCCGCCTTCTAGTTGTAAGATAACTGCCACTAGAAAAGGGAAATTTTTTTCCCCCTTTATTCAGTTTAATGGGAAAGAGGAAAATATTCTCTCCCCAGCCATGGAATGTAAGTCTTTTTCTTGAGTCTGATCAGGCAACTTTGTGTCATATGAGCAACCCTGGACCAATAGCAGTTACCAAGAGCATGCATTCTAGTCCGTATTAAAATAGATTTTTTTACGGGGACCTGGGTGGCTCAGTGGGTTAAACCTCTGCCTTCGGCTCAGGTCATGATCTGAGGGTCCTGGGATCGAGCCCCGCATTGGATTCTCTGCTCAGCAGGGAGCCTGCTTCCTCTCTCTCTCTCTCTCTCTCTCTCTCTCTGCCTGCCTCTCTGCCTACTTGTGATCTCTGTCTGTCAAATAAATAAATAAATATATCTTTAAAAATAGATTTTTTAAAAACTTCTCAATTTTTCTCAGAAATAAAAACTATATTGTTGGGGAAAAATAGTGGAAGGTATGATGAACATCCTCAAGACAGAATCAATGAACTGAAAAGTAGTGCCAAGAAATTCTCTCAAAATACAATGCAATAAGGCAAAGAGGTGAAAAGTGTAGACAGAAGTGTAAGTAGAGGGAGACTTCTAACATGTCTGTGATATAGAAAGCTGGAAAGAGCTTTGCTCATTGTTCTTATAGTAACAAAAAGAGAAAGCTGGATCAATTAGAAAAAACATAACATTTCTTGACCCCCTCTGTAGTAGCCAGCTTCCAAGATGGCTCCCCATGATCCCTACTTCCTGGTATTTACACTCATGTGTAATTTCCTACTATATGGTGCCAGTCATAGAATACAATAGAAGTGATGATATGCCACATTGAAGATTAGATTATAAAAGAATATGGTTTTCTGTTTTGGGCTTTCTCTCTCTCTCATCACTTGCTCTAGGAGCAGTATGCTGCCAGGTTGAGAGTGTTCCAATGGAAGGGCCCAAGGTAATGAAGTCTCCGACCAACAACCAGCAATGAACCAAGGCCTGCTGAAAACCACATGCATGAGCTTGGGAAGCTTCTTCAGCCTCATTCACGTCTTGAGGTGTCTATAGCCCTGGATGGCAATGTGACTGCAACCTCACAGGAGACCCTGAACCACAACCACCCCCTTAAGCCACTCCCATATTCCCGAGACATGGCAGCTGTGAGATATAATTGTGTATTGCTTTAAGCTGCTATGTTTGAGGGATAATTTGTTAGGAAGCAGTAGATAGCTAATAACCCATCAGAGAGCGGAGGGTCCAGGATAACCGGCATCTGAAATCTAAGGAAATACAGGGCCCTCCAAGCAGAGACAGGATATGAGCATTTGCTTACCTACAGCAGAGTACGAGAAGAGATCTGGGTGCTATAGAAAGAAGTAAAAAGAATAGAGACAAATATTTATTTACCTTTGTTACATCGAATGATTTTTTTTATGTTTTCTATTTAGGTACAGTGGACATGTAACATTATATTAGCTTTCAGGTGTACAATGTAATGATTTGATATTTGTGTGTTTTGTGAAATGATCACTACAATAAGTCTAGTTGACATCATTACAGAATTTTCCTTTCTTGTGATGAGAACTTTTAAGATCTACTCTCTTAGCCACTTTCAGATTTGCAATACAGCACTATTAACTAGGGTCCCCATGCTGTACATGACATCCCCATGACTTATTTATTTTATAACTGGAAATTTCACCCATTTCCCCCACACTCTGCCCCCTACCCCTGGCAAGCACCAATCTGTTCTCTGTACCTATGAGCTTGGTTTTTGTTTTTGCTTTTGTTTTACATTCCGCATGTAAGTGAGATCATTATGGTATTTATCCTTCTCTGTCTGACTTATTTCATGAGAGAAATTTTAAAAACAAACTGCTAAAGGCCAAGTGTGAGCTTCTATGAAAGTATAGAAATGCTGGGACCTGCGAACAAGAGGGTAGTTCATACCCGCAGGCTCCTCTCCATCAACCTTTCACTGCTCTTGACAAAGATCAGTGACAGTGCAGGAGGGTGGAGAACCAAGTCAGCCTGCACATGAATCTTGGACTTCCCAACATCCAGAACTATGAGAAAATGAATTTCTGTTATTTAAGCCACCCACTGTATGTTTTTTCATTATGGCAGATCATCTGAAACATTACTTATTTTAAATTGTAATTTCAAGTTCTTTGATGTTGTATCGATTCTGTATCCTACCAACTTGGTGAATTCACTTATTAGTTTCTTGATTCTTTGTTGATTCTTTGGGATTTTCTACTTAGATAATTGTCATCTGGGCATAGAGATAGTTCTATTTTTTCCTTTCCAATCTGTATACCTTTGGATTCTTTTTCTTGACTTCCTTCATTGGATAGAACTTGCAGAACAATGTTGAAGAAAGTGGTGAGAGAAGGTATCCTATCTTTGTTCTCAAATTTAGGGGGACAGTATTTAGTCTTTCATCTTTTTTTTTTTAAGATTTTATTTATTTATTTGACAGAGATCACAAGTAGGCAGAGAGGCAGGCAGAGACAGAGAGAGGGGGAAGCAGACTCCCCACTGAGCAGAGAGCCTGATACAGGGCTCGATCCCAGGATCCTGGGATCATGACCTGAGCTGAAGGCAGAGGCTTTAACCCACTGAGTCACCCAGGTGCCCCTCTCTCATCATTTTTTAAAAAGATTTTATTTATTCATTTGAGAGAGAGAGAGAAAGACAGAAACAGAGACAGAGAGAGCATAAGCAGGGGGAGAGGCAGAGGGAGAGGAAGATGCAGATTCCCTGCTCTGCTGAGCGGGGGCTGAGCTGGGAGTTTACCTGGGACTGAGCTGGGAGCCCATTACAGGGATCGATCCCAGGATCTCAAGATCATGACCTGAATCAAAAGCAGACACTTAACCATCTGAGCCACCCAAGCATCCCGGTCTTTCATCATTAACTAGGATACAACTTAGAGAATTTTTCTGAGATGCCTTTTATTGAGTTGAGGAAGTTTCCTTCTAATCTTAGTTTTCTGGAAGCTTTTCTCATGAATAAATGTTGAATTTTTTCTAACACTGTTTCTGCATTTATTGAGATGATATTATGTCTGTTCCTATTCCTTTGTTGACAGTGATTTTTTCTCTGTTACATTGACTTTCAGATGTTGAACTAACCTTGCACACCTAGTATAAGCCCCACCTGGTCATGATATATAATTTTTTTCTGTATTGCTAGATTTTGATTTTCTAATATTTTCTTAAGGATTTTGCAACTATGTCCATGAGCATATTGGTCTATAGTTTTTTTCATAATATCTTTCTTCTGGTTTTGGTATCAGGGTAATTCTGGCCATATAAGATGAATTAGGAAGTATTCCTTCCTCTTTAATTACCTGAAAGTTTTTGCATATAACTGGAATTATTTCTTCCTTAATATATGGTGGAATTTTCCAGTGAAGACATCTGATCCTGGAGTTTTCTTTGTTGGAAAGTTTTTAATTACTAATTAAATTTTAATAGTATAGTATTATTCAGATTGTCTAATTCTTCTTAATATTTGGTAGTTTAGGGGCACCTTGTGGCTCAGTCAGTTAAGTGTTTGCCTTCGGCTCAGGTCATGATCCCGGGGTCCGCGGGAGCCTGCTTCTCCCTCTCCCACTCCCCCTGCTTGTGTTCCCTCTCTCTGTCTGTCAAATAAATAAATAATATCTTTAAAAAAAAATTTGGTATTTTATGTGTTCAAAAATTTTTCCATTTTTTTAAGTTACCAAAGTTTATCGGAATTGTTTGCACAATAATGTCTTATTCTGCTTTAGTGTCTGTAAGGTCTGTAGTAATCTCCCTTGATTCATTCCTGATGTTGATAATATGTATCATCTCTCCTTTTTCTTTTTCTTAATCTGAGTGGCTAGAATGTTATCAATTTTATTGATCTTGTGAAAGAACCACTTTGGATTTATTGATTTTTCTCTGTAATGTTTTTCTTTTAAATTCTGTTGATTTTTGCTCCTTATTATTTTCCTCCTTCTACTTGGTTTGGATTTACTCTTCTTTTTCTGTTTTTTTGAGTTGAAAACTTAGATAATTGATTTCTTCTATTCAAACATATGGATTTAATGCTATAAATATTTGTCCTTTAGCTGCACCCCATGAATTGTAATATGTTGTATTTTTATTTTCATTCAATTCAAAATATTTTCTTATTTCTCTTGCAACTCCCTCTTTGACCCATGATTTATTAATAAATACATTGTTTAAATTATAAGTACTTGTGGATTTCCCAGACATCTTTGTTATTAATTTCTAATTTAATTCTGCTTGGCAAGGGAACATACTTCGTATAATTTCAGATTTTTAAACAATTTCTTGAGGTTTGTTTAATGACCCAGAATATATTCTCTCTCGGTGAATGTTTCATGTACACTTGAGAAGAATGAGTATTCTGCTGTTGGTGGGTAAAGTTTTCCTTAAATGTCAATTGGTCAATTTGATTAGTAGTGTTATTCAGATTCTGTATCTTTTTACCATTTGCTGTGTACTTATTGTATCTATTACTGAAAGATTTCTGATGTCTCCAACTATAATTGTGAGTTTGTCTATTTTTCTTTTTAGTTTCATTTTTATATTTTATATATGTTGTTAAATTTCTGGGAATTAAGTTGTTCATAATGACATTTCATTTTCCTTTAGTGTCCATAGGACCTGCATTGATGCTCCTTTATTAAATACTGATATTGGTGATTTTTTCCTCTGCCCTTTCTGGATTAGTTAGGATAGAGATATATCAATTTTATCAAGCTTCCCTAAAAAACAAGACTTTGGTTTTAATGACTTCCCTCTGTTATTTATTCTCTATTGTTTTCTATTTTATCCATTCTGACTTTAATTATTATTTTTCCATTCTTACATTTACTTTGTCTTTTTCATCTCAAAGCCTCCTAATAAAGATGGTACAACCTGGGGTGCCTGGGTGGCTGAGTGGGTTAAAGTCTCTGCCTTCAGCTCAGGTCATGATCCCAGGGTCCTGGGATTGAGCCCCCCATCAGGCTCTCTGCTCAGCAGGGAGCCTGCTTCCTCCTCTCTCTCTGCCTCCTTCTCTGCCTGCTTGTGATCTCTGTCTGTCAAATAAATAAATAAAATCTTTTTTAAAAAAATGGTACAACCTTTGTTTTTTTTCTTACATTTACTTTGAATTTAATTTTTCTTTTCTCTTTCTAGTTTCTTAGTGAGAATTAAGATAATTGATTTGAGACATTTCTTCTTTTTTAATATAGGCAATTAGTGTTACAATTTTCCACCTAAATAGTGCTTTAGAAACATCCCATAAATTTCGATGTACTATGTTTTAATTTCTAATCACTAATTTAAAAAAAATATTTTCTTCAATCTATGGATAATTTATTTTTTTAAAGATTTTATTTATTTATTTGACAGAGAGAGAGAGATCACAAGTAGGCAGAGAGGCAGGCAGAGAGAGAGGAGGAAGCAGTCTCC
The DNA here is from genome assembly GCF_963455335.1 of Martes martes. Classification (NCBI taxonomy): domain Eukaryota; kingdom Metazoa; phylum Chordata; class Mammalia; order Carnivora; family Mustelidae; genus Martes; species Martes martes. Next base: position 43,842,772 of record NC_137898.1, read on the forward strand.
CCGCTGAGCAGAGAGCCCGATGCGGGGCTCGATCCCAGGACCCTGAGACCATGACCTGAGCAGAAGGCAGAGGCTTAACCCACTCAGCCACCCATGTGCCCCAACCTATGAATAATTTAGAAGTGTTTTATTTCTGGATATTTGGAGATTTAAAAAAATCTGAGCCACGCAGGCACCCCAGGAATATCATTAGAAGTTTTTTAAAAGAACATTTAATGAAGGACACCTGGGTGGCTCGGTCAGTTAAGTGTGTGCCTTTGGCTCAGGTCATGATCTCAAGGTCCTGGGATTGAGCCCCATACCAGGCTCCCTGCTCAGTGGGGAGTTTGCTTTTCCCTCTCCCTCTCCTCACCACTCGTGTTCTCTCTCTCTCTCTGTGTCTCTCCCTCTCTGTCTCAAATAAATAAAATCTTGAGAAAAAAAAAACTTCTAGTGATATTTGCTCCAAAGTCCACCCTGTCTGAAATTAATATATTCATTATAGCTCTTATGACTAATCTTTGTGTAAAGTTTCTTTTTCTATTCTTTCCTTTTTAACCTACTTTATATTTTAAGTGCTTCTTGGGTGCCTGGGTAGCTCAGCTGATTAAGCATCTGTATTCAACTCAGGTCATGATCTCAGGGTCCTGGGATCCAGCCCCATGTTGGGCTCCCTGCTCAGCAGGGAGTCGTCTTCTCCCTCTCCCTCTGTCCCTCCCCGCACTCATGCTCTCTCAAGCTCTCTCTCTCTCTCTCAAATAAATAGAAAAAAATCTTTAAAAAAACCCAAACCTGTTCCTGTAGGCATTATAATTGGTTCATTTAAAAAAAAAGTCATTAAAAAGTTCATTAAAAAAAAGTCTCCTTGGGGTGCCTGGGTGGCTCAGTGGGTTAAGCCTCTGCCTTCGGCTCCAGTCATGATCTCAGGGTCCTGGGATTGAGCCCCACATCGGGCTCTCTGCTCAGCAGGGAGCCTGCTTCCCCCTCTGTCTCTGTCTGCCTACTCGTGACCCCTCTCTCTGTCAAATAAATAAATAAATAAAATCTTAAAAAAAAAAGTCTCCTCAATCTGTTATTAGATTGTTGAGATCATTTTTAATATTATGCAATAATTTGATGTAATAATATAGTAACAGAGTTTTAATCTATTATCTACTTATTTGTTTTGTATTTATTCTATTACCCTATCTCTTTTTTCTTACTTTTCTTGTTTCTTGTCCTTTTTTTGATTAATTGTATTTTTTTTAAAAGATTTTATTTATTTATTTGACAGACAGAGATCACAAGTAGGCAGAGAGGCAGGCAGAGAGAGAGGGAGAAGCAGGCTCCCTGCGGAGCAGAGAGCCTGATGCGGGGCTCGATCCCAGGACCCTGGGAATCATGACCTGAGCCGAAGGCAGAGGTTTTAACCCACTGAGCCACCCAGGTGCCCTGATTAATCGTATTTTTAATTTCAGTGTATCTCCACCATTGTTATATTAGCTATAGCTTTTGTTTTAGTTATTTTAAAATGATTTAGAATGAACATACTTAATTTATCTTTTTTTTAAAAGATTTTATTTATTTATTTGACAGGCAGAGATCCCAAGTAGGCAGAGAGGCAGGCAGAGAGAGAGAGGAGGAAGCAGGCTCCCTGCTGAGCAGAGAGCCCGATTCGGGGCTCGATCCCAGGACCCTGAGATCATGACCCGAGCAGAAGGCAGATGCTTTAACCCACTGAGCCACCTAGGTGCCCCTACTTAATTTATCTTTAGCACATGACATTCTGCCTTCATATAATGTTATACCATTTTGTGTATAATGGACAGCAGTATATTATGCAGCCTTACAAGTTAACTTCCATTCTATTGTGGTATTTATCATACATTATACTTTTATTTATGTAATTTACCATTAAAAACATAGTTATTTTTTGCTTTAGACAGTGAGTTTAAGAAGAAAATTTTTACTGAAGTATAATTTACATAATATAAAACTTACCCATTGTAAGTTTCCATGAATTTTAGTAAGTTTATATAGTTATATAATCAGTTTTAAAATAATTTCACTACCTTAAAAGTCCCCCTTGTGTATTTACAGTCAACCCCACTCCCATTCCAAGTATGGTTAACCACTGATCTGATTTCTGTCTCTATATTTTTGGCTTTTCTAGAAAGTTCATATAAATGGAATTATACAATATATAGTTTTATGGATTTGGCATTTCATACTTTGCACATTTTTTTGAGGTTCACCCATATTTTTGTATGTATCAATAGTTCATTTCCTTTTTTTATTCTTGGGCAGTCCATTATATGTGGATGCCATATTTGTTTGTTAATTCATCCATTGAACATTTGTGTTATTTCAAGTTTGGAGCCATTATGCATGATGCTGTTATGAACTTTTGCATACAGTCTTAGGGTACACAAATTTTCATTTGTCTTGTGTATCTACGTAAGGGTAGACTTTCTGGGCCCTGGAACTTTATACTCAACTTTTTAAGTAACTCACACTGATTCCTAAACTGACTGTACTGTTTTACATTCTCACCAGTAATGTATGAGGATCTCCTTTATCTACATTCTCAAAACCTGATGCATCAGTCTTTTAGTATGTAGATATTCTAGAGAGTATAATAGTGTTATCTTATTATGGTTTTAATTTAGATTTCCCTAATGACTAATGATATTGGGAATCTCTTTATATACTTATTTGCCATCATGTATCTTATTTGGTGAAGTGTCAGCTCAAATTTTGCTCAGGTTCTTATTGTTTTTATTGGGTTTTTTTGACTTCTTACTATTGTGTGAATATATTTCTGGACTCCCTATTGTAGTCTATATGTATATCCATAGACCCATATCACATTGTCTTGATTACTGTAGCTTTACAATAAGTTATGAATAAAGGCAGTATAATTCCTCCAGTTTTGTGTTTTTCCAAATTATTTTGGCTATTCTAGGTCCTTTCCATTTCCATATGCATTTTAGGACCAGTTTGTTACTTTCTACAAAATGAGCTTGCTAAGATTCTGATGAGGATTTCAATGAATATATGGATTAATAGGGGAAATTGCCATCTTAACAATTCTGAGTCTTCCAATCCATGAAGAAGGCATATCCCTTTATTAGTTCACATCTTCTTTAAATTCTTGCTGCTATATTTTGTAGTTTTCAGTACATAGGTTTGCATGTTTGTTAAGTATATTCCAAATGTATTCCATTTTATTCTTTTGAATACTATTATTATGAGCATTCTTTTCATAATTTTGTTTTCAGATTGTTACTATTATACAGAAATACAATTGATTTTTGTAATACAATTGATTTTTGTGTATTGAATCTGTATCGCATTGCCTTGGTTAGTAGTTATAGTAGCTTTCTTGTTAGTTTCCTTAGGATTTTACATATAAATATCATGAATATGTGAATGAAGACAGTTTTACTTTTGCATTTCCACTTTGTATGCTTTTGATTTCTTTTACTTACTTTATTACATGGGTAGAATCTCCAAAACATGATTTCATAGAAGAGGTAAGGCCAGAAATCCTACTAAGTTTATAATGTTAGTGGGAAAACCTTTAGTCTTTGGGCATTAAGTATGACATTTGTTGTAAATTTTTAATAAATACCATTATCTAGTTGAGGAAGCTTCTTTGTATTCCTACTTTTTAAAGAGTTGTTAAAAATCATGACTAGGTGTTGGATTTTATCAAATCCTTTTTCTGTGCCTATTGAGATGGTCATGTGGAAATTTATTAATATGGTATATTACATTACTTGATTTACTTGATTTTTGGATGTTAAACCAACCTTGCCTTCCTGGGATAAAGCCCACTTGATCAGAACGTGTACTTCTTTTTGGATATTGCTGGATTTATTTGCTAATATTTCCTTAAAGAGTTTTACACCCATGTTTGTGGCAGATATTGGAATGTTGTTTGGTGTCTTGTTGTGTCTTTGTCTGGCTTTGGTATCAGGGTGATACCTGCTTTGTAAAATAGAGAAGTGTTCCCTATTTTTCTCTTTTCTGGAGTTTGTGTAGGATTTGTGTCATTTATTCCTTAAATGTGTGGTAGAATTCACGTGTGAAGGCATATGGGTCCTAGGGCTTCCTTGTGGGATGAATCTTAATTTTCAATTCAGTGTTTTACTTGATATATGTCTTTATATATTTTCTATTCTTAAGTCAGTTTCAGTACTTTATACCTTCCTCAAAATTTTTTCACTTCATTTGTCTAAGTTGTTGACATGAGGTTATTCGTAATACTTCCTTATAATTCTGTAGGAACTTTATGATGTCCACTCTTTCATTCATTCCTGATTTTGGTAATTTGTGCCTTCTCACCTATTCTTGGTCAGTCTAGCTGGAAGTTTGTTAATTTTGTTGATATCTTCAAAGAATTATTATCTGGTTTTATTTATCTTTGCTATTGCTTTCTTTTTTTCTTTTCCACTGGTTTATGCTCTGATTTTTGCTCTTAACAGCCTTCTGCTTAATTAGAGTTGTATTCAGCCTTTATTTTATGGCCTTCTGAGGCAAAAACTTAAGATCATTGATTTTGAATTTTTGTTCTTTTTTAATATGCATTTCAAACTATATATTTTCTTTTAAGGACTTTAGCTGCATCCCATAATTTCTAATATGTTTTGTTTACATTTTCATTCAGTTCAAGGTATTTCCAATTTCACTTGAGATTTTTCTGTATTTTATGTAGAAGTATATTGTTTAATTTCCAAATATTTGGAGATTTCCTTCTTTGTTGATTTCTGACTTAATTCCATGGTGATTGGGGAACACATTTTGTATGATTACATTCCTTTTAAATTTATTTATTTTTATTTTATTTATTTATTTATTATTACATTCCTTTTAAATTTATTTATTTATTTATTATTACATTCCTTTTAAATTTACTGAGACTCATTTAATAATATAACATATAGTCTATTCTGGGGAATGGTCCATTTGAGCTTGAAAAGTGTTTATTTTGTTGTTGACTGGAGTGATATGTTGTTGAGTGGAGTGATATATATATATATATAGATATATATATATCTATATATATCTATATATCTATGATATATATAGATAGATATATATATATAGATATATATATCTATATATATAGATATATATATAGATATATATATATCTATAATAGCCATTCTAGTGGATATAAAGTGGTATCTCATTGACTATTTTATTAGCATTTTCCTGATGGCTAATGATTTTGATCATGTTTTCATGGGCTTATTGAACATTTGTACATTTTTTTGGAGAAATATCTATTCAAATCCTCTGTTTGTTTTAAAAACTGTATTGTTTGGGTTTATTTGTTGTTGTTTACTATTGATTTGTAAGAGTTCTTTATATATTATGGATACAAGTCTCTTATTAGACATTGGACTTGCAAATATTTTTTTCCAATCTGTGAGTTGTCTTTTTATTTTTTCCATGTTCCCCTTTGAGACACAAAAGTTTTCATTTTGATGAAGTTCAAAGTAACTTTTTTTTTAATCACTTGAACTCTTGATGTCATATCAGAGAATTTATTTAACTCAAGGTCATGGAATTTTACTCCTGTATTTTCTTCTGAGAGTTTTCTTGTTTTACCTCTTAAAATATTTAGAGTTATATCTTACAGTTTAGTTATTTGCATATCAACATAGTCAATTTCAAACTTGTTTCAAAACTTAATTTGAGGAGGTTTGGCATAAGATTTACTCTGGGTTAGTTTAGTCCTATGTCTAAAGCATGGCTCTTTCTGGAGGCTCAGTTAAATGCCCTGGACATTCAGTGAGGTCTCTCCACTCTGGCTAGTGAGACCTTTAATGTCTCCTATCCTTGCATAAGCTCCAGGAATTGCTCAGGTCTGTAATCCATTTGGAGTTAATTTTTGCATATGGTATAAGCACAGGTCCAGCTTCATTGTTTTGCATATAGATAAACAGTTATCCCAGCGCCATTTGTTTGAAACTATTCTATCCCCTTTGAACTGTCTTGGCACCCTTGCCAAAAATTAATTGACCATATATGTATGGGCTTATTTCTGAGATTTCAATTTTATTCTGTTGATTAATGTGTTATCCTATGTCAGTACCATGACTGCAAATTTAAGTGTACTCATCAACCTACTAGAGATTGATAGGCAGAGTAAAGAGTCTTGTAGGTTTTGACATGTTTAAGCATAACCCTTGTGCAATTCATTGACTGACCATTAGACTAAGCTATTCTAAGTATCTCATATAAGTGGAATCGTACAGTATTTTTTGTTGTTTTGTGATCAGATTATTTCACTTAGTATTATGTCTTTGAAGTTCATTCACATGGCAGCTGTACTGGAATTTTCTCCCTTTTTTAAGGCTGAATAATATTCCATTGTGTGTAAAACATTGTTTATCCATTCATCCATCAGTAGACACTTGGGTTGTTCCTGCATTTTAGTTATTGTAAATAATTCTCCTATAAACATGGGTATACAAATCTCTGTTTATGCCCCTGCTTTCAAGTCTTTGGAATATATATATATATATCTAGAAATAGAATTTCTAAATCATATGGTAATTCTATTTTTTATTTTTTTAGAAACTGTCATTTTCTTCCCCCATGGTGGTTGTGTTATTTTACATGCCCACCAGCAACGCACAAGGGTTCAAGTTCTCTACATCCTCACCAATGCTTGCCACCTTTTTTTAAAATAATAACCATCCTAATGAGTGTGAAGTATGTCTCATTGTGCTTTTGATTTTTTCCCTAATGATTAATTCATGCATTTTTTTCTTATACTTATTGGCTATTTGTGTATCTTCTTTGGAGAAATGCCTTGGTTATTTGCCCTTTTAAAAAGTGAGTTGTTTGTTTCTTTGTTGTTGAGTTGAGGAATTCTCCATATACTCTGGATTCAACCATTATTTTGCAAGATTTTTTCCTTTTCTTCTCTCCTTCTGGTCCTTAAATTACATGTATTTTACATCTCTTTATATTATTTTACAGGCCACTGAGGCTCTGTTTATTTTTTCAGCCTTTTTTTTTTCACTCTGTAATTCCTTTTGGACAGTTTTTCTTATGTCTTCAAGTTTGTTGATGTTTTCTTCTGAAGTCTCTAATCTCTTAATCCTGTTTTCATTGAAAATTTTGTGTTTTCATCTCTAGACGTTCCATTTCCTTCTTTAAAATATCCTCCACTTCTTTTCTTATTATGTTAATATTTTTCTCTACATTCTTGAGCATATTTGTAATAGTTATTTTAAAGTCCTTGTCTGCTAGTATCATCTTTGTCATTTCTATGTCTGTTTCTATTGACTGATTTTTCTCCTAGTTTTAAGTCACAGTTGCCAGGTTCCTTGCATGTCTGGTAATTTTTTTAAATTGGTTGAATGAACATTATTATCATATTGTTGAGCATCTGGATTTTGTTTCTTCGAGAGAATATCTAGAGTTATATCTTACAGTTAAGTTATTTGCATATCAACATGGTCAATTTTACACTTGTTTCAAAACATAATTAGAGCAGGTCCTCCATAGGATTTACTCTGGGCTAGTTTAGTTCTATTTCTATGGCAAGACCCTCTGGAGGCTCAATTAAATGCCCCAGACATTCAATGAGGTCTCTCCACTGTGGCTGGTAAGAACCTGAATGTCTCCTATTCTTGTATAAGCTCCAGGAATTGCTCAGTTTACAACTGGTCAATAGTTCTTTCCTCAGTCTTATAGTTTCTGCCTTGTACGTGTGTCCTTTAGTATTCATCAACAGATAATCTATGCAGATTTCTGGAACTCTTTTCCTACATAACTCCCTCTACTTTGATGCTCTGCTACACAATTTCCAGTTACCTCAGATTTCCTGCTGTGATCTCTGTCTTTTCAAGTCATTGAGACCACCACCCTCTGCTGGGGCTTCCCCATCTCTGTGTTTTTTTCCAGAAAATGCCTGTAGGCAGAAGGTTGGAGCTTTCTAGTAAGACTCATTGCACTTATTTTCTTTCCTCTTAGGGATCCTAGCCCTGCATTGCCTGTTGTCCAATGTCTGAAAACACAGATCTCATGTATTTTGTCCAATTTTCTAATTGTTTATAATTGCATGGTGGGTGTGCAATTGCAGGATACTCTGTTGTAAGGTCATGTTGTAAGGTCAAAACAAAACTCTTGTTTTCTAATTGTGTTTTTGTATATTAGCTCCCTATTTTATAGATACTTAAATATCCTCACAAATCATCCCGGGGATGTTTATTAGAATACTGTGCATGTCTTTCATGTTTCTTGAATTGATGGTATTTCACTGATGGAAATTACCCCCGCCATCTCAGCTTGGCTATCATTTTGGGGTAGTCCATCATTTTCAAGTAGCTAGTGAATTTTAATTGACTGGTAATATTTATAATAAAGGTCTACATTAATCTGAATTGATATTATGTGGGAGTTTCTCAGCATTTGTGTAGGTGGGTGATGGGGGGAGACACACCATAGCCATTCATTCACTGGCTAACGCTGGTTCCTTTGATGGTGGGATCACAAGGATGTTCCCACACATGACCTCTTCTAATCTTTACATGATTCTCACCACTATTATAATGATTATTCCAATTTCACAGTTGAGGAAATTGAAGTTCAGAGATGTTCAGTAACTTTCCCAGGTCACAGAACTGCTGAGTGAAATAATCAGGATTAGAACCCAGTCAGAAGTTCTGTCCAACCTATGTACTGTGCTATCTCCCATTTGCTTCATAGCTTCCAGAAATTTTGTGTATTTGGCCTATTAATGGAACTATTCCATGTTTTTCATTATAGGTACAGATATTTTCTAGTTTTAAATTTTCTTTGTCATATCATATAGCTTTTTTGAGTATTTTGAGAGTATCTGTGGTATTAGTCTTTTTATCTTGAAACTATAGCCCACAACATTTTTTTAAAAGATTTTATTTATTTATTTATTTGGGAAAGAGAGAGCAGAAGGAGGAGCAGGGGAAGCAGAAGAAGCAGACTGACCACTGAGCAGGGAGTCCAATGTGGGGCCCAATGCAGGGCTCAATCCTGGGACCCTAGGATCATGACCTGAGCTGAAGGCAGATGCTTAACCAACTGAGCCACCCAGGATCCCTATAGCCCACAACATTTTTTTCCATATTATCAACTATTTACATCAAATTCATCTTAAGTTCAAGTTCTCAGTGGAATGACTGAGACAAAGGAAGACATTTTTAAAAAGTAGGCTCCGTGCCTAACGTGGGCCTTGAACTCACACTCCTGAGATGAAGACATGAGACCACGACACCAATGCTCCACCAACTTAGCCACCCAGGCGCCCCAAGGAATAGACATTTTTGAGGGACTTCATACATGCTTTGTAAAGGTAAAATAAAATTCTAGTCAATTTTACCAAGAGAATCTCATCAAGTGGTGCATAAGAATACCAGCTGTTCCAGGAAGTGTAATTTTTAATTGGTGTCTTTGAAAGACCTGAAGATTCTAAGATGTCTAATGGTAGAATTTGAGGCCCAATGACATATGTGCAGAGGAGGTATTTTCGGGAGCAGTCCCTTCCCTGTACCTCCCAAATCCCTTACAGACCCCCTTTCTCATTGGGCGGCCCCTCCTGCGCATGTTGGGGGCAGGGCCTGTGCTGGGGACACCTCTGCCAGGACCCTGCTGATCTATGTTCTCGCCTGACACTCAGCAGCTGTCGTGGAGGCGTGGGCTGCAGGCGCTGTTCCCCATGGGCCGTGTGCAGGCTGCAGGCCGGGATCCTTTCCCGCCTAATCCGAGGGGCACTGGTGGTGGGGAGGGAGACAGCTGGGTGTAACTGATCTGCAAAGGAATGGAGTGGTGCAGGCCTCCCAGTGCTGGGCTGGGCTGTCTGTAGGCTGCCCTCTCCAGCTGCCTCATTTTAACCCTTCCCTCTCTTACTTCTGTCTCCCCTCTCCATCCTGGGACTCCATCCCGGAACATTCCCAGACCCCTAGGAACATCTCTGACTGGGTCTGAACACCTTGCAGAGGACCCAGCCTTCTAATAGCTACTGTTGGGGAGGCCAGGGCAGGAGCAAGAGGCACCTATCTTAGATGGAGACAGAACTCTTGGAAGGCCCAGCAGGTGACTCAGGCAGGGAAGGCTGTGAGGTTCGAGCAAGGAGACCCTGCGTGGGTTGGAAGTCGGAGGAAACTCCCTGGAGGATGGAATGGAAGGAGCACTGGGTTTGGAGTCTGGTGTTGGCTCTGCTCACTTTGCAGTGAGCCTTGGGTAAATCACTGTCTCTCTCTAGGGTCAGTTTCTGCTCCTGGAGATGTGGAGTTTGAAGGAGTTGACCTTAAATGTTCTGTCCACAGTAGCAACAATAGCTCCGTTCATTAAATTCCTATGATAAGTCACGGGCTTTACCTGTAAACATTCTTACTCACTTTGCCAGATTCTCATTTCCATTTTAGTGATGAAACTGAGATTTGGAGAGGATAAATCATGTAGCTGTTCAGAGAAAGAGCCAGACCCCATCATCTGCGCTCTTCCCCTAAGCATGCTGCTCGCTCAGCTCCAACCATGTATAACCAGTGCCTGAGCTCAGGGGGAACTGGGACAGGAAACACAACTTTCTGGGCACAGCACACTCAAAGGCTCGGTCGTGAGCCCGAGAGCTCCTGCAGGAATGGTGGGCTGGGGTCTGTCAGGCCCTGTGCTTCAGCTTTTCTCCTGCTCTGTGGTCCACTCCGGCTGGGATCGCCTGGCTCAGCCAGGCAGCTTCCCACAGGGCGGCAGACTCTGCAGTTGTCCGGCCCGTTCCCATCCATGATCTCACTTGACATTCATGCCAGCCCTAGCATGTAGAACCTGTCACCCCTCCTCACAAAGGGGGACTGAGGCCTGACGTTTGCCAACATCCTATAATTGGGAACTGGACAAAGAGAGACTAGAATATTCTTTCCACTATCCTATCCGGCTTCTGGGAGGAAGGGGCCTGAATGGTAGCTATTAGCCACCCGGCATTCTGCTTCTTGCTTTTCCCAGTGAGAAGGAAAGTCTGGGTGTGGACTCTGGAATGAGACAAGTACGGGCTCATGTCCTGAGTTCCCCCACTCTCCAGCTGTGCAGTTGCTTAACCTCTCTGAGCCTTAGCGTCCTTCTCTGTTGTAATGAAACATGGGTGAAGAATGAATGAAGGTGAAAGCAAGGTCTGTGTCCCCCTTTCTTAAGCAGAGCATCGAGCTGCACTGGCATGTGACACCGCAGGCAAGCAGAACCAAGGGCCAGGGGGGCGCCGTGACCAAAAAGAAGGAGGCTGTGGGTGGGGGTTTTGCAGCTCAAGGTTGGACTGAAGACTAGGCAGGAGCTGCCCAGAGAGAGGAAGGAAAAGGGCATCCCAGATGAGGCAAGAGCCGAAGGCAAAAACACAGACGCAGGAATGGATGTGGTGTGTGGGGGGTGGGGGGCAGGGACACACTATCTTTCGCTGGCTGGAGAGGACCCTGTCCCAGAGGGAGGTCAGTCTTCACGGCAAGTTGGGGCTGAGTAGCAAACCTCCAGAACAGCTCAACTCTGAAGAATGAGTTCTCCAAGTGTGCAGGGGCTGGACTTTCACCCACCATGTTGCCCACCTTTCTCCTCCCCTTCCCTCTGCCCCGGGCTGCCAGGACCTCTGGGCAAAGAGCCGGCTGGGTATGCAGTTCCAGCTTGGGAGAGACAGCTGTGCAGGCCTCCTGCCTGCTGCAAGGGATTAACTGGCACTGCCGCAGTATGTTGGGGGGCACCTGGCTCCCTGGATCTGCCCACCGCTATCCTCTTTAACTTCTTGCTGCCCGGCTCCTCACTTGCATGTTTAAAGGTATGTTCATACTCAGTTTCCAGTGGCCTGTGTTAGACACTGGGGACCCAGGATGAATAAAGATGGAAAGCAGGGTCCACCGAGCCAGAAGGTACTTACCTGCCACTGCTCTTCCTCATGCCAGCCAAGGGCCCTCGGAGATCCTGATCTCTCCCCCAGCGAAACCCGTCTCTCTCCACTGGCTCCTCTCAGCGTATATGGTCAATCACTGTCTTCCTCAAACCTTCAAACAAATAAATCTTCCCTTGACCTCATGCCCTCTCTTCGGTCCTACTCAGCCAAACTCCTAAGCTTTGTCCCCACTATCTCCACCTCCTCGCTAGGAAGACATATTCCAGACCCAGGTCCCTTCTTCCTGGGCACACAGCTGGACTACAAATCGCAGCCTCCCCTGCAGTTAATTGTGGCCACATGCACAGGTTCTGGCTGTTGAGATGTGAGCGGAAGAGAGCAAGCCACTTGCTTTCCTATTTCCCCAGCCTCCAGTGCGAGCTGGCTTGATGCAGGTGAGCCTGTGCTGAAGATGGTAGTCCCTCAAGACAGAGGAGCCAGGGTCTCTGAATCATTTTGGATGGAAGGTTCCTGATACTCAGAAACACCTGTGTTTTTCTTTGTTTGTTTGTCTGTTTTTTTTATAGGAGGGAGACATAAACCTCTATCATGTTTGAGCCACAGAAAAGGTCTGACTTGCTGTTCATTTAAAAAAATGAGGAACTTCGTCCCCCTTCTCCTCCACCTCCTCAGGTGGGACAGTCCAGGATAGCAGGCAAGAGGGGACCTTGAGCTCAGAAAAGAGGGTTGGAAGTGGGGAAAGCTTTGCTTCAGGGAGGGCGATTTCCTGGTGCAGAATGTGACCAATGTTCTTATACAAGTAGCATCTGACCTTTAGCTTGAAATCGTTCCTGTTTGGTCCAGGGTTGTGATTGCCATCTGCCTTCCCCAAATCACCAGGAGCCATGTGAGGCTCCAAGGCCATGTGGTCAGAGCCTTGGGGAGATATAAAAGGCAGGGCCACCGCAGGGCGAAGGGGCTGGGGGAAGAGGCTGGGCTGGGCAGGTGCTGACCCAGTGTTGGGAGTGGTGAGGAAAGGGTTAAAGGGTCTGTGAGCAGGATTGGCTCTCCACTCCATGAGGGCGGTAAAATCAGCATGTCGCCTCCAATTTGCTCTGGCCTGACCTTGAACGTGAATCATTCCATCACAATGTCCTTATTGATTTCCACAGGAAGAAGATTAAGCCCAGAAAATCAGGGCGGGAACTTGAGCCTGAAGCAGGGAAAATGGGATGGTTCTGGGGCTCAAAATCCCTCGTGTTTGCAAAGACGTCACAGGGGGCCACAGGCTGTGCAGCCGCCAACTCAGCTACCAGGTCTTGGAGGGGCTGGGTCCTGGGTTTGTTTCCTTACCTGGCCAGTGTGTGGCCTGGGGGGTTCCCTCAAGCTGTAAATTACAGGAAGAGAATGGGGATGGGGAGATGCCATAGATACTCCTTGAGCCTTGAGTCTGTCCTGGGGTGATCATTTCATCCTTCTGTACACAGTGACAGTCTTTGGGACCCTCAGAACCAAACAGGATGTTCTGGGACCAATGTTGCCATTGAACCAGCTGGCCCAAACAGCCAGGAAGGGCCCTCCTCAGTCCTGAAAACCCTTCAAGGGAATGAGCCTGGTGTGTGTGTGTGTGTGTGCATGCACGCACACATATGTTTTTCCCTGCGTAGATGCATAAAGGTGGGTCGTTCTGTGGGAACTGACACACAATTTCCTTTCTTTGTTTGAGGTATCCTTGAGAGCCTGCTGTGTCAGTATAAGAAACAGCTCTATAATCCTCACGGTGTGTCTGTACTGGGCGATCTAATCATTCCCTATCGGAAGGCATGTCAAGTTGTTACTACTTATAAAAAAATTAAGATAATGCTATAATAAACAATTGGCACTTGCCTCCTTGTATGAATTACTTCTTTAGATGGCGTATTAGTTTTCTATAGCTGCGGTAACAAATTACCACGCACTTAATGGCTTAAAGTAACACAAATGTATTCTCTTAGAGTTTCAGAGGTCAGAAATCTTAAATCGGTTTCACTGGTTAAAATCAAGGCGTGGGCAGTCCTGCGTTCTTTCTGGAGGCTCCAGGGGAGAATCCATTCCTTGTCCCTCCCAGCTTCTAGAAGTCGCCCGCATCCTCTGGCCAGTGGCCCCTTCCTCCAACCTCAAAGTGCATCATTTCAACCTCAGCATCTGTCATCCCATGTCCTCTGACTCCGACTCTCCTGCCTCCCTCTTACAAGGACTCTTGGGATTATACTGGGCCCACGTGGATAAGCCAGGATCACCTCCCCACCTCAAGGGTCTTATTCACACCTGCAGAGTCCTTTTTACTATGTCAAGTCACTTATTCCGAGGTTCCTGGCATGAATATGTCCTTTTTACTATGTCAAGTCACTTATTCCGAGGTTCCTGGCATGAATATGTGGAAGACCATCCTTCAGCCTGTCACAGCTGTCTAGAAATTCAAGAGTTTCACCAAAGGGTATAGGTATTTTTGATGTGAATCACCATCTCCAAATTGTTTTAATGAACACTGACATCAGCATTGGGCAATTGGGCAACACTGATCAAGGTTTAAGTTCCTCCTTGTCTCCTGTCTTCTCCGCAGCACAGAGCACAGTATCATGCTGGGCGATGATTTGCTTCTTCCTAATCTTTCACTGGAGTGTCTGAGCGTAAAGGAGTTGGTTTCTCAGGAGGAAGCTGAGGGAACAGGACTGGGATGTTTGGCCAGAGGGCTGGGGTGCGAGGTTGGCTTCCAGGAGGAACAGGCAGGAGGGGATGCCTGGCTGGAAGGGCAGGTGAGGAGGGAAGAAAAGGCAGGAATACTGTGATTCCAGTGATGGGTGTGATCAGCGGAAGCCAGGCACCTTGGTGGGGATGGGGCAGGTGCTGGGGCGCTGCCTCCAGCTAGAGCCCAGGAGGGCCAAGTCAGCAAAGCTGCGTCGTCGGTGACGGGTAGATGAACAGTCATCTGAAAGCCTGAGGTTGCCTTTCCAAACCGAGGTCCCCACTGGGACGCTAGCTCCCCAGCTCCCCATGTCCTCATCCTTCCTCCCATCCTTCCCTTGGGAGCCAATCTCCTGTCAGCTCAGTTCCAACAAGCTGGGAGCAGGCGCTGGGGGTCGGGGGGAAGTGCTGGGGGCAGGTGGGGAAGGAGAAGTTGGAGTGACCTTCAGGGCCATGAAATAGGGTCTTCTCTTCACAGCTGAAATTCCTTCAGAGTCAAAGCAGACCAGACACCTTCAGAGACGCTCAGAGGCCTGGTGTCTTTCCGTGGTTTATTAGATACAGAACCAGAATGTAGATACGAGAACAAAGAGGCTGCAGGAACAGCTGGGGCCCAACCTGGCACAGGCTACTAACCCCAACCCTAGGGCAGCCCCACGGCTCCAGGCACATCAGGGTAGTGCTGGGGCGTGAACCACCTCGTGTCCATGCCCTTTGCACCAACGGAACAAAGGGGCATGTGGAGGTGACTTGTAGAGTGGGGTGTGAAAGGGACCTTGGCCCTGGCTTTAAGAAGGACACTCTGGTTCAGAGACAAGGCTCTGACAAAACGCTGAAAGACCAGTTGTATGTGTGGAGCGCCTGCATTTCCCACTGACAGATGCTCTCCTGCAAAACAGTCCCACAAAGCAGAGAGCTAGGAATTGGCTGAGCCACAAAACTCACCTCGGGCCCCTCCAGAGCCCAACTCTGCTATGTCCTTGGAGAAGAGGCACATGGCAAAGCCAGGCATGCCCTTCCAGGCTGAAGGTACCCCAAAATAACCAATGGCCCTTGGGGGCTCCTGCCACCACCTCACAAGAACCAGCTCATGTGTCAGGGAGGCTGGGAGTGGGGGCTACATAGGGAGCAGGCATGGGTCTGTTCTTCTAAATCCTTTCCTGAACCCCAGGTAACAACAGGATGCCAGGGCATCCCTCTTGGGTCTACAGGGGACTCAAAGGTCACTGAGCCCATTCCCCTGTCTCTGGGCCTGACCTTGCAGACATTGGTGGGAGGACCTGGGAACCCACCCTCTTCACTTCTGGGAAATCCCCCTGTGTAGCCCCATGCAGGCCTGTGTATTGCAATTAAAGCCTCCTTGTCCTTTTACTGTGTCTATGGTTCTCCCAGGGTAGAAAGGGTCCATCACATCCCAGCCCTGCACATGGTCTTGAGTCTAGTTTGGGGCCTGGCTTCCCAGGAAATCTCTCCCCCTCCTCCCCCCTGCAGCCAGAGTCAGGCCTCAGGCCCATTCCGGACCTCAGCCAAGGACAGAGTCGAGTTCCCTGAGCCCTCAGGTATAGTGCTTTTTGGTGTATGCAAGAGAGGGAGGCCAGAGAAGAAGCCAGGATGGGCAGCTGTGGCCCTTTCTAGTCACTCTCTGAGCCTCTGCCCGTCACTCCGTGCTCAGCGCCTACCCGCTCTTCACACCAGTAGCACCCCTCAGGCCCACCCCCCCGACACCCTGGGCCCGCTGGAAGCAGAAGGTGGGGGTGGCAGAGGTGGTCCAGCCAGCCCTGGCCCCCAGGCCTCAGGACCACTGGCAGGCACAGTCGGTGGGCTCCTGCACCGTGTAGGGCACCCAGGTGGCATTGGTGGCACAGAAGAGCTGCACGGAGCGCCGCTGCAGGCCCACCTCCCGGCAGCACTTGCAAAAGCGGGCGTAGGTGTTGATGTTGTAGTTGTAGATGCTGGCGGACGGGCACCTCCCATCACAGGACACTAGGTTCACCTGGAGGTGGGTGGACTGGTGAGGCCAAGGGTGCAGCGCACCCCGCGAAGCCGCCTCTCCCACCGCCAGGGGGCGCCACTCACAGGGGTGTTGCTCCTGCATTCGTTCTTTCGGATGGTCATGCGGATGGTGACCTTCTTGCAGGAGCGCCCGTCCTCTTTACCTGGGGGGACAGGGAGGGGGCAGTTGTGGCTGAGAAGTGCTTGCAGGGGACAGTAGGATGGGCTGGACTGGGGCAGTTAGTGTCATGCTTGAGGGTCTCTCTACTGGCGTTAGTGCCCATGCATTAGAGCCCCTCCCCAGCAAAGAGAAAGCCTTTCACTCAGTGCCCTGGAGAGACAGACAGGAGGTGAAGGCAGGGGAGACAGGGAATGAGGTCTGGATGGCCTGGGGGGGGCGGTGCTCTGGGCTAGGGAAGAGGAGGATCTGGAGACAAGCCAGGCTGCCTCCCCACCCCAGCCCCAGTGCCTGTCTCTAACCCCTGTTGGTGACCCTGGCCCTGTCTCCACCCTTCTCTCAGCTTCAGCGTTCTGACTCTGAGAGGGCTTCTAGGATAAAGAATCAGCAATTTCCTGAGTGTATGGAAACCCACTACCCTGTGCCAGAAGCTGGCACACAGCAGGCTCACTGGGTTTCCGGATCCATCGGACAGGGTCAGGGGTTCGCCCGCCTCACGCAGTCCTCACAGGCATGGAAGATGACTGGCAGCAGCTTCCTCTGCCTGGGCTGCACCTCCCACAGACAAGCCATCTTAGGGCCGCTTAGGCCCTCACAGACGCAAATATCTCCGCCCCGGGCCTTTCCTGGGCCCCGCCTGAAACTACAACTCCCTCCCTCCACCCTCTGCTCCCTTCCCGACCCCTCCCTTGCCTTATTTCTAGCCTGGGCACCATCACCATCTCATCAGAGACACAAGGGTAGTTATGCTGGGGAAACGGAAGCTTCAGACCTTCTTTTGAACAGCCCCTCCCTCAACGTGCTGTGAGCTCTTTTCCATTCTAAATAAACACTCAACTTCACACCCTGATATGGGACTTGTAAGTTTGTATTCTTCTTCTTAATGAGGCTCCCCCAAATTGTGTAAGTCTCAATCCCCCTAAAACCAGATGTATCCGTCTTATATATTTTACTTATTATTCTGTCTCTCCCACTAAAACATCAGCTGTGTCTACGGTGCCTAAAACAGGGCCTGGCATGTCGATGCTCAGTAAATATTTGCCTGATGCACGGATTCCCTCTGTCACCCCAGGGAACCTGCCAGAAATGGTGGGGGGGGGGGAATTCTGGCCTCTGGGCCTCACCACAGTGGGTTTCCCACCATACCAGCTGGAGGACTCTTGGCCAGAGCTAAGTTCACTTTTTCCTCCCCCTCTGTTTGTAGCAGGCAAGAGGCCCAAGGGCTCTCCTGGCCATGGCCCTTGGGGTCCTGCACCGAGACCAGCTGACTGACCAGCGGGAGCAAAGCGGTGGCAGCATTGGGCGCTGATGGGCTCTGGGAGAGTGGGCACCGCTGAAGCATTCCCACACAAGCCCAGGGGGTGAGGCTCGCTATCCAGCATGCACTGTTGGCTGAAAGGCCCTTGCCAGAGGCAGGGAGCAGGGGCCCTGCCCTCCCCTCCCCCACCCCCAGAGCTGGGGCCATCTAGCAGAAGGGACATTGTTGGGAACAGCAACATGGCTGCACGCCTGCAATCCTTCTAAGAGGAGTACCTGGGTGGCAGTGGACACTAACCCGTGGAGGAGAGGCGGGGCTAACGGGGACCACAGGAAACAGGGTCCCCGGGGAACCTGGGAAGAGGGACATGGGTCACAGGTCACATGGGAGCACATGGAATATTCAGCGAACGTGAGTTGCGGGTCAGAGATCGGCCAAGGAGGCACTGAGCCCAGCTTTCCTGCTGTCTGTGACGTAGACACAAAAGGGTCCCAAATTCTGTCCTCCAAAGGCCAGTCTGAGGACCGTAGGGGGAGGGGAGGCACGTAGGCAAAGGTCCTACAGCTGACTGGAACGTGCCTGCATATGTGGCTGGGGCTGCGGGTTCTAGGGGCCGGATGTGAGGAGATGCCCAGAGCTCTCACTCAGACTGAGTCAGGGACCCCGCAGGCCTGAATCCCATCCGGGGGGCACTCTAAGACTGGGCTCCCGGCCACAGGGAGAATTCACCTGGGGGGTTTCTGGCTGGGGGTCGTGGCAGGTACAGGAGGAGGGAGAACAGCCAGGGAATTACTGACCTCCTGGACGTCCCCGTCTCCATCAAGAAGCCGAGGACTTTTGCTGGGATAGGGACATGAGTATGGTGTATGCCCATTTGCATATCTCTGCCAGTGCCATGAGCCCCATGGGAGGGGTGTTATTCCTTCATTTAATAACCCCTGATGAACCACCACTGGGGTGCCAGGCCAGGAACCTGGCCCTCTGAACCCTGGCATGATACCCTGTTCCCTGACCTGAAAGGTGTCCCCCTTCACCCCTGGGCCTCAGCCGTGCTCACTCACATGTCCTGCAGCATCCTTCTAAGGAAGGTACCACTGAGCCCCCAACCTAGAAGGAGAGGAGAGGAGGTGAGTGGGAGAGCCTGTCCCAGATCTGGAGCCAAGATCCCAGCAAGAGGCAGTGAGAGTGACTCCTTTTCTCCCATGATGCTCCAGGAGAGGAGCACCAGGTCTTTCCGTCCATCAGGCCCAGGCCAGTGGGAGAAGGGGCCCCTGGGCTGGCCATGGGAGAGCCACAGAGGCTAACCTGACTGGCTGGGACAGTGGTACTAAGGTGGCCTGTGGCCCCAGTGTGACTGCAGGCTGGATAAGAGGGTGTGGGCCCCCCATCCTTCCAGGGGGCAGCTTCCGCCATGCCCCAACCTGTTCTCTCAGTGCTTCCTGCACAGAGGGTCAGGGAGGGGAGGGGTGCAGGGGCTGACCCATTTGGGCCAGTGACCTGGGCTCTATCTCAGCCCTGGATAAGTCACCCCTTTCCTCTGGGCTTAGTTTTCCCACCTTGAAAATGGGGGCCCAGCCCTCCTCCTTGCTTATGAAATCAGCCAAACAATGATGTGAGAGAGCTTTGTGAATTAGGGAGTATATGCATGTAATTTTATGCGCATGTACGTGTGTGTACATGTGTGATTTTGTATTGTGAGGGTGAGTATGACTGGGAGGGTGTGTATTTGTTTTCTAGGTAAGATCAGAAATCTTTCAATGTCTGATATTAATCTCAGGAACTTCAATAATGCAACAATAACCCAGCCCTCCAGAAATCCTTTCCCTTGAGGTCTGCCCAGAGTGACAGCTGTCCCTTCTGGCGTTGGTTTGGTCAGTGGCAGTGCCATCAAGCCATCCCAGGACTGGACTGGGCATCTGCACGCTGTGTGTGGCCTGTGTGCCCTGTTGTGTGATGGTCCATGGCATGTGTTCTGGCAAGCGGAGGGGTTCACAGCCCCATGAGGTGTGCGGTGTGTGTGAGGGACTGACTGTCCGTGTTGGTGTGTGTGTAAGGATGGATATTTGCGTACACCTGGGCGCTGCCCTGTGATGCCTGGGGACGTTGGCTGTGATGTGGTCAGAGCGGGACCACATGGAGGGATGTGGAGCTGGGGTGGCAGGGTGCGTACAGACTCCAGTGGACCCCTCCTCCCTCACCTCAGCACACAGGAACCCCCCCCCCCAGCCCCCACGCCCCCTGCCAGTCAGACGGCCGGTATCCCTGGCTTCAGGCCACGCCATGCAGGGAGGAAGTTGGCACTGACCTTGGCACACTCAGTCTCGTTGAGTGGGGGACAGCTGATGGGTGAGCGGACGAGCACGGCGCCCAGGGGAGTGCTGCTGCAGTGATAGCGGGCACAGTCTGCGATCCAGGACGCCCCAGGCTGGAGGGCACAGAGGTGGCCAGATGGCCCGTGGGAACTGCTAGGGCACAACTCCGAACACAGGTGTGGCCCAGGACCCAGCACTGCCCAGGATCCCGTCTGCACCTCTCCCTGAGCCCTGGCCTACCCCTAACCCCCAGCACACCTTCCCCAGGTGGGTAGCTGGGTGGCCGCCTACCAAGAACAGGGAGGTGGTGCCGTTGGGGAAAGTGAAGAGGCAGGACACGTTCCTGCAGGAGCCGCAGCAGGCCGCCAGGTCCCGTGGGTGCTCGTACTCCTGGTTCTGCAGGATGGGGCAGGACGAGAGGGGCCTCAGCCCTGTGCCCACCTCCACGCTCCTGCTTTTCCTACTGATCCCGAAGCCCAGAGCAGGCCGTCCTCAGAAAGGGAGCTCCCAGCCTCTCATGTCAGGCAGGAAGGTCTTCCCTCCGTCCTCCTCAAGCCTCCCTCACAGCAATTCCTAGACCCCAGCCCCGTGGATGAAGAGCATTTCCACCCATTTCAGAGACAGCACTGCTGGTGATTAAGGGTGCTCCTTCTGGCTGCGCGTAGACCTCAGTTTGAGTCCTAGTCCCTGCGGGAATTTGGACAAATGACTGGACCTCCCTCAGCCTCTGTTTTCTCATTTGACAAATGGGGCTATTTCCACCCCCAACCCTCGTTAGCTTTTACAAGACCAGTCGCTATCCTAGCTACTGGGCATGCAGAAGTGCTCAACAAAGGATAGCAGCACAGACACCCACACAGAGCATCAAGGAGTGGGCCAGTCATAAGTAGGTGCCTCCATTTGTGTTCTCTCCATCAGATACCTGCCCTGGCCAGACCCGCATTCTTGCTGTTCCCCTCCTGGAGTCTCCCAACCCGGCCCGAGCTCAGCATCTTCCACAGGGATCTCTGAAGGGCCCCTCCCACCAGCACTACTCTTCAGACATGTCTAGAAAGCTTGAGGATCCTCTGATTCCTGGAGCACCCAAGATCACCCAGGCTGGTGCCTTGACCCTGCCCATCCCCCTCCCGCCCCACACCTACCGCCTCACAGTGGACGTCACACAGCACAGAGGTGGTGTTGATTTGGTAGAAGCTGGTAAGAGGGTCAAGCACGTCAGTGCAGCGTGAGGTGTGGCACACGCCGTCTGCCGAGAGCTCCACCACAGTCTGGCCTGGCAGCATCACCCCCAGCTCGCGGCTCAGGCACACAGGGGCCTTCACTGGGTAGGTGTGTGGGATGACCGCAGTCACCAAGAGCCCAGCAGGCACATCCAGTGCCCCCTGGCCAGCCCAGCCTGGCCCTACCCAATGGGCTTCCCTTCCCCGCTCACCACACTCATATTTGGCGCAGCCGCACACATTCTCCACGCTGTGCAGGAACTCCTCGTCCAGCTGGGACTTCTCCCACTGGGTGGGGCAGAGGCAGTGAGCACCCCAGGGTGCAGAAGCCCAGGCCCGCCCTCGGGAGCAGTCTGCCACCGGGGCCCTTGTCTTTGTCAGTTGGCTCCTTGCTGTGGGTGGGGAGGGGGCTGGCGGGCCTGGGGCCCTTGGCTCCCAGGGAGCTCAATCCCTCCCCAGCCAAGGGAAAAATTCCCAGTGTGGCTCCCCACTGAGGAACACTCCCCAGTGTCCTCTCCCAGGGCTAAGGGCTCTCCTTTCACCCCAAGCACCCACTGGCCACCTCAGCCAGGGACCATTGCCTGGCTGTCAGCCAAGAACCCCGCATGGCTAATACCATTTACCCTCCTCATTCACCAGTTGAAGGGAGAAGAGGAGGGATGGGGAGGGGGAGAAAATGAGAGAAAGTGTGTGTTGTGGGACATGGGGTGAGGAGAATATATATAATCAGAAAGTGGTGAAAAAACCCCTTTAAACATAACTTCACATTTCTTAAAGTATTTTCCCTTCCCTCAGGGGCCGTGCAGCCTGGAGGCGAAGGGCATGGCCTCTGGAGTCAGATTTCCTGGGTTCTAATCCTGACTATGACTTACTAGTTTCATGACCTTAACCTTAGTCTCCTTATCTGTATAACTGAGATCATCATGGAATCAAGCTCATTGGGCTGTCATGAGAATTAATCGGACAATATACATAAAAAGGCCTAGGAACGTCCCTGACATATAGTTAACTCTCAGTAAACATCAGCTGCCGTTATGAGTTTCATCACCATCATCATCATCTTCACCACCCCCCCACCATCATCACCATCACTATCATCACCATCACTGTCATCTCCATCATCACTGTCATCTCCACCATCCCCACCACCACTGTCATTGCTATCACCATCATCACCATCATAGTCACCATCATCTTCGCCATCCCCCCCACCATCATCACCATCATTATCATCACCATCACTGTCATCTCCACCATCCCCACTACCACCATCATCACCATCACCATCATCATCACCATCATCTTCACCATCCCCACTACCACCATCATCACTATCACCAATATTGTCATCTTCACCATCCCCATCCCCACCATCCCCACCACCACCGTCATTGCTGTCCCCAACAGCATTGTACTTGCTCACCATGATGCTGAAGCATGAGCATGCCCACTTTATCAATGTGGGCACTGTACTCAGAAAGCAGAGCTTAGGACAAGGAAGCTGATGAGGAAGCCAAGGCTTTCTGCACTACATTAAAGGAATAGGGTCTCCAGGGGGTGGGACAGAAAGGGGATGGCAGATCTCAGAGAGTGGGGAGAAACAGGGTCTCCATACCAGGTGGCACCGGGGCACTGGAATTGTGTCACAGTCACACTCTGAAAAACAGGAGAGGGCCGGGACCCATCTCACTGGGAGGTGTCCGGGTGGAAGTCACCCTGGGTCCCTATACTGCTCCCTCCCTTGCAGCCCCTCCTCTGGCCCAGCCTCAGCCCCAGTCAGGGTGGGGGTTGGGGGGAAGAAGCCAAAATCTTAGCCTCCCTTCAGCCTCCTGGGACACAGGGGCTGTGGCTTCTCGGGTAGGCCTGTGGGGAGGCAGGAGTGGGTCCTGGTTCTAAGCTCCACTCCAGAGGCGGGTGAGGCTAAACAGACAGACAGGCCAATCACAGGTTCCATTTGTCATCTGGGCTTCATCCTGCCCCATCCTCCTGAGAGCCCTTTCTAGAGCAGATGTGGGGCCTCTCCAGAAGTGAACATGGCAGGCGTGGAACTTCTGACCGTCTGTCTTTCCCAAATATGTATTCTAGCAAGTTCGGCTTTACTAGTCCAAGTGTCCGGCCTTGGGCAGGGACTGCTCAGGGAGAGCCTGCTGCCCGGGCAGCGCCAGCAAACCCAACAGACACGCAGGCTCTAGCTTCCCGGGAGGAGAGCGCAAGGTCAAAGCGCCTGTGAAAACACTCTCCTGGGTCCCTCACTCTTGCAGCAAATAGTTTTAAGCGCCTACTCTGTGCAGAGCTTTTCCTGTGCTCTGGGGACAAAGCTATGAATAAAACAGACCAAACTCTCTGGCCTCCTGACGTTAACATTGGAGGCCTGGAAAAAAGACGAGTGAAATAAATGCATAATAAAAAAAGACGAGTGAAATCAATGCGTAACTCTTTCTAAAATCAACTCTTTCTAAGTCACATTTTTACATAAAGCTCAATGGTGTTCGTTATTGATCATGGAGGCTCCCAAAGGGGTTTGAGGCAAATTTTAACGAAGATTTTTTTTTTTAACTAACAGCTGCAATAAAGACTTTTTTTTTTTTTTTTTAGATGGAAAAACCTTTGGGGAACAGGGAACTCGATTTTTTCCTTCTTTCATCCTGGGGAGAAAAAGGTGTAGGAATGCTAAGTGCCCAGCATTCAGATGCAGGGGGAGCAAGGCAGTGTTGGTGGTTCCGAGGGCTAGAACGTGAGCAGGTGGACCGTGGGGGCCGACCGTGGGGGCCGTTCCTCCCCTGCCTCCCTCTCTGTGGAGCTGTGGGGAGGGGCGTCTCCACGCAGGGACTCACCGCAGGACTTGTAGGGGCAGCAGCGGTCCGGGCTCCACACCTCCACCAGGGCAGTGCCCATGCCACACTGCACGTGGGGACAGCGGAAGCTCTCGCACACTGTAAAGAAAGGGAGGCAGCGGACACGTCAGATGCAGACACCTTGGAGCAGAAACCCCCAGAAATGCAACATCGGCTCCTCCTTGGTTGCCCCCACCCCCGCCCAATGTCCTTAGATACCCTCCAGGGCTAGAGCCCAGGGAAGAAGTCTGGGCTCCTGGAGTCTCCCCCTAGAACTACTTCTGGAAGCCTTAGTTCCACTCTGAGGAGGTATTAGCAATAGGACAGTGTCAAAACCTTAAAGTCACTCAACGGAGCCTTCCTTCCCCCTGGATTCTGTGTCACCCTGAGAGTAGGGTCAGATGGACGCCAGGGACCAGTGCAAGCTCCACTGCTGGGAATGAACCTTCCCTCTAGAGGAGAAAGCCATGCTATGCGCCCTGTGGGAACCATACCCACGGAGCCCACCTTGAGCCCGCTCTGCTTCAGGGATGCTACATTCCAGGGTGCACACTTCCCTTTTTCCTAGTCTTCAGGCAACCCCTCTTAGTCTGGGGTTCCTCAGCCATTCTCATTTATTGGGAAGACAAGGCAAGGATTGAGGGACTCCTGGGCACAACTTTGGGGTGGGGAGGGGAGGTGTTTGGGGCAGCACTTTGAAAACTGTAAGATTGATCTGATTTACTAAAAAAAAAAGTGTATTGGCACAGGTAAGGATTATCGATTGATGTCTCAAAAAATTATGAGGTGGAAGGGGAGAAGGACCTTTGTATAGGGTGAAAGTAACGGGTCCCTTGAAAACTATAAATGCAAGATGGCGACATGGGACAATCACCGCCCTCGGCCAGGGCCCACGTTAGCCTCAGTGACACTGTCTCGACCACGTGGTCTGTGTCGCATGATGTGACGTACAGCGAAGCTCGCGTCTGTGGAGCCCCACACTTGTGACTTGAGTCCACCGAGTCTTAGATCCGAATTCTGGTTTGCGGGAAGCGCAGAGGATGGGGGAGCAAGGTAAACAGTTCCAAGAGGGAGCAACAGATGAATCCGGAAGGTGGGACTTTTCTGCAGGACCCCAGCCCAAACTCTATAATTTTGTGTCGTGCAGAAAAAGACATCGATGCTAGGTCTAAAGATATTTAAGGGACAAAACAGGAATGTATGGTCCTGGACTGGACAAACCAGGGAAGCCCTGGATGGGGCATGATATAACTTGAAAATGTATCAACATGAGCTGAAAATAGTGGGTTAAAAAAAAGCAAGTAGGGGCGCCTGGGTGGCTCAGTCGGTTAAGCGGCTGCCTTCGGCTCGGGTCATGATCCCAGGATCCTGGGATCGAGCCCCGCATCAGGCTCTCTGCTCAGTGGAGAGCCTGCTTCTCCCTCTCCCTCTGCCTGCCGCTCTGCCTACTTACTTATGCTCTCTCTATCTCTCTGTAAAGTAAATAAATAAAATCTTAAAAAAAAGAGCAGGTATACATTTGTGATGACGTGGTTGGGCCCAGAGGGCATCATGCTAAGTCAGACAGAGAAAGACAAACACCATATGATTTCACTTATAGGAGGAGTCTGAAAAGCAGAACAAATGGGCAAACAAACAAACAAACAAAAAACAGACGTTTAAATACAGGGAACAAACTGGTGGTTGCTGGCGGGGGGAATAGGGGAAATAGGTAAAGGGGAGGGTACAAGCTTACAGTTATAAAATAAATAAGTAATGGAGAAGAAAAGTACAGCACAAGGAACAGGGTCAACAATATTATAATGACATGGTGTGGTGACAGATGGTGACGACATTCTTTAAGATGAGCCCAAAGGAATGTGCACATTTGTTGAAATGCTATGTTGTATACTTGAAACTAATTAACATTGTATATTAATTATACTCTAATAAAAACAATAAAACAAATAAGAAAATCTAAAAAATCATGTACAGTATGAGCTTATTTTGATTAAAAACACACACACGTATAAAGGCCTGGTGAGTATGTGGAAGGATGTATTCCAACCCCAACTGTGCTGGCAGTGGGGTATCTAGGAAGCCAGAAGAAAGTACTCTCACTTGCTTGCATTTACTTGGATTCTGTACCTTTTATAAAGCAGATACAGTGCTTCTATAACAAAAGTACAAGGAGGATTGGAAGAAGTAATGATACCAATATCCTCCCTTTATTGAGCACCTACTGTATGCCAAGGACCATAAGTTACTTCACATATATTATCTCCCATCTTCACGAGAGGCCCTCAAGGTACGTACTGTTAGCATCTTTGGACCCATGAGGAACCTTGGCTCAGAGAGTTAGTGACTTGCCCCAGGCCACACGGCTAGTAAATGGCAGAACCGGGACACGAAACCATGACGGACTGGCTGCACCTGTCCTTACTCCCCATGACCAGACTTCCTCCTGAGAACCCCACAGAGACACATGAACAAGAGAGGGAGGCCGAGAAGGACAGAAGAAGAGACACACAGAAAGAGAGGAAAGACAAGGGGAAGGACGGCAGCCCTCCGCTCAGATCAGCTTTGTGAACACTTGGTGACGAGAGGCCTGGAGACCCCAGTAGGGCTGATCTGTGCATTGTGGTCAGCTCATCTGGGCATGCTCCGTGGAAGTCTACACTGCTCCAAAGTTGGTTTCTGACACTGAAGCCGTCGGAGTTGCCCCTGGGGTCTCCTGGCAGACAGTCCCCACCTACACCACTCTGGGCAGGCAAGGTTCACTCACCTTTTCCCTATAATCAGTGTGTGGTTTTTGCAAATGGAGTCATCTCGAAATTCAACCAGTTTGTTAACTCTCATCCGTTAGGTTTTCTTAATGTCCCTGATGCTGCTTCTACTAGGCTTAAGGGGTACTATTAAGGTACTAGGTATACAGTACACATTATATTAAGGTACTACGTCCTGTGAAGACATCAGAAAGGGTCCACTTCTATTTACGGTCGCAACAAAAAGATCTTCCCAAGCTTCGAGATGCAGGGTCTTCTGGGATGCAGGCTGCATGTGCAATGCCAGGGTGACACAGGGCAAGAGGGGCCCTGAAGCAGGGGCCTTGGCTCAGAGAATGAGGACTGTAAATCAGTGCTGGGAGGGTTGGGGTGGTCTCACCCTAGGCCTTCTCCTGGGCCTGGGGACCCCACGGGAGGGGACAGGGAACCTCCTCCTGAAGCCTCAGAGCCATCTACATCCCTGTCTGGACCCCGCACCATCCGGCTCCCATGGCCTGGCCCAGCGTCCTCTCATAGGTTTGGCTCCTCCTCACCCTGGGGCTCCCTGTGGCTCCCTACTGAACTCCCATCGGTTCCAAGGGAGGACCCTGTGAAGGGGTCCCTGTGGCACATAAATGTCCCTGGAGCCCCTTGAGGTTGCATGCCCACCTCCAGCTGGGACTCACCACACTGGTACAGAGGACAGCAGAGCTCTGTGGTGTTCCTGTCCACGGTGAGCGCCTCTCCTTCCTGACACTCAGGGATCGGATCTGGACAGTCGCCACAGGCTGAGGGGGGGAGAGGAACCACGGCCGTCACAGGAAGTCCCCCTCACAGGGTCTTGGTACAGGGCAGGTTACTGGGTTGGTGGGGGGGGGTACCTAAAACCCAGCTGTGACAGCAGCTGGACTCAGGTAGCCTTTCGTGGCCTCATGGGGCCTGTCCTGGAGCAAGAATCTAGATCCTCCTTGTCTACCTAAAGTTTTACACCGAACAAACACCAATTTCCTCCTGCTAGTAATGGATGGGGTGAAGCCAGGCTTGGTTTCCTCTTCCTCCTTCCCTTTGTTCTGAACAGGAATCTCACCCTTGTCCTGTGCCCAGTCCATCTGGTGAGCCCCACACTTTCCTTCCCAGCCGCCCCCGGGAAATGTGTGAGGAAAAGGATGTCTGGGATCCAGCTGTGCACGCTGACATCTGCCAGCATGTCTACCCACCGCAGAAGTAGGAAGGGCAGCATGAGTCCCCCAGGCGACCCACAATCAGGATCTGGTCCTGGCGGCAGCTGGGGACCAGCTCTGCCTCACACAGGTCTGGGTCACACTCTGCAGAAAAGATAGAACTTAAATGCTGGGAGCAGACCCTGTCTGGCCATGCCTGGGCCCCCAGCCCGGCTCTGCCCCAGTCCCTAACCAGAACCCAGTCCCCAGAGCTCCCCCTCCCCAGCTGCAGGGTTCCCCCTGCGCTCCCCGCCTCAGAACCTCTCACCACAGCTGTAGCTGGGGCAGCAGGAGTCCTCCTGGAAGTGGGTGAGGAGTCGGTGGCCTGGGCGGCAGGTAGGGGCGAGGCCCTCACACAGAGTCTGGTTACACACTGGGCCAGGGGCCACAGAGCATGTCAGCTGGAGGCTAGGGACCCCCCACCCCCAACTCCTGGCCTCCAGTACTCCCCAGCACCTAGATAGCTTGTCCTCATTTCTCCCTCAATCCCCCCAGGACCTACGTTCTAGGAAGGGGCCTCTGAGGGTCACACAGAAGGTCCAGGGCTCGACAGAAGAGCATTAATTGTTAATATTCATCGAGATGGGCCAAGTGCCAGCTGCTGTCCTAGATCAGTATCAACTTCTAGAGTCTCACAACCACCCAGAATGCGGGGACTATGATCAGTCTCATGCTATAGCAGAACCAGCTAAGGCACAGAAGACATTAAATGATCGCTGAGGTCATGAGGCTGCAAAATGGCAGAAGAGTTGTCCAGGCTGCTCAGGTCCACAGCCTGTGCCTTCAAACCCTACCTCACGCTGCTTCATGAGGGGGGCTCCTCTCCCCCAGGCGGGGTTCTCCCTGCTTACAGCACACCCCCCACATGCCCCTTTCATTTTCCCAAGCCTTGTCCTATCCATCAAGGTCTGCAGGGGGAGCCAGTGCCCTTTAACCATCTTAAGCGTTGAGGTTGAGGGAAGTGAATGGCTGGACTTACCACAAACCGTCCCCAGGCAGCAGGGATCCTCAGTGGGCAGGAGCAAGGCCACCTCCCCAAAACGTGGGCAGGTCTCAGGGCGGGGCCCTGGGCAGCCCAAGTCCACTGGGACAATGGTGTTGGGAGCCTGGCACTGGTGCTGGCAGCATCCACTGAGGGAGCTGTTCCAGGTCTCCCCCAGGGCCCGAGGCACCCCCGTGCTGTCAGTGCAGGCTGCAGTGGGGGACAGGGTGGGGTACAAGGGACTGAGGCGGGTGGGAGGACCCAGACCATCCCAGGCTTGACCCTCCCTGGGACACTGACCATCCCCAAAGCAGACCTGGAACAGGGCAGGTGGGCCTCGGCCATGGGTGGCATGTGGGATGAGGAGACCCTGGGGTGAGGTCAGCTATGGAGGGCCCCACCCTGGCCGGGAAGGTACCTACCACACTTCTCCTCGGGGATGCAGAGCGCTGAGTGGCGCCGGTGCAAGAGGGTGCCCTCGGAGCAGACACAGCCCTCGCCCAGCACCTGGCACTGCTCTGGGTCCAGCGGGCCCAGCAGCCCATCTTGGCACGTCTCGGGGGGCTCGCAGGCTGCCACACATGCCTGGTAAATGGAGTCACTGGAGCACAGGAAGGCTGCAGGGGCACAGTGGGCAGCAGGCCGGGCTCAAACCCCAGGCAGAGTGAGGAGGGGCCTCAGAGTGTCATCTGGGCCTCGGGAGAGAGTACAAAGGGGCTCGGTGTCCCTGCCTCCCTTGTCTAGATCAGAAGGCAGCAAAGCACAACCCATGGCCAAACCAAGCCTCCTACGGACGTTTGCAAATAAAGTTTTATTGAAACACAGCCACGCCCAGGCACCTGCCTATTGTATCTGGCTGCTTTTGCACTCCAAGGGCAGAATTGAGTAATTGTGACAGAGACAGTAAAGCCTGACAAGCCTCAGTTATTTGCCATCTGGCCCTTCGCAGGAAACATTTGTCAAATCCTTGCTTTGGATCAGTGTTTTCAAATTTTCTCACCTTAGAAAGTACATTTTACACTGTGGTCCGATACACACGGGCATGCAGAACAGTGGTCCTTAAACCTCAAACAGTGGTCCTTACAGAGGACTCATTTGGGAGCTTTGGAAATCCCCTTACCAGGATTCCCCCAAGAGCAACTGAATTAGAATCTCTTATTGTGGGGCCCAGCATTCATACTTTTTGGAGTTCCCTAGGGATTTTAAAGGGTGGCTTGGGATTGAGAATTATTGATATATATATATTTTTTGAACCTTTTTTTAGAGCATTACTGATATATTGAAACAAACTTGTTCACAAAACAATATTTACTCAAAAATATAAAACAAAAAAACAATATTTACTCTTTCTAGGTAGAGTACACACTAGCATTTTCTATTCTGTTGCATATTTTTAACATGGTGTTGACCCCCAAAGTTGGTTTCATACCCACAGTGTGGAAAACACTACTCTAGATGACTTTGTCTTTTCATCTTTTATTTGTCATCTTATTCTAGGCGTGGTCTTCCTGTGAGCTCCTTCCAGCCTATCTGGATGTGTCCACATTTATAAATCAGAGTGCCCTAGGCTGGTCCACCCCTGTCTACACCACCAGTGCAAACCTAACAGGATGGGGAGGGGTGGCTCTCACTTCCCTTCTCAGGCAAGGAAGGGAGAGACTGAAGGAAGAGAAAGATGACCAAGAAATTAAAAGAAAGGCAATACATCCTGGATGGTAACCATGTGGTGGGCCTGCAGGAGACACTCGGCACACATTACCTCATATCACCTTCAAACCGACCCCAGGGGGAGCCGTTATTACTTTCTTCATTTTACAGAGAAGGAGAAGAGATTCAGATAAGTTAAATAATAAGCAGATAATATTCACTGGACTTATTAATTTAAATTATAATAAAAATAAATGTGTTAAATTATTCATAGATCGATTTATATTTATTATATATTATATTAAACATGTTTATATTATATCTTATATTAAATATAAATACACTTATTTATGTATTTATCATAGATGTATTGGTAAAATATTTCTTGAATTACAGAGTAATATCAATGAACGAATGAATAAATCAATGACTAACAGGGGTGGGAGCGTCAGAAGCCACAGAGGAGTCGCCCGTCCTCCCCACTCCCGCTCAGGCCCTGACTCACGGCAGTAGTCAGAACGTCGCCACTCGATGCACACGTGGAATTTGTGGCACATGGCCACGTACACCGTCAGTGCCACGCAGGGCTGCTGCACGTACTTGGTGTCCCGGATCCACAGCTCACAGAACGACTCTGGTGGCACCTGGGCACGCCAGACAGCGCTGCTCTCCCCGATTCCCCACATCCCGGGGCCCGGCTCCTTCCAGCCCCGCCCAGGCACAACAACCAGCTTCTGGAGACTGGTGATCTGGCCCCAGGTTCAAAACCTCTGGGGAGCTGCCCTCTGCAGGTAGGGACTGCCCTTCCTAGCCTGGGAGGTCCCCCGACGCCAGGCCCCAGCGGGTACCTACAAAGCGGTGGCAGGCGCTGAAGGTGCGGTTGGATACCATGCGAAGGCAGGGAGAGCAGTCCGCTGTGGCACAACTGTCTGGGCGGAAGCGGGTCTGGCCTACCGAGGTCAGGGAGCTGGGCACCTGCCAGCTGTCCAGAAAGGGAGCGGGGTCCTCAGCCTCACCCACCACAGAGCCGTCCTCCAGGGTGAGGTCGTTGGCTGCATCCCCATCACAGATGCCTGGAAAGGGAAGGACGATCCCAATAGCCATAATGATCACCACCACTCCCAGGACCCTGGATGTCATTTTGCATATTTCTTACAACAATTCTTTGAGGCTGGTATTACTATTATCCCCCTTTTACAGATGAGAGAAATGAGGCACAGAGAAGCTAAGAAACCCGCTATGTAGGAAGATATCATCATTCTTAGGAGACAGACACCAAGGTATTTAGAGATAGAGGGATACAATGTCTCCGATATATTTTCAAATCACTCAGAAAAATGCATTTATGTAAAAACGGCATAACATAGAAAAGTGCACATATAAAAATCATATATGTGTGCATGCATATATATACACATATGTATACCTATATGTGGTCTTTATACACATCTAAACACATTTTATACACCTCTGTGTACACACAGAGGCAGGAAAAGCAAATGTGGCAAAATGTGAACCCTTGGTAAAACTGAGCAAAAAGTACATGGGAGTTCTTTATAGTAGCTCTGACCTTATATGAAAATTAAAAATGACTCCAAGAAAATCTGCCTTAGTCGAGATTGCTAGCTAAGTGTAACTCCTCTTTCCTCTTCTTCCCAGACAGTTCTCTAGCCTGTTTTTCCCAGGCTCTCCTGGGGCCAGGGGAGCCCATGCTGAGTCCCAGCCAACAGGACGAGAGTGAGGAGGAGGGTGAGGGGTACCATGGCCGGGCCCAGGCCCGGTCCATAAACATTCTTTGACTCTTAGACTCTTTTTCCTGCAGTGGAGTTGGAAGCGTGTGTTGAGAATGGCAGAGTCACAAGATGGAGGGGGTCTCCACTTGGGAATTTTTCTGTGCCCGAAATAGACTTCTGTCAGGTCATAAGGCACTGAAATGGGGGTGGGGGCTGAAGTTTCTCTGTCACAGCTTCTAACGCGACCTTAACTTTCAGCTTCCTCTCTCACGCTCTAGGCTCCCCACACACACTTCCCTGCCCTTGACCTTCTTATGCTGCTCCCTCTGTTTGCAACACTTTCTCAGAAGTCCTTCTTCCAAGAGCCCTTCGGAGGCACCTGTCCACGACCTCCCAGTTCTGTAGAACGGATCTTGGTGTGGCTGGGCTGTCTCGCTCTGAAAGCAAGGGTTCATTTTCCTTTAGATAAATTTTCTCACTCTCCCAGTAGTCCCCCCTGGTCCCCCAGCAGGGTGCCCAGGACACAGAGTGTTAGTTTGGATAAAAATTGGCTGACTTCTGCTCTCACGCCTCCAGCCACCAGTTTCATGAATGTAAAGCACGATTTACTCAAAACCTTCAGATTTTATGGTCCCAGTGGTTGCATTTTTGGTCTTGACATTGAGTCACCGAAGGGTGTCCTGAGTATCCTAGGGAGGAGATTACTGCTGAGGCCAGCACTCCCTGCCAGGCATAAACGGTGGAAGCAAGACATGGTGAGAAAAAGATGATGGAGTGGTGGCAGCGCTCTGTGTGTGTGTGTGTGTGTGTGTGTGTAAAGAGATACGCTTGTATCAGTAAGTCAATAAGAACACAGGTTTCATAAAACAGTGATTTCTTCTGTTTTGCCTACTATCTCTCCTGTGACTGGCACATGGTAAGTAATGAAAGAATGAGCAGAGAGCAGACTTACACATGTTAATTCACGTGAAGAGGGCATTTTGAATACAGGGGTATGAGCATCAATGATAAAACGGTGCAGATTTAGGGACGCACATTTATGTGTTTATGGAACATGGAAGTGCTCCTCTGTCCTCTGGCAACATAATGTCCTGTCACAGAATGTCCCGTGGGGGAGCAGCTGTCCACACTCAGACTCCCCCTGTACCCCTTCTCTTTATCAAAACACATCCGGTCCCTAAGGGCACACTCCTGCAGTCATGCTGGTGTCTGAAGAGCCCCAGTGTTGTGGCAGCTCTGCTGTGTGCGTTGGGGCAAGGTGCTTAACCTCTCTGAGCCCCCTTTCTTTTTTAGTTCAATGGTCATCTCTTAGGGTTGTTAGGTCGGTGACCCGCAATAAGTGAGATCAGAGTGTGGAAGTGCTTTGTGAAGTGCCCAGGCCTATGTAGACAGGAAGGATTATCTGGTATTAGGAAGCTATCCGGGAAGCCGACAGACAATCCCAGTTAAAGTGACAACTGGCCGAGGCCAGAGCCCTGAGCCGTCTCCCTGCTGGCAGCTTCAGCCTCAGAACACCAGACAACACGTCTCTGCCCTGGCAGCCATGCTGCTTCCACCTTTGGCCTGGCCTCTGTCCCAGCTTTCCCTGGGTTCACACAGGGGAGCCTGTGTTGGGGCAGAGGTGGACCCAAGAACCATCCCCTCTCCCCCAGCTGGGTCCCACCTCACCGCATAGGCCGCGGCCCCGGGCCTCGCTGGCTTTGCTAGCCTCCAGGACCATGAGTCCTGAGCTGTGCAGCCACTGGATCTGGATGTGTGACGGGGTCCGGATCACGTACATGTGGCCTGTGTCCTCAATTCTGAATCCGTGTCTGCTCACAGGGGGCCAGACGGGCTGTGAGTCCACAGTCACCTTGTGGGGGGAGAGTGTTCAATGTGAGCACAGCTTGTCTGTCCGTCCATCCACCCATCCACCCACCCATCCATCCATCCCTCCACCCACCCACCCATCCATCCACACGTCTATCCAAAAAACAGTATCAAGCTATGTAACAGGCTCTGTTTCAGGCACATGTGGCCAAGACACTGTCCAAGTGGCATCAAAGAATTCTGAAACCGTTTTTATGAGAAAATGATAAAACAAAAAGACACAACAATGGGAGACAGGTTGCATCTCTGTGCCCAAACGAACATGCACTTTGAGGCTTTGTAATCACTCTCCTTCTTTCCTGATTCTGCTCAGGTCATTTCTTCCGGGGGATTTTCCCCAAGTTTCTAGCCTCTAGCTTGGGCACCCCTTCTCTGGGGCCTCCTCCTCTCTGTGCTGACCTCTGCTTGTTCCCTCATTGAGGCACCAGATCCACCTTTGAATCCCCAGCATCTGCCTTTGGGCCCGACATAAACTGGTGTCTCAATGTTTGTTAAGTATGCAACACACTCTAATTCTCTCCACCACTTTACAGTCACAGCTACAACCTCTGCTACATATTGACAAGGTTAAATTTGTATGTACTATGGATTAGTAGTTTTACTTTGTAGAAATGGGAGATTAAAAGATTAGAATCTTAAAATATTTATAATGACTTTATATCTCCCTCTCTTAGAGGAATCACTGTTTTATTAATCACTTTGCAAATTATCCAGGACAGGAACTTCGGTGTTGGGAAACTTTGACCTTGGGAAATCCCCGGTGCTCTCAGCCTGAGCCTTCCTAGTTGTGCAGAGAGGGGATGGGGCTCCATGGACCTGGTGGCCTCCCAGATCTGGGAATGAACACTCACATCTAAGGACTTGGGCTTTAGCTTCTGACCAAGATGGAGTAATAAGGACTAGATATACCTTCTTACCTTAAACAACCAAAAAAACCCTGACAAATTATATGAAACAATAGTTTTCAGACATTGAACAGTTGGCAGCCCAGGAGAATGATTGCTGAGAAAGGGGAAACAAATGAGGTGAGCCTTTTGCATTATTTTTCATTGAAAGGGTCCCTCTCCGCCCTTGCCCCCCAGGCATGAGAAAGACCCCTCCACCGCTGGATGCCCTGCGCCTTGCCTGATCACAGCCCTAGGAAGACTTGCTCTCTGATGCACTCACCTTCCGGCTGAAACGGTCAATGGTGACCTGATGGGTCAGGTGAGTCACATTCAGCATCACCAGGCAGAACGGGGGCCAGTTCAGGTGCCCCTGCAGAGAGAGCCCAACCCTCATCAGCTTGGAGCCCAGTCCTTGTTGCCTCCTCCTCCTCCTGCTGGGGAGCCACTGTGAGCATACTTTCCCTGCCACCCCCTCTCAGTCTGCCAGGGGCACTGGTCGGGGCTATGCAGATGGTGCACAGAATCCCAGGGAGCATTTCTGGTTCTACCTGACCTCCCGTAAACCCAGCCAAAACAAAAAGCCAAAACAAACAGAAAACCCTGCCTCCTTCCACCCGGCTCATGAGGGTACCCTTGTAGGTGATTCTCTGCGGCCAGCATCCTTGGCCACAGGCCACCTGGCTGGAGTGGCATCCCAGCTCCTCTGCACTTGGGTGCCTCCCACCTGGGTTTAGGCAGCGGGGATGAGCTGGGAATGGTGCAGGCCCCAGAAAGGGCCACGAGGTGGTACACTCCACAAACCCCTTCTCTATAGGGCCATTCCAGGAGACCCCCGACAAACAGAGCTACTGTAGGGGTTTCTGTGTCTGTCCTTGCCTCTGGCACCCCTTAAAAACCAATTCACCGCTCAATCACCCCTCCAAATCTAGTCAAATCCCGAGGCCCCAGCAGCAAATGCAGCCAGGGACAGTCACCAGGTTGGCACTTTTGCAGTCAAGGACATGGACGGTGACCATTTCTTTGGGGCTCTGGGTGAGGATGTAGATGGCCTCCTTGAACAGGGCTGCGTGGCTCCCATCAAAGGTCACAAAGCTTAGATCAGGGAAGATTGAGCATCGGCCTGGGGGAGGGGCAAGGATGAGAAGATTAACAGATGTTTCTGGGACCAAGGCCACCCAGGTATATAACGCAGGCACCTTGGCCTTTTCTCAAGTGATTCAGAGGCCCTGGGGGCTGGAGAGTCGCTCAGAGCAGGCGTCACAGAGATGAGGCTGCAAGAGTAGGGGATCTGCCAGTTCAGGGGTCATAATGAGACAAGATGTCCCACAGGAGAACGCATTCAGGTCAGAGTTACTCTAAGGCCAAGGAACACACAGGGAAGGCGCCGAGGTCACATTTCGGGAGGATGGACCCCAGAACTCACAGGCACATTCCCACAGGGGGCAGCAGCGGTCCCCGCCCACCCTCACTGCGAGGCCCAGGACCCCACAGCGAGGGCGTGTGGCACCCTGGGGACAGTGCTGAGACTGGTTCACTCGGATCAGCTGGCCCTCCAGGCAGATGTGGCGGACGCAGTCCTGCTCAGCGATTGGCTGGGGCACAGGGTGGAGAGACAGTGTGAGTGCCCAGCCTAGTACTGAGCCACTCACTACCCACCCCTCCCCCCACTCCCACCCGAGGCTAAGGGCATAAGACCCTTTCCAATGTCAATTGTAGCAGGGCAGGGGACCCAGAGGTATAACTACTAGGGAATGGTGTTGTCACCCTCTACCCACCCAACATGCCCCTCAGGGGCCTGGGGACGAGCTGAGCATGAGATTGGGGATCAGGGACTGAATCCCTGGGATTTCTGCGTATCTGTCCAGCCCTGGGAGAGAGGTCCAGGTACACAGATGTGCAGACATGCAAGCTCAGACTCAGAGAAACCTGAGCAT
Organism: Martes martes; assembly: GCF_963455335.1. Lineage (NCBI taxonomy): Eukaryota > Metazoa > Chordata > Mammalia > Carnivora > Mustelidae > Martes > Martes martes. The sequence continues at coordinate 43,880,130 of NC_137898.1, forward strand.
ACCCACGTATGCACAAGCATGCGCACAGGCACATGCACACGCAACCTCTCTTTCTTACAAACATAGAACTACACTGTCTCGTGACACCATAAAGCACACACACACAGAGATATGATTGCTCGCCCTGAGTCTCACACATATAAACTATGCACACACAGTCCCATGTGACTCTACGGATACAAACATACACCCCCTAGCACACTCAGGTTTCCACGCTCTGGTGTCACACTAAGTCATCCAATCAGCCCTAGGGGAATGGTGAGACTCCGCCATGACATCAGGGACCCAGGAGAGCCTGCAGAATTTGTCAGGCTCCAGAGTGTGGGCCAAGCCTGAGGGCGGTGACTGAAATGCCATCTTGCAGCCTGGTGGCTGGTGAAGGAGAAGCTGCCACAGGCCATGAGGAATGTGACGCCATGATGGTGTCCCAGCCAACTGGCCCAGGAGAGAGGTGCATGAGGGGACCACACTGGGGTGGCCTGACAGGTCACTCACGACACAGGTGGGAGATGTGCTTTCCTCAGTGGTGGTTGTTAAGGTCTCAGCCGAACTTGCTGCGATGCTCTGGGCGGGGGCTGAGCGCCCAGACTGCTTGGTGGTGGCCTCTGCCCCCGGTTCTGCTGGAAGATGTGGTCCAGCTGGGGTTCCATGGGCCTGGGCCAGCTGAGGGAGCAGAATGAGTGAGCTCTCTTGGGAGGCAGTCCTGGCCGAGACACGACTCAGGGGATAGGATGTGGGCACCAGTGGCACTGTGACGGCCCAGGGGCCGTCAGCCTCCGGCGCCAAGGTAGCCAAAGTATGGGCCACAGCAGGCGTGAGTTCTGTGGGCACCCCTTGGGCAGGGCCATATATCCAGGGGGGCAAAGACACTTGCTTGGACAGGATGGCCATCTTCTCTGTTGTGCTCTTGTGTGGGGCAGCAGAGAGCGTGGAGGATCCCCCCTCAGCCACGGCCACGAGTCCGGAGGCTGGCAACGTGGCTCCCAGAAGCAGGCCGGGCGCCGTGCCTGCTGCCTGAGGGGCTGTATGGCTGGGTAGGCCTACCTGGGCCACGACAGCAGGGGTGAGAGGCGGTGCTAAGCTGAGGGTCTGCGTAGGTGGTGTTGTGGCCATAGTGGGAGATGTGGCCTGCTGCCGGAGTGGAAGGGTGACGACAGAACCCTTGGACCTGGGCGTGGCCACTGGGGCAGATGTGCCCACCTTGGCCAAGGGCAGGCTGGTATCAAGAGGCAGGCCAGAGAGGAGCTGGGGTGGCCGAGTCAAATCCACAGACATGAAGGGAGTGACCCCCAGCCCGTGAGCGAGTGTGGACGGGCTGGCGGCAGCCGGGGGCTCGGGGGGCAGAGATGGAGGCCCGGTGGCTATGGTAGTTTGCTGGGTGGGGTGGAGTGGGGCAGTAGGGATGGGTCTTGGAAGTGAGGGTGCTGGGGTGCCTGCGGGCTGGCTGGGCCCAGGCTGCTTCTCCGTGGGTGGTGCCGTCTCCACTCTCTTGGTAGCCAGAGAACTGACAGGAACCTGCTGTGCTGTGGTCCTAGACTTGGCTGGGAGGCTGCTGGGCCTTGAAATGCTCTGGGCCTTTGTGGGCTGGGGCATCCCTGTCTTGTTCATGACCTTTGTGATTGCAGGTGTCAGCAAAGCCTTGTGGGATCCCAAGGAAGTAGGAGGCCTGGAGGTCACTGCAGGGGAAGCCACAGGCCTGGAGGAGGAACTCGTAGGCAACGCCAAGCTTGGGAAAGGCTGGAGCGGAGTGGTCCTAATAGGCAAAGAGCCGGGGCCTGGGACTGTCGCGGCTTTGGTCATGAGTGGGAAGCGAGGTGCCGGGGGTGACCGGGCGGACTCTGTGATATTGGGGCTCCCTGCAAAGGTCACAGTCACCCTTGTCGTCTTCACAGCCCCTGACCCTATGCTAGGTGTGGGTGTCTGCTGCGGAAAGGAGAGGGATGAGGATTCTGGGGTAAGGGTGGTGGCCAGGTGGCTGGCAGTCGCTCCCATGCTGGCTGGGGCCTCTGTGGCAGGGGCAGGGAGGTTAGATGAAGTGACCCCCGGCGGCAGCTGCAGAGTGGCCTGCGTGGGGCCTGGAGTCAGCTCTGGCCCCTCAGTAACTGTCATGGGTGGATTCAGAGCTGCGGTGAGTGGGGCAGCGGGAGTATGCATTGGCTTGTGGGAGGGGGCCCCGGGGGCTTCCTGTGGAAACTGCAGCTCCTTGCCACTGAGAGTGGGCAGCTCCTGACCGGGAGGCAGGGTCTGGTGGCCAGGAGACTCTGTGGGGACCAAAACCATGGGCTCCACACCTGAGAGAAGCAAAGAGAGAAGCAGCTCAGACAATGGGACGCCTGCTGCCTGCCCCAGGGGGGTCTTCACTGGGCAGGGCTGTGAGGTAGGGTTCCTGAGCCAGCGGCCTAGGTGAGCATGGGGGAGGGCAGCTTCCAGCCGCCAGTCAGGCAGCCTGATCAACCCAGGGGCCTCTGCCGTGTGGGATTGGAGGACTCTGCAGGTCTGGACTCTGCTCCATACCTCAAAGCCCGAGCTCAGAGCCAATGGACCTCTGGCCTGCCTTTGCCTGTACTGCATTCCTACCACCTGATCCCAAGCCAGTCCCCTCTCCACTCTGGGCCTCATTTTTCTCTCTGTTTAGTGGGAAGAAGGGACTGGATGGGGTCCCTGCCTACTCTAAAGGTCTCTTCCAGAGGCTCCTATGCTGACCCTGCTTCTCCAGGGACCTGGGGACTCTGGGCATGGTTGGTCAAAGCAGACGCTGGAGATTTAGAGGAAATCTGAGGGAGGGATGAGAAATCTGGGCCACTCACAGTCCTCCAAGTAGACACATCTCTGTGTGACTTCATCCAGGACCTTGGGAGTGGAACAGGCAGGCACACAGCCTTCCACCCTGAGGACAGAGCAGGGATCCAGTTAGTAGCTGGAGACATGGGGGACAATCATCTCTTTCACATAGAGCGAGCACAGCTTCATCCCTCCTTATGACATACGTCACATGAACCCCCAGAGACACGTGTACAGAAGCACATACACCTGAACAAGCATGTTGCACACTTTTGCAAACTCATACTCCTCAGACCAAGAGAGAAACATGAACAAGGTCTGCTTATGCACACACCTGTGCACACACTCACACACGCTCCCACGTGTTTGCATTTAGGCACACTGTCCCACCCGCAAGACTTGAAAACATTCACACAGACACCTGTAGAGTCATACAGACTATCAAAACCTTCATGCACACACAGCTGCACCAGCCCCCAGATGCATACAGCTCACACACGTGTACATATGCACAGCTGTGTGTGGCCCACGGACACCAGTATACCCACACGAATACACACAGGGCCCAGCTGTATGCACATCAATACTCACACATGCCCATGTAAGTCAGCTTCACTCTAGTACACACACACACATGCAATCACAAGTACCTGTGAGCACACACATACATCTCAGGACATGCTCATGCCTCTGCCCACAGACTACACACCCATTTGCACATGCGCATGCTCAAATACACTGACATACACACCTGGACCCCATGCTCCCTCACCTTGGCACATCCCGGCAGCCAGCTGCCTGTGGGTCCCGGCAGGTTTGGAAGCAGGGGCTGGCACAAGCATCATAGCGCCACTCACAGAGGGGGTAGGCAGCCCCTGAGGGCTTGGCATCTGGAAAGGTGAGCCACCCCAGAGTCCCAGCACTGAGTGAGACTGGGTACCAGCTCAGGGTCAGGAGACAGACACAGAGTAATCCTAGCTCCGCCTATCCCCACCCTGCTCCATGGAAGAGACAAATGGACACATGTAGAAAAGCAAAGAAAAGTAAAATAAAATATAAAATAAAATAAAAACCAACCTAAGGGGAAACTATTCCTGTGAGCAAAGGTTGGTGCCTGGGGGATCCTTGGGATGGGGCTGTGGGAACTTGGAGTAGGGGCTCAGAACCCTGTGGCAGGGAGGTACAGAGCAGGCAGGTACAGCTGGGCTTTGAGGGTTAGCCAAAGAGAAGGTTGGGACCCCTGATCCCCTCCATAAGGTTGCCCTGTCACCCTGCTCCTCTGGGACCTTGATGGCCAGGCTTGCCCTGCACCCTTGGTGACTAAGAATAATAATAATGACAACAAAACAATAGCCAACTCTTCAACAGCACCAAACACGACATTTAATGTCTCATAAGTTTTCCTTATTAATGCTCACAGTAATCCTATGATGTAGCACTATTATTATCCCCATTTTATAGCTAAGGAAACTGAGGTACAGAAGATGACAGGAAAATTACTCTCCCAGGAGAGATTTCCTCAAAAAAAGGTCCTGTGGCCAGTGCCTTGACAGATGAGGACTCCCCAGAGAAAGCAGGCAATGGGGGACATGGAGGCAGATGAGACCCCAGGCCATCTTAACACATGCAACCTGTCTCTGAAACCACGGCCTGACTGGAGAGACATGGGTGGGCTCTGAAGAAACCTGCTTTTCTAGGATCCTGGAGGCCAGAACTGAGATCTTACAGTTGGGGAGCACCAACTATGAACCAGGCCCAGAGCAAGGCCCATGATCAGTGGGGGGGCTGGTTGGAGATATGTTTGTGAACATATATAACGGACCCATTCATGCAGCTCAAGGCGCCTGCACAGGCACAAACATGAATGTGCTCATGCAGGACAGAGAGGCCTGCCTGCAGTGGTAGAGAAATTATGCTCACTTCCTCCAGGGTATAAGCAGAGAGCAAGCCCTTGGGGGCAGACCCACCTGCCAGGGGGATGGCAGAGCCCTCGAACCCCCCGGCCTTAGCTGGAAAGGGTATGGAGCTGCCCCATCACTGCCCAGGGTCCTGGGCCTCCCACGGGGGACAGAGGGAGGCTGCTGGCCCATCACCCTGGTGCCCAGGGGGAGGTCTTTGAGCTCACAGGGCAGGCATGTGTCCCCATCAGCAAGAAACCTGAGCCAGTGGGTTCTGCAAGCTGCAGCCAGGAACACTTCTTACCTCGTGTCCACAAAGGCTGCCCTATTTTTAGACCACGTAATTGGCCTATGGGTGTAGGCAGGACCCAGGAAGCTGGCTGGGTCCCAGGCCCCACTGCCCACGGCTCCCCAGGCCACCAACATGGAGGTCAGGCCACCTCCCATCTTAGGGGCAGCACACAAGTGTGGCATCCCCTTGCCAGGAGAGTGGGAATTCTGCCTCTTGAGGGCAGCTGGGAGGGTACGGTGGGAGAGGGCAGGAGGGGCAGTGTGAGGAGGGGCTGAGGCGATGGCCGGGCGGACACCTACCCAGAAGGCGGAAGAATGTGCCACGGCGGAACACCTCTGTGTGCTCGTACAGCCGCAGGACCAGCGTGGGGCCCGACCCATAAAGGAAGGAGCCAGGCTCTGCCAGTGACTCCAGGGCCACGAGGCCGGCCTGCCACGTCCCCCGGTGCAGGGAGAAGGAGGCACGGCGGTGGAAGGTAGCGCTGCCCTGCCACTTGGCCAGCTCCAGAGACCCGTTGGCTGTGACATGGAGGAAGAAGTTGGGTCTGTCTGCTGCCTCCAGGGACACCACATCCGGGTCTGTAAAGAGCCAGGTGCGTGAGGTGAGCGCAGGGAGGGGCCCAGATGAGGGGCCGAGCGTGGCGTGCATCTGCACTCAGTGACTCAAGACAGCCACCTGCCTGTGGAGTGGCTGGGCCCTGCTCCTCCACGCCTGCCTGCCCACTTCTGCCTGCAGGCTGGCCCTCTGCACACACCACCCCTGTCTGAGGGAAGTGGAAGGTTATAGAAGCTGCCAGCTGCCAAACCTTGGGAGGTGTCTTCCTCCCACCTCCTTTCTCTCTTCCTCCTTCTCTCCCTCCCTCCCTCCCTTTCTCCCTCCCTCCCTTCCTTGCTCTGTAAACATTTAGAGGATGCTCTGAAGATGCTGGGGAGACAGCAGCGAGCAGACCAACAGACACGGCCACCCTAGAAGAGTCACATTCAACTGGACACTCTGGACAGGCTGGCGGGTGCTGATCTGACAGGTGTCAGTGACCCCAGCTTGGTCCTGCTCCACACAGAATCCCACAGGGTCCGAGCTGGCAGACTGAGGGAATGTGGAGTCCAACCCACAGATGGGAAAACTGACTCTGAGAGGAGAAGGGGCTTGCCCTGAGCCCCACGACTGGTCTCTGCTGTCTTCTCTCCTGTGCCCACAAAGGCCCAGTTCTAGAAAGCAGAGTTTGTTGCTGGGTGGATAACCCCCAAATCCGCACAAGGAGGGGTCCAGGAGTCCCGGCCTGCCACAGCTGGCTATGACAGGGGTGAATGACTTAACATGCCTGGGCCCTGGTGAGGGGCAAAAAACATGGCACAGGTGAAAGGCCTAGTATGGGGCTCTATGTGTCTTCCCTCCCCGCCCATGTAGCCCTGTCACACCCCGTCACAGCTGTGAGGAGACAGGAAGCAACCAGAGGAAGGATTCATTATTGGTGGAAAAACACTAAGTGGTATCTGTCAAGGATTTACTATGTGCCAGGCACGATGCTAAGCAAGGCCTCTACCTGCTGGGTTATTAAATTCCAAGAGAGCCTAGTAGGTGACAAATTCATTCCTTCTGCAGCTCATGTTTTCTGAGGGCCCACTATGTGCCAGGTGCTGTTGTAGGCACAATGGAAACAAAAGGACCAAAATCCCTGCCCTGATGGAACTTACATTTAAGTGGAAGGAGGATAAACATCATAAACAAGTAAAATCTGTAACAGGTTAGCAGGGGATGCTCTTGTTATTCCCATTTTACAGATGAGGGAAGTGAGACTCAAAGTCAAAAAGTGCCGGTGGAAGAGGGAGGCAGGATTAGGAGACCAGGTAGGTTAAGGCCAGATCCCAGGATCTTCACCTCCACACAGTCGGCCGCAGGGATGGGACCCAGGAGCAGGCACGATCATATCATGCTCATATTGTGTCTGTGTCCTGGATGGGACTGTGGATTTCCGGTGGGCAGGGAAGTGTCTCTTCCATCCCTGATGCCCCAGTGCCCAGCTCTGTGCCTGGCCTGGAAATAGGGCTCAATGAACAGGAGGGAGGGGTAAAGGCAGGGAGGGAGGGACGAGGGGGTGGGGCGAGGTCATCATAACCAGGTAAGCTGCAGACCCTCAGAATCTGAGAACTGAATTTCTGAGACTGGGGTGAACCCTGTGAGAAGTGTCTTGGGTCACAGTTCCAGCGGATGCTGGGATGGGCCGCATCCCTGTGGTTGGGGGACACTGACTAGATGGGGCCAGCAGGCGTGGGGGTAGAAATGCTGATCACAGTGGTCACACACACTGGGACACACACAAATGGACAGGAAAGACGTCCCAGCACTGGCTGAACTGAGGCCTTGGCTGGCCCAGGGCCCAGCAAAAATACCATCCAGGTTTCCCTCTGTGCCAGGCAAGGTTCCTGCCACCCATTCAGCACTAATGAACTCTGAAGGGAGGACAGTGCCCACTAAAGTGAAGCCAGTCAGGTCTACGGACCATCTGTGACCCAGGAGGCCATGGCTGGTTCTAGACGTGTCCCAGAATTCAGGATAATGACCTGAGCCCGTTAAGAGCTGCTCCTCCATTCACAGAAACAAGGCCCCCAGGAGTCAGTCCATCAGCCAGTGCCCCTCTGGACTTACAGTCTATCCAGTCTCCAAAATGGAGGGGAGGGGAGGAGGCCAAAGAGAGGGAGAAGCAGGAAGAGATGGAAGACGGTGGGGAAAGGGGAGAGGCGGCGGGTGGCGGCGGAGGAGAGGGGAAAGAGGATTAAGGGCAGGAAGGAGGGAAGGGAGAGGAAGGAGCAGCTGTTGCCCCCAAGCCTGACCAGAACACAGCAATGGTATAAAGTAAGGTCTAGAGCTACATCTGGACCTTGACCTCCCTGCTTTTTCCAGGGAGAAAATGGAAGGTGTCCATGTGAAGAGACTAACAGGCTGACCCAGAGGCCTGTCTCAGCTGGGAAAGGGGTACCTGTTGGAGCCCCACATTTCTCCAGAGACTACAGACTGCTTAGGGTCTCAGCGCCCTCCCCTCCCTCCATCAAGGGCTGCAGTGGGGCTGGAGGTAGGCCTTACCATGTGCCTTGGCCTTGTATAGTGCAGCTGTCAGCAGGAAGTCCACAATGTCTCCTGGAGCCGCATCCTCCGCGCTCATGAGGACCACGGCACCGCCCACTGCCTTGCTGGTTACCAGGACACTGCCAGCGGCCAAGCTGGCCAGTTGGTACGGACCCTTACCTAGTGCTGGAGAGAAGGGGTCCAGTCGTGAGCCCTGCCTCCCTGGGCCTCGGCCCACCTCCCATCCTGCCAGAGCTGGGGAAGAGAGAGGGTACGGGAGAGCTACTTTCAGTCGCTTCCCCTACCCCAGGCCCCAGGGAGCTCAGATCCCCAAGAAGGAAAGGGCATGAGCTCTAGGCAGTCAGTCCCTAATGGGAAGTGACCCTCTGCACACCACCTGAACAATTTCACAGGGAACCTGGGAACAGGGCCACCCATGGGAGACCTCTGCCCCACCCCCATGCCTGCAGATGTCTCTCCGTGGGCTTGTCCTGCAGCCACCACTCTAGTCAGGATTGCCTCTGGGACTCAACATCAGAGCTGGTCTCAGTTCACCCAACGCCTGAGGGATGAATGTCAGTGGGTCTCAGGCTCAACATCAGTGTTTACCTACTTATCTCAAATGTGTCGTTTTTGTGGCTCTTGGGTTCCTACCATTGTTGGTATAGGTTAGAGAGGGCCAGGCGTTTCCTAGACAGTTGCCTTAAAACCAACCTCCCTGCCTCTGGTGTCGGAGGCACCCCGCCCCAGACTCCAGGGCTTCCTCCCCACAGGTGCCCCAGTCCCCTTTCTAGACACACTCCCTGCTGGGATTAATGGCTCCCCATTACCCTTAGGATGGACTCCAAGGGCCCAGCTTGAATTCAAGGACCCTTCATGCCCCACACCCCACCTACCTCCCCACACCCTTGGCCCGCCACCTTGAACTTCTCTAGCGCTTCCTTGAAAGAGCCATGCTGTGCTCTACCTCATGCCTGTCCTCATGCTGTCCACCCACTCAGAGTAGTCCTCTGTGTTTTGTGCCTGGCAAACGCCTACTCAACCTTTGGGGCCCAGCTCAAATGTCACCTCCTTGGAGAAGCTCTCCTTGCACCCTCTCCCGCCACACACAAACGTCATCCCTCCTCCTCAGCACTCCACCAGCCCCTGGAGCACAGCCTGCCCTGATCACGGCTCTTACGAGGGGGACCTTGGGGGTGGATGCACGTGTGCCTCCTGGACCACATGGGAAACAGGCAGCACTGTGCTAGTAAACGCACAACAGTAAACTCTCAAACAAACAAACAAACAAAACCCCACTTTGCAGTGACTGCTGATTTCCTGATTCCCTGCTCATGGCAGGGGTCAGTTTCAAACCACCGACCGGATGTCTGAGTGTAGGCACCCCCCATGGCTTTCTAGGGCCCATATCAGTCAGCTCCAGCTCCAGCTCCTGCACACCACCGGGACAGGCCTCTTTGACCACTGATTCCCCAGCACCCAGCAAAGGGCCTGGACTGGAGAACATGTTGGTAGAAGAGCAGAGCAAGGAATGGATGGGTAGGAGGATGAGTAGGAGGACAATGCTAGAAACAGCTTGTCCTTTGCCAGTTACTGCCACCCAAAATGCCACAGAAGGGAGAAAACTCTTCTCAGAGCTGTCTCACTGAAATGTCTTGCCTGATGTCAGACAGACCTTGCCGGTCCCAGGGACTGCAATTCTCTACAGACTCATTCCTATTCATTATTCATTCTTATAAGGAAAGCTTCCTCATAGCCAGGAGGGAGCCCTTGGCCCTCAGAAGTCCCTGGGGGCTAACATTTTGGAGGGTCTGTAGTCCCTGAATTATTCTTCACGCTGGTCCAGCTCTTATCTCGCAGGCCCCCTCACTGGTCTTCTGGTCTCTAGTCTGTCCCTCTCCATTTCGCCTGCTATGCTCTGCTGGTGGGACATGTCTTAACCCCATATCTGATAATGCATGTAACTGAGGACAAAGCTTGGGATTAGGCTCATATAGGCCTGTTCCTGGCGTGGTACCCGGAAGGGGAGGGAGCGGGGCTCAGAAGTCAAAGGTGAGTGGTACCAAGGACCTGACAAGCATCTAACTCTGCCAGGATCTGAATTTCCACCCTATTGCCCGTCACCTTGGTGACTAAACTGAATAATGAGCTCTCACACTGGACATTAGCCTCCCTTGGGTCTTTAGTTGCAACCAGTGTTTTCACCCTACCTACTACAGAAGTTGGAGCAATTCCTGGCACCCTGTGACCTTGGCTAAATTGGAAGAGGAATCTGACAGGCTGGACCAAGCAGTAGGTTTTGCCCCAGCCATCCTCAGAAAGAGCAGTTTGCAGTTGACTTCGCCTCTCAAACCTTCAGGAGACCCAAGACAATATTCCCATGAGCCTGATGAGCAAGTTTGTGATGGCCCTAGCGTGGCATACTGGTGGGAATGGGGTTTTTACTCCCTGATGAAGCTGCCCTGGGTGAGAACAGCTCCCAGGAAGGTGGCCTGGCCTGGCCTTGAGAGAGGGACCGCAGGAGCTTCTAGAGACAGAGTTCTGGGGCACCCAGCCTCTGCACTGTCTGGTTCTCTCCACTCGTTGTGGTCCCTCCTTGCACCATGTCACAGCTCTTCCAGGGTCAGCAGATGCTGTCATGGCAGCAGGGCGGGGCTGGTAGTACTCAGCACCCCCCCACCCCGGCTCCACTTGGGGCAGATGGGCTTACCTTTGTTAAAGAAGTCACAATCATATGCTGAAAGAGAGAACAAGACTTCTTGAGAAGCCTGGAACAGATGGGTAGAGTCACGGCCTCTAGCATCCCAGCTGTCTTAGATCTGGCCTGCCTCCCAAACTCCAAGATCTCTAGGCATGGTCCTTGGACTCAGATATCTTAAGGTATAAAAAATACCACAACTCCTTGTGTGCCCGGCGCAGAGCTCAAAGCCTGGCCTAGAGGAGGCACTCAGCATGTATTGAATGAAAGAATGAGCGAATGGGTGAATGAGTGAATGAGTGTTGGACAGAAGGGGGCATTTTGTGAGACCCCCAAAGGGCAAGGTTAGAAGCAAGGAGTGGGAACTCCAATCAAAAATGTTGTGGCAGGTCCTGGAGGAATGCGAGCACAAGATAGAAGTTGATATTTCAAGAACCTTCCATGGAAGGGAATCAGGGGCTTCCAGGAGCCAAGGCTTTTTCAGGCCCCCCAGTGTAGCGTCGGTCAGGCTACAAAAAGCTCCTCCAAGTGTGTGCTCGGCGCACCCTCTAGTGGCCCAGCTCAGCACCACAGCCTGTTGTCCAGGCGTCTCAGCCTTGGATTCTGTAGTCTACTGAAGCAAGCTGGGGGCCCTTGCAGGGGCACCTAAAGCCAGAAGCAAGGCCATGAGGGGCCAGTTGGGTAGACCTGGGGTAAAGGCAGAGGAGGACCCTCCCTCACTCATAGGCATGGTCTAAAGAGAGCCACCAGCTCCACCCCTTACCCCCAATGCCATGATCAACACTCTCTCTTTGGATTTGGCTCTGACCTCTAGAAAGAGCACTAGCCATGAGATTGACCCACAGTGTGGCTATGGGAAAGGACTCCCTTTCCTTCATTTGTTGACTCAGAAGTCTGAACTAGAAATTTAGATGTTGGAGTCTCTGGTCAGTGGGAGGTAGCCCGGAAGAGTCAGACCTGAGTTCAAATTCCATCTCTCTCACTCTTCAGCTGTGCATACTGGGACAAGCTACTCAACCTCTCTGAAATTTAGCCCCCTGCTCTATAATATGGGACCACCAGGGGTAGCTGCCCCACAGATTTGTGAGTTCTGGACTAGAGCAAAACCGGTGCTCACCTTGCATCCAAAAGGGAAGGGGGCATCAAACACCTCAGTAATTAAGACACATAATTTCTTAATGCACTGTTTTAAAATTTTTTAAATTAATGCAAAATACCCATGATGAACCAAATACCAAAAATTTAAAACAAGGGCAGGATCAATGATAGCGCCTAGCCAAGCCACATGAGATACGGAGGCAGAAGGGAAAATCAATACCATCGACCCTGTCATTACTTAAAACTTTGCTATTTTGTTCATCAAAGCCACAGATATTTTTACATTGAGTTTGATTTTTTTAAAAAAAATATTTCCTTAAAATGCGATTTATCTCCATTACTGAGTTTTGTGTGCCTCCTTAAATCTTGTGTCCTAGGTAAGGTGTCCCTAGTCCCGATTATCAATGAGCTAATGCGCAGAAGGCCCAGGGCCAGGCACACAGCGGATCCTGGGTAAATCTGGGCTCCCTTCTCCTTCATGAAGGATTTTTACTGAGAAATAGAGGGAGGGCCACCGAGCACAGCCACAGAGCCTCTGCAGTGGAAGGGTCTCAGAGGAAACCGGTCGGAGAAGAGGGAGGCCAGAGGCAGATTCTTCTCCATCTTTTTCCCAGAGTCATCCTTTCTGGAGCTCTCAGGGCTCAGGACAGGACAGCACCCACGTCCCCGTGAGAAATGACAGCAACCTCAGCGATAGCACAGAGCGCGTGCCCCCTGCCTCACGTGTGCCAGCTCCCTGAAATCTCACAGTGCCCTGGAAGGGAGGGCTCTTAGCCCTCAAGCAGGAGTCTGAGTGTGGAGATCGGGCCCCAGGTCACCCTGCTGGGTGGGGCTTGGGCCTGAATGCAGACAGTCTGGTCCCAGAGCCTGTGGGATAACCACTGCTCCCCAAAGTGAGGCGTCCTGGAGCCAGGAAGACCACTGGCATGCAGGAACAAATAATAAAAAAAAATAATAGGTCCATGAATAATGTAATGTTCTATATATTTTATTTCATTTTTTAAATATTTACTCTTGTATCTGTTTGATGATGCACATGTATAATACCAATAGTGTGTGTGTGTGTGTGTGTGTGTGTGTGTGTGTATCTGTGTATGTGTAGGAACGCATACTTGAAATATCTTTACTGGATGGAGTGTGCAGCCCAATGCATTTACAGACCACCATTGCTCTGAATAATCCTAGGTCCTGTGTTGCCTCTGATGGGGCCTGTGTGTCTTAGCTGACAAAGGCTTTTTAAGTCCCGTTTGATCCTCACAACAAACCTGGTGGGGCAGGTTTTCTCATCCTACTTTTCAGATGAGAAAGTTGACCCCTAGAGAGGTTGGGTGACTTGCTGGAGGCCACACAGCTTGCAAATGGCTGGTGTGGGTCTGAAACTCAGGGCTCCTGACTCCCCTGGTAAAGTGGTTAAGAGCACAGATTTGCAGCCAGACCACCTGAAGACAAGCCCTGGCTCCACCACTAACCCATGTGACCTTGAGCGTGACACTTCATCTCTCTCGCTGTCTAACCTGTTTCTCAGCTGTGAAACAGGAATGAACTCCTACTTGATAGGGATTTTACGAATTTGGTGAAAGATACGGGCACACTAGTTGGTTCCTAGCTGGTACCAAGTACTTCAGAATCCCAGCCAGAGTGATGGCGGCCTCTGGGCCTCCCCACAGAGGGCCCCCACCCCCCACATGGGGTGATCGCTCTGGATACTCACGGCAGAGGCGTGGGGTCCGCCAGTCCACAGCCACCCCATGCTGGCAGCACTGGTGGGCATAGGCGGACACGCTGGCACAGAGACACTCACAGTCACCACCCTGGCTGCACCCACAGGTGTCTGTCAGGCAGTTTGAGTAAAACCAAGTGACGTCGACCTGGAGAAGGTCAGAAGTCAGAGGTCAGAGGACAGCTCCCAAAGGGTAGCCCTTTGGCTTCTCAGCTGATACCTCCAGTGGCAGGGCGCTGTGTCCACACGAAGGGACTGCAGGCTGGGGTGAGCTACTCAGTGGGCTGAGGGCACACAGGGAGCCAGCTCAGAGGGGAAAATTCCACGGCCCAGGCAGACCCCACTTTTGAGAATTAAGCTCCCACCTTCCCCAGGCCTATGCTCTTGGATCTAGAGGCTAACAGTGAGGCTGAGAAACAGACATGGGCTATGGATACCCAGCCAAGACCAGAGAGAGCCAAGGCCGGGCCAACAGCAGCCTTCGAGGCCCTGGGAGAGGGGGGTGCTATGCTCCATCTCCACGGAGGGCAGAAGAGGCAACAGGCTGACACACCAGGGCACACAAGGGTTTGTGTCCACTGTGCAGAGAAACTTCCTCACTGGAAGGAAGAGCCAGATCGAGACAGGTTTGAAAAAGGCATGGAAGCTGTTTGTCTGGCTGTCTGTCCTGGGTCACCTGGGGAAATAGGACAGGCTCATCGGAGCAGGCTGGAGGCAGGGGACTGGCAGAGGTGGGTCTCCTTTCTAGACCTGCGGTGCCTCTCCCGAGGCATGGGATTGGGGGGTTCTGAGAGCAGAAGGGACCATGGGAAGGTGGGGAGGGGCTCGGGAGAACTGGGGCTGGGGTCCACTCACCACGGGGTGACAGATCTCAAACACCTCGCTGAGCAGGATGCTGCACTCCTTTCTGGCAAATGGTTCTCGGAGAGGATTCAGGACACATGTGTCCCAGGGGTCAAGGGTGTCTGGGCACTGCGAGGCAAAGGCAGGGCTGTTGATCTCCCTACCCCCACAACACCTGGTGCCTTGTGTGGTGGACAGACTCTTAGAGTAGCCCCTTGATCCCCTGACTCCTGAGGTTTAAGTCCTTGTATAATCCCCTCCCCTTGAGTGTGGGAAAGACCCATGACTTGCTTCAAACAGACAAAAGAAGGCAGAGGTGGTGGGATGGACGCAGTTATGTGCATGTGACTGCATTTTCATGTTACATAAGATGGTAGATCCCATCTCCCTGGAGTCTCCCCCTTAATGGCTGGGAGGAAGCAAGCAGCCATGGAGGGGACTCTCACATGGTGGGAATGGTGGGTGCTCCCTAGGAGCTGAGGATCCCCTCTGGCCATCAGCTAGCAAAAACGCTGAAGCTCTCCTCTCTGCTTCTCTAAAATGGTGGTCGGTAGAGCACACTCTCCTGAGGCTGCAAGAACAGCATTGTCCCACCTCAGGATTACACCAGGCTCCAAGCCATGACCGTTCCCTGATCCCGGTCTATATAAGCTCATCTTCATCTACTCCCCAAAAGAGAATTAGGCACCTAGGATGACTCTGTCAAAGGCACATATGTAACACTCATATCACCACTCTCTACTGACGGACCCACGGCAGACAAAACTAATCAATCACAGATCTTCTTCTAGCTGAACCTGTTGTGAGTCTTAAGTATTTCTCAACACAGCTTCCCAGGCCACCTCTTCTGACTGATCAGAGATGTCACAAGCGATTAAATCCAGTTTCCATCCCTCTCCTGGCACAGTTCCTTCAGAGGACCACGGAGAAGATGGAACCTAGTCAAGCTCACCCAGCAAGTCACTGTTTGGCCCAAGACAAGAACCTAGGTCTCTCACTCTCGGTTCAGTGCTGTTTTCCCCCATAGCTCACAACTCGGGGCCCTCAGCCATCTCCCAAACCCCAGGGATATCCTCCACATTTCCGCCTCTGCTAAACTTGTCCTCCCTCTCAGAGGCCTTCTCTCTGATACATGCATCTTTCCAAATACGGCCTTTAAGTACCAGTCTACTCCCACCTCCTTCGGGAAGCCTGCTCTGACTGCCTCAGTCCACATGGGTCTCCCGTGGACTCTCCTCTAAACCGACCTAGTGTCAGGCACTGGAGGCACAGAGATGGCTGAGATGGTCTTATTCAAACAAACCTCATCTTCCCTAGTAAGTAAGTGGCCATCTCTCCTCGGACAAAGACTTTTTCTCCTTCTTAGCCCCCCAACCTCCCAGGAGGGCTTAATCCAAGCCACAGGTGCAGCCTGATTTGTGAGACAGGTGGTACATGCCCTTGGGCCATAGAACAGAGTCGAAAGCCTCTGGGTCAGAGGCCGGGAGAGCCGTTGCATGAGCAGTCCCACTCACACCAGTGTCCCTGACCTGGGGCCAGGTCCCCTCAGTCCAGCCGGGGCCCATCTGAGAAAGGGAGGAAGCCAGCCTAGGGATGCTTTACCTCAACTGCAGCCCAACTGCTGCCAAACTCCTGGGGGCTAGTTAACTCTAAATTCTCTGGAGTCCTCATCTCATTGATGGTTTTTAAGTCGAAGTTCCCACACAGTCCCGCCAACTGGCCCTGAAAGAAGAGAGGACACTGCAGTCACCTGCAGGAACATGAGGGATGAGCAGTTGTCATGAGCCCAGGAGTCCATCACAAGCCCGAAGCAACTTCTGGGGCCACGATGTAAAGAGGGATAGGAGAAGAGTCAGAGGAGACGGGCACAGAGTGGGGTGGGGGCAGACAGGGAGGGAGGCATGATACTCCTGGCTCCTCAGTGAGTGGACAGCTCGTGCAAGGATGCCCGGTGGCCTGGGTCAGCCCCAGGTAGGAGCAGAGGGCCCTGGGGAGGTCACTGCTCATGCAAGTACCTGCCACTGTGGCCCGGCCTGGATGTGCACTGTGGTTCTCTGGTCCCATAAGAGGGTGATGTGCTCCCTTGGGAAATGCACCAGTGTGAAAAACCCTGCTTGCCATGTGTGGACCTCCTGCTTCTCATCCAGGAAGCTCTCAGGACTCTAGAGGGACAGAGAAGGTCATTCCTGAGGCTGAGTGTCCCCCAACACCTTGGTAAGGTTCCCAGCTCCAGAAACACGCCTCCCTCACACCCTGACATTGACCGCTCTGTTTGTGACTCTGACCAAGGAGTTCAGTCGGGGCTGCTGACTTACCAGCCCCAAGGAACTGGGTCCCCGGCCCTCTTCTGCCCCAGCCCCTACTAACATACAGAGTGTCTGTGCAACCTGAACCCACACTGGGCCTTACAGGACTTCCAGAGTCATCATCAAAGATAAGGAGAGAGTTCCCAACATTGATGGAAATAAATTTCCTGCAGATGAAGCCAGAGCTGTAGCAGTCTACGTTCTCAACAATCACGGAGAAACTGAGGTCCGACGTGCTCTGGGGAGAAGATAAGGGAGTTCAGTAAAGCCAGGGAGACACAAGAGCCTGCGGATAGGCCCAGAGGTAGTGGGACATGGACTCTGATGTGGTTTCCAGTCCACTTACAGCTCTTACTAACTGTGTGACTTTGGGCAATTTACTCCAGTTCTCCGAAACTCAGTTTCACTGTTGGGTGCCTAGTGATGTGCTTAGCATGTACTCATCTCCAAAAAGTATCTGACGGAGGGAGGGAGGGAGGAAGGGAGGGATGGATGGATGGACGGACGGACATACAGATGGATGGATGGCTATATAATGGGGATGGCTGGTGCTGACAGGGGTATAGGGCAGGGGTACTGTCTTATATACACGAGGATAATATTGTAAGCCTTTTTGCAGGGCAAATTGCAAGCACCAAATAACATCTTATATGTATGCAGCTTTTTATGGCAATTCCACTTCTAAGATTCTAGAGATACATGCACAAAAGTATTCATTTAAATTATCAGCAACAATCTAAATGTCTGTCAATGGGGGGATAATAAGACAAACTAGAGCGTGCCCTCTCTGTAGAATTTTACAGAAAGAAGAAAGAAAGATGTACTGGTAGTACAATGACTAAGGTATCTAGGATAAAGTGAATAAAGCAAATTGCAGAATCCTATCCATATGAACAAAGTACATGTGTGCTTGTGTGTCTGTCTGTCTCATGGAACAAAATCTTGCAGGATTCACACCTAAGCAGGGAATGGGAACAAAAGAGCTGTGAAGGGAAACATTTATTTTTAATATATGATTCTATATTATTTTAAATATTGGTGCAGAGCATGCATTATCTTTGAAATTTAAAAATTAAAATAGGTTCAATTATCTGTCTTTCGGGGTTACAGAAATTATGTAAAAGACTGCCATACTGTGCCTTCCACATAGCTAGGACTCATTCCATAAAAGGTCTGTCATTATTCTTACTCTCACTATTATATAATGAGACAGGCCCTTAGCAAAATTAGGGTCCCCTGGGTGTGTCTCTCCCATCTGCCTTGTTGGTACCCCTTTTCTAGAGGATCCTGCCTCTACTGTGCCCCCCACCCCAAATCACTGTCCCTTTTCCTTTGCCAGGAGCTGACAGATTTTGCACACCGAACCTCCCGTCAGATTTCTTGGTTCAAACCTGACACTGGCTCTGCCACCGCCTGGTGGGGTGACCTCAGGCAAGACACCCAACTCCCCTAAGCCTAAGTTGCTGCCTCTATAACATGAGGTCAGAAATTCTACTTCATAGGGTTGCTGTGAGAATTAAGTAAAGGAATCCATGAGATTGGCTCAGGAGACCACCAGGCATACAATAAAAGTTCAAAAAACATGAGATCCTATTATAGACAGGAAAAGCCTTGGAACCCAGTGGGGCAAGGCTATAATGGTGAGCAGTCAAGCAGTGGGGGATTACAGACTGGTAGGCTCTGTCTAGCCCTGAGCCTGCCCCTCAACACTTCCTTCAGTCTCTAGGTAGCCCCACCCCCAGGCTTAGATCCCTCCATCCACCCCATTAGGCATCAGACTGGAGTCTAGAACATCATCCTCCTGGACAGGTCCTCGGCTTCGGCTGCCCTGGGTCCCCACACAGCCTGCTGGGCAGACACATCCAGGAGCTCACCTTGACCAGGTGCACTTTGCATGCCCCCACGAAGTCGAACGGGAGCCCATCGAACGTGCGGTAGTGCCGGTCTCCATAGGCCGTGCAGGTGGATGCGCAGGGGTGGAGCGTACACAGGAACGAGCCCCGCTGGCACACACTGAAACACAAGGGCCCAGACCAGCTCACAGGGCCCATGCCACACATACTCGGAATATCCACACCAGAGCCCTTGTCTATATGTCCACTCTGTGCCTCTGGGCTGGGGGGTCACAAACACCATCGACCTCCAACAGAGGCGGGAGGTCACAAAATCACATTCATGTAAACATTTACAAAACACCCCCCAGATTTCTGTCTATGCATACCCTTGTATATATACACACATCCCTGTACGGCACACAAACACACAATGTGGGTATGAACATGGGGGAAGAGGGAACGCTGGATGGAGCTCACCATCATGCTCCTTGTATCCATCCTCATCCCCAGCAAAAAGCAGAGCCTAAACAGGACCCTCACTTACCAGGTATGGCAGGGGGACATGACCTGGTCCCCGGGGAAATACTCCTTCCCCTTCCAAGTGCATGGGCAATCCTCTGGCAGGAAACATGCGTCCCCGTGTCTGAGTAAGCTGTGGGGAAGCAGCAAGCAGGTGGTCAAGCCAGCATGCTTCCAATATCTGCCATTTATGAAGGACCCTGCCTCCACATGGCTACCGTAGGGCAGCTCTCGGCATTTGCTCCAGAAGAAACCGACCGTGTGCCCACCTACCATCCTGCTGCTGCCCAGAGCAGCTGAGGTACCTTGGTAACTGGAAAAACCAAAGACTGGGCCCACCTTGGAAGCCTCTGCCATCCATCAGGAAGCAAGGCTCAGATCTACCAGCCACATCCCCCTTAGTCAGGCTGGATGCCAGTTACCCCTTAGGCACTAGCTATATATTAATAAACAGATAATGAACATGGGCACTGGCCCTCCGTGAGCAACCAGCAGACCTGCAGTGAAAAGAAATGTTAGGGATGCCTGGGTAACTCAGTTAGTTAGGGGTCTGACTCTTGATTTCAGCTCAGGTTAGGATCTCAGGGTCCTAAGATCAAGCCCCGCACTGGGTCCTGCACTGGATGTGGAGCCTGCTTAAGATTCTCTCTCTCTCTCTCCCTCTGCCCTTCTCCCACCCTGCTCACATGCTCGCTCTCTCTCTCTCTCTCTCTCAGAAAAAAGAAAGATGTTAAAGAAAGCTTTTCAGGGGCGCCTGGGTGGCTCAGTGGGTTAAAGCCTCTGCCTTCAGCTCGGGTCATGATCCCGGGGTCTTGGGATCGAGCCCCACATCAGGCTCTCTACTCAGCAGGGAGCCTGCTTCCTCCTCTCTCTCTGCCTGCCTCTCTGCCTACTTGTGATCTCTGTCTGTCAAATAAATAAATAAATAAAATCTTAAAAAAAAAAAAAAGAAAGCTTTTCAGGAAGATGGAAGCTCAGATTCATATGAAGGAATGAAGAGTTCTAAGAATAGAAAATATGTTGGTAAATAATTCTGGAAATTGCTTCCTAATTTCTCTAAGAGATAATGTAGCATTTAGAGCAAGGTTAATATCAACGAATTGTGAGGTTTACAAAATACATAGAAATAAAATGTATGAGAATAATAACACAAAGGACAAGAAGTAAGTAAATGAAAGTATACTGGTATGAGTGTTCTACATTAAGTGGTAAAATATTAATTCACAGTAAACTGATAAATGAAAGATACATATTGTTATCGCTAGAAAAAAAACACGAAAAATGCCAAGATATGTAGTTAAAACAAAATAAAGGAAATAAAATGGAATGTTAAAGAATAACTTCCCAAGAGGCAGAAAAGAAAAAAAAAAAAAAAAAGAGCCCCAATACGACAGATTTTTTTTCAAAAAAAAAAAACAACAAACAGATAACAAATAACAAGATGGTATATTAAATCAAATCCAATTACATTAAATCAAAATGTATAAACTCTTCAATTAAAAAGGTAGAAACTGTAACATCAGCTGAAAAAGCAAGACCCAACTGCATTCTGTTTACAAAAGACACAACTGAAATATAAAGGCAAAGAAACATTAAAAGTAAAATTATAGGGAAAAATGCCGTGTAAACACCAGTTATAAGAAAGATGGAGTGTGGCTTTATTAACTTCAGACAAAGTAGACTTCAAGCCAAGTAGCATTAACAGAAATAGGAGGGATAGTTTGTGACAACAAAAGAGTCCATTTATCAAGAGAACATAACAATCTTGAATGGGCATGCACCAAGTAACAACGCTTAAAAACAGAAGCAAAAACTCCTAGAAACAAAAAAGAGAAAGAAACACATCCACAATAATAGTTAGAGATCTCAACACTCCACTCCCTTAATGACAGAACAAAAAAAATTTCAAAGATGCTAGAGAAATGAACAACTCTGACAAGCTCTTGACTTCCTTGACAATTTAAAAACTCTGTAGAGAACAAGATGAAGTAACTCAGGTCAAGCAGTGGACTGTGTCGAACAGTGACTCAAGCAGCTAAGGGCATTGCAGCTATGATCAGATTATCGCTGAGACCAGCACCAGCTAATGACACACTCAGAACTGATAACCAGCAGAAACAGAGGAGGTCCATCTACTAAGGCCCAAGGCTGATTATATCTGTCTTAAAGGGGAGGATTTTTGCTGCAAACTGTCAGACTCCTCAGATACGGACTCCTCTATTTCTGACCAATTCAAAAAGGCAGCTGCTGCCGAAGGTTCCACCTGATTGATCTCTGAACAGAACAGAGATCCTTCACTCACTGCTTGAACATGATAAGCAGGAAGCACTGGGAGCTGACCCGGACCAGACCAAGGCCTGATCTCTACCGTGCACCCCCAGACCAACTTCACGTTTGGATTGTTAGTGTCCTACCTCCTGTTCTATCACATTTATTGTGTGACATGTCTTGTGCTTTGCCTTGCGTGCCATGTAAGAAGCCAAGTTAATCACATGGTGAAATGTCATTGAGTTTGGAATCCTGAATCTGCTTTATAATTATGTTAACCTTGTTTTATGACTGAATAAAGCTGACACTATAGAGAGACACAACCCGTGCATGTACCTTCCTAGCGTGCTCATGACACTATCCAGTAACTGCAAAGTATTCATTATTTTCAAGCATTCCTGGGAGGTTCACCCAGACAATTATATTCTGGACCATAAAACTCAATGAATTTCAAAGGTTTGAAATCATACAAAGTATATTCTCTGATCATGGTGAATTAAATTAGAAATCAGGAATGGGGTGCCTACATGGTGCAGTTGGTTAAGCATCCAACTCTTGGTTTCTGTTCAGGTCGTGATCTCAAGGTCATGAGATCAAGCCCTGTGTTGGGCTCCACGCTCAGCACAGAGTCTGCTTAAAATTCTCTGTCCTTCTCCCTCTGGCCCTCCGGGTTGTGCACACCCCCTCCCCTCCAAATAAATAAATGAGTCTTAAAAAAGAAAGAAAGAAATCAGGAACAAACAAGTATAGGAAAAATCTCCAAATATTTCAAAATAGTAACATTTCTTTTTTAAAAGATTTTATATATTTATTTGACAGAGAGAGAGCACAAGCAGGCAGAGCAGCAGGCAGAGGGAGAGAGAGAGGCAACCTCCCTACTGAGCAGAGACCCTGATGTGGGGCTCCATCCTAGGACCCTGGGATCATGACTCAAGCCAAAGGCAGATGCTTAACCGACTGAGCCACCCAGACGCCCCTCTAGTAACATTTCTAAATAACTCATGGGTCAAAGAATAAATCACAAAGGAAATCAGAAAAGATCACAACAAAGATAATGAAAACACACAGTATAAAAATTTGTAGAGTGAGCTAAAGCAGTGCTTATGGAAAAATTTATGGCTTTAAATGCTTATATTAGAAATAACAATTTAACAAATATAAGAGCAAATTAAATCCAAAGTAAGTAGTAAGAAGAAAATAAAGATTAGAGCAGAAATCAGTGAAATAGAAAACCATAGGGAAAAAAATCAATGGAACCAGAGTAGGGTCTTTGAAAACATCAGTAAAATTGACAACCCCCTGCCTAGACTGGATAGTAAGAAAAAGAGAAAAGACTCAAATTGCCAATATCAGGAGAAAAGAGAAAACATCACTGCAGGTCCTACAGATATTAAAAGGAACATAAAGAAATACTTTAATGATGTAAAGCCAATAAATTTGACAACTTAGCTGGAAAGGACAGCAAAGATATCAAATACCTATGAATAAATTCAATAACATATGTGAAAAGCCTTTCCATGAAAAGTACGGAACACTGCTGAGAGAAATTAAAGGAGACCCAATAAATGGAATAATGCCACATTTGTGCATTGGTGGACACGCTAGAGTGAAGATGTCAGCTCTTACCAAACTGACTTCTAGATTCAACACAAAACCAATAAAAATCCCAGAGGCTTTTCTGTAGAAATTCTCTAAATTTACATGGAAATGCAAAGACCTAGGAGTGTCCAAAAATCCTGAAAAAGAACAAAGTTGGAGCACTATCACTTTCTGATTTCAAGACTTAATATAAAGCCTCAGAAATCAAGACTGTGTGATACTGGCCTAAAGACAGACAAAGAGATTAATGGTACAGAATAGAGAGTCTTAAAATAGACCCATATTTAAAGAGTCAATTGATTTTTTTTTAACAGAGGGACCGAAGCAATTCAATAAGGAGAGAAAAGTCTTTTATTAAAATGGGGCTAAAATGGCAGGATAGCCATCAGAAAAAAGTAAAATGAAATTTGACTCCATTCTACAATATAGAATCATTTCAGATAGATTATAGATCCAATGTAAAAGCCAAAATTGTAAAGCCACCAGAGGAAAACATCAGAGAATGTCTTTGCGGCCTTGGAATCGCAACTACTGAGGACATGCAGAACACTGATCCTAAAGGAGAAAAATAATAGATTAGATGTAATCAAAATTTAAAACTTCTGCTCATCAGAAGATTTTAGGCTTATTAAGATATATTAAGTAAATAGATAGACAAACCACAGGCAGGCAGAAAATATTTGCAATGTATATATTTGATGAGGAAAGAACTCTAACTCAATTTAAGATGATTTATTTATTTATTTGACAGACAGAGATCACAACTAGGCAGAGAGGCAGGCAGAGACAGAGAGGAGGAAGCAGGCTCCCCACTGAGCAGTGAGCCTGATGCAGCGCTCGATCCCAGGACCCTGGGATCATGACCTGAGCGGAAAGCAGAGGCTTTAACCCACTGAGCCACCCAGGTGCCCCTCTAACTCAATTTAAAGAAAATAGCCAACCAAATAAGATATGGGCAAAAGACTTGAAAGGACACTTCTCAAAGGAAGACATACAAATGGCCAAAAAAACATATGAAAAAAGTACTCATTTTCATTAGGGACAATTACCAGTTAAAATTGCAAATTAAAATTACAAATTAAAATAATGAGACACAACAAGCAACGAGTACCTTTCATGAGTACCTATACATGAGCATTCAAATTTGTCAAAGCTTAGCAAACTGTATGCTTAGCAACTACACATTTCACTGTTTATAAATTATGCCTCACTTTAAAGAAATTTAAAAGGGAAAAAAAGCAGTGAAGCATCACAAGTTGACTAGAAACTGTATAATTAATGGGAGCCACCATTTTGTTGGGGGAACTCCTAAAATGTCAGCTTCTATAGATTTTTTTTTTCTCTTGGCCCAGCCCAATTTCAAGGGAAGAATCCTTTTAATCTCTAACCTAGAAGGCAGAAGCTTCAATGCCACTATTGAGGGATCCAAGCTGTGGAAGAGGGCTGGGGTCCCACTAGGTTTTCATTTGGTCTCCCTGTTTTCACTCTGCATCTTATCCTTCCTGGTGCTCCTGAGATCAAAATCTCTGATGTGGTTGGTTTCTGCAGAAACTTTTACCATCTTTCTCCTGCTGGGTGGGGTTAGGGCAGTTATATGACCCCAGGGCCTGGGGGAGGAGGCCTGAGGGCTTGACAGCTCCTTACACAGACTTGATGGGATATCCTCCTGTCTCCCTCCCACCACCCCACCTTCTGAGATGCCTGGAGCCTCGTGTCCCTGAAGCTGTCAACACAACAAGTAGGTTGTTTCTCCTTGGCCTCCTCCTCTGCAAGCAGCAGCTGTCAACAGCGGCTCTGCAAGGTCAGTTTCCACACATCCACCCTTGCTTGTTCTTCAAAAACTATTGACCCATCTTGTGCCATTGTCATTCCCACGCCTGGCCTCTTTGTCCCTGGGGACTCACAGGGTTTTTTTGTTTTGTTTTGTTTTTACTCCATTACCAGCATTTTATTGTGGGAAGAAGCAGGAAAAAAACCCCAAGTGTTTAATCCACTGTTTTCCCTGAAGCCACTTAACCTTCCTAAGCCCTGTTTTTTCAAGCGTGAAACCAGGGGTAATGACGCCTTCTTCAAGGTCATTATGAGAATTTCGTTACAGACCTGGGCACACTGCCTAGCACTTAGTAGATACACAATAAATATTGGTTTCTTGTCCCTCCTCTACCCATAATTGCATCAGCCACCAACAGTGGGCTGACTCACACCTTCCACCTGGAGCCCAGGCCTTGTCTCCTGCCACCTCCTGAGGGGTCTTCCCTGCTGTCCACCATTCACTGGTCCCTCCTGGCCCTATGCAGTCCTGCTTCAGTCCCTGAGCACCTGCTGTATGCCCACCCCAGAGAAAAGCTTTGGCTTCTGTCTTCAAGGGGCTCATAGTCAGTGGAGCAGCCTCTCCTGACCTGTTAAGGGATCCTCTCACTTCGGGGTCCCTTCAGGGGTCATCTGCGAATGCATGGCATCCAAATGAGGAAGACAATGCTTGTCTGCTCACAGGTAGTGTTTACTCTGTGCTGTTTTACAAATGAGGAAACTGAGACTCAAGGAAGTTATTAACTCACGTAGTAAGTGAGTAAGTGAATCAAGATTCAAGCCTGACTCCAGAGTCTGGGCTTACAACCCCTGTACAATACTGCTTAGTGACCCCAGGGCCCTCGGCTCAGCTGCCAGCCCCTCCGGGCAGGAGTCATGGACCCTCATTGTACACATGAGGCCACGTTCAGGTAGGTCACAGGGACAACCGAGCCCAGGTCTCCCAGTTCCATCTGGCCTCTGTGGCCTTGCTGCCAGGGTTGGTAATGAGCAACCCTCAGTTCCTGACCCCACGGGCTGTGGCTCTCCCTGTCCTCAGAGAGGCAGGCTTATACATGCAAGGCCAGTACCTCAAGAGGCCTTCAATGACAGACATTCCTCACAAGCTCCTCTGGGGCCCATGTGGCAGCCAGTATTGTCTGCACCCTGCCAGCTGGGCCTAGGATGCTGCGGCTGCCCTTGCCTGGGAAGGGGAAACTCCTCACCCGCATGATGACCTCTGTTTAGGGAACAAGACCCCTGGCCTCATGGAGCTGGCGTGCTCTGGCCAAAGGGCAGGATCTTGGGTAAGCAGAGCCGGGTTCGAGTCCCGGCTCCTGGGCCGCCCACTTCCCTCCACCCTGCCCCTGGCCTCGGTTTCCTCGTCTGCAAGATGAGAGTAATGATCCTTCCTTTCTCCCAGAGAGGCTCTAAGGTGGAAGGAGGTGATAAGAACAAGTTGTTTAATGAACAGTAGCGCTCTCGTTGACTATTCCCTCCCCTTCCCACCCTGACCCCCCCTCACTTCCCTTGACTGCCAGGCCTGGGCCAGAACTCCCAGCTGACCACCAATCTCTGGCCTGGCTGAAGGACACAGCCTGGGGCCGCCAAGTCACGGGATCAGGCACCCAGCTTCTTTTCAGCCCAGACCTGAAGCAAGACTAGAGTCGGGAACGAGGCCTAGCAAATCAGGAAGCCAGGCCCCGGCAGCCCCCTCAGCGTACGGCGCACCCATGAGGCTCGGCCACAACTCTAGCTCACGTGGTGTCTCAGGCACCTGGGAGGGAGACTTTCCACTGGGTGGGCCTTGCTTTTTTGGAGTATTACAGGACCCCAGCCCTCCACCCGGGGGCCCCCATTGACCTCTGTGGGGAAAGGGGCTGAGAAGTGAAGCTGGTGTCTCTCCCATGGGCTTCACCCCTCTGGGCCTCTGCAGCAGGCTGCACACCCCATTCAGTGCTTTCACTTCTGTCGCTCGTGTGTTCCCCATGACAGCCTGGTGAGGTGGCAGGCATTATTATTATTACTTCCATTTTAAAGATGAAAAACTGAGCCTCAGAGAGGTTAGGCCTTTTGCTTGTCCCAGGTCATACAATGGGAAGAAGCAGAGTCAGGGAGAATCCACTCGGGGTTGGACCCCGCACCACCGCTCTTTCTCAGATCCTGTGCCGGCCATTCCGTGATCACTGGCCAGCCCCCGGCTGGTGCCTCCCGGCACGGCTGTGTCAGGGATTCCCTGCCCCTCCCTCTGCCTCGTGGCCCCTGGCTCTGCCCGCCTTCAGAAGAGGGGGACCCTGCAGCCTGTGTACGTACCCTGGGGGGCAGGCACAGCCTGAGAGGCAGGGGCCCAGGGCTGGCACGCTCAGGTTCAGCAGCTGCTGCTCACACGTCCTCTCTCTGCTCAGCTCGGGGTCGGTGTGCAGGTCGCTGCAGTTCACGAAGACCTGGCCCACCGGGCAGGTGGTGGCTGCAGGAGAAGAGGATGACTGTTGGCAGGAGCTTGGATGCCCAGCAGGATGTTTGGAACACCTGGTCCCAGGGGTGGGCTCCTGGGTGGCAGGGGTGGCCGGGGAGACTGGGGGACCCAACAACTGGAGGATGAGGGAGAGAGGGGCTGTGATGCTTTTAGGGGCATTCCTTGGGTTCCCTTGGGCTGCGGGTGTCACACAAGACAGTCACCCCCTCTACCAGCACCAAGAGTGCCACGTCCTCTCCACTGGGGACTGTTCCGGACACTCCACATGCACATTCTTACTGAAGCCTGCAACAGCTCTGTGAGGTATCACCATCCCCCATTTCCCACCTCATGGAAAGAAGTCACTTCCGCTTTCCAAGGCATGATAAGGTGAGAGGACGTGCCCCCAAAGAGACCAAGAGAAGAGCCAGATGAGGAGAGCGATGCAATGTGAAGGGATGGCCAGAGGACTTTCAACAACAGAGAGATCAATTCCCCATTACCTATGATTCTATGCCATAAACTCCCTCTCTCTTCCTAAGCCTTCGGTCAAGTCAGCTGTGCACACCTGCACCTTGTGCGACTGATTTTTTTTAGGGAAATCAATAAAGGGGAGGTGGGTTCCATGCCCAGCTTAGGAAGGAGCAGAGAGAAAAGAGCCACAGGAGATGAGACAGAAGTCCCAAAGGGAAACAGTCTGACCAAAAAGAAAATCTCAGAATTTTAGGTTATAAACAAAAGAGGAAGCGAAGACTCAGGGAGGTGAAGTGAGTTACCCAGGGCTGCACAGCTTGCAAACACTGGGCTTGCAAACACAGTGCAAACACTGGGTTTGAACTCAGGGCGGCCAGACTCTGGAGGTCCTGATCCAAGCCGTGTGCCGTAGGATTACTCTCTGGCCCTTCTGTGCCAATCCCTGTCCTCAGTGGCCCTCCCCACCTCCCCACTCCCGGCCCCTACTATTCCACCTCCGCGTCCCTCACAGGCCATGCCTCCCTATTGCCTGGAACGGCCTCAAAGATCCAGGCTGTCCTCCCCATCTCTGTGACCTCCAGGTCTAGCACATGACTCGGCAGACAGTCAGCCTTAGTGGAACGACCAGCAGCTCAGACCGAGGAAACCCGGGACCCAGTGGAGGTCACCTCTGCTGGCTGCCCCTGGGGGAGACAGTCTCAGCCTCTCCTTCTCGGGAAGCAGGAGGGATGGCTACTAGGGTGGGACTGAGCCTGGGCCAGAATTTCTGGACTCCACCCTCCAAACTGGAGCCTTTCCCAAGAAGTGGAGGAATATAGGAGGCTCAGTGTGGGGCAGGACATGGCTGGGTTTTCCCCTCCCGGTCTGTCCCCAAGCTCCCCACTCTCCTCGCCATAACCCCACTAGCATGGAGGAGCCCCCAGAAGCATCCCTCATCTTCCACCTTACCTGGCACTCTGCTATCACAACTCATGACTCCATCTTTGCAGTGGCTGTGGAGAAGGGGGAGAGGGGGTGCCCTGGGATTAGCCGACTCAGACAGACATCCCCACTCTGTCCCTGGCCCCCTGTGCAGAGGCGAAAGGTGAGCACTGCTTTGTGGAAAGATCTGCTGGGCTCTATTGTCTTCGGTCAGTCAGCAACTTCCGTTTAAAACAAGGACACTAACCCTGCTATCTAGGGAGCTCACCAGTGGCCCAGAGACGGGATGTCGCTGTCCCCAGGGGGATAGTCCATTCCTTGAAAGTGGCAGGAGCATTGGTTCCTGTAAAACCCAAGACCAGAGAGAAATGAGCTGACTCAGGGGCTGGGGCAGCGACTGTGGAGGACAGGGGCCCCATCCCTCAGCAGCCAGCAGCATAAGGACAGAGAGAAGTAATGGCGTCAGCCATGACAGGTGACACATCTCCGGGGAGTGGGGAAGCCAGACTGGCACCAAGGACAGAGGTCAGGGCCATCCACCTTCACAGTCTGAACACCACGCTAGGCCCTCCAAATACGTCATCTCATCTGTTCCTCACAGGGTCCCTGATGCTGTCTTTCAGCTCCTCTTTGAAGGTCCACTGAGGGCAAAGACCATTTCCTCCTCCCACACCACCCACAGCCCCTGCCAGTCCTGGCCATGCAGGTCTTGGAGCAGAGCAGGTGAGGACTAGAAGGGATGTCTGCACTCCTCTGACCCCTGTGTTTCTCAGTTACCTTCTTCCTCTCCAACTCCCCCCCCCCATAGAAACCTCAGAGGCCCCCTTGTTGCTAATACTCAACTGCAGGGCGTGGGGATCTCAAAGGAGGACCCTATAGCTTGAAAAGGCCCTGAGGGATTCCAGTACACCCCCTACAGAAGCCTCTCTCCAGCCCCCATCCCTCAGTGAATGTGATACCATTTTAGGGGAGAAACAGATCAAGAGGGGACCAAGGGCTTTGCCAGTCCACCCTGGGATCCTATGAGGTCACCACCTCCCACCTCTGCCTCCAGCCACACTGAGAACAGCCAGCCTCGGGGCTGTCCCTGTCCCCTTGGCCTGGAGCACTCTCCCCCCATCTTTGCTCGCATGTCACCTCGGCAGAAGGGCTTTCCTTCCGTGCTCACCTCATGTGACATAACAGTAACCCCTCCCTGCATGTTTATAGCTTGTTACCACCAGACTCCTTAAGTGTCGGTTTATTTATTAATCTGTCTTGACACAAGAGTGTGAGCTCCATGAGGGCAGGATTCTGTTTTATTTGTTGCTGAATTTCCAGGGCCTAGAATTGTCTAGAACATACTAGGTGATCAATAAATATTTGTGGAAGGAAAGGGGAGATGAAGGGAGAGAGGCTGCCTCTGTGAGGCTGTTATTCTGTCTCATGGGGAAGCTAGGCTGGAGTTCTAGGCCTAAGGAGCTAGAGCTGAGGAAAAAGGCCTGAGAAGGGAAGAAAGTCACCCACCCAGCCACCCATCAAGCTCTATCCTGTGACTTTGAGATGAAGTAGGGATGAGAGCTGCAGCCTCTCTGCACCTCCCCAGCCCCAGATGCCCTAGAGACCCTCAGCCCTCCCCCAGCCCTCCTCCCAGACAGAGGCCAAGTTAGCCAGCTCACCTAGGGACACAGAGGTCAGCCTGGGTATCCAGATAGGTGTCTGGTGGGCAGGTACAGCCTTCTACACACTCGTCCCCACTGAGGTCGCTGTTGCCTCCAGCCCCACAGGCCACAGGGCCGGCCAGGTCCTGGCAGGTTTGCCCACACGGGGCCACACAGGGGCTGTACTCCTTGGTGGCCCCACAGGACAGTGCTGTAGTGGGAAATGAAACTGCGTGCTTTGTCTCCCTCAGCCCCACAACTGCGTGGGGGTGGGGTCATCATCCTAATGAGGAGAACTGAGAACCAGAGAAGACATTTGTTCAAGGTCACACAGCAGATCAAGGTCAGCCTTGGGATTTGAATCCGGGTCTGACTGCCGAGTCCCACTTCCTCCTGCTACACTACAATGGCAGAGTAGCAGGAGTGAGACCCCCTTCCCAAGCCCAGTCTGGACCCTGCCATTGGTGTTTCTTTTTCTCTGCAGGGCATTCCTCTCAGGCAGTGATACTGGGGGAGGGTAGAGTTCACCCCTCACCCCCGCACCGGCCCCATCAGTCACACACCAGCACACGCACACAGTAGAGCACACGCACACACACAGGTGGGTATTACACACACCGCCCTCCTTCTCACTTTCACGTCTCTAGCACACATGGGCTGTGAAGGTCAATTGTGCTCCAGTTAGCAGCCTCTTGGGGCCCTCTGTCCTAAGACTGCAGGCTTCCCTCTCCTCATCTGGCCAGCAGCCCTCTCCCTCAGGGTCTCCTGCACCCCACAGAGTCAGACTGTCAAGCTCAGCTCTTCTCACCCAGGCTACACATCAATGTCTCCATTTAAAAATGTTGATGCCTGGCCCCATGGCGAGATATGTTGTTCTCATTGATACTGAATGTGGCGCAGATATATGCATTTATTTTAAAAGCTCCTGGGCACCTGGGTGGCTCAGTGGGTTAAGCTTCCGCCTTTGGCTCAGGTCATGATCTCAGGGCCCTGGGATCGAGTCCCGCATCGGGCTCTCTGCTTAGCGGAGAGCCTGCTTCCCCTCTCTCTCTGCCTGCCTCTCTGCCTACTTGTGATCTCTCTCTCTCTGTGTCAAATAAATAAGTAAGATCTTTAAAATAAAACAAAAGCTCCTATGGTGAGTCTAATGTGCAGTCAGGGTCACAAACAACTGGTTCTGTCCAGTCACCTGGAGAAACTGACTCAGAGAGGGGCAGGGCCTTGTCAGGGACACACAGCAAATACCTGCAGGACTGGCATAGAACACAGGTCTTCTGAGTTCCAGGACAGTTTTTTCATTTCTTCAACATTTGCTAAGAGCTTACTGTGAGTGGGGCCCTGAGTTAGGGCTGGGGGTCCAGAGACAACTGGAACCTGGGGAAGAGTGTGGCCCAGGTGTGGGGGGGTGAATAGGGTCTAGCTCGTCCCCACTGAGCCCTGTGTGCACTGAGGGTGATGGGAGCCAGTGATCTTGAGAAGGTTCACTGGGGCTGCAGGGAGGCCTACTGGGAAGCTCTTACTGGGGTGGTGACAAGTGAGTGCATTTCATCTCCAATCCACAGACCTGATAGGACCTGGAGACGGGCTGGAGGGGAGGGTCACAGAGAAGCGGTCAAGTGTCACACGTCCTGAGTGTCAGGCCTGGCTGGCCAACGGGACGGAGAGCACAGAGGAAGGGTGAGGCGGGGGTGTTAGGTGGCAGGAGGACAGGGAGATACTCAGGTCTGGAGCTGGGCTCCTCCAGGCGCCCTCACAGGGGTGCAGCTGCATGGGGCACTCACCGCAGGCTGGCAGGTGGGCCCGGAAGTCAATGGGGAGCCCATGGCGCCAGCACAGGTGGGCGTAGTGGGCCAGCGTGGCACACAGGCAGGGCTGCCCACAGCGGCAGGCATCCTGGCGACACTGCTCGAAGTAGGGCACGGGGCTCAGGTACGCGGAGCAGGGCGCGAACAGCTCCCCGGTGAGCACACTGCAGGACTGCACAGCATAGGAGGCTGGACACAGGAGGGACAGGGGCAGGGAGCAGGGATCTGGTTGGCCTGGTGCGCAGGCCCAGCCTCTTCCTACCCCGTCCCCATCACAGTGCAGGGGGCTGTTGGCGTGAGAAGGTGGGTGCAAGTGTGTGTGTATAGGAGGGACACAAGCAGGTGCCAGAGCACATGGCTGACTGGGAATATGTGGCTATGGTTTGCTAGGTCTCAGTGTGACTACATGGCTGGCCATGGGCATGGGTGTAAATGGCTAAAAGAGAGTGAGTGTGTGTGTGTGTGTGTGTAGTGTATTCTTGCAATACAGTTCACCATGCGTGGGTCGTGAATCCACATGCTGGAAAGACACATGGGCATGAACAAAACAGACAAAAATCCTGCCCTCGGGGAGCTTACACTGTTGTCCAAGGAGACCGCAAACGACAGGAAAGTGGAAGGGGAAGACCTCAGAGAGAGGGAAGGAGGAAGGAGGACAGGCATTGGAGGTGGGGTGGGAGGGCCAACCGCAATTTTAAACCAGGTGGTCCGGAAGGCCTCCATGGCAAGATGAAGTCGGAACAAAAATCTGAAAGAGGTGAGGGGGTAAGGCCTGTGTTCAGTGAGGGAAGAGCATTCCAGGTGGAGGGAATGGCAAGTCTAAAGGCCGGGAGCGGAGAGCACACCTCGCGGTGCAGGAAGAACAGCAAGGAGGCCTGCGTGGCTGCCCCGGAGTGGGGGGTGCTGGCGGTGGGCAGATAGTGTAAGGCCTGGGGGGGCCACTGTGAGGGCTTAGACTTTTGCCTTAAGACGGGGGAGCCAGTACAAATGTGTGTCTACACGGCAAGGACAGAGCCCGAGGCTTCTGTCCGCCTGACCCTTCCCAGAAGGGAATTACGGTCCCCTCTCGGCAGCTCCACCTTCTCTCATCACGCCTGCCCAACCTGCCCAGCCTCCCAGGCCCAGAGTTCCTACCTCATCCCTCTCAAACCAGTCCCACTGCACCCTGCTCCTCCCTCCCTCTCCCCCTGCCTCACCTGCTTGCAAGTGTACATCACAGGGGTCCAGCGGGGAGCCAGAGATCAGTGGGGAGCAGGCAGACAGCGTCTTCCAAGAGTTGCCAAAGAGTTGTGGGGTGCTCTCAGGCACTCCCACTGGGGACCTGCAGTCATGGTGTGGCCACACTCACACCCTTGCCCAGGTGCACTCAGACCCATGTATGTACAGCATACACCCAGAGCACAAATACATGCCCGACAGGCCAACCGCCAAGGGAGTCTACACAGTCCCATACAAACACATACAATTATGGATGTACACACGTACATGCCCACACCCACACACATATTTAACAGCTCTAAAGGGACCCAGAACTGGCTTGGGGCCCCATACTATACCATCTTCACCACCCACCCCCAGCTCTTCATGTCAGAGAGAAACAGGGACACCGTGTAAACCAAACTTCACCAGAATAAGATTTCCTCTTCCCTTCTCCATGAGCAGTTCCCAAAATTTCCTTTGCCCTCCCTTTCCCTCTAAATAGGAAATAGTCATACAAGGGGCAATAAAGGAAGAAAGGGGGAAAAGCATGTTTCCCAGATATCACCAGTCTCCAAGGGTCAACAAACACGAGAAGACGGTAGGTTGGAGAGATCATAATATGCGGGGTTGGGACAGGTTCTGCCTGGCACTCACCACGCCCACGTTACTGCTCTTGAGCCATGAGAGCACTCGTTATCCACAGCAACTTTTCTGCCCAGAGTTCACATTTAGGAGGGTGGCAAGCAGCCCACACACTAAACCGGGGTCTGTGTCCACCGCCCTGGCCTGCTGCTCTAACATCAGCCCCACCGGACAAGGCAGAGTAGAACGCTACCTTTTTGAATGTGCATGTTTTTAAAAGCTCTCAGTTTCTTCTGATTCTTATTTTTCTGAAAGAATCTGAATTCTCATTTCTGGCTGAAGGAAGCCTCTCATTTACTTCTATATCACCTAATGCATGTAACTTGAAAAACTGGCCAGAACCTCTCACTTTGACGATCAACCCTTTGCTCTCCTCTCACTTTGACAATCAACCCTTTACTCTCCTTTCTGGAAAGTCTGACTCTTGTCCCCTCCCAAGTTCCTAAACTGCATGCATGCCCGGACAGTCTTCCTCTTAGTTCTCTGTCAGTCCCTGGGAAACAGTCTTCCCCTGAAGGTGAGAGGCTCACAGGGTGTGACCAGACAGGAAAGATATGGGTTTTAGACTGGCATGGTGGGATAGAAAACAGGAGTCTGGGCATCATTGCCTTACACTCATCTAAAGGTGTTCGCGACAATTAAAACAAGGAAAACCATGAACTAAATGAAACCCAGCCTAAAGTCTACCAATTTTAAGACCTCATTATAAAGTAGTATTTCTCAAGGTATGGTCCATAGATCTCTTACACTAGAATCGTCATGGTAACTTACTAAAAACAGGATTCTTGGGCCCCAACACAAATCAGATACATGAGAAGTAGAACCCAGGAGTCAGCATTTTAACAAGCTCCCCAGATGAGTCTTCTGCACAGAGAAGACGATGAGCCATGGCCTTAAAGAAATATGCTTCAATTTAAAGGCAGAGGAAGAAATAATCAGTGGTGCATATGCAGCACAGCGAGGGACCAAGGGAGTTTGCGACAGGCGTTTTCAAGAGGAGATTCCAGGTACTCAGCCTTTAGGGACCCACCCCCAACTTCTGCTTCCGGGGCAGGGGCACGTACAGGAAGTCGTCCTGCGTGTTGCCGTTGAAGGTGCCACAGAGGCCCACGGTATCCTCCGCCCATCGCTGGTCCACCTGCAGGTAGAGCCGCAGTCCTTGGCGGTCGTAGAGAAGCCGCACGCCCACGTTGGTCCTCACCCGCAGGAACATGGAGGACAGCCTCCGGATCTCAAAGGCCTCTGGGCATAGAACCACAATAGGGGTGTGGGAAGTTCTGCCGACGTGCACCCCACCCACGGCCACCACCTGCATGGCCCTCGCCTATACCCAGCCAGCCCAGCCTTCACACCAGGTGAAGCCCTGCCAAGGGGTTGGCTTGGGAAGCCTTCAGGAAATCCTTTTCAGGGATGAAGTCAGGACCCGGGGATAACACCATGGCAGCACTGGTTAAGAACTTTTTTTTTTTTTGGGGGGGGGGGGAGCATCAAGTGCCAATTAAAGTTTTGCCTCCTTAAAGAGCTGAAAATATTTCCTTCTGTAGCAAAAGACCATTCTGTAACTACCCATTTTTTCAATGGCCACCAGGAAGTTCATTATATGATTTTAGATTTATTTGTAAAAATTTAAAATTTTTAGATTCAGTTGTACTGAATTTTTCACTTTTTGTGGCTTGCATTTCTTTGGTCTCTTTACATTCCCTGTGTCCCCACTCCTCTCAGTCTTGAACCCTTATTCTTTTTTTTTTTTTTCCTTCATCATTTTCTCTGGTGCTATCTCATTTCTTAAGAGTTTTGTCATTTTTGTTAGATGTGCTTCCTACAAGATACCACAGATCCCTTGTGGAATCAGACAGGATAATAAGTTATTAAAGAAGAAATAGGGGCACCTGGGTGGCTCAGTCGGTTAAGCGTCTGCCTTCAGCTCAGGTCATGTCTTGGCATCCTGGGATCAAGCCCTGGATTGGGCTCCCTGCTCAGTGGGGAGTCTGCTTCTCCTTCTCCCTCTGTCCCTGCCTCTCCTTCTGTCCCTCCCGCCTCCTAACATGTGTGTGCTCACTTGCTCTCTCATTCTCTCAAATAAAATCTTTAAAAAAAATAGAATGGGGATGGAAAAGAGCTCCCTTCCTATCCTCACATTAGGAGAAGCATCATGCTACTGTAAAGCCCATTGTCATGTTGGGATGGGGATAAAGACCATCTTGCAAGTCCAGAGTCCACATTCCTGGGACCTAGGTGCCCCTCTGGCTTGATTCACCCAGTATTAGAGAATGTGAGCTCTTGCCCATGTGACAGTGCCTTTAGCCAGAGGCAGTGCCTGGAAGAAGAGGCCTGGGCAGGCAGCTCCCAGCTAGTTCTCATTCATCAAAGCCGTACCATCTGTGTAGGGTGGGGTGACCTTGTACTGGTCAAACAGAAGGACATCCCCCGCTTGGGTCAAGGTCACCTGCCTCCGAGGGTCCTGATGCAAAATCACTGATACTGACTGGACACAGACTCCATCCTGGTTCTGGAGAAAGAGGAAGACAAATGAGGCAGAGTTAGTCTGTCTGTCCTGCTGGTCCCAAGAAAGCCCCCAGGAGCAGGGATTCTAGTGTACTTTGAGGTCAGGGGCAGGCTGAGACAGAGCCCTAAAGGAGATTAGGAGTCCTCTAACCACATGCCTCATCTGGGAATGGGAAGGCAGAGGCTCAGATTGGAGAAGGTTAGTGGCAGAGCTGGGATAAGGCAAATAAAAATACAGTCAACTCCTAGACTGCCTATGACACAGAGCAGAGATAGACCTAGATGGCCCAGAGACTAGCCTCAGAAACACTCAAGGACAATATAGGACTTTAATTTCATCCTTTTATAGGCATTTATATCCTTCTTTCCTTGTGTCACACCCTACAGAGTATCAAGCTCCACTTATAGGCAGGCCAGGAAATGAGCTAATACTAGCTGGGCCTCAGGTTCTCATCTCTGAAATGGGTAGTAAACATCAGGCCCATTCATACTTCCCTTCCACAAGAAAACATCCAACAACCATTCTGTGGTGAACATGTCAGATATATTCACAGAGAGTACATATTTGTGTGGGACATAGACATTAAACAAGTAATTACAAAGTTGGATTTTAAATTATTATTGGGATCAGTGCTGCAAATAGGTGTAGGGTGCTAAGAAAGCATATAGTGAAGGAACAAGACTGAGTCTGCAGAGGCAGGAAAGGCCATCCTAGGGAAAGATAAGGATAATGCAAAAATCATAAAGCTTTTAATAATCCTGTATTTATTATAATAACAGCTAACTTTAATATAGAGGTACTATGTTCAGGTACTATTCTAATCTTTTTACACATAGTCACTCACTTAATTCTCATAGCAACCCTATTTAGTATTACTAACAACCCTATTGTGCAGATCAGAAGACTGAGGCACAGGAAACCGTGACAGGTGATCTGAGATCTGAAGGATCCACAGAAGGTATCTGGGCAAAGAAAAAAGGCAAGGAGGGGAACATCCAGGAATAGTGACCAGTCCATACAAAATTCCCTGACACAGTTGGGTATTTAATGTATCCAAGCACATAAAGGAAGAGCAGGAGGCCAGAGCCCATTGAGCAAAGTGGTTTAAGATAAGGTTCAAGAGGTAGGCAGAGGCCAGCTTAGGCAGAACTTTGTAAAATTTTTGGACTTTATCCTAAGTCCAAAGATAGCCAGAGAAAGTATAACCCGAAAGTGATATAATCAAATGAGGTGAAATGAGGAAAGGATTAGAGCTTGAAACTTTTCAGAAAAACATCATACAACAAGCTACGACCTTCCAAACTCCTTCTCAAGGAGACATAAAATCCCTGAAACAGCTCAAAAACACTAAAACATGATCTAAAAGATGATCTAAAACATCATCTTTGTCAAACCCACTCATCCTTTGGTCCTCTCTGGACATCTCATTGGTGCAGGAAGAAAGCCTGCATCCTTCAGTCAAAGTCTTGGGTTCAAGTCTTGATGTCACTGAAAGCTGAGACCTTAAAGACTTCATTTAACTTCTCTACACATTAGTATAATTAAAAAAAAAATCATGTAGTATGTCAGAGGGTCCCAGGATGGAGTGCAGACTGTGACAAAAGAATTGAACTGTATTGCAAATATATAAAACAACCTACTGAAAGGAAGAGCAAGGAAGGCATTGATCTAAGTAACTTTGGAAATAAGTGGAGTTTGTTAGACTAACGGCAAAAGGAACTGTGCATAAGCACTGTACTCTAGTTGATAAAGTTCTTTCCCATTGTTAATAATTGTTAATAATCCCATGAATTAATAATTCCGGTACTTCTATACATGTATACTGGAATTGAACAATTAGATACATGGATGGTGTGTGGTGGAAACCAGATTTCTCATTGTTGGGGTGGGTATTTACGATAAGCAAGGGAAGAGGCTAGAATGACCCATGTGGTAATGGACTAGAGTTGGAACACCAATATGAACTCCTGTTTAGCACATGTAGATATAGAGAGCTATTGGTAGATTACCTGTAAGTATGTGTATATACTGGTTATACAAGGATATTCATAAGTTATACATGTTATTTCCTTTTCCTGTCAGCTGAAAGGACATTACTTCTAAAAGAAATGATACCCAGTAGCCACTGAGCACACCCAGCACCCCAGATCTTGGTTTCTAATACCATTCTCCAATAAAAAGAGCCCAGAGCATCTGATAACATTTTTTTCAGAAATGGCTGATTCTAGGAAAGGAACAGAAAATATGCAAGATGAGCCTGGTGCATCTTATAGGACCATACAGTAAGGCAGAACACACACACACACACACACATGGGGCTATGTCAAAGGGAACCAAGAGCCAATTGAAAGACCGCCCAATGGTCAAGTCAGAAAAATTTGAATCGTAAAATAAATTAGGAAGTATTAGATTCTACCCAAAGTATAAAATAAATAGCCCTGGGTCCATGCTGACATAAATAAATGACTGAAAGAAAATATGTGAAGGAAAAATGACAAATGTCCTGTGCAGAAAAATTCTAAATAATGTGTGTAGATTCTATGCCTTCAAAAGCAGAGGGAATATAACTTCCCACTCTTCAGGTGTGGGCTGAACACAGTGACTTCCTCCCAAAGAGAACAGTATGGGAAGGGGGGGAAAGAGGAGTAAATTTACAGTGGAGAACACGACAAACACTACCTCAGCCAGATGACCAAGGTCAACCTCAACAGTGATAAACAATGTTAGTATATGCATCCTTGAGAAGATGTGATGAAAATAGCAATTTACCTCTTATCTTCCTCCCCAAATCCATAACACCTCTCTAACCTTGAGAAAAACATTGCAAAAGTTCCAGTAGAGGGGCATTCTACAAGATATCTGACCAGAACTCCTCAACCTTCAAGATCATCATAGAGTCTTAGAAACTGTAACAGCAAGTGGGCACCTACGTGGCTCCATTGGTTAAGCATCTGACTCTTGATTT
Source organism: Martes martes (assembly GCF_963455335.1). Classification (NCBI taxonomy): domain Eukaryota; kingdom Metazoa; phylum Chordata; class Mammalia; order Carnivora; family Mustelidae; genus Martes; species Martes martes. Next base: position 43,919,446 of record NC_137898.1, read on the forward strand.
CAGCTCAGGTCATGATGTCAGGGTGGGGAGATCAAGCCCCACATGGGGCTCCACGCTGGCATGGAGCCTGCTTAAGATTTTTTCTCTCTCTCTCCCTCTGCCCCTGCCCCTGGCTCATGCATGTGCCCTCTCTCTCCCTCCCTCTCTCTCAAAAACAAAACAAAAACAAAAAAAACAAAAACACACCCACACACATAAAAAGGAAAGAGAGAAGAAACTATAACAACAACGAAGAGCTTAGGAGACACGATGACTAAATGTAATGTGGTAGATTGAAACAGAGAAAAATGGTATTGGGTTGAAAATATAAATATGGAAATATGAGTGAAGTGCAGACTTTAGTTAATGTCTAAACAAACATTGGTTCATTATTTGCGGTGAATGTACCATACTAATGTATGATGTTAATCATAGGAGAAATTAGATGTGGGGTATATAGGAACTCTAGGTACTACCTTTGCCTTTTTTCCATAAAATCTAAAGCTACTCTGAAAAATAAGATCTACTTGAAAAAAATACTTGAAAGGCTGTGACAGGCTGTGACAGGCTTTCTGGGCTTCCGGCTCTGCTCCCCCTCCTGCTGGCTGGGGGTTATCAGAAATAGCCCCAGGCCTCTGAGGGCCTGTCTTACCATATTTTAACTGGGAAGAATAATAATGATGACTACATGGGGGTATTTTGAGCCTTAAACTAGATGTCCTATGCAAAAGTGATTTGTCAAAGTTCAAAGTACTGTGCAAATACTTTATCAGCACCATCCTCTCTGTTAACATCCTCACTCTACCACCTCGTGTCCACCCAGGACTGAAGTCATGGCTTCATCTTTGACTCCTCCTGCTTCTCTCCCACACACCCTGCACCTTACCAGCCAGTCAGCCAATTGCCAAGTCCTTCTGCATCTGCCTTAATGTATTCTAGAACATTCCAACCTTGTTGCTTTCTTTCATATGACCTGATCCTCCTGGATTGCCCTTCTTCCCCATCCTCAAATAGACTTATCTTATTTCCATTTATCTTTCTAGGCCCACTTTTTAGGTTATGCAGCTCAAATGCCACCCCTGCCATGAGGCTTTCCTTGATCCTTTCTTCTAACCCGTAGGAATATTTCTTTCTCCACAGAACTCTCCTCTAACAGCACTTGTATGTCTTGTATGTCATAGTGAAGCACCTCACCTGAGGACATGACTGACTCCCGCATGGGGCTATGAGCTCCTGGTGGCTAGGACCAGGGTCTGACTCATCTGTGTAAACCCTCACTGTGCTCCACACAGACCTGGCAGAGGGCTGGCCTTCTACTGGTTCATCAGCATAGATGAAGTCACAAGGAGGAGACCTGGCTCATGGTAAAAGGAAAGTGCTATCAAGAGACACTGTTCAGCAATGAAGCAGGTTACCTCAGGCCAAGGCCAGCTGGCCACCATCCAAAACATGGTAGAAAGAGGGCTGGTAAGGGACCTCCAAGGTCCCATAGCTCCAGGCATTCTAAGACTCTAGAACTTTGTAAATGGGTAGGAGTCCCACTGGGCCATGTTTGTCTGCTTTGCCTTTTCTTTTGCAACTCTCAGGATGAGAGTAACCTGGCTTTTGAGGACAAGTATTCTTCTGATTCAGAGAGCAGCCAAGGGCAGATCCAGACCATTCTGTGGTGGTGGTGGGGGGGTGTCACTCAAGTCTCAAAAGGAAGAAAGCACAGCCCTCTCCCTTGTCCACAGCCCAGCCTAGATCCCCAGGGCCAGGGAGGGGCACCTCTGAGTGATGTCTGCTCACCCACCTGACATCACTGGGGGAGGAAGGCAGGCAAGGAGGTGGGGTTAGGGTGGCTGCCCTGGCAATCGGTGTGAACCCCTGCTCTGTTGCACAGGAAGGAGCTTGAGTGTAGCCCAGACCAGGGCTCAGGGAAAATGCGGCCACTGAGAGACACATAAACTCACAACTACCCCAGACCAGCAAGTTGGCCATTTTCTCAGTTACATTCACAAGTGGCTGACACAGCTCATGGGTCACCACCTCTAGGAAGTCTTTCCGGATCCACGCCTCTTCCCACCTGACATCTAGGTAAAACAACAACAAAGAAAAGCTCCTCCATGGAAACCTACCCTGTGAGGTCCACATTGTCCCAGCTCCGATAACATGGTGGATAATGGGGTCACCTACCAAAGCGCAAGGCCCAGGAGGGCGGAGCCAAATCCAATTCATAACAGTCTCCAAGACCCAAATAGCTTCCGGCACAAACAGATGTTCAGTACTTGCTGAACGAATGAATGAATCAATGAATGAATATGGAGATGTTGAAGGTACAATCCAAGGAATCAGAAAAGATTCAGTTAAATTAGACCCATTTTAGAGATTAAAAAAAAAAACAACACTCTGAGGCCCAGAAAAGGGAAGTTCCTCTCAGCTAGCAGATGTTCTAGAGACAGAATATATTCTCCTGCCCCCTGGCTCTGCCCAGAAAGACTAGACATCAGGGTGAGTTGGCTGTGGAAACCCAGCTCTAATTTGCTCAGCCTCTCTAGGAGGCAGAGAGCAGGGGTGGCTGGCTGGATTGGGCCTGAGGTCCCCAGACCTTACCGGACCACATGGGGCATTCTGCAGCGTCACTGTGAAGGTGCCCGAGGAGCGGCTCTTGGCCAGGATATACTGACACGTGGCGGGGAACGTGTACCGGCGACCGTCGAAGGTCGTGAAATGGATGTCACCAGTCACTGAACACTCAGCTGAGGGGTAGAGAAAGGTGGCTGACACATGGTTGCTGCGCCCACAGGGACGGCCTCTGCCCTGCAGGCTCTAAGCATAGGAAGAGACAGTTCCCTGTCCTCAGGAATTCGGGCCATGTTTGGAGTGCCGACCCTCTTTTTGACACTCTGGTCTCTGGGAAGAAGCAGCCCTGCCCCCCACTGGCAGATCTGAAGGGAGATACAGCCCTGCCCTGGGCATCTCCCCCTTCTAGGAGACCAAGGCCTGAGCTTGGAGAGCAGTCTCTGGTCAAGCCCCCCATAGATAGGTCCTTAGATAGACCACCCCCCTTAAAAACCCTCCCTGGCAGGAGCAGAAGCAATCCCCTAACCAGGCAAAATGGCTCTGAGGAAACAAAGTGGGTCAAGCTGGGAACTGCGGGCCTGGCCCCCCCTCAAATTTCCTGCCCCAAAAAGCTGTGAGGCTAGAAGAAGGGGTTGGAATCCGAGGTGGGGTTCAGACATACCTGGGCAGACAGCGGAGCTGCACACCCATTTGCCTGCCGTGCATGTGCTGAAACAGAGACCAAGGAGGCACGGCTCACTTCTCCAGGCCTAGGATAGATGCTGGAGGATTGCAGGGTCCACAGAGCTCCTGTGCCCAGCCCTTGGTCTTCCCGTCTCTACAATGGGTGGCGGGGATTTCCTCCACCTCCAAGGCTTAGCTCGAATGAAATCTCCCGGGACTTAGAGATGCTGAGTGAGGGCCCCCACATCCCCAGGGCTCCCAGACCCCAGATGGACAACCCTGATGGAAAACACTGGAAATCACCACTCCCCCCTACCCCTCGGCTGTGGACACAGACCAGGCATTGCAATCTTCTTTCACCACAGAGCCAGTCGGGTACAGGGTCCCATGGAACTCACAGGGACACTCAGCTGGTGCCACGCAGTCCCCGTCCTCAAGGATCAGCCCTAGGGTAACACCAAAGGCCCACCTGACTCACCTCCACTCCTGTTCACAGACCATCTGTGGTTGCCCTGGGCCTGGGACAAAGATCCCCTCATCCAAGTTTTCACCCCTGAGCCTGCTTTCAAGCTCCCTCCTGCATAAATCCTTGGCTCAGGCCAGGTTGGAATCCCCTCTGGGCAAATAATCTCACCTCACCACCCCAAGCAGCCTGCATACTGACTAGCTTGTCTTCCCTGCCTCTCAAAAGCCTGTCACTGCATCTACAACCAGCTTGGGTACCACTTCCTCCAGGAAGCCTTCCCTGACAATCTCTCCCCACACTGAATTCCTATGTCTCTGCTTGTCTGAACCCCTGAGCAGGTCCTCACTACATTATGCCTCAGATGGGAGTCATAGGGATGTGTATCTTATCACTGCAACTGGATTCTGACCCCTAAAGTCAGTGCCTTTATCTCCCATATATTTTTATCTCAACCCTACCTCGCCAAGTGAGCTGCACCTACAGACGTGCTACAAATTTATACCCCCTAAAAAACGTGGGTAAGTGTTTAAGCAAATGCCTGTGTGATAAAAGAACAAATGAACAAATGAATGACCTGTCCTGGTCTACACACCTTACAAAGCTCAGTCCGGATCAAATGAAACACGGTGATGGACAGTCACCCTCACCGTCACCTCCCTGAAGCCGGTCATTCAGTTACTCCCTAATCAGTTGTGTGTCCCTTCCTTCATTCATTCCACAAACATGCCCCCTCTGAGCCCCTGCTTCATGCTCATCTGTGCCAGCCCAGGAAGACACTGCCAGACTCCCCCCACCCCCAGCATACCATCAGGGCAGTAGCAGCCATCTACACAGGCGATCTCACTGTCCACGCAGGATGCCCGGGACTGGCAGGAGGCGGGGCAGCAGGCAATGCACTCGTTGTAGGTGAAGCCCTTCTCCTTGCAATGCACGGCTGTGGGGGTAGGGGACAGTCCGGCCCAGGCTCTGCCAGGACAGACCCAGTCCCTACTCCAGGCCTTGGGGTAGGGGGAGGAAGGGCTGTGATCTTCCTGCTCCCCTAGTCCCGGTGGGAGCCCTGGATGACCAGGAAGTTGGCCAGAGCATGGGAGGCTCTGAGAACGACCCTTAGCTGGCTCTGGGACCCTAGGCCAGTCCCTCCACTCTGAGCCTGTCCGCTCTTCAGTCACAGGAGGATGAGGCCTCAGGACTTAGCTCCAACAACTATGGTTCTAAGCAGGACAGGACATTGAGCTGAGGCCCGAGGATGCCACCCAGAGCCCCAAGACAGAGCTCACATGAACCCCTCCCTGCCCACCAGCGGGACGCCCCTACCGCACTGCCGGAGCTGGGTCCTCCAGTCCCGCAGTGGCTGCCCTGCCTGGGCACATGCTCGGGCGTACTCAGCCAGCGCCCGGCACCAGGTGGCTTCGTCGCCCACAGACCTGTGCCAGGAAACCAAGTGTCACACCAGAGCCCAATCTGCCACCTGCCCTCCAGCACCCTTTGAAGTCTTCCAGGGCTCAAGGCAGCCCTCCTTGTCACGCAGCTAGGAGAGGGAGACCGGGAAGATATCTACACATATACAGATGGAGGCAGGACACCTGGGCTCCAGTCCCAACACTGCCATTGACTTGTTTGACCCTGAGGGCGTCGGTCCCCTTTCTGGGCTTCAGAGACTAGGGAAGCTCTGTCCCACTTACACAGGTAGGAATTTCTGAGTTTTGGGAAGCCTATCTGACAAGGCCTGGGATTATCAGGCTCAGTGGCCCACATGCTGAGCCCCCTTGCCTCCCTGTCCCCGGCCCCCGAAATACCAGGACTGGTCTCCCCACAACCCAAACCCAGCCCCACTCTGGGCTGACGACTCACTGGCAGAGATCACTGGTACAGCTGGCTGTGAAGGGCAGAGGGCTGACGTAGGCATGGCAGGCATCAAAGGGGGGCCGCAGCAGTGCCTCACACCGGTCATACACACCCTAGGGAAAAGGCCAGGAGCTGGGGGCTGGCAAAGCCATGCACAGTTCTTGGACTTCACCAGCCCCACACACCGAACGCCAATTGAGCTCAGGAGAGAGAACAAGAATGGCAGAGAAAAAAGGGTGGCACCGTAGGCACAGATGAGCCTGGGCCCCTGCAATCAGAGACTTTCTAAGAGGTGGACAGGAAATGAACCTAAGCCAGACACTAGGATGGGTAGGGGGAGGCGCTCTCCCCAGGGTCCAGACCTGCATGGTTCCTGGGCTCTGCTGTAGACACGGTGGGCGAGGCAGGGAGGAAGTTGTAGGCCTCGGAGGCTGGTTGGGGGCCTGCTCCTGCCAGCTGTGCACAAACTCAGCCACGTCGTCGGTCAGCTTCCCTGGAGGTGAGAACGAGCATGACCACAGGGGGATGGCGGGGAAGGGGCCACAGAGGGTTCTGAGAAAGGGCAGGGGGAGCCAAAGAGATGCCAAAAGGTGGGCAAGGAGTTGAAGAATCCAGCCTCCTGGCTCCCATCCCAGTCTGCATTTCCCAATGGAACCATTCTCCTGAAAAAGCTAGTGATAATAGGCCATAGAACCTGTAGTAGCTCCCTACTGCTCCAGCCTCGGGGGGATACGAGCCTGGACAAGCTCCTGCACCTGCCTGAGCCTCAGCTCTCCCATATGTGAAATAGGGCAGATAGTGCCACCATGAGGTTACTGCAAAAACTGTATGTTAAGTGTTCCGTATGCTGTGGGTACTCAAAGAGATCACTTCCCTTCTTCCGGGCAGAGCTGCCATGATTTGGCCCTGTAGGCTTCACTTGACTTCTTACCACACTTCCACAGGCATCTTCAGCTCCCATGGGGCCTTTTTCATCCTGGCTCTCTCCAGCCTTTGGCTCCCTGCCCCCGGAACATACTCATCTTGTGGGGTCAATCCCCCCTAGCAAAGTGCCCTTTAGATCCTCACACAACCCTAGTAGGGGTTCTCCTTATGACTGTTCTACAGATAAGGAAACTGAGGCTGAGTGGTTAGGAACATGCCTGAGGCTACACACTGGGTAGGAAGGGGTCCCTGGACTCCTGCTGGGTCTTCAGTACCACGAGCCCAGGGTTCTGCCCCAAGGCCTCTCCTGCCCTGCCCAGGCTGGCCCATCCCCCATACCACCCAAAGTCCTCGGAGGCCACTTGCCCTGCTCCTCACCATAGCTGGTCACCAGATCGTCCTGGGGGTCAGCATTGTTGTTCCCACACAGCCCATGAGTCCAGCCCAGGAACTCCGGGCTCATCTTGATGTAGACGGCCGAGGCACCATCCCAGGCCAGCGTGAAGGCTGACTGATGCCGCACAAGGATGTAGCCGGCCAGCCGCTGCAGACGCAGGCTCCCCATCGCCTGTGGCAGTTGGACCCTGCAGGGCATGGCCCAGAGCTTCAGGCTGTTCATGCCACCTCCACTCATCCAGTCCCTTCACCAAAGGACCTGCCGTCCCCTGCCCGCAGGACCCATTGTATACCCAGCACCCGCCTTATCCACATGCCACTGGTACCATGGGATCTGCGGCCCCCACTTTCCCTCCCCCGACTTCCCCGGTATCTGAAGTCCACCATTAGATAGGGATTCTTTTGTGTTCAGAGTTTAAAGCTTGCTCTCAAAATTGCAATTTCCCTGGCAGGGATAAATCTTAAGAGTGAAGCTGCCAGCTCCTTTCTCCTAGATGGGAGAAAAGGTAGAAGCAGACACTGACTTGGTTTGGTATTTTGGGTGGGGAGCAAGAAAGGGGTAGGAAGAGAAAAAAGCTGAGGGATAAGGAAAACTGGGAGTGGAAGAAAAGCAGTCCCAACCACATTCCCAGTTGTACTGGGACAGGGTCTCCTAGCTTGTCTGGAATGTGTCAACTTTCAATCCACCTGAAAATCAGGGAAGAAAAACAAAAACAAAAAAGGGTCTAACTGGCCAAAATTGGTACCCAAAGATCCATATACCCATCTTTTCTTCACAGGAGAAACCCTTGGACTTTCAGTTTTACACTCGGCCCAGAGAGCTTGGTTACCCAGTTTCCAGATCTGAAGCAGGAAATGAGAACGGGAGAAGGGTCCTCACAGGACGACTCCTTCTCCCAACCCAGCAGCATCGTGACAGCAGACAGCAAGGGAAGGAGAGGACAGTGAAGACAAGATAACGGGAAAGATTTCGGAACCACAGTCTGGGCCATGTGGTGTGGGGGAAGAGTCCTCATTCCCCTGGTCCCAGACGTCCCTGATGTCCCAGCAAGATAAGTGACATTCAAATGACCCTCTGTCATCAGAAAAGGTGAAACTGTGCTCAGTATCTGCTCTGAGGAGGCTTCAATTTGTATGATCCATTCAGGAAGATTCCCTCGAAATTGTGAAAGAAAAAGAGTAAGCATGTTTGTAGTGGTATATTCTCAACTATCTGGAAAATTCTGCCATTGGCCCGAATACCCACTGTCTGGAAACCCACAGGGTTTCTCAGAAAATCTTGAGGGACTCATTTTTCTTTAAACCCAGATGACAAGAAACCCAGCTGGCCTGCCAGTATGTTGCTGCCTTGACAGTGGACAATCCGCTGTTTGCCCCAGAAAACATATTCCTTCAGGCTTTCGAAGGAAGGCGCTCACCCTCCCCCACCACCAGTGCCAGGGAGCAGGCGAGCTCAGGGCAGGTGTTACAGTTACCTCTCGCCTCCGTGGGTGACCTCCTTGGCCAGACGGATCTCCTGTTCCCCCGCAAAGAAGAGGCTGACTGACCTGGAGCAGGTGTAGGGGGAGGAGCCACACTGGGGGTCGTTGTGCACCTGGTTGGGGGGTTTAGAGGCCACTGTGCAGGGTTCCTGCCAAAGACCTGGCCCTGAGCTTCCGTTCTGAGCCCAGGGACACCCCACGAAGCTCCCACTTAATGCGATCGCCGGCCCTCCGTGTGCCTAGCACCCCATGGAGGACAGAGCTGTGGTGATCCGCGTTTCCCAGAGGAGGCGACTGATACTCAGAGAGGTGAAGTGATGAAGGTCACACACACACGGAACCAGGATTCCATCCCAGGACTGAAGGCTGAATTTCAGGGCTCTTTCCAAGACATTATGCTGTCTCCCTATTTCTGAGTTTTTCATTTTTGTAACCCAGATTATCCTATCAGATTCAAAGCCAAGGTAAGCACTCACACCTTCTGACACAGAACACAGACACAGACACAGACACAGACACACACACACACACACCCCTCATAGATTCACTGGGCACTCTCATGCACACACTATAAACACACACTCCTACCATGACCCTGGCAGGCTAGGGGGACGGTCTAGTCCTTCCCTGCACACCCAGCCACACATGTCACTCCCGTGCTGCCTGTCATGTGCCTGTCTCCTCCGCCCCCTCCTCAGGCAGAACCTTCACCTCAAAGCCAAAAGACCCAAGAGAAGGGGGAGAACTGAGGCTCCCAGGGCTTAGGGGAAATCCTCAATGTTTCTCTTCCCAGTGTGGAAACCCTTCCACTAGATTACCTTAAATGTGTTTGAGCAGGCTGGAGTCAGATCAGCTGAAAGTGGGGCCTGTGAAAGCCACCCCACAGTCTAATTAAATTTTTCAAACTTTAGATCATGACCCACAATAAGAAATATAAATATATACATATATAAATAAAACAAAAATGTTACAAAATAGTATTCCCCCCTGTTAATGTGTAATGCATCCACATTATATTTTCCATTCCCTTTAGTTTTTTTCTTTTTTCCTTCCTTCCTCCCTTTCTTTCTTTCTTTCTTTCAGGGAGGGGGGTGCTGGTTATAACTCATTAAGTTTATTTCATAATCCATGAATGCATGGCACCCCATTAGTCTAAGTAATTATAACATATCCATCACGAAACGACAGTGATGAGAAACCCGATGTGTGATATGCCCAGGTAGAGAGGACAGAGTTGGTCAGCCCGTCCAGGGTGTGACAGGTCTATGCCTGAGACAGAGGGTATACCTGCCGGCAGAGGGGTGACAGTGAGCACCTCCCCAAATTCCCAAGCCCCTGGCCCTAGCTCAGTCCTAACCAAGGTGCCCCTCAGCAGAGCTGGCTCCCCAAGCAGACTTTTCTCCAGATGGAGGTATACCGACCTCCACTCAGCACCCAGGGTAAGCATGGAAATCAGATCTACCTGACAGTGAGTCTCACGCATGTGTTCATAGACAGGACAAACTTTTATTGAGCACTAATCTGGGTTCTGGGAACACCAAATGGAAAGACATGGTCCTGCCTAGAAAGCTTCTATCTAGTAGAAAAGACCAACCTGGAAACAGACCTTCGTAAGAGAAAGGCATGGGCCATGCAACAATATAGAACTTTGGTTACACAGAGAGGAGCCCCTGAGCCAGGTTAGGAGGTCAGTGCATCCAGGAGGGCTTCTTAGAAGAGAGAACCCTGAACTGAGTCATCCAGGACCTCTACCATTTCCTCAGAGGCACGATGTTCTTTGTTATTTCAGGTCCTTAGCACCCAAATTCCCTTTACCTAGAATGTTCTTACCTCATCCCTGTGACCCTTCACTTGGCTGACTCCAATTCATTCTTTGGATTTCAACTTCAATGTCACTTCCTCCAGGAAGTCTTCCCTAATCATTATCCTTCCCAATAAACAAGGTTAGGTTTCCACCACATGCTCTTCTAACATTTGGCATTTCTCCTCTGAAGCTCTCAGTTACTCTTGAAATGATTCATTCAACTTGATGTCTGTTTTCCCCATTATACTGTGAGTTCCACGAGGACAGAGACCACATCTGTATTATTGTCCACAAGGCCATTACCAAGTTTTGTGCCAGGAAGAGTACAGGTAGGTGACTAACACTTAATGCTGAGTGACTAAATCAATGACTGGCCAGGGGCAACCAGGAGTAAGTGGGTAAGAGAGAACTGAGGAGCCCCAGCTCCTCCCAGGTGTAGACTCTAACTATGACGAGCAGAGCCCTGGCCAGCACAACCTACAGAGCCTCATGGAACCTTCCTAGATTGGCAGGGTAAAGAAGGCCTCACCTGGATGGAGAAGGTCTGCCCTTTAGGCTCATGGCGCCCCACCAGGGTGTAGCTGCCTTTCCCGGAGAGGTAGTAGTAGAGACCATCAAAAGTCTCCACGTGGTGCTGTCCCCACGCCCGGCAGATGCTGTCCCGCTCTGGGCCAGCATTGTACACTGTGCCAGAGAAGAGAGAACCTGTCCGTGCGGCTGCAGTGGGCCTCAGGCCAGAGGCTAGCAGGGCCAGCCCCTACCCCTCCCAGCCCAGGACCCCCAGGTCTCAGGCCCCCAAGCTTTCCCTGTACCCATGGCCCATACCAGGGCTGGGACAGAGTTCAGACCCACCCATCTGACAGCGTGGTCCTGTGGCATTGAAGCGTCTACAGTCACAGAAGGCTGGGTACACACACTCGCCCCCGTTGAAACAGGAGAACAAGTCTGCAGGGGAGACACAGAAGGCACCCCCCCCATTAAGCCAAGCTGGGCAGAACCCCGGGATACAGCACCTCCCTCATGCCAGGCACCAGACCTGGCCCTCCCAGAGCTGTGTGGCACTCAGATCCCCACCACAGGTGGGCTCAGCCTTCCTCAGTAGCTAGCCTTAGTGGTGGCACAAGTAGGGTGCCTCACATCTGGCTGCCTGGCTCCCTCCCTGACAGGCAGGCGGCGTGGGGTCTCAGAGTACCTGTCCTCAGTGTGCATCAAGTGACCCCAGGCCATCCCCACCTGGGCCTTCAGCTCCCTCTGCTTAAAGTTCCTGGCTGCCACACAAGGCAGACTGAGTATGGAGCATGCGTGGTGAGTAGGGAGACTGCCCAGAGATCTTCATGGACCATTCTTCCTCACTGTTCCTTAAGCTCAGGGGAAGACACCTAAGCATGACCCAGGGAGTGGGGAGATGCCTCACATTGAGAAGATGGTAGACAGAAAGGCCACAGAGCACAGAGCACAACAAGACAGAGGGGAGCAGAGTGTGGTCAGGGAAGGAGCCAGGATGCAAGAGAAAGGGCCATGGACACCGGAAAGGGTGAGGGGAGAGGCCACAGAAACAGGGTGAAGTGGAGAGAGGAAACAACCACTAAACAAGGAAGCCCAATCTCACTGGCATCAGACAGCATGAGAGGGAGAAGCCACAGGGCCATGGTCATACGAACAGGACACTTCCTCAGCCAGGAAGGAGAAAGCAAAATAGAGTTGGGAGGCCAGTGCTGGGAAAGGTGGAAAGGTGCTCTTGCAGGGCAAAGAGGGCATAGGAGGCCCTGAGGAGAGCCTGGTTTGGCCTCACAGCTTCTCTGTGGGCCAGGGCCCTCCCACAGGCCACAGGGAGGGCGTCACTTACAAGATGGAGCACATTTGGCCCGATGGAGCCGCCTTTCCCAGGAAGACATGGCCAAGGAGTCCAGGACTTCAGTCTCCTTTTAAAGACGAGGAAGAGAACTCAGTCAGGGAGGGATCTCCTAAAGGTCATGGCCCTTCCCGTCCATCACCTGGAGGAGGGAGGCCCCCAGCCACTCCACTTCCCCAGACCCACCTCTGAGAGGTCTGGGAGAATTCTCAGGCCTGCCCTAGGGGAGTGAAGGTGGTTTTTACCCTCCAAAATGGCATCTTGGAGGCCTGAACATATTCCCTCCCCTTCATGCTCCAATAACCCTCCAGCCTCCCCTCTCTTCTTCCCTCCCTAGTACATTTTTGAGTCCCCCACAGCCCAACACAAAACCCCCTTATCTGGAGAACAAATATGTTTCCCCCTCCCCACAGAAACCACACAAGGCAGGCCTAGGAAACAAAGGCAACCCCTTGCCCCAAGGCAGAGGAACATCTCACCCCATCTTCCCCCCCAACCTTCCTCACAGGTCACCACCCACGGTCCTCAGAACTCATCTCCAAGCCAGGACTCTCCTTGATACCATAAATCTGAGGAGGACACAGGCAAAGTTAGCTGAGAAATCCTATCTTCCAGACCAAAAATCCCAACACGTGGTCTCTCCAGATATAAACCACCTGAAATTAGAACTATCCTGAACATCAGGTGTGTCCAGTCACCACACAGCTAGCTGACTTGGATACCTGGGACCCTAGTCTGAGGTGGCTCATATCACCTGGCTCTGGGGTCTGGGGCATGACAAGCTCCTCCCCTCTCAGAGCCCCAGCCTCCCTGTTTCTATAGATTACCAATATGAAAGGGACAAAGTCCCAGCCCTCAGGGAGTTCATGTCCTTGTTCATAGGGCCAACAAGGGACCAAGCACACTGTGGGTACCTGTCTCACGTGTCTTCCTCTCTCCCTGTCATCTCTACATCCTCGGGCAGAATCCCCAGCCTCTGGCCACAGACTTAGAACATGGAGAAGATTCAGAACCCTTTGCCCCTGGAGCCCAGCCTCGGGTCTTTGCCCCTCCTTGGCGGGCCCAGTCTCTCCGCCTCATCCCTGGGTACTCACCACCTCCATTTTCACTGTCCTGCTGACCCCTGGGAGGTCACTGGCCCCTCCTGGGCCTTGTCCCACTTTGGCCTCTGGTTCCTGGGTCCTCCCCAGCTCTCCTTACCCTGCACACCCAGCCTGAGCCCCAGGAGTCAGGCTTCCCATCCTTGTCGTAATCAATCTCACAGGGCCTCAGAGAACATGGGAAAAACGATCGCCTTGCATCCCACAGGCCCCAAAGAGCTCTTAATGAAACCTAGTCTTTTTGTCTCTCCACTCCTCGCCCCCACCTCAGATGTGGCTTCTGAGATTGGTGTTAACAAGGGCAAGATAGCGCTATAGAATCAAGGCCATTTTCTGGAGAAATTTTTAAATCCTGCCCAAATGATTCATCTTCAGTATAGATCAGAAGTTTCTAGTCATTTTGATGCCAAGAACCTCTCTGATAATTGAGTAAAATCTATTGACCCAATCCTAGAAAAATGTTTATAAATACATAAAATGAGACACAAGATGACAAAAGACATCGATTATATTGCAATATAGTTATGAAAATATTTTATCAAAATGTGTGATTTGGTACTTGTCCTTGTTTATTACTACATTAAACAGCAAGATCTAACAATGGGTCTTATCATGGCCAGGGTTTTGAGGTAGTAAGTATAAAGGAGATCTGGAAATACCAACAAGTGTACGGTGATAAAACAATATCTGTGATTTCTCCTGGTGACAATCACAGACACTGCTACTGCTGTTTTGTGGTTTGTAGCCTACAGGCATAATTAAAGGGAATGCTAAATTTCAGTGAAATTGAGGTTCCTGTAAATAACAATGCATTTTTCCCCCATCCTGCTCTATATGATCAGTGCTCTGGAGAATGGCTGTGCTCTGTAGGAATGTGGCAGCACTGAAATGAAGGTTGCTTACCGATGAGGTAATTCCAGGCAGAAGCCCTTGAAGGATCCCCTGGTTAACTTTCTGGCTAATGACTTCATTCCCCCACACCCACTCCAGTGGGTTTAAAGGAAGGCCATTCCAACCCCTTATTTGCTCTAAGGAGAAACATGAGAAACCTACTGGTGTTGTCTGTTCCAGATGCTTCCCCAAGGAGAAAGGAGGGAGGCCTACCCTGGAGTCCAGCAAGGAAGGAATCCTGCCAAGGGAATGAGGTGCTTGGCTGAGGGTCATTTTCCCCACCAAAACAAAGGGATTCCTGGAGTCCAGTGGGGCATTTATGTTGTGGGGCAACAGCCTGGCTTCACTAGTAGACCTTGTTTCACCTGCTTCCTAGGGGCCCCAACAGGTCACCCACCTACCTTGATATCATCATATATAAAAAGAATAACAGGACGCTTGGGTGGCTCAGTGAGTTAAGCATCCAACTCTTGATTTTGGCTCAGGTCATGATTTCAGTGTTGTGAGATGGAACCCAGCATTGGGCTACCTGCTTATCTCCCTCTCCCTCTGCCCCTCCCAACCTTCTCTCTCAAATAGATAAATAAATAAATCTTAAAACAACAACAACAACAAAAACATTTTCTTTCAATTCAAACTGCATCCGACTATGATTCTAAAACTTGGGACCTGAAAAAATGGTCAAACGAGAAATAAAAAGCTTAGATTATCTGCCACTTACAGAATAAACAAGTTCTCTTCCTGTCTTCAGGGTCTTCCTACCTATTTCCAAAAGGGAGGTATTGGGGGCACATTGTTTTCTATTATAAATGATACTCCCCAAACTGCTGGCACAAGGAGCTGCCCAGAGCAGATCCCTAGGGCCACGGTGTGTGAGTTGAGGTTCAAGGTGCTCTGGGGGATCTGGCTGTGGGGTGGGCCGGATTTGTAACGTGTCTGCCATTGTAGAAAAGATGCGTGCAGGACAGGATTGGAAAGAGAGCCTAAGTCACCTGATCCAGAGACAAAAAAAAAAATTGTCTCTCCTCTCAAAGCAAACCTTGCTGGAGACCTGGTCAAGGTATGGAATAGGGCCTCTTATGGGGTTTTGTACCTCCCCAGACTAGGCAGGGACAAGAGAACTCCACGTTCATACTTTCACCCCGGGGCATGTGAGAGTCTGCTATGTCCTGATTGCATCAGTAGTGCCCTCCTCCCCAAATAAAACACAACGAAAACAAAAACAAACTGAACTGACCACAGGGTTCCAAGAGATTAGTGAAGTGGGAATACAAGTGTCCCATGAATTTGCATACTTCAGACGTACACTAGGAACACTGTTCCCTTTCAAGTAACTGCAGAGACAAACTTCCTGCAACCTACAGACCTCCCAGCCAGCCCCAGTCCCATACAGAAATAAGCCCCTCCCCGTGTAAGCCCCCCCTCCAGGCCTCCTCTCACCTGGCTTCCCATCACTGTTGTTGTATCCTCCGTGGCAAGGGTCACCTCCTGATGTCTGTGGCTAGATAAGAAACAAGCCTAACTTTGGGGAGGGGATAGGAATGGGACATGGCCTCCCCACCACCCCAAGGGCACCCCACCCTCAGTGCTAAAACCCTGGGGTCATCCACACCAGGAATAAAGGTGGGAGGCCTGGGTGGGGCAGCCGCAAGCTTGCGCCTACTCACCTGGGCTTCTGGGCGGGCTCCCGCCGCTGCAGCTCGCCATTACCCTGGGCTGTGAGTGCTGCACCTGGGGACGATTGCGCCCCACTCAAGCCAGGCCTCCCTTTGTTGGGTCTCCCACCACCTGTCCCCCACCTTCCAGGAAGCCTCTTCTTCATCCCCGCATTCTCTCTCCTTACAGACTTCAATGCGTTCTCCCCCTCTCTGGCCACCTCTCCAACAGGGGTCTCCCTTTTCCTCTTACTCTCTGTGCCCCAGTTCTCTCTAGCTCTCCACTTGGGGTCTCTTCCATCCTGCCTAGCTTGGGACGCGTTCTGCCCACACACCCCTCACCGGCTGTCGCTGGCCTCTTTTTCCTTCTGCGCCCCCTCCGACCCTCCCCTTGGCTGTCGCCCTGACCTCCCTCGAACCTCTTTTTCCTCCCTTTCTAGAACCTGCCCGTTCCCCTGAACATTCCCGCGACCCCCGCCTCCCCTAGTCCACACCCCTCTCACCGAGAGACTGCACCGGCAGGGACTGGCCCGCCGGCTCGCCCCCCGTCAGCCAGACGCAGGCCAGAAGCATGCAGAGCGCCGGCGCGGGGGCGCCAGGGGCCAGGGACCCCATGGGGTGCAGGGAAGCTGGGAAGCCTGAGCGCAGGGCCGGGGGGCCCCAATGCCTGTCCCTGCGAAGGCAGGGTCACATCTCCACTCCCCGACCACGGTCCCTTTCGCTCTCTCGCCCGAGGGTTCCCTCGGCCCCTCCTCCCAGGAGCTTGGCTCCTCCCCGAGCTAGAGTGACATGATGGCTCAGCTCATTACCATAACTTAGGCGCCAGCCTTTGCCCTTTTGCCCCTCTAGTCCTGTGGCTGATCCTCCCTAAAGGGGTCTGGATTCAGATCACTGGGCCCTAATACCCTGGGGGAGCAAGTGCAGACCACCAGGCGCCCCAGGCACTTGTTCGAGTGAGTCCGGTCTTCCACTCTCCTTCCACAGATGCCCTGGGACATGCCACTCAGTGGTCAGTGGCACAACCAAGGCTCAAGGCTGCAGAATTCTGGCCTGTGCTCCCACCACTCAACCACTACAGCTTCCAGGGCCCCGAGGCCCTACTCTACCCCCACCCCCATCCCCCCTTCTGAGCACCTCTAGGGAATGGATTGTGACTTAGTCCTCTGTATGCCCAGCACTAGTTCAGGCCCCAGCTCAGAAAGCATTGACTGAAACACAGAAGTGCGTCACACTCCCAGATTACTGCTCCCCTCACGACCAGACTTTAACCACAACAGCAGCAGCAACAACAAAATGGAAAACAGCGACAAAACCAACCGACCAACAAAAACCACTTTAGTTTTGTGAACAAGATACACTCCCTGTCCAGGAAGAATATTTTAATGCTGGAACTGTGGGCCTGGGAGCCTGGAGAACCTGTGAAGCATTCTCCCGGGCACTTAAGTGTGGGAACGCCAACCGGATGCAAGCCTTGCAGATAATTATGATGATGAAGATCATGATGGTAGTGGTGGCCCCAGGAGACCCCTAGGCAGGGATATAGACTTGAGAAGCATTCATTCATTCATCCATTCAACAAATTTGTTGAGCATCTATTTCTTACCACACAGTGTTCTGGGAATATAGTGGTAAATAAAGCACACTTCCCCACACACAGTATTTGAAACCATAGGCATAGATGAGAGGAAGAGGAGGGAGTCAAGGATGGAACCCTGGTTAGGGAATAGATGAAGGCAGGGGAAGCTTGAAAAGGAACAGTCATAAGAGAGGAGAGCAAGGCCTCAGTGCCATCCTCAAAACCAAGAGGGGAAGCATTTAAAGAAGGAGAGAGTCTGTGGGAGTGTTGCTCATGGAAAAAGATTGAGGTGGCTAGTGGACTGCATTTCCCTGGTGAGCCCATTTGCCACTCAGCTGGATTCTAACTATGAAATAACAGCCATATGACTTAGTTAAGAGATATAGAGAATCAACAAAGTAAACTGGAGGGGAATATATTTTGAGTATCTTTCCTGGACCTTTGAAAATCCCACAAGTTTTCTCCTTTTATCTTGGATTAACTAGTTAATACTAAGGTGAGAACATGGGTAATATTTGAAGGTTTCTGTCCAGGAAGGTTTTACATCCTAAACTAGGCAATAATTTAGTAAAAATATGTAGTTGGTAAAAATATGTCTGTTGGCAAAACTTTAGGTATTGGGGATAAGATGAAAAGGGGAGAGGGTCTGTAAATGTCCCTGAAGTTACAGTTGTAAGTGTCCCTGAAGTTACACTATTTTGGGTTGCTGACCATCTCCCTGTCCCCTGACCCCTGACCTGTTGCAAAGATCAGGCCCCCACCCTGGGTTAACTCCAGGCACTAGCTAGCTCCATGATTAAAGATCTCATTCTCTCCCATTCACATCTGTTTTTATCACCCCTCTTCCCTCTCAGTCTGTCCCAGGCTTGGTTCATCATTGTCTTTGCACTCCAGCACTAGACCTAGGAGTTGAACAAACTTTGGTTGAATTGAATCAGGTGAACCAGATGGGGTCTCGGCCCTGGGTAAAGTCAGCAGTAAACCGGGACGTCCTTGCCAGGCCCTTCCATGCCTCAGTGAGACAGAGAGTGTGTGTGTTTGGAGTGGGTTTGGGCTAGGGAGGTGGGAGGGGAAGTCGGCTCAGGAGAGGCACTGCCTGGCCCTCAGTGGGGCTTAAGACCCAGCCCCCAAGGAATTCACAGATCAAAGATTTCTTCTGACCGGGAATAAGCCCATGGAGAAGGTGATTATAGAAAGGACTCGGAGGTGAGATGCCTGGCAGGGGGTGAAAGCCTCAGGAGCGCGCAAATGGGCCTCTATTTGGGTATCCATACATTATCCCTACCTACCCTCCTGACACTCTCGGGACCTTCTCAAAAAAGTATTCTGACCGCCACAAAAAGTCTCAAACTCCAGCCCACGCCTCCCGAGATCCTCTCCCTCCGCCGCTTGTATTTGGGGATCATTCCAAGCGGAGCGCTGGCCTGGAGTCCGATCACTGCCACCACCACCACATATACACACTCCAGGCCCTTCGCTCCGCGGTTGTCGGTGGGAGGCGACAAGCTTCAGGACAGGTGTCTTCGGCTTTCCAGCCGCCGCGCCCAGGCCCCGCCCCCACCGCGCTCAGGCCCCGCCCCCACCGCTCCCAGGGCCGGCGAATCTCCCGTGAGGCTCCTGCCGGCTTGGAGCGGCCCGGCACCCGAAGGAGCGAGCTGTGTAGCGACTCGATCTGTGTCGCGGCTCGATCTGGCGCAGCCATGGATCGGAAGGTGGCTCGAGAATTCCGGCACAAGGTCAGAGCTGCTAGGGACCCCTAAAGCGTCCAGGACCCCGGCAGGGTCCTGGCAGGGTGGAGGGGGATGGACACACCCGGCCCACCCCTCCCTTTTCCAATGTGGCCTCAGGGCTGTGGAACCTGAGGGTTGTTTGGTTTCCAGCAGGGATCCCAGTAAAATAAGGGAAGGGGCACTAGGACTGTAGGTGTAGGAACCCATAAACGGATCTTCAGACAGTGTCCTTTCTCCTTCCGCCCTGCAGGGCTGGGACTTTTCTGGGGTTGGAATTCCTTCCAGCCTTGACCTGTAGTGGGCAGAACCCAGCTCCTAGTGCCCCAAGCTGAGGGCTGTTGGAGCATACAGAGAGGGTATAGGGCAGTGTCTGAGAGGTGGGGACTGGTGGAAAGGGAAACTGTTTCTCTCTGTCCTCTCAAAAAAAAAAAAAAAAAAAAAGAGTTAGAAAGCACTTTAGGGAGCCCCCTCCCCGCTTCGGGGCATTTCTTAGGGCCTAAGAAGCAGCTGAGGAACAGGTGCTGACCAGGGGGCAGAGGGAGAAAGTACGTACGGAAAGTCAGCCAGATCCTTCAGGCAATGCCACATCTCCCCTGGTGTGTCCCAAAAAGGCACCTCAAGGATGGTCCAGGATTCTCAAAGGTCCTTCCTGAAAGCTGGAGGATTTCACCCAGGGCATTTCCAGAACTGTTTCCAGAGCTGTGCAGGAGCTACTGAGGCCCTGAGGCCAGAGAGGACCATTAGAGGTGACTCAGTGGACCTCCCCACCAGGACTCAGGATGCTTCAGAGCCCAAGGATGAAGCCAGGGGTGTCCAGAGCTACCCACGGGCCCTGCCTCAGGGACAGGTGACTGTGCACCCTGACTCACATTGCTCACAGGGGCAGTGTCTTTAGACCAAACCAAACCTCTTCTGAGGCCTGAGCGGGTAGAGCTCAGGTAGGTAAGGTCAGAGTGCTTAGCCCCTCTCTGGCCACAGAGAGGCCCAGGGGAGCCAGAGTAGCCAGCCCATGTGGGGGCACCAGAGCTAAGGGCCAGGGGCCAATCATTCATTTAATAAATGTATTCTGAATGCCCACTCTGTGCCAGACCTGTCTGTGACCTCGAATTGCTGGCTGGGCAGGTGGGCGGCAGACCTCACACTAACAATGACCCATGGCTGGGTGCTGAGTGTTGGGGTCAACGTTTGGTAGGGTAGAAAGGGGGAAGCTCATACCAGCAGAGGCCTCCTAAAAAAGAGGCCTTGCGTATTCTAAGAGTAAGAGATAGCTGGAAGTTCAGCAGGAGATGGGGGGCTGGCGAATATCAAGGGAAGTATAAGACTGTCCAGCAGTGTGTCCTGTTGCACAGGGATGGGAGGAGAGAAATTTCAGCTGCTGAGGACATTTGGTGAGTGTAGATTTCAGGCAACCCACTTTGAAGGAACACTACCTCCCATACCCTCCCCCAAGACTCAGGCTTGAATTTCAGTTTCCTGCCCCGGGCAGAAAGTAACATCCGGTCCTCTTTGGCCTTTTTCCTATGGGTACCAGTCTTTGCCTCTTTTTCGAGAATTACCTCTGGGGTCCCTGGTGTCTGACTGCGCCTGGAGTTAGCCTCTGTTTCTCTTCTCCAGGCCCTGCAGGCTCCAACAGGCCTCAGGCCTCTGTGTTTCCACTGCCCTGCTCTTCCTCATCACAAGAGTCATTACCTATTAATGCCCCTGTGTGTGCAGGCGGGGCAGACACCAGACTGGGGCACCAGATTGGACTTTGTGCCCTGCTGCTTCCCAGACAGCAGCAGCCTTGCCCTCCCAGGTTGGAGATCATCTAGCAACCAGGGAGAGAGGACAAAGCTGCAGAGGATACAGATGGGGGTGAAAGCCGTACTGGGTGAAATTTACAGCTCCTGTCTGTTGCTTCCTAGCTGTCCCTTGCTTAGTGTTGCGGAGCACATTTACCCGTGGGGAATGGTTTGTAACCTAAATCTTTAGTTGTTGGAGATGGCACGACAAGTGGCATATTGTCATGGAACACGCTATGTGGCCTTGAACAAGTTATTCACCTCTCCGAGCCTCAGTTTTTTGATTTGTTAAATGAGGATAACAGTAATATTTAGCTAGTAAGGTTCTTGTGAGTGTTGGATGAAATCTACATGCGCGTGGGGAGTTTAAATAGACCTTGGCATTTAGTGAGTCCACAACAAATGTCCGTTGTTGTTGTCTATTACCTGTTAGTTATAGGTAGAACTGGGGTCAAATCTCAGCTTGGCCACTCACTGCCAGTGAGACCTTGGGCAAGTCATTGAATTTCTCTGAGCTCTCCTTTCCTCAGCTGTGAGATGAGGTTCAGAGTGCTTACCTCACTGGACCATTAGGACTAAATAGGAATTCAAGGATTGGCTGCTCTGCACCCATAGTAACCATCTGGTCCACAGCCACCTGCAGATACCTGCAGAGTATCTTGGAGGAGGAGCCAGGAGGCTCCAGGCTGGTGAGTAGAGTCTGTTCCTCTGGGCCTATGCAGTTTTTCAAGGACACTGGCAACACTGGCATGCTCTTCCCAGCAACAGCCTTGGGCCAGAATACCAAGGAGCAGGGAGGAGAGCATCAAAGACTAAGCCTCTTCCCTGAAGAACCAGATTTT
This sequence comes from Martes martes, assembly GCF_963455335.1. NCBI lineage: Eukaryota > Metazoa > Chordata > Mammalia > Carnivora > Mustelidae > Martes > Martes martes. The sequence continues at coordinate 43,940,993 of NC_137898.1, forward strand.
CAAAAGAAGGCTCTCCCCCTTGGCTCACTGCACCTGCCCGATGCAGGAACTTGGTTACTCATTTGCTCAAAAGAGCTTTTATTGCCTGGTCAGCAATCATGCATTTATGGATATCTGTAGTGTACCCTGCCCAAGGTCAGGCACCTGGGTGGGGAAGAGGGGATAAGTAGGGAGGTCAGAAAGAGCCCCTGCCTTCCAGTGTTTTGTGATCATGCATGCATGCATATAATAGACATTGACTGGGCTGCTAATACATGCCCAACCGTACTGTAATCATTGAATAATAAAACAAAGTCCCTGGCTCCTTAGTGGAGGAGACAGACAGTTAACAAGTAAGCCAATACAAGTATCATAGAATGCCAAGTAGTGACAAATGCTATGGAAAAAAAAGGGGGGGGGGATGAGAGGATAGAGAGAAACCACATGGTAGTCAGGAAGGTCTCTCTGAGGAGGTGATATTTGAATAGACATTCAGAAAGAAGTGAGGGAAGGAGCCATGGGGATATATAGGGAAGAACATTCCAAGAAGAGGGAACAATGAGCACAAAGGCCCTGCTTTAGGAACAGCAGATAGGATGGTGTTTCTGAGAGGAAATACGGATTGAAGAGTAATGGACGTTGGACGAGAGTGGGATTGGGGCCTCGAAGGCCTTGGTCAGGACTTTGGGTTCTCAGAGTGATGGGAACCAGCAGGGGAGTGACCTGACTGCTTTACATTTAAAAGGGATTGTTCCAGGTGCTAGTAGAGCAGACTGAGGGGACCCGGAGCAGAAGGGGGACCGCAGACAGGAGGCTCCTGTAGCAGTCCAGGCCGGGGGCGGGGGGGTGACTTTGACTAGGAGTCCAGGAGCATTCAGACCAGGAACACAAGAAAAGGTAGATCCGATGGGCTCTGCTGATGGGTGGCTTTGGGTGTGGAGAGAGAGGCATCAAGAGGGAGTCTACATTTGGGGAGGAGCAGGTTGGTGAGGACAGGAGGGGAGGCCGCAGAGCTCCATTTTGAATGTTTTAAGTTTGAGATGCCTGTTCCTCCATTAAGTAGAGAGGTGACTAAGAAGCCAGTAGCTGTGGGAGCCTGAAGATGGTGGGGAGAGGTCAATGCTGGAGCCTCAGTGAGTCCTTGAGGAGTAAATGGTAGTTCAGCCCCGAAACTGATGAGGTCACTTAGGGATGCGGTGCTGATGAAGAGAAGGCCCAGGACAGAGCCAGAGCACCCCAACCTTTAGAGGAGAGAAGGAGGAGAAGGAGCTGCAAGTGAGGTAGGAGAAGCAAGGGAAGGAGGGTATGCTCAGCTGTGCTAAGCACTGGGTCAAATGCCACGAACTAGCTAGCAGGACACAAGTGTCTTGAAAAGACGAAGAATAATAAAACAAGAATCAAATATACCCAGTACTACTCGGGATCACGCTGTGAAGGCCTGGGAGGAAGTGTGGCTGGATCCATTCATCCCACCAGCATTTATGGAGGGGCCCCCGGTCTGCCAGCTGCTGAGAATACAGCACTTATTTTCACTCACTCATTTAGTTAAATAAAACTAAACAAACACTGAGAACTTAATTTGCCAGGCACTGTGCCAAGCATTTAATGATTATTAATTCAATGAATAATAAAAAAAAAGAAAGAAAAACAATGATTAATCCCTCAGAGAAGGATGAACTCCTACGAAACAGGTACTTTTAGCCCCATTTTACAGATGAGGAAAATGACGCACAGAGAAGTGCAGACCCAGGTGGGGAAGGGGCTTGTTGGCCTCCCCCTGTGCCCTCCTCCCAGGCCAGGGTCTGGGCCACACCCAGATGAGTGGGGAGACAGTAGAGTAAAGAGAGAACATGCAACACAGCTTGGCGCGTGCCATGGCAGAGGTGGGAACAAAGTGGTGTCGTGGGCACGGAGAATGACAGGACAGGCGTTGTTGGGGAGCACGAGGGAAGGCTAGACCAAGGGGAGCTGATGTTTGAGGTGTCTGGAAGGTGAAGGAAGAGCTCACAGAGTGGAAATGATGCTGCCCATCCCACCCCCCCAACACCACCACTAAGAGCCACAGGAGCCAACAGGGTGTGGAACAGCCCGGGGGCACAGCAGCAGGCCAGGTTCTCCTGAAGCAAGGGAGGGCAGAACAGGAGAGAACCGAGGCTGCGGAGAAAAGCTCAGACCTACGTGTAAGGTGATCCAGCAGAGAGCCAGCTGGGGAGTCAGAGCCCCATTTCCTTTCTCCTCAGGCCCTCTCACCACTGGCTGGGTGTCAGAGGGCAGGGGGCCCCGGTAGAGCCTCCTGGGACACAGGGCAGCACGGAGAATGCTGCAGAGTGGGTCTGGGAGCACAAAGGGAGAGATGCAGCCCACATTTCCGAGCTCTTAAAATCTTGGAGCCCTGGGCACCGTGGAGGTACTTCGTATATATTCACGTATTTAATCCCCACAACGGCCTGAGGAGGCAGGTGTTCCTTGATCGGAACATTATTTAATTTGCTCTTGCTCTCTTTCTCACTCCCCGGGTGCACACGTGGAGTTGTATTTGCAGGAGCTGAATGTGGTTTGCTCTACCCCAAACCCGTGCAGCTGTACTGAAGGGCCAGTCCATATGGTGGAGGAATGCTGGGACATGATGCTGGGTAGGGCCCAAGGCTAAACCCAGCATTTGCCTCAAGTGCCCCAGACAAGGGGCCTGAACCCCCACTCCCCCCACCATACAGACTGAGAGCAGACAGGCCCATCAAGCATCAGCCAGAGAAGGCTGCCTTGGGACGGAGGGGACCAGACACAAGGTGGGCGGGGAAGGAGGGATGGAGATGATAAAGTCTTTGTAGGTGGTGGGCTCCTTTAGGGTTTCTGTGCCCGTATCAGGAGAGATTCAAGAAAAGGAAAGACTTTTTTTTAAAAGATTTTATTTATTTATTGAGAGAGCGTGCAAGAGAGAAAAGAGAGTGCGTATGCGCACGAGCAGGGGTGATGGGGGTGGGGTGCAGAATGACTGGGGGCTCCATTCCAGGATCCCAGGATCGTAACCTGAGCCAAAGGCAGATGCTTAAACCGACTGAGCCACCCAGGGGCCCTGAAAAGGAAAAGCTTTTAAAATCTAATTAGAAAAAGAAGACATAGTGTCTTGCACGCAGTAGTTGCTCGATAAACGTGTATTAGACAAATGCATACAAAAAGTTGTATCTGGTAAGTGGATACCCTGTGGTGGTTAGAAAAAAGGCAGAGGTTTTAGAGCCTGGGGGCATGAGTTGGAGTCTCTGCTCTGCTGCTTCCTCGGGTCTTTCCTCATCGGTCCGGTGTGGTGATGATATCCATGCACATCAGAGGGTGGTTAGAAGGTTAAAGAGAATTCATGTCAAGTTCCTCAGACACAGCTGGCAGTCAGTAAGTGAGAGTATGGCCTGAACAAGCGAACAAGAAGTAGTCCAAGAACTGGCTTCAGGAACCCCCTGCTCTAGGGCACTTTGTGTCATTCTCCTGATCCCCGGCGTTTAGGGTAAAGCACACACCCGGCACACAGTGGGTCTTCGACAGCACCGTGCCGTGCAGAGGCGCACAGTGCCCACAGGTGCCTGCCCGATGAGGAACACACACCAGTTGCTCTAGTCCAGAGCCTTCCTTCTACCCTCTTGACTCAGCCCTGGCTCACCACCTTCCTGGCACTCCTCCGCACACGTCGGCCATAGCCTCCTGGTTCTGTCCCTCTTAGCTCTGTTCCAGTGGTCCCAGAAGAATGGGTCACAGACTTGGACAAGACCACCTTGTCTTGTCACAGCTGAACGCTGCCTTCATTTAAGGGGAGTCCGAGCCCCGTCTTGGAGAGTCTTTCCTGACTGTGCGCAGCTCAGGGCTTCCTCACCCACCTCCCAGCCTGAGGCCTTTCTCACCCTCTTTCTCAGACGTGGGTTAAAGAGAAAGCCAAGACTACAGCGGCGTGTAGAGATTCACACTGTACCGCCCCAGGGGGTGGAATTTGGGGCTTTGACCCACCGGTTCCCCTGGGATCGAGGCGCTAATGAAACAGCTCCTGACCCCGACCTTTGAGTCCCAGCCATTGACGTCAGCAAACTTGAAATGATGTAACTTGACTCTCCCCCTGGGGGGGAAGCGGGGGACTGAAGGGGCCTGGAGAGGTGAAGGAGTGGCCAGGAGGCTGACTAGTGGACAGAAGTCAGGGCCAAGGCAGTCTAGACCAGGCCAGGCCAGGGTGGAGTGGCCCCTAACACTGGAGGCACGGAAGACGGCCGGGGACTTCTGGTGGGTGGCATGTGCTATCTGAGTGAATGGCCCAAATCCTTTCTAAAGGCAGTTATCCGGCACTATAGCCACCATCAGGTAAGACAGTGGGCTTCTTCCGGACTGGGGAGCTGACCCTGGCATGGCCACTCTAGATCCTAGAGACATGGCCATGAGGGTGAGCAGCAACACTGCTGTCATGGGGGTGTGTCACTGTCATGGGGGGGCAGGTGTGTGCATATGAAGGTGTGTGCCCCGAGGGATGAGGGTCACACATCCGGATGTGCAGAGGCACTCTCGTGGCCCCATTGGGGTGATCCTTGTGTGGCTGATGGGGTCAGAGGACCAGCCTGGCCCCCGGCTGCCCTCCTTTTGCAGCCCAGCCCTGTCGGGATGCTGGGGAGTGGCAGTGGCCTCCCTCTCCCTGGGGTCTGCTGTGGGCGTGCTGGGCCTCGGTCTAGAACTCTGCCCTTGGGTTTTCTAGGTGGATTTTCTGATTGAAAATGATGCAGAGAAGGACTATCTTTATGACGTGCTGCGGATGTATCACCAGTAAGTGGGCAGGGTCCAACACCTGTGGGCCCCCCCAGGGACCTCTGTCTATAGGGAGCCCTTGGGTGGGTTGTTCTGAGACAGGGGAATCTCCCCTTCCCATTCTGGGGAGCTCTGGGAGGGAGGCAGATGCTCCATGCTCCTGGGAATCGAACGGACACATCCTTCACTTGCCTCAGCAAATATTCACTCCAATACTCAGCGTGTGGCTCTTTGCTAGGAGCTGAGGGTACACCAGGGAACAAGTCAGCCTGGCTGCTGCCCTCAGGTTGCTTGTAATCCAATGAGGGAGGCTGTCAAGAGAGCTTGAAAAGAATATGATTGCTGAGATGGAACCATAAATGCCAGAGGGCCCCAGACACACGTCCGTGGTCATTCACCTGCTTCTTTATTCATTCAGCCACATTCTAAGCTCCTGCCACTTGCTGGGCACCATGCGGAATCTGGAGATGAATAAGATCTACGTTCTTTCTTCCAGTAACTCGTGGCCTAGTGGGGGGAGTATACAGACTCTACAAACACAAAGAACTCTAATAGAAGTTGCAGGAAGATAACTGCTAAGGTGAAGTAAAAGCCAGATGGGAAGAAAGGAATCTTGCTTCTAATCATGGGGGGAGGGGGAGATGACCAAGAAGGCATGAGCTACGTTTTGAAGGACAAGAAGGGTGTGGACAGGAGGAAATATCAGAGGACATTCCAGGCGGAGAGATCAATTATGACTACAATTATGACTACTGGGCTTTTTTGTGCAGAGACACAGAAGCACAGGGGGCAAATGGGAAATGACAGGTGATCTGGGGGAGCAGAACTCAAGGCACACAGGACCAGCCACGGGCCTGGAGCAGCTCCACAGAGACAGGTCATGGAGGCCCTGAGCCTGCTGAGGAGAAAGGGTGGTGGCCTCCGGGCCATGGGGAGCCATTGAAGGGTTTTGAGAAGGAGAGTGACTTACACTTAGAAAATATGAGACGAACATGACCAGGTTGGTGGCAGCTGGAGAAGGGCAGGCCAGAGATGCTGAGGGTCTGAACGGGGCAAGGAGGAGTCATATGAGAAATACTATGAGGGCAGACTTGACAGAGCTTAGCTGTGGAGCAGAAGTGGGGTCATCAGCATCTCCTATGAAGTTTCCTGGCTGGAGAGATCCTGGGCTTCAGAAGTAGGCAGAGCTGAGTTTGAGTCCTGGTTGAGTTCATCTGTAGAATGGGTTAACAATCCCTACCTCACCAGTTTCCCTGCGACATTTATTGGGAAACAATGAGGCTCTTACGAAGTACCTGGCCCAGAGTTAGGGCCTCTGGGCTTTTCAGGAGCATTCTATCCATTTCCAGGGCCTGGACCCAGTGGGTGGGGACCCAGCCTGGGACTGCTGCCTCTGGGAACCCTTGGGTGTCAGAGGCCATGGCCATGGGTGGAGTTCCAGGTGTTCCCGGTGTCTCTGCAGAACCATGGATGTGGCCGTGCTCGTGGGGGACCTGAAGCTGGTCATCAATGAACCTAGCCGCCTGCCACTGTTTGACGCCATCAGGCCCCTGATCCCTCTGAAACACCAGGTGGAGTACGACCAGCTGACACCCCGGCGCTCCAGGTACAGAGGGCGCTGCCAGGCTGGAGGAAGGGGTGGGAAAGGTCACCTGGTTGAACGGGGTCACTCACTCATGAGTGGGTCAGTGGTGGCCGTCAGGCCGGCACTGGGCCCTCACTGACTTCTCCTGCGGCAGGAAGCTGAAGGAGGTGCGCCTGGACCGTCTGCACCCCGAAGGCCTCGGCCTCAGCGTTCGTGGGGGCCTCGAGTTTGGCTGCGGGCTCTTCATCTCCCACCTCATCAAAGGCGGTCAGGCAGACAGTGTCGGGCTCCAGGTGAGTGAGCAGAATCCAGTGGAATGGGGGGGTCAGGGCCTCAGGCTTCCTGTCTCCCGACAGAACGTGGTCCCCTTGCCTTTCTGGGACTCTGGGGGAGGAAGAGGCTGGCACATCCTGACAGATTTTCCTCAGGCCCATAGACATCAGGCTGCAGGCAACTGCCTATTTTCTTCAGTCACCCTGGGAGCCTGGCTGCTGCATTTAACATCCCCTCCCCTACTCCCCAAAGGAGGAGTGTAGTTACATCCTGGCACCTGGAGCTTTGGACAGGTAGCCTTTAACTGGAAGGGAAAAAGAATTCCCAGTGTAGTGTGGTGTTTAAGAGCATAGATCCTCAGAGCCAGACTCTCCTGGCTTTTCTGTTCATGAGCTATGGGACTGTGATGATCTGACTAAACCCCATGCCTCAGTTTCCTCATCTGTAAAATGGGGATAATGATAACACTCCTACCTCATCAGGTTATCATGAAAAATAAGTGAATTCATACTATAAAGTACTTATAAAAGTGCCCAGCACACGGTACTATGTGTTTGTTAAGTAAGCAGAGAGGGAAATTAACACCTATATTGTGCCGGGCGACATGCTCACTACCAGTTCTCACTGTATCGTCTCCATCTTAGGGAGTTAATAGAGCCTCAGAGACTTGATTAGAGTTGGAGCCAGTAAGTGGCAGAGTCAGGATCTGAACCCAGGTCTCCTGACTGCCAAGCCCAGGGATCTCTCTTGAGCACCCCAGGTGCCTCTCCCTTCAGGTCCCACACCTCCGTGTCTGAGCAGAGATGGGCCAACCTCCAGATCTCGCTCCTGCTGGAGCCCAGAGCTGTGTTCTTATGTGTCCAGATAGAAGAAGCCCTCCCAGCCCCTCCCAGAACTGCCAGCATGTTTGTTATCAGGCTGCCAAGAGAGGGGCTTCAGGGGGCTTGAAGCCTGGTTCAGACCCCGTGGAGGGGGAGGTGGGAAGTGGAAGCTGACAGACATCGCTTTGTTCTAAATCCCTGTCTCACGGCTCGCCAGTAGCAGCTGAAATTTCAGCCACTTCATTACCCCTCTCCTGTGGGGCACATTTTCCAGCCCAGAAACACAGCCAGAGAAAAGACATAATGAGCTCCTCTCTTGGCATCGCCTGAGGCCCTCCTTTTTTTCCAGGGCGAGCTCTCTTGCTAGGACAAGCATTTCTCAATGATGCCTCATGATTGGGGACATCGGGGCATTTTTGCCTTCCCACCTGTTTCTCAGGCTTATAAATTATCTTCTCTTTCTTGGGCTGACGGGCTCATCTGTCCTTTGTGCTCCTGTCCCTCAGATCGTCATTTCATTGTGGCCTTTGCACAAAGGGCCTTTTGCAGGGCTCCATGCTGGAGCGAGAGTGAGAGGAAAGCTGATAGTGTAGCCTGAGCCAGGGGCTGTGTGGGAATCATTCTGACTGGGGTCCCCAACAGGTTCCCTTTAGGAACAAGACAGGAAACCTCACTCAGAGGAACTTGGGGAAAATGTCCACCTCCATTCACCTGTCTGGGGTTCATGTTTCTGGGAAGATCTCGTGCCTGAGATCTGAAGACAAGAGAAAATTCTGGAAGGCAGGGGAGAGACATGTTCAGACACATCCCGGCTGGACTGAAGGTCTGCTGATTTGACCTGTTCGGTCCACCTACAGGATTATGTTGGGTTTTTTTCTCAGGTGTGTCCTGTCTGAAGGTAGGCCGTCTGCTCGGCATAATGTTCTCTATCATCCAGGGCTAGAGAACGATTCTGTGTTCCTGGGTTGTCCCAGCCATAAAATGTGCAGAGTAATCTCTGCTTTTCCTATGGGACTTGAGGTCACCTGTGACAGGTGGCAAGAATCCAGAGAGGACAGGATGCTGGGATTTGCAGCCAGGCTTGGCCAGGTGCCCTTCCCCTCTGCTTCCAGATGCCCAAGAGACACGCTTGTTGTCAGTAGGGGAGACCTGACTTCAGATCCCAGCAATTCTGATTACTAACCAGGTGACCTCGAGCAAACCACTTGCATTCTCTGAGCCTCAGTTTCCTCATCTGATTAACAGAAACCGAGTTGCTATAAAAAATAGGTGTAAGGGGCGCCTGGGTGGCTCAGTTGGTTAAGTGTCTGCCTTCAGCTCAGGTCATGATCTCAGGGTCCTGGGATGGAGTCCTAAGTTAGGCTTCCTGCTCAGCGGGGATTCTGCCTCTCCCTCTCCCCTCCCTCTGTGCTCTTTCTGTCTCAAATAAATAAATAAAATCTTAAAAAAAAAAAAAAAAGTGGATTCGAGGAGGTAGCCCAGCTGCTCTCCTCGCATGAGGTGTCCCCAGAAACCTAGAGAGTTCTTTAGCGAGCCCCCCTCCCTCTGGCACCTTTTTCGAGTTCCTTGCCACTGTCATCAGGTCCCTGAGAAGATTGGGGTCTGTGTTGAGGTGTGCAAAGGAAGCATTCAGATGGTACTGAGTAGGTCGTATTGAGAAGTACTGAGAAGGTTACACTGTGGGGATGTTGTAGACTGTGGGAGTTGGCCTAACCAGACCCCTCACAGGCTGTGTGCCCGCCCAGCACCCAGACCCCACAGAGTCAAGTTGTGTCCCCCACATGTACCAACAGGTCCCAAAGTGACAGCATATGTGGTGTGAGTGAAGCCGCCAGCTGGCTTGGGCTGACCTCAGGCTGGAGAAGAGGGACACCCAAGAGCCCATCCCTATTTTGCAGCTAATGGCCGTGTGACCTTACACAAAACATCACCTCCCTGGGCCTCAGCTTCAGCTGATGTCTGAGGGTTCTTCTAGCCCCGCAGCTATGAAGTGAGGAGCTTCAGGATTGATCCCGAGAGCCAGGATGCTTGGAGGGGCCCCCAGCAGTGTCCAGCAGGCGATGAGCTCACCACAGATCTGTGTCCAGGCTGACCCTGCAGGCCCGCGAGCCCCTGTCTCTCCCAACCTAATGAGGCCTGAAGTCCTGCGAAGAGGGCGGGAGTATTTAGGGCTCCGGCTGGACGACTGATAGCAGTAGCGACCGTTTGATGCCTGACTCTATGCCAGGGGCTGGCCGACTTAACACAGACATACTTACTTAATTCTTGCAGCAACCAGAGCCTTTCCTCAGTTTACAGATGAGAGGAATTGAGGCCCAGAAATTTCAAGGGACTTGCCCAAGGTCCTTTTTCCTCTTCTGGGCACAGCATCCTTAGGCATTCTGAATGCGCCAGCGTTGGCATATCGTTGTAGGCTTTTCTATAGTACAGCCTCGAGCAAAACGAGGTTGTCCTGAACCCCTGCTAACTGCACCATCCAGGTGCCCTAACACCCCCTGTTCTTAGGAGGTTGTCTAAAATTTAAAAACACATCAGCAGGGCCGATGGTGGTTCCACATGTGCTAAGTGTGTTTGTGACAGGATCAAGCGTGCTTTCCTTATTGAAGAGCAGAAGATCGTGGTGAAAGTGTTGAAAGCACAAGCACAGAGTCAGAAAGCTAAATAAAAAATGAAGATATTTTTGAGTAATAAAAATTTTTTTTAAAAAGAATTGCTAGAAGAGAATCAGCTAGAAGCAGGGGTTTGAATACAGGTTATCTGATGCCAAAGCCTTGTGTTTATTCAGCAGTCTTTCTTACTCCCAGCATGGGAATTCAGAGGTCAGGCCTGTGGCAGACTTACAATGTCCCCTGAGCATCCATAGAGTGGGAAGAAGTCGTGTGTTTGTCAGTGATGTGAACTTGAGTCAGGAATCATGGAAGTTCCCCACCCTGACTCAGTTATGGTGTTTCAGTGATTAACAAGGTCAGGAGAGCCTTCTCCTTGGGGTGGGGTGGGACAAAGGCCAAGGAAGAGCTGCTTGAATCTAGGTGAAGGGTTGTCCTTTTCGTGGGATCCAGAGCCTAATGGTGACCCAGTGGGGCAAAGGGGGCACTGGACTTAGGGGACAGAATCCCAAGTTCTAGTCTCAGCTCTGTTACCCACCCTCTGTGCCTCTCACCTCCCCCGTTGGATCTCCCATCTGCCAAATGGGCCAGAAAGACTGCTTGGACATGTCGCTACCATGGGACCCCCTCAGGCTGATGGAGAGTGGCTTGGTTGTAACAAGGTACTAGGGAGCATGCCAAGATTTCTTCTGAGGGAAGGCATGGTCATCGTCCCTTTTCTGGGAGAGCAGGCCTAGAGCCTCTGGGGGCAAGCCTGTCTTGCTGCCGGATGCCCCCTCAACCCGGTGCTCATTCCCTCTGTCTGTGGCCAAGGTAGGGGATGAGATTGTGCGGGTCAATGGCTACTCCATCTCCTCCTGCACCCACGAGGAGGTCATCAACCTCATCCGCACCAAGAAGACTGTGTCCATCAAAGTGAGACGTGAGTGAGGCCAGAGGGCATGGGGCGCTGATGGAGGCATGGGCTAGGGTGGGGTCGGCAACGGGGTCCCCAGCTCCTGGGAGAGGAAGGGAGGGCAGAGGAGCCGTCTTAACCCCCCTGCCTTTCTCCCACAGACATCGGCCTGATTCCTGTGAAGAGGTGAGTAGGACCCGCCTCTGTAGACAGACCCTTCCCTGCGGGCTCAGGGGCCTGGCACTGGCTGCACGGTCTGGCGTCGACCAGGCTGGCACTGCTCCCGGGCCAGCGGTAGCTGGAGGCTCCCAACGGGCAGATCTGGATTTGGAGCCTAGCTCCTCCAACATCTCTAATAACTGCTCTGCTCCTTTCCCTGTCCCCAGCTCCCCAGATGAACCCCTCAAATGGCAGTACGTGGATCAGTTTGTGTCGGAATCTGGGGTAAGGGCCAGGATACCTGCGATGCGGTCTGGATGGGGTTGTCTTCAAGGAGGAGCAGCCGGTCCCACAGGGAGGGCTTGCCCCAGAGATGTGCGTCCAGGGGCTTCCGACGGGCCCTCAGGGCATCCAGAATGTCCCTGCGGGTGGTGGGCCTTCAACCAGGCCCAGCTGGGGCAGACATACCCCCCAGGGACATAATGGTGAGCAGTCTCATGCGGGGGGAACAGCAGTGCTTGCTCTAAAGGGCTTTATGAAATCAGGAGGCCACTTACACACATGTGGACGCCCAGTGACCCTTATCCCATCCTTCCTCCAGGGTGGGCGAAGCAGCCTGGCCTTCCCCGGCAGTCGTGAAAACAAGGAGAAGAAGGTCTTCATCAGCCTAGTAGGATCCCGGGGCCTTGGCTGCAGGTGGGTGGCTGGCATGCCCTGAGGCTCACTCATGGCCAGGAGACCCCAGGAGACCCCTAACACCTCTCCCCTTTCTCACCGCTGCTTCTGAGGAGATGCTACTTCTCGGTGCCTGTTTTCTTCCCTGAGGTTCACAGCAGCCCTGTACGTCCAGAGGGACAGCTCTAACAGGCCCATTGTACAGACGACAAAACTGAGGCCCAAAGGCAGAGCCATGTTCCTTCAGTGGGCCCTCAAGTCACTGCAAAAGGAACCTGTCCAGCCTGACATCTCTGTCATAGTTCCTGTGTCATTTATTATCTTGTGGTCTTCCTTAAGTGGCATCCAGGGAATTGCAAACAGGCCTCAGGCCATGTGGGGTGTTCTTATTAAGCACACAGGTGCTACAGTTACAGATCTATGTTCCCGCCCCCGCTCCGCCACCTAGGAGCTCTAGAAACTCGGGCTAGTCACTTAGCCACTCTGAGCCTAGTTTCCCCCTCTGTAAATTGGGGTTAAGAATACCCACAAAACCAGTTGTTGTGAGGAGGGTTGAGATGGCAAAAGTAGGCTCAGTGCCTAGTAGGCGGTAAGGAGCCGCCAAACATTAGCAACCATTATGTGAGGTTTTTGTATTATTTCCATTCATTCATTTTTATTCAATACTTTTTTGCCAAGATAGGTGATTAAAAAAAAAAAGTCCCTCCTCCCTAAGAGATTACACTGTAGAATACAGTGAACATGGAGACCAGCCACTGGAGAGTTACAGCAGAGAGTGGCAAGGACTCTGATGGAGCTGTGTTCTGCGTCAGAGATAGGCACATAGGTCTCCCATCCCAGGCTCTTTCTAATCAACTGGTGGTGGCTGCCTGGAGTATGGCATTTGACCCTTGAATAACATAGGGATCAGGGGCGCTGACCCCCAGCACCATCCAAAATCCAGACATAACTTTTGACTCCCCCCAAATTTTATCTACTAATGGCCTACTGTTGTCCGGGAGGTCTTACCGATCACATAAACGGTTGCTTAACATGTACTTTGTGTTTTACATATTATATACTATATTCTTACAGTAAAGGAAACTAGGGAAAAGAGACTGTTGTTAAGAAAATCGTAAGGAAAAAAAAATGCTTTTACAGCACTGTACTGTAAGAAATCCACATATAAGTGGACCCATGTAGTTCTAACCCAGGTTGTTCAAGAGTCCACTGTGCTTTGAAAAGAACTCTAAGGCTGTATCTAAGTTTAGTGGGAAAGAGTGCTGCAATTGATTAGTGACGTCTGCCACAGATGTGGGAGGGGAAAATGACGTACAAATGCCATCCTTGGTGGAGGTATATTGGGAGTACTGAGGAGGGAGGAACTAGCTGAGGCTTGGGCTAGAGTAAGGAGTTTGGTGAGAACCTTGTAGAAGAGATAGCATTTGAGTCTTAAGGAATGACTAGGAAAGTGCTAGAAAGAGAAAAGAAACAGTGTGTGCCATATATTGGGTGAGGGATTGCGCAGCGGGGAATGACAAATAGTTTTTTGTGGCTGTTGCCTCAGGAAAATGAGGCCGGACAGGTAAACAACAGAGCACCATGGGTAACTGAGCCTCATGGGTGACCTGGGTCCTGAGGGGCCAGAGCACTGGACATGCGGGAAGAGGGGACAGGGCACTGGGAATGAACAATGCTGCAGGGATGAGCAGCACCTCATCTGCATTTCCCATCTCTTCCGCAGCATTTCCAGTGGGCCTGTCCAGAAACCTGGCATCTTTATCAGCAATGTGAAGCCTGGCTCCCTGTCTGCCGAGGTGGGGTTGGAGGTGAGCGACCCTGGCATGGCCCCAGTGGGGGGACGGGTCAGACGATGATTGCAGAGCAACAGAAACACAGGCCTTCCCACACAGCCCTCTCTTAGCAGCCACTGGCCGATGACTCCTACCCACCCCCATGGGAAGCTCACATTCAACCTTTCTACAGTCTTCTCCAGCTCTGAGAGCCTTTGGTCCTGAGCTTGGAAATGTAGTAATAATAACTGACATTCACTGAGTGTTTAATAGGTAGGACATTGTCCTAAGACCTTTTAAATTTATACAAATTTATAAGAACTCTAGGGACACCTGGGTGGTTCAGTCAGTTAAGCATCTGCTTTTGACTCAGGTCAGGATCCTGGGGTCCTGGGATCCTTGCTGCTCAGTAGGGCGTCTGTTTCTCCCTCTCCACCTGCCCCTTCCCCTGACTCATTCTCTCTCTGCCCCAAAATAAATAAATAAATAAAATCTTTTTAAAAAATATAATTTACAAGAACTCTGAGAATTAGGTACTGTCATTATCTTCATTTTACAGGTGGAGAAACAGAGACCTGCAGAAAGTGTGTGCTTTTTCCACGATCATGTACCTAGGGTGATAGGGCTGGGATTGAAACCTAGGTGGTCTGGTGCCAGAGCCAGAACCCTTTCTCTCTACTTTGGACAAGTTACTCCTTTTTCTGTGCTTCAGTTTCCTCTAGGGAAATATCCTTCCTTCTAGAGTCATTGTGTGGATTAAATGAATTAATACATATGCTTCAGGCTGTGCCTGGCATGTAGTAAGGGATTGACAAATGTTAGCTATTATACAAATTATTACTATGGCTCAGCATAGCCTCTGCTATATGAGAAACCCAAAGGCTCCTATGTCTACAAACTGAGTTTTTAAAGTGAATGTCATAAATTAAGCCAAAGGAATGAATCTCTAAGGGTATAATATTTGACAGTTAATAAAAGAGATATGAAGTGGAGGTATCCTGGGAGCTTTCTAACTGCTGTATTCATCAGGAAGAATTGAGGTGCTGCCACTTCTGACCCTGGCCACAAGGGGAAGCCCTTCCTGTGGATGAGTGGGTTTACAGGTAGTGCAAACATGCTGATCCCTCTCCATTTCTCCACCAGACAGGGGACCAGATTGTCGAAGTCAATGGCATCGACTTCTCCAACTTGGACCACAAGGAGGTGAGATGCGGGGTCTTGGGTCGCTGGCCATTATCATGTCTGCTGTTCGCTTCTCTTCTCCCTCGCCCTGCCACGGGGTCTGAGACTGTCTGTGCTCCCTGGAGGCCTCAACTGCTCTGGTCTGTCGGGCTTCAGCCAGCTGTCCTCTTGTCCCCTGACCAGGCCGTGAACGTACTGAAGAGTAGCCGCAGCCTGACCATCTCCATCGTAGCTGGAGCTGTAAGTCCAGAATGCCCTGGTAGGAGGCCCCTAACCCCTGACCTCCAGCCCCAGCCATTCAGACCCCTGATCTCGGCCACAGCCTCCTGAAAAAGGCCAGAGGGTCTCCATTCCTGAAGCTCTGACAGAGCGGAGGGAGAGATCTCTGCCCAGCCAGGAGAAGCTTGCTCAGAGACGACAAGGAGCCACAGTGCCTGACACGGGGGCCACGGTGATAAGAAAACAACCTGCATCCTGGTCCCCGGGGCTGTGGCAGTGGATGCCCAGGTTCCCCGGGAGACTGAGCCGGGGGCCTCTCTTCACTCCCCGAGGGCCGGGAGCTGTTCCTGACAGACCGGGAGCGGCTGGAGGAGGCCCGGCAGCGCGAGCTGCAGCGGCAGGAGCTTCTCATGCAGAAGCGGCTGGCGATGGAGTCCAACAAGATCCTCCAGGAGCAGCAGGAGATGGAGCGACAGTGAGTGGAGTGTGGCCAGCCAGGCCTCCCCTACCCACCCCCTACCCGATGTGTCCTGGGCCACCTTCATCCTGCCTTCATCACATGGGCTCAGGGGTGATCGGTGCATCCACCCCTTGTCTCCAGACCACCAAGCTCTTCCCTTGTAGCTGAGGAGAGCCTCTGACTTCCAAAACCCAGGGGTGCGGAAAATGAGGATACTACTAGCAGTAGCTAACATTTGTTGAGTATCAGTTGTGGGGCTGGCATTGTATCGGGGCCAGTAGTTATGTTTTACTTAATTCCCACAATAGCTCTGGAAGATATGAGGTATTAACCCATTTCACAGGTGAGGAGACTGAGTGGTCTTATAACTCAGAGAGGTTAAGCCACTTGTGAACCAAGTCACATGCAGCCAAGCTGGGTGGGATTCACAGCTGTCTGTGGTAAGAAGGCCCACTCTTCCCGGGGTTGGTTGAGATGATAAACTGAGATAATAAATGTGGTGAGCCATTCACACACACACATCAAGACCTACTGTCAAAATCCAAATCCGGATACATCCTAGGAGTATAAAAAGAATTTGGGAAAGGAAGGTGGACAAGATCGTCATCTCTTCCCCATCACAGAATTAGCCTAGAGAACCGGCTCTGGAAATACCTTTATCCGTTGGCCTGGCCTTGACCAGCAGCCCTGACTATATGGGGTCTGGGGCCCTCCTCCTGGACAACCTCGCTCCAGCCAGGCCCTGCCTATCCTCAGTCACTTTATCTAAGTGTTCGCAGGTTGACACGGAGTCTGGCCTCCTGCGATCAGCCTCCCATCCCTGGCAGCGCAGAGTCTCGGCTCAGCAGTGCCAGACAGAACCACACCAGAGCCCAGGGCCCAGATTTTCTTGGACCTGCTCCCCGGGCATCCAAATATGGTCCAGGCATCCTTGGAAGGGAGCCTGGAAGAAAAATTTTAAACCTTTCTCAAATCAGGAATTAGCTACAAGAAGAGTGAACTTCTCTCGCATGGGCTCCAACATGCCAATGTGAACTTGTGTTTCAGAAGGAAAAAGGAAATTGCCCAGAAGGCAGCAGAGGAGAATGAAAGATACCGGAAGGAGATGGAACAGTGAGTGCCCGGGTCCACGTGTCTGCACACACCTGTCTGTGTCAGGATTGTGGCTGGCCAGAGGCCACCTCCAGGCCTAGTTTTCCTGGCCCTCTTGTCCCCTGATGGATCCTCCTTTATTTGTAGCCATTCTGTAGACCTAGGAAAGCCTGTCATGTTGGGGTAACTAGAACACGGTCCTATAATCCCCAGGCTGGCGTTCCCACTCACTGTAGAATACAAGAACCAGGGCCTGTGTTTTCTTCACCACAACTGGAGCCGCATGGCCTCTCCCAGGCTGTGTAGGGTTTCCCGATAGGCAGACGGGGAGCCTGCAAAAGTCCTGACCCCAGTCACAGGCATGGGGATCTTATTTCAGGATTATAGAAGAGGAGGAGAAGTTCAAGAAGCAGTGGGAAGAAGACTGGGGTTCAAAGGAGCAGCTGCTCTCACCTAAAACCATCACCGCCGAAATGCACCCAGTACCCCTTCGCAAGCCTAAGTGTATGTATCACATGCCGGGGGAGGGGCTTCCTTCTGGGGCCGGGGGTTTGGGGAGTCTCTAGACAGAGATGCAGGTCTTCCTCCATTTACCACCACCTCCCCAGGTGAAGAGCCCATGGCTCCCTGGGCTGCATTTTCTTCATGGAGGGGCAGCCTTGTGCCAGGGCCCCGGGATGGGAGGGATCTGTCTGTCCCATTGTCCCCGGGACCGGGCTCTCCCCCACAACAGAGACTCAGACAGGTGGATGGCTCCCCATGCCCTGGGGCTGCTGACGAGGGAGCGGAGAGCTGTGGCAAAAGCAAGCAGCTCATGGGATCATCTCGGTTTGCTGGGGGACATGTCGACATCCTACCTGGTTGTGAGTCAGAGCTGGGTGCAACGGCAGCCAGAAAGAGGGGAAGTGCTCATGCTGGAGAAGACACTGGGATTCTAAGGCTGATGGGTAACTGTGGGGAGAGCTTACCTAAATTAGGCGCCCCTTCCACCTGCATCCCCGTGTGTGCACTAGGGTCACCCCCCTTCAAGGATGGAGCTGGGAAGAGGACTGAGACCCCTCTTAGACCCACACTCTGGCCATCCTGGGGCCTCAGCTCCCTCTGCCCTTCGCACCTCCTTTTTTCATTGGTCCTGGGTTCTTACCTCCAATTTCAGGGCGGGCCTCCACCACCTGCTCCCTGGTCCACCTGCCAACCCCAGCTGCCAGGATGTCTCTTCATGGGGCAGCTCACACCCCCAGGCCAAAGTGGGGGCTCACACTCCATGCTGCTCCAGTGGGCTGGTAGTTGGGGGCCATAGCATCCACGAGTCCAAGATTCCAGACTGAGCCTTACTCTCACTTTATGTGACAAAGACCCAATTCTACCGCAGCTGATTATGCTCAGCTGACCTGGGAACCTCTAGAGATGGGGTGAACTTATACCTAAGAACCAAGATTCCTCATCTCTGCTGTGTTGCAACCATTTGGGATCTTGCAATGGGGTCTGGACAACTCTGGCCCCAACTTTGGAGCCTACCTGAGCCCTAGAAGGACATCATCTTCCCAACACAGTCAACGAAAGAGGTTGGGCAGGGCATCTGGATGGTTCCATTTCACCCCTCCCCAGTTCGGGGCAGACATCTGCTAGCACATTCCTTCCTGGCTGTAGGGCAGGGTATCATCTCCCGCTCCTCTCCGAAGGACAAAGCAAGCTCTCATAAGCCTCCCCCAACGACAGTTGGTATTAGTCGAGGATGTGGCCAGAGCTAAATTCCTGGTGAATAGTCTGTTTTAGTCAGGGAGCTAATTTGCTCTTATGAGTGAAACAGGAGCTTCAGGAGGAGAGAAATCGATTTTAATTGCTTCTCATGAAAGTAATCCCAGTCAGTTTAGTACCTTTCTAGAAATTGGGTCTTGGCTTCAGAGCAAAACACACCCTCTCAGGAACTATAAAAAATAAAAACCCTTTCTCTAGCTAGCTATTCATTTAGTGCTCTTAAACCAAATCCATCTTCTTGAATAAAAGGAGCACGAATTCCCTTTGCTTGAAGGTATAAATGTCTTCTAAGGGAATGCACGAAGCATGGGATTGATGTCCCGAGCCTGCCTGCCTGAGCTGGCAGCTGCTGCTTCCGTCCAACTCTATATGCACCAGCAATTCCATCTCATTTGGGAATGTCAGGATTGCAGGAAGGCCTCCAAGCCAGCTCAGCCCCTGCCTCTCTCCCCATCCCTGGGAGGCCAGAACTGTCCCTGTTACCCTGGGCCAGCAGGGACCAGGCCTCCGCTGCCTCCTCCTGGGCCACTCTTCAGCGCTGGGGCCCAGTTAGCCAATAGGTTATACCTGACTTGGGGGTTTGTGCCTGGGAGGGGTGGACCATACATTTTTGAACAGACAGGAAAGAGTGGGGAGCATCTCTTGCCTGGAAAAGGAAGCCGCTCATCCTAATTATGTTGGTGGGACTGGCTGCTTCTCTCACCAACACCTGTCCCAGGAGCATGGCCTGCCTCCCCATGACTGACCCAGCAGAGCCCCAGCATTCTTCTGAGCTGGGACAGATTGTCAAGAGACCCCCAGAAGAGCTTTCTTTAGCCCCAGCAAAAGGGAGGGGGATTATTAAGGTTCCCAGAGTTGGAAGGACCCTTGGGAGATGAAGAGATTTAAATAAGATATTACTAGGGTTTTCTCTCCATCAAGGACCCTAACCGTTAGCCTCCACCCCCAACACGCCCCATGGTTTAGAAGTTCAGGTTTTTCCTATCACACCATTAATTAGTCATTTGTTTTCCTATTGTTTTATTAAGTAGTCATTCTTGTTTGTAAGAAAGCATCAATGTTCCACCGTTGAGTAAACATAAACTGGGTCAAAAGCAAAGGAACTTAACTTATAGCCTTTTCATAGATGAATGGGCAAGTTCTTCTAATTAAGATTTGAAATATTAATAAGCAGCTCACAGCAGACTCATATACTCCCTTCCACAGTCCTAGGGAGGCCAATGGATGATCTGCTATTCTCCACACAATGTCAAAATTCATGTCTTAATAACCACACGTCTCCCCTTTACTCATTGGCATCTCCTCACCTACTCTGGATCCCCAACCCTGCCCACATAGCTCTGACATCCTCTGGGGACACAGAGTTCCCAAGGTGGTGAGAAGCAGCCAGGAGGACCTGTTCTTCCATTGTAAGCTCTTGGCACCAAATGTGTTTAATACTCAGATATTCCCATCCTCCGTCCCTCACTTCCCAAGCGTCAGCGGAATGCTCTGCAAAAGGTTTCTCACTTGGCTGTCAGATCAGAGGCCCCTGTCGTTACTCCATTTTGAGACAGGAAAACTAAAGCTACTGAGGTTGAAAACACTCCATGCACCCTCCCAGAGCAAAGCAGTTTGGTCTGGGCCTCCGAACCCCGTTCCTGCCCCTGACCTCACTATTCCTGGAGAGGAGGGTGTCGTAGGTCATCAGGCTCCTGGGAACCACCTCCAGCCTCTTGGTCTCCCAAGCCCCTCTCGGTTCACCAGCTTCCTCCTCTCTTCCCGGGTAGCTGATCAGGGAGTGGAGCCCGAGCTTGAGCCAGCAGAAGACCCGGATGGAGGCACAGAGGAGCAGGGAGAGCAGGTTTGCCGCCCCCGCTTCGCTCCTGGCCTTGCTGCTCTGCTTGCCCTGCCCACCGCCTCCTGCTAGCTGTACAGACACCCAGCCCTAAGGAGCTGGTGGGGACCACGGGTGGGTGCAAAGCTCCTGCAAGGCCGGCTTAGTCCAAGAACGGCATGCAAGACCCGAGGACAGGACTGGTGACTGGGCTGGAACATCTGCTGGTGCACACCAGAACAACAGAAAGAGGGGTTCAGATATTTAAGCACTGCCCAAGCCCAGGTCCTTCCTTTGATGCTCTGGCCTCTCCCTCAGGACTCCCTAGATATCCCCAAGATCCAGCAGGTAAGGGGTTAGAGCTTGATCCAGCAGAAGGCTTTCCACATCCTGTTCTAGAACTCTAGCTGGTCAGGGTGGGTAATTATCTAAGGGATTGCTGCTGGCCCAGGGAGCTTGAGGTTCAAGGTGTTTCCCTGTCCTGCTGTTGCCTGGGAGAGCAAGCAGCTGGTGCCCTGGTGATCTGGCTTTTCTGGGGGCGGATCTGCCCACTGCCGCCTGAGCTGCCTTTCCCAGAGGCGACCCCGGTCTTTGCCTTCTCTCTCAGCATCGACGGTGGAGCATGTGGGCTGCACCATGAGACAAGGCAGTGTTGTTCCATGTGACAGAAGTTCTAGGCAGAGCCCCAAGCTCGCCTTTGTCTCGAGCCATTCCTTGGCGGGAGGGAGGAGCCGTCAGTAGCGGCCCCCTTTCTCTTTCAGCAAGGCTCTGTGTTCGCACACTGCAGCTGTGATTTGGGCAAGCTCGTCCCCCCACAAGGGCTGTTTCTGGTTTTCTGGCACTGACTTCTGAAGCCAGTGTCCCGGGGAGAAGCAGGTTGGCGGGGCCCTCGGGAATCGGAGCCTGTCTCGGGCCAGCGTGGGGGCCTGCTTGGTGACCCAGGTGAGGCAGGGTGAGTCAGCCCAAGGAGCGGTTCTGCTGCTGTTGGGTCTGCCTGAGATCCCGACCCTGGGCTGCTGCCCGGGGATGACCTAGCCAAGCAGAACCGTGGCTCATCTCTTTGTTCTCTGTGTTCTCGTAGCCTTTGGGTGGTTTTATCGTTACGATGGCAAATTCCCGACCATCCGCAAGGTAGGACGCGAGATTGGGTGCTGTGCCGTTTGCCATTGGGTTTGCTGTGGGGTTTGGCCTTTCCAAACCTTGTTTTTGTTTTTTGTTTTTCCTGTGAACTCTAACCCGTGTGAGCCTGACCGTTCACTTGGAGGGCTGACCCTGTCCATGCGTCCCCATCAGGCTGACATCAAATGCCAGGGAGTGTCACAGAAGCATTGTGGGGGTGAGGGGGGAGATTCGGGGCGCGAGACCCGCCCGAGTACCATCTGGCACCGCCTGGGTCAGCATCAGCCCCAGAAGGCACAGGGCCGGGGTAGGGCCACAACAGGAAGCTTCTACTTTGTTCCTCTGTCAATGAGAAACAGAGGCCAAGACCAGAAGCCCCAGGCAGACAGTGGCAGATCAGGTTGGGTATACACAGCACAGGTTACCAGAACAGCCGTGCCAGACAGAGATCGGCTGCCAGGCAGGGAGCCGCCGCGTTGTTGAGATGAGCCACACCAATCCCAACACTCTCCTGGAAGCATCCACATGTGCCAGAATAATGCATTTTTCTGGTCCCTGGGCCTTGAATTTTCTCTCTAAATCTTATTACCACATCTCCAGGCCCCATAAAAGTCTCATCCTTTTTCTCTCTAAATCACTTTGACATTTGATTATGAAACTGCTGCTGTTAATGTCTGTAGATTGGATATTTGAGATGACCTGGCATTTGGAAGTCAGGCATCAGCATAAATCTGGGTGAACTCATTTAGGCATTAGCGCTCGACGGGGTCTTTCTCAAGGCATGTCGGTTCCGCCGGAAACCAGAGCGGGGACAGCTGGGTGACCTTGATGATATGTAGCTTCTCCCTGCCTGTAAAATGGGAATACCTGATGTTCAGGAAACTTCTCCCCCCTTCCTCCAACACAATGCTGTTGAAATAATAGATGGCAATATTATTCCTGACAGAAGTTGACATCTTTACCTAGGAACACAAATCATGACCCATATGGCACTGAATCAACTCAGGACACAGTACCACGGGGCATTCCTTTCCACATTGCTGTGGTCTCAGGAAGGACCCAGTCTCAGAAGACCATCTTTTTCATCCTACAGCCTGACTCTTAGGCTTAGGATGTCTCATTGGGTTGGATTTCTAATTCTTCTCCATGCGCTCTCTCTATTAGAACTCACCTAGAGAAGACGGTGCATGCGTGCACACACATATACATGCACACAGACAGGATTTTACTGGAAAAAATAATTAAAAGGAGATGGATAGGTAAAATCCTTTCCAGGTACAAATAACCAGCCAAATGTAAGAGAATGAGCATTTCCTCCACATACACACACACCTCTCGCAGGAAATCATGTCACTTGGAAATTGCTATTGGTAGAGGAGACCCATTTTCCTCTCTTCATTAGTTCAGTATAACTGAACAGCTGGTATTTTCGTTTTCATTTCATTTCTAAAAGCGAGAAAGCTTGCTTCCAGGTAGAAGCCAGAGTACTTCCACCCCCAATCTGCCTTCCAGAAGGATTATTTGCCATGAATTTAACTGACAGCTAAAAGGACAACAGAATCACATCCCTCATGATGGCTCTGAAAATCCTTTGTCACTTTCTCAAAAGCCCATGACACACCTTGTGTCCCAGCAGCTAGAACACCGAGTCCCCAGGTAATATACGTGGCTATCTACAGCCGTGATCGTCCATGCACAAAATTGCCCTGATTTGAGGAGATAAAGATTCCATGTCTTATTCCTAACCTGGCAGTAAGTCCCTCTTGCGTTCAAGGTCCCCAGGCTAATTCTGCGTCAGTGCCTGAAGGACCCATGGTTCTAAGCTTTTCACTAGGATTCCTGAGTAAATCATGCAAACCAGCCCTACTTGCGGGAGCCCACTGTCCCACAAGGGAAGTGGATTCCCATGCCAATGAGTAACCCTCATACTGGGCGCTGGTACGAGGTCAGCAGACAATGCTATGGGACAGTTTAACCTCCTGCATCAGGAAACAGGTGCTGCTTTCTTGGAAATGGGTCAGAAACTGTCACATCTGCCTGCCCCATCCAGGAGCCCTGGCTCTAAAATCTTGGTACTGATAGCTTTTGTTGTTGTTGTTGTTGTTGGCGGGGGGGTGTTTTATTTTGTTTAATCAACAGAACGGCCATTCCTATCATGGTGGTCCCTGTGGGAAGTCAAGCCCTTATTCTAGCAGCTGCCATTAGGCAGAATGTTCTTGGCTCCTCTTGGGGGAATTATTATCCAATCTATGATATGATGGCAGCGTTCATCTATCATCTGAGCCAAGAGTCTATTGAACATGGTAGGCAAGGAACCAGGCAGGACTCTGAGGCAATGAGAATCATTTTCTCAAGCAGTTCATAGAATTCTCTGGGGGTGGACCTCTATCCCCAAGACGGAGGACCACCTCCAAAGCATATTACCTGTGCATGGAATTGGGGGTTGTCTTTAGGAGGGGAGGCAGGATGACTCAGTAAGGGGTCCATAACTACACCCCCAAGCCTCTCCAGCTGTGGACAAAGTTTTATGGCCGGGACTGAGAAACTCAGTTCCTCGTTCCAGGCCTTTGATGCTGGGATGATTCAGGAATTCTGAGAGAAGACCCCAGGAAGGCTTCTCGGGCATGGGGGTGAGCTCCGTGAACAGGCAGATTTCTTCTTCCCCACAGAAATACCCCAGAATGCTGACACTCTCTGCTGTCCCCTCTCCTGAGTGCGAACTCTGTCCTCTGTGCTGTGTGTGATGGGGCTGGTGCTCTCTCTGGCCGTGCCCCCAGGGGCTGCCAGCTTCCATGGGCACAGGGGAAACTGTAGGACCTAGAAGACTCCGGTGCAGCTTCTGGCACCACCACTGACTAGATGTTTGACACTGGTCAAGGGGCTTCACCTCTCTGGGCCCTGGCTCCCTCATCAAGAGAGTGGGGATCATCCCTACATATGAGATAATCAACATAAATCCATAAGTGAGCGTTAATTTTCTTCCTTCCTTACCCCTTGGCTTCCTTTCAACCCCATGGGAGAAGCAGCCAGGAAAGCAGGTTTTATGGGTCCAATTCCAGCAGGAAAAATAAGGAGTCTGTTTGCTTTACATCTCCTATCCCAAATCCTCTTGAACCCTACAATCAGTAGAAAGCAGTTAGGGCGTCCTCTTTCCCACCCTCCTTTCCCAGTCCTGTAGTTTCTGGCTAATCCTCAGTTCAGGGGCCTAGTTCAGAGACCTCTATAGGATTACATGGTCTGCAGCTTAAGCATCAGAGCAAAATCTGTTGTCCCTGGCTCTGGGCTCCCAGGTCTGAGGCTGGCTCCCACCTCTTACAGCTTAGGACAGAGGATCTCTGCAAATGAGTCTTGCCAGCTCTCCCAGATTTTCCATAGACTCTCCCAGGATGCATCTCTGTTGCCTAAACATGAGACACATTTCTCTCCGGATGATGGAGAAGGCATGCGCCCAGATACTAGGACATAAATACAATGTATTTTATTTATATCATGCTCTCATGTTTCTCCTTTGTAGACATTATTTTATTGGCTCTGATGGCAAGTCCGTGGGGCAGGTATTTCTTCTGTATTGGAGATGAGGTGAATCAGGCCCAGAGAGGTTAAAGAACTTAGCCAGGGTCACACAGCTAGCTAGTGAACGAGCAAGCCAGTTCTTCTGGCTGGCACAGGGCCTGGGTCTCCCACCCCACAGTGGGTCGCAGCAGTTTGCCTGCCCTAAACATGAGGTCCAGTGCCGAGGGCAGAGGGGCAGAGCTGGGGGATGGGCCCAGCACAGGGTGGTTTTGTGGTGTTGTCTGTGAACTGAGCGCCCTGTTTACCGTGCTGTGCCAGCATTGACACGACCGTGTAACCCTTGTCATGTAAACACTGCCATGTCTGCTCAGAAAGGAAAGGATAAGAAGAAAGCCAAGTACGACAGCCTGCAGGAGTTGAGAAAGAATAAGAAGGAATTAGAGTTTGAGCAAAAACTTTACAAAGAGAAAGAGGAAATGCTGGAAAAGGAAAAACAACTGAAGATCAACCGTCTGGCCCAGGAGGTATGTGTCCTACTCAGAGGCCTGGTGAGCGTCCCAGAAGTCAGTCTCGTTGTTCCCCACTAAGCTCCTAGGGAACCAGCTGGAGTTGTTTTCTTCAGGTGGAGTCCAGGGATGGAAGGGGCCCTTCCCTTCTGCTCAGTCTGGAACGTGGGTTCATCCCACCTGCACAGGATCATGGAGACTAACATCTGGCTTAGGTATATGTTTAGAACAGAGACTGGACTCCTTGCTCAGGCATGGGTCTGAGGCTAGCCTCTCTGCCCAGATGTCACACAGATGGCTAGAGACATGAGTCTGTCCCCTCCATCCCAGCCCCACCAGAGTACCAGCCCAAGGCTAGGCCTGTCCAGCCTAGGTGCGGCTATGAGATCTCTCTCCCTATGTAGGGTATGACCCCAAGGCTAACCTCTCTGCCTAGATTGTAGAACTAAAGTTAGCCTTCCATCCACCTATCATCAGGTCCAAGTCAGTTTGGAAACTCTACCCAGATTATGAGTCCAAGACCAGATTTCCCCAACTTGCCTTGGCTCTGAGAGTACGGTTCTGAGGCTAAACCCCCTTTGTGCAGTGGTGGCTAAGGCTATTCCCCAATGAGTGTGAGGCTGCTTCCATCAACATAGGATATACCCAGGGGCTCCTGGGTGGCTCAGTCGATTAAGTGTCTGCTTTGGCTCAGGTCATGATCTTGGAATCACAGGATCAAACCCCAAGTTGGGCTCCTGCTCAGTGGGGAGTCTGCTTCTCCCACTGCCCCTCCCCTCCATTTGTGCGTGCTCGTTCATGCTCTCTCACTCTTTCTTTCAAATAAATAAAAAAAAAAAATAGATTGTATCTGAGGGCAGACCTTTTCAGCCTGGAAATGTATCTAAGGCTGTCCCCTTCAAGACATGACAAAAGCAATCATCCAGCATGAATAATTCCTATTTCCTAGGTGAGTTGGGTGACCCTAACTCCCTAGCTATTGGAGATGTTATTCGTTCTGTTTCTCTTTAATACTTCCATGAATCAGAACGCCAAGCTGATTAGATTACAAACCAGAGTAATCCTGGAAAATGTGAAGTGCATTAGGTCTGGCATTAGGAATGAGTAAGCTACAAAATTAAAAATAAAATCGAACTTGTACTTATGAGGACAAGGCAGCCTAGAGGGCTGGAAAAAGAGCAAAGTAACTTTTGGAATGTGCTTGGAACTTATAAAAGGGCCATTCTTGGAGAATCAGATGAACCTCAGAGTTCATGGGGACCCTGGGAGCCTATCCCAGCTAGTTCCCCACAAGGCATGAGGCCCTCCTTTGAATTAGCCTACAAGTGCCATTAGTGCACCTGATTCCTCCACACCCTCTCCCTCGTCATTTCCGCCTTTTCTGGGGCCAGCTGAGACAAGCTGGGGTCTTTGTCTGAAAGAGTGGACACACCCAACAGTAGTTTCTAAGGAAGTGCTTCTCTGCTACTGACTTGAGCGTGCCACCCACGTGTGACTCAGTGTGCCCTTTGTCCTCTCCTTTTCACACTGTCCTTGGGTCCTAGGTATCTGAGACCGAGCGGGAAGACCTTGAGGAATCGGAAAAGATTCAGTATTGGGTGGAAAGGCTCTGTCAGACGCGCCTTGAGCAGATTTCCTCTGCTGATAATGAGATTTCGGAGGTAACAGAGTCCTAATTTCCACAGACGCCCTCCTGCTGCCTTCAGAATGACCCACTCTGGGGACAGCGGGAGGCAGGATAGCCACCGGCAAGCCTCAGTGTCCAGGGCCGCCCTTACCAGCCCACTCTGCCTTGGTCTCTTGAGGAGGGGGACAGATCTGTATTTCTGGGCTCCTCTCCAGAGTGACCACTAAGTCCTAGCTCATCTGAGATGGTCTCTGTTAGACGTGTTGTCCTGTAGTCATTGCTAAGAGTGCCCCTCTCACTATCAAGTCTGTTCCAGTTTAGATGATAAACTGTATGATTACCTCACTTATCACCCACATGTGGCATAACTTGTCCCGCATTTGGGCACTCCCTCCTAGCCTTGACGTGGGCTCACCTGAGCACCTAGGTGACAGAGAAGTCATACCCCCATGATTCTGGTTTGTGGGCGGTGGGTCTCCAGCACCGAAAGAAACAGAAAAGCATTATACTCAATGTATTGCGAAGGGGAGCCTTAGCCAGACAATTATAGATTTCCCTTGCAACCCCCCAGATGACCACGGGGCCACCGCCTCCCCCGCCTTCTGTGTCTCCCCTGGTCCCACCCCTGAGACGTTTCGCAGGCGGGCTGCACCTCCACACCACTGACCTGGATGACATCCCCTTGGACATGTTCTACTATCCCCCCAAGACTCCCTCCGCCTTACCTGTGATGCCCCACCCTCCACCCTCCACCCCATCCCCCAAGGTCCCTGCACCCCCAGTCCTTCCGTCATCAGGCCACGTGTGTGCCTCATCTTCACCCTGGGTGCAACGCACTCCACCCCCCATTCCCATCCCTCCCCCACCATCTGTTCCCACCCAAGACCTGACTCCTACCCGCCCGCTACCCTCGGCACTGGAAGAGGCACTGGGCAACCACCCCTTCCGTGCTGGGGACACAGGAAATCCCACAGAGGACTGGGAGGCAAAGAACCACAGTGGGAAGCCCACTAACTCCCCTGTTCCTGAACGGAGCTTCCCACCCACCCCAAAGGTACCGTCCCTGTTCTGCATGCAGTGCTGGGAAGCAGAAAGTGTGGGCAGGGCTGCTGTGTTTCCCCCAAACTCCGCTGCTCTCGCGAGTGGAGACTGGAAGAAACATCACTCCAGCCCATTTTCCAGGAATGAGCTCCCAATCTGCACGTTGTGGTCTCCCTGCATGTGTGTGGTTTCTACTGATTTTGAAGTACTATCCTGCATGGTGAATTGCCTGGGATTCTGGGGATGAGCCACTGCGTATCCATGTCTGTTGGTTTCTCTTTGTTCCTCTTGGCTAGTACGGGCTGGTAACATTCTGTACGGTACTTGCAAGGCTGTGTTACTGAATAGCCAGAGCTCTATGTCACAGCCAGTCACTTCTGGATATAAGCTCAGAAAACCGGGGATATGGGAAAAGGATCCCCAGGTTAACAGGGGGAAAAGAGGGGAGGCAAAGCGGTGAAGCAGTATTAAGCTGTGTAAATGAAGTGATGACTCTGTCTGGTGCAGGGTTTGGACATTACAGTGCATTTTCTATGGAGTTAGCCAATTCCGCTGGCTTGGAGTATAACACCCAGAAGTTTCTGGCCAACTTCCAGCTATAGAAAAAATGAAGACAAAGAGTTCCTAGAAATCTCCAAATTTACTATAAAAAGACTAGGGTTTTTTTTTTTTTTCCTCCCCCTTGGATGTCAGGAGGCTGAACAGTGATCTTTCTCAAAAAAGACATATTTCTTATAATTGTTCTTAATCCAAAGACAATTTTGGAAGAGGCAATCCCCAAGGAAGATATGGAGCTTTGATCCTATGAGGGGACAAATAAATTATTCCTCTGTTGCAGTAGCCGTGGGCAGTCAGGCTTGAGTCAGAGTTAAAGCAGCTCATGTCAGCTAAGGGTAGGAGGTCTGAGAGAGGGCAGTCAGTAGAACCTGATCAGTCGTTTTTATTAATCTTCTCTGCATGGATTTGAGGCCCAGCATGAAGAACAGAATAAGCATTTCAGAGCATTCGGGAGAGCTTGGGGGAAGGTGGGAATAAAGAAAGTGCCAGGTGCCCATTAGGCTGAAGCTTCTGGCAGGGGCCTCTCAGGGGGCTCCTCGACCTCTGATGGGTCCTGAGCCTTGCAGCTCTGACAGTCAGACGTCTGTATGTTCCAGGAATGTCTTGTCTCAGAACCCAGCCAGGAGTGGGTTTACAGGGGGCTGAGTTAGCCTGACATAGAGGTCAGGCCCCCCTGTCAGGATGGGCAGCAGCTTTTCCTTGACAAATGTGATTCAGAAGCACTGATTGAGCACCAGCCTTGTGTCTCTGTGTGAGGGGGGAGAGACGGGCAGTGCTGCAGGGGACAGCGAGTAAATTGGCACACCCGTGCTTTCCTAGACTTTGCCGTCTGCAGGATGAACGGCTGAGCAGACACGATTCAGCTATGAAATGGCACAGGGCCGGTGCTAGAGGGAGGATTCATTCTAACGGGAGCTGGAAGGAGCCTCTGCAGAGTAAGGGGCTGATGAGCCGAGACTTGAAGGATGACAGTACATGGAGGTTGGGAGGAAGGGCATGGAAGGTACAGGGAACATACAGATGGCAAGGAAGAATCGCCTGGGTTTGAACCCTGGCTCTACCACTGGCTGGAGGACTTTGGGCAGGCATTACTTCTCCTGTCTGAGCCTGGGGGTTCTCATCCATAAAATGGGAATGCTATTGGCACCTGCCTGTTATGAGGATCAAATGAGTGAATCCATGAACTCATTCAAAGTTAGTACTTAGGAGAATGGTAGGTATGTAGTGGGTGCTTGGTAGACATTAACCATGATCAGTGACATGGTGACACAGTGACAGGATACAAGAAAATTCGGGTGAAGCTGTGAGCATGAGATTAGAGGTAAACTCTATAGGCTTTTTTAAATTTTTTTTCTTTTTTTGATGGAGAGAGAACACACAAGTGAGGGGAAGGGGCAGAGGCAGAGGGAGAAGAAGGCTTCCCTCTGAAGGGAAGCTCTGTCCCAGGACCTGAAGATCATGACCTGAGCCGAAGGCAGATGCTTAACTGGCTGAGCCACCCAGGCACCCCGACTCTGTAGACTTTTGAGTCAGAGTCAAGATTCAAAAGAGAGTCCAGTTTTCTCAGACTCCTCCAGGAATCACCAAGTTCCCACTGTTTGTTCCCGATCAGAGTACCGGGAAGGTTGAAATTTCCTCCCACACGAGGAGCCTCTGAAGAACTGGACCTATATGTCTTAAGTGACATCACGGCCAGGGTTGTTCCTGACCTGAAGGCCAGGGAGCTGCTATTTGGTTAGCTTCAGCCTCCCGTGTCAGCACTTTGGCCTGTGTACCCCAACCCTGCCCCACCTTCTCCTAGTGGCATCCCCCCTGAGAGGTGTCACTGGCAGCAGATAGCGTGGGCAATCCCACGACTGCGTCTGAACACCGTCCCGGCCACCAGCAGACCTTGGGTGCTGGGAACAGTCCTTTCAGCTTGGCATGTATGCCTGCCACACCAGACCTGCCGGAAGAAGGTTTTCAGGGCCATATCTACCCCCAGGTACCATCCTGTGTGCCCAGCATACTATTAAGTCCTTTATTCATTCAGCATGTTCAGTGAGCATCTACTAGATGCCAGCCACTATACCTGGCACTGGAGAACCACTGCAAAACAGGCAGCCCAGTCCCTGCCCAAACTGCCTGGTGGGGACGAGAGATAAGCAAGCAGGAGTCTACCGTGCTATCTGGGGGGACATAGGGGAACACAGGTGCTGTGATGAGTTGGAGCAGAGAGAAGAAGCTCAAAGAGCTTTCCAAAAGCAGTGACCCCTGAGTTAAGACCTGAGCAGGTGCTTTGTGTGTAGTCAGGGAGAGAGGAGGCTAGATGGCACCCATGGCCACTGAGAAGGAGCCTGGGAAGTGTATCCTCTGCGTGACAGTGGCTGCTGGCACTCCCCAAATCAAGTTCCTGATTTCTCAGAGCCACTCAGTAGTTTCTGTGGCCTCAAAACACATTGTGGCCAATGGACTTGTCTCTCTGCTGAAGATCACACAACCTCCAACAGGGTGAATGACCCGGGGGGCTCAGCCAGTGCATGGTGTGTATTTGCATGTGTGTCAAAGTGCCGTGGTTGGCCTGAACCACTCCCGCCATGCCCTCATGGGGTTTCTTTTACACTAACCCTTGTAGACATTTTGCCCAAGCCCACAGCCTCCACGAGGCCCTGGCGTGTCCACTATCTCCAAGCCCGTCATGGTCCACCAGGAGCCCAACTTCATCTACAGGCCAGCTGTGAAATCCGAGGTCCTGGTAAGCCACTTGGGACCCCTCCAGGGCATCTCCAGAGGAGCAGATAAGGGCTGTCTCCTCTGGCTTCTGCTGCCTCTGGATGGAGAATGAGGTGGGGTACAAGCTCACATTATGAGTCAGCTTCTGACTTGTTGACCAAGAGATGAATCCATGCGGGTACCAAACAGGCTGGAGCTCCCTCTAGAAGTAAGAAGGGTAACAGCTCAGGCTTACTGTTTGCCCACCATGTGTCAGGATACTGAGGCTTAGAGGGTAAGTCGGTTGCCCAGGGCAGAGCCGGATCAGACTCCAGAGCTCAGGCTCTTATCTCCACTGCCATCTTGTTAAACCTTCAGTGAGTCCACTGGCCCTGGCCTCGGCCTCTGAGTCCTGGCGAGGCACAATGGGGAACACCTCAGATGAGGGACCGTCCAGAGAGGAGCCATTCACCCTCTCCATCTCGCCTCTCGTTCCTCACTGGACTGGGAGTGTGAGGTGTGGTCCTGGGGGAGCAGTAAGGTCTGCCCACCCCCAGTCGCCTACGGCTGAGCGACTCATGAGGAACCCCATGTCCCTGGAGAGGGGTGCCAGGCTTAGACTGGCCTCGCACCCCCGGTGGGAAGAGAGTCATGCCAGAATTTTTCTTCCCCTTTCAAGGAAACCCTATCCAAATGTCAGGGCAGGACAGCTCAGATACTTATTTTGAGCCTTTGCTGTCCCGTCAGCTCCCCAAAGAGCAAAGTTCATGCCCCTGTGATAAGCCCTGCAGAGGCCTGCGCGCCCGTCCTCTGCCTGGGGACAAAGGGCGTGTCTGCTGACTAGAACCAGGGAGCTGCTGTACCTGGGGGTGTCGGGCCGGCCCCCGACATGAATCAGGCCGCCTCTACTTGGAGCAGGAAGTTGGCAGGGCAGCCCCAGGCTGGCAGGCCCGGGGTCTGGCACCAGAGGGCAGACGAGGCCTATTGGTAACATCCAGAGTGGAACTTTTTTTTTTCTTCTGGCAGCCACAGGAGATGTTGAAGAGGATGGTGGTTTACCAGACAGCGTTCAGACAAGTAAAGCGATCCCTGCCGTGTGTGTGTAGGCCTCCCTGCCACCCCTGTTCCTCCCGCTCCGACTTCTCTCTCTCTGGGAGTGCCAGCTGGCTCTGAGGTGATCTGCCAGAGCCTCAGGCCCGAGCCATGTCCCTGTTGCCTGCAGCCAGGAGTGGGGAAGGGTCTCGTATCAGGAGGGGACCCCAGCATTATTAGACCCTGTGCCCCGGCTGAGAAAGCAGCAGGAACCCTGGGGGCTCTGCTCTTTGGCTACTGTTTGTTCAAAGAGGAGTAGGACAGAGGGAACCCGCAGAGGGTCGCAGAGGCCACGCTGGGCCCTTGCTCCAGCCCTGGAAGAGAAGGTGTCTCCCTGCCCCTTCCCTGGTCTTGTCCCCTCAAGGCGGCTCTGCCTGGCACTGAACCGGTCAGGGAGGAAGTGGCAGTCCAGGTCCTCTACCTGCCCGGGGTGCTTCTGGGTTCAACAAGGCTGTGGATGTCCTTCCTGGTCTGTACGTGGTATCAGGCAAGCAGCCACTCACTTTCCCACCTCCTGGGGGCTTGTGTTCACAGTGCCAACCATCTGATTGGCTGTCTCACCACCACCTGTGGAAGAGATCCCCAGATAGAGAAAGATCTTGCAGCCAACCTCACCTCTAACCCACCACCAGACTACAGCTGAGCGACAGGGAGGTGTCAGCCTCAAAGAACACGTGGGAGTTTGCAAAGGAGGCTGCTCCCAACCCAGGACTGGGGAGTGACACTGGGCCAAGTGCTGTGTCTGGATATTTAAGGCATAGAAACTTATTTAATCTTTACAGCAATCCTAGGAGGTAAGTGGATGAGAAACTGAAGCAGAGTGGTTAGGAAACGTGCCCATGAAGTCACAGCTGTTGTCAGGCCCTAGATTTGCATCCAAGAGGTCAGGCTCCTACCTACTCCACCATCCCCACTGGCAAAGCACTGTGATCAAGAGGTAGACATTTCAGGCCTTGTCTAGGGCACAGACAGTCCTCCAAGGGGGAGAGGCTGAAAGGGAGGAGCCCAAAGACCCAGACTGGAAGTTGAACTCTCGCTCCACTACCCACTGGCTGGCTGACCTTGGGTGCATGAATGTCACCTTTCTGGGCCACAGTTTCTCCATCTGTTGGTTGAAGGGTTGGGCTCCCACTTCAAGGGCTGACCAGCTGCAGTGGCTTATATGTGTATGATTTAAATTCGCACAAGACACAAACCCTTGCAGTCATGCCCATTCTAAGAGCAGATTCTCACAGGGAGGGAGAAGGGGAAACGCACAGCCAGCACTGTCCAGTTTTCTAGAAATAGCCAGAAGTTGTCAGGACCCTCTGTGAGAGAGCATTGACTCCATATCCTGATTCCTGACCTCTTCTGCACATGGATTTGCTGCCTCCCTTCCTCTGTCTGCTGCCCTGATGCCCAGAGACTCACCTGGGCATGGCCTCTGAGTGGGGCCAGCCTCCAAACTCCCAGGCCTTGTGGGGCTGAGCCTGGGTAACAAAGCCTGGATGAAGAGGGAGGGCAGACTGATGCCCAGGAAGCATCAGTCTGATGTTTGGTCCTCGTCTTGTGCCCAGAGCTTTGTTGCTGCCTGCTGGGCAAAGAGAAGACAGCGGCCTCCCCTTGATGGTGACAACAGGCCTCATGGGACACCTGGTGTGACCCAGGGAACTGTGCACTGGGGATGGCTCCATTTGGTCCAGAAGGACCTCCCTGGGCCTCTTCCACAGGTCCCCTCCTCTGTTCCTGCCTGCCCATGGGGATTAACTGAGGCTTTGCTACCTAGGACTTGGCATGCCTGGCCCCCAAGTCTGGGGACCCCCTGCTCCTTCTCTCTGGGGGGGGATTCCTAAGGAAGGAAGTGTGTGCTGACTCTGCCCCCATCTTCCTTCTTACCAACTTGTTTCTACATCTTGGGCACATTGTTTCCACAGCCCTCACTAAGCCAGGTTTCCTGAGACAAGTCTTCTCCTTCATCCTCTCCTGGCTGACGTTCTGGGAGGCCTCTTACATTCTAGATAAGCATTACTTTAAGAACAGTGCTGGGCACTGGGAGAGCACAGACACCCCTGTTCCTCTTGGAGCCTGACATCCCCTTGCATGGCCTACCACCCTGCACCAGTGTCCTCTTGTGGCTGGAGTCCCCAGGGAGACCTGCCTCTTCAGCAGTGTTGTCCTTTGGGGTCAGAGCACTGGGTAAAGAACGGGCCTTCACCCCCAGAGCCTGAACCTGGCCTCGCAGGAGCACTTGGAGGAAATCAGGAGGGCTTAAAGGACCTGAGGCTGTGGGCAGCCTTCAGCAAGGCCGACGGGGGCTGCTCAGACCACCTGGACATCAGCAGGAGGGCCTGCCAGCCACACTTGGCCACCCCGTTGCAGCAATGCCGGGTCCAGGGCTGGACTCTTCCAAATGCTTGCGTAGCTTCTGGCTTCCCCCGGGCAGGGGTGCTCTGCCTACTGGGACTTCCAGCTTCCTCCCTGCATCTTCATCTAGGCCCCATCTGGCCCCCCACTCTCTCCCCTATATCTGACCCATTCACATCTTCTTCCTCTGCCCTAAGCTTGTTTCCTGCAGTGACCCTCAGGAAAACCTCTTCTGTGACCCTAACACCCACCCTTTGCTTCCAGGACTTCCGGAAATATGAGGAAGGCTTTGACCCCTACTCCATGGTGAGCGAGAATGCTCCTCCTCCTGGAGGGTCATCCCAGGAATGTGGGTGGGGGTTACAGTGTGCTCCCTCGGGCCCTGGGGGTCCCAGGGATGAGGTGGGGGCACATGAGGAGCCCCCAAGGAGCCCCATCTGCTCTTTTCTGTGAGGGTTCCTTGCAGACAGCATTCTAGAATGACCCACAGGACTGGTGTGTGTGTTGGGGGGCAGTGGGGTTGTAAGAACCGTTACACTTGCTGAGCAATGACTGTGTATCAGGGGCTGTGTGGTTTGCTGGGTTTTTACAGGGCATGGCCTCACCCAGCCCTCCCAATATTCTCAGGAAGAATGGATCTGGGATTTCAGGGGTTACCACTTTTGTGGGTCTGTGCAGCCCCCATGAGGTCTGGGACCCCCAGGCAAAGACCGATGGGTGTGGGGCTGGGAAGGGTCCCCTTGGCCATACAGTCTGTGGGACCCCCACCTTCATCCTCCAGGTAGACTCAAGGATCCCCACTGTCTGTTCCCTCTAGTTCACTCCAGAGCAGATCCTAGGGAAGGATGTCCGACTCCTGCGCATTAAGAAGGTACGTGGGGAGAAGGGGGGTGCCCTGGGTGGCTCAGTGGGTTAAAGCCTCTGCCTTCGGCTCAGGTCATGATCTCAGGGTCCTGGGATTGAACCCCGCATCGGGCTCTCTGCTCAGCAGGGAGCTTGCTTCCCCCCTCTGCCTGCCTCTCTGCCTACTTGTGATCTCTCGGTCAAATAAATAAAATCTTTAAAAAAAAAAAAAAGAAGAAGAAGAAGGTATGTGGGGACGTGGAGGTCAGGCGGGCCACCACCCTTCTCTGCCCCAGCCCCCTCCCATCTTGGTGCCCTGCTTCTCCTATTCTGGAGATGACTCTTGGGTGACTCCTCAGATCCCCACACTTTTCCTTTCTGCCTGTGGTGGGGTCGCACACCCAGGCCCCACTCAGGGTCCGTGCCCCCTTTCCTCCCTGATGGCACTGTCATTGGCCCCATGGCTTCTGTGGCCCTCTTTATAGCCCTGTCAAGAGGCTCCTGAGCACCCAGCTGTCCACAGGCTGCTGTCTGCTTGGCTCTCAAGGGCCTGTTTTTCTCCATTCAGGAGGGATCCTTAGATCTGGCCCTGGAAGGCGGTGTGGACTCCCCGATCGGGAAGGTGGTCGTCTCGGCTGTGTATGAGGGGGGAGCTGCTGAGCGACATGGTAAGTGGGGACCAGCCACGGTCCAGTGTTGTACGGGGACCCAGGAAAGCACACGGCTGCCCATTTTGAAGTGGGCTGACTGTTGCTCAAGAATTCCCCCATCTGGATCCACC
Source organism: Martes martes (assembly GCF_963455335.1). Lineage (NCBI taxonomy): Eukaryota > Metazoa > Chordata > Mammalia > Carnivora > Mustelidae > Martes > Martes martes. The sequence continues at coordinate 43,977,169 of NC_137898.1, forward strand.
CGTCCGTCTACCAAGTCCCACATGTTGCCCATGGGCATAAGATGGTGCCAGAACTATGGGCATACAGCCCACCAGACCCCCCCCCCCAGCCCTTCAGGGCTCCCCATCTAGTGGTGAAAACATGCTCAGAATTGTCAGATTCCAGCCATAACAGTGCAGGGTGCTAAGAGCTGACAGAGGACTGGGGGAACAGAGGAAAGTTGTGGGACCCTGAGGGACCCCTGACCCACTAAGGGAAAGGGGACCAACGGGAAAGCTCCCTACAAGCACTATACCTGAGCTGAGCCTTAGAAGATAAGTCAATATTAGCCTCATGATGGTGGGAAAGAACTTTACAGGAAGAGGGGGCAGCACAAGTAAAACAAGAGAGAAAGCATCCAAACCTTCCCCGTCCTCATAATAATAAGGGTCGACATCTGTCAAGAGCTCTCCATGGGCCGGATGTGATTCTAAGTTCCTGCACCTACTCTGTGTCTAAAGCGTTCACATGTATTATTAATTCATTTAATCCTCACGACAGCACCAAAAGTAGGTACTATTATTACTCTCATCTTAGCTTAGGAAACCGAGGCACAGAAAGGTAAAATGCTTGTTCAAGGACCCACAGCTGGAAAGTGGTGGAGGCCAGACTGGAACCCAAGCCATTTATTTGGTCATTTCGCTTTACTCTTGTCTAAAACCCGCTCACCTGTCCGAGGGTGTCTGCGACTCACCATTAGCGATTTCTTCTTCCAAAACCAGGAGTCTACTCGTGGGTCTTTTGTGAAGGAATCGGTGGCCTCAAAGGAGGAGCCTCGGGCCCCTCACCTTTCCAGGCCCAAGCAGGAATCCTGCAGTCAGGTCCCTTCTGGGAAGTTCTAGGCTCCAGTTGGTGGGACGGAGGGTGTGTAAGCACCTGCAGCAGGAGAGGTGATGGGAAAGTCACCTGGTTCAGTGGGTTACAAAGGCGAGTCCAGTTCGGCCACCTATGGCCTTGGTGAGCTCCAGCCTGGGTCTCACAGTCACACTCGGAGCTGTCATTTCAGCTGTGGAGGGGGGCCCACTTCGAGGCAAGTGCCATGGCCCGGGGCTGCCCTTCCAGCCCACACGCTCCTCCTCTTCTGTCCTCACTTCTGGGCCAGTTGAGGGAAAGACACATGTTTGCTGTGTCTGGCAAGGGAAGAGGACCAGAATAAATGGGTGACCTTTCCGGGGTCCTCTCCTCCTTATAAACCCACAGCCCAACCACTTGCTCCTGAGGCTCCATCTGGAATTTGTACAAAAAGAAAAAGTGACCTCTCCCCAGGCCCACTGGCCAGAGAAGGCTGCTGTCTACAGTCTGGTCCCACACTGCTTTGGGCATACCAGTAGCTGTTGACATTTTCTCCAGGACCACGTGTGTTTTAAGCCACTGCCACATCATCTTCAGTATCAATCACTACATTCCTATGGCCTTCATGCCTGCAGGAATTCTGGGCGATTATTTCACCATAATCTGGAGAATTTGCTGTGGACACCAGAACTAAGGAAAAGTCCTTAAAAACATTTTTTTAAAGGTCCTTAAGTTGAAGATGTATGAGAAACTGCACAATCTATCCATTTCTTGGAGAGCCACAATGCATATTAGCATATTCAAGGCTCTGACAAGTTCTGCAGTGAGTAACTGTGCTCAGCTTATAACTCAGCTCTTCCCAAATTTATCAGACTACAGGTCATCTTATCCAGGAGGACCTTTAACATCATTTATTTATTTGAGAAATATATTGAGTTCCCATTTTTGTGCTAGGTATTACAGCAATTGCTGTGGATATAGTGGTCAACCAAAGAGACGTTCCCTGCTCTTGTGGAGCTGACAGTCTGGTGGGAGGGACTGTTAGTCGGCAAATAGATTTATGACTACAAACTGTGAGAATGGTCTGCAGGAAGAGACTGGGACTCTTTGAGAGAACAGAAGAGACCTGCTCGAGATTGCATCCATGTCAGAGCAGTCTTCTCTGAGGAAGAGACATTTCACCTCAGCCCTAGAAGAAGAGAGAAAAAAGAGGGGGCAAGTGTCCCAGGTGAAACAACTTATGAAGACTCCGGGGTAGGAGAGAGCTTGGCCTGATCAGGGGCCTGACGCAGAACAGCAGCCCTGGAGCACAGACAGGGACAGCTCACAGAATTAGCTCATGTTTCTGATGAATTAGCTCATGTTTCTGTTACCTGGGTGGTAACAGAGGTCTGCCTCCCTCTGGAATAGCAGAGGCCTGTACAAGGCTAGGGTGGCAATGGTTCATCATTTCCTCTGAGCTCAGGTGAGGGAGTGTGGGCAGGGTGGGTAGGAAGTGCTCTGAGTAACCTGGTGGATTGTTTCCCCTTGTGCCTTCCGAGCCCATCAGAAGCCAGGAATCAGGCTCCTTCCGCAGCCCTCCAGAGACCTCCTGCCCACCCACCTCCCACCACCTTTGCCAAGTCCGGGGCCAGGCACATGTCACATATAGCCCAGGTGACCAGTCAGCTTCATCTTCTTGCAGGTGGCATTGTGAAAGGGGATGAGGTCATGGCGATCAATGGCAAGATCGTGACAGACTACACCTTGGCTGAGGCTGAGGCCACCCTGCAGAAGGCCTGGAGTCAGGGGGTAAGAGCAAACCCGCTCCCTGCCTCCCTCCCCTGCCTGCCTGCCTTAAACCCTGGCCTCTGCAGCCAGAGCTTACAGTTGGGGTGCCCCATCCCGGGGCGGGTCTCCAGGGGCCAGGAAATTCTTGGGTGACATCTACATAACCCATCCAGCCAGTGGTCTCAATATGACATGATGGGATTCAGAAAAATAAATGTCAGTTCCTGAGCTTGAGTTCAAAGAGCAAGTGGCACAAGTACAGACTCCAGAAGACCAGGTATGACAACCGTTGCAAGAAAAAACTTAAGTTCTTCTCTAAGTGCACACTGATCAGGAATCAAAAATGCTTGGGGCTACTGGAAAGTATGAATAGAAGTAGAGTGCCCAAAATGGAGGAGGGTCTGGTGGTGGTCTGATCTGTGCTCATTAGCCACTTGGGTCAAGGCCACCACATAAGGTCTCCCAGGTTGTGCACTGCACAATCCGAGGGGATGCCCTCCTACAGATTACAGTGTGGATGGTGCCCACTAATGTTGTGCAGTGCACAACCTGTGCAACTGTATGCAGGCAGCCGAGCCTGAGGTATTAAATTCAGAGCCGAGGAAGCTGACCAGATGGGCCTGGGACCCACATGAAGGGATGTGGAGAAGAGAAGACTCACGGGTAACATGATGACTGTCTTGATTATCTGAAGGGCTGCATTAGGGTAGAGGGAGCAGAAGTGTTCTCTATGTTTCTTGAGGGATGGAGGGAGTCCTGGGGAGAGTTTTCAGTGCAATGTTAGGAGCTATTGCATGGAAGAGGGGCCAAGTAATACTTCACATACTTTTTATTGGATACACCCAAGCCAAGGGTGAAAATGATGGATAAGCCAAGGATGGCAATGATGCCATTGAGGGGACTCAAGTGTTAGGGTCAGAAAGCTAAGCCTAAAGTTCCCTGATTGGGTATGCATCAGAGTGACCTAAGGAGCTTGTTAAAAATACTGTTTCCCAGGACCTACCCCAAATCTCCAGGGGCCAAGTCTATGAGTCTAGAGCTTTAAGAAGTCCCCCAGGTGATTCTGAGGTTGCAGCCTGGCCCTAGTCCACAGATCAACAATTGGGAGCTTAGTGTCCTTCGAGGGTCTGTAAATCTTGGCCTATATGATTGTGAAGCCCCAGAGACTGGAAGCTTCCCCAGACCTTGGGTCTGCACAGTGAGGCCCATCCCCGCTGGAAGGACCTCCAGCCCCACCGGGGCCCACCCTCCTATGGGAAGAAGGCCCAGCCAGCTGTCATGAGCCACGGTGTCCAGGAATGAGAATGGAATGTCCAGGGAAGACATACCATCCATCCCTGAGCATGCCCGAGTCACAGGGCTTCTTCCCACAGGACTGGATCGACCTCGTTGTTGCTGTCTGCCCTCCAAAGGAGTACGACGATGAGCTGTAAGTGTATGCAGCCCCTGGCCCTCTGCTTCTTTCTCCTGCTCCAGAATCTTGGCCACCTTCTCCTGGTCCATGCTCAGCTTTCATCCAGCCTGAACGGTCGGTCCATGCACACAGCTTCTAATAGTCCTTGATCCTGAAAAGCTCCCAGGCTAGAGAGAGCCCAGAACTAAGTCACTCTGTCACAATGTCAGCATTGTCTGGGCTGCCTCCAAGACTGTCTTGTCCAAATTCTACTTTACATCTGGAAAACTGAGGCCCGGACACAGTCAAGGTCACAGACCAAGAGAACGATGAAGTTGGGACAGACTCAGGATTTCTGATTCTCCACTCAGGACTTATCTCCTGCACCGTCATCAGCTAGTTTAAAGACTTCCATGTCTTTTACTGTCTGGTAGTTCTTCCCGATATGTAACTGCATTCCTTCACACTGTGTCTCTAAGCAGCTAGGACCACAGGGTTTGGCCCCATCCAGCAGGACCTCCAGGGAGCTTGGGACAGTCTCCATCTTGCTCTAGGACCCCCTGTATCTCTGTCTCTCCATGTAATCTCTTTTATTCCTGTCTGTGTATCTGTATGGGTCTCTCTATCTCATTGTCTCTCTCTTCTCTCTATCCCTGTCTCTCCTTTCCCTGTCTCCCTCTCCTGTATCTTTTCCATCAATCTCTCTCTCACATCTGCTCCTCTCTCCTTCATCCTTCTCCGCCTTCTCTCTTAACCTGTCCTTTTCTTGCTTCCTCGATTCCTGGCCTGAGTTGGTGCTAATCTTTGTTAGTGTGTATCCATTTCTCTCCTCTCTCTCTGTTTCTCTGGTGTCTAGTCTCCATCCTCATCACCTTCCTACCACCCACACATGTATTCCCCAGCCCCCTGCTTGCCTTTGCTTCCTCTGCCCAGCACAGTCTGAGTTCTGTGCACATCTAGAAGAAATCGAGGTCATGTAGCAACTAATTCTGGACCCAGGGCCTAGGCAGGACCCGAGGCAGGAGACAAGTGTAGGGAAAGTCTGGATGGAGCTCTGCCTGGAAATAACCAAGCCCTGTTTTGTGTTTCCTGCTCTGCTCTGCGAATGTAGCTCTGCTCTTCCCTCCTCTGCAGCCGAAAGCCCCCAGCCAGTCCGAAAGGTCCTTGAAGACCGTGCTCCCATGCCCAGACGTGGGCTCCTCCTGCAGCTGGAGCCCGGCAGCCCCCCCACGGTGAATAGGCAGGCGGGCTGCAGGGCCCTGCCTGTCCATGCTGCGTGCCGTGACCGTCTGCTGTCCGTGCTGGCGGGTTCTTTGGACTGGGGTCTGGAGGGCTGCACAGGGCACCATCCCTGGAGTGCCATCCAGGCCTGCCGTCAGCCACCCTGGAATTTTGTCCAACTCAAAGACCCTCCTATGCTCACTTCAGCAACACATATACTAAAATTCAAAGACCCTCCTGCTCAGGGAAGGGAAGCAGAGCCCAGTCTATAGCATGCTCGGGACCTGGGTATCCTGACTCACCACAGGCCCTGTGGGGCACCCACAGGAGTGGGATGGAGCAGTGAGCACCATTCTCTGCTGGGCACAGACAGTGCTTCAAACAAGACATGATGGGCTGGGTGAGCCCACGGGAGTACAGCCTGGATTTCCCCTTAGAGGGATCCCCTCCCTGGGAACACCATCCTCTGGGAGTCCCTGCTCCACCGGGCCCCCAAGCTTGGGCAATTCAGGCTTGTCCAAAGAACCAGGGTTGGCCTCTCAGAGCTGTTCATGTCCTGTTGTGACTTGTCATGGCCTGAGCCCAGCTTGGACCAAACTGTCCTCTGTGCCTTCTCTCTCCCTTGGCTCCAGCTCCCTTGACAGTGTCCTCTGGGGGACACTGTGGAGCCCAGTTTGGCGCTGTGTTTCCCACTCTGTGACAGAGCTGTGCTCATGGACAGAGCTGGCAGGTGGCCATGAGCTGGTGTTTGGTGTGGCCTGAGGCCCACAACTGGCAGTATCTGGGGCAGACCCAAGCCTGGACTTGTTGACTTTTCTCTTACAAGTTTCTCAAAACATTAGGGTCTCATACTCCCAGGACAGTTGGCCTGTTCTGCCATGGCTCCTGGGATGGCCTCCATGGCCCTCTGTTTTCTGCCACTTGTCCTGTGCTCTTCGTGAGGGGCCCCAGCCCCTCTGCCTTCTGGTCCCCTCCTAGCTTATCCCACATATCCCTCTGCCATCCCTGGCCTCCCGTGTGCTGTGGCTATGGCTGCCGTGTGGGGTTTGGGGCCCGCCTTGGGCCGGCAGGGAGGGTGTCCTTGGGCTGAGTGTGTACCCACAAGGCCTGCACCCACCTGCTCCGTTTCCTCTTCCCCACAGGACCTTCTTCTAAAGCCCAGAAGGAAAAACCAAACTCACCCCGAGAATCCAGTGAGCTCTGGATTCACACTCCTGAACACAAAGCCTGGAACCAGCCTTGAGAGATGCCAGCGTGCAGGCCCCCTGGAAACCTACAGCCAGCACCCAAGGATTTCCAACTCCCATTGGCCCTGAAGTAGGGCTGCGTAAGGAGCGCCATGGGCCGCTCCTCTGAAGGTCACCACGGAGGGAGGAAGTAGCAGTTCTGAAGAGGGCCCATGGGATTCAGATTCTCATTTCTTTCTTCCAGTCCTGTGAATTTAGTCTCTTCCAGCCCTGAGATATCAAGAATTCAAGGGAATTCTCAAGAAGTCAAGGGAATTCTCAAGAAATCAAGAGTTTGGGCGCATGGGTGGCTTAGTCATTTAAGTGGCTGCCTTTAGGCTCGGATCATGATCCCAGGGTCCTGGGATCAAGCCCCATGTCAGACTCCCTGCTCAGCGGAGAGCCTGGTTCTCCCTATCCCACTGCCTGCCTCTCTGCCTGTTTGTGCTCTCTATCTGTCAAATAAATAGATAAAATCTTTAAAAAAAAGAAAGAAAGAAAGACAGAAAGACAGAAAGACAGAAAGAAAGAAAGAAAGAAAGAAAGAGTTCTTCCTTGAATTCTAACAGGACCTGACTCCTGACTCCCTCTCCTCTCTCTCCTGTTAATTGCTGCCACAAACCATCCTCTGAACTCATTAACAAAATAAACTGCTTTCATTTCCAGCTTCTGGGAGTGAGTGTGGATTGGGGCAGCAGATTCAAGACCCTCAAATAAAAAAACATATGGTCTTAGCCCTTACCAAGAGTGGGAAACAGGACCCAGTGCTAGGATCTGGGTCTGACATGAAGGACAAGATGAAATGGCCATGGCTGGCTTGGGGCAGGGGTGCTGGGGCCATAGGAGATGGGCTGGGCTGCGCTTTGGGTCTTCTCAGAGAAAGATGGTGGAAATGAAGCCATGCGATAGTGACTTTGCTCAGTTCCAGAAAGCACAGTTGAAGGCAGAAGCCCCAGAGGATTACCTCTAAGCACGGGATGCCCCAGATTCACTCGGGACAGCATGACCACAGCTGCTTCTCCTGCAGTCACCAAGACGGGATGTGAGGGAGAGAGGGAGAGAGGGAAAAGGGGAGAGAGGGAGGTGCATGGAATCCCATCCAGTGGGGCCTCATGGAAAGAAGCCAGGGCCTGAGGCAGGAGGGTGTGACTCCAAAGGGCTGGCAGGAGGTAAGTCGAGGCCCTCCTGGTTACAGGCCCCAGAGGTGCTCTCAGCCTAGCTCTGGGGAAGAAGGGTCATCAGGGCGGGTGTCTCATGGAACTCCCAGGCTAGGAGACATGGCATCCTGGGTCTCCTAAGACTTGGAAGTGGAAGGTAGTTCTGATTCAAGGTGTCTTAGAGGAGTGGGTCTCTCGGCTGAGGCCTCCTGTCTCTGCCACCCCTTCCTCTGTGTCCTCAGAGCTCAGCGTGAGCTTGGCCATCATAATCCTCCACCTTTCAGCTGTAGCTCCACCACCACCCTGACTCAGTTCCATTTCCCAGCTCCAAATTCCCCAGGCAAAGCCTGAGCGGGTGGCCCTGGGCCAGGGACCAATCCTAGGTCCAGTCAGCTGAGGTTGGGCAGGAAGCAGGTCATGTCCTCCCCAATATGGCAGCTGAGGCAGCTGGGACTGTGGGCAGCGAGTGGTGCTCAATGGGAGGGGCAGAGCGAGACAGAGAAACTGCTGGACTCTTTGATCTCAGTGGAGACAAAGCCACAAGGACCTTCTAGTAGCTGGCTCCCAGAAACAGCAACCACGCAGAGGAATTCCCTCTGTTTTTTTATTAGCTCCTAACCTGGCTCTGGAGATGATTCCACAATGAAGGTAAAAGGAAGGAGCTCATATTCGCTGACACCTGTTACATACTGGGACTGGGCTGGACCCTGGTGTATGCATCCTCCAACCACAATGACTGGCATTGGTTCATGACCCCCTAGGAGCCTGGTGGGAATGGCCAACGCTGAGGTGGCTCTGACTGCAAACCAGCTACTGCTCTAAGCACTAAGCTCATCTACTCCCCTCAACTCGATGAGGAAGGTACCACTGCTACCACCAACTCCATTTTATTATGAGAAGACCGAGGCACAAAGAGGTTAAGTGACTTCTGCTAGGTCACCTGTGAGGAAGTAGTGGAACCAGCATTCAGAACCCAGGCAGTCTGGCTCCAGGGACCACCCCCTTCTCCACGGTCTGGTGTGCGGGGCCGGGTCCCCCTCGCTGGAATGTCGCAAGTTCTAGGCCGTTGGCGGACCAGCTCTCCTCACCACTGAGGCACAAATAGTGTTCTGCTCAGGGACGGTTCCCTCCTCTCGCAACCCGCAAACACTGCTGTGGAAGCCTTCGGCCTGGAGTCTCGCCAGTTCAAGTTCATCTCTAGCTATTCTTAGGCATTGGCACCCAGAATGAATGCGCTTATCAGTGCTTATCAAGACGTGATGAGTGACACAATAAAGCGGGCTTTGAGCCCCTGGCTAGAGGAGAAGGGCAGGAAGGTGCACCACTGGGCAGGGCAGGAAGAGGGAACGAAGGGAGGCTGGGGACTTGGGTGATAGGATTCCCAAGCCATCAGTCTGTCTGGAGCGGCAGGGTGTACAGACTACGATGGGCTCCAGCCTCCTTTTCTATGAGGCCTGATTCCCTCTCATCAGTCGGCAAGGAAATCAGGTCTCATGTATTGGAAAGTTGTTCCATGTTGAATCCGAAGTACACACAGCTTTAAACGCTGGCATTAACCAGGTGAGAATTGGGAAGGTCCAGAGAATGTGTACAGAGGTGGGGGCCTCAAACAGCTCTTGACCTTCTGTGGGGGCCACGAGGAGCACTGCTGAAGCCAGAGTCCACTGAGGGCACTGGGTCAAGCATGAGAATCCACATCAGGGCTGACACTAAAACCCACCTAGGCCAAGGAGGGCCCATGCGCCACCAACTCCTTCCACTCTAATGGACTTCATTGCTACTTCAATCCCAGGGCTCTAGTCAGCCAGCCAGGCAGCTACTAACAACTGATCTGGTCCGGTCCACAAGGTGAACCATTTGCCACTTTGAATTTAACCTACATCTTTGGGTGCTTGGGAAAATCAAGGCCAAGGGAGCAGTGACTTACTCAGGGACCCCCTAAGTTGGTGGCAAAACTCCATTTCTACTGCACTGTACAGCGGGGGGGAGGGCGGGGACTAAAAAGGCTGGGAATTCAAGAATGCCTTTTGACTCTGAACTTTTAGCATTTTATCCATCTTATTGAAGTTGCTTCCCACAGCAAGTCCCTGGGGATGCTGAGTCGGCTTTGAGCCTCTCACCTCCACATCTGGAAGTCAGAGTAAAAGGGCCAAGTTTACAGTCTCTGTGCTTCCGAGACACCCCCTTTGGGCCTGTGAAGGGCTGGGAAGCTGGTTTTCACCCATTCCAGCCTAATTCCCCAGGCTGAGATTTGGATAAGAATCTGTTTCCAGAGCTAAAAGCCCTTTTCTCCTCCTGTCCCTGGTATGACCCTTCCCAGCTCCCTGGGGCCCCGGCTGGCCATGCCTCTGTGAGAACTGGAGGGAGCAGGAGGGACCCCTGGGAAAGGCAGGTGGGGCTGGCAGAGGGAGAGGGCCGAGGGCCAGAAAGCCGGCCACAACTGTCCTCCTAGGACCTCGGGTTTGTAGCCCAGGGGCCTACCCACTAGTTAGTAGTTTGCTACTAACTTCTAGGTGTTTGCTATGTGTCAAGCACTGTGCTGAGCCCTAAGCCTTAATCATCATAAGACATTTTTGGGGTGCTTGGGTGGCTCAGTCACTTAAGCGTCTGACTCTTGATTTTGGCTCAGGTCATGCAGTCATGATCTCAGGGTCATGAGATCGAGTCCTGTGTCAGGCTCTGGGCTTAGCACAGAGTTTGCTTAAAATTCTCTTTCTCTCTGTCCCTCCCCCTGCGTATGCTCGCTCACTCTCTCTCTCACTCAAAAAAATAATTTTTTTTAAAGATTTTATTTATTTGTTTGACAGAGGAGAGCATGCACAAGCAAGGGGAGCAAGGCAGAAGTAGAGGGAGAAGCAGGCTCTCCGCAAGCAGGGAGCCCGACATGGGGCTCAATCCTAGGACCCCAGGATCATGACCCGAGCTGAAAGCAGACACTCAACCAACTGAGCCACCCAGGCGCCCAATAAAATCTTCTTAAAAAAAAGATTCCTAAGAGACAGATAATCCTCACTGAGGACCCTGAGACAGCAAGACTTAGATGGCAAGTGGCAGAGGTCATGGACTTGGCTGCAGAAGCCCATATAACTAGCCACCGTGCTGCCCTACCTGGTGAGAAAGAAAGGACATACAGAAGATGATTTCAGGAGCATTAGGCAAAACCCCAGCCAGAAAATCATTCCTCTCTGGCTCTATCTTCTCTCTGCTTCACTGTGTCCCTCACACTGCAGAATGACCCAGCCCAAACCCGGCTATCCTTCAGACTCTGCATTGCTGTCCACGCTGTCCTCAAGACAAAGTTCAGACTCAAAATTCAGTATTACCTGACAATTTTTCCACTGCGGTCTTTTCCCCATCACTTCTTTCACTGCAGCCACACTGAACTCTGGATTCCCAGGCTTCCACGCCCTATCACTTCTCCGTGTCTTTGCACATGTTCACTCAACCCCATCCTCCTCATGTCTGCAAGAACTTCTATGCATCCTGCAAGGCCCAGGTTGACTGTAAAAGGGGAATTTGGGGTCTGCCATGGAAGGAGAGATCAATCAGTGTGAGCTCTTTTCTCCTCCTGAGATGGACCCTTTGGGTTGTAAGTGATGGAAATCCAATTCAGGATGACCACTTAAATGAAAAATCCAGGAGTACTTGCTGTCATGCCTGGCTGGACCAAATGTTAAAAGCATCAGGAATCTGTTGGGCTATCTATAATTGTCAGGGGTCATTAGAGAAGGGCGGGGGGATAGAGAGAAAGGGAAGGAGATTTTTTGAAGGAATTGGTGCACACAATTGTGAGGCTTAAAAAATCCAAAAATCTGCAGGGTAGACCAGCAGGCTGGAGATCCAGCGGAGAGTTGATGGTGCAGCTCAAGCCCCAAGGCAGTCTGGAGGCAGAGTTTCCTCTTCCTCACAGGATATCAGTCTTTTTCTATTAAGGTCTTCCACTGATTAGACGAGGCCCACCCACATTATGGAAGATCATCTTCTTCACACAAAATCTACTAATTTAAATGTTAATTTCATCTAAAAAATTCCCTTATAGCAACATCCAGACATATCTGACCAAATACCTGGGTGCTGTGGTCTAGCCAGATTGACTCATAAAGTTACCCATCACACCATCTCTTGTCTCTCCTCTCCTCTAGTTGGTTACATTCTCAGATGAGCTCTTCCCCTGTGATGTCAAGATGGCCTCCAGCATTGAAAACATATTTTACAGCTAGGACAACATCAGTAAAAAAAAAGCATATGTGTATCCTAATAGTCTAATAGTCTCAGCTAAATCCTGAGGCTTCACTCTGGTTAGCTTGACTTGGTGATAAGGTCTTCCCTGATTGGCCAGGCATGGTCCCATGTCCACCCATGGAGCCGGACCAGCGCCCCAGGGACTGAGTGAAGAGAAAGAGGCTTTCCAAAAGGAATGTCAGGCGGCCGTTACAGAGTAAGGAGAAATAGGTCCAGGCAGGTACAAAGCAGCATCCACTAAGGTCCCCGCAAGCTCCCTGTCTCCCTGTGATCAACTCCAGGGCCAACATGTGTAGTTCAAGAGGCCAGGACATTAAGGTGGTATGTGGAACCCTCACTAGCTTTCGGCTGTCGGGGCTGGCTCCTTGGCCACCACATGGGGACAAGAAATGGGGTGTGACCACAGAACTCCAGAGTGCCAAGAAACAGGGGTTCCAACTCTTGCTTTCCAAAAGTCCTGAGAAGTGAGAACTGTGTATTTTCAGTCTTACCTCCCTTTCTCAGCTGTAAAAGGGATATAAATAGTACCTACTCCATAGAGTGACAAGAATCAAAAGGAATATAGATAAGATGCTTAGAAACAGTTTTTGGATCCTGAATTAACATTAACTTTTTAAGAATCTGGCATAGATGCTGTAGAAGAACAGCTTGGAGCCCATTGCTCCCCAAAGGATGGGGCTTCCCAAAGGAGGGTTCTTTGTTCCTTACTCTGCTTCTGTGCCCCCCACATTTACAACCATAGCAGCTGGGGAGAACTGCCTCCCCTCTAGGCATGTTAAGACCCGAAAGCCTGCCATGCACCTTCCCTTTCTAGAGAAACAGCACTTACTCCCCCGGCAGGCCACCAGCTGAGTATGGGTATGTGTGTATGTGTGTGTGTGTGTTTGTGTGTTGTGTGCACAGATTGGGTTTTCAATAAACATCTTTATTAATTCTATCCTGAGTGTGCACATAAGATATTCTATAACAGAAACAGATTTCCTCTCAATTACCTTTCATTTCAGTAAATGAAAAATGTGTTTGTGTGCCCCCCCCCCCTTTCCCTTGGCTCGAGACCTTCCCCCAGGGTCACGTGATGAAAACCAGATGGAAAAATCTCCTGCATGAGTGGTGGGCCACTCCACAGGCAAGGGATGGAGTGCAAGGGATTTTTTCCACTTAGACACAGGAGAGAGGCAGCCATCCCCCTTGCCCTCCAGAAAAGGGAGGAGAGAAAAACTTAATTTCTTGAGACGTGTTGGAAAGGATCATAGATTCTCATCCTAGAGTTTTGGAATATACACATCTAGGGAGATAGAGCTCTAGTCTTCTGGCATCTTAGGGGTTTAACCTAGGAACCCTGTCCTGACTATAACCTTTTGGCCCTATTGGGGAGATAAGAGAGGTATATTATCCCTTTTAAAAATTGTGGTAAAATACCCTTAACATACAATTTGCCATCTTAGTCATTCTAAGTGCACGGTTCAGTGACAGCACATCCACATTATGGTGCAACGATTACCACTGTCCACTTCCAGAACTCTTTATCTGGGAGGCCTGAACCTCTGTGCCCATTAAACAATGTCTCGCTCTCTCCTCCCCTCAGCCCTTGGCAACCACATTCTACTTTCTGTCTCTGTGAATTTGACTACTCTAGGTGCCTCATGTAAGTGGCCTCGTATTTGCCTTTTATTTCACTTAGCATAATTTTCTCAAGGTTTACTCACACAGTAGCATATGTCAGAATGCCCTTCACTTTTAAGGCTACGTAATGTTCCATTATGTGGATAGACCACATTTTGCTTATCGTTCATCTGTCAATGGAAGCTTGAGTTACTTCCATGTTTGGCTCTTGCAAATAATGTTGCTATGAACACGGGTGTACAGATATCTCGAGACTCTGTTTTCAATTCTTTTGGACATATGTCCACAAGTGGAATTGCTGGATACATCTTATTATCCTTTTGGATGAGAGCAATTATCTGGACAAATGGCTACAGATCTGATGCTCAGAGTGTATGAAGGGCAAAGCATTTCCAGGGAAAGTGAAAACAAAAGTTCCCTGTCTTTAGCTCTTATTCTCTTATACATTAGCAAGGATTGGGAGGGTAGGGCATTTCATAAGAGCCCTGAGAAATTCAAGGAACTGCCCTTCCCCCCGGTCTACATGCTGGTCACAGGTGGGCACACCACAGAGGTTCTCAGCGAGCATCATGGGCAAGCAATGAAGGCAGTCCCCTCAGAGGAAGCAGAGATGCACCTCTCTGTCTGTGTGCTGAGAGCTGGTCACTCTGCCCACAGACTCTTGTTCTGTTGAGGACGATCCTGAGACCAGAGTGTCAGCCTAGACTCCACTGTTCAGGCCCCATCATTCACTGGACAGATACCATGGAGCAAAATTCTACCTGACGTGGCCCCAAACCCTCAGCGCAATCTGACAGACACCCAGCCAGCGGCCACCTCCGGCCCGCGATTGCTGACTCGGGAGGCACAGATGGATTTAGGGAGAGGTTATAAACCCCAGCATTTGAATCTCCTCTTGAAACAGTGCTCCAAAGATTTTACCGAATTTTCAAAAGTATCTCTGACTCAAAAGAGGTTAAATCCACTCTCATAAAAGGGTGACTGACAGTGAAAACAAAGAACTTGGTAGCAAGTTGTTAGGAACTGCCGAAAGACTGAACAGTGAGCTCCTTTGGTGTCAGCCCTGTTTTCACTACTGTATCTCCAGCAGTCAGTAGGGTGCCTAGCACCCGGTATGTGCTCAATAAAGATATGCCAACCAATTAATGAAGAATCTGGCAAAAACAAAGAAAATGCACCTTAACAATGTAATGTTAGTCAATGAGAAAGTTCGATCCCATTTATAGACATCAGTTTTTCAGCGAGGTGAGCCAGCATACAGCGATTATGCCCATGGGTAAAATTACCACTGATTGATTCGTTTGCTCATTCATCCACCCATTCATTCAATTATCAGATATTTATTGAGACTGAGCACCTGCTCTGTGCCAGAATCAAAGCTCCGTAAGACTCGGTCTCAGATCTTAAGCAGCTCCCAGCCCTCTGGGACAGACAGACCGCAAATGAACCCTCAAGACACTGGGTGACAAGGGCAGTGACAGCGAAAGTACAAAAGACCCAGGGGAGGGACCTTTAAGTGACCCAGCTTGGAGGAGGCTCAGGGAAGTCTTCAGCAAGGAAGTAACATTTGAGCCCCGTGCTGAAAGCTGAGAAGCAGGTAGTGAGTGAGGGAGCCTGGTTTTAGCTTCCATTGCCCAGTGCTGGGCACACACAACAGGTGCACCCTAAAGGTGGGTTGTCAAATGAAGAGTGGTCATCTGTAGGGCAGAATATAAGTGGGGACCTCCTTAGGTGAAAATTCCAGAGCACTAGCAATCCAGACCCCATTATTTTCCATGAATCTTCTCAATGTTTCCTACCCCAGAAAGACTCACTTGTTTGTTCCTGGCATCTGGAACGTCATATTCCAGCCTCCCCACCTTTAAACACTGATATCCCTCCTTCTTCACCTGTACAGGCTGGGCCATCGCTCAAGACCACCTTTTACCCCCAAAGCTTCCAGCAGTCTACCTCTCCATGGTCAGTCACCTTTCTTTAAAAAAAAAAAAAAAAGTATTTATCTTATTTCCCAGTCAGATTGTAGGCCCCTGAAGACAGAGACAATCTGTTATTTCTTTATCAGGAAACAATGTGGTAGAGAGCAATGGTTCTCAAACGCTGCATGCATCAGAATCACACAGAAGACTTGCTAAAATAGATTTCTAAACTTTACTTTCAGAATTTCAAGATTTAGTAGATTTCTAACAAATTCCCAGGTGATGCTACTGGTCCAGAGACCACACTTGGAGAACCTCTGGTATGGGAAGCACATGGGTTCCAGACCCAGCTGAACCCAGATTTCGATCTAGGCTATGCATCTCACTGGCTGTGAGCTAAGGCAGGTCCCTTAGCCTCCCTGGGCCTCAGTTTCCCAAGGACACAATAACACTCACTTTGCAGTGTTACAAGGGAACCCAGCTGTCACAGACGGATATTTAGTAAATGTCTGTTAGTTTATTGACTAATTGCCTCAGTTATAGGCCTAAACATCCATTTTTCAACCAGGTTATTTCTCCCAATTAAGGGAGCAACAACACTTCAACATTCTGCTCCCCAACACTTCAACATTCTGCTCCCCAACCTTCTCCCACCAGGGAGATGACCAGCAGAATTTGATTTGAATTCTCCAGCTCCAAAGGAAAAGGTGATGTTTCTCTCTAAACCACTGGGCTCACTTTTTTTTTTTTTAAAGATTTTTATTTACTTATTTGACAGAAAGAGAGATCACAAGTAAGCAGAGAGGCAGGCAGAGAGAGAGGGGGAAGCAGGCTCCCGGCTGAGCAGAGAACCCGATGAGGGGCTCGATGCGGGGCTTGATGCGGGGCTCGGTCCCAGGACCCTGAGATCGTGACCTGAGCTGAAGGCAGAGGCTCAACCCACTGAGCCACCCAGGTGCCCCTGGGCTCACTTTTTTAAAACAAAATTTCTCCAGGCTCTATCCTTTGCCCAAGCCCCAGATCACCCACATCATTAAATGATTGTCTTCTCAAGGGCACACTTGGCTATCCAAAAGTTTAAAATGAAACATATTTACAATTTGAATTTTGGATGTACTCATTTTAGCTAAAAATAGATTTTTACTATGTGGGGCATGAAGGGAGTACTTTGACAGGTAAATGTTAGGTAGTGGCTGTGAGTCTCTTTCTCGTCCCCAATTCTCTGTCCCTCCTACCCTGCCTCCTTTCCAGGTCTCTGCTTGCCTGAATGGAGAGCTTTTTCCCTGCCCAAGCGGCGGAGAGAAAGGTCTTCTTCCTTTCTCCCCAGCAGAATCACAGTCGCCGACATGCCCCACACTTACTTCCATTGACGTGCTAAGTTTCACCTGTGTACAAGGACGTCAGCCATATACATGAAATGCAGGCACAGGCTCAAGCAGTGAGTCCTAATAAGGACCCTGGACTGGCTCTGCAGACACCACTGCCCGACAGGTCCCCATGCGCCGCCTCATACCCTCATTCAACTAGATCACTTCCAACACCCTTTTTTGCCTTCCTTGTTTACCCCACCCCTACCCCCAACTCACCCATTTCTCAGTAGGATGCTCCAAGTGGTAACTGGGTTCTGCTACCTAATTTGCTGGAAGTCCATGGGCAAGTGGATTTTCCTCTTTGCCTTTTTCTCACCTGTGTAATGACAAATATACCACCTGCCTTAAGGGGAAAGGACAATCAAGACAGATAATGCAATAAAGGGCTTGGCACTTTGTTCTGGGCCACTTAAGTTTCAGGTAGGAACTCAATCAATTGTTAAAAATCAGTAAGTGTTGCAGAATTATTTATAATAGCCAAGACACAGAAACAACTTAGATGTCCATCAGTGTGTGAATAGGTAGAGAGAATGTGGTATATATACACAATGGAACATCATTGGGCCATGAAAAGAAGGAAATCCTGCCCTTTGTGACAACTTGGATGAAACTTGAGGAATCATCCTAAATTAAATAAGTCAGAGAAAAGACAAGTACTGTGTGATCTCACTCACATGTGGTATCTAAAAAAGCTGAACTCATAGAAACAGAGAACACACTGGGGGTCACCAGAGGTAGGGGGTAGGAGTCAGGGATGGAGGAAGGGGGTAAATGTGGTCAAAAGGTACAAGCTGCTGGGGCACCTGGGTGGCTCAGTTGTTAAGTGTCTAACTTCGGCTCAGGTCATGATTCCAGGGTCCTGGGATCGAGCCCCACATCGGGCTCCCTGCTCAGTGGGAAGCCTGCTTCTCTCTTTCCCACTCCCCCACTTGTGTTCCCTCTCTTGCTGTGTCTCTGTCAAATAAATAAATAAAATCTTTAAAAAAAAAAAAAAAGGTACAAGCTGGGCGCCTGGGTGGCTCAGTGGGTTGAAGCCTCTGCCTTCGGCTCAGGTCATGATCCCAGGGTCCTGGGATTGAGTCCCACGTGGGGCTCTCTGCTCCGCGGGGAGCCTGCTTCCTCCTCTCTCTCTCTGCCTGCCTCTGCCTGCTTGCGATCTCTGTCTGTCAAATAAATTGAAAAAAAAAAAAAAAGGTACAAGCTGCCAGTTATAAGAAAAATTACTTTGGGTGATGTAATGTGTAGCATAATGACTATAGTTAACAACACTGTATTATGTATTTGAAAGTTGCTAAGAGAATAGGTTCTAAAAATTCCCATCACAAGGAAAAGAATTATAAGTATGTGAGGTAATGGATGTTAACTGAACTTATATGGTGTGTGTGTGTGTGTGTGTGTATACACACACACACACACACACACACACATATATATAATCATTATGTTGTACCTTAAGTGCATAAAATAATATATATCAATTTTACCTCAATAAAACCAGGATGGGAGGGAAGGGGGAAGAAGTCAGTGTCTTGGGATTTGGGGCAAGAAGACCTCATGATCCATGAGGGGGGAATTATTCTTCCTCTTCTACAGTTTAGGGTCAAGGAAGGAAGGCTGATTGGGGGTAGAGCTGGGACCTGAACTTCCCCAGCACAGAGCTGGGTCCAGGAGCCTCTGCTCAGGGGACAGGAGCTGAGATCCCTCTGCGGGGTGGGGAGGAAGCTGCGACAATTTATCCTACAGAACCTGCCTCACCTGGCCTCAGCCCTGGCTCTGGCAGGGCCTCCAGGCCCAGGCAGCGGAGGCCTGTGGTGCCTGCCAGAGGCACCTGTCAGGGGCCAGGCTGTGCCAGAAAGAGGCATCCTTTTTGGCTGAGCCCAGAGGGAGGTTCTGCCGCAGTGTGGCCTCAGGTGGGGACAGGGGCAGGCCAGCAAACCTTATGAAATCACTGGGTCGCTCACATGCAGTCATTCCCGTTTGTCACTAATGGCGGTTGTCTCCAAAGCAAATCACCGCAGGGTTATTGGTGTGCCCGCTTCTCCCACACAAAGAGGTCCCAGTCCACAGGGCCTCCTGGCACTCAAGTCCTCCCATTCAGTGTCCGTGACTGATGCTATGACTGGGTAGTTCCTTTGGTCTCCAACACAGAGGCAAAATGTGCGGATGGACAGGGAGGGTTCCCCAAAGGTCTGTCCTTTGGGGTCTGCACTCCCTCCTCAGGAGATAAAGTCTCAGGGACAGAAGAATCCTCAGTAGCCCCAGCATCCCTTTGAGAACCGGTTAACAGCACAGTCTTTGAAGCCAAGAACAACGGGATTTGGATCCTTTCCTCTACCAATTCCCAGCTGTGTGTTCTTGGGAAAAGATCCACTGAGCCCCGGTTTTCTCGGCTAATAGTAACTACTAGGCAGTTAGTCTGTGACATAAAATAAGTAAAGTGTGTGGCACACACTTTAAACACTCAGCAAATGTTGGTGAAACGAAAGGGAGACCATCTTATTCTCTTGCCCTCCCCCCCCACCCCAACTCCATCTGTACAGAAAGACGCAGGTTTGGGGAGGGAAATGAGGCATGCTTGAGAAACCCCAACTGGGTATGCAAGCAGAAGGCAAATGCTGAATCGCTCTGGAAAAAAATGAGGAGCATGTTTTTTCGGAAAGGCTGTGTGAAAGAAAGGAAGAGGAGACATAAGGTATACACAAGGGACAAGACCTTTGGCGGTAAAGAAATGATGGAATTTTACCAAGTTCCTTCTGTGAGGTGTGTGAATCATGTCTTTCCACCTCCCCATGGAGAGTCCAGTAAAGCCTCCATTTCTAATCCATGCAGTGGGGAGCTGGGCCTTTTGGGAGATGCCATGAGAGAATGAGTTTGACCACATGTGGCCTCAAGGATGTAGAGCAATCAGGCCACCCATGGAGTCACCCTTCTGGGCTAAGTTGCTATGGTGTGATCCTGGACCAAACTTTCAGTGGGCAAGAACAAGAACTTGATTAAATTTCTATTTCAAGCCCCCACTCCACCAGGCAGGCCGTAAACATGAACATGGGGCTTTCTAGAAGTTTCTCCCACACTTCCCCAGTTATGTGGTGCCAAGAGACTTGGGGAGGCTCCATCCTGTGTCTGCAGCAAACACCCATGCAAGAATGGCTGAGGACACCAGTCTCTGTCAGTCTGATGGCCCTGCCCTGGGGCAAGGGAAACTTTCTTCAGAATAGGCCTGGTATGGATTTCTGGCACAACCTACACATAGCCGTCCCCTTGCTGGGTAGCTTCCCCACTCCCTGCCTTGCCCAATATACACACATGCACAGCAGGCAGGCAGGGAGGCTGGGCACAGGTTTGTTCTCGAGAACTCCCTCCCCTTCTCTCCTCCTGACAATAGGGCAGTATGGAGATAAAAGAGGACATGACTTTTTCCTCCCAGGTTCCAGGCATGGCAGTTTGTCTATAATTCAATTCTCTCTTTTAGTGATTTTGCAGTCTTCTATGCTCCCCTGTGGACACTGGCTTTGACATAGCAATTGTCTGCTTTCCACTTGGCCCCCATTTCACAGTCACCTGTCTGAAGGGGGGAGGGTAGGGATTGGTGGAGAAGACATCTTTTCCAGTCTGTACAAATATGCCTACTTTATTCTGCATACTTGTTGCATAGTGTGGATGTTACCATAATTTTTGGTTTTGTTTTTAATGAGCTCACTGTTGATTGGGGCTATTGAAAGGGTTAATTTCTCGAAATACCACCCCACTCTATTATGTCACCATTATCATCCTAATGTCCCCCTCTGCCATGGTCAGGGACACACCTGGTTGGCCAGATAAAGACAGGACACTGGAGCACCTGTGTGTCTCAGTCAATTAAGCCCCGACTTTTAATTTCATGTCATGTCATGATTTCAAGGTTCTGCCATCAAGCCCCACCACAGACTCCATTCTAAGCCTGGAATCTGCTTGTCACCCTTTCCTTCTGCCGCTCCCCCTGCTCTCTCTCTCTCTCAAATAAACAAACAAACAAACAAACAAACAAATAGTTTGGAGGAAAAAGAAAAAAGACAGGGCTCTAAAGCCTGAAAAACCTCAAGGCTGGAAGGGAGTTTTTCTCAAGATTTGCTCCAACCCTTCCCTGCACAAAGGAAGGGAGGACCCCTGCCTACAGCCACACCCATCCAGTAGACACGTGGGTGGAAGAATCCAGGTCTCTGAAAGCCATCTCAGGTTTTCCATTTTGCCGGGAGGAAGGCGGAGCATTCTCATAGGGGAATACTTTTGCTCCAGCTAGGTTTTTGGTGCCTGCGGTTCTTCTGATCCCCTGCATCAGAAGCGTGCAGGCTTGTTGGAAGTGGGAAAGCATGAGGCCAGCGCCTCCCCACAGACATGTGTAGCTCCGTGCCTCCTGCTGTAAAAATAAATGGTTTCATGCTACGGAGGCTCCTCCACGTCCATGCCCTGGACATCTTTCCATGTCAAGATATATAACCCTAGTTTATTCTCTGTACTATCTCAGTATTTCACAGTATGGATATTACCATGTTTTTTGTTTGGTTTCTTTTAACCAGCCCTTTACCGATGAATATTTGAATTGTTGCCAAGATTATAATACATGCTATAGCAGAAGTCTTTCCATGCCCGCTTGTGCACCTGACTCCACACTTTCCAAAATAACTCTAGCACCCACATGGTGGGCAATGTGATGAGTATCCTCTCTATAAACCTAGGTATAGGAAGGTTGGAATTTGGTCACAGTCACACAGCAGGTTTGTGCTGGAGATAGCAAACGTGGTGCCCCCTCCAGTCTCCAGAACTAACACTCCTAGTTAGTCCCAGCTGATGATCCCTTAAGTCCTTTACACATGGATCCAGCTTGGGTTGAACTTGGCCTTTTGTTTATGTCAAATGGCCCTGAAGAGCAAGGTGTGTGGGCCGTGCCAAGCTTAATGTCAAGGAAAGGAGAGACCACTACATAACCTTCAGTGACTAAGGGTGTCCCAGACGTGGGATACATCATTTGATGAAGAAGGCTGGGATATCTTCCTGGTTTACAAAGCATATTTATACCTGTGATTTCATTTTACTCCTCTGGGGTGTGTATTATTATCTTCCTCATTTAGAAAGAAGGAAATTGATGCACAGAATAAGAACTTGTCCCACATCACACAGACTCGTAGTGTGGACCAGGAATTTGTTCTTTAAAAATACATGTATCATCACCACTAAAAGGAAAAATAGCATTCCTGAACGTGTGAAAAACTGAAATTGCAGCTACAAAAATAAAATGGCAGCCTCACAGAAAGTTTGAAGAAAAAACGTGGAACGACAACAAAAAACTTAAAAAAAAAAATCTTATTAGGTGACCACAGGCACATTATCTCATGTCTCTGAACCGTGGTCATCTCGTTCTTACAGAAAGAGAATGGTAATAACAGTAGTAATAACACAGCAATGGTAGCTAGTATATACCACGCTCTTTTCTAACGCAACAGCCATTTCCATTTCTGAGCGTCCCCTGAAGACTTGCATTCAAACATACATATTTAATGCGGCTATAATCACAGGAAACACACAATTTTGTTTCCTGGGTTTTCACCTGACATTATCTCGTAACTTTTCCCGACCTGTCTACACGGATTCAGCAATCACCTTTTCAGAGGCTGTATCCCCCAGATTGATTAACTCCTGCTGCTGGTGCTGGACAATTTGCTGTCACCAAGTTTTCATTATTCTGACGGATACTGGGGGAAGCATCTTGTGACTTCAGAGACATTCCAGAGTCAGAGACTAACAGAGGCCCTTGGACCCTGAGCTCTGCTCTCCCTAGGCTGTTCACCAAACCCCACCTGCCCCTTGCCAGGGTGCTGAGTTCTGCTCTCCCCTCTCCCAGAGCCTGAGGCAGAGCTGAGACCTTGCCTGAGAGCGTCCTGTAAAGGCTAGGAGCCTCAAAGCAGCCTCAGAACTAAAAGCTCCTAAGGAAAAAGGCTGAAAAGAGCTTCCCTTGGTGTCCCCCTACCCCTGAGAACATGTGTATTTATTCTCCATATCCCTAACTCAGGGAATTCTTCTAAAATCCAACCTAAAATCCCATTTATCCCTTCTTTCTTCATAGGATGTAAACTTTTTTTTTTTTTTTTTGGCCAGGGACCTGTGAGAATCTCTCGGAAGGTGTAGGAATTCATTACATTGTCTTTATAATTCCACCAGGTCCTGCCTCTCCTCAAGCCTATTGGTATCAGATTAAGAATACAGCTGAGGGTGACATTCTCTTTTTCCAGCCCTCCTGGCTGCCTCCCATTGCTTTTCCTGGGTTTAATTCCATAAGTGCCTCTTTTTCAGCCTTGGGCAGGGACCCATTCTACCCATTCACCTGACAGTAGTTGGAATGTTCTTAGGTGGGGGTGGGAGAGGGGATCTGAGGAGTTGAGTTCAGTTATGCTTCCCCACTTGTTGGCGGTGAGACCTTGGGTCAGTACAGGTAACCTCCCTGAGCCTCACTGCCTCATCAGAAATGTGGGAGAGGGTGCCTGGGTGGCTCAGTGGGTTAAGCCTCTGCCCTGGGCTCAGGTCATGATCCCAGGGTCCTGGGATGGAGCCCCGCATCAGGCTCTCTGCTCAGCAGGGAGCCTGCTTCCCCCCTCTCTCTGCCTGCCTTTCTGCCTACTTGTGATCTCTGTCTATCAAATAAATAAATAAAAATCTTAAAAAAAAAAAAAAAAAGAAATGTGGGAGAAATTGTAACCTGTACTTAGCAGGAGTGTTGAGAGATCCCCTTTGAGAAAGCGCTGGATACACCCTAAAGCACCTATGAGCGCCCCGCAGGTGGGACCACTTTTGAAAAATACGCCAAGTGTTCCCCAAGGCAATGATCTTCACTGCTTTTCTTATCCATGTGGGGTGAGGGCTTGCCCCACCCCTGCCCCCACTTGGACCCTCTGATCTAACTACGTCCACCCTCGCCAAGTCCAAGTGAGCCCACCTCTCAGCCCGAGGTGGTTAGCAGCTCGCACTCCCAATCCGAACGCCCCCACTCAGGAGCCCAGTCGGACCCCTCCTCTCTTCTGTCCACCCCCTCCCACCCAGACTCGAGCGTGCCCACCCACCCAGCCTGCCTTCCCTCTTTCCTCCAGCACACGCGCGCAAAGGGGCACTCAGAGCGTTCTCAAGCACATCTGGGCGCGCGGGCCGCCACAGCTGGAACGCGGCGCGGGGGGCGCGGACGGGGCGCTCGGGCTCCTGGCTGCCGCCCCCCACCCCCCATCTTCCACCCCACCCCCACCCCTGGGCCCGGCAGGTAGCAGAGCGAGGGCGGGGTGGGGGGGGCGCAGCCCGAGCGCCGGCGGGGCGGGGCGGGGCTGCGGGGGGGGGGGGGGCGGCGGCCTGACTGCCGGGCCCAGCGCCGAGCGGCGAGGGACAGAGGCGCGGGAGGCGCGCGGAGCCAGCCGCAGCCGCAGCCGGAGCCTGAGCCCGTGCCCGCGCCCGCGCCGCCATGCCCTTGGCCTTCTGCGGCAGCGAGAACCACTCGGCCGCCTACCGGGTGGACAAGGGCGTCCTCAACAACGGTTGCTTCGTGGACGCTCTCAACGTGGTGCCGCATGTCTTCTTGCTCTTCATCACTTTCCCCATCCTCTTCATCGGTGAGCGCGCGGGGAGCGGCGGAGGAGGGGAGGGCACAGGAGCGGAGGGAGGAGGAGGAGGAGGCGCCGCGCGCGGCACTGCTCTCTGCCCCCCTCCGAGCCGGCGACCGCCGCTCGCCTCCCTCCCGGGGTCCCCTCACTCGCACACCCGCCCATCCCCTCCACCCCGAAGGGCCCCTGAAACCAACAAACACAGCGGACGCTCCGGACCCAGGGAACCCCCAAGTTTGCTACCACAGAGCCAGAGCTGAAATGGAGAACCGAAAAAGCAGAGGTTTCTGTAGGCGCTGGAAATGTGGGGAGGGTCTCGGGCTGTACCCACAGTAGTGCTGGGTAGGGAGCCAGGACACCCTTCCCCCAAGGCACCCTCGCTGTCAGCCGCAGCTGGGCCCAAGGAGGAGAGCAGCCTGACCTCAGAAGCCAGGATGGAGGCCCCGCGAACGCTTGTGTTTCCCGGGGCTGAGCCAGACAGTGGTCAGCAGCTTCTGAGGCCCCCCCGGGGGGGGGTCCCACGGGCCCTGGGAGAGGAGAGGTGGCAGCGAGGGACTTGGTCCCCTTCCTCTGCTACCCTACCTGGGTCAGCATCCCTGCCTGGAAGCCCTCTGCAAAGTTGGGCGCCACTGTCAGGACCGTCCTGCATGCCTCTTCACTCTCACCTCTCTTTCAGACCTTGAATTTCCCAAGCTGGCTAGAGCTCTGTCAACAATTATGGGTTCCCCGCCTCTGCAAAACTTGTTAATTCATTCTAATTAAGAAAAAAAGAAAGAAAACAAATTTTAAAAGTCATATACAACTTTTGGGAAGAAAGGAAAGATTGTCACAAAATTAAAAAGGAAAGGGTGCTGCACAGGCAGAGAGACTAGTAGTTATTGACAAAGACAAAGAACTTGGGAGGAAGCAAATGTAACTTATGCTTATATGTGTATCAAAAATTGTACCAGCATTTACACTTCTGTTCTCAAACAAATGGTTCAGTTACATGACGATTTGTCATACGCGAGGTCAGCACAGACAATGAGTACGTGGGAAGGTGGGCCTGCATGGATCCGGGCTTTGTGCTGGGACATTTAGGTCATGTGTACCAGACCCGGGCATTCTCATGCACAGGTGTACAAATGGATACCCTCCCCACTGAGGGCCCTGTACCTGAGCACCCTCCCGGGGTGCAGGCACCCCCTCCTGCTGAGCCAGGCTTCCCACCTCTTCCTGCCTCTGCTTGCAGGATGGGGCAGTCAGAGCTCCAAAGTACACATCCACCATAGCACGTGGCTCCACTTCCCTGGGCACAACCTGCGTTGGATCCTGACCTTCATGCTGCTCTTTGTCCTGGTGTGTGAAATCGCGGAGGGCATCCTGTCTGATGGGTGAGTGTCCCAGGAGAGGGCATCTATCCCTGAGTGCTTCCTGGAAGGCCAGGGGAGACCCCAGCTCACCAGCTTTCCATGAGGCAGTGACATTTGCTCCTAAATCCAGCCACTGTTGATCTGATATCTCCGGTGTGCCAGGCTCTCCGTGTCAGGTGCTGGACACAGGTGAGACCCAGGCCCTGGCCTCAGTGTAGCAGGGGAGACAGAATAGGGATCTCATGCTAAGACCCAGTGAAGCAGTCCTGTAGCCTATTAGAATGCCCCAACTCCTAGAGCTCCCTTCTTGGAAAGAATAAAGATCACTCTTGCCGAAGACATTTCCTTGGTTCCCAGTTGTTTTCAGGGTCCCAGATCCTCAAGCCTGGGACGTGGGGTCCTCAAAGTCAGCATCCCCCACTGTCTCTAGCCTCATCCCCAAGGTCTCCCCTTACCTACCTTTCCTCTGGGCCTCACAGCACACTCTTCACACCCCTGCCACGACACAGATCATACTGTATTTAAAGTTTATGTCCGTTTACCAAACTGTCTCCCCCTGAGTGAGCAAGCCCTCAGAGTTGGGTTTAATTCATCTTTGTCGTCACGGCCCAAAGCACACAGCAAAGCTCCATAGACATTCACTGGCTCCGTAAGAGCCCAAGTGAAATCACGGTACAAGCAAGAATTCTGAGGGGAGGCAGGAAGGCAGAGCTGGTCATGTTCATGGTTGAGGGGGCGTCTGAGCTGAGTCTGAAGGGCTGACAAGGGTTCTGACAGCAGGGGAGTCCAGAGAGGGAGGGCAAGGAGGCAGGAGGGAGGAGGAATAAAGGCACGGGGAGGAAAGCAGGTTGGGGTGGGAGCGGTGTGTGGGGGCTGGAGCATGAAATACAGGCAGGGGAGTGATGGGGGCTGGCACTTGGAGATAGGGTTGGGGCATCTCTAGGAGGGTTTCGAATGCTGGGCTGTGTCTGGGTTGGATTTTGTCAGTGGTTTGGAACAGAAGGGACACGTGGTCAGCACAGCACGGTGGGGTGGGGGTGGGGGAGTTGTCCAGGGCAGACTGGAGGCAGGGAAAGGCCGGAGGTAGAAGCGACACTTAGGAGGTGATTGCCGTCGTCTAGGTGAGAGATAACTGCAGCGGAAATGGTTTGTCAGCAGTCGGGGTGTGGAGGAGGAGACGAAGCCACCCTCTCACAGAGGAAGGCTCAGTGACTGCCCTGGTGAGAGGGTAGTGGAGGGTGGCATGCGTTTGGCTCAAATATCAGAGGTCCCACTGCTCTGAACTGGAATCAGACTATGCCCAGATTCCCCTCCTGCCAGCTGGACAGCAGGGGGATGGGATCTCCCAGCCCAGACATGGTACCTCCCCCTCCCACTCCTCAGTGTCCCTGCACGCTGGCTCCAGCAGTAATCTCTGTGACAATGGCTTGCCTTGGGGCTCCTCCTGCTTATCAGAGTCCCCCAGAACAGCAAGACCAGAATGCACGCTTGCCATATAACTAGCAGGTGACAAGTCCACTTCCCACCCCTCCTCCCATCCAGACACCCCTTCCAAAGCAGTACAAATGCTCAAAAGGAGAAGGATGCTTATGAGTTCTTAGACCAGAAATTCTCACTGGGTTATAATTAGCAGGGTGGCAGAGAGGAAAACACCCCCATCTGTGGAGAAGGTAGACCTGGGTCATCTGCTGGGCTTCTAGGACCTTGGACCAGACACTCAGCCTTTCTGGGCCTTACTCTCTCTACCAGTGAAATGATCATCATCATCCCTGCCTTGCCCACAACACAGGGCCATGGAGGATGAAATTAGAGCACAGACGGGGTGCAGAAATGGAATGGCAGAGCCCTGGGCAGAGAGTACTTTTCCAGAATGTGGGAGACTGGAATCAATCAGGTCAGGGACTCCCTTCTGCCTGCAGTCAGCAGCCCCTCCTGTGGGGGGCTGCCTCTGTATCCCATACCTCCCCCAGCTCAGTGCAAACTGGCATTCCCTCCCCAGCAGGCAGGTTGGCCCTTGAACTGGACACTTGTCACCTGGTCTTTGTTGGTCTTCATCTGTTGGGACACACCCCTGGGCAGGCAAGCATAAGGAAAGGACATAGGAAGGGAGCAGACAGGAAAAGAAACCACAGATCCTGCCCTTTGGCCCTCCCAGTCCACCCTGGCCTTGGTTTGCAGACCTACTTGGAAGTATAGGGGCAGGAGGCAGTGGGGACTTGTTAAAGCGGTGGTCTTCAAACTCTAGTTTAGTTTAGGGTAAGCTTCATTTACTGGTTAATTAAGGCCTCTTAAAATTTGTAGGTTTTCCTCTCTTCCTTTGGGTATTATTTTTGTGTGATGCTCTGATTTTAGAACAACCAAAGCAGTACAAGTTAGAGAAGAAACACTTTTTTTTTTTTAGCAATGTAACTAGAATGTTTTCCTAGATCACCATACACTGGAAAAAGTCCATACCTAAGACTTTTACCTAACTTCTAACCTAATTTAGTGTATGTTATTCAGTAAAGCAGCCAAAGGCTATTTTGTTAAGTCATGTCATGAAATATTTATTTCAACTCTGGTTATTCTTTATCTTATTTAATTATATAAAGTGTTTATCACTTCTACCTCCTATTGCAAAAAATGAATTTATTCAAACTTATGATATAACATTTAAGATGTCACTTAAAAATGTGTGAGGGAGTATAGAGCTTTTCAAAAACTTACTTCCAGGAGTACAAAGGCAGGAGTTTTGAAGATCTCTACACAGGGTATTGGCTGCTCTCGGTGACCCCATTAGGGACTGATTGCCTTGTACCTCCTGTAGAAGTCTTTTGCTGAGAATATCCACCAATTAAGGTTTAAAGAATATCAACGTTTATGGACTCATCTAACAAGAATTTAGAGGTCGCCTCTCTAGTTGGTTTGGCGACTTAGTGATGTCAGCAGGGACCCAGCCTCTTCCCATCTTTATGTGTGTCTGCCATATCTTTCCCCATGGTTGCAAGATGGCTGCCTAGTTCTAGGTATCACTTAGGGAGGAAGGCAAGGGCAAAAGAGACATGCTCCCACATGCCTCTTCTTTATGCTGGATATCATCCTCTGCAGACTTTCCTTTGCATCTCAGTGGCCAGAATTGAATTATATGGGCACCCTTGGACCAATCACCGGCAAAGGGGTGTGGCATTGCATGGCTGCTTGAACCAATCACCATCATTCTCTAGGGCTGGGCACATTGCTGTTAGAAAAAAACCTGTGGTTCTTTTAGCAAAGCAGAAGGGGGACATGTTATTTGATAAAGAACCCATAGTACCTCTACATCTATACGCTAGTCCTACCAGACTACTTAGGGCCCCCACATGGCTCTCCTCATATCCTCCCTCCTTCTCTGTTGAACTCTTGTTCATCCTTCTAAGGTCAGCCTCCTCTCTGAAGTTTTCCTTAGTTGTCTACCTGCTCCTTGTGCTCTCAACCTTCAGTCCATCTGCAGTATCACTCCCCCGGACAGCAGTTAGCTCTGAGCATGGTTGCCCCTCCCTAACGTCAGCTTCTTGAGGGATGCTCAAGGGCAAGGAGGCTAGGCATCCTGGATAGAAGGAGCAGTGCAAGCAGGGGCATCACTGAGGCAGGAGATTGGAGGGAGCCTTCTGGTAGTGGAGGGGGTCCCAAAATGGCTTCAGCAGGAAGGGCAGGCTATGCGATGCTGAAAAAGTGGCTTGAGGCCATATCACTGGATTCCTCTGGTCCCAGACTGAGCAATGTGAGTTTTGCTTTCTGTAGGAGGGAGCCATGGAAGGGCACAGTCAGGCCACTTATGGGGAGATTTCTCACCAGGCGTGGGGAAGCCTGATGTCTGAGAACTCGTCCCTACAGATCTTGTCACCAGACCAGAGCCCACCCACCACAGAGGCCTATGGGAGCTACACTGGGGAGGGGATAAGCTGGTATTGGCCTCCATCACCATCCCCAGGGAGGAAACAAAAGCGATGACCTTGGGCTTGTTACTTAGCATCTCCATGGCTCCGTTTCCTCAACTGTAAAATGAGGAGACTGAGAGTACCAACTTCATGGGATTTCATGAAGATTAAGTGAGTTCATATACATCACGTGCTTAGAACAGTGCCCGGCACGGGGTAAATGCTCAATAAATATTGACTACCAGTGTCGTTGTTACAGCGTGCAGGGCAGGGTGCCAGCGCTGACTTATGCTGTGCATGGGAAGTGGGGCTGTCCCTGAGAGAGTTGTGGTGGGCAGGCCTCTGTACTGCCCAGGGTACCCCAGGGACAGGAACCCAGCTTTGTTCACTCCCAGAGAGGGATTTCCAGGTTGGAGACTCTGCAGCTGTGCCCGCCAAGGCCAGTTTCCCCATGTTGGGTTCTGCAAGCATGAACCCAAGGAGAGAAGGCCATGAGTTCCAGAGTCTGGACACTGAGCCCCCATAGCATCATCGTGTGGACTCCTGGACCCCTAACTAGTGGGCAGTTTTGGGGTATGTTTGGGCTGGGCAGAGCTGTCAATATAAGGAGGAGAGCTGTGCATATGAGCCTACTGTGTGCTGAGCCCTAAGCACAGGGCTGGGCTGCTCTACTGGGGCACTTGGCACATTTACCTCCAATCTCTCTCTCTCTCTCTCCCCACCATCTCAGGGTGACCGAATCCCGCCATCTCCACCTATACATGCCAGCTGGGATGGCGTTCATGGCCGCTGTCACCTCCGTGGTCTACTATCACAACATCGAGACCTCCAACTTCCCCAAGCTGCTGATAGGTAGGGGAGCAGGAGGGGTGGGAGAGGGATAGTTACCTCATTCCTTCCTCCAGATATTGTTTACTGAGCACTTACTATGTGTCAGGCATTAGGTAGCTAGAGGTTCAGAAATAGAGAAGAAAAATTCCCTGCCTCCTGGTGGGAGGAGACCGGCAAGCTGAGATAGTGAATAAACAAATAGATAGGAAAGATGCCATGAAGAAAATTAAGCTGGGCAAGGGTTTGAGAGTAATGGCAATGTTGCGGTCTATCGAGGGTGGTCAGGAAAGATCTCTGGTAAGAGTAAGCATGCATATATTTCAGGGAAGAATTTTCCATGCTTTGGAACAGCAAGTGCAAAGGCCTTCTGGTAGGGACAAATTTGGCAAATAGGCCAGTGTGGCCAAAGCCAAGGAAGGGGAGGGATGGTAGGAGATGAAGTCAGGGACCAGGAGAGGAACAGGGAAGACTCTTAGGCTTTGGGTCTGAGTACCTGGGTAGTTGATGGTATTAATAATGGACATGACAAGGGAGAATGGGTCGGGGTTTGGGGAACTGGCGGGGGTGGGGATGGGATGGGACACGTTGAGTTTGAGACAACCAACTCAAGCATCAAGTGGGCAGTTAGAGAAATGAGTCAGGCATTCGGGGGAGGTCAGGACTGGAGATATACATTCAGGGGTCAGGGGTTTATAGGCGGCATCTAAAGCTTGAGCCTGGCTGAGGTCACCTGGAGAGACAAGAGAAAGACCCCAGGACTGGAGCCTGCAGTTTGTGAACATTTAGGAAGATTCAAGAAGGAGTGCCTGATTAGACCTGGCACCATGTAGCTGGGGTCCTGGGCAGAAACAATAGCAATGAATGTTGATGTTTACTGAGCAGGTACTGTGTGCCAGGCTTGGTGCTAAGCTCCTCAAAGGCCTTATCTCACTTGATCTCCACAATCTCCATATTGGTATCGTTTCTATCCCCATTCTACAGATGTGGACACTGAGCTCAGAGAGGTGACAAATAACAACAGCCAACACTCATCTAACACTTGCTATGTGCCAGGCATGCTCCTAAGCATTTTATGAATATTAACTCATTTAATCCTTACAACAACACTATGAGGTCAACACCACTATTACGTCCCCTTTACACAACAGGAAGTTGAGACCCAGAGGTTAAGTGATTTACACTAGTCTGCCCAACCAGTCAAGGGGCAGAGCCAGATTTCAATCCCAGGGGTCTGGCACCAAGGCAGATTCTTAAGCGCTTCTGAGACTGTGTGTCTAAGGGTCTTCAGACTGCTTGGGCCAAAGGTATAAATCTGGAGGTCTGCCTCTATGTTTGGCTCCGTCTGCATGTCTAAGGTCAGGGCTGTACATCTGGCTGTGGGCTGTGGTCAGACTGTGTATCATTAAGTCAGGCTATGATTTTTAGGAGTCACAACATCTAATTGACATCTGGAGTCTGGAACACTCTGTGCTCGGCCAGACACAGCACGGTGTCATGGGCAGGTGGAGGGTATTTCCCCAACTAATCGCAGCTCTGCCTTCCCTGGTAAGATGGGAGCTGGGCTCCGCCAGGATCATCTGGGGATCCCCCTACTTGGGTGACACTATGAAAGTGTGGCTGGGGAACTAGGGAGCAGCAAGTTGAGAGAGAGAAATGGTAGGTACAGACATCAGAGAGCCTCCCTCTCCTGAAGCTTGTGAGGCAGCTCCTCCTCTGTAGAGAACCTCTTATTCACCCCAGGGCCTGACTGACCAGTGCCCCTAGAAACATCCTGTCTAGGCATCTGGCAAGTTCATTTTCTCATTCTCCGGAAAGTACGTAATGTTCTTTCTTTACAGCACAAATTACCCCCATAGATAGACCATTCTTTTTCCAAAGAATAAGGACTAACTCCCTCCATTCCCCTTTGTCAGAGCTGTGCTCTGCAGAGCCAGAAATTCTAGAACAGGTCAAAGCAGAGATGATGAACTCTATGAGCTGCAGGGATTAAGGCACTGAGAAGACTTCTGTCTGTCACAGTTCCGGAGTCCCGCAGAAAGGTGAACCCTGATGGCTTACATTGTCCCACAAAATAACCTTGGTCCTGGGGCTTCAGATGAGATCAAGGAAATGTTCTGTGAAAAAGTCACATTTGAACTGGGAACTGAAGGATAGGGAGGAACAAACTGGGAGAAGGGAGAGGAGAATGTTGCAGGCAGAAGGAATAGCATGAGCAAAGGCCCTGAGGCAGGAGAAACCTGTTAGAAAATCTGGAAGAAAACTTGGGTCTCTTCCACCTTTTGGCTGTTGTGAATAATGCTGTTAGGAACATGAGTGCATGCATGAGTTCATATTTGATCAGATTTATTTCTCCAGAAGCTAGACTGGAGGCGGACAAGAGGGAAAGTGGGGAATCCAAGGAGAGATAAGATGGCGGTCCCCGGGTGATAGGATGGTGACCCAGCTGGCCCAGGTGTTTAGGAAGTAAAGGAGACAGAACTTGGTAATAGGTGGGATGTGGAGAAGGGGAGGGAAGACACAGGGGTAAGGGGAATTCAGAGCCTGAACCTCGCCAGCAACCCCTATGTCATACCACTGTCCTTTTCTGCTTTTCTCTCAGTCTCTTGGTGCTCTCAGTCAAGCACCAAGCTTTGGCTGAGGGCTGCTATGTCTGACACTGAGGAAATAAACCTGGGGTTTAGTCCATCCACCACTAACTTCCTGTGTGACCTTGGACATGACACCTAGCCTCTGTGCAGCTCATTTTCTGTACCTGGATAGGAATAATAACTCCCTGTCTATGTCACAGGGTTGTTATGAAGAGCAAATCAAACCACATCTGTTAGGACCCATGTGGGGCATATTTTCAAGTCTGGGGCCCCGTAGGTGACCCTCATGAAGACCAAAAATGTTCTGACGCTTGGATTCTGACACTTTGAGTGTAGGTGTGAAGGTAGCGTGATGGCCTCCAGCTGTGGGATCCTTGTGACCTGGGGACCACACCAAGCTGAGGGGAATATTGTCCCAGTCCTGGGCCAGAGGTGGGCAGCACACAGAAAACAGATGCTTCTGCCCTCTCTCCTAATGCCCTCACCCAGGGACTCGAGACAGAGGGCATTTGTCCCTCCCTGGGCAAGTGCACACCTTGGCGTAGTCCTTAACCCAGACCTAGGCTGGGGCAGACCTCAGCTTTGGTCTCCAAGAGATGCCCTGCATTCATGTGACCAGGCCCACCTACGGATGAAGGGCAGGGTGAAAGTGTCTCTTCTGTGGTCCCACTAGAGAGGAGCTCTAGGGCATTCAGGCTGACCTCGTCTGCATATAGCTCTAGGGAGCGAGGGGGAAAGAGCTGCCCACACTAACGCATCTCCTAAAGGGGGGCTAGTTATCACTGCTTTCTCCTGTTGCCAACGAGCGGTGGTTTAGCAGGTGGTGGTGGTGAGAATTTAGAAATTAGCTTCCGACGTTTATGGTCCCAGGTGTGAAATCTGGAGACAATGACAGTATTAACAGCTGATGTCCAAAGAGCACCCATTGTGTGCCAAATGCTTTCCATACATTGCTCATAACAACCTTTGAGGGAGTACTATTATTATCCCCATTTTATGGGTGAAGAGACTGAGGCTCAGTTAGGTTAAAGGACGTATGCGCAGTCACACAGCTGTTGAAGTACAGGATCTGAGCCCGGCTATATCTGGCTGCAGGGCCCAGCTCTAACCACTATACACACTATGCACACAGAACTGTGACTGACTTGTTTCTACCCCCAGCCCCTCAGGCTCCATGAGGAGTTTTGTCCTGCTGTTGTGGGCTCTGGCCTGGGCACACTCAAGCTTGCAGGGAGCTTGGGCAGGTCACCCCCTCTTTGGGGTCCCAGTTGTCTCATCTGTAAAATGAAAGAGCAGATTGAAGAACCTTTAAAATCGTTCCACCTTGGAAATCCCACAAGCAAACCATTACAGGATGGAGCCACCGGCCATGGGCTCCAGGGCAGCCCAGCCTGGATCTACCACTTGTCTGGTCAGGTCCCTGAGCCTGGCTTCCTTCATCTGTCCAGTCAGGGAGCTGGCAGCTCTCCCCTCACAAGGTGATTGTAAGGAATAAGTGAGATAGTACTTTAAGTGCTCACGTGGCACAGCACCCACAA
Organism: Martes martes; assembly: GCF_963455335.1. Taxonomy (NCBI): domain Eukaryota; kingdom Metazoa; phylum Chordata; class Mammalia; order Carnivora; family Mustelidae; genus Martes; species Martes martes. The sequence goes on from NC_137898.1 coordinate 44,011,719, forward strand.
CTTAGTAAACCAAGAAAATAATTTATTAATTACTGTAAAAGAGAAATTTGGCAGACTTACAAGACGGCTTGATCTACCAGATTATTAACGTTTTGAGCGTACCCATCTTGAATGGTTTAATGCACATGCTCTTGCCCACAGCCCTGCTAGTCTACTGGACCTTGGCCTTCATCACCAAGACCATCAAGTTCGTCAAGTTCTATGACCACTCCATCAGCTTCTCACAGCTGCGGTTCTGCCTCACTGGGCTGCTGGTGGTCCTCTATGGGATGCTGCTCCTGGTGGAGGTCAATGTCATCAGGGTGAGGGTAAGTGGGCCACTACGGGGCCACCCCAACACCCACCTCAGCACACACCGGGGCCAGGGGGCCACCTCCGATCAGTGTCCTGTCCCTGGGTGTGGGGCCCCCACCCTGCTTCTTAGCTGAGCCCTAGAAGGAGCCAGCCTCTTTTAGCAGGCCCCAAAGGGGATTTGAGACCTGTGGGAGAGGTTCAAGAGGAATATTCCTTCTGGTCTACCTGCCCTCTACCCCAAGCTCCCAGAGCTAATGGAAATGACAGGAAGTGTTAGCCAAGGTTGAAAGACTCTAGGTTTAATCCCATAGAGAGGGAAAAGAGCTTTGAGTGCTGGCTTTTCTGAGCTCTGCTCTTGTTGTTGTTATTGTCTTGGGGGAGGGGAGTTATTTTAATGTGTTCATACAGTTATTCATATACCTGAATGTGGCTGCATGCGTGTGTTTGGTCTTGTTTCATTATCATTTTTGTTTACCCCCTTTCTGTCTCTCCCCTACCCCTATTCTACACTCCCCAGACATTTCCCTCCCCAGGCAACCCCGATTAGCAACCTCATATGTACCCTTCCACTCTTGGTTTTATTAATAGAATACCATATGTTTGTATCTATTTAAGGTTCTTTTTTCTCAACACATGTAAGAGTAAAGGGTTTTTCCTCTCAGTATTAATTTTTTAACAGTAGGATCGTATTATACACAGTTTCTACATCTTGTTTTTCCTCACCCAGCAGATCTCTCTTAGGACTCCCTCCAAGTCTGGTACGGCTAATTTAGTTTTCTTAATGGCTGCATAATATTCCGTCATGTAGATGAGCAATAATTTCTTCAGCCATTACCCAATTGATGGGCCTTCAGTTCACTGCCAAGTTTCTGCCTTCACAAATTATGGTGTATTAAACAGATTTATATCTTTATGTATCAGTGCTTTTATTTTTGTGGGAGAGATTCCAAGGAGTGGAGCTGCTAGTTCAAATGGACTGTGTGTTTTAAATTTCAATCAGTGTTGCAGATTGCCTTCCAGAAAGACTATAATCTACCAGCAATGAATAAGAAAACCCTCTCCCTGCCTCCAGTGAGCAATGGGCCAGCCCCATTTGAGTGATGAGTATGAAGTACTACTTGAATTTGCATTTCTCTGACACCCCTGTTTTAGTTGGTGATGTACAGGGCACAGAGGCCAACTAACTACATTCCCTGCCTCATCTGACCCTCACAGCACCCCAGGGATGCAACTACCACCTACTTTTTAGACAAGGAGACATTTTAGATGAGAATTTGTCCAAAGATACCTGGCTAGTAAGTGGAGGAGGCAGGATTTGAGCCAAGGTTTGCATGACTGCATGTTCTGCAAACCCAGCATGAAACATGTTCATGTCCTCAGATCTGGGATCCATGGGATGGTATCTGGAGATTTCTGCTCTTCCCCAATCCAACTTCAACTCAACCCAACCCAAGTCAAGAGGATTCAGAGTAGACCTCAAGGAAGAGGTTCAAGTCAGGAGGCCCCTGGCCCTGGTAGCCAACAGGTGTGGAGTGATCCTTCTGAGAATAGGCAAGAGATGGCCCCATATGTTAGAGGTCAGGGTCAAGGGTGGGATGTCACAACCCCAAGTCTTTTCTGGGGCAAAGCGGAGAGGGGTGAGAAGTTGCATTTACCTGTCCCCGGTGACCCATGTGCCCCACAGAGATATATCTTCTTCAAGTCACCAAGGGAGGTGAAGCCTCCTGAGGACCTACAGGACTTGGGGGTACGCTTCCTGCAGCCCTTTGTGAACCTGCTGTCCAAAGGCACCTACTGGTGGATGAATGCTTTTATCAAGACTGCCCACAAGAAGCCCATTGATCTCCGAGCCATTGGGAAGCTGCCCATTGCCATGAGGGCCCTCACCAACTACCGGCGGCTCTGTGAGGCCTTCGACACCCAAGCGGTCAGTGGGGACCCTGCTACACCATCCATTCCCCTCCCTCCAGGTTAGAATTGGGGACATACTGATGGGGACCTCAGAAGGCATCAGGTCAAACCCCCAGTAGGGCCCACTGAGGGGAAGAGGCTTGCCCTAAGTCACACAGTGAACCAGGACAAGTCTAGAAGATTCATAGGACAGTCACAGCTGAAATAGCCCTTACAGTTTAGGTCATCTGAAAAAATACCTTTATTGTCCAGATGGGGAAACTGAGGCCTCAAGAAGGGAAGTGATCCCACTGAATTCCCTCATGTCCTATGTAGTTCCTTCTAGAGCTCAGTGACTAGAAAGGTGGGAATTTTCAACCATTTTATAAGGTGGGATTAAGTGGCCTGATACTTCCAAGAGCTCTAGAAGCTGAACAAGGCCGGGGTCTCCTTAACTCACTGCCATGGAAATGGAGGCCCCAAGAAAGCCGTGACCTGCCCAGAGCTGGGCAACAGCTGATAGGTGGAGCCAGTCTCCCAATGCCCAGGTCCGTGTTCCTTCACTGCCTCTGCACTAATGGGGAGACACTGAGACAGACGCAGTCACAGGTGGTGATGAATGAGCGGGCCACATGCCACTTCTTCATTGCAGTGCTGTGCTCATCATATCGTCCCTGACAGCTGTGTGACCTTGATGGCACACCTGGCCTCAGTTTCCCCATCTGGACCATGCTCGTGTTGATAGGGCCTACCTAACTGTGCACTTGGCAACTCAGTGATTTCCTGGGGTTCACCTGTTTGCAACAAGTGTGGTCACTGGGTTTCCCCAGGGAGCAGGAGCCAGGGGCTTCCTGGGAGGCTGGGCCCTGCCCTGAACGGGCCCTTGGCCCCTCTAACCTGGCCGTGGGTTCTCTCTGGGCAGCAGAAGGACTCGCAGAGCACGCAAGGGGCCCGGGCCATCTGGCAGGCGCTCTGCCACGCCTTTGGGAGACGCCTGGTCCTGAGCAGCACTTTTCGCATCTTGGCTGACCTTCTGGGCTTCGCCGGGCCACTGTGCATCTTCGGGATCGTGGACCACCTTGGGAAGGAGAACAGCGTCTCCCAGCCCAAGGTAGGCCACCCCAAGGGGAGAACAGAGCACCCTTTGGGAGATTTTCCCTTGTACACGAGAATGGGCAAGAGGCCAACGGGCTGCCCTGAGTCAGCTCCCCACACTCGCACAAATCCCTTGGCGATATCTCCTTCTAGGAGATGCTCTGCATCCGGTTAACAGAAATGCCAGGAGGCAAGCTGGTGCCCCAGGAAGATTTATGGCGCCCCGCTCTCCTCACCATGCCATCACTGCCATGACACCTCTCCTGAGTATTAGTTGTTCAGAAAGTTGTAGAATGTGCATTCGTTTACCAGCGCCTAGGCTCCTCGGATTTGTTGGATATGTTGTCTTTCATTTACATCATCCTTGTGCACTCAGATAACTGTCCCACAGGTGCTTCTTGGAGGCTGCTGTCAGGGGTGAGGGGCGAGGGGACCCTCCCTGGGTTTCTCCCCCCAGTTTCAGATTTCACTCAAAGCTGCCCCAGTTTTATGAATATATTGGACTCTTCCATTAAAAATTCTTTGACAAAAGGATTCCATGGCTTAAAATCACTTGACTCATTGGACTAAATGATCTCTAATGGCCTTTTCAGCTTTAAAGATGCTCCAGACTGAAATCTGTTGGACCAAAGAGGCAGTGACCTTTCTGGGGGTTTCTTTTCCCTGCTTGGGGCCATAGCCTCCACTCTGGGGTTGGGGGCGGGGGACTTAATTCCTTCATCTGTTTCTTTGCCGCCACTTAGATTTAGCTGGTCACAAAATGGAAAACTTCTCTCCTCTAACAAGACTCAGAGTTTTATTTTCCCAGCGGGAATATCATTACCAACTTTTAACCACAAACGGTCCAAAAATGTTGCCGAGAATTGCTGATTGGGGATCATGATGATTCATGGCACTCCCTCGCGCCCTGCTATTCATCTTACTGGCTCTAGGACCGTGGAGAGCATTTAACCCTCAGGAGGTTCATATTAATTTTTCCCAGGGGTATAATTAACTGGGCACTTCTGGTCAGGAATATGAGGCACACCAAGTCTGTTTCTCTGATTTATTCAGCAAACATTCATTGAACCCTACTGTGTGCCAGGCCCGGGTTGGGCTGTGGCAATCCAGAGGCCGTGGTTATGATGGGGCCTATTAATTACAATAACAGCCACGTGCTGACCATTAACGCATGCCTGGCTGCTTGTGGGAGTTACTGAGATGCTGTCTCCTTTCATGCCTAGCACAAACTTTTAGGGTCAGTCCTTTTATTTTATTTATTTATTTATTTATTTATTTATTTATTTTGGTAATAGTTATTGGGATATCATTCACATACCATACAACTCATGAGGTAGGTATTTTATACCCATTTTACAGATGAGGGACTTGAGGCGTGGAGAGGTTCAGTAACTTTCCCTAGGGTTTTTCAGCTGTTGTGTGACAGACTCGGGATCTGAATCCAAGTCTCTTCCACTCCAGAGTGTGGGCGCTTAGAACTGTCAAGCTAAATTGACTTACTATTATCAAGCCTTCACTTCTGGCTCCAAGGATTGTGAAATCCAATGGAGGAGAGAAATCTAAATAAAAGATTTTTCTACTTTGGGTTCAGCACTGCTGTTAGGGGGTATATATAGGGAACTGTGGGAAGAGGGAGTGACTAACTCTGCCAATGGTCATGGACAGCTTCATAAAGGGCCAAGTATTGTCATGGGGCCTTGACATAGGAGTAAGAGTTAGCCAGGCTCAGAGGGGCAGATTTCTAGTTCAACAGGAACATGAGGACTCTTCTTGCTTATTTAGACCTTGATGGCTTTTGAGGCCTTCTCTGGCTTTCGAGCCTCTGAACTGTACTTGGACCAAAAAGAGAGGGGAAAGGACGAGTTCTCTTGTCTACAAGAGTGTCACCTTCAGTTCTAGTCTGACTGTAAAGGACTCCAGAATATTCTACATGGACAATCCCACAGCAGCAAGAGCCCACTGTTGGTCTGAGGAAGGAAGCGACACTAGTCAGAGCCCTTCTCAGCTTGTTCACGTCATTGTCTTCTTCCTACATTTCCCAAAATGCTGGTGGGGTTCTCCTAGAGAGAACTCTGAGGCAAGATATGCCACAGAGGTGGGGAGAACAACCCTTCGAATTGTGGTTCATCTGAACACCTCTTTTTTTTCTCTCTCTTTATTTATATACCAACCCTGGGATTTATTGCCCTCTCAGTGGAATGCTCTTGTCCAGGTTCTTTGTCAGTCCATAAATCCCGGAGATAGATGGCCCTTACCTCGGAGGCAGCAGGCCTTATCAGATCTAATATTTGTTTCCTGCAGCCCAAATGCAATCAGCAAATTACAGACATCGAAATGAGAGGTGAAAATAAATATAAGTTTCCAGTGTCAGCAACAAAGAATCCTCAATCGTGTGGTTGCCTGCCATATGGCTTAATTCTCATTTAGGCTTCTGGCTCCAGAAAATGGGGAAAGGAGTCATTTACTGAGGTCATCTAGTTCATCCCCCTGCCTCCCAGCAGCTCCCACCCAAAGAGACAGGTGCCGTTCTGGTGTTTATGAGCCTACGAGGAAACTCTCCATGCACAACCCTCTCTGCGGAGAAGGCCCTTCTTTCAGCTCAGCCTCCATCCGTGCTGTGGCAGGCTGCACAGCGGGGCGCCATTGTTTACTTCATTGTCAGTGGCCGCCCTGTCCTCTCTTCCCTTTCCAGGACACTCACAGTTGGCAAGAATCACACTGCCCTTGGCATCCTCGAGGACAAACATTATTTCTTCTTTAATTCCACGCTCCTGTCCCCTCTGCCACTCTCCAGGGAAAGCTGGGACCCAGGCTGGGAGCAGCCCATGACCTCTGTCTCTCCAGCCCCCTCTCCCGCCTAACCCATACCCACAATCTGTCACCTGCCAGGGCTGTCAGTGATCTGGCTGCAGGGCCAGGGAGCTGGGTTCATAAAGACCGGCCAAACCCTGCTCAAGGCTGTCAGCTGAGCAGAGAAAGAACAGTATGGGTTTGGTCTGAGTGCCAAAGCTTCCAAAAGCCTAACTGCAGAGGGGAAACGTGTGTGGGTTCGTGAGTGTATATGTGTTCGTTCTGAATGAGTTCTCCCGGGAACTGTTTGTAATTCGGTGTATATGTCCTTCTATTTGTCCTGTGTCTCTCGGTATCTTTTTCCGTGTGTGTCTGTGTCTTCATTTGGATACACGTATTTGTAGCTATCACTGTGGGTGACTGTGTGAATTAATATGCCTTTCTGTGACTTCCTGATGTCAGTGTGTGGGTTGGTCTCTTCATGACAGTGCCCACACAGCTGCTCTGGCCCGGCATGCCTCCCTTCATCTCACTAGCCCATCTCAGCCCCCAGGACTCATTTAAGACATCACCTTCTCCAAGGAAGACTCCCTCTGGTTGGATTAGATGCCCCTCCTTTGTGCTCCCATAACACCCTGGGCTTGCACCATCGAACACCCCTTGTCTCTTTCCCAACTCGACCTGAATCCCCTAAGACAGGAACCGCATTACCGGACCTCCTCGTGCCCAGAACCCAGTTCCATGCCTGACACGCAGGGGGCACAAGAGCCATGATTCTTCAGGGAATCATACAGAAGTTATCACCTACTGTGTGTGTATGCTTACTAGATATTTTTATCTCCATTGTTACACCGAATTCTCACAATAATTCTCTGGGTAGAAACCTTTCATGGCCTCATTTTACAGTGAGGAAACTGAGGCTCAGGGAGATTGAGGTACTTACATAAGGACACCGTGGCTAATATAGAGTGAGTCAGGATTCAAACTCAGATATGGTTAACCTCTAAGTCCAGGCTCGAAACCACCTTGTTAAATGGTTGTGAATGGAAGGGTGGGTATGTTGGTGCATGAATGGTCAAAGATGGTTGTCACTGTTTTTTTACCCAGGGCCTTCCAGGGCTGGGACCTATGTGTAATTAATCTTCTGGCTCCTGCCCAAGTAAGAAGCAAAAGCCCACATGATCCCTGTCCACTAAGCTCTAGAGAACAAGGAAAGGGGCCCTTTCCAGTCATACCTCTGGCCAGGCAAGGACAGCGGGAGTCAGAACAGTAGAGTCACGAGTGCTAGGTTCTAGTCCTACCTGTGCAATGAACCGGCTTAACTACGAAATGGGGAATTGTATAACTTATAGAGAAAGTAGATGAGAGAGGAAGATCATATGCATTGATTAATTTAACGTATGTATTGAGCACTACTTGGGAAACCCCCGGAAACAAACACAGTTTCTTCCCTGAGAAGCTTATGAGAGTGTGACGCTAGGGCACCTGATCTTCTGAAGCATTTAACTCCCACCAGACGTCTAAGTTGTAAGTCCTCGGCCTTTTCTCTCCAGCCTTCAAGGTGTTGGGCAATGTCCGTGCCTTCACACCCATTTAAAGCTTCCCAGGGCCTGCCTTCCTTGGGCAAGAACCTGGGTCTCTTTGGCTAGTCTAGTACCCACTTTTTTTTTTTTTAAGATTTTATTTTTTTATTTGACAGAGAGACAGCGAGATCAGGAACACAAGCAGGCGGAGTGGGAGAGGGAAAGCAGGCTTCCCATCATGCAGGGAGCCTCATGTGGGGCTCGATTCCAGGACCCAGGGATCATGACCTGAGCCAAAGGCAGAGGTTTAACCATCGGAGCCACCAGGCACCCCTGGTACCCACTTCTTAATAAAAACTTAGCTATTCTGGGCTCCATCTCCTTTAAGCTGTCTCTTTGAAGAGAGGTCCAATAACATCCTACTGACTTAGACCTGCAGGGAGATTTTCATCTTAAGAGGCCACAAGAAGTTGATCCAAAGAAATACAGTTTCTGACCCAATGGTATGTGTGTTGTCGGGGGAAGGGGTCAAGGTTTTTCCTTTAAAGCTGCAAAAAATGAATTAGTTGCTTTGCTAAAAATATACAAATAATGAGTGTATTTAACAAATACCGCCATACTCTAATCAACGTCTGTCTTCAGGTGACTTTTCGAGTCCTCATTCTCCAGCCCGTGTGTTTTCTGATAATTGTGAGACAGCACATGGCTGTGGCATTCCATGCTGCTTTGTGGCGGTCACTGATCCCATGAGCATCAGAAAATACCCAGCCATGCCGTGTGGGTGCATGTGGCATTGACTTCTCACCTCTCCCCCTGCTGTACCCCAGATATAGACACACCTTCATTTCCTGACACTAAATGATTTCCCTTGGGGCAAGCTCCCAGGAGGGGCTTTGTTGCTTTAACATGATGGACTCTATTCTCCAGAGCTGGGTGTCTGTGGAAGATGGTAGAACCGAAGACTGCCAAAGTGTGTTAAATAGGACCAGGTCTTCCCAAGCCCATGTGCCTTCCTCTTTGACCCGGAACCAGCCACGTGGCCATGGGTCTGTCCCCTACGATCTTAGAGCTGACAACAGGAGGCTTCAGGTCAAGAGGCCAGGTGAGGCTTAGGTAGTGAATCTAGGGATGTTTTTGGCATCACATAGGTTTGTGTTCACGTTCATGTGTTCTGCCTTATCAGCATGTGACCTCGAGCCAGCCACGTCATCATGCTGAAACTCCATTTCCTTGTACATAAAATTAGGCCCATAATGGTATCCTCATTGGTGCATTGTAAGGATGGAGTTCTGCATCTGAGAAATACTGTGTCCTGTCCCTTGCTTCCCTGTAAGGTCAGGTCTCAACCCCCGCAGCCCAATTTTAAGGTCCATTTGGCTGCTTCCAATCCACCCCTCCCCCACCACACACACACACACACACACACACACACACACACACCCCACCTCCTTCTCCCTTCTCCCTTCTCCCTCTGCCTTTCCTCTGGTACTTTGGCAAATGAGCCAGAGTCGGGGACTTCAGGCCTTGGTGGGCCTTCCTCTAGGAGGCTTTAATGGTCTCTCTGTGCCTGCTTCCTGCTGTCCCCAAAAGGAAAAGTCTCCTGTCTCACAGAGCTAGGGAGAAGTATTTGTAAGTTCCAGGAAGCAGTGAGTGCTGGTTGAGCAGGCCCAGTTGAACCGAGAAGCAAGGTCTTTACTACCATCCAAAAGCCCTGTGTCCACGATCCAGTAATTTCTGACTCTACGAAAGACTCCTCTTGGCCTTCTGACCCCTTGGGCCTGATCCTGGCCAGAGACGTGCCCTCAGACTCCTTCTCATCACTTTGTTCCCACCACCCTTCACCCTGCAGCAGCTCCCACACCCCGCAAATAGCTTTCAGAGTTCAGGGCAGAGTCTCAGGAAGGGGAGAGTGCTGTCTTCATGGAAACATTCATGTGGTTCTGCTGGGGAGCAAAGGACTTAATCAGGATCAAAGTTTTCCTGGGAGCTGTTGATGCTGAATTTGGAAACAGACATGCTGTTGTTTTCTGGTATCTTTAGCAACAGAGTCAAAACGTTTGGGTTTCTTCCCAGTGCTTATCATCTGAGATCTTGTTGGAGGTGTAGCAAGAGGACAATTTAAAAGGAGGTCCTGGGAGCCCAGAAGGCTCAGGGGGCTTCTGAAATCTCAATCCATCATAGGTGATGAGTTTCCACCTCACCTGGGAGCACTAAACTTTCCCCACTGGCCTTTTCTCTCCAGAAATTTCTACAGAGCTGGCTGTTGGTGAGTGTAGGACAAGAGCTCAGCTCATTCTGGATTTTTCTGTAACAGAGAGCACACATTGTGGGATTTGTTCGAGCAGTCCTGGTTTTGGCTGCTCTGTGAGTCACTCTGTTTATTCTTGTTCCATTCAGAGTGAGCTCCTCTGGGCCTGGTAGCCACACAGCTGAAAGTCATATTTATGGGCACGAGGATAGAACTGGGCCACACTCCGTTCCCCTGGGTAGGATGATGAAGACGGTGTAGGCAACCGTCCCTGTGGCTAGAAGGATGTTTAGCTGGATTGATCAGTCTGATTTTGCCCTTATACACAGCTGCACAGGCTTTGCAAGCATGGAGGGTCCTACAGTAACGGCCACTGAGGCACAGTAGCGGGTATTAACGGCGACCGTTTTTCTGACGGTGACAGCCATCTCCGAATTCTCTTTCCAACAGATACAATTTCTCGGGGTTTACTTTGTCTCATCCCAAGAGTTCCTTGCTAATGCCTACGTCCTAGCCGTGCTTCTGTTCCTCGCCCTCCTACTCCAAAGGACGTTTCTGCAAGCATCCTACTATGTCGCCATTGAAACTGGAATTAACTTGAGAGGAGCAATACAGGTACTTGGCTAATGATGCTTTCACTTCGCAGTAAAAGCCACATTATTCCTCCTCTCAGGCACTCGAGAATGATTCTGCGGTGAGTTTATTTTTTGTTGTTGCCCTTCAGCAGTGCTTCGAAACAATAACTGTTGACAAAGCTGCATAGAAGAGTGGAAAGTGCCTTGGGCTGGACTCGGCAAGTGTAGGAGGTCCAGAGCTGGTTCTGCCTGGCACTGGGTCTGCGATGTCAGTGGCTTGGCCTTGAGTGAGACAGACATCCCTGAGGGGTCATCTTACTCTTCCCTGCTGAAGGCACATGCAGACTCAGAGTCCTCCAGATTCTGTTCCAGGGGTCTGTCACCCGTCTTCTTTGGTTGCAAAAAAAATAAAATAAAATAAAATAAGAAACGAGTTTGACATACTAGAACTAGATAGCCTCGAATATTGATTTGAGCTCTTAAATCTTGGGTCCTAACCAGAGAGATTTTTCTGGCCCGGTAAGTCCCTTGGGTCTAGGTCCTTGCTCCTGCTCCCTGTGGCTTCCTTCTCAGACTGGGTTGAGAGGATGATCAAAATCAGGAGGAACTCAGGGCACTTTTAAGCAAGGCAGTGATAAGAGTTGTCTAAGCCCTAGTGTTTTCTTTAGAATTTTGGTTCCATGGTTGGAATGAGGAGACCCAGTGTGACAGTGGTTTAAATAGCATAAAAGGGTTTTTACACTGAGGGCTGGTGTGGCAGCAACATGCTCATTAGAGACATTGGCTCGTTCTGGAATGTTTTTCTCACGTGACTTTTGTCTTATGGCTGAAGGTGACTATTGACGTTGTCACTATTGGGCCTATACTTAAACTAGCAAGAGAAGAAAGGTGGGGCAACAGGAGGGAACGCTGCCTTCTTTTAAAATCATAACAGAGACATTGTGTATATTCTCTCCCAACCCACTGATGAGAAATTGGCCACAAGACTACAGCTAGAGAGGCTAGAAAGTGTGGTCTCTATTCTTGACAGCCACGTACGTCCTGCTAGAAAATCTTCTTGGGAAAAGGAGAGAATGGATCCTGGGGGACAACTAGTTGATTCTGCCATACCCAGAAAATCTCATGAAGTCAATAGAACACTCAGAAGTTGTGACTAAACCCAAAGACACCTCATACTTCAGGAAAGAAATGTTCCTCAGAATTATTAACACCAGCCGATCCTTTGGGAGGCAGGATCAGAGGCTTTACAGAAAAGGGACTGAGAGGAGAAGGGGATGGGCTGGGCTGGGTCCAAACTCTGGTTATCTTACTATAGTCCTTGTGAATGGCAAGTTGTGTAGTGCACAGCCTATGCAGCTGTACATGGCCACACTGCCCATCTCCAGTGGTTTTTCTCTGAGAAAACAGAGTCATTTCTTCAGGGATGTCATCTTGTGAGAATGGGGGCAAGAGCCCAGGAAATCTAAGACCCTCTGAGATTCACAGGGGCTCAGAGCTAGGAGGAACCAAGTTATTCCTCAGTTCAGAAAACCTTTCTGAAAGGTTTTCTGTTCAGCTTCTGCACAGACCCTTCCATTGACTGGCAGGCACATACCACCATAGACGACAGTGAGTTTTATAGTCAAACAGTTTGTAATTAAGTCTTTCTCTTTGTATGTCATAAATTTTACTCTGCCCCAGTATTTTCCAATTATATTAAAAGAGCCAAAAATGGGTTTTAAATGTATTAGCATGTAATTGTTTTTATCAAACTGTCTAAATCCAGGGGAGTTAAATTCATATGCTGCGAAAGGAAAATGCTGGCATTGATTATGGAAACAAATTAGAAAAACAAACCTTTTTTTTCAGAGATTTACATAAAATTATAAATGAGAGTCCATATCTTCATGAGTTTGAGAATAACCACAGTTCTTACATGAATGTTATTAAGCAAAATTCTTGTAATAGATATATAATTTTTTACATACACCAGATATTAGTAAGATGCATATTTCTGTATATCCTGGTCTTTACTGAATAATGCTTTCTTTGATAGAATACTCTATGTTCCTACTTCACTAAAACTAGGTTTACTATTATTCTTTCAAGACTGACTTCACATAACCCGGGCTGTACATAGATCTGTCAAAAAATGTCACTACCAGTATCTTAAATTTTACCCATGGTGTATATAAACTCCCAAAAAGACATAGAAGAGATTCATGCTTTAAGCAAACCTGATCCTCAAAAAAGCCTGGGTTTCACAAAAGATGAGTTAAAAGAGCTGGGAATCCACCCTATCACGAATGCACAATAGAATTTCATTTAAGAGCAGGCATCCCCAGGGCACTGAAGATAGGAATGCATTTTTCCTTGTTTAAGAGCACACAACCTGCAAATTGCCATCTTTCTAGGAGGCATGATCACTGTGCACAAAGAGCTTTTAGGTTCAGAGCTCCCCCACTACCATGGCTGCTCCCATCCTCCCTGGAGATACAGAAAAAGGTGCTCAGGGTAGCTGGACTCCCAATGGTGGGGGGGTTGATCGACACTTGTATGTCTTGTCTCACTTAAGACCTTCCCAGGCTGACCGCCTGTTTTGTTTCAAGGCTCAATTAAGACAGGACTTGGCCTTGGAGCATACCCCGCCCCCGATTGAAGACAGCCACATTAATACAGACAACTGCCCCACTCTATCATTTTTATGGCTCTGAAGTATGTTCTCCACTGGCCTCTGGCAAATCAAGAATACAGCTGGACGTGAAGATCTGCTTTTAAGATTTAAGAGCTAATTAAGTCTTGTCCCCAAGGGCGAGGTCTTGCTTTGCTGGGGAAGTAGCTGGCCATGCTGGCGTGGATTCCTCATTTGAATGCTGCCCTTCTGACTTGCTTGATCTATAATCAAAGCCCTTTACCTCTCTGAGCCTTAGTTACCTCATGTGTGAAATTGTAACACTAATTTTCCAATTGGTGCCCACTTACAGAGCTGCTCTGGGGCTCCATGGGGAAATGTGCGAGAAGGTACTGGTACATTGTAGACACATGGCATCTGGGAGAGGGATTAGGGTGACGATGATGACAGATGTGGAACACTCCACTCTCGTTTCCAGACCAAGATTTACAACAAAATTATGCACCTGTCCACCTCCAACCTGTCCATGGGGGAAATGACAGCCGCGCAGATCTGCAATCTGGTTGCCATCGACACCAACCAGCTCATGTGGTTTTTCTTCTTGTGCCCAAACCTCTGGGCTATGCCAGTACAGGTAAGGGATGTGTGTCTGCAGTGTGGGTGAAGGGCACAAAGTTGGAATCTTCTGGTACATGCCCAGTGGCTAGGAGCTCATCATCTCCCATTCCATGTTGGCCTGCACCTTCCACCCCCCTGGAGTCTCCATGCGCTGTACCCCTGGCTCCCTATACTGTCTCACACTCGGCAAATGATCTAGCCATCTCTCTTGTCATTAAGGCTTTTAAAAAATTATAGAATAATCCCATGCGGAGCACTTTTGCAGACCTTAAAAGTTATGTTGCAGCAAAGTACTTATAATTACATCGAAAAACGTTCCTGATGTATATTTAAGCCAAAAAAGTAACAGAATAGTATATGCAGTGAGCTTCACACTGGATTGGAATGTGTGTATATATACATATTTGCACAGACCCACACAGAAGAGAGAACTAGAAGGCCACATGGTGGGATTATGGTAATTTTTATTTTCTTTGTGCATTTCTAAATTATCCAATAAGCATGTATTATTTTTGAAAATCAAAACCATGATTATTTCTAAAGCTGGACAACCTTTGGGGCTGGCTCTGAAGGAGGTGTGTTCTCCCTCAATGATCGTAGGCGAATCCTCAGCATGGCTTACCTGACCCCTGGCCTGGTCTCTCATCTGGAGCTTCTACCATAGAACCCATGCTTCCCTCTGGTGCTCAGACCAGAAGTGCAAATCCCAGAGCGCCTGCAGGCTCCATTGAGACTGCCTCATGGAGAGGATGGTGTCTGGACTTTGGTGAAACAGGTTGATTCACATACTTACCCTGCCTGAGCCTCAGTTTCCTCATCTATGAAATGGACATGATTCCTACCCTTTAGAGTTGCTATGAGGATTCAGTTAGGTGATCTAAGTAAAGCGCCAAGCAGAGCATCTGGCACAGAGTGGTCACTAAGTAAATATCAGATCCCTCAAAATTGCACACTTTGGTGTGAGTGAGGACTTTATTGATCCAGAATCTATTGTTCCTTGGGGTGCAAATTCCATAAGCCTTCATCTCAACTGATATTTATTGGGCTTTCTTATCTATAAAGCTTATATTTGAAAGACATTATAGGAAAATAGAAGGAGAGGCTTGCACAGGGTGTCGGGTAGGCATCTTGATGGGGAGATAGGGTAGGGAATCTGATGGTCCTTTTTATGGGGACAGCCCTTTATGCCATCCCCATTACCACTTACCCATGCCTTCACCCTTGCCCACCCCCCTTCTCTGCTGGATGGATCAGTGACTACAGAAGCTACAGAAGGGCCTAGAGAGCCTCATCTAATACAGTTACCGGCCTTTTGTCCACAAGAACACTTTCTGTTGTGTCCCCTTAAACCAACTCCTTTGAAGGAGCTTGTCCACCAAACCCACTGTATTGTCATCATTACTATTACTTACAATGTTTATAGCACACACACCATTGCTAGCAATACTAACTAATACTAATAAACCTTGCCCCATCCTCTCTCTCTTGCGCAGTTAACCCTCCCAACACCGGGGCATGGTAGTTTTGTCTCCACAAATCACTTACCTTTCCTTATTTATCATGAAGTAGCACTTGGTTTTCCATTTTTAATTCCTTTTTTTTTCTTTTAAAGATTTTATTTATTTATTTGACAGAGAGAGATCACAAGTAGGCAGAAAGGCAGGCAGAGAGGGAGGGGGAAGCAGGCTTCCCGCTGAGCAGAGAGCCCGATGCGGGGCTCGATCCCAGCACCCTGAGATCACGATCTGAGCTGAAGGCAGAGGCTTAACCCACTGAGCCACCCAGGCGCCCCCATTTTTAATTCCTTAAAGGCTGTACCTTTGCCACTGAGCAGAGCTTTCAGCAGCCCTCAAGACCAGTGTTTCCACCCAGAATTGACTCAGTGCCTTCGACTTGGTCAGGATGCTCTGTGCAGCCTGGCTGCCCACAGGTCACGTGGTTTTTGAGACTACTAAAACCAGCTCAGGAGCCCCACTGCTTTACCCCCAAGGCATTCCTTGATTTCTAAATTTTTTTTTTTTTTGGTCACATATGCTTTTTTAAATTAAGATATAATTCACCCATTTAGAGTGTGTAATTCAATGGGTTTTAGCGCATTTGGACCTATATAACCATCATCACAATTTTTGAACATTTCCATCACCACAGAAGGAAACTGTGCCCCTGGCACTCACTCTTCATCCCCTCCCACAGACCTAGGCAATCTCTGATCTGCACATACTTCTGAAAAATCTAATGAAACCTTCTCAGAAAAACCAATGTGCATTCACACACTTTGCCTACAATTTCAGGGGCTTTGCTGGCCACCTGAAGCTTATGAACACGATGTTAAGGAATTCGGCAAGAGTGGGGACTTCTTTGAGTCCTCATCCCGCGTGTGCTGGAGGCCTGGGGAGGTTGGGCCGCACAGTGAGCTGGTAGAACACTAGTCCCAGGTATCTCCTTTCTGTGGTTCCCTAGTGACAGAGTTCCCACAAGGCCTATTTATTTGTTTGTAAGAAGAGGCTTGCCACCTGGTCTTGATCTCTAACCACGTGCCGATATCATTCTGGGTATATATATTCATTTAATTTTCATTGCAGTCCTGCTAAGTGGAATTAAAATCCCCATTTTAGAGGCACCTGGGTCACATAGTCATTTGAGCCTCTGCCTTCGGTTCAGGTCATGATCCCAGGGTCCTGGAGTTGAGTCTCATTTCGGGCAACCCACTCGGTGAGGAGTCTGCTTCTCCCACTGCCCCTCACCTCCCAACTCATATCCACTCTCTCTTAAAAAAAAAAAAAACAAAAAAAAAAACCACCATTTTAAGGTTGAAGAAGCTGAAACTCAGAAAGGTTAAGTAACTTGCCTAAGGTTGCACAGCTAAGTGCCAGGACTGCATTCAAACTCAGTCCTACAGACTCCAGGGCCTATGATCTCCCCACTACTAGATCACTTTCTTAACTTGCAAACAGGGGCTACAATAGTCCTTGTTTCCCCGCTCTTGCTTTGCATACTCAGAATCCCTGATTTCTGGTCTATTCTTCCAGAGGGGGGTCCCTGCAGAACCCTGCAAAATAAAGGAGTGGACAGAAGAATTTGGGGAGCGTGACAAGGGGCGGGTGGAGGGTGAGAAGGAGCCTGGAAGAAGCAGCAGCTGTATCTCCAGGTCCTGTTCCAGCAGCGGCCGGCACTTGGAGGTGTGGGGGTTCGGGCACCAACCCCCAGCAGGTGCCGCAGTGGTGACTCTGGGAGTCCCCTTGGTGTCTGGCCCTATAAGCTGCTGAGTGATGCCCCGATTGCCTCCGTATGAGGACAGCTGATGAAGAGACTGGATGCCAGGGATAATTTGGGGGTAGGATGATGCGAGCAGAGCTGGGCAGGAGTGGGGGTTCTTTATTTCCTAACGTGCTCCTCTGCACCCCTGTGCCAGCATTTAACCTCAGTGAAATCCCAGGAGGCAGGGGGTGACGGGGTCACTCACCAGGCCCTAAGATCCCGCTAACACAAGAGGCGTTCTGTGATTCACAGGAATTACAGAGCCGCCCACCCGCTCCTCTGTCCTTGAGGCAGTGCGAGGAGCTCACTGCCAATTTCGTGTAAGGTTCGGGGAGTGCAGGGCCAACCCAGGCAGACTTTTTTTCCCCCCAATTAAGGAAGACAGCACATCTGTTCCTTTAGAATAAGCCTGAATTTAGAGCTGTCTGCCTTTGAAGGCAACCTGAGAAATTGTCATCTCAATGCTTCAGGGGCTGGCAAGGGTAATTTACACTTCTCATCAATATTCAAAAGCAGGCGGTCATTTGCATAAAGCTAGAAACAGAAGAATTTTCTTCTCAGAGAATACTTGCCAGATTCACTAAAAATGTGGAGACACCAGCTTTCTTGTACATATGTGGATCTATATTACAGATTATGGAGTGAATCTGCCTCTAAGAATTATAAAAACCTCTATTTAAATCCAAAGACCACTCACTCTATAGCATGTCACAAATTTAAGAGATCATTTTCATTTTCTTATATACGTAATAACTAGCTTAATAGAAGACAGTGCGTCTCTTATTTTTAAAAGATGCCAGGAGCCTCAGAGTGAAAGTTGAACGGCCGGCCCCCGGACCGGTTTTGTCCGGCACAGACGGATGCAGCAGCACCCCTGTGCTCATATGTCACTTTCCTCCCCACCGGAGGGAACTGTCAGCTTCGCCAGCGAGCAAACAGAACAAAAGGTGCTGTTACAGCCATTGTGCAAGCTCAGCTCTGAGACTCCCATCTGGAAGGTAGATTTGGAGAGAGTTACTGCCTTAGCCGGCTGGCAGATCAACACAGTTGGCGATCAGCGCCCCCTCCCCCTCCTGAAAGCACAGCTTGCATGAGACCCCATTGTGCTAGTACCTTTTTCTGAAATTGCTTTGTCACACCTCCTCCTCTGGCCCTCTGGGGACAGCTGGGAAACTTGGGCACCAAGGCATGCCCCTCCCTAGGGGACTGGGGAAGGGGGGATTTTGACAACACCCCCTCCCCCAGGGTAGCCATTGGGTCAAAGGAAACTTACCCCCATGACCCTTCCTCAGATCATCGTGGGTGTGATTCTCCTCTACTACATCCTCGGTGTCAGTGCCTTAATTGGGGCGGCTGTCATCATCCTCCTGGCCCCCGTGCAGTACTTTGTGGCCACCAAGCTCTCCCAGGCCCAGCGGAGCACACTGGTGAGTATCCCGGGTGTGCTCATGCCCCCTTTCCCCATCCTCTCCCCATGCGGCTGTTTGCTCCCTCTCCCTGTAGGTCAGTGAGGCTCCTCTCTCTTACCCCAGATGCCACCAAACAGGCACACGCAGGTGCACACACATGCCCACGCACGCACGCGTGCACCCACACTCTCGTGGACCCAAAGCAGATTACTTCACGGGCCAGGCCTCAGTATCTTTGTCTGTGGAATGGGATGAATGGAGAAGGCAGGGGGTGTGCCTGTGGGCACAGGAGCTGGGCACTGTCTGTGAAGCGGTGAGGGCATTCGCTCGGCTCCTTCCTCTTGGGTGGGATGGGGGCACTCCTTTCTGACTTGGTGGCCCCTGGCAGGAGTATTCTAATGAGAGGCTGAAGCAGACCAACGAGATGCTCCGTGGCATCAAGCTGCTCAAGCTGTACGCCTGGGAGAACATCTTCCGTGCCCGCGTGGAGATGACCCGCAAGAAGGAGATGACGAGCCTCAGAGCCTTCGCTGTGTACACCTCCATTTCCAGTGAGTGCCCGCGACTGGCCAGCCCCATGCGCTGCTGCTTATGTGCTGGGAGAGGGGGTCAGGGCTTGAGGTGGGAGGAGAGGCGGCAGAGGCAAGGGACCTGGGCATCACCCAACCCAGGGGAGCCTCAAACTGTCTCTTGGAGCCGAGCCCCGAGAAGTCACAGTGTGCTCAGTCACTTACCCAGCAAATGTATATCAACAGGCTCCTGAGCCCAGGGCACTGTCCTGGCCCTCAAGACACAGCGATGACAAAGACAAGGGAGGTCTTTTATACTCCATTGAACTGGTATCTTATTGGGAGGCAGCAGTAAATGAATAAACAGCAACAGCTTTGAATGCTCTGGGATGTGAGGACTTGCTGCCCTGGGGCAGCTACAAGGAAGCTTCTATCTACCCGGGGTATGTTCTTAAGGAACAGAAGTTCAAACTTGAGGCACTCACAGATGTAGGGGCTGAATCTAAGTAGTTTGGAAACCCCAAGCCCAGAAAGTGTGTGTGTGTGTGTGTGTGTGTGTGTGTATACAGGAAAAAAAGACCAAAACTGGGAAAACTCCTACCGTCCCGGCAGACACACATATTACAACTACTTTCCAAAGAACATGGGGCTCTGCCAGGGAAAAATGTACCACCCAAGTAAGAGCCATTGCATGCAAAACGATAGGAGAATTATTTCTTCAACACCTGGAAATGATAGGACAGCCTGAAAGAGATCATAAAATAAGCATGTTCAAAATAATTGAAAAGCCAAAGGAAGGTGTGAAACCCACAGGGTAAAACAGAAAAGTATCAGGGGGAAGAGAGTCAAAAGGACTTCTGGAAATTACAAGTTTAGTTATCAAAATTAATTTGGTGGGCGGGTCAGACCTGGACTCATGGCGGTCAGGTGACCCATGGGATCCTGGCCCGAGTTGATCTTATGGTTGGTCTAGTGGCTTCCCACGACCCCACCTTGTTCTGCTTGCTGCCCAAGTGCATGGTTGGGATGGAGATAGTTAGTGGCTGGCCGACATCACGCTGGTTCCCTGGCCTGTC
Organism: Martes martes; assembly: GCF_963455335.1. Classification (NCBI taxonomy): domain Eukaryota; kingdom Metazoa; phylum Chordata; class Mammalia; order Carnivora; family Mustelidae; genus Martes; species Martes martes. Next base: position 44,031,615 of record NC_137898.1, read on the forward strand.
CAGTTTCAAAGCCAGTGTGGCAGGAAGGGCCAAGGAGAGGCCCCCAGAGAGGAAAAACAAAAACAAAAAGGAAACAAAAATGACTCAAGTGTAAAGCTTAAATTAATTAACATACCTGAAGAGAACGTTTGTGAGTTAAAAGCTAGATCTGTGGAAGTTCCATAGAATGTGACAAGGAGACGTAAGGAAAGTGCTTTCTGCCAGTTGAGAGAACCAGTTTACAGATGTGAAACGGGGGGCGGGGGGCAGTGGGTGTCTTCCTGAGGCCACTCCTGAGGTTAACGGCATGGCTCAGGCTAGATCCTCTGGAGCCTCGTGCTATTTTCCACTAATGGCTGGGCACCCATGTGGCGTGAGGAAAACTTTGACACTCTGGGGCGCCGTTTTCAGATGATTTTCTCTGAGTAGGAAGGAAACAACCAAGAATGGGTTCTGACGGGAATGGAAATGAGGGAGGAAGTTAGGAGGGATGCACTCGGCTGACCACCACCCCCAGCTGAAGTGGGTTCTTTTAGTGTGCCATGGAAGAGACACCGCTGTGGGGTTCACTGGGAGGGTGCACTGGGCGTGCCTCCCAGATAGGGTCATGGAGAATGAGATGGCCGCTCAGGTCGTCTGTGTGTTCCTGGTGTTCATATTGGCTAAAGAGAGGGTCTGGTGGGGCCAGGGGGCCAGCATCTGAGCTGACATGTCTCCCAGGGCAGGGCTTACACTGAGCACCCCAAGCATCCCACCTCCCAGTGTCCATCCAGATCATGGTGTCCTGTGGCCAGACCAGCTACCATCCATGGCACCAGTCATGGAGCCTTTCTGCAGAGAGTCCTGCTAGGGCCTGCTTTTCTCAGAATGGAGTGGTGAATGTGGCAGGCGGCCGCGGCTTCCTGGATTCCGCACCAAGACACTCGAGGTTCCTGGTGTCTCCCCTTGACCCTCAGCCCTGCCCATGCGGCGTTCGGGGCCTCTGAGCACCCTCATCCTCAATCCTGTGGAGAACTCCACAGGACTGATAGGAGAAATTGGAAAGGAACGTGTGGGGAGCTCAGAGAAACCAGTGCCTGCAGCCCCAGGCCCTTTCACTCTCCTCTCTGCCAGCTCTGCCTGCCTCTGGGCCTGGTTGTGGTAACAGTAACCCCACACCGTGTATAACCCAGTGAGGACACCTGGCTTCCAGACATCTCGTCAGTGGGAACAGCTGCTGAGATGAAGGAGGGTTCCCCCTCACAGCCAGGTGACCTCCTCTCCCAGCAACAGCATAACAGGGTGGGGTAGGCAAGCTTCCCACTGCTGCAATGGGAGATAAGGAAGGGAAGCAGCAAGGAAACTGGGGGCACTAGGCACCCCATATTCTTTGCAGCTAAGTAGGGGCAGCCACAGGTCATATAGATGGGGGCAGCTCACAGCTACTTTGCTCCTGGGAGAGATATGCTCGCTTTCTGCATCCCAAACCACAACCTGGGATGTACTGTGTATAAACAACATCGTGTGATGCCTAGGTTCCCAGGCTAGCCCACTGAGGCCTATCTGGTAGGTGTTCTTTGTCTCCTGGAGCTCCCAGAAGACAGGCCAGGGCTTTGTAAAGGTCCTGGGGCCGGGAGGATGTGGGGAAAGGAGATGCCTGGTTGTCAGGGGGCTGAGATGACTGTGTTAGGAGTGAGGGGCTCTGGAGCCAAGCAGCGGTCTGTCCAGGGCTCAGCGAACTAGAAGGATAAACAGAGCATTCCAGGCTGGTTCTTGGAAGAGGGCAGTGGGAGGGAAAGGGAAGTGCCCTCTGGGAGGCCTTTGAAAGCTAAGTACTGTTTACTCGTGTTTGCCCTTTCTGGGATGAATCTGTTCCTCAGCCTCAGCCGTGGGAGGGGGGAGGCCGGGGAGGGGCATCTCCTGGCTGCAGGTATAAACTGTGAGTGTGTTTTCGCTTCTTTCCTCCTGCACTTCCTGCCTTCTGCTCCCTGTCACCAGGGATCAGGACACAGGTCATTAAGCTTGAGGTAATGGGGCATCTTCCATTCTCTTTTTCCTGGCGCCAGTCATGGGGTCCTGGCGCCACAGAAGAGCCCCAGAGTCCCTCTTCCTGACGGGGTCTGTCCTAGTGCTGCTGCTGGGCTTTCAGCTGGTCCTCGTGTGCCGGGCAGACAGACGGCTGGGCAGACTAGGGCACTTCGGACACTCTGTTGGGTGCCCTCACCATCAGAGCCCTGAGCTGGTGCAGGGCAGGGCAGGGCGGGGCAGGGGGCTGAGAAGGAAATGGGTACAGTTTCCCTACCATCTAAATCCAGAATTGAAGAAAAAGAGATGCAGGTCACTCAGCAGGGGTCGAGTGAGCCCTGCCCCAGGTGCCCAACCCTGTGCTAAGCCCTGGGAAGGGTACAAGAGACAATAAGTGGTGCTCCCCATTTTCCAGGAGCTTCTGCTCTGCTGAGAAGTCAGAGCTGCCGTGTGTGAGATAGTGTGGTATGGAGCACGGCGCGGCGTGGGCCAGCCCTGGGCTGGCCACCTAGCAAGCCTAATGGCACTCAGTCCTCACCACAGCCTCATGAGCTATGTGGCTCTACCGTCCCCGTGTGCTGAGGCTCAGGGAGGTGAAATGACTGGCCCGGGTCCACAGCCAGTAAATGGCAGAGAACAGAGAAGAAGGAAGTCCCTGTGGGCTGGGAGCTCACCAGGGCTTCATGTAAGAAGTGGCTTGAGCTGTACCTCGTTGGGTGGGCAGGATTTCAATGAGCAGAAAATAAAGTGAGGAGAAGCTGGAGGTAGTGCTGGGGCCACTGCCCTGAGAAATTGGTCCCTTATTTCCCTGCAGAAGCAGGTGACTCTAGGTGTCCAGCCCCACCATGTATTGGAAGACAGGCTTTGCAGGAGTGATAAAGGGGTCCTAGGTCCCACCTGTGGACCCACAGACATGCTGCTGGTTCATGGTGTCCTTCATTCAGCATCCATCCCAGAGCCTTCTCTCTGTGCCAGACTCTACCAGGGCCTTGTGCATTAACGAGGGGCCAAGCACGATCCTCTGCCTCACAGTTGAGAGAGACTGTGTGGTGAACAGTGACCGTGAATGAGGACAGAGCCAGGGGCCCAGTTCCAGATGCCCTGCTTTCTCTTTTGTGGTACTTACCTGACCCTGGCCTCATTTGTTTCTCTCATCACTTATCTGATAAATATTTACTGAGCGCCCATGACAGGCCAGGACCTGTGCCAGGCACAGAGGATGTGGTGCTGAGAAGAAACTGTGGTCCTGCCTGTGGGTTCCTCAGAGTCTCATAGGGAAGCCAGACGTGCAACTGTGTTGTGAGTGAGAGGAATAGTGGGCGTATTCTAGGTCTCCATAGTGTTCTACCCAACCTAGTCTCTATGGGTCGTGGATGTCAAGGAAACCTTGTCAGAGGTGCCCAAAGGTTGACTCGAGTTTAGCCAGATGAGGGGAAGAATGTTCCAGACACAAGGGCCTAGAAGTGAGATCAATGATGGTGTGCTCAAGACTGGAACATAATTCGGTGAAGAGAGGGTACCAAGACCAGATCGTGCAGGAGAGCCACGGAAAGAGCGTAGTAAAGGACAGGTGTGTTTGCCATCACTTCAAGTGTTCTGTGGTCAAGGGTCTTTGGTCTTCCCAGCTGGTCTGAACCATACCCAGGGGGGTCCTCCTTGTCCTAAAAACCAAAAGACAAACCTCCAAGCCCAACTGTGCCACAATGAGGGCATGGGGATGGGCAGCGTGGTGCTGGCGAACCCCGTTCTCAGGCCGCCAGCACCTACCGGGCCCTGGTTATTCTTGGCGAGTCTTACCCCTGTCGTTCTCCGTGGAGGCCCTGCCTCAGAGCAGGCAGTGTGGCAGGACAAGGTGACCTCTAGACCAGGTCCTGCTTTCTCCTCCAGCTTCTGCGAATTCCTTCTGCAAAGTCTGCTTTTCCTCCCAGGGGCCAGAGCAGCTACAGTGTGCGGCTGCTGCCGATCCTGGCCTGCAGAGAGGAGAGGGGGCTGAGGGAGAGTCAGGCAGGTGCATCTGGGAAGGGACAGAATCAGAGTACCTGCTGGCCCTGCTGCCGCACAGACTCCACTGCCAGCAGTGCACCCCCACCCCCACCCCCAGGCTGCTGACTGACCATCCAGTTGGATGGGAAAGAGCCATGTGCTTTCAAAATACCTATCCCCCTCCAGCAGGTGCGCCTGCTGTTAGGCCCAGCCCGCAGCCCACAGCCCCTCCCCTGTCCTCCCCCAGACAACCATGAAACCAGCCAGAGGCACGGATGGCTGGCTGTGCCTCCTGGACACATGGCCTCTGAAATATTTATCAGTGCGATGGAAATGAAAAGCTCCTGGTCCTGCGGTGCCCGCTGGGGCGCCCACAAGGCCAGGCAGCCTTCCTGGAGCAAAGCTGGAGGGGGCGGGGGGTGGGGGAGCTGTCGATCGGAGAGCCCTGCTTTGGTTTGGGTTGATTTGTTGTTTGCTTTGTTTTTGGAGGAGGGGGGTATGCAAAGAGGACACAACTGTTCGTTACTATGCCCCCAGGACCCAGGACCCAGGACCCAACATAACACCTAGGGCAGGGAAGATCCTCAATGAGTCCTTTTTGAAAGAATACTTCTTAAAGGGCATTTGGAGAGGAGGTTGTTAAAACAGCACGGACCCAGATGTCTACACCATTAGAGAAAGGCTTTCACTTCCAAAGGTGGCATGGCAGGCCTGCCTACGTGGGGTTACACTTTACCAAAATGGTACCCCACTCACACAGGATTTTCTAATCTGCTTTCACGTAGAACTTTTTTCACATTACTTCTTGCTCCTTAGCATTTTGGATCTGAGCACTATCATGTTCTCCCCCCACCCCCCGTACTTACCCCCCCAGGTCAAATCAAAATGAGTCAGCCCACCCCATGCCAAAGTTGGAGAGAATTCAATTCTTGGTCATAGTTCCCACCACCCTCAATGTCTTACGGGGCGTTATGGGGTTCAGGAAAACAGAGGCTCAGCCTCAGGTCTTCAACTCGTGACAACTGGGACACCCTGCTCCCTTCCCCCATCCTCACCAGGATACTAGAATGTCTGCTGAGCTCAGAGACCTGCCAGAGCCTGCAGTGCCCCCTCATTCCAGCCATGTCCACCCCAGGGCCCAGTGGGGTGGTCTTCAGAGAGGCCTTGATAACACCAGCAGCTGGTGATTCTCTTCCCCCAACTCCCATCCTGAACGGGACCAGAGTTTGCAGCACAAAGGCTGTCCTTCCAGAAGAGGGTGAGGGACGTGGAAAATTACATTGTCATTCGCTAACGTCTCCATACAACAACAGAACCAGGCAGAAATTAATTATATCATATACATTCTCCACACTGCTGCATCAGCATTGGAAAACTCATTTTCAAATTTATTTATAGCTTGTCTCATTCCTCAAAGGGGTTCAGAATAAGGAACAAAATCGGAAAAAAATAAATTAAAAAAAATTTCACGACCAGAGAAAACATGCAGCAGAACAAAATATCAATTATCACACATTTCTGACTGCAAAATCTCCCCTAGAGTTGATGTGCCACATTTACTAAAACAGCCACTTGGCATTGAATGTTGTCAGTTTCCTTTGTCTCGGGTGGTTTACTGCTGTGCTTGTGGTTTTGTTCTGCTGTGACAGATAGCGCTGCTGCTAACGCCATCTTGCTGCGGGCTTTGCGCTTCGCCTGAGTGAGGATTCAAGAGAAACTCCCACGAGAGAGATTACAGGATCAGAAGGTCTCAAGTTCTGTGTGGCTCTAGCTAACAGAGCACCAGATTGCTTTCTCAGCAGAGTTGTACCAATTTGCCACCTAACTTCTGGTCTGTTCTTGAGCGGGGAGTTGAGCCCCAGATGTGTGGGAGGGAGTCTCGGGGTGGCACTCACCGATGGGGACGGGCAGGAGAGAAACAGACGGAGGCCCCTGCCTGGAAGGAGCTTTCTGGAATAACTGGCCCTGGAGGGGATGAGCATGGCTACCCCAATATTTAGAACCATACGGTCGGTGACGGTCAAGGGCCCAGGCCTGCTGGGGTCCTCCTGTCCCTCCCTCTCTCTAGCCCGTGATGGCTCTGCTATGTCCTGTGTTCCCAATCTGAGTCCCTTATGCCGTAGGAAAACCGATAATGTTTGTACTGCCTCCTGCCAGAGACCCTGAGGGAGGTCTATAGCACTGTGGAGGGTACCCTGAGACCATAGTGCCTCCTTCAGGAAGGGCAGTTAAAGGTCAGGTATGATATCAGTGTCGATAAAAAGCCTTGTGCTCAGAGAGATTAGCAGCACCCCCAAGGGCACCGGCTGGATCTCTTCCATGAGACTGGGAACTCTCTGATAGTTGGGACTGCTTCCCTCATCAGATTAGGAAGTCCCCCAAACGTGGGCCCAATGTCTTTCCTGTCTGCTGGGGAGCCCCCTAGAGGCATGTTCCCTGTCTCCCCATCATAACGGGGACTTCCTGAGAGCATAGTTCTGTCCCCTTCCTCAGACTAGGACCCCCACCATGGGCAGAGGCCATGTTCTTGTCCTCACTTGGGCTCCCACATCTCCAGAATACACTGTGTATGGACTAGCTGGTATGGGATTCTTGGAATAAGTAGACAGTCAGCTTCTCGGAATGGTGTTGGCCATCTGTAATTCGTGAGTGTCCCCGGAGACTTCACCATTCATTACACAGGGGCCATGTGCCCAGGCTGATCCCCTGGCTCCTGGCTTCTTCTGCGTTAATTTGGCTAATTATACAAACAGACTCGTTTCTAGGCTGGTCTGGAAGAGGCTCCTGGAAGCAAGGAGAGGAGATGGGAAGATGGCAGGTAGAACAGGCATTTCTTCCTCCAGGGGGTCTACTTTCTGGAAGTTTAGGCCTGGGGTCAGGGCTCTCTCCAGCCTCTCACGCCTTGGGCCAGAGGAGCACGCCCCGTGAGGCAGAGCTAAGCTAAGCTGAGGCAGCACCCGGGCTCGCAGAGCCTGTACCCTGCACTATCCCCTCTTACCTTGGAGGAAGCCGGAGTGTGTGAACAAGGACATACAAGTTAACAAAAATCAGGTGAAGAAACTGAGGCACAGGAAAGGTAAATGACCTGCCCGAGGTCAAGGACTGCACCCTTCTCTGACTTAAGTCCAGCTCTCTTTGCTCTCTGGGCTCCCTATGAAGGGTCCAAGGGCCACACTCGAAACAGAATAAGGAGGGGACCCCTGTTGCAGCAAACCAGCTGCCCCCTACCTGGGCCTGGCCGCTAAGCCTTAGAGCCAAGAGAGACCCCTTTTAAGCTGTCCTCGGTTACTCATACCTCAGTGTGGGGGAGGTTGAAATCCTTCCCAAGAGCCTTGAGAAGTTAGGAATCCTCTAAGCCTCAGAGAGAACCTGGTTTGGAGGGATACAGGGACCCAAAGCAGAGGAAGGGGTAACAACTTAGCACCCCCAGAAACATGCCCTGCTGACCTCACAGAAGCCCAGAAACGGTCAGCTCTCCAGTCCCTTCTCACCACTGCGCACAGGGCATCCTTCACACTGGTCAACCGGGGAACAGGATAGAAGCATTTAAGCTTTTGTCTAGAGGCGGGGTCTCAGACACAGGGGATAGGAGTCGGAGGGAAGCAGGGTAAGGGGCCAGAGGGGCCGCACGGTTAGCGTTCTGCCCCTCCCCTGCCCGGCTCCGGCCTACCGGCTGGAGAAAAGACCCCCTGCGCCAACCCTGCCTCCCTCCGGGCCACCCTGGGCAGCTTTATTTTTAGTGATCTCATCCCTCCCACTAATCTTCCCTTGTGCTTCCTCCACAGTCTTCATGAACACGGCCATCCCCATCGCAGCTGTCCTCATCGTAAGTGGATCCCGGCTCCGTCTCTGGCTGGGGTGGGTGGCAGAGCGTGTCTGTAGCGAGAGGCCGCCCAGGGTTTGGCCTTTCTGCCCAAGGACTTTGGATGATGCTCTCAGCAGTGGGACTGAAAATAGGGCAAGAGGTTGAACGTCTGTATATGGAGCAGATCCCTTCCCGACTCCAGGCCCTCCAGGCCCAGACGACCAACGGCTTAGGCTTTAAGAAATCTCACTGTCTTTTAAAAAGAGCTATCAAACTCTTAAATTATGAAAGTAAGACATGTTTATTGCAGAAAAGCTGGGAAATTCAGAAAGGAAAGGATGAAAAGAATTTAAAGCACCCATAATCCCACTGGCAACATCTTTAATGTGTTCCTTTCCAGTCTCTTTTTAAGGCACATAATATGACATTTTTACAAAAATAGGATTGTGCCATACATGTAGTTTTGTAACCTGCTTTTTGAAATTTAAGAACATGGCATGAACCATTCTCCGTGTCATTAATATTACAGTGGAGTGATTTGATCCCAAGCCTTGTGGGAGCCCAGCAGTGGGGGCCCGAAGTGTGCCCCTCCAGAAAGGCCCAGGCCCCCACTGCCCAGGGCTCCCGTCCGGCTTCTGTGACGGCCAGAGTTCTTTAAAAAGATGGATTTGTTTCCCCCCCGGGGCTGGTGTCCCTGAGCTGTGGTGAGTTCACAGCCTGTCAGGGACACTTGGGAATTCACTTTTGACATGATTTATTGGGCTGGTCCTGGCCTGGCTCCTTGGGGAACTCTGGGTAAGCTTAAATGCTTCTATCCTGTTCCCCGGTTGACCAGTGTGAAGGATGCCCTGTGCGCAGTGGTGAGAAGGGACTGGAGAGCTGACCGTTTCTGGGCTTCTGTGAGGTCAGCAGCGCATGTTTCTGGGGGTGCTAAGTTGTTACCCCTTCCTCTGCTTTGGGTCCCTGTATCCCTCCAAACCAGGTTCTGGGAATGATCGTGAGGACATTTTCCCTGACTGAGGACCGCTGTCCGAGGGGGCAGAGCTGACCTGACCTGAGGGCTCCTCTTCGGTCATCCTGACAAGGACGGGGCAGGACAGGGGGCAGTAGACTTGACCCCCCAGCTCACAGTCCTAAACTTGCTGGAGACGTTTCCGGGAGCTGAGTAAAGATGATGAAGGGGTCTCGAACTGAAACTTCTCCCTGGGCCCCTTGTTCCAGCCCAAGGGCTGAGGGTTGCCTGCATGGGAGAGGCCCAGGCTCTGAGTCACGCATCTCACATGTGCCTCTGTCCACAGACCTTCGTGGGCCATGTCAGCTTTTTCAAAGGGGCCGACTTCTCACCCTCGGTGGCCTTCGCCTCCCTTTCGCTGTTCCACATCCTGGTCACCCCACTCTTCCTGTTGTCCAGCGTGGTCCGGTCCACAGTCAAAGCTCTCGTCAGGTGAGAGGAGGGTGCAGCAAGGACACTGGACAGGCAGCTCGTGAGGTGGCCCCAGGGCTTGCACCTGTGACCACGACAACTACAGCTGTTTGGTCCAAGACATGTTTCCCCGTTGACCTGGGCCTCACAGAAGGCGGTCATAGTTGGCCAGAGGGACTTAGCCTTGTGTGGCTCCCCTCCACGCCATCCCTGAGAAGGAATCAGGCAGCTGGTTTATATACCTCCAAGGAGAGGGAACTCAATGGCCCTGGCAAGATAACTCCATAAAAAAAAAGAAGAGAAAAAATGCAATGTTGAGGCAAAACTTGTATCTCCTCATAAATTCTACCTATCAGTAGGTGGGTCCACCCTCCAGAGCCCCCCAGAATGAGCACTGTGCCTCCCTGCATGGTATCCACTGAATCTTTGTCTTCCTCAGGCTGAACATCCCCTTCTCTTTCCACGGGTCCCAGAGCCTTCCTGACCCTGGTCAGTAAAGCAGCTTTCCCCTAAGTGCCTGCATGTCCCATCCTTCGTTAGCCTGCAGCTCTGGGAGGCGCCTACTGCTGGGCTCTAGAGCCCCGTGGCTGCTCTCCCAGTGGCGTCACCCTCTTGGGGATGAAAGCCGGAGGGTGAGGGGCTGAGGTTTTGGCTGGGGAGTTCCATACCTGGAGTGTGAAGAACTCCCAGAACCTCTGAAATAGCTCTGGGGAGAGTCGGCTGTGCCATCACCCATTGCCGGTGGGACCAGACAGTAACAAATGTGCTCTGTACCTGAGCCCCTTCAGCCTTGAGGAAAGTGACCTCCCCTGATGCATGAGACCCTAGCAGGTCCTATGCAAGCTGGCAGAGAGATGGCTGTTGGAACCAAGTCGCTGATGGAAGGAGCAACTCACACGAGGAGCCTCTGGCCAGGGTTCAAGGATAGAAGGGGGCATAACACTGCAGAACTGTGGTCAAAGGAGTATATAACTAGGGAAGGCCAAAGATTAGCTCCCATTTCCAGGCTTGGCTGGGCTGATTCAGGTTAATTAGCCTTGGCATTGTGCCATCTAATGACCACCCCCTCCTCTCCAGCCCAGCCCAGCTCTGTGATTCTGTATAGAAACCATGGTTTTGAGGACGCTGCCCATGTCGGAAGTCCCTTGTGCTGACACAGAAGCATTTCCATAGGCAGACAGTCCTAATCTCGCTGACCCCAGGCTATCTGAGGCCTTCTCCTTGAGTTGGGCATAATGACACCTTTCCCAGTGGTATTTAATTATATGCTATAAAGCATTTAACTCAGTATCTGGCATATAGCACGTGCTCAGTAAACACTGGCTATTGTTGATAACCAATCCCAATCCTAACCAACCCTAACAATGACCAACCTTAACTCCAAAAGTAACTGATAAAGCCCAACACCAATGAACCAGCTTTAACATTTAACTAACGTTGAAACCAACCAAGCTCACCCTAACCCAGACCCTAACCCAGTCCCACATACTGGTCAACACTAACAAATCCAGGTAATACCGACTGCCCACCACAGATGTCCACTCGTCTGGCCCCCTCCAGTATGGGCTTTGCAGGGACAGGGCCGCAGGACCTGGAACTTTCTCAGAGCTCCTCTCTCAGGCCGTGCCCTCCTCCCTCTCCCCTCCCCTCTGCCCCTGGCAAGGGTGAGGGGTGTCTATGTGCTTCCTCTGCAGTGTGCAAAAGCTGAGTGAATTCCTGTCCAGTGCAGAGATCCGTGAGGAGCAGTGTGCTCCCCGCGAGCCTGCACCCCAGGGCCAAGCCAGCAAGTACCAGGCAGTGGTGAGTGCCTGCCTTCCCCCACCCCCTGCCCCAGTCACTCTCAATGTTTTTCTCTAGTGCCTGTACCTTGTGCCCTGCCATGTCCTATTTCTGCCTTTCCTCATTGGAACAGGGACTCCCTTCCCTGCACATCTCCCAGACGTATAGGCTCTTACCTCCTCCTGACCATTCCCAGCCCCTTAAGGTTGTGAACCGTAAGCATCCGGCCCGGGAGGACTGTCAGAACTTCACAGCCCCACTGCAGAGGCTGACCCCCAGTGCAGATGGCGATGCTGACAACTGGTGTGTCCAGGTGAGTCCTGGACCCTGCACCCCCATGCCTGGCCCCCCAGCACCATCTCCAGGAGGGAACTCAGCATCAGAGACCTATGTGATGAGTCCTCTGCCCTGGAGGTCACCCTGCCTGCTGGGAGGGTTCACAGAGGTCCCAAAACCAGGGACAACTCTTCCTTCTCTGTTGAATGGGGGAACGCGTAACTCTCCTCTTGGAGACGGTGCCTCGGGCAGGGGTCAGCATGAGGAGGCCATTCTCTCTCTCTCCCCTGCCCTAGAAGTGATCCAGGGCCTGAAATCAGTGTTTTTTGGCTTTCGTTGGGAGGGGGGAGGCAAGAGACCATTCACACTGAGAGCCCAGCTGCCCTTCTGTTTTCTTTCGGGCGGTGGGGTACCACCAATAAAGATCATCGGAGGCTTCTTCACGTGGACCCCTGATGGAATCCCCACGCTGTCCAACATCACCATCCGCATCCCCCGAGGTATGGCCCAGCTCGCCTCTCCAACATGGTCTGAGGGTGTCCCCTCAGAGGCATAGTGGAAGGGTCCCCTCCCCGTGTCTACTGAATGACGTGGGGAGAAAAAGAAACACCGGCATGTATTGAGTACCTGCTCAGTGCTCACTCTTGGTGGGTACTCTGGGGTATGAACACCAGAGAGCGGTGGGCCGAGTCCTCCAGAAGTCCACGTGCTGGTGGGAGTGCAGCAGCAAGGACAGGACTAGACAGCAGGGCCTTGATGTCCAACCACCTGGGGCAGACATCCGGGTGTTTCACAAAAAGAAGAGCAGCCCCGAGGAGCCAGGGAAGGCGCTATGGAAGGGCTGGGCTTTCTGGGAATGAGCAGGATCCCTGGCATCCCTGGTGGGTCATGAGGCATGGTGGGCATCCTGGCAGAGGCAGTAGCATGAGCAAAGCATGGAGGTGGGATGGAGATGGGAGCCAGAGTGGCCTCTGTTGGGACCAGGAGGAGCTGGGCTTGCTCTGGGGAGCACCAGAAAGAAGAAGCAGGTGCTTAGGAAGGAGCAGGGGATCACTGGTAGAGGAAGGACCTGGGAGGTCTCCAGAAAGAAGGGCTCAAAGGGGGATTTTAGGTAGGAGGAGAGCAAACGGGGGTCCCAGGATTGGGTGTATCTGCTTGTCTGTCTGGGTGGTAATTGTTCGGACTCCCTCCTGCTCCAGTCCCATCTGCTGCCTGCCCTTCCTGCAGGCCAGCTGACCATGATCGTGGGGCAGGTGGGCTGCGGCAAGTCCTCGCTCCTCCTAGCCACCCTAGGGGAGATGCAGAAGATCTCAGGGGCTGTCTTCTGGAACAGGTACTAAATGCATCCTCTGGGCTCAGTTAGTGGGGAGAGCAGACAATGAGCAAGAGGGCAGCCTTTCTTTCAACTGTCCTCGGGGGAAGGCACATCATGCACTTATCGGGTACTCCACCAGTGCTGTTCGTTGTTATTCTCATCATCATCATTAGTACTTACTAAACCCTTACTGTGTGCCAAGTGCTTTGCTAAGTCCTCTGCATGCATTATTTCACTTAATCCTTATGACATCCAGCAAGGTAAGGACTGTCAGCAGTTCTCGTTTTATCCATGAGGGTTAAACTCTTTGCCCGAATTCACTCAGCTAATAAGTGGCTGAGCTGGAACTTGAACTGCCTCCCCGTGGGGGGGGGGGGACTGCGGCACAAACACTGGTTTCCAGCTTGGTTATCCACAAAACCAACGCCAACCGCCCCGTGGGTGTTTCGGCGAGCCAAAGATAACACAGACAAGACGTGGGTTTCCGCACAAAGATCCCTATCTTAATGAAAGAGCCAGAACCTCAGGTTGAGTCAATCATGAATCTATTATTTATACCCACGTACTTCCAAAAAAACCACTTGAAACTAGTTGATCAAAGATACATGTAACATAGAAGGTTTTTAAAAAGCAAAGAAAGGCAGAGAAATGAGGAGGGTGGAAAAGGTGTACAGAAGCCTGGGTGGGGCCTAGCTCGGGCCCCCCTGCCCCCACACCCACAGCCCAAGGCAGGGGGGACCTGACAGGTTCGTAGAGCGCATTCGGGAATAAAGTTTGCAGCCAATCCAGCAGAGGACAATCTTTCCCTACAGTCATTTCTAGGGGGGAGATTATCATTCAAGAGGTCAGGTTTTTCATAAGCCTGAGTACAAAATGGAGCACAGAGAAAGATCTTGGGTCCAGTGTCTGAGGACCTGTAGGCACCTCCATTCCCTGCTTTTCCAAAATGTCCCTGAATGGTGCATCCAACAGAGGGCAAGTTTTCCTCCTCAGTGGGGCTGTGGGCTGGAGGACAAACCCTTTGGGTTTCCTGTGACTTCAGTGTCTGGAGTCTGAATTCCATCAGGGACAGAAGGGTCTCTGCCTCCACTCCCCATCTTATTTGGGGGATTTCTCAACACGGCCTGACTGGGGAGACCCTTTGTACCAACTGTCCCTCAGGGCTCTGAAGGGAGGAGCCTTTCCCTGTTGATTGAAGGTGTGTGTCTGCTAAGGGAAGATGGGATTAAGGAGCCCGGAGATTGGGGCTGTCCCTGGATTCTTGGGATTGTGACCCACTCAGCATGAGACAACCCCCCCCCCCACTGCCCCTGGCCTGATCCCTTGGCTCCAGTTTCTTCATCTCTTCTCCCAGCCTCCAACCCCGGGTGTCCTCACAGCATCATCAGCCCTCTCTGTCCTCTGCAGAAGCAGCAGGCATGCTTGGCTGGGGTTCAGCCCTGCCCCCCCCACCTCTTCTCCAAGCATTGCCAACCCTCAGGGTCTGACTACTGCCACCTCTGTCTCTGGAAGCCTCTGCCCCAGCCCAGGAGATACAAGGGACCTCTCTAGGGCAGCCAACATTGAGCAGCCGTTATGTGCCAGGCACGGGACAAGGCCCTTTATTTACTTCATTGTCTCAGTCAGTCTGCCTGCACCAAACTCTGTGAGGTAGACATCATTAACCCCACTTAACAGATAAGGAAACTGAGGCAAAGCAAGCGACCCAAGGCCACCCAGCTCTTAAATGGCAGAAGTGGGATTTGTCCCTAGGTGCTCAAGTACATGGGCTTTCTACTGAGTGCTGAGAGAGCAGGAGCTCAAGGGCAGTGTGAAGAAATCGTTAGGCAGACAGTCCCAAGACCAGCCGCCCACTGTGGCCAGGATACCTCCCTACCTCGTTCTCAGAGCCAAAGCACCGCCCAGGTGCTCACAGCTCTGTCCTCGTGACCCTTGCTCTCAGCAGGCAGCGGGGCCCCAGCTCCTGGCTAGGTTTGAGTCTGGGGGAGGGGGTGGTACTGAAATGTTCTCGCTTCTCCAGGATCCATTTTGCCCTCCTCCACGGTGCAGCGTCCCTCCCAAGCAAAGCAAGCCACTTCTGGGGAGCCTGCAGCCCACCCTAGGAAGTTGTGAGACTTTGTTTGCCACGCAACTCAGACTCCAGTCTCTACACTGATGTGTTCACTCACCCCCTGTTTATTGAGCATCTACTGTGTGCCAGACCCTTGGCACAGCAACAACAAGGCAAAGATGGTTAAGACATGGCCCCTGCTTTTATGGGAATGGAAAGGAGATCGGGGCCCTAATTGAGCATAGAGCAACAACAATGACCTCTGTGGCCAAGGAGAGAAGGCTCATGTGGATTGGTGTTGGAGCCTTGAAGGAGGAGCGGGTTTCATCTGATGAAAGAGGCAAGGAAGTGTAGAAGAGGAAGGTGTTCCAGGCAGGGGTATCAGGATGGCAAAGGTGTGCTGATAGGGAAGAACGTGATTCTGGAACCTGGAGCCCCGGAGGTATGGGATGCAGTGGCAAACAGCAGGAAGGGGGCTGGACTTGGCTCTGACACCCCTATAGACTAGGCCCGGGGAAGTAAGATTTAGCCTGAAGGCTGTAGAGGAATCATACTGGTGATGAAGGAAGCATGGTGGGGTGGGGGTGGGGGGCGAGGGAGGAGCTGCAGAAAGGGAGAGCAGTTAGGAGCCCATTACAATGTACAGCAGCTGGGGGAAGGAGTCTGGACAGACATGACTCAGTTGCCTTCATCTGCTGTTTGCCTCTCAAAATCCGGGACATGCACAAGCTCTCTCCAGCCCACCTGTCGTGGACAATGAGTGAGTGAAGTGTGGGGGCTGTGTGTCGAGGGCCCCTTGCAGGCAAGCTCCGCACCTCAGACACTGTGCCCAGGTCCTCGGGGGAGGCTGCACTTGGAAAGCAAGCCAAGAGCAAAATAGCATTTAACCTGGCAGCCTCTCCTGCAGGCCTGCCTGTCTGCAGCCAGAGGCTGGGGCAATGGCAGGCTGCCCCTATGTTTTTGTCCACCCCGCCGCCAAGGCCTGCTGACCAGGCAGCCAGGAAGAGCTCCAGGGGGCAGAGGGCAGGGAGCTGGGGGATTAGGAGGCACAGAACAGCAAATACTCTGGAGAGGGGTTGGTTTGTACGGCCGCTCATGTATTCTTTCAAAGAACAAATGACGAGTGTGGCTGAGCAGACAGGAGCAAAAACTCTGGAGGCAGACTGCCTGGGTTCAGGTCTGAGGTCTGTGCTTTGGGAAATTCCGTGACCTTTCTGGCCCCGTCTTCTCTTATTCCCATGGGGCTGATGTGAGGCTTAACCTAGCGTGTAGCAGGTGCCCTATAAATATTATCATAAATATTATTCTTTGACAATGGATTTCTATGGCAGGTACAGAATTCCCCTGTGGCTCTTGAATGCATTCCGGCTTGTCTCTCAGGAGAGATGGTAGTCAGCTCCCTGGGCAAGGAGACCATATCTTATTTGTCTCTGTATCCTAGAGCCTTTGCTAAATGAATTCCTTTGCTAAGGAACAAACCAGGAACAATATATGACCTTCCAGAGACCACCATCATAAATGTGTCTTGACCTATCTCTCCTCCGGCGTGCCTTTGTCTGTGCTGTTCTCCTAACTCGGAGTTCCACCACGCAATTCCCCACCAACGTTTGGAAAGTGGGAATCCTGTCTGTGCATGCCTGGCACTGTGGTGTGATTACCTGCTAATGTGTCTTTCCCATGACACGGAGCCCCTTGAGGACAGGACTGAAGGGTTGTCCCCCAAGTCCCCAGCACAGGTGTATTTTGTGAACTTCTCTGTGCAGACTGCAAAGAAGACCTACCCCAGGGAACTTATGGGTCCTGGGTGGACAGAGGCATGCAGACGGAGCCCCAGGGTGGCACAGAGGGGCCATCTGGTGAGGGCAGCGGCCCTGAGCAGAGCCGGCACATGGGCCACCGGCTCCAGGTCTCAGGGAGAACCACATGCCTCCCCAACATGCCATTTACTAGCAGGTGCCCTCCAGCGCGCAGCTCTCTGCTTCAGCTCACTATCAACCTGGGAATCTGTGAACTCTCTCCTTAATACCTAAGAAGAAAACGCTTTGAAGAAAAGTTAATATTAGCAGATATACTCCTGTGAAATTCTTTCCCTAGAAATGAGGAATAGGGCTATTAATGACCACAGCAGAATGATTTTAAACGTCCCCAGGGAGCCAGCAGGAAGCAGGGCCCTGAGGAAAGCACTGGGTGGGGGGAACGTTCCATTTCCTGAGGAGGAACTGTAAATCAGCCTCCCCGGAGCTCCCTGATGCCCCTGTTCCCACCACCTGCTGTGGCATCCACATAGGAACCGTTTGTTATTCTGTCTGTGCCCACTCAGGCAGCCTGTTTGCCCTGGGCTGCCCTCAGAATGCTGTTGCCTTGTGGGGGGTTGGTGGGAAGGCTGCCTCCCAAGACCCTTGATGCCCCAGGAGGTGAGAAACAGCCTCCTTTTGTGACTATGGTCCAATCTGCCCTGTGGTCCAATCTGTCCTTGCAGTTTCTGGAGGCTGTGGGGAGTAAGGGTAAAGGGCTCAGGTGACCCCAGGTTTCCTGGAGGAGGCAGATGTGGTGAGGTGGTAAGCAGACAAAACAGGGGGCCCTGCATGGAGGTGATGAACCAGGCTTAGAACCCAGTGGTTTTTGGCCGTAGTCCTGAGTCTGCCCCTCGCTTGCTGTGTGACCTTGGGCAGGTTATTTCACCTCTCTGAGTTTTGGTGTCCTCATTGGGACAATGAGAAAAATGTTTTCCTCTCTTGGAGACTTGGTGTTAGGACCCAATGACATTAATTGGAATGTGCTCTGTGGGTAAAAAGTAACATTTCAAGGCAGCTACAGACCTGTTAAGGGCAGGATAAAGGGACCATGGGGACCCAAAGGTTCTAACTTCCTCTCTAACCTGTTCTGCCTCTTCCCTGTTTATTGATTGCTGGGGTCTTAAGCAAGTGGCAGGCCCATTTGATTCCCCCTCCGCATGCATCTTTGGGACCAAGCATGGAGCCGAAAGGGTGATCCCCCAGTTCTGCAACCCCACACCTTGCCTCCGACCAGCTTGGAGCTGTGTTTATAACATATTCTCCCAGTGTCACTGAGGTTTGTGCCATTATCCCAATTTTATACCGAAGGAAAGAGAGGCTCCCCTAAGGGAAGGGACTTGCCAAAGATTTCATACCAGTGAGTCAAGAAACTCCTCAGAGATGTGCTTCAGATCCCATATTTTTTCCAGTTCTCTGTGCTGCCTGCCGTCCTGTGCTGCCTCTTCCTCCAACCTAGAATTCCCTCCCTGTCTGCCCTCGGTCCTCCCCCACTTTCAGAGTTCATCTCAGCTCTGACTTCTTGGAGTCTTTCCACACTCTCTCTTATTTCTTCTCCCCCAAACTATTTTTTAAATTTACATTGTTCTCTGATTCTAGAAGAATGTCCATTAAATTAGAAAACTTACACAAGTATAAAGAAGGTAAAAACCACCCATTTCCAGTCTTCTCTCTATGCATTTGCTAAGTGTTTGTGGGTCCTTTTCCCCGAAATTTCTAGAATACTTTCTTATTCCTACTTGGTTTTTGACTCATAACTCATAACTTTTTGACTTCTGTACCTGTCTGATTTGCTCTACCAGACAGGGAGCCCTGTGAGGGCGGGCTCTGGGCCTCGATGCCACTTGGTACACACACACATGCCCAGCTCCTAGCTAATTGGAGGGAAGGCCATGGGGTTGGAGAACTGGGGGGGAATTGTCCTTCGGCTCAGTGCTTGGTTCCAAAGGTACAGAGAGAGGAGGGATGAAATGGTCCCATCACATTTAAGACCCCAGTAATCAATGAGAGAAAGGACGTGCCGCCTATACCATCTTGTACTTTTCAGATGGAAACATCTACACACAAAGGCTTGGGGAGGCTTATTCTAGGGAGGCTGGGACTACACTGGAAATAGGCGAAGATGTACCTGGAATCATACCCCAGCTTCCCTTCATCCTAACTGTAACATTGGGCTTGTCATGCAAACTCTAAGCCTCAGTTTCCCTATCTATAAAATGGGGATACTAACACTTCTTTAGAGTGTTGTCCTGTGGATGACAGCTTCACACTGTGCCTGGCATGAGGACAGCCCTCAGTGAGTGCTCGTCTCCATGCCTCCCTTCTTCCCAAATGACGAAGATGTCAGTTAATAACCTCCCTATATTACGGGTCACTCATGCGTTAAGTAAGGTGGTGGCTGGAAAAGATGCTCTTCCTGCCTTAAAATCCCACTGGGGATGAAAGACTCACCCAGGAGCTGATTAGAGAGTTAGGTAGTCCATTACAAAGGCTAATTGAGCAGCCCAGACAATGATGCGAACTGAGTTAGGGCTGAGAATGCTCACTGTGTGCTGGGGTCCTCAGGGAGGCCGCAGATGTGCTTTCCTCCAGGTAAAAGACAACTCTGGAAGCAGCTCTTTGCGACTCTGAAAGCAGGCAAGACAGGAAGTTTCCAGAGACAAGCTCATCTGGGCCATGGCCATAGTTGGAATTTGTAAGCTTTGGTTTTTCATCTGTCTCACGTTATCAGCTGCCCAGAAATTAAAGCAATCTGGTGGTTGGAGAATACAAGCTTAGCTGAGGTTGAGAGAATGAAAGGAGACCCCAAAGATCGGAGAACAGAATCTGAGGTGTCGTGAGACTACACATTCATCAAGATCTCCTCTCAGCTCTGCTCCTCAGCAAGGGACAGAAAGGAATTCATCAGTCTCTTTTCTGTCCCTGGTTTTGTCCATCCCAGTGTTCCTGGCCAATCACAGTGAAGTAATGTAGCATGGTCATTAAGAGCATGAAGCTCTAGAGTCAGAGAGATAGATCTATTTCCTCTGCTACTTGCTGGCTGTGTGGCTTTGGGCAAGTTACTTAACCTCTCTGACCCTCTCTTTCTTTGTAAAGTGGAGACAGTCAAAGTCAACTTCCTTCATGTGATTATTTAAAGCTTACAAAAGATGATACTATTACAGTGTTTATTACAGTGCTTCTAAAAGCTCAATATAAATGTTAGCTGGTTTTAGTGTGATTAAAGTAAGATCTGTATGAAAACAGAGCCAATTGTCTTTCCCCAAATGTGCATGTCAGAAACACCTATTTTCTTGATAGAGGGCTACTTCTGGGGGGGTTGAGAGGTGGTCTGGGGGAGGAGAGAGAACACTGGCAAAGTCAACATCAAAATTCAGGTCATCTCACTCAGACTTTTCAAATTTTTTTTACTATAATCCACAGTATGAAACTCATTTTACATCACAGTCTATTACATTCATGCATTGATAGATACGAGAAAAAATTGTCACCAAAAAATATACATCTTAACCACATGCTATGCACTTTTTTTTTTTTTTTTAAGAGCAGCTCCAGTTCACTTCCTTCACACCCAATTACTGGGTCCCAATCTACAGCTTGAAAGCACTACATAAATTGATTCTGAGCTTGACAGTCACTTTGCCTCTCTGAGCTTTTGTTTTCCCAACTGGAAAACCATCTTGATGCCCAGCCCGCCTCGCTGTGCTCTGAGCCCGGGCCAGGAGCATGGATTTAGCCCTTGCTATTTGGAGGGTGCTCATCTAGGTGCTGTGGGAAGGACAGAGACTGAGAAGAGGAAGCCACTTGGGGACACTGGGGAAGGGTGGGAGGGGCGGGGGTGGCGGGGATAGGCTGCTCTCCAAAGACCTTTGTGATGGAGAGAAATGCAGTGCAGTGAGAGTAACTTGGTTTTTCCCTTTTGTGCCCCAGCAGCTTTCCTGATGAGACGGGAGAGGACCCCAGGTACAGCCTCAGAACTGGGTTAGAAGTGGGTCCCAACAAAGGGAAGAAGCTGGGGGGCTGGGAGGGCTTGTGGGGGTGGGGTACTAAGTCTGGACTGCAGGGTCTGCAGCCCACATCATGTCAGAGGCCCCAGTCCTCACAATAAGGCATACTTTCACAACAAGGGCAAAGTCTGGTTCTTGGAGAGAAAAAACAAACTTAGACATTCCAGTCTGTGGCCTTCAAAGGTCATATAATATAGAAACACATATACAATATATCTGCGGTTTAAAAATTTCAAGGTGAATGAAATGGCTGGCTCATTCGGCAGAGCATAAGACTCTAGACCTCAGGTCGTGAGTTCAAGCTCCATGGTGGGTGTGGAGCCTAGTTAAAAAAATAAAAATTTTTAAATTAACTAATTAATTAAAATGTCATGGTGGATAGTCAGAAAGCAGCTACCTGCTTGCCATGGGCTGGTGGGAAGGGAGAAAGGGAGTAACTGCTAATGGGTGCAATTTATTTTGGGGAGGTGATAAAAATGTTGTGGAATTGGCAGTGATGCTTGCACGACCTTGTGACTCAACTAAAAACCATTGAGTTGGAAAACAAATGGCAGGGAAAAGAAAATTGGGGGGGGGGGGGAAGGCTTTGTCTAAAGGGTCCTAGGGAGTGCTCCTGAAAAAAAAAAGTTGAGAAACATTGCTGTGAGAGAGGAGGTGGATATCCCCCAGGCCAGGCAGAAAATGAGGCCTTACCGCTTTATGTTTAGTGTATGGACCTGAAAAAGTCCAAGTAAAATCGATTAATGAGGCTCCGAGACCCTCACAACCCTCCCCAACTGCACAGCTCCCAAGAACATCCCAGACACCCGGCGGCAGCATGAAGGCAGGACTGGGAACGTTGACTCAACTTTGTACATACACTCAAGCTCCCGGCCTTTGCTCTGACCCTGGAGTGTTTCACTTCTCCGTGGTTCCTCTGCCCTTTCTCCCACCTTGTCCCCAAGTGCCTGGGTGTGATGACAGGCCCAGCCTCTGTAGCCACAGTGACCATGCTTCTTGAGCCAAAAAGCCCAGCTGACAGTATGTGACAGGTCTGACCTGTGGATGAGAACAGCGGGGTAGAAGGGCGACACCAGAGCGGTTGCCGGCCGCCCAGGGCGCGTGGATGCTGCAGCTGACTGTGCCCCTCCCAGCAGATTCCCCCACATTCCACCGCCGGCTGCTGACAGGGCCACACAAGGCTTCCCATCACGCCCGAGCCCTTCTCGGCCCTCTGGCTGCCACCGCGAGAGCTCTGTGGGCCAAACGTTCCCACACACAAGCTGCAGGCCTGGCCCGGCTCCTTCCAGACAGCCCTCCCTGCCCCAGCTGTTTCGGCAGCCACGTCTGTCTGAGATGAGTCTGTGCATTTGAGCCCTGATGCAGAGGCCAGAGTCTGGAGAAGCCACATGTTGGCCTTCATATTCCTGACACAGGATTACCCACGCCCCTCAAAACACACACACACACACATGCTTACACCCCTGGTGCCTTTCCCCCACTCTCCTTCTTGGCTGGGGCCCTCCTCACACACCTCACACATACTGGGGTGACTACACAGGGTCGGGCAACAGAGGCTCCCCCAGGACGGCCAAGCCCCACCCTGCACCCCTCCAGGCAACATGGGTGGCTGCATCCTTGGTCCCAGGGGCTATAAAGGCACCCTCACGCTGGGTTTGAAGGAGCCTGGGTGTCTGTGGAGAAGTTGGTGCGTGCATGGGAGCCCTGAAGTTACGTCTTTTCTTCCTGCTGCAGCCCAGAGCGGGAACCAGTGGCCGACTCGGACGTCAGGTACTGTGACGGGGGGCAGCCGCCCTCTGGGCAGGCTTCCTCAGAGGGATTCTTCCAAGGGAGCCACAAAACTCTTGAAGGCAGCCCCCAGGGCCCAGCCCAGCTGCGGGGTAGAGGCCCAGGGGGGCTCCATGCTCCACCAGATGGTTCAGAGGCCTCAAGCTGCTCCCTTCACACCAGATCATTTTTATCCCCCCCACCCCACCCCTTGTTTTTGGTCTTCAAAAACCTGATCACACTAACTGTGGTTTCCTTGGCTCTGCTTATTTTTAAAAAGTTCCACTTGGACAATTATCTGTTAGTGTCAAAATCAAGTGGTTTGAGGGCCTCTCAGGGAAGAAGGAAATTAGGGGTTGAGGGATTACTTGGTTTGGTCACACTTTGGGCTTCTCCCAGTTCTGGGTGAAGACTCAGGAAAAATAGGTGACAGGGGTGGGACAGGTTGGTGGCAGAGCAGGGCAGGGCTGAGAGCCTGTTCCCCCTAGTCTGCCAAGCACCAAGCCCAGCCCAGGCTGCTGGAAGCCACACAGATTTCTGCCAGGTGCACCACCTTCCCGGTCTAAGCCATCTGCCTGACAACTGCCTCTGAGTACAAGCCCCTGAGAAGGCCTCCCCTGCTCCCACCTGCTTTATTCCAGGAAGAGAGGCCCCGTGGCCTATGCTTCTCAGAAACCATGGCTGCTAAATGCCACTGTGGAAGAGAACATCACCTTTGAGAGTCCCTTCAACAAACAACGGTAAAAGCCTCTCTGAGGAGGACAGGCGGGGGGAGGGGAGAAACTGGTCAGGGGCAGCCCCGGACAGCTCTCCCCGGCGCCCGAGCCCCAGCCGGCTGCTTGTGCTTCCATCGATCTCCCATACACAGCCATCCTGCTCTCCGGGATGCTTATCTGGATTCTAGCCTGTTCCATATGGCACACCTGGAAATGATTCAGATATGCCTGGGCATCGGGGCGGTCTAGCTCCTGGGGGTGTGAGGGCGTTGTGTGGAAGCCCCAGTGCCTTCCCTTGGGGCGAAGGGGAGGGCTGATCCAGCTTCCCATTGTTCCCGACACCCGCTCTGCAGCTCATGCGCTATTTTCCCTCCCATGATAATAATGGTTACCATCCACTGAGCTCCTGAGTGTCAAGAGCAGTGTGCCACTCTTTCTATGCGTGGTTTCCTCTAATGCTCACAACCGCCCCAGCAGGCAGCTACTATGATTACCCTCTTTTTACAAAGGAGGAAACCAAGGCTCAGAAAGGTTAGGTAACTTGCCCAGGGCCACCCAGCCAATAAGTGAGAAAAATGGGTCTCAAATCCAAGGCTGCCTGACACCCAATTACTTGTCACCCAGACACTCTGATGCCTCCATGCACCCTGGCTGGCACCTGCCCAAGCTAAAAGCTGCCCAGGGAAGTAGGAGAGGAGCAGGCTGGCCAAATATTTGATCAGCCATCATCATTACTGCCAAAACCTACCAGCAGTGATTTTCCCTGGCCGTGCCCCAAGTGTGGGCTCTGGCCGCAGCTTCTCCCACTGCCCAGGGGCCCGGGGCCCCCTCTTATCACTTACATGGCATATTTGCTACTATCCAATTTCATCCTTCAAATATTTAACTGGCCCCAAGACTCTGTGAGGTGCTGCCCTCAGCTCTTTTCACACTCACGTGGTGTTTGCTTGCACCCAAGCAGAAGGCCATTAAGGCCATGGCTCTCCCTGAGCCCAGCTGCCCCAAAGCTAATGGCCCAGTGCATGTGGTCAGGCCCCACTCTGGCCAGGCTGACCAGCTGTGTCCACCCCCCTACCCCACCCCCCCCAACCACTCCAGGTACAAAATGGTCATCGAAGCCTGCTCCCTGCAGCCGGACATCGACATCCTGCCCCATGGAGACCAGACTCAGATTGGGGAACGGGTTAGTAGCAGCCTCTATGGGGTTTTGTGCAAGGCAAGGCCAAGCTCCCCTGACCCCCAACATGTCTGGAGATGATTCTCAGGGAAAGCAGGTGACTGGAAAATAAGAGAGGGGAAAGGTGGAAGAGCTGCCTGCAGTGAGGTCAGAATGGTCTCAAGCCCTGGGCCGCTGGCCATCCTCGACAGGTTTGCAACTCGTGCTTTCGTGGGCTGGAGATGACTTGGTATCGCCTTCATTCATGCCTCACATGTATTCTAAGGGCCCACAGGATACTACAACAGGCCCAGGGTCATCTCTTTCATGTACCCTGGCCAAGTGGGGCCCCTCCTCCGTAAGCTCAGGCGTATGGGATTCTCCCACAACTGTCCTTCTGTATAATTTAAATCCCTACTTCCTGTGTCTGAGTTGTCACCGGTCAGATGGTCCCTACATGATGAATCTCCAAAGATGTGGGGATCCCGCTTTCCACTTCGGAATGAATTTAGTAAACTTGTATAAGTCCCTCCTCTCTTCACAGTGAGGAGGGGTCAAAGAGGTGGAGAGAGCCAGACCTCCCTCTCAAAGAGCTCACAGTCAAGAAGTGAGGGCCAGGACAGTTTTTCCTGAGGGCCTCTGAGAGTGTGACCTTTCCTCTCCTCCGATCACAGGGCATCAACCTGTCTGGTGGTCAACGCCAGCGAATCAGTGTGGCCCGAGCCCTGTACCAGCACACCAACGTTGTCTTCTTGGTGAGTGTCTTAGCTGGTGTCCTCCTTGGGGCCCTCCCTGACTCACTGCCTGGACACACACACACACACACACACACACACCACCACCACCACCACCCAGCAACTCCCTCTTCTGCCAGAGATATCAGCTAATCACTGATGGGGAAACTAAGGCAAGGATAGTGCAAATGACCCTCTGTGGACTTTGCACTGAACTCTGCAGCAGCCGTGAAGGGAGATGTGTGGTAATTACAGGCTGCCTCCTTGTAGGACAGCCCCAGACTGTCAACACTTAGTTAGCCCCGCTAGAACACGTGGAATGTATGTGCCGCTTCCCATCCCATGCCCAGAGCAGACATTGCTAATTGATCACAGCAGTAGTAATAGAAAATTCAGCATTATCAATGAAAGCAATTCTGTGAAACCCCACATTAAGTTTCTTTGAGAAACTTAACTTGGCCTCAGAATCCTTTTCAACACAGCACTCCAGAGTCAAATATGAGAACCCCTTATTAGCTATATCTGCCCTATTTCATGCCAAGTTCTGTGTTAGGTGCTTTGGTTGACACTGAGGAATTCAGAGAGCCAGCTCTTGTCCTCAAAGTGGTAGAGTCTAACTCGGGAGATAGATCTCACCCACACTTGAGAGCCACAGCCCAGTTGAAAGCCAAACTGTGGCACAGTCTATGAGGAGACTTGTCTAAGGAGACAACGGTGAGGGCTAGAATAATCAGGGAGAGCTTCCTGGAGGAAGAACTTGAAGAGGGAGTCAGTGAGACAGAAGGGAAGAGGAAGGCCATTTGGGTAGGGAGTCAGAAGAAGGAACATCGGGTCTCTGAACCTGGTTTTATTGTTTCCCCCGCCTGCCCTCAATATACATAAATGCTCCCCATGAAATACACTTCAAAATGTTAAGGTTTGTAATCTTTGTTACCCTCTGACATAGCCCTTTACAAAGTCCCAACCTATTCATGGTCTCATGTGAGCTTTTGTTAGAAGAAGTAAAGTGGATATTGCCGTTTATTTCAGCAAAGTTGTATTAAGCTCTTATTCTACCTGGCACAGGCATAAGGAGTGTCGGTTCTTGGGGTCCTCACAGGAGTGGACAGATAACTATCACAACTGGAATTGAGAGGAAGGAAGGCTAGGCATTGAAGTCAAGAAAGGACACAGGAAGAGCTAGGATTGAGCACTGAGGGATGAGTCACCAAGCAGACAAAAGGTAAAATGGCACTTTGGGCAGAGGAAAAAGCGTAAGTTAAAAACCTTGGAGTGGCAAGTTCTCTGGAAACCTGGAGTACAGGGAGCTTGGACAGGACAGATAAGTGAGACCAGACCAACAGAGCAGGTAGCAGAGGGCCTAGATCATCATGTTAAGGAAATTGGACTTCAAAGACAATGGGGAGCTATTGAAGGTTCAGGAGTCAGGAAGTGCCTATGATTAAATCTGTTTGAGAGCAGTAACTGACAACAGCCACATTTTAAGATGAGACATCTAAAACCCAGAGAGGTTAAGTACATTGTCCAAGGCCATACAGCTAACCAGTGTCAGTCCCTGAACCAGAGCTGGTATAACTCTGAGGGGTTTTATTCTCACTGTTTCCCCTCCCCCTCCCCTTGCCCTCACCTTCTCCCCTCTGCCCAGGATGACCCCTTCTCAGCTCTGGATGTCCATCTGAGTGACCACCTGATGCAGGCCGGGATCCTTGAGCTACTCCAAGATGACAAGAGGACAGTGGTCCTAGTGACCCACAAGCTCCAGTACCTGCCACATGCAGATTGGGTGAGGGGCCACAGGAGGTCAAGCTATGGAGGACTGAGGTGGGAGAGGCAGTGGGACATCTTCAAAGGAGTCAATGTCTCCGTAGCTCTTCCTGAGGGCCACAAAGCAGAAGAGATCCATGCTGAATGGCTCCAAGCAGGCAGGGTAGCTCAGGCAGGTCCTATACAGGCCAAGGATTTGGTATCGCTTAGAGCTGCAGATGTTCCCATCCTCACCTGGGGCCCCTGTGGGTACATGCAAGTCTGGCACCAAGAAGTCTCAGAAAGAAGCAGACACTCAATTCCTACCTTCTACTTATGGCCTAGTTTGATGATTCATCTCCCCTGGCCTCGGGAATGCTTATTTGGATGGGAGAGCCATCTTCCTGCCCTCTGACCCACTGAGGGCTGGATGCATTTAAGTCAAGATCAGCTGGAAAATATGGAAACAAATAATGCAAGCCGTAGTGGAAACTTCAGTGTTATCAATAGAATGCAATTTTGTGAAACCCCACGTTAACCAAATTTCTGTACTCCTCAATATGTAGACAATAGTTACTGCTCAATTAATTGGAAAGCATTTAAAGATTTTTTTATTTATTTATTTGACAGAGAGAGAGAGAGGTGTCACAAGTAGGTCTAGCAGCAGGCAGAGAGAGAAGGGGAAGCAGGCTCCCTGCTGAGCAGAGAGTCCGATGCGGGGCTCGATCCCAGGACCCTACGATCATGACCTGAGCCAAAGGCAGAGGCTTAACCCACTGAGCCACCCAGGTGCCCCTAATTGGAAAGCATTTAAACTTTAAGATTGAAATCATGTGAATTTAAAATCTGGGCCTTGCAAGACTCCTGTATAAATTTGTCCCTGAAAATTGATCTTCACGCTTGTGCTAAATGGGCCTACATCTTCCTTCTACATGTGATATAAAATTCTCCCTCTAATGTGAAAAAGGAAGGAAAGACATCCATTTTTTTAAAACTATTATAACAGGTGCAGAAGGTGTGTGACTGAGTTTCCATGGTGACCTTGGCAAGGCAGTTCAGGACAATCTTTAGTCCAAAGAAGGCAGACAAAGGCATGACTGGTTCCTTGACATGTCAGAGGGCAAGACTCCCAGCATCCCACCTCACACCCCAGAAGCAGCTGGGTTGGAGGCGGGGGATAAAGGAGCTGGGGAGGGTCTCTGAATTAATGACGAATGTCTATGAATGGGAAACATTGAGTGTTTCAAATAAAATCACTTTTATGATTTCAAAGAGGTATGGCCACACACCCTTAGACCAATAGGTACTTTGTCAACCACTAGTGGAACCTACCAGACGTGCAGTCAGGAGGTGCTAGAGGTAGCATGTAATAAGCTATTGAGTATGTAAAAACAGCTGCCCCTGGTGGGATCCTAGCAAGGAATCAGACAGCTTGACCAAGAATCACCAATTTGCTCTGCAAACCCTCTTAGCAATCCTGGGACAGCCACTGAGAATTATCTCCCAGAAGCACCAACCTCTAGACCCTGGGAGTGTGTCGGTGAGGACCACAATGGGAAAGCCAGCAGCCAGTCATGGTGGGGGAGAGGATGAGTGCGGGTCCCTCTCAGACTCCCTGGTGAGGTGGGGATGTGACCGCCACTCCCCCTTCCCGTTCAGCCCCAGGGCTGGATCTCTTTCTGCCTTTCCAGATCATTGCCATGAAGGACGGCACCATCCAGAGGGAGGGCACACTCAAGGATTTCCAGAGGTCTGAGTGCCAGCTCTTTGAGCACTGGAAGACCCTCATGAATCGGCAGGACCAAGAGCTGGAGAAGGTGAGTATGTCCTAAGGGTGGGGCACCCTCCCTCTGAGGAGAAGTTTCTGTTAGAACCTGAACACATAAAGGCCTTCCTGCCCTCCTTGCCCGAGGGAACCCCCCCAAAGGACAGATGTGAGAGCTGAGCGTGAACTCTCTCCTACCAGAGGAGGGCCAGTACCTATTCTAGCTACTCAGGGCAGACTCAGGTAGATGCTTTCCCCTTATCCTGAAATAGTCAGAAACCGTTCAGTTATAAAATTCCAGGGAATCAACTCAAACTGGCAAAGCAGAAAAGGAGAGAGGTAAAGACATTCTGGCTCATGAAAGTAAAAAGGATCAGCTTCAGGTACAGCTGGATCCAGGTAGTTATCAGGAACCTGTTTCTCTCCTTCCTTGGCTCTGCTCCCCTCAGACCATCCTCGTTCTCGTGGTGGCGAGAGAGCTGTCAGCAGCCTCGGGCTTACATTCTCCCAGCTCAACACCTCCCTTGGCAAGAGAGTACCTCTGTCACAACAGTACAGCAGAAATCCTCAGACTAACTCTCCTTTGTCCACTTTGGTCCTGTGCCCACCTTGACTAAATCACTGTGTCCAGGGATGAGGAATGTGAGACTGGCCAGCCCTGGGTCTCGTCCCCAGCCCCAGAGCCAGGGAGAATGATCAGTCCACCTGAGTCACAGGGACTAAAGAATAGGGGAGAGATGGCCTCCCACAAGAACATTTGGGATATTGTTAGCAGATAAATGGGGAGGAGTAAATTCTGGTAAGAAAAACTTGTGTCTATCTGGACCTTCCCACAGGTGGGGGCACCCTGGAAGCATGACACTGGTCATTGCCAGGGGTGGCTGCCCTCCACTTTCCCTTTTTCCCTCTGCACATTCTGAGGACATTGACCAGGTTCCCTCTGTCTTTCAGGAGACTGTCATGGAGAGAAAAGCCACAGAGCCACCTCAGGGCCTGCCCCGGGCCATGTCCTCAAGGGATGGCCTCCTGCAGGATGAGGAAGAGGAGGAAGGTACAGACAGTGGGACTAGCAGTGAGATGATGGCCTGAGGTTTGATGGACCACGGGGAGACAAAGGTTCAGTGTTCTGGGGGTGGTGAGATAGCGTGACTTCCACTAAATCCTTTCCCTTCTGTGTGCCTCGGTTTTC
Source organism: Martes martes (assembly GCF_963455335.1). NCBI lineage: Eukaryota > Metazoa > Chordata > Mammalia > Carnivora > Mustelidae > Martes > Martes martes. The sequence continues at coordinate 44,061,099 of NC_137898.1, forward strand.
CCATCTGTAAGTGGGGATAACATGCCCCAGTTTCGCCCTCAGAGGGACACGAAATGGGAAGCCACAGGGTGGGTTCTTGTGGCCTGCAGAGGAGGGAGCTGAGAGCGAGGAGGAGGACAACCTGTCTTCGGTGCTGCACCAGCGGGCCAAGATCCCGTGGCGAGCCTGTGCCAAGTATTTGTCATCTGCCGGCGTCCTACTCCTGTCTCTGCTCGTCTTCTCCCAGCTGCTCAAGCACATGGTCTTGGTGGCCATTGACTACTGGCTGGCCAAGTGGACCGACAGCGCCCTGACCCTGAGCCCTGTGGCTGGGAACTGCTCGCTCAGCCAGGTGCGGCCAGCCGCCCTAGGGCCAGGGCCAGCGGGGGGAGAGGGCTGAGCCTCGGACACCCCCAGGACCCTGCCTCGTTCTCTGCCCGGCCCAGGAGTGCACCCTTGACCAGACGGTCTACGCCATGGTGTTCACCGTCCTCTGCAGCTTGGGCATCGTGTTGTGCCTTGTCACGTCTGTCACAGTAGAGTGGACGGGGCTAAAGGTGGCCAAAAGTTTGCACCGCAGCCTGCTGAACCGGATCATTCTGGCTCCTATGAGGTACCCCTCTCCCGAGCCATACTGGGCTGTGGGCAAGTCACTGGTCTCTGGGCCTCTGTTTTCCTGTCTGTAAAGTGGACATATGCAACCTTGGTCACAGGCTGGAGGGGGTGGGGTTCAAGGAGACAGTGTGTGTGAAAGTGCCCTCCTTGGGGCAGAAGGCAAGGAAAACCAGCATTCACTAAGCCACACATGCTCATCTAACTGTCACGACAGCCCTTCAGCAGAGTGAGCGTCTGCAGGCTCCATGTCGATGTAAGTTTCCCTTCCCCGGGCAGGTACCATCTGCCCGTCGCCACCCACAGATTTAGCTCTCCCCCTCCTCCCTCAGCCAGCCTGCAGGTTCCTACACTGGGGACATGGGGACATGTTTTCCTCTCCTGCAATGGGATGGATAAAAATCCCAAAGGCCGCTTGATGTGAAACAGTTCTAAGGTGGTCCCTGCCCAATGGACCGGCTGACTCGGTTTTAAAGCACGGCAGGCAAACAGGTTATTTGGCCCCTTGTCAATGCAGGCCTCATCATCTGACGACACTTTTGACTTTTCAGTCTCATGTGCTTTCTGTGGCCCACACACATGACCCCAACATTTAGTCACCCTCTACTTGTCCCAGATCAGAGCTTCTGAAATCCTCTGGTTAGGGGTGGGGCTGTTCTGGGTCATGGCCAGAGTGATGACAACCAGAGTAGCCTCGCAGGGTCAGCCAGCTGACAGGCTGTCCCCAGGGCCTGGCTCACCCTGGCAGATCGTCCCTCTGGAGAAGACTCGATGTCCCCAGCATAGCTGCTGAGCGAGGCAGGCTGAGCAAGCAGCTGAGGAAGGGGGCCGTGGTCATACATGGGCTTGAGAGCCAGAGAAGTTCGTGAGGGGAGGCACCCCTTGGGCAGCTGTAGGAATTCTCAGGGACACAGGCCAGACAGGTATTGACAGACTTCCAAAGGCAGCCGCCCCAGGAAGCCAGACCCAGAAATGACCCCAGAGACACTAAAATGAAAGAAATAACTACCCTCATTCAATAAACAGGAAGGCAATCAATAAACGGATGACTAACTTCTTCTGGTTGCCTCTTAGGTTTTTTGAGACCACGCCCCTTGGAAGCATCCTGAATAGATTTTCAGCTGACTGTAACACCATCGACCAGGTACACAAGACTGTGACCCATTTCCCCAGTTCAGAGAGAGGCCAGCCCCCACACGTCTCCTCTCTGGGGCTGTCTTCCCCAGATCTGGTGCTCAGAGCCCTGTGAGACCAACCCAGTGGGTTCCAATCTGATTACAAGGCTGCCTGAGGATCTGGGGCTGCCCCTGTGAAGCTGTCGTGATAAGACTGAGGGAAACCACAGCCCTTTGGCTTCCATCCAGTACCCCCTGGCTCACATCAGTAAGGTTCCAGTGTAGTCTGAACCAAGGTGACTGCTTTTGTGGGGAATATTCCTTTTGATTCAGCTTGTGTTTTTGGTTTATCATCATACTAGATGATGAGGAAACAAAGTCCTGATTCCCGCTCTCAGGGAGCCTACAGTGTAGCTGGAAAGATGAGACGTGTGCCTGTGAGAGAGCAAAACATGGCGGCTGGTAACACCCTGAAGAAAAACACCACAACTCACCTCCCTCTCTCACCTTCCCCTCCGACAGCACATCCCATCCACGCTGGAGTGCCTGAGCCGCTCCACCCTGCTCTGCGTCTCAGCCCTGGCTGTCATCTCCTACGTCACGCCTGTGTTCCTCGTGGCCCTCTTGCCCCTGGCCGTGGTGTGCTACTTCATCCAGAAGTACTTCCGGGTGGCGTCCAGGTGATGGCAGCCTTTGCCAGCCTCAGGGGAGGGGGGATGGGAGGTGCTCTGCGATGGGCAGTTGGGTACTCTTACTAGAGTAATCATCAGACAGTAGTAGAGTTGTGTTCCCCCTGAAAAGAAACATAGAAATGAAGGAAAGAGAGAGATTCATCTTCCACCAGCCTGATATAATCATCTGTCACGGCGCGTGAGCACGCACACACACACACACACACACACACACACACACTGCTGTTAATATCACAACTATTTCCTTAGGAGGTACGGTCAGGAGTGGAATTGCTAGGTCAGGATTTATACACATCTTTATGCCCTTCATTTTTCATTCATTTTTGCCAAAATGCTTCTCAGGAGGGTTGTAGGAGTCTAGTGACCAGGCTGGTTACTGATACATGAAATCGAGGGCACCTGATGGCGGGGGTGTTATGGCAACAGTACCTGCTGGGCCGAGGTACCTCCCAGCCCGAGGTGGCCAGAGCGTGCCTGGGAGCCTTGACTCAAGGGAGCCTTTCACAGTGATCACATTTGCCCTCAAGAGACTTCGACTCACACAGGCTCCTTTCCTACTCAAAATTTTCTAAGAACAGTCTCCAGAAGTTCTTTCTGGGAGGGATTCTGTTAAACTCATAGGTCCAAATGATTGTCAGGAGAATCTGAAAGAATTTCTAGACCAGCGCTTATCAAACTGCCAGGTGCAACCTATCAGGGGGTCATGAAATCAGTATCATAGATCACAGCCAGCATTGTAACAAATGAAATTGGACAGAGTGTGTCGGGCTGTATGCACAAAATATCAGTAAGTTTTGCTTCATGAAACCTTTGTTTGGGTCGTGTAGGAGAGTGTGTGTGTGTGTGTGTGTGTGTTTGTATGTGTGTGTGTGCACGTGCACTGATTTGGAGTATGAAATGCATTTCTTACCGCAGGTTATAATCAAAAGCTTAAGTACCTTTTCCAAGTGTATATAGTTGATTAGTAACTGGAGCCAAAATGCTGATTATCAATACAAACAATTAAATTTAAATACATTTTGACCACGATTACATTGCTCATATGGATCACAATTCGTATGCTGGATAGTGTAGCACCCAGAAGGAGCCCATCAGTGTTCACAGATCACTGTGGCTTTGTAAGCACTGTACAAGCTGTTTTACAAAGTTCATTCCTTCTGCCAGAGAAACCACCCTGTGCCCCAGGCATCCACTCTGCCCTGGGGACAGTCTGTTCAGGAACGCTTACTCCCGCATCCCAGCCTGATCTCCCTGGCACTGATGTGCTTGTCAACAAGCAGCTGTGGGGAGCAGGGGGCAACCTCGTTGCCGTGGAAACCTCTGGCATTTCCCCTTGTAGATACGGGCCGTGATGTGCCTGAACTGATTGTGGTTAGCCGGAAGGGACTGGAAGCTTTGCGTTAGGTCTTTCTGCTCCTTTCGCTAGCGTCTCAAGGTTCAGGTTGCTCCCTGCCACCCCACCCCACCCCCCGTGAAAGAGAACCCACCATGCCTGCCCTGCCTTATTGCAGAGTGAGAGACAGACACACATGGGAGGCAAACGGTGCCCACAGTCACAGCGCCTGCCCTGGCATGCTGTTTGAGCATTTTGCTGGGGTGGCACCGCTGGCTTCCCTCTCTCTATAGGGGAGAAGCTGAGACCTAGACAGGTGAAGCCATTTGCTCACACAGTGGTTGGGCAGGGGGAGCTGGGATTCAGATCCGGGCTGAGCCCTGCATCCCCCTCCTGACCATTTTGCTCTGCTCCCTGCACAGGGACCTGCAGCAGCTGGACGACACTACGCAGCTCCCCCTGCTCTCCCACTTTGCTGAAACCGTGGAAGGTCTCACCACCATCCGGGCCTTCAGGTACCAGATTTACCCCAAGGTAGGGGTGGGTGGGGTGGGGTGGGGCTGGGGCCATGGGTCATGTGATTTGGGTGTCAGGCCTTGGCTTAGGAAGGCCTGGGACATGCATTTCCCAAACCCTCTTCAGGCCCCGCAGCCTTGACAATATCCCCCAGTTGGTCAGGTCTGGTGGGCTCCACTGTTTGACCCAGAGAGGAAAATCTCAGCCCTGCAGCCAAGTCCAGAGCCTCTGTGAACTAAGGCAGGACATGAAAAGAAACAAAGCTGGAAAGTATATGCTCACATATCCACGCTTGAAAGGGTTTTCCATCATGCGAGCCAGCCCTGAGGCCATCTGGTACTGAGAATCGCCAGTGACTTGGACACTGCAATTAACATACCAGTCTCATTCATTCTGCACTGCAGTCCAAGGCAGTCAATGTGGTTATTCCCATTTCCCAAGTAAAGAAGCTGAGGCTCAGAGGGACTGCACAGCCCCTCCTGTGTAAGGTTCTCTAAAGCCTGGACTTGAATCTGTCTATTCATTCTGTAAACAGGTACTGAGCTAACACCCAACCAGGCACTAAAAAGACAAAGATGAGTCAGATGAGCCCTTGTCCTGGAGGCATTCATAATCCCAGCTCTGAGCAGGTCAGGAGAAACCCACATGACAGGTAGTCAGAGAGAAAGGGGAATGCAGACTATGGGATCATAGAAGGGAGGCACTTACCCAAGGCTTCATGGAGCAGATGTTGTTGGAGCCAGCATCAAAGGGTAAAGAAAAGCTCACCGAGCTGGGGGAATTCCTCCCCAAAACTTCAGTGCCCCTGCTCCCTACCCTTGATCATGACATTGGGCTGGACAGGAGCATCTGAGGTCACCTGGGGAGTAGACGGGCCATTGCTCCCTGCCCCAGCCTCCGCCTGATGTATTTGAGCATCTCAAAAAACAGGCCAGAGGCCCCTGCCCCAGATAGTTGGACTCTGGTCTTTAAGCCTCACTCAGAGAGTGATTCCAGATTATTTTTAGGATGACACAGCTGTGTAGGGTGTGACAGTAAGCATGAGACACCAAGTCCCATGTCCAGGAGTAACCCTAGGGCTCAAGGACTGGCCAAGAGAATTCCGGGAGGCTTGTGTCTCCTCCCTCCAAGCCCCAAAGCTCTAGGAGAGGTGCCCAGGCCCTCAGTGCAGCACTTGTGGCCCCATTCACTCCCTGGGCCATCTGTGCCAGTGAAACGTCCTCTTAGGGGTCTTGTCTGAGTAAAGCAAAGTGACACGGAGCTCTGCCCTGGCCTTGGCTCTGCTCCCTGGACGGGCCTATGCCGTCTTCTGCACAGAAGCCCCTTGGAACTTGGCATGAGGCTCAGGTCTCCTTCGAGTCCCCTTCCTGTCTCAAGCCTGCACTTCCCAGGTCCTTTGACTCTCAGGGCCACTCCCAGGCCTGGCCTCTACTCAGCCTTAGTACTTTTGCTCTTACACAGGCTGTCCCGGCAGCCTTCGGGCTGGGCCTGGGGCAGAGGGATTGTGCCTCTCCTCCAGAGGGCCAGACCCTCTCAGTAGGATCTGAGTGGATGCCACCTCCTGCCGCCTGTGGTCAGTCAGGGGAACTGCTGCCCGGTGAGGCCTCCCATGCCCTCTACACTGACACATTGGGAGATCTTTACATGTGGATGAAGGATGTTTTGGTCCTCCCTGTGTGTATTTAATTCATTGGATTTTGCCCAGCAGCCTGCCCTGTTGAGAGCTGACTAGCATTTACTGATTGTGCGCCTAAGACATGCCAGGCACTGTGCTAAGGGCTATATGTGTATTATCGCACTGAATAGTCACAGAAGCCCCCTGACATGGCTTTGAGTGGCCACGCTCAACAGACAAGCCTGAGTCACCAACCTGCGGTCACACACATGGTCAGAGCCAGTGCTAGGCCTGGAACCCAGGCCTCTGGGACCTTCTGGCTTCTCTAGCAAGCCCTGTCTTTTCCCAGAAAAGTTTCCAGAGTACTCAGCCCCCAACTCAGTGTTGGGCTCAGAGGCTGTTTCAGCCCAGATGGGAACAATTACTGTCCCCATTTTACTAATAAGGAAACTGAGTCTTGGTCCTGACACACAGCCTTTAAGTAAGAAGGCTAAGAATTCGAAGTCTGCACGCCCCATGCTGGGACTCTCCACATTCCTCACACTGTCACACACCTATCCCCAGAGCCACACCTCCTACACACCCTCACACACACCCCTCAGGTTTGCCCATCACACACATGTGCACAAGCAGGCAGACAGCTTCGGCACGGGCTCATTCACACCCTTCAGATGGGGCCGCACACTCGCCTCAGCCACATCACACCACCGTGGCTGTGCGATCTCGTACTCTCTCTCACACCTCAGAGACTCACTGTGCTGTCCTCAAACACGTGGGTCAGGCACAGCCCCTCCACCCAGAAGTAATCAAAGCAGAGCAAACACCTTCCAAGAGTGAAAAGCAAATGCACAGTTAGACTTGTCTTGAGCCCTCCGCGCCCCCAGTTGTTTCCCTGAGGCCAGTGCTAAGACAGCTTTGGCTTCGATTTGTTCCTTCACTCATCATGAAACAAGCGCTCTCTGCCACCTCCTCTGGGCGCGGCTAAGCTAGCCTGGGGTGAGGGGGTGGCCAGGGAGAGTGAGGCCAGGAGCCCAGGCTACAGAAAGAGAAAAACCAAGTCCATTCAAAGTAATGCAAGCAGAACGTGATAAGGGCACAAGCGAAGGAAAGAAGACTCCAAAGTTCCTTCCTTGTACAGAGAGATCCCATCTACCTTACAGGGTCAAGGAAGGTTCCATTTGTTCATTCAGCAAGTATTTATTGACAGTGCCAGGTGCTAGGGATGCCCTGGTGAACAAAACAGCCATGGGTTCCATTCCCATAAGTTTACAGTCTCGTGAGGGAGATAAGCAGCTAGAGAAATGAGCACGTGAACAGAGGTTATGAAACAAACAGGTTGCAGGAAGGGAGAACAACAGTCCGGGAAAGGCCACCCTGAGGAGATGTCATCTGAGGTAAAGCCTGAAGGCTGAAAGGAGTCAGCCTTGTGAAGAGCAGAGGAGAAAGCATTCCAGGCCGAGGGCCCAGCATGTGAAAGGCCCTGGGGTGAGAAAAACCTTGGTATTGTGACGAAACTGAGAAAGGGCAAGTAATAAATTATTGTAATTTCTGTGGCTGCAAAGCAGCGAACCAGGGGATTGGTGGCGTGGAAGGAGCTCCCACAGGCTCCCGGCGAGGAGGTGGCTCTTTGGCCTCGGAGCCATTGATATTCTAAGCGGGAGAGAGATGGGATGTAATTTATGATTTACAAAGATCATGCCGGCTGCTGTCAGCAGAGCAGGGGAGACCACAGGTAAAACTACGGGGAAGCTGACGCCGTGGGCCAGGTGGGTTTGTGGAGAGCAGCGAGCAGGAGAGAGGCAGGCAGGAGCAAGGCCTGCTTTGGAGGCGGAAGTGAGAGGTCGTGTAGAGGGATTGGCTGTGAATCCAGATGAGTCCTCGGTTTCTGGCCTGGGCGTGTAGGTGGTCAGAAGTGTGCTTTACTGTAATAGCAAGACCCGAGGGAAAAGAATGGGTCTTGGGGTGAAAGCAGGAGTTTAAAGTAGGTGGGAGTCTTGACAAGTCTGAATTAAGCAGCAAGTTGCTGGGAGGGCCGACCAGAGGGGAACGGCCTACATATCGTCAGACACGGCCTGTTTCCTGGCCGCTTCTCTGTAAGTAAAGAGAGGCCTGGGGGTCATGTGACCTTCAGACCCTCCCCATCATCCCTCCAGGTATGAGGCTAAGTTCCAGCAGAAGCTCTTGGAATACACAGACTCCAATAACATCGCCTCCCTCTTCCTCACGGCTGCTAACAGATGGCTAGAAGTCCGCATGGCAAGTCCACCCACCCCCACCCCGGGCCCAGAGACTAGGGCTTCTGATAGGGGTGTGGAGCCAGAGCAAGGGCCAAACACGGACCAGAGGGCAGGAAGAGACGATGGGATAGCAGCACATGTGTGCATACAGGGTGGGCGCCAACCCCTCCTGCTTCTCCCAGCCCCGGCTTCCCTCCCTGTGTCTGACCAGAGCCTCCTCTTCCCCATCCCCGCCCAGGGGCTTGTGCACCTGAGGTGTGCGCCAGTAGCCGGAAGAGCTGTGTGTTTCACTGTGACGAGTGTGTGTCTGAAGTGGGCCATAAGACCTGTGTGGGCCAGCTGGTGAGGCTGCCGGTTCAGGCCTGTGCAGATGGCTGGGGGTGGGCACCAGAAACGTGTGCACATGTTGTCTCCTGGGGCCCCGGCCTTCAAGGCCTCCTGCATGTCTGATGACGTGTAGGTGTGTTGCTGGGCTGGGGTAGAATCTCAGCTGAGTTTCTCCCCTCCCTGAAGGGAGTGAGGTGCATTGGGGGGCCCCTGTGGCTTCGACCCCTGAGGGCCCACACTGGCTCACTTCCCTCCACAGGAGTACATCGGTGCCTGTGTGGTCCTCATCGCTGCCGTGACCTCCATCTCCAACTCTCTGCACAGGGAGCTCTCGGCTGGCCTGGTGGGCCTAGGCCTTACCTATGCCCTAATGGTGAGTATCAGCAGACCGGGGCAGCAGAGGGCTCAGATATCAGCACTCGGGGAATCTCAGAGACGCCCTCCAGGCCCTACCCCAAGCTCCTGTGAGTCTGATGCAGGCAGGACCCTGTGGGTAGGAGGGCTAACCCAGGGCCAGGGCCCCAGACAGGTAGTGGGTAAGGATCCATGTTCGTTGTAACCCCCTGGGCCTCCAAGGGAGACCCCCTGAAGAGCCAGCAGAAGACACTGAGGGCCCCTGGCCCACACAGAAGAGCCATCCTGGTGGCCAGGGTTGGGCCAAGCACTCGCTGGTTCCCCGCAGGTCTCCAATTACCTCAACTGGATGGTGAGGAACCTGGCGGACATGGAGATCCAGCTGGGGGCCGTGAAGCGCATCCACGGGCTCCTGAAAACAGAAGCAGAGAGCTACGAGGGGCTGCTGGGTGAGAGGCCCAGACGAGGGGCGCGTCAGGGGGAGGGGGGCCCTCCTGGATACCGGCTGCCGCCTGAGTCTGCTGGCTGAGCCCCGGTCTGGCCCCCAGCGCCCTCGCTCATCCCAAAGAACTGGCCGGACCAAGGGAAGATCCAGATCCAGAACCTCAGTGTGCGCTACGACAGCTCCCTGAAGCCGGTGCTGAAGCACGTCAATGCCCTCATCTCCCCGGGACAGAAGGTCAGTGGGCGGCAGGGCGGAGGGCCGGGCGGCCGCCCACAGTCAGCCCGTGGGCCCCTCACACTGACAAGGCTCAGGCCACCTCTCCCTCATTCCCTCTTCCGTGCTCCTTCTGCTGCCCTCACTCACCCACCCAGGAGACGGACACCCCAGACTCTCCCCTGGCTGAGAGGGTTCTCCCAGGGCACTGTCCCTGAGCTTCAGAGCAGGTCCTCGGGACAGCCAGTGAGGCCCCTCGCTTGTCCTGGGGAGGGAGCTGCGGCCTGGCACTCTGACCCAACTCTCTGATGGATTGCCTCCTCACGCCCCACCCCTGCTCTGACAGGGCCCCTCTCCTTCAGTCTCTTTGTCTCTGTCCCTCTGTCTTTGTCTATGGCTGTCGATTTCACTCTCCCTGACCTTTAGATCTACCTCTCTCCCTGCCTCTGGCTCTTCCCATCTGTCCCCTACCTCTCTCATCTTTCTGGGTCACCATTTCTGTCTTTGTACTGGTCCCTTATTGTCTTTTCCCTTGGTACCCGTGGGCCGGGAAGCCATGGGGTCAGAGATGACCTCAGTTTAAGGCATGGCACACAGATATACCCCTGTAAACCCCACTGAGCCACCCCTGGGCCCCCCTCCCTTACCCACACACATAGACTGTGCACCAGTGTTCCCTGCAGCCCCATACCAGGCACAGCAAGACTGACACCCAGGCCCGAGAAATGGACATCTCACCCTACACTTGCTTGTGGGTCCCCATGGGAGGTCCCTCTGGACCCAGAAAGCAAGCCCAAAGCCGGGACCCAGCCCTCGCCAAAAAGCTTCCCCAGGTACTCACCGTGTCCCTGCTCCTCTTTCCAGATTGGGATCTGCGGCCGCACAGGCAGTGGGAAGTCCTCCTTCTCTCTCGCCTTCTTCCGCATGGTGGACATGTTCGAAGGTGAGTGGTGTGACAGGCACCCCACGTGTGCCCGCAGCCACCAGGTAGGACCCCAGTCCTGGTGTATGGTCAGATGTCACAGGAAGCCCAGCAATCACTGCCCTCTCCACCTCCCACCACATCCTCGATGGGACCCACGCTCCCAGGCTGAACCTGGCCCTGGCACCACCCACTCCCCCCACTCCTTCATGTCCCACCTGTGTTACTGTCTCCGCACAGGGCGCATCATCATCGACGGCATTGACATCGCCAAACTGCCACTGCACACCCTGCGCTCCCGCCTCTCCATCATCCTGCAGGACCCCGTCCTCTTCAGCGGCACCATCCGGTGAGCCCCAACACTCCCGCGGTCCACCACCCCGTCCCAGGCCAGGCACAGGGAGCTCAGCTGGGTACCCGTCTCAGGGCAGGGAGCCCTGCTCGGGCTCTGGGCACTGTGGGCTGGCCTGGTCCCTCACACTTCCACCCTTGGGCCTTTCTCTCTCCTGTGAGTCCCGGGCGGGCGCTGGTAGAGGCAGCTCCCCAGCTTGCTGCCCCCCTACCTTTAGCCAGGCCCTCCGAAGCCATCAGTTCTCACTCACTGCTCCCTTTCCCAGCCTTGACCTCTGCCGGGCCCCGGGGATGAGCCAGCAGCCTGCTTCCCTCTCTAAGGGGGCTTTCTGTGACCCCCTCCAGATTTAACCTGGACCCGGAGAAGAAGTGCTCTGACAGCACACTGTGGGAGGCGCTGGAGATCGCCCAGCTGAAGCAGGTGGTGAAGGCGCTGCCCGGAGGCCTGGGTAACTACTCGGGGAGCAACAGGACGGCACTCGAGGACATCCGGAGGGCTAGGAGGGAAAACTCACTCCCATGTCTGAGGTTTGCCCAGGGTTTAGTCTAAGGGTCTGGCAGGACCCCAGACACTATCCTGTGTGCCCTTTTACCTTACGGGAGCACAGAGAAGTCACATGAGTTGTCCCAGGCCACACGACTGGTCAGTTCAGGGGCTAGCTTCTCCTGAGAGGCCCGGGGCGAGGGGGCGGGGGTGACAGCAGGTGTCACTGTGAGACACGGCTTGCAAGTCCAGTGTATTCGGCCCTACCCATGGCCGCCACCAGCCTGCCCAGCTCTGTCCCGAGGAAGAAGAGGACAGAGGGGGACATCCCAGGCAGGGGTCACTCCTCCAGGGTGCAGGGAAGACTCTGCCCCACCCCCAGAGGACAGCAGAGCCTTGACGTATTTGCCACAGCCCCGCGGCAGTGAGGGCTGGCCAAGCCTTGGCTTCAGAGACTCACCCCACCACTGCCCTCACACAGCTCCAGCACCCACACACTCAGTGCACACGCCCCCTCCCGGAACGACCGGGGGCCATAGCTGCGCACCCCTGCAGAGAGCACTCTTCTCTGTAATTCTTGCAGATGGCACCTGTGTCATTAGGTCAAGTGCAGCCGCCCTGCACACCCCTGGCCTCATGACACACCCCTGCATATTTGCCCTGTACATACATTTCCTAATGCCCTTAAGCCATGCTGTCTACTAAACTCCCAGCACCAGACTAACTCAGCCCCACTCTGCCTCCCTGGGGCTGTTTTCAGATGCCATCATCACGGAAGGCGGGGAGAATTTCAGCCAGGGCCAGAGGCAACTGTTCTGCCTGGCTCGGGCCTTTGTGAGGAAGACCAGCATCTTCATCATGGACGAAGCCACGGCCTCCATCGACATGGCCACGGTCAGTCAGGAGCACAGCCATGGGGTGGGGTCTTGAAGGGGGTTATCATGGGGTCTTAGGGTGAAATTTGCACAAAGTGGTCCCGAAGCTCAAGTCATCTTTAACATCAAGGGCCACTTGAAAGGCAGAGGGCTGGGGCACATTTCTAGCTCACAAACACACAAGCTGTACAGAGACCCACAGGGACATCGCACTCACCTTCCACACAGCCCAGCCAGACACACACAGAGCACACGCACCTGCCACACAGCCCAGCCAGACACACACACAGCACACACACAGACCTGAGCCCCCAACAGCCTGAGCCCAGCCCCTGAATGCTATAACTTGGTTGGTCCTATGGGGACAAGGACCAGACAGATGGAGGGAGGAGTGGGCTAGGATTGGGATCCCACGGGAGCTGGACTGCAGCCGTAGGCCCCCATCCCCAAAGCCAGGCCAAACCCCATTCCCAAGGCAGATGAGCCAACCAGCGTTACTCCCACCTGGCAGGAAAACATTCTCCAGAAAGTGGTGATGACGGCCTTCGCAGACCGCACCGTGGTCACCATTGCGGTAAGGGGCCCCTTGCTGGGGTGCGGGGCCACACCCAGACAGAGGGCTGGCCTCTAGAGGCTGCCATCAGAGGGCAGCCGCGGCACTCACCTGGGCCTGGTAATCAGGAGAGGCCCCTGAAATGATGGTGCAGAATCTGGAGGGCTTGCAGGGAACCTGGACCGCAGAACGTGGGGTGGGTGAGGATTTCCCTCAGATCCCCCTCTCTTTCCCCAGTTTCCAAGGCCCTCCCCTATCCCAAAGTCCTGGGAGCTAGGCTAGGCTACCTTCTCTATAGGTAGTGGGGGTTTGAGGTGATCTCTGAGTCTTGAAGCCCAGAGGTGAGAGCAGAGCTGAGACTTGGTAAGGGGAGAGGGTGTCATGAGTGGACAGAGTGCTTGGGGTCACAGTCACCCCAGGGAAGGGCAGTGGCCACAGAGGTGGGACATTCCATCCACATGCCTCCTCCCCTGAACTACAGAAGGGAGACCCTCAGCTGCCCCTCCCTTTATCCCCCCGCCACCCTGACCAGCACACCCCTGCCCCACCCAGCACCGCGTGCACACCATCCTGACTGCAGACCTGGTGATTGTCCTGAAACGTGGCGCCATCCTTGAGTTCGACAAGCCAGAGAAGCTGCTCAGCCGGAAGGACAGCGTCTTTGCCTCCTTTGTCCGTGCAGACAAGTGAGCCCCTGGAGCCCAAGTGCCACCCCGTGCCCCAGCCTCCCCCCAACCGCCTCCCGCTGGGGCTTTCTAACTGTAAATCACTTGTAAATAAAGAGATTGATTGTTTCCTACTGGAGGCCTCAGGTCTGGTGGGCAGGGACTAGGTGGCCTGTGGGTCCGGTGGACATGAGGCTGTATGAGTGTGGCCAGAAGTGCATTTTCTTATCTGTGAAATGAGGTTTGCAGTAGTCTGCTCAGGCATAACAAAATTGCAGCCGAAGAAACTTAAACAGAAATGTCCTCTGACAGATCTGGAGGCTGGAAGTCCAAGACCAAGGTGTCATAGGTTTGGTTTCTCCTAAGGACCTAATTACCTCCTTACAGGCCCTGTCTCCAAATACTGTCATGCTGGGGGACATCAACAGGAATTTAGGGCTCTAACAAATAGATGGGGAGGCAGACACAATTCAGTCTGTAACAAGGGTTATCGCATTTTTGTGATTATCTCATTAGACAAAATGAGTCCCCTTCCTTCTCACTTTATTTCTTGGATTAAAATTGTGGGGTACCCTGGGTTAGTACCACTTCCATGACAAATGACAGGAACCCAACTCAAAGGGGCTTAACTAAAAACTGGAATTGATTACCCTATGTGATAGAGAAGGCCAGGAGGTATACTGCTTCAGGCATGGCTGGATCCAGCCCTCTGACCACAAGCATGTGTTTCCATTTCTGGGTTCTGTCTTCCCCTCCCTCCGTGATGACAAATGGCCACTAGCCCCTTCAGCTTATACCCTACCACTCTGAAAAAGAGTCCCAGCAAAAGTCTTGGGAGCAAATTTCAATGGACCAAGTTAGGTCATACCCCTACCTCTACCCAAGCACTGTGGTCAGAGGGGTGGACTACACTGACTGGCTAGGCCCGGATCACATGTCCCCATCTGTGGCGCCCATGGAGAGGCATTCAGAATGGAAGAAGGGTGGTCCTTCAGAGGGAAGCACGATGCATATACCACAAGTCACCCAGGTAGTGTCTGGAGATGCTGAGACCCAGACACTGGGGAGATCAAAACAACAGATATCCTTAGATTCCATCAGCATCGTGAAGCAGGAATGCACACCTCCCCAAGCCCAGAAATGGCAGGTGCTCATTTACATATCACGTTTTAATCATTTTCACATTGACTCCAGTACTGGCTATCCCAGCTCTGGGGTGCAGACCCAGGAGTCTTGGGTCTGTGTCCCTCTCGGTTGGTATGGGATCAGAGCAATATAAGGACAACCCTCCAGTCACTGGAGAGAGGCCCAACACAGACCTTTTGGATATTCCAAGAGCCAGAGGGGATCAGGAAGTGAGAGTTCTGTAAGACCTGGTAGGCTGCCTGGGGGAGGCAAGATGTGAGTTGGGCATGAGTGGGGTGGGAATGAGACAGGCAGAGTTAGAGAAAATGGCCCATGGGGCAGGGGGTGGGGGCATAAGATCATGGGGCATAAGATCATAGGGCCTTAAATGCCAGGATAAGGAGTCTGGGATAAGCCTATGAACAAAAGGGAAGTGGAGAAGATTTCTGAGTGAGAAAGGAGCTGACAAATTCAGTATTGGGAAGAGTTGAATATAAAAAGGTAAGGATGGAGGAGGGCAGGAGGCTGAGCTCCTTAGGTAAGGGGCCCACCCTCCTAGAAAGGACAGAGCAGGTAATAGCTGAGGTCTCAGGGCCACGCTGTGAGGCAGGGCCTTGCCTTTCCAGCTCTAAGATGTCTCTAGGGGCTGCCCTCTCTACTGAAGGGACTCCTAAGAGCAGAGCCTGGGAAAGGAGAAGATTCCTAACCCCACCCCCACGTTGTGCCCACTACACCCCACGGGATTGAAGGGAAGTAGCAGGGGCAGGGCAATGTCCATACTGAAGTCTTGCAGAGATGCCCAAGGCCATTCTGGCCCAAACCTCTCTATAGTATCCCTGATGGCCTGCCAACTTTGACTTGGATACTCCAAAGATATGGGTCATCTCTGGTTATTAGAACTGACTCTTCCAGATGTGAAATCACAACCTGCCTCCATTCCACTCAGTGTCTGTACTGGTTCTATACTTTGGGCCACATAAAACTATTAGTCCACCCTCCTTGGACCACTAGGGTTTCTGCAATAGTGCCCAAACTCCCTAGGGGGCTCTCTAAGGCTCCTTTTCTGGTGTAGTTGCCTCAGAGTTTTCCTGTGTAACCCTGTCTCCTTGAACTCTCCCACTCTGATCATCCTATTCTCCCCTCCCCACTCTAGGGACTGCATCTCTGTTAATACAGCCCAAGCTCACACTTATCCTGAGTAGCAGTGTTGACTCTGCCTACAGATGAGTATGAGACAGAAAGGAAAACTCAATATGAAAATCACATTTGCCCCACTGTGGCCCATATCCCCACTGTCCCCATCTTGGGGCCCTGCCTCATGCTCCCACTCCAACAAATGAACACACATGGGTCAGGGCTACATAAAGATCTGAGCCTCAGAGAGGGGATGGGGCCATTACTGTCCTAACGACAGAGACCTAGCAGGCTTTCTCTCCCAGCTGAGAACTGGGGCCCAAGCCACAGGGCAACTCTAGACTGATGCCTGCAGTAGAAGCACCACTCACGTTCAGGTCAAGAGCTCGAGTCCCCCAGTTCCCAAGCCAACCCTAATACAGCCCCTCAGACCCACATTCCTCTCATTACCTAAGGTTTAAGAGACCAGGTGGCAGGTGTAAGGAGGTGTAAAGCAAGTGTCTGTAGCTCAAACTCTCTTTAAAATACAGGGGCAAGGGGGCGCCTGGGTGGCTCAGTGGGTTAAAGCCTCTGCCTTCGGCTCGGGTCATGATCTCAGGGTCCTGGGATCGAGCCCCGCGTTGGGCTCTCTGCTCGGCCGGGAGCCTGTTTCCTCCTCTCTCTGCCTGCCTTTCTGCCTACTTGTGATCTCTGTCTGTCAAATAAATGAATAAAATCTTAAAAAAAAATACAGGGGCATAGCTGTGGAATGATTAAGAAGATGCAACCAGGGATGCCTGGGTGGCTCAGTGGGTTAAGCCTCTGCCTTTGGCTCAGGTCATGATCTTGGGGTCCTGGCATGGAGCCCTGAGTCAGGCTCTCTGCTCAGCAGGGAGCCTGCTCTCTCTCTGCCTGCCTCTCTGCCTACTTGTGATCTCTCTGTCAAATAAATAAATAAATAAAAATCTTAAAAAAGAAGAAGGAGGAGGAGGAGAAGAAGAAGAAGAAGTAGTAGAAGAAGAAGAAGAAGCAGCAGCAGCAGCAACCACCCAGACTTCTGGGCTTTTTCGAATCTGTGTTCCTACACTGCCTAGTTAGGATCCATTATTTTCTGGGGAGGGAGTCCGTGGCTTTCATCAAATTCTCAAAGGATCTACGACTCAGAAAAGATTAAGAGCATCCCCAAAGAGAAGAAGCAGTCAGTTGAGGAATCCTCGGGCCACCTAACCTCTTGCTGTCACCGGTTTGGTGACGCAGCTCCTCAGAGCCTCCTCTCGCTGGGAACCTGGAAAGCCCAATGCTGCACGAGAGGTGCATACCGGCCCCCCTGAGAATGGGAAATTGGAGGAGGAAAGGCAAGCCAACAGGGGCTGCAGTCCTCAGACTGAAAGGGTGGGTCGCGGCGACCCTCCCTGTCCCCGCGTGGGCAGGAGGAACCTCTTTTTGTCTCTCTGATTGGGCAAACCCTCCAGGCTAGACAAAATCTGGAACGGGAAGGCGGGGCGTGGGGGTGGGTGTGAATGACAAGGGGCGGGGCTTGAGCCCGTGCCCGCTCCTCCTCCAGCTCAGGAATAGGTCGGGCTCCCCCTGGCGGCTCCGGTCCCCCACTCCATTCCTCCGGCGCCCCCGCCCTCAATCTTCTGCCCCCATCTAGTACAGGTCGGTCTCAGCGGACCAACGGACAGACAGGCGGACGGACGCACGAACGAAAGGACGACCCACTGGGAAGCCCGGGCAGCAGTGGGGGCGGGGAGGCCACGGCTGCGGCTTGAGGAGCAGGAGCAGGTGCCGCGGCGACGAGCGGGCGGGGCAGGACGGAGCGGAGCGCCGGGCGGGGGCGCGGCGCCGGCTTGCGTGGGCCGGCGAGGAGCCGAGAGGCCGCGACCGTGAGTGAGCCCGGCCAGGTTGCGCTGTGGGCGAGGGGATCTGGAGTGGAGTCGGGTGGAGTGGTGACTCTGGAGGGCGCAGGATCCCAAGGAGACAGAAAGGACAGAGCTGGAGGGGGATGCGACCGGCCGCGGGGGCGCTGCGGAGGGTGGGGTAGAAAAGGGGCATACCTGGAGGCGAGACAGGGGGTCGTCAGAATATGAAGCTGGAGCCTGGAAGGGGGCCCGGGAGCAGAAGTGAGTGAGGCGAGAGAAACAGTGGGGGTTGTGTGAGGTCTGGCGAGTTGGGAAGATCCAGAGGTGCTAAGTTCCAAGGTAGAGGAGGTGGGTTGAGAAGGAAACCCAGGTGGGGAGAAGGAAACCCAGGTGGGGAGAAGGAGCCTTAGCGGGAGGCCCAAGGAAAGTCCGCGGTGGGAGAGAGTTGAGCTGAGATTCAGGCAAGGTGGGGAGCAGGCCCAGGCCGGGTAGGAGGCTCACTAGGCAATGGGCAGGCGGGTTGAGGTGTGAGACTGGTTTAAAGAGGCAGAGGCCAGTCGGAGGTGAGGAGGAGTCTGGTTGAGGAGGCGTCTGAGAAGTGAGGCCAGCACAGACTGAGGGTGGTCCCGCAGTGGAAGGGCTCCCCGGGGAGGAAACCCCACCGTGAGGCCCAAGGCTTGGTCAGGGGAGCGTCCCCCATGGGGGAAGCCTCTCCCCGGTGGTTGCTGGAGCCATGCTGTCCCGAAAAGGCATCATCCCTGAGGAGTATGTGCTGACACGGCTAGCAGAGGACCCCGCGGAGCCCCGGTACCGAGCCCGAGAGCGGAGGGCCCGCTTCGTGTCTAAGAACGGCAATTGCAATGTAGCCCACAAGAACATCCGAGAGCAGGGCCGATTCCTGCAGGACGTATTCACCACGCTGGTGGACCTCAAGTGGCCACACACGCTGCTTATCTTTACCATGTCCTTCCTGTGCAGCTGGCTGCTTTTTGCCATGGTCTGGTGGCTCATTGCCTTCGCTCACGGTGACCTGGCCCCTGACGAGGGCACCGTTGTGCCCTGTGTCACCAGCATCCACTCTTTTTCCTCTGCCTTCCTTTTCTCCATTGAGGTCCAGGTGACCATTGGTTTTGGCGGGCGCATGGTGACCGAGGAGTGCCCGCTGGCCATCTTGATCCTCATTGTGCAGAACATCGTGGGGCTCATGATCAATGCCATCATGCTGGGCTGCATCTTCATGAAGACGGCCCAGGCCCATCGGCGGGCCGAGACCCTCATCTTCAGCAAGCACGCTGTCATCGCGGTGCGCCACGGCCGCCTCTGCTTCATGCTGCGTGTGGGTGACCTCCGCAAGAGCATGATCATCAGTGCCACCATCCACATGCAGGTGGTGCGCAAGACCACCAGCCCTGAGGGCGAAGTGGTGCCCCTCCACCAGGTGGACATCCCCATGGAGAATGGTGTGGGCGGCAACAGCATCTTCCTCGTGGCTCCTCTCATCATCTACCACGTCATTGACGCCAACAGCCCACTCTACGACCTGGCGCCCACTGACCTGCACCACCACCAAGACCTCGAGATCATTGTCATTCTGGAAGGTGTGGTGGAGACCACAGGCATCACCACCCAGGCCCGCACCTCCTACTTGGCCGATGAGATCCTCTGGGGCCAGCGCTTTGTACCCATCGTGGCCGAGGAGGATGGCCGCTACTCCGTGGACTATTCCAAATTTGGCAACACCATCAAAGTGCCCACACCACTCTGCACGGCCCGCCAGCTTGATGAGGACCGCAGTCTGCTGGACGCCCTGACCCTCGCCTCAGCCCGTGGCCCCCTCCGCAAGCGCAGCGTGGCTGTGGCCAAGACCAAACCCAAGTTCAGTATCTCTCCGGATTCCCTGTCCTGAGCCCTGGTTGCTCGGGTCCCCACACTGCTTGTGTGCACAGAGGCCGTGTGTATGGTATGTAGGGTGGGCGTGGTGTGGGCCCCTTGCCAGGCCAGGTCCTGGTGTGAGGCTGGGCCCTCTTTAGCTCAGCCTTCCCCCTGCCGTTAGCCCATGGTGTTACAAGGCACTTGTCACTACTCTATTTCTGGCCTCAGAGGAAGCCTGTGCTGGGTTATTTTTGTCTCTGCTCCTCCCAGCACCAGCTCGGGACTGGCTCACCACCCCCCACCCCTCTCCTCAGGTTGGGGAAGCTGTGGGAAGTGTTGGACCCTAAAGTTGGGTCTCCCGCCAGTTCTGCCTTCCCATGATCAACTGACCGCAGGCTGGGCAGGTGGCTGGGGAGGAACAGTCCCCAGATTGGCAACCTGCTGCTCTGTTTCGGTGGCTCCAAGAGATGACCAGCCACTCTTGGTCCCTGAAGAAGTGATGGCCTAATGGGTGGGCCCTGCCAGCTGGGGAGGGCAATCAATGAAGGATTGTATTCCAGCTGGAGGAATAGAGGTGTGGAACCGACACAGACGGGGAAGGCTGAGACTGATCAGACTCCCCTCCCTGGGGCCGACTCAGATGAGGAGGAAGTGGTGTGAGGACACGCAGCTCTGCTGAGCCTTGGTCAGGCACAGGAAAGAGGAGACGGGCCCCTGTGCCCCTGCCCTGTGCTCTGACAGCAAGGCTTCTCTGGGGAGGGGCTGCTGAGCCTGCCTGCTCCCATTCTGTCTCTGCCCCAGGAGGCTGGGATGGATTGGTGCAGACACTGGCATGTCAAGCAGAAAAAGGCTGAGGAGAGGGGTCCAGGGCCCACATACAGATTGAACTCTGGCTTCCCACCAGAGTGGTGGCTGTCACTCACTATCTGTCCAGAGGGGGCTGTGAAGGGTCTTTGGGTCACTAGAAAAGGAGATGTTGGAAAGCTCAGGCTGCTGGGGGTGAGTGAGGCTTTTGATGCAAAGAGGCCTTTGGTCCTCATGGGCTTGACCCCAGACAGGGCTCCTGGAGCAGGGCTACATACACCTGCCGGGGATTCTGCCTTCTGTGCTGTCAATAAAACCTCCCTAAACGCTGGGCAGTTCTTGCTGGGGAGGGAGGGGGCACACTGGTGGACAGGGAAGGCAAGGGCTGACAGCTGCTGGCCCACTTTCCAAAAGTGCCACAGATCCTAGCCAGGCAGCCAGAAAAAGGACCTGAGGCTGACCCTTAGCACCCAGTTCAGAGAGACTTTAAGCTTTCTGCCTCAGCCCGCCCAGCCCTGCCAGTCTGTCTGGCCATCTCAGTTCTGGAACACCTACCAGGCTTAGAGCCCTCGGCTTGACCTCCACTCCTGGGATTTGCTGGAAGGTGGGGTGCTCAGGGAAGAGGTGAGCCCATCATATGCATTACTGTACAGGGATATTGCAGGTTTGGTTCCAGACCACCACAACAGAACAGATACCGCGGTAAAGAGAGTCAAATGAATGTTTTGGGGTTTCCCGCCGCATATAAAAGTTATGTTTACACTATACTGTAGTCTGTTAAGTGTGCAATGGCATTATGTCTAAAAAAACAATGTATGTACCTTAATTAAAAAACACTTTATTGCTAATAAGTGTTACCGATCATCTGAGCCTTCAGTGAGTCGTAATCTTTTTGCTGGAGGGTCTTGTCTCAATGTGGATGACTGCTGACCGGTCAGGGTGGTGGCTGCTGAAGGCTGGGGGGGGGCTGTGGCAATTTATTTTTAAATTAGACAGTAATGAAGTTTACCACATCAATCAACTCTTCCTTTCACAAGTGAAAGAGATTGTGACATCCCCAAGTCTGTGGCTACTTGAGGTCAGGGACTATATCTGATTCAGCACTGTGCCTGGCACTGAGTAAGTGTTAAGTGAATGAGTGAATGAACGAATGAATGATGATAGGACAATAAGCCAGCATCACCGTTGCTGTTTGAGGTCTGCAGTGGGCTTTAGCAGGATCAGTGAGAGCTTGGCCCGGGCTACTCCAGAGGCAGGGCTGAAGAGCCAGGAAGTTGCTGCTGCTGGTCCAAGCTCTAAGCTGCCCCATCCTGCACCCACACAGTTCCCCCACGTTAACCAGTTTGTGGTTTAGAAGAAGAGGAATGAGAAGCTACTGAGTCAGCCTAGAGTTCTGGAGACAGTGCCCGGTTCCTGGGACTCAGCTTGGCTGTCCATAAGACCAGGAGAGGGGCCAGACTCCTTAATGAGAAGCTGCTCAGCAGCAGCTTTCTTGGGACCCCGTTCAAAGTAACCTTCCTCCACCCCCCTCCACGCTAAATGGCTGGTGACGGTGAACCCAGAGAATTGAGGGCTCAGCGCCACCTGCTGGCCACAGTAGCCACCTGCTGGCTACTGGATCAGAAAATCAGAGCTACTGATCCCAGTCTTTCCAGCCCTAAGAGAGACGTCCAAGCCTTAAGGCTTAGCTCAGGGAGGAGCTGGAAAGTTCCAGGCATGGAGGGAGCTGCTGAGCTCAAAAGGGAAGGGAAGCCAAAGCTACCATTTTCCTATAGTGAAACTGAAATCCTGGTCTGGAAAAAAAGCTACCATTTTCCTATAGTGAAATTGAAATCCTGGTCTGGAAAAACTAGCCCACTAGCCATGCTGGAAACCTGCCCAGGACTGACACCAGGGCCTGACAGCCTTTCTGCTGGAGAGGACACACCCAGCTTCTATAAGACCCACTTTCTCTCTCCAGGTGGCATCCTTTCAGCTCCATCCTAAACTTGAGATCCTCCCCAACATCCTTCCCTAGGGGTGGTGAGGAGTAGAGTAGCCCCTGGCTACCCACAACTCTCTGAGCTCACCTCTGAGGTCTCCCCAGTTTCAGGTATCAAACACCGTATGTTGTGTGAAGACACAAATTCTGCATGTCAAAGTTATGTTCACCCCAGATAAGGGCAGGTCTAAAGCACAACAGATCTGTTCCAGCTTGAAAGGAGCTGGGGAAAGGCAGAGTGATGGGTTAAAGTCAGAATTGGGTTCCAGAGAGTGGATTTGTTGCACTTATTGGCATCCTCTTTGCCATGTCCACCTGCCTGGGGCATCATATATACCTTCATGGAAAGGGAAGAAGGTGTTACCTCCACACTCCCCTGTTTCCACTCTGGGAAAGCCCCACTCTGGATTGGTATGAAAGGCAGGGTGCCTAGACTGGCCAGCTTTGGTGCAAGGAGTGAGAACTTCTGCTTTTTCCTTGACCTTGTGTCCTTCCGGGCACTGATACCAATGAGTGGAATAGGTGATAAAAGTACTAGGCATCTGTGTAACTTATGTCCTTCATTGGGAGAAGCAATAATGTACAGGAGTACGGATGAACAGCACGCAAAGCCTTCCTTAGCTTTCATGAGTCACGTGCCTCTACTTCATGAAAGTACCGTTCTTTGCAGCACAAGGTCCCAAACTCCTCATCCCCAGACCGTCGGCACTCAAGGTGAAGCAAAACAGACCAGGTAGCCCTGCCTCTGTGTATTCTTCTTTACTTCATTTGATCAAGTCCAGTTTTTCTCATGACACCATCATTGTTGGGGAAGGGAAGTTACTCCCGAGAGAAATAAATGCAACACAGTTCTGATTGAGATTTTCATTTGTTGTCAAATTCCTACTATGTCCTTGATCTCCCATACACCTTGGAAGTAGAATGAAAATCATGCCATAGTTCTGCCTCTTTTGTGCCTCTTCAGGTCTCGAAAGGTCTGACCAGCACACTCATTTCTGTGCCTAATAACTCCTTAATGCACTTTTTTTTTCTACATCATAGATTCCCTTTCAAACAATAATGTCCATTCTACAATCCTCTACATTTTACATCTGTTTTATCTCCCTATACAAAGATCCCATTTGTCATTTTCCCATATAATTTTATTTTTCCCTTATATTACTTTATTACTCTATTATAATCTCTGTAAGACTATTATACTTTCTTCTAAAATCTCAACTGCCTTGCTACTTTTTCCAAAGAGTGTCATTATTTTTGGTCCCTCTATTTCAATGACTGTGGACGGCTTTGGGCTGCCTCTTTTGTTCCACAGTCCTGTTACCCTGTTCTTCCTTCCAGATCTCTACTTCCTGAGTTTCAGGGGCTCCTCTAATGATATAGACCTGAAATAGGCACCAACTAAACCGATGCCGCAATCCCCAGTACCGCCACTAGAGGCCACTCTAAATCACCCTCAGGCAGGAGCTCAGCGATGGGGATTTCTACCTCTAGTCAGTCAGCCCTGGAAGCCGAGTCTTCAATGTCAGTTAAGCCCATGAATAAGCTCACTGTGGCCCCCACACCCTCCTGAGTGACCTAAAAGCTGCGTTTAGGGTCATTACTTTGACTTTCAGTAAAGATGTGAACAGGGCTTCTCTGCCCCACAAAGATCCTGAAACACAACTGCAGATTCCCTGATAACTACATTCAGAACCACACTGTACCTTACCCATGACTAACACCTGGCCTGAGACTCCCCACAGCCTTCTCAACCTCTGTCCTGAATGAGGTGCCCGTGCACAGATCCAATTAGGAATGCATCACCCACCTTGGTTCAGTTACAGAAAATGAGGCAATGATCAAACACGCCAACCAACAGAACTGTCCCCTAAGAACAGACAAGAACAGTATAGAGTGAGCCTGTCCTCTAGACGGAAGGATCCAGCTTATCCTTCACACCCCAACCCCACCCTGGATCTTCCTTGGCAGTATGGATCAAAAATCCAAGCTCTACTCTTCACTAGCCATGAGAATGAATAACTCAAAGAATAACTCAGAGATACTAGGTTAAAAGTGCAGCTGCATACATTTATTCTTCTATTAGCATGTATAGGTGGATCTCATTAAATTAAGAAGTAGAATGTGAAAGGAAACAGTTCACAGTCTAGAAATAGTAAGTGTAACTTTGGAGGGCGGGGTAAAATTGACATACAGTAGATCAGTTTCAGGTGTATAACATGATCCAGTAGTTGTATATATTGCAAAATATCACCACGATATGTCTAGTTAACATATGTCACTATACATAGTTATAAAAATATTTTCTTCTCAAAAATTTTTCCAAACTTTTTAAAGATTTACTCTTAGTAACTTTCAAATATGCATTACAGTACTATTAACTATAGGCACCATGGTGTACGTTACATCCCCACAATTTATGACCAGAAGTTTGCACCTTTTGACCACCTTCACCCATTTCATCCACCCCACTCCATCCCTGGCACCCACCATTGTGCTCTCTGTTATCTGTGAGCTTGGGTTTTTGTTGTTTTTGTTTTTGTTTTTAGATCCCATATGTGAGATCATATGGTATTTGTCTTTCTCTGTCTGACTTATTTAATTTAGTATTATACCTTCAAGTTCCATCTGTATTGGTCCAAATGACAAGGTTTCATTCTTTTTTTATGGATGAATAAAACTTCATTTTTATATATATATATGTATATATATGTTTATATATACATTTATATATCCCATTATATATATTTCATTTTATATACATATATCTTATTATATATATATTTTATATATATATATCTCTCTCTCTCTCACATTTTCTTTATCCATTCATCCATTAGTAACACTTGTTTCCATATCTTGGTTATTGTAAATAATGCTTCAATGAACATAGGGGTGTATATATCTTTTAGAGTTAGTGTTTTCATTTTTTTCAGGTAAATACCCAAAAGTCGAATTACTGGATCACATGGTAGTTCTATTTTTAACTTCTTGAGGCACTTCCATTCTGTTTTCCATAGTAGCTACCAGCAATTTACATTCCAATCAATATAGTGCACTAGGCCTCCTTTTTCTCCACATTCTTGCCAACACCTGTTGTTTCCTGTCTTTTCGATACAAGCCATTCTAACAGGTGTGAGGTAGTAGCTCACTGTGGTTTTGATTTCCCTGATGAGTGGTGATATCAAGCACCTTTTCATGTGTCTGTTGGCCATCTGTATGTCTTCTTTGGAAAGCACTGCTTTCTTTTTCTTGGATAAGCTGATTGGCAGGAGGCCACAAAGAAGGCAGCTTGAACAGTCTGTTCTTGAGCAAGTTATCTAAGGCATTGGGAAAAGTAATTTCGGTTACAGATGCATTCACTGAGAAACCTTGTTGTTCTTGCTGTTTCTGTATAAGAATTTCTAATGCTCTTCCAGTGGTTCTCCCATTGGAATAAGCCACAAATACATCATAATGAAAGCACCTCATTATAGTTCTTCAGTCCTTCTTGTGTCAATTTGAGTGTTCTGAGAACAAGCTTTCAAGACAGAGAATAAGGGATACCTTCGGCGTAGCACCTGTAAAAGATAAAGGAGAGAGGGCACCTGAGTATGCAGGCAAAGCCTTTAGACCACGATACAGGTGTAATATCTGTAAAGGGAGGAAGAAGGAAGGACTGGGTAGCAAGAGCCCCAGACTCCAGTGTAAGTCTGAGAAAGTCTCAGAGGAGCTACAAAGACACCTGCATTTCTCAGCTCTTTTCTGGGGCTGCCCAGGGAAAGCCTGGCCTCGGCTCTAATACCGCGGCAGGTCCCTGACAGGCCACAGATGGAGCATGCTGGCTGGGTATGCTCCAGAGGAGGCTCTCTCTCTAAGGGGTCTCAGCAGCACATTTCCAGAGCAACCACACTTTCTAGTCAAAGCTCAACTGCCTGAGGAGCTGTATCAGTTAGATTTTGCTGTGTAAAACCCAGCCTAAAACACAGTAGCTTTGAAAAAGAAAAAAATGTATTTCTCATGCACTGTGAGTTGACTCTGCTGAGTGGGTGTTGTGGGCCATCATGTGATCTAGACTGGCCTCTCCAGCACAACTAGTGCTGGTGTCACTCGGCCCCCAACAGACAGAACTTGGATGCATTCTCCTCTTATTAATATCAGAAGCACCAAAAAAAGCAAGTGGAAACACACAAGTTCTCTTGAGACCTAGATTTAGAACTGGCACTCTTTCACCTTGGCCTCATTCTGCGGACCAAAGCAAGCCACAGAGTTGAGCCCCAAGTTCAGGGGCAGCCCATCACTGGAGGACACTATAAAACTACCTGGCAAAGGACATGGATGTGAGTAAGGGTGAAGGCTTAGAGCCAAGACTGCAAAACACCACGGAATCCAGGCTAATCACAAAGGCTTGAGTCTCTTTTTCAAAAAATATCACTGCCAAATGTGAGGTGATCATGATAGCCACTGGATTATCGGAAGGCAAGAAATAGAACATTCACAAGTATCGCAAGAAACATTTGAAAACCACTGTTATCTAGTTGTCTCATTGGTCTAGGTGCCATCAGAAGAATAAATCCCATGAATCAGTTGGTGAACTTTTAAATAAACAAATAGCCTTTTTTCTTAATTAACGATTATTGTCCTTTTCCTAAGGCATTTATAATGAGATGTATTAGCTACTGCACAGGTTCTGCCTTGGCAGGTCCATAAATAACTGAGGGCAGTTTTGTTAGGTAGAACAATTTTTTTTCTTTTTTTTTCTTTTTTTTTTTAAGATTTTATTTATTTATTTGACAGACAGATCACAAATAGGCAGAGAGGCAGGTGGAGAGAGAAGGGAGGAAGCAGGCTCCCCGCTGAGCAGAGAGCCCAATGCGGGGCTCGATCCCAGGACGCCGGGATCATGACCCGAGCCGAAGGCAGCGGCTTTAACCCACTGAGCCACCCAGGCGCCCCTAGGTAGGACAATTTTAACCAACATGCTTACACTCGTCTCTCAGGCCTCTACAGTTTGAGTTGTTTTGTTTGCTATTTGGGGAATAGTGAGGGATAAGCATGTTTGAAAACATGTTTTAGTTTGGAAACACTTAGGGAGGGTTAGAAATCCCTGGTTAAACCAATGAAATCTGGTGATAAGTTATCCCATTGAGCTATTGACAAAATATGAGTGCCTGGCAGAAGGATTTCATACATCTGAGCCACAGTATCTGTGTGTGGGAACAGCAGAGCAGCCCATATATGGTTCAAAAACCTGGTCTGAACCAATAAGGTCAAGTCTGAGACATAGTAAAACGGGTATATGAGGAAGACACAGA
This sequence comes from Martes martes, assembly GCF_963455335.1. Taxonomy (NCBI): domain Eukaryota; kingdom Metazoa; phylum Chordata; class Mammalia; order Carnivora; family Mustelidae; genus Martes; species Martes martes. Next base: position 44,088,435 of record NC_137898.1, read on the forward strand.
GGGGATTTATGCTGCATCTCCCCAGAGTCATAAACCACCACATGGAGATGAGAAAAGGAAAAGCCACACACCAGGCGCTTGGGTGGCTTAGTCTGTTAAACATCTGCCTTTGGCTTGAGTCAGGATCTCGGGGTCCCGGGATTGAGCCCCGCATCGGGCTCTCTGCTCAGCAGGGAATCTGCTTCTCCCCCTGCTTGTGTTCTCTCTCCAATAAATAAAATCTTTAAAAAACAAAAAGAAAGAAAGAGAAAGCCACCCACCACAAACACTCACCACACTTAGAATAACCCCATATCAATCCTAAGAACTCCTCGACAGCGTCCCCTGCCAATAATCTCTGAACTCCCAAAGCCAACTCCAAAACACAGGGCTAAACTTTACTTTGGAGCCACTCACCTGTTTCCAAAAAATAAATAAAATCAGTACAATTACAAAGGTTATTCCAACATAGAGTAAAACGTACTTCGGAGTACAAGCTGTCTTCTCAGATTCTGCAGAGAGAAAGAGGAAAATAATATTAAGGAAAAAACCTCCTGGCCAGAGCCAGAGGCCATACAACCACTGCTAGGATTTGTGGTTGTATGTCATTTTCCTGGTTCCTGTGACCCTCTGCCACATGTCACCCTCCTTGGCACCCTCCATTCCTATCACACATACCTCACCCATCAAACAGCGTGTTTAGCACTTGCCAGAAGATGCTGGAATATCAAACATCACATACCACTCATACATGCCATGCGAAGTGTAAAGCTTCCAAACTACTACACCATCTTGCTGCAATAAAGTGAATATGCGTGTCCCTCAAAATTCATACACTGAAATCCTAGTGCCCAATATGATGGTATTAGGAGACAGGGTTGGGGGAGGTGCTTAGGTCAGGAGCGTGGAGCCCTTGTGAATGTATTTAGTGCCCTTATACTAGAGGCCCCAGAGAGATCCCTCATTCCTTCCACCATGTGAGCATACAATAAGAAGTCTGCAGCCCAGAAGAGGGTCCTCACCCAACCATGCTGGCACAATGATCACAAACTTTCAGCTTCTGGAACTGTGAAAGATAAAGTTCTGTTGTTTTTAAGCCACCCAATCTATGGCAAATTGTTACAGCAGTCTGAATGGAGTAAAACATATATATAACCCAGACAAACCCCCTCACACCATACACTCAAAGCATATCTCAATTTCATACTCCCCATGCCCCACACATACTCTGCACACATCTCTTCACACACACACAACCACCCACACACATTCTTAGCCCTTACTTCTAAGAACAATTCTTCTCTCCCTCTAGAACCATCCTGGATACCCAGACTACATCCCCCAGAAGCCTGGTCAGACCCTGCCTTCTTCACCCCTCTTAGCTCCAGGCAGATGAAGTAGACCAGCAGGGTCATACCCACCCACGACCATACCCATAACCTTGGAAGCCAAGATATGAGCTCCATGGACCTCATCCCACCAGCAGGAGGGATTCTGTAGTGACCTGTAGATCTTGAGCTAAGGATCCCATGTCCCTGGGGAAAGTCCTGGGCCTCTGCAGGACCATCCCACTATGGCCTCCCCATCTTGGGCACAACCCATAACACAGAACTACGGGTTTAGCCTCTACCAGCCACCAGTTTGCAGTGATCTGGGGCCTGAGCAGAAGACTTGCTGGCAGGGCGGAGTCCCTGGCCCCTGATAGACTGTTATCTTCAGACAGGGATAGGATCCTGTCCCCTCCCTCCTTGTCGCTAGCAAGTTTCACACTCCAAGCCATATAGACCACCCAGATCACTTAAATTGCCATGAACTGAAAGTAGGCCTGTTTCCATCCGAGGACTATTGTCACCACTCTCCATCAACCAGACCATCTGCCCTGCCTTAAAGACCTAGTCTGGACTGCTGACTTTGGGGCTAAGTTATGCCAGGCCAAACTTTCTATCTTTCCCACTATCCCCTGTCTTCCCCAAGACTGCCTGGGAACAAAAATTTATGTTATCCGACCTCAAGGTAAAGAGCAGGAGAAATGTTCAGGAGTCTTCTTACCTATCACAGTCAAGGTGAAGTTGAGCCTCTGGGAGGTAGGCAAGGATTTATGCCATACCACACACTGGTAGATGGTCATATTGTCTTCCAGAGAGGGCTTCAGCCTCAAGAAGCTAGTGACATTCTTATTGTCAGTGGTATAATTAGTAAAGACGCCCTCAGAAACCTCCACATACTGGGGATCCTTCTGGGTCCACTTTTTCCATGTAACGGTAATGTTCAAGGGGTAGAACCCACTTGCCATACACGAAATAAGTTGTTCTTCATTTTCTTTCACCATGGCTTGCTCTGGAAACAAGCTGAGGACTGGGTAAGCTGCCAAGAGAGAGAAGTCATGTTTCAAGGGCAAGTAGGGACTAGTTTATTATCAGCCTAATGCCTGACCCACAGCAAGCAAGCCTTCAGGAAAGGTGAGCATACTGAATGGGATTCTGCTTAGGCTAAATATTCTGGATATGTTGGTTTCACTGTCAGCTGATATGCTGTGGTCCCTTACTCTCACAGCAATTTTATAGAGCAGATTTTCTTAAACTACTTTTTATCATACATAGACACCTTTGAGAATATGAGGAAAGCTTTGGAACACCACTGTGGTAGAGACTACTAACAACCAATTTCCATTCTTCCATGACATATCCCAGTTGAAGTTACATCTCTGAACCTCCGCATAGCCATGTGAACTTAGGGCCTTGTCATTTAGAGGTAATCAGAAATGATGATAGCAACTCCCAGGAAGTAACCTTAAATAACAAGGATGCCTTAAAGAAAAGGACTGTGCCCTACTCTCCTCTCCCCCTTCTTCTTTCCTGCAGAATGGCTGGAATAGCGCTTGACAACTAGAGAAGGAAAAGCCACTTCCAAACGTAAGGTGGCAGCTACATGTGGAGAATGGCAAAGTAATACGATAAAAGGATCCTAGGTCCCCTATAGTCACAGAACTGCCATAGCCACCTTGGGTTAGCTACAGTTGTGTAATACAAAGACAATTAACTACCTTTTTGAAAGCCATTGTTGACTTCTGGTTTCCCTTCTGACATGTAAAGACCCTGGAAGTCATAACAAGAAAAGAGCTGAGCTGAACAAATGATAAACCAACAAGTTTTCTTAGATCTATGAGAGAATGAAGGTGACAGGGCACCCCAAAAGCTAGAGGCAGGGAGACTAAGAGAATCACAACCAAGATCGTGTCACCTTGAGCAGATGCCAGAGCCATATACCAGTAGAGGCACTTAAGGAGCGACTCTCACCAACTGCTAAAGGATGAGGATGGACTGATTGCTGTGGGCCCAGTCTCACGGGGATCACCACACTTTCATGCATTTTACTGCCAGGAAACCCACACTGGTTCTCACAGTGAAGATTCAAGAAAAATCCCCTCCTATTTTCAGGGGAGAGGAAAAGTAACTAAAAATATACTCAGTGCCTTAACCACAAAAAGGATGCTCAAGAGAAAAGACTGCCAGAGCCTTCTAAGACTTGGGTAAAGGATGATCAGCCAACTGGAGCCTGCTCTAGCCTTCTGGTCTCACCTACAAAAGCTTCTGAAGGTCACAGCCTAGGGGCTCGGAGCTCAAATTCAAGAATGAGACTTAATGGTAAGAATGACTGCTTCCCCTCTGCAACCCTTTGTCACCACAGCAACAGGGCTCCAGGTGATAATATTAGATGAAAACTGAGAGGGCTGCAAGGCACACACTCTGTTTAAGAAAGAGGAAAACTCTTAAGAAAACAGGTTGCCAGTAATGAGGACCTGCCAGTTCTGATGGGAAATCCTTACAAGGAGCCTCTTAAAAATGTATCTTGTGGGGGCGCCTGGGTGGCTCAGTGGGTTAAAGCCTCTGCCTTCGGCTCAGGTCATGATCCCAGGGTCCAGGGATTGAGCCCTGCATCGGGCTCTCTGCTCGGCGGGGAGCCTGCTTCCCCCTCTCTCTCTGCCTGCCTCTCTGCCTACTTGTAATCTCTGTCTGACTTGTGATCTCTGTCTGTGAAATAAATAAATAAAATCTTTTAAAAAAAATTTTAAAAAAATGTATCTTGTGTGGAAAATGTGTAGATGATAAGAATGTACAGTTTTTGTCCCAGTTTATTTCTGCATTTACTGTATGGATTTATGGAAGGCACATAAGTCTGTGAGAGAAAGCAGAAAGAAATCACAAAAGCAATTAAAAGAGCTCAGATAACGGGGTTTATGCCAGGTACAGACAAGGATCCTGCGTATCTCAAAGACCCTAAAGTTTGTAACATCAAGTATCAGCAGTAAATTATGTTTTATCATCAATAAACATATTTTTAATAAAAAAATGGAGGGGGAGACAAAAAGAAAAGAAGCAAAGAACAAGTACACTGAGTAGAAAATAAAGAAAAAATAGATGATTTGAAAAGGTCTGCATCTATTAAAGAAACTGAACCAATAATTAATAACCTTCAAAAAAAGAAAGCACCAGGCCCAGATGGTTCCAATGGTGAATTCTATCATTTAATTATGATACCAATTTTTTACAATTTCATCTAGCAACTAGAAGCAGAGGGAACACATCCCAACTCATTCTATGACCCCAGTAATACACTAATACCAAAATCAGATATAAAGGCATTACAAAAAAGGAAAACTACAGACCAACATTTCTCATTACACTGAATGCAAAAATCCTCAACAAAATATTAGCAAATTGAATCCAACAATGTATAAAAATAATTATACACTACAACTGAATGGGACTTAATCCAGGTATTCAAGACTGGTTCATCATTCAGAAGTCAATTAATATAATCTGTGACATCAACGGACTACAGAAGAAAAGTTATATAAGCATATCAATTATGTGGAAAAAGCAACTGGCAAAATCCAACACCCACTCATGTTAAAAACTCTCAGCAAAATAGGAATAAGGGGAATTTTCTCAACTTGAAAAAGAGCATCTACAGAAAACCTACAGCTAACATCATACTTACTGGTGAGAAACTAAAGACAGGACCAAAGCAAGGATATCTCCTCTAACCAAGCCTATTTAGTATCATGTGGAAATCCTAGCTAGTAAAATAGGACAAGAAAAGGAAATAAAATATACACAGGTTAAGAAGGAAAAATGAAACTGTCTTTGTTCTTGGACACATGATTTATATAGAAAACTCCCAAAGACTTGACCAAAAAAAAAAAAAAAAATTAAACGCTATAACTAATATGTGATTACAACAGGCTACAGGACACAAGGATAATATATAAAAGTCAATTGCTTTCTAATATACCAGCAATAAATAATTAGAACTTCAAATTAAAAACCCAATAACATTTACATTAGTGCCCCCACTCCCCCACAAAAAAAAGAAATACTTACATTTAAATCTAACAAAATAGGCACAGAATCTATACGAAGAAAGTTACAAAACTCCAATTAATGAAATCAAAGATCTAAATAAATGAAGAGATCATCTCTGTTCATGGATAAGAAGAATCAATATTGTTAAGATGTTAATTCTTCCCACCTTGACCTATAGATTCAACGAAATCATAAGCCCAGAAAGTGTTTTGTGGATATTGATGAACTAACTCAAGTGTATGTACACAGGCAAAAGGCCTAGAACAGCTAACGCAATAGTTAAGAACAACAAAATTGGAGGACTGACACAACCTGACTTAAGGACTTGCTATAAAGCTACTATAATCAAGACAATGTGGTAAAAGACAAATAGACCAATGGAACAGAATAGAGAGCCCAGAAACTGACCCACACAAATGTATTCAACTGATCTTTGACAAAGGAGCAAAGGCAATTCATTGCAGATAAGGAAATGTTCAACAAATATGCTGGAACAATTGGACATCCATATACATAAAGTTTGAACACAGAATCTAGACATACAACTTATACTTTTCACAAAAACTGACTCAAAATAGATCATAGACCTACGCATGATGAATATTTATTTATTTATTTATTATTTATTTATTTATGTTTTTATTTTAAATAGGTTCCATGTCCAGCATGGAACCCAACATGGGGCTTGAACTCTGAGATCAAGACCTGTGAGGAGATGGAAATTAAGAATCAGATGCTAAACTGACTGAGACACCCAGCTGCCCCTCATGATGAGCTTTTAGATACAATGCCAAAATCAGGCTCCATGACAGAAAAAATTGGTGAGTTGGACTTTATTGAAATTTAGAACTTCTGCTCTGCAAAATGTACTGTTAAGAAAATGAAAACACAGGCCACAGACTGGGAAGAAATATTTGCAAAACTCATATCTGATAAAGAACTCGTATCTAAAACATACAGAGGACTCAAAAAAATAAGATAAAATGTACATTAGGCTCTTAAAACTCAACAATAGGAAAACAAAGAACCCAGCTGAAAAATGGACAAATGATCTAAACAAATTATCTTTCAAAAGAAGACATACAGATAACAAAAAAAAAAGCAAATGGAAAGATCCTCAACAGCCTATGTCACTAGGGAATTGCAAATCAAAACAACAGTTGAGATATCACTACACACCTATTAGAATGGTTAAAATACAGGGGCACCTGGGTGGCTCAGTGGGTTAAGCCTCTGCCTTCACTCAGGTCATGATCTCAGGGTCCTGGGATCGAGCCCTGCATCAGACTCTCTGCTCGGTGGGGAACCTGCTTCCCCCTCTCTCTCTGCTTGCCTCTCTGCCTACTTGTGATCTCTCTCTCTCTGTCAAATAAATAAATAAAAATCAAAAAAAAAAAAAAAAAAGAGAATGGCTAAAATATAAAAGTTAACAATACCAAATGTTGACAAGGATACAGAACTACAGAACTAACTTTCATCGCTGGTAGGAATGCAAAATGATATAGTCACTCTGGAAGAACTGGCAGCTTCTTACAAGTTATACACAGTCTTAACATATGATCCAGCAATTACACTCCTAGGTATTTACCCAATTAAGAGGAAAAATAATGTCAACACAAAACCTACACCTGAATGTTTATGGCAGCTTTATTCCATACTGCCAAAAACTGGAAGCAATCAAGATGTTTCTCCATAGGTGAGTGGATAAACGAACTAGGTATTCTATACCAATGGAATGTTACTCAGTGATGTAGTAACATTGATGTTACAACAGTGATGTAGATTTTTTTTGGTGGCTGTCAAGCCACCAAAAAAAAGAGACACAGAGGAATCTTTTTGTTTAAGCTTTATTTATTTATTTTGAGAAAGAGAGAGAGAGAGAACATTCGAGTGCAGGGTAGGGCCAGAGGGAGAGAGAGAATCTCAAGCAGAATGCTTGGTGAATGTGGGGCCTGATGCAGGGCTCAATCTCAGGACCCTGAGACTATGACCTGAGCTGAAATCAAGAGTCAGACACTTAACTAACTGAGCTACCCAGTTACTCAGGGACACAAAGGGACCTTAAATGTCTATTACTAAGTGAAGGAAGCCAGTCTGAAAAGGCTACATATTGGATGATTCCAATTCCAATTATATCACATTCTAGAAAAAGCATCTTGTAGTGCCAGAAAGTAAAGAAGTGCCTAAAGCAAAACAAAACCTCACAATGATGAGGGTGTGTCAAAAAGACAGAGTCAACTGAAAATACTCCCGATGGCCAAAGCTGGAAGAATTTGAGCAACAAGATAAATAGTGTTAAATTATAACCCAACGAATAAAATTATTATCCTGAGTCCATCCTGATATAAATAAATGATCAAATAGATTAGTAAGTGGGGGAGAGAAGACAAATCTCTTGTGCAGAAGAATTCCAAATAATTATGTAGCTACTCTACCCTAAAGGGCTAGAGTAGAGTGGGCTGCACAGAGTGATTTCCTTTCAAAGAGTATAGCAGGACAAGGAAGGGGAGAAGAGTACCTTTATGGTGGAGAAACCAGGCAAATACTACTTAAGCTAAATGATTTAAGGTCAACACCAAGAATCATAAATCGTTCAAGTAGATGGGATGGCATGAAAATGGCACTTTACCTCTATGATCTTCCTCTTCCAAAACCATAATTCCTGTGAATTATGAGAATAACAGCAGAGAAATGCCCGTAGAGTGACATCCGATGATATACCTGACCACTACTCCTCAGAAGGTCGACGTTGTCAAAAACAAAAAAAGGCTGAGAAATTGTCAGTCAAGAGGAGCCTAAGGACACATGAAAACTAAATGCAATGTAGTATTCTGGATGGGATTTTGGAATAGAAAAAGGACATTAGATTAAAAACTAAGGAAATCTGAATAAATTATGAACTGTTATTAATAATAATTATCAATACTGGTTCATTATTTATAACAAATATACCATACTAATGCAAGACGTTAATAATAAGGGAAGTTAGGGCAGAAATGGGAGTAATATGAAAACTCTGTACTGTCTTAATAATTTTTCTGTAAATCTAAAACTATTCTGGGATGCCTGGGTGGTTCAGTCAGTTAACCGTCTGCCTTTGGATCAGGTCATGATCCCAGTGTTCTAGAATTGAGTCCCGCATTGGGCTCCATGCTCAGTGGGGAGCCTGCTTCTCCCTCTGCCTGCCATTCCCCTTGCCTGTGCTCCCTCTCTCTCTCTGACAAATAAATAAATAAAATCTTAAAAAGAAAAAATAAATAAAACTAATCTTAAAATCTAAAGTCTGTTAATTTTTTTTTTAAGATTTAATTTATTTATTTGACAGACAGAGATTACAAGAAGGCAGAAAGGCCAGCGGGGATGGGGGTGGGGGAAGCCGGCTCCCTGCTGAGCAGTGAGCCTGATGCAGGGCTCGATCCCAGGACCCTGGGATCGCGACCTGAGCCGAAGGCAGAGGCTTAACCCACTGAGCCACCCAGGCACCCCTAAAGTCTGTTAATTTTTAAAAAATACTTTTATTTTGGGGTGTCTGGGTGGCTCAGTGGGTTAAGCTTCCCACTCCTGATTTCAGCTCAGGTCATGATCTCAAGAGTCTTGGGTTCGAGCCCCAGGTCAGGCTCCACACTAAGCAGGGAGTCTGCCTGAGATTCTCTCTCTCCCTCTTCCTCTGCCCCTCCTCCCACCCCATGCACACATGTGTTCTCTCTCAAATAAATAAATAAATCTAACAAAATAAAATACTTTTATCTTAAGCTTTCTGTCAGCTGCAGAGGAAATTAATCCTAACTTAACACCCCCTTCACCCACATTAATATGTATAAAATATTAAAAGTCCGAAGTATAATATTGGGGGGCTCATAGACACTGTCCCTTTTTTATAGGCTGAATGTGGCTTCTTAAAATTCATATGCTGAACTCCTAACCGCTGTCCCTCAGAATGTGACTACATTTGGAAATAGAGTCTTTTTTAAGGTAATTAAGGTTAAAATGGGGACATTAGCTTGGGCCTTAATCTAATAGGACTGGTCTCCTTATAAGAAGAAAAGAGTAGGACACACGTGCACAGAGGAAAGAATATGTGAAGACATGGGGAGAAGATGGCTATCTACAAGCCAAGCAAAAAGGCCTCAGGGGAAAAAACAACCCTACTGATACCCTGATCTCAGACCGCTAGACTGCAGAATTGTGAGAAAATAAATTTCTGTTATTTAAGCCACCCAGTGGTTAAATTTTGTTACGGCAACTCTAGCACATGAATATGCCCCTCAAAGCTCATCTACGTATTATCAGACCCATCATAATAAAGAAAAGTAAAGCTCAAAGGGGTGTTCGAAGGATAGTGTTGCTGTTGCTGCAAGTCTTCAATGGGCACGGACCTCACAACAGTACCCAGCTGGGCACTGTATTTGCAATGTATTTATTCATACATTACTTAATGGAATCCTAAGTTCCGAGACAGGTATGATTTATCAACCCATTTTGTATAGGAGAAAATTCAGACCCCAAAATGTTAAATGGCTGGCCCAATCATCCAGTTTGGAAATACCAAAGCTAAAACAGGATTCAGATCTATGGAACCAAACTCCAGCATCTCTCTCCTTTCCCAGCTACCTTTCAGAGACACCTCTTCAGTGAACACACACTGTCCACATACTAAGTGAATTATATCATAATTAATATAGCTATCTTTCACTGGGCACTCACAATGGGCCAAGCACTATACTGTGCTACTTGCATTTTTCATAGACTCTTCCCCACAATAAATCTCCTAGGTAGGTATTATTACATTTGTTCAGAAGGAGGTTCTATGTGATTAAGAACTTGTCCAAAGTTGTCCAGCTGTCCATGGAAGCCCAGGACTCAAACCCATGTCTGTCTGACTCACTGGTCCATGCTCCAAGCCTCTGCTCCGTTTGGCCCACAGCTCCACCTCAAGCCTCAGCACCATGGCAACTTCAGGACCCTGCCTCCAGGCACTCACCCACAATCTCCAGCTGGATGGTTCTTACTACTTTGTTAGGGGTCATCACCACCTCACATCGGTACTCTCCTGCTTCCTCCAGCTGGATGACTGGCAGCCACAGGGACGCATCCCCGCTTTCCAGCTTCGATAAAGACACAGAGGCTCCAGGTCGGGTTATCATTTGGTTGCCTCCAAAATACTGAAACACTGTAACTTCTGTTGTTGACATATGATGCTTCCTAAACCAGGTGACACCCATAAGTGTGATGTTCAGGGGGCAGTCACTCTGGACTTTGCAGACAAGAGTGACATTGTCATTCAGGAACACCGTCTGAGTCTTCCTTGCCATTTCCATTTGCAGAAAACCTGTGACAATAAGAGAACTTGGTTATGGGGGACCTTTGAAAAAAACATAGGTGTGGTACTCTCAAACGGGTGCCACGTAATTAGAAAAAAATTCCTTCTTTTGTGGGAGAGAGGGTGTCTTGGAGAGGCTCCTTAGTTCATAGCCCCACATTAATCTACGTAAGATCCTTCAACTTTATTCTTTTTTCAAGTTTGTTTTCATTATTCTGTATCCCTTACAATTTCATAGGAATTTTAGAATTAGTTTATCAATTTCTACAAAGAAGTCTACTGAGATTCTAATAGGAATCACACTGAATCTTTAAATCAATTTGGGGAGTACTGTCATCTTAACAATGTTGTCTTCTAATCCATGAATCTGTTTTTAGGATACTGTATGGACTGAACGTTTGTGTCCTTCCAAAATTCCTATGTTGAGGCCTAATGTCCAGTGCAACGGTATTTGGAGATAGGGCCTTTGGGAGGTAATTAGATCATGAGGGTCGAGCCCTCATGAATGGGATTAGTGTCCTTATTAGAGACACGATAGATCTCTTTCTCAGCACCAGAGGACACAGTAAGAAGGTATTCCTCCAGGAGCCAGAAAAGAGGCCCCTCTTCAAGAACCAATCAGTCAGCACCTAGATCTTGAACTTCCCAGCCTCCAGAACTGTGAAAAATAAATCTCTGTTGTTTAAGCCACTCAGTCTAAGGTTTTTGTTAGGGTCACCTAAAAAGATTTCAGACAGGATGTTTTTCCATTTCATTTATTTAGATCCTCTTAAATTATTTTCAACCTCGAATATTCTCACTGTTCTGATTTTGTAATAATCAGAGCAAGCTAAGCATTTGCTATATTAAGATCATGCATGTGTCCCCAGACTTAGTTCTTTCCCTAGGCCTGCTTTAATCAAAGCTGGTGACAGACTGAGTCTGATTTATGATGCATCTTGTGGGGAATGTCTGTGAATCTAGGTATCTGATCATCTTTGAGAAATGACAGCAAAGTTAGTGTAATAATTTTAAAGATAGCCATTGCTAATTTGATGATTACCAGTTGCCATTAAATGAACTATAAAACTAAAAAAAAAAAAAAAGCTTTATAGTTTTCAGAGCAAAAATGTTATGATTCTTTTGTTTAACTTATACCTAAGTATTTTATTCTTTCTGATGTCCTCATAAATAGAATTGTTTTCTAATTTTATTTCTGGATTGCTCATTACAAGTGTATAGAAATACTATTTATTCTTTTTTATTTCCATATCCTCCCTCCTCCCCCAACAGGCAACCATTCCAAGATGTTTAATCCTTCACGTTTTTGTTCTCTTTACAACTACCTTGTTTTGTGGGACATCTGGATGGCTCAGGTCATGACCCCAGCCAGGATCCTGGGATGAGTCCCAGACCAGACTCCTTGCTCAATGGGGAGCCTGCTTCTCCCTCTGCCTCCCACTCACCCTGCTTGTGCTCTCTCTCTTGACAAATAAATAAAATCTTTTTTTAAAAAAATTATTTATTTGACAGAGAGAGAGAGGGAGAGAGAGTGTGTGAGCACAAGCAGGGGGAACAGCAGGCAGAGGGAGAAGCAGGCTCCCCGTGGAGCAAGGAGCCCACCACAGAGCTCGATCCCAGGACCCCGGGATCATGACCTGAGTGGAAGGCAGGCCCTTACCCGACTGAGCCACCCAGGTGCCCCTAAAATCTTAAAAAAAAAAAAAAAAAAAAAAAAAAGACTCCTTCAATAGGGTCTTTCTTTAAAAAAACAAAAACAACAAAAAACCTGCCTTGTTTTGTTTCTCAAACTTATGAAAATAGTATGAAGTTAGATGTTAATGCTTCTGGCACTGTTTCAAACCCTCTCTCATTGATATGTGAGCTAGTCCATTGGTTGAGGTTAGTGACCAGCTCTTCATATGCGAATCCACCTTTGGCTCACCCATAGCCCTAGTGATGGACACCCCAGGGTCTCCTAAATGCCCACATCCCCACCCATCCAGCCACCACCACTTGGCACAGCCCCCACCCATTGATAAGATATCCTGTGATATCTTACGGTTTTAACTTCTATTCTAAGACTAGTAGTGAGTTTAAACATCTCTTCATATACCTTTCTGCCTTTGGTTTCCTGTTCGATAATTAAACCTCCATCATTGCCCCCCCCACACCCCTACCAAAAAGTACAAGAGGACGTTTGAATGTCACCACGGAGTGAAACACTCCCTCACACTCTCGGCGAAGGCTCCATTCAGTAAAGTGAAATACTCCCTTCAGGAGCACCGGGGAAGTACTTCCCTCACTTCCACTCTTCCCCACCCACTCACCCTTACCTAGTTTTTCTTCTCCTTGCCAGCCCCCAAAGTGACAAAAGAGCGGCTGTGAAAAGTACAGAGCATTCTGGGCTCCGAATCAGAGGAGGCACCCAGTCTCAGGCTCCTACAGGTGCCCCCTCGGTGCCCAGCAGCCATCACGAAAAATTGAATGAGTAAAGGGCGGCCGCGGCCTTCAGGTGGGACTCCCGCGGCAGCGGCCCGGGAGAAAAGCGCAGCCAGCACCCCTCCCGCCTCCCCAGCCTCGCTCCCCCGCCACCACCCGCTCCTCCGGCGCCGTGGGCTTACCTGCTTTGGGTGGCCAGCGCGAAAGGACCAGAAGGAGGGGCAGGAGCAGGAGCAGCCGCAAGGGCGCCATGTCCACTGCCCGCGGGCCCGGGCGAGCGACAGTCGGTGGGGAGACCCAGGGAGTTCACCTGATGGGTAAAGCGGACTTCCGGGCCTGCGTGTCCCCGGTGGTAGTCGGAGAAGTGAGTCGGGATGCGTCCGGTTCACACCCGGAGGACACTCGGCCGCACCCAAGCGCCTTAAGGGCCGGGAGCGCCGGCAGAGGCTGGAGGGGCGGGGCGACGCGGCGGTGGGGCGGTGGGACCGGTGGGGGGGTGGGTGTTGGGGGCTGGCAAAAGCGGAACCCCGCGCGGGCCTTGGGGCCTTGGGCCCAGGTCACTTTGTAAACTGAGGCTGGGAACTGTCAGCGGTTTACGCCTAGGCGGCGCTCCAAGCGCGGCGGAGGATGGTGGTCCTTGCTAGTGAACGGAATGCCGTAGGGCGCCGCGGAGGGGGTCTCTGCTCTCGGGATACAGCACGTGGCTCAGTCAGCTGAACTTCCCATTCTTGATTTTGGCTTAGGTCACGATCTCAGGGTGGTGAGATTAGCCCCCCAAGGTTCCCTGCTGAGCGGGGAGTCTGAGATTCTCAGACTCCCTCTGCCCCTCCCCTCATCCTGAGCGGACGCCATGCTCTCTGGAAAAAAACAAAACAAAACATATACGCATATGCATATATGCATATGCATATATGCATATGCATATCCATATATGCATATGTGCATATATAGGCAGATAGATAGACGGACAGACCCCTGGGTGGCCCAGTTGGTTAAATGCCTGCCTTCGGCTCAGGTCTTAATCTTGGGGTCAAGGATAGAGTCCCATATCGGGCTCCCTGCTCTGTCGGGAGCCTGCTTCTCCCTCTTCCTGCTTCTCCCCCTGCCTGCCCCTCCCCTGCTTGTGCTTTCTCTCTGACAGATACATAAAATCTTTAAAAAACAAGACAAAAACACACAAAAAAGTCTCTCTGTGTGTGTGTGTGTGTGTATGTGTGCATATATATATGTATGTGTGTGTGTGTGTGTGTGTGTGTGTATATATATATATATATCTTTAAGGATATATGGAGACACACACATATATATATCTTTAAAATAAATTTACATGTGGAACGTTAAAATAAAATTACATTCTGTACCCCCAGAACACTTTAGTCAAACATCAAAAAGCAGCCCTTAAGAACCAAAATGTGGCTTCTGACCTCCTCCAGCAAAACCTAAAATGTCACTCAGTAATCATTATGTTTTACCATCTCCAGAACAGCTTTTAAATCAGTTTTAACTACAAAGTTCAGAACACAAGTGGCAGTGCATACTATTATAATAAATGCACACACCTCTTGCCCCAGCATCTTGCATTCCAGGAGTCTCACTGATCCTACTTAATTTTTCCTTGCCTCATTAAAAACAATGTATGTAATCTATAGAAAATCACAGACAGACCTGGACTCAAGACCCAAGTTCCAGCTATGCCATCAATGACTGTGGTACAGTGGGCGAGTTACCTCAGTTTCCACTTCTCTAAAACGGAGATGGTAGTCTTCCCTGCAGGGCTGTTGTAAGAATTACAGGATCCGGCAGGGTGTGAAGACTTCGTGGTACTGTCAGTAACTAAGCAAACGTTTACACTCTCACATACCTGCAGAAGAGCGTGCAGGGGGGAAAGAGCATAGGGCGGGGAGGTGGGCAGGGCACCCGCACGGATACCAGCTAGCTGAGGGATCTTCAGAAGGTCACAGTTTCTGAGCCACAGTTTTAACAAGGGATCTACAAGTTTAGGTCCAGCTATAGAATTCTGTAATCCAACTACTACCTCTTGGAGGGAGTCAACCTGAGGAGAAGTCCTCTCCTGGTATTACTGACATCATTAAATAACTTCCCCCAAAGGAAGTTATTTGGTGAATCTCCATATTTGCCCAGTAAACCACTCTGCAAGCCACTAGGATTTCCACTTCTACGCTACAACTGGAAGCAGGGGTTGGGTACTCAGAAATGCTGGAAAAGGAATTCCTTCCAAAGGGTACATGATCTCTAAGGCCCTCAGATTGTACGACTCTATGTGTTTTGCAAAGAACCCATTCTTTCAACATTGTCAAGTTTGTCTTTTTCCCCCAGAAAATTACACCAAGTATTACATATGTTTTTTGATTTTACTTTTAGTATAATTAAAAACAAAGCTATACATACAAATGATGACTAGAATAATGTTTTCTGACAAATATTGCACTGGGAGAATTTTTACAATATAACATCAAAAAACAAATATAAATACAACAGACTTGTATAAAGTCTCTGTGTCTTCCTGATTATCAAATTAAAATCCAGTTATTTATTTGTAGTTTTTTTTTTTGAGTGACCCAATTTTCTGAAGAGACCAAAAAGAATTAAGTCTAAATACACTTCAGATTAATAAAATTTCTGTCCAAACTTTAAAATTAACGGAACATTTTGGCCACATATTTAGAAAAGGTTGCATTTTTAATTCAACGTTTAAGCTGAAAAAAATTCCACAATCCCCCAAATTTAGCAATAACAAAATAAGTAGTCTTTAAAATAGGATGTATACACCATCATTATTCAACCTTTTTTAAAACATAATAAATACTGATAAAATACGGATTTTGCAGCACTGGTTTCCTTCATGAAAACAAAAGGCAAAATTCTTTTCACTTTTAAATTCCAGGACACAGTTTTTTTCAGAAGAGACAGAATAACTAATGGTTCCTTCCACACCTATTTTAGGCATAAGCTTTCATAGAAATGTACACATATTGCTCCTAAAATATGATCTCTCAATTAGAGGCATAAAAATTGGCACACAGACATTTTGAAAATTGCAAGGGCTTATTATAACCTTCATGTGTGCTAACAGATCCTGGACTAACAGCTTCAAAGAAAGAAACACCTTCACTGAAAAGGGGCTCCTTCTTCCATCTCTGCTAAAGTACTGGGCCCTCCAGAGCTCTATTCTCAAGCCCTGAAACTAGATGGAAAGGTGTAAACAGAGCTATCTGGAAGTCACCAGAGCCATCCCAAAAGAATGAAACGGTTGCTCTGGGCATTAACTGGCTGAAAATTACCCTTAAAATATAATTCCTAGCCTCTACTGTATTTCACATAAATCTTTCATAAATTAATCCTGTTTCAATAAAGTCACCTCTACATCTTCATTAGTGGTAATACAACAGACTCCCTTGGAGAAAAGATGAATAGTTTGGGATTGTGAGAGGGCAGAATTCATTAGAAAGGCCTGATAATACACCCCAAAAGCTGACGGCAGTGGTGCTAATAACTTTCTATATCACTCAAAGCTTTCTCCACTGACTCAGGAGGTCCATTAGAAACACAGCTGTGGGAAAGTCAAATAAGAGTAGAAAATTGGAGAGTTCATAGAGAGAAAAGAACTTAATCAAAGTTCAGATCAGGGCAGCTGGGTGACTCAGTCTGTTGAGCATCCAACTCTGGCTTTCCGGATCTGGTCTAGTGGGTTGTGGTCTCAAGATTGCAGGATGGAGCCACCTCAGCTCCGTGCTCAGCAGGGAGTCTGCCTGGGGATTCTCTCCCTATGCCCTTCTCCCCCTAAAATAAATTAATAAATCTTAAAAACAAAAATCAAACAAACAAAAAATCCTCAGATCATCTGGGCAAAAAATTATGCTACTTCTCTTCTAATCAGAGACTGCAAAATTCATGTCATGGTCTTTCTATTACAAAAAAAGAATACTTTTCTCCCCCTTTATTAACAACTGCAAGACAGAAAATGTCTGCTGGAATGCACAAAATACTTTAAAAAACTATTATTACTTAAGGAGGGTACAAAAAAGCAAAAGAATTGGACAGGGACATTCGTCAGAGTCTGAATGCTATGCATTTGCTCCATAGCTGGTTCACTCTGTGGAAGAGGAGTCAGGAACTCTACTCATTAGTTAGAAATACTGTTTAGGGTTAGAATTACTCTCTCCAGTACTCAGGAACCCCTCCAGGAATGACTGCAGCTTGCCCAAATAGCTCTAGAAAACCCCTCTAGAAATGACTGCCTGCTTGCCTAAACAGTTCTGCCTTTCTGGAAGTATGGTTTTGGTTTTTCTTTTCCACAGTATCAATCCTGAATCTCAATGAAACATGCTGTAATATCAAAAAGAGTGAAAATACATACATACCAAAGGAAACAATAAATGTATGTAGGATTAGAACTGAGAGTTAATGAGAAAAAAAATTAAGATACAAACATCCATTGCTCAATACTATAGAATAAGATGATGAGGGGCACCTGGGTGGCTCAGTTATGAAGCATCTGCCTTTGGTTCAGGTCATGACCCCAGTCCTGGGATCAAGTCCCGCAAAGGGCTCCTTGCTCAGCAGGAAGCCTGCTTCTCCCTCTCCCACTCCCCCTGCTTGTGTTCCTTCTCTGGCTGTCTCTCTGTCAAAAAAATAAATAAAATTAAAAAAAAAGATGATGATGACAGGAGTTTTAAATTGTTGTGTTTGACAAAAATGCTTCGATACTACCACAAAAATGTTTAAACACTAAGAGGCATGGCAAATGTTTTAGAAAAGGAAAAAAATCTGTAAGATCACTACACTAATAAGGAAATATTTACCTTTAAATATTTACCTTTAAATATCTATCTTGGTATTGCTATACCAAGAGCAGAAAGGGTAAAATTCAAAAGGAAAGCAAACTCAAATCACTTTAACCACTGAAGGGTAATAGTGAACAGTAAAATAGGTAAAATAACATCGTATAAGACAAATACAGAATATGGCACAGACTGTACATGGGTTTCATACTCTACTCAAAGGGACTCTAAAATGAGGGTAGGGATTTAGTTAAATGGCACATATTTTCATGTCACTAAAAATCTACATTTAAGGTGGACTAAAATTGAACAAAAATAACATTTTAATACAATGATTCATGGGAGAAAGCAAAGAGAACTAGATGGAATCTTATTTCTTCTCTCTCACTTTTAAAGCACTCAGACAAGTCATAGCTCTAAAACCATGTGGATAGAAATCATTACCCTTTTTAAATTTCATGGAGCAGCAAAATACAAGAATAGTAAAATAAAATATTTTAACATTTTAATTACAAGATCTATATTCATAGTCCCGGAAATCTTGGAAAATATACTTATTACTAAGAACAAAGCAAAAAGAGATAAGGAAATTTGCACAGCAAAGGTCAAATCTATTGCTTGCAATAAATTATAAACGCAACCAAATTTGTTTACAGGCATGCACAGCTCTGAAGTTAAATAGAAGGGTAAGCTTTTAGGGAAAAATACACTTTTCAAGGGCTGGCTAACAACCAAGCTGGTACGTGGCATTCATTAGAATAGGACTAATGCCAATTAAAATGTAAACTAAAAGTTCTGCATGGAAAACTGTAGACATCTATAAACATGAAATGTAGGGGTTTCTTCCCTACATAATTCTACAAGTAATGTTGGGGGGAAATCTAAATACCTAAAATTAAATGAAAAGATTTATTGGTTTTGCTTCACTTTTGTCTTAATAAGGAGGCTGGCAATACTAGCCAGTAACCATAAATTCAAATTTTTCAATTTGGTGTCTTTACCACTTGCTGCTGCTGCTTGTTCTAGCTTACTTCTTGGATTGTCTAAGAAAAGGGTATTAATCCATAGCAAACTACTCCTTCAAAAAATAAACTAAACGCAAGTAAGGAAAAATTGGAATCCTGATAATGACATTGGGGGGGGGAAAAAAGGGAAGGACAAGACCAGATTTCCCTCAAACCTTGTAAGCAAGTTGTCATTACAGTCTTTCATTCTTTCACCTGCAAGGAGCAAAAAACTACACTTTGCACTTTACTCAATTCCTCTTAGTCTCCCAATTAAAAAAAAAAGAACTAAAGTACTAAGTTGAGGCACCAGTGGTTAAGGGTGAAAGCAGACTTCTTCAGCAGGTTCTTCAAGGGATAATAAAAATCTCACATGAAAACGATGAAGCTCATCATCTAACTCTGGCTCTATTTCAACTTTCTTCTTCGTTGTACCACACAGCTATAAAACAAAGATTACATTTTAGGCACTAACCAGAATTAGGCTTGTCAAAATTTCTGCCTCAAGAAAATAGATTTCTCCACCCCCTCTTTTATTAGGCTATCTTAAAAACCACATTCTCACGAAACTGTACAATTTCCTTTATATATTTCTTTCTGTGAAAAACATGTGGATTTAGGTTTTGGTAATACAAATCTGTTCAATTAGCATAGAAAATTATGCTGTTGGGGCGCCTGGGTGGCTCAGTGGGTTAAAGCCTCTGCCTTCAGCTCGGGTCTTGATCTCAGGGTCCTGGGATTGAGCCCTGCATCAGGCTCCCTGCTCAGCAGGGAGCCTGCTCCCCCCCCCCCCAACCTCTCTCTGCCTGCCTCTCTGCCTACTTGTGATCTCTGTCAAATAAATAAAATCTTAAAAAAAAAAGAAAGAAAATTATGCTGTTATAAACATATTTTGGTTTAAAAAAAATGTAGAGCCACATATCAAAGTATTTTTTTTACCACTATTCCTAAACTGCAGTTTCTTTAAGCAAGAGTCAAATATTCTAGAGGACTATCATCTTTTAAAATCTAATTTTAATTGTATTTACTAAGCATACCTAATTATATATACCTAATTTTATATATAATATATATTATATATACATATATAATAATATATACCTAATTATATATACCTAAGTATAAAAGGTATATGCTTCATGAAAACTCACATGTGAAACGAAACCTGAAATTACTAATACATACCAGTAGGTCAGCTAAATCAAAGAATACTGAATACCTAAAAAGTATCGGGAAGAATGGTATAGGGGCACCTGAGTGGTCAGTTAGGTAAGCATAGGACTCTTGATTTGGGCTCAGGTAATGATCTCAGGGTCCTGAAATGGAGCCACATGATGGACTCCACACTCAGTGGTAAGTCTGCTTGAGATACTCTCCCTCTCCTTCTACCCCTCCCCACACTCATGTGCGTGCTCTCTCTCTCTCTAAAATAAATAAATATTTTAAAAATAAAAAGAAGAACGGTATAAATGAAACACAGTACCAATACTTTCTAACAGAGCTGTAAAGAATACCATTAGCAACTCTGTAAGAAATAATATTCACTCATAAATGCCCAATACTCATAAGAACTGGAATTCCTTAAGTCCATAGATAAACTTGGGCTAACAATTTTTTTTTCCATTTTAAATATTTTTATTTATTCATTTGAGAGAGAGAGCACAAGCAGGCAGGAGGGGAAGAGTGAGCAGGGGAAGCAGACGCCCAGCTGAACAGGGAAGTTGACATGCAGGGCTCAATCCCAGGACTTGGAGACCCATGACCTGAGCCCAAGGCAGACACTTAATCATTTGAGCCACCCAGGTGCACTTATTTTTTTTTTATAATATAAATTATAAAAATTTGCTGAAAACTGTGAGGTATGTCTACAGTAATAACCACCCATTATTACTCATTCCAAAAGGTCATTTTAAGAAAACGTCTCTAAATCATTCTCCAATTATATTTTTAATTGAATATATTTGACATATAACATCATGTAAATGTAAGATGTACATGTTACTTTGATACATTTATATATTCTCATATGATTACCCTGTATCCATATTTATCATATTATGTAATCATAGTACAATACTGTTGTCTCCAATGCCTTTTTTTTTTTTTAAGATTTTATTTATTTATGACAAAGAGAGATAGCAAGAGAGGGAACACAAGCGCAGGGGAGCTGGAGAGGGAGAAGCATGCTCCCCACTGAGCAGGAAACCCGATATGGGGCTCAATCCCAGGATCCTGGGATCATGACCTGAGCCAAAGGCAGACACTTAACAACTGATCCACCCAGGCACCCCTCCACTGCCTTTCTGATTGTACCCCAGTCCACCATTTAAAGAAGTTTACCTTGGTTGAATCCCTGTCTTATCACAGTTTCTTGTCATAGTAAGAGTCATCAACAAAAGGATTTGCCAGATCATTTTTAAATGTTTCCTACAATTTAAACAATAGAGATAGGAATCCTTCTCCATCTCTAAAGAAACAGAGCATTACTCTGTTGAGTGATTTTTTTGTGTTTTTTTAAAGCTATATATAAGTAGAACTTTCCCAGATTGCTACATTTAATTTTGGGATCTGTGATTTAAGAAAAAAAAAAAAAGAAATCTGAGGTATCTTTGGAGTATGCAGTCATTATTTAAAAATTTTGTAAAAATGAGGACTAAGAGTTTTAAAAATTATTAATGTGAAGAGACACAATGTAAAATTATGAGATGTTGGGCATCTGAGTGGCTCAGTCAGCTGAGCATCTGCCTTCAGCACAGGTCATCATCCCAGAGTCCTGGGACTGGGTCCTGCATCAGGCTCCCTGCTCAGTGGGGAGCCTGCTTCTCCCTCTGCCCCTTCCCTTCCCCCTGCTAGTTCTCACAAAAATAAAGAAATAAAATCTTTAAAATTATGGGATCTTACAACAGATTAGCTCACTCAATAGCTTTAAACATGCCTTCTTGTAGTACAGAGGTAGTAAAGTTAAATACTAGGATTTCCCAACCACCCTTGCAGCTAGGTTCCAGATATGATTAGCCCAGTCGAGCAGATGCACTCACTTGAGACTTTTGCTCAGAACCAAGTTAGATGGGAGAGAGGCAGCCCATGAGGTGTCTGTCCACTTTTGCCACCACAAAGCTCGGCAGAGGTGATTCAGTTCTGGAGCTGGCAACTGTTCTCGGCTGCCTTAATCCAGCAGGACGAGGCATCTTGAGCTGGCAGGCAGCTTCTCGAATTGTTCCAGAAGCAGCAGCTTCTCTGGCAGCCCACTCTTGTGATGTAGTTCTGAGAAGCTCAGCCCAGGTTCTGTTTTATCCGCCTTCCCAAAGATTCTGTGAGCTCTGCACCCCTTAATCAAGCCCCTTATGTTTAATAGCTAAAGAAGATTCCATTATCTACAACCAGGAATCCTGACCTAGACAGAATTTGGTAGCTAGAAGGTACGGCTAGTAAAAGGATCTTAAATACGGAGTTAGCTTAGTTGAGGAGGCAGGGCTTTGGGCAGTGAGACCTCATGCCACTAAGGTAAAGGTATTAGAGGAAGTAGTGGTAGAACATCTGAGTACTAGCATGTAGGCTGCTTCTAGCCCTCAGCACAGTCTTACAGGAGAGATGTGACTCAGGCTAAGGCTAACAAGACAGATGGAAAGGAATATAGCTTTGCCGAGGGAACAGCTCTCTACAAAATAAATTGACAAGTCCCAAATCTGGAGCCCTGAAAAATTGGAAAAGTCAGCTACTACCATACTTTAAACTGAAACAGTTATCAGTCAGGGTTCTAAGGAAGGTGCAAAAGCATCCTCAACCTTTTTCTGCCTTTTCTTTTTCTGCCTCAACCTTTTCTCAAGAATTTTCTGCCAAGTAATGGCAGCTATCCTAAGGAAAGAGATCAGACTCAGACAGTTGTCAGCCCATCCAAGCCTACCGTTTAAAATGGTCCCAAGTGGGTACCATTCATTTAAGACCCAAGGGGAGAGAGAGAGCACAGAAGCCAGCAAGTAAAATATGATGTTCTTGTTAAAAACTGTGTCTTGGCAAGATCTTTGTGGTTACTCATTGTCATAATTGAGAAAGACAGACCAGAAACATACTTAGTTTTTAGGGAATCTTTTTGCCAAAAACCAAAACCAAACAAACACAAACCCCAAACCTGGCCTGCAACAGCCTATAACTATTTAAAACAATCCCAAGCCCCTAAACCCAGTATAACAGGAAGTGGACTGCTAATACTGCCCAGCCCCCAAGATCAGCACCCTTTCCCTTGCCCACTCAGATGTATCCCTGAAAATTAATGGACAAGAAAAGCTTCCAAGAAGGCAGCGCCAAGGGCCCCTGAGGACATTCGACAGAGGAGTTCCTCCCACAAAAGTGAATCAGGGGTTGCCTGATGTAAAAATCAAGGAATATATTCACAGACTGAGCAGAGAGACCTTGTTATTTTTGCCAGGCAGTACCTTTTAAGTGTTATGGGCCAGGGGTTGCTATTTTCCCCTCTTCTGAAAGGTCGATTTTATTGCCGTTATCCTGTACCTATCCCACCATTATGCATTTGGTACTCATGAGGCAGACACCTTGTGTAGTCTGTAGATGTGCAGAAGAGTAGATCCATAGCCTAACCTGATAGAGGGGACTATACACAGATATTATGGTCTTTGAGCTATATGCAATAATGGATTGTATGTGGCAGATTTCCTTTTGGGGCAGGGCAAGTGAGTGTTTTCTATGTTTCCGAAGAGTGTACACAGATATATAGGTAGCCAATAAAGCTGTCTGGGTTAAAACTGAAAGTTGTGTACCAAACATAAACTCCTTCTTCTTTAGTTAAAGATCCTAACTTTTAGCTGGTTCCACAAGGATTTCTCAGATTCCCTAGCAGCTACATGAGATGTAAGTTAAAATGTGTGGTTCTCCAGGAACACTCAGTCCAGGAAACCTATGCAACTGGGGAGAAGTTCCTTTTCCTCCTCTTGCCCACTGCCTCCAAAAACAATCTTTGACAGTGAGAATGAGGTAACTTGAGGACAAAAACCATGTACTGAGGATAGCAGAGGAGAGAGTTAGGAACCTGACACCACCTACCTCCAGATTTCCTTTATGGAAGAGGGAAGAATTCCTATTTAGTTTAAAACACTGTTATCTTTGGTTTTTCTGGGGGTTTTTTGTAGCAGAACCTGATCTTAATAGAGTAGAAAACAAATATATGAACCCAAAAATGACCTAAAGTGGTAGCAAAAGCTCTTCAGTAGAAGAATTTCTAGCAGTTAAGGTTGCTGGAAGTGGGAAGAAGTTATCAAGAAACACTGGGGGAAAGTGTGGTCCTCTCAGAAGAATTATTAACAACAAAGAGACTTTTATCAAGAGAGGGGATGATAAGCACCTATAAAAGACTATGAGTAAGTGACAATATAAATTTACCTTAAAAGCAGTACAGAAATTTCTCACTTAAACAGTTACTGATAGTTTCGTTAAATTATGGCATAATTATGGCCACTGAATTAAATCATTAAAGGAGAACAAATTAAAGAGAGGTATGAAAGTGAGAGCAGATACTGAGTTTGTATTCTTCCTGGTTGTGGTGGACTTTAATCCTTAAATATCTGTGTCCTGAAAAGATGTGTTCTCATTTAAAAAGCATCTTCTTTTATTCCATATATGCTTTAAAATATTTATTGAGCAGAAAAAAAAGGAAGGGTGGTAAAAAGATGACACAGATGTTGATTGAACAGTTTTCTTCCAAGTTCTGGTGGACTTCGGACTTTAAATGTCTGTTTGGAAAAAAAAAAAAGCTCTCATTTTAAAGGTATCTCCCTTTATTCTGAATCTTCATACACACACACACACACACACACACACACACACACACACACACATATATATTACGTATGTGTATATATATATAAAATATCTGTATATATTATATATAAAGCATTTTTAAAATACACTTAGCTAATCATAGATTACAATTAACATGTTCTTTAACAATATTGATAACTGATTAGAAAGAATTATGAATAATGTTGAAATAAATCATTTCACCATAAATATAGCTATCAAATAGCTTTTGAAATGAGCTGATGTATAGACATTTTAGAAGGCTCATTTCTGTACGTTTTTCTGTACTACATTTTTCTGTAGTACAAGTTGTGCTATTTCCCCAAATACATAGTAAATACCATAGATATTAATGATTTGAAATTACATTTGTAATAAACACAGATTTCAATTTATTCAATATTCTTATTTCCTTAAACAAAAGAAAAAAAATAATAAAGTTACGTACGTGGCTGGAACTTCAATTCTCCACCAGGCCCTGATGGAGGAATTTCTTGTTGTAATCTTTTTTGTTCCATCTGCTGTACAACCTAGTGTATGGAAAAAGAATGTCTTAAAAGTAAGTATTCTTTTATTTTCTCATGACCTTTGACAAACCACAACAAACTAATTGAAAATTGTTTTCCAAAATGAGATATTCAAACTCTAAAATTTAGATTAATATTCAACAAAGCAGTTTTTAAAGTACTAAAATTTAAAATAATATAGCTAATAGGACATTGAAATATTATATTACAAAAACACATGCGTTTAGCAAAGCACCTAAAATTCCTTTTAATGCCACAATCATTTTATAAATACCACCTGATGATACTCCAGCTTCTGAGCCTCAAGTTGGTCATGCTGACGCTGTAGCTCTTCCTTTTGTTTCTGAAGTTCATCTGCCTTTTTCTTAAGTTCATTTTCTTGTAAAGAGATAAGATTTTCATATTCTTTCAGTTCTTCCTCTGTGAAGAGCTGTTGCTGATCCAATGTCTAAAAGAAAAAAAATGGACAAAAATGAGGAAAGAATAATCTTGGATGTCCAACAGGGTCTGATTCAGCTTGAAAATTCTATGATTAGCAAAGTATAAGAGAATCTATCATAATATAGCTTTCAGTAAGAAAGGGGAAATAAGAAAACATATTTATGTATTTATTTGAGCAAAAGGAAAAATCCAAGGCTAATGAAATTGATTACCTATAGAACAATGAAGAGAACTGGGTAGAAAGGATAGAGAAAATGCAGGAAAGGAAATCATATTTCTCTGAATACAACTTTTTCATATAGGTTTGATTTTTAGAAACTTGTCAGTGTTTGATACACTCAAGAAAAGAGAAGAAAGAAAATCCACAAGGACAGGAAAACCCAAACTGACTATAAACAAAAGAAAATAAATTAGACTTTTATTTTAAGTGAATAAACAGAAGGGGGGAAAAAGAGCTAATCAACAAACTTTGGGTCACAGTATTCAGACTACATGCTCAGGTTAAGAACAACAACAAAAACCTAAACAAGTAATAAATTCCTTTTTGCAGAGTTTAGCAATCTGAAACACTGTATACATCCTAGGATTGAGGAAGTAAGTGGAATAATATTGTGGAAAATAGGAGCCAGGTTTCATATGAAATATGGAAAGAGGAAGAGATAGGATGTTGTACTGGCACTGGACTGAAACTTAAGGAGGTATCAGTGTGAACTCACTAAGTTTGTGTTTTGTTTTGTTTTTTAAGGATTTTATTTATCTACTTGAGAGAGAGAGTGAGCGAGCATGAGTGGGGGAGGGGCAAGGGAGAAGGAGAAGCAGACTCCATGCTGAGCAGTGTGCCCCACACTGGGCTCTGTCCCAGGACCCTCTCCTCAGGTCATCCTGAGCCAAAGGCAAACGCCTAACCGACTGAGCCACCCAGGAGCCCCAATGAGTTCATCAAGTTTTATATATATTGGTACCTAAATATACCAAGATGAATATGAATGTAAGTGTATCTGTGTATGTGTATAATTCGTGCATATACAGAAACACATAATACAAATATAAATATATAATGTATATATATAAATACACACACGCGCGCACACACACACACACACACACACACATTTAGATGTTTTTTTAAATTACCCAACTCTATTATCTGACAAAGCCTAGAAACAAAGACTCTCTGGTAACAAGGAACACATCCAGTGCCCAGATCCTAGTCTGTGATAACGATCTCCACTAAAAGGGACCAGTGTTGCTCAGAAAAATGGCTGATCCCAGAGGTGGGATGGAGAAAGAACGAGATGAGCCTTGAACATCTTACTATGCTAAAAAGTAAGGAAGTCCTCAAAGAATGATAGGAAACATGCCAAAAGGATATAAAAGCCAGTTTGAAGGAACTCCCAGCCAAATCTGGGGCAATTTGGCTGGGAATTATTCGAAATAAATCATGATAGTAAGGATTCAAGCTTTACTGAATAAAGTAAGAAGCCATGAATCTACACTCAAATAAACGGGGATGGGAGAAGGGATAGCTTTTCCTTACTGTAGAAAGCCAATTGATAAATATGGAAGGAATGATGGTTAGAAAATCACCATTTGTCAATAGTCATTGTAATAATAGATTCTGGCAAGATTTATCAGTGAATGCTAAAATTAGTAGATAATGAATCTCAAAGTATGCCCTCAAAGACTTTTTTTTTAAACAGTGGTAATGGTAGTAATGCAATTCTTTTGGAAAATACTTCTACAAAATACATCAACTGCCCTAAAAAGATTCCCTTGGTCTTACTGGTACTACATTGAGAATCCATCCTATAAAATAACCTTAAACACATAAAAAGCATTATATAAAAATGTGTTTATAGCAGCACTATCTTTTTACAAATAAACAGTAAAAGAATGGGTATCTGTTCCTGAGAAAACAGTCAAGCACTTCCATAACTATTAAAGTAATGCTTAAAATTCTATTTGGAAATACTTTCGATATGATGTCGAGTTGTTTTTTTTTTTTTTAATGCTGACTTCTGATTCTGGCAGTATGGTGGGTTGGACAAGGTACTATTTAAATTACAAAAGAAAAAATAGGAAACATGATAGACACCATCTTAACCAAATAATCAAAATTAACGTTGTCAGTTATGAAAATAATCAGCAGCATATGCTTCATGATATGATGCACTTTGCATCACTTTGGTGGTATTTCTACCAAAAGCAGCAGTCCTAAAGAAACAGAAGACTGACTCAAACTGAGGGATATACTACAAAATTATTGGTCTATACTCTTTAGAAATATGGATGCCATGAGATACAAAGACTCAAGAACTGTTTCAGATTAAAGGAGATTAGGAACACATTACAACTAAATTCAGTATGATCCTGGATTTTCTTTTGTTATAAAGGACAGTATTAGGAAATTAACAAAAAATCTCGATAAAGTCTAGAGACTGGAGAGAGTTTTCTGTGTGTAGCTATCATAGATAATTTTACCATGATTATGCAAGATAAGTCCTTGTTTGCAAAAAAATACACACTCAAGTATTTAAGGTTAAAGCAGCACTGTGTGCAAGTAACTTTCAAAAACATGATGTATGTTATATATAAATACATACACACATAGATTAAAAATAGAGAAAGAGATAAAGAGAGAGAATAACTGTAGTAAAATGGGAAATCTAGGGGAAGGGTATTCAGGAATTCCTTGTCTATTCTTATAACTCTTTTGTAAATCTAAAATTATGTTAAAATGAAAAAAAAGTGTGTAATTAGCTATTGATCTAGTTCACCAGAAGCAATAAATGGAATGAATGTTCAAATATCTTAGCATTCTTCTTCTTCTTCACCAAAGTCCAGAAATATTACAAATGTCAGAAAAAAAACAGGACCAAAAAAAAAGCTGATTTCTTTAATCTCAAACTACGCTGATAAACAGTCATCCTGGGACTATCCTTGATTCAGCACCCCAAGGAATTTTCACACCCCAGGAAACTCCTCAGCACAGGCTGTACCAGAACAGTTGGTCACCCTATCTCAAACTATTTTCTGGACAAATGGATCCACAGATTAAAAATCTAATTGAGGGGCGCCTGGGTGGTTCAGTGAGTTAAAGCCTCTGCTTTCAGCTCAGGTCATAGTCCCAGGGTCCTGGGATCAAGCAGGGAGCCTGCTTCCCTCTCTCTCTGCCTGCCTCTCTGCCTACTTGTGATCTCTGTCTGTCAAATAAATAAAATCTTTAAAAAAAAAAAATCTAATTGAAATAGTAATCTTGGGGTGCCTTGGGGGCTCAGTGGGTTAAAGCCTCTGCCTTCGGCTCAGGTCATGATCCCAGGGTCCTGGGATCAACCCCGCATCAGGCTCCCTGCTCAGCGGGAAGTCCTGCTTCCTCCCCCACCCTCTGCTTCCCTCTCTGCCTAGTTGTGATCACTGTCTGTCAAATAAATAAATAAAATCTTTAAAAAAAAAAAAGAAAAAGAAATAGTAATCTTTATATTTTGTATAGAAAATGACAACTTTTTTTTCAAACTCTTCTGGTTGCTACCTCTCAACTATTCTCTTTAAAATGTGCATGCACAAAAAAAAAATGTGTATTCACAGTAAACTATGGAATATATTGGTATGCCTTTCTGGAGCAATTCAACAAAATATATTTAGAAACTAAAAATGGTCATAAACCTTGAGAATAGTTCTATTCTTAGGAATTAATCCCAAGGAAATTATTATAGATGCCCAAAGATGTATGAATAAGTACAGAGTTGTCATAGTGTTAATTACTACAGTAAAAAAATTGGAATTGACCCAAATGGCTAAATCTGTTCCAATGGTTATATAAATTATGCTATAATCACACAACTGCATGTTAAGGAATCACTTCTAAATTCTGTTTTTTAAAGAATGGCATCAGGAAATACTGCTAACATTAAAAAACACAGAATTTCTCAAACATACAAAGACATTCATACAGTATGATGCCATTAGACTATAAAGACAGGATGGGGTGCCTGGGTGGCTCAGTCGGTTAAGCCTGACTTCCACTCAGGTCATCATGGTCTTAGGGTCCTGGGATTGAGTTGCATGGACTCCAAGCTCAGCAGGGAGTCTGCTTGTCCCTCAGCCTCTACCTCTGCCCCTCCTACTGCTTGTGCTCTCTCTCAAATAAACACATAAAATCTTTAAAAATATACATAGAGAGATAGGAGTTTATGTGTACATGTAAATTAAAAATGGGACAGGGGTGCCTGGGTGATTAAGTCAGTTGAGGACCCGGCTCTTGATTTTGGCTCAGGTTATGATCTCAGGGTGGCAAAATCAAGCCCTACATCAGACTCCACACTGGGTATGGAGCCTGCTCAAGATTCTCTCCCTCTCCTTCAGCTCCTCCCCCTCATTTGCTCTCTCTCTCTCTCTCAAAGATTAATTAATTAATTAAAGTAAAATAAAATAAAAATGGGACAGTACACTATATATTGTGTGCTATACATGCATACACTAAAGATACAAACAATTCCAAATCGGCATAACACAATGCATAAATTAAGTATCTTCCTCTGAAAGGTAGAATTATAGGTAACTTCTAATTTATTCTTTCAATGTATCTATATTTCTAATTTTTAAGAATGAACACTATTTTACATTTAGAAAAAGTAAAATTTTAAAAAGACTGCTAGTTATATGTAACATGATTACAAATAAGAGGTCAATTGCCACAAGTTTTTCAAAAAATCACATTCATTATTTTATAGTGACATTTTACCTAAAAGCCAAGACAGTAAGGCTCTACATGCAAACATAATGGAAAATAAAAGTTAAAAATAGAATGAACTGCTGTAGAATTTCTTGAATCATACATCCCATTTCAAGTAGGTTTTATTACCTCCCAGCTATCTGGCTCCAAGAATTCCTTTTTTTCTGTAGCTTTCAAAAACTCGTCCAGAGTCACTAATCGGTCTTTGTTAGCATCAACCTGGTTAAAAAAAAAAAAAGTATATATAAAATAAAATAACTCTCCTATCACTAGAAATTGTCTTCTAATAGTTGCTACTACACAACTAATTCTGATTAGAATCAGAATATAGATATTGCTATCTTCTGTATTATTCAGATTTGAAAATACAGTGAGATTCTATACACCTGATACTCAAAGATCATCATGCTTGAGTCTGCTGATCTGACTTGGCTAGACTATTATGGTCTTCCTCCCTCACCACACCATGTAAAATCCCAAGAAAAATAACCTTTCCAGACAGAGGACTGTTTGAGCCAAGAGTAAAAGAGTTTACATTAACATTATTTCAATATTTTTTCTTTAAAAAAACTAACTAAATCAAAATTAATGTTAACAACCGCTCCCAATCCTCTTCAATGGCTCCTATAGCCATTCAGTTGCAAAAGTGAACTCCATAACGGCCAGAGAAGTTCATTTGACACGTGGGATGCCAGCAGTCAACAGAAATCCCAATTCATCACCAATAGCTCAAACATCAGGTGAAAATCACAGAAACAAAACAGTGGGCTTTAGCTACCGGCCTCCAAAGTCTATGACCAAAGTTCTCAGCTTAATAATGTGAACAAGAAATAAATAAGTTGTTATAAACCATTATGGTATTGGATTTTTTGGATTTTCTTAATAAAAACACAGACTTTTAAAATATCAAATATTAGGGGTGCCTGGGTGGCTCAGTCGTTAAGCGTCTGCCTTCGGCTCAGGTCATGATCCCAGGGTCCTGGGATTGAGCCCAGCATCGGGCTCCCTGCTCAGTGGGAAGCCTGCTTCTCCCTCTGCTTCTGTTCCCTCTCTGATTGTGTGTCTCTCTCTATCAAATAAATAAATAAAATCTTTAAAAAATAATAAAATAAAATATCAAGTATTAGACTACCTTATCTTTTACTTCTAAAGGACATGCAACAGCATATTAATCTCCTAAATAAAAACCTTTTAAATTTTAAAATATTTTAAAGTAGTTACAAAATAACTTTATTTATACTAAGGAAGTCTACCAAATATTCTGGGTCAAAAAATGCAAAATTCAATTAAATAGCTACTCTGTGTATTTATTTTCAACTTTATGGTAAGATTTATTACAAGGACTTGAATATCCATTGAAATAACATACAATCCTAAAAATTTTAAAACATACCTCATTCATTACATGTTCCCTCATTCTAAGCCGTTCCTCCTCCATTTCTACCATATCATCCTCCTCATTTTTGGGGTCATATACTTTCTCCAACTAAAAAGAAAAGTTTAAAACCAACATAAAAGGCAGGAAAATAATGGAAAAAAAGAGAGCAAAAACACTGAACACTCAAATGAACTCATTTACCTCTTTAGTAAATAGGGCTTCTAATTCTTGTTCATCCAGGAAGCCATCATTATTGACATCTGAAGTTTAAAAAGTCACAAATGCAAAAATTGATTTTAATGCCTTCAAAAATCAATAATTAAAATACAACTCTTCACAACTGGCTTGCAGAAGTGGTACTAACATGAACCAGCCATACGCTACAGAGAATATTTCCTCCTTTTTTATGAAGCCTCAGATCAGTCCAACAGATAACAATTTACTACTAATTTATAATTCATAGTTTTTTTAGACAAATATATCTTAACCAGTTTTTTCAAAAATATAAAGTGAAACAGTATGCTATAGGAAAAAAAGTAAATTTTAATATTACAGCATAAAGCGTGTTAGATATAACCTAGCTAGTCACAGAAGTACCTTCACATTTACAGAGAACCTTACAGTAAGTCGTAGCGAGTCAACAGTTAAAGCAGGTAAAAGACACAGCTACTGACTCAAAGTACTTTATGCTGCAGGTCAGCAAAAAAGACTATTCTATTATCCTAGAGAAAAATTCTAAACATTTACTGTCAATAGGACTCGATATTAGACCTTGGCAAAAATCAGTTAAGAATAAAGCAACTATAATCTCTCAAACAGCAGACATAAATATTAATATTTGTATTAAATGTGTTACCATGTAATTTGAAAAATGTCTTGGGGTCAAAGTCATTAGGATCCAATCCATCAGTCTCTTCCCATACCTCTTTTAGTTGATCTTTGCTTCCCTGTGAATCAATTTTTTAAAAATGCTCAAAACAAAATATAATCTATGTATACAGACTGAAAATAAAACACAAATTTGAGAAATGGTGCAGAATTAAGAATCTAAAGTACTAATAACTTATGATAAAATTCTACTGTCTGATACAAAGAAGTAGCTACATCTAATTACAGTTTCTTAAAGTCATAATTCTTACTGGATGATTAATTTTGGGATGATTTTCATGCTTTTTCCTCATTTCTTCAAATTTAGATTCTTCTTCTTTTCTCTTTTCTTCATTCAGTGTTTTTAAATATTCTCTCCTTTCATGTTCCTTCATCATTTCATATTTTTTAAATTCTTCATGTCGAGTCTTATCATAGTGTTCCAGATCACTTGTGGCCTATAATGTAATATTTAAACTAAATTACAAGGAGTATTTGAAAATATAAATAAGGGCTTTCCTGCATACAGCATATTCTAACAGAAGGTAGTATAGAAGGTCTGGAAAACATTGGACTCCTCTTTTAAATTCTGCCATTTTATTTTAATCATTATTATTATCAGCATGTAGGCATTAAAAGAAACTCATAGTTCAAAGCAAGCCTCAACTTTAGAAAGCTCCTCATAAGTAAATAATATATAAATTGATTTTTAAAAAAAGGAAGGGTTGGGACGCCTGGGTGGCTCAGTCAGTTAAGCCACTGCCTTTGGCTCAGGTCATGATCCCAGGATCCTGGGATCGAGTCCCACATCAGGCTCCTTGCTCAGCAGGGAGCCTGCTTCTCTCTGCCTCTGCATGCCACTCTGCCTGCTTGTGCACTCTCTCTCTTTCTCTGACAAATAAATAAATAAATAAGATTTAAAAAAAAGGGGGGGGGAGGAGGGGACTGTATCAAATCTATACAGTATAGAAAACTAGAAAGGTTTCTAACTACATAACTAAACTCTTAGCAAGGCTACAACATCCGTTTCGGTAATTCCATACAGTACAACATGAGAAGGCCACAAACTCTTACCAAAAACCCAGAACCTAGGTATATTTCAGAATTTTCTAGATTTCAGAAAGAGAATATGGCATTTATGCTGTATTATGTATTCCTTGCAAAGTCTGTTATCAAACAGATTAGTACTTCCTCAGCAAAGTCTGGGAATATTCACATTATGTAGACTAAATAAAAACTACAAATATCCTTACTATAATTGAAGCCAGATTTCAGCTTTTGTAGTGCTTTGGGTTTTGGAATTGTGGGCAAGGGGTTACAGATTGTTAGGTCTGTATTACTATCTGTAGTAATAAAGGTTAAACTATCTCCCTTTAAAAATACTCTTGAGAGTATCTAAAAGTCATATTGCCACTTCATTGAATTGACTTATCAAATGACAAAAACCTCAAAGACACAACAATGACAACATTTTCTGGAATTATTCCCACCGCTTTGATGAGCATATCTAAATCTGTAGATTCAAACTTGTCAGGGTTCAGGTGGTTTAGGTGATCAAATTGTTTTAGAAGAGCGTGGTGGTCTATGCCTGTATCTGAAAGAAAATGAGAAAACTGTAAATGATAAAGTACTGAAAGCTAGAAACATTAATATAAATGGTACATAAGAATAAGCATTTATATTTATTCCTACAGGATTTTGTAAGAATATTCAAAATTTTAGATTAAGAATTCATATTTTCTTTTAGAATATTGTACATATTGTTATTCTAGGCAAAAGTAATGTCCTTGAATCTAGAAAGAAATACAACATAATATGTACACTTCAATATTATTCTACTATTCTATATATTTCTAGAAAGGCTAGTTGACTATCAGTATAATAGTAAAAACTTTTTTATTATTGTAAAACTACCACATTTCCTACTTTTAATTAGATAAACTCTAATATACTGCCCTCATCAAAGATCTAAGTAGAGGGGTGCCTGACTGGCTCATTCAGCTAAGCTACTGAATCTTGGTTTAGGCTCAGGTCGCGATTTCCTGGGTGATGGGATTGAGCCCCACATCGATGAGCATGTCGGGGCTCTGCACTCAGTGAGGAGTCTGCTTGAGATTCTCTCCTTCTGCTCCTCCCCCAACTCATGCTCTCACTCTCTCACAAATAAATAAATCTTAAAAAAAAAAAAAAACTAAGTAGAATTTCTTTTTTTTCCCCCAGTATTTTATTTTTAAGCAATCTCTATATCCAATGTGGGGTTCAAACTCACAACCCCCAGATCAAGAGTCCCATGCTCTTCCAACTGAGCCAGACAGCTGCCCCCTAAATAGAATTTTTTTTTAATTGCTCTAAAATTTGTATGAAGGAATTTTTTGTATTCTGCTCCAATGAATCCTTTATGGAACAATAAAAGTCTAATTCAGGTAAATTCATTTGGATTAGGACTTATTTTTTTTAAAGATTTTATATATTTATTTGTCAGGGAGAGAGAGAGAGAGCGTGCGTACAAGCAGGGGGAACAGCAGCCAGAGGGAGAAGCAGGCTCTCTGCTGAGCAGGGAGCCCAATGCAGGACTCAATCCCAGAACTGGGAACATGACCTGAGCAGAAGGCAGACATTAACTGACTGAGCCACCCAGGCGTCCCAAGATTAGGACTTTTTTTTTTTTTAAGATTTTATTTATTTATTTGACAGACAGAGATCATAAGTAGGCAGAGAGGCAGGCAGAGAGAGAGAGAAGGAAGCAGGCTCCCTGCCAAGCAGAGAGCCCGATGTGGGACTCGATCCCAAGGTGGGACTCGATCCCAAGACCCTGAGATCGTGACCTGAGCCGAAGGCAGAGGCTTAACCCACTGAGCCACCCAGGCGCCCTAGGACTTATTTTTAAAGAAATATCAATTGTTTTTCTTGTGAATAATTTTTTTAAAACAAGCTACAGTGCTACAGTTTGGGGCACATGGCAGGTTCAATTGGTTAAGCACTGACTTTTTTTTTTTTTATATTTTATTCATTTATTTGAGAGAGAGAGTGCATGAACAGGAAGAGGGATAGAGAGACCCAGCAGACTCCTCACTGAGCAGGGAGCCCAACAACACGGGGCTCACTATGGAGCCAAAGGCAGCAGCACTTAACCTACTGGAGCCACCCAGGTGCCCCTCAGGTCTTGACCCCAGGGTTGTGAGTTAAAACCCCACTTTTGACTCCACGCTGGGCATGGAGCCTATTTAAAAACAAAACAAAACAAAAACAAAAAAATAGCCAAACAAACAGAAAACAAGCTACAGTTTACTATAGTTGAATGGGTAAAGTGAATCTAGACTATTTCAGTTGGATTATAGAATTGAGCAAAATAGGCACATGTGTTGATTTGTTAAAAGTCAGAGTTCTCACTTAGGAAAAAGGAATGTACAAATAGGGAATCGTGGAAGGCAAGAAAGAAATCTCTGACTCGGCATCAGGGAACTACAAATCAAAACCACAAAGAGATACCACCTCACATCAGTCAGAATGACCAAAAATAACAAGTCAGGAAATGACAGATATTGGCGAAGTGGGGGAAAGAGGAACCCTCCTACACTGCTGGTAGGAATGCAAGCTGCTGCAGCCACTTATTTCCACATACTGGTAAACAGTACGGACGGTCCTCAAAAAGTTGAAAATAGAGCTACCGTATGACCCAGCAATTGCACTACTGGGTATTTACCCTAAAGATACAAATGGAGTGATCCGAAGGGGCACATGTACCCCAATGTTTATAGCAGCAATGTCCACAATAGCCAAACTATGGAAAGAGCCCAAATGTCTATCAACAGATGAACAGACAAAGAAGACGTGGATGGAAAACTACTCAGCCATCAAAAAAATGAAATCTTGCCACTTACAGTGACGTGGATGGAACTAGAAGGTATTATGCTAAGCAAACTAAGTCAATGAGGGAAAGAAACTTACCATAGATCTCACTTATATGTGGAATTTAAGAAACAAAACAGAGGATCATAGGGGACAAGAGGAAAAAATAAAACAAGATG
Source organism: Martes martes (assembly GCF_963455335.1). Lineage (NCBI taxonomy): Eukaryota > Metazoa > Chordata > Mammalia > Carnivora > Mustelidae > Martes > Martes martes. The sequence goes on from NC_137898.1 coordinate 44,125,111, forward strand.
AAATCAAAGAGGGAAACAGGGGTGCCTGGGTTAAGCATCTGCCTCCAGCTCAGGTCATGATCCTGGGGTCCCCTGCTCAGGAGGAAATCTGCTTTTCCCACTGCCTCTGCCCTTCCCCCATGCTGTGCTTCTCTTTCTCCCTCTCGTTCTCTCAAATGAATAAATAAAATCTTTAAAAAAAGAAAAAAATATATTCCAGAAGAAATGAGCACACCTAACGCCAGCCTTTGGTCTGTAATATCATTTCCCACTAAAAAGAACCAGGAATCCTCAGAGAAATGACTCATTCCAGGCCTGAGGCAGGATAGGTACAAGATGAGCCCAGAACATTTTGTTATACTAGAAAGTGAGAAACTGCTTAATGTAGTTAAATTAAGATTTCACTGAATTCTTTCAATGGCACTATACAAATTTTACTTATGAAGAAAAGATTTGTCCTAAGACCCAGGCCTAAAGGATACGACCAAACAGTGAAGCACATGAAAAGATATTTAACCTCACCCCAAACAGGAGAAATACATGTTAAAACTACGCTATTATACTATCTAACAGAATGGTCAAACTCTTAAAATTTGAAGATACATACTATTAACAGGATGTAAGAAATTACAAGAGTATGTACTGATACAAGGTCTGTGCAGGTGGCAATATCTATCAAAATTACAAATACATAACAGATATGGAGTGATATATGTACAAGAGTGTTCGCTAGAAATAACCCAAAAAGCCATCACCAGTAGCCCTAGTTAAATAAATTATGGCATATCGATATAATGGACATCTGTGCAGTTGCAAAAGAAACTTTTTTTAAAAATGAAGATGGTCTCTATGTACTAATACAGAATGACCTCCAAATAGGTTGTTAAAAGAAAAATACAAAGCACCAAATGTGTTTTACATGGTGCCTTTTGCATAAGAAGAGAGGAAAAATAAGGATTTTTATTTGTATTTGCTTATATAAGAATGAAGAAATCGAAGGATCATGTTTGGGGCAGTGGGAACTTACAGGGTACAAAAATATCAGAGCACTTTTGCTATATGTCTTCTATAGTTTCTAGTTTTCACCCATGTGAATGTATTACTTACTTTAACAACTACACCCCCCCCAAAAAAGGACCCTTTAAGTCTTTCTTCCAATTATTAGAAATTTCAATTCATAAATTCTGAATCAGTGAGAAAACACTCATAAGCTTTCTAAGCATCAGTTTTCTTTAGATAATGAAATTCAGCACCTATTTGGAATAAAGAAAATATTGCCAAGATTGAAGGGATGGAAGTTGTCTAACAGGAAAGTAATCTCAAAATACCTTAGGTCCAGCTTTAAGGATGGAATGTCCTTCTATGTCTGACCACCTGAAGTAGGAGGGTATGAGCTCAGTTTACCTCTCATTGATATCCTTAATCTCAGGATAAGGAGTATTTTGTGTTTTGTTGTTGTTGTTGTTGTTATTGTTTTGGACAGAGAGAGAGAGAAAGCACAAGCAGGCAGAGTAGCAGCCAGAGGGAAAGAGAGAAGCAGGCTCCCTGCTGAGTAAGGAGCCTGACATGGGGCTCCATCCAAGGACCCTGGGATCATGACCTGAGCCCAAGGCAGTTGCTTAACCAACTGAGCCACCCAGGTGCCCCTGGTATTTGTTTTCTATGTCTATTCACCAGCAGGGAGTTTAATGCTCTATACAAGCATTTGTCCAATACGATCCACTGACCAGAGTCACACATTTAAATGCATCTTACAGGGGTGCCTGGGTGGCTCAGCAGGTTAATTCTCTGCCTTCGGCTCAGGTCATGGTCTCAGGGTCCTGGGATGGAGCCCTACATCAGGCTTTCTGCTCAGCAGGGAACCTGCTTCCCCCTCCTCCTCTGCCTGCCTCTCTGTCTACTTGTGATCACTCTCTCTCTCTGTGTCCAATAAATAAATAAAATCTTTAAAAATAAATAAGTAAAAATAAAATAAAATGCATCTTACTCACCCCCAGAATCAGAAATTCTAGAGATAAGATCAAGTAAACCGCATTTTTAACTAGCTCCCCAGGTGATTCTTTTGTGATATAAAGTTTAGCAGGAGTAAATGTTCAGGTGTTTATTAAGGCCAATGAACCACCCGGATAACCAGCCTATGGGGACATGTCACAAAGACAGAGAAGCCAGGTTGAAGGATCTCCCACTTGTCAAATCTAACCTCTTGATTTTCTTTCATAACTAGAAAGGCCACTCCAACTTAATAAAGAACTTGATCAACTTGTCATCTAGTGTTTTTTGGTATTATTTTCTTTTTCTTTTTCTTTTTTTTTTTTTTAAGATTTTATTTATTTGACAGACAGAGCCACAAGCAGGCAGAGAGGCAGGCAGAGAGAGAGGAGGAAGCAGGCCTCCTGCTGAGCAGAGAGACTGATGCGGGGCTCCATCCCAGGACCCTGGGATCATGACCTGAGCCAAAGGCAGAGGCTTTAACCTACTGAGCCACCCAGGCGCCCCTTGGTATTATTTTCTACACTGATATCTTTGATTCATTTGTACTTATTCTGATACAAATGAGAGAGAGATCTAACTGTACCTTTTCCAAATGGCTACCCAATTGTATCAACATTATTCTCTTTAAAAATCTATCTTGATCCCACTAATAATGACATATCACCTTTAATTCAAACTGAATTCTAAATGTATTTACTTTTACTTCTGGTATTTCTATTCAGTTCCACTGGTCTTTCTACTTATATGCCAAAACCATACAGTTCTCATGAGTGCGGCTTAGTGATAGGTTTTAATATCTAGCGTAACTATTTAGTCCTTCATTGTTCTTTTTCCAAGGTATGTAGCTTTTCTTGCTTGTTTCCTTTTTCATATGAACTTTAAAATTAACTTGTCTAGATTCAGGGGGAAAGTACATATTTTTTATTTGGATCATGCTAAATTTATAAATTAACCTAAGGAAAATTGACATGTTTATAATGTTGAATCTTTCTATCAAAAAGATGGTATGTCGGGGCGCCTGGGTGGCTCAGTGGGTTAAAGCCGCTGCCTTCGGCTCAGGTCATGATCCTGGCGTCCTGGGATCGAGCCCCGCATCGGGCTCTCTGCTCAGCAGGGAGCCTGCTTCCTCCCTTCTCTCTCCGCCTGCCTCTCTGCCTACTTGTGATCTGTCTGTCAAATAAATAAATAAAATCTTTAAAAAAAAAAAAAAAGAAACAAAAAGATGGTATGTCTTCTCATTTTTTTCAAGTCTACTTTTGCATCTTTCAGGAGTATTTTAAAGCTTTTGGTCTATAAGTCCAATTTCTTAATAGGTTTACTCTGGGTATTTTATCTTTGTTGGTATCTGTAAATGGAGTCTTTTCTTCCATTATATCTTGTAACTGGCTGTTGCATATGAAAAATACTGATTTCTATATATTAAATTTACCTTGCTGAATTTTCCTATTGTTTACATTATTTTTTAGTCAATTATTTTGAGATTTCCAAGTATAAAATCATATCACCTGCAAACAGAAATGGTTTTATCAGCTCCTTTACAATGACTTTACCTCCATTTTTTTTTCATTTATGTAATTGTTTTGGCTAGTACCTCCAATGCAATGCAAATTAGTGGACATCATCATCTTGTTCCTGATTTTAGTTAGAATACAAAATTGTATTTCCCCACTAAGTATGATGTGGCTGAGTTAGACATACCTGATCATGTTACAGAAGTATCTATTGATTACTGTTTTATTACTTTCCTAAAATTAAGGAGGGGTATTAAATTTTGTCAATTGCTCCTTTTCTATAGGTATGGAGACAGTTGTTTGATATAGGAGATTACTTTCTTATCTGTGGATATCTTCACGTTTCAAAAATTCTACTTCATAGCTATTTAATCTCCTCAAAGTCTAACATTTAAAGAATATAGGAGAATGAATAGGCAGAGCACAGAGGATTTTTAGGGCAGTGAAACTACTCTGCATGAAACTATAATGGTAGATACATATCATTATAGATTTGTCTGAACCCATGAATGTAAAACACCAAAAGTGAACTCTAATGTTAACTATGGACTTGGGTGATTATGATGTGTCAGTGTAGGTTCATCAATTGTAAAAATTTACCACTCTGGTGGATGATGCTAGTAATGAAGGAGGTTATTCGTGTTTGGGGGTATATGAGAAATCTCTGCATCTTTACTTCAATTTTGCTGTAAACCTTATATCGCTCTAAAAAAAAAAATCAAATCTTAATTTTATTTATTTATTTATTTTAGAGAGAGCGTCCTTGTGCATGAGCAGGGAGCAGGGTGGGGGTGGGGGAAGGGGCAGAAGGAGAAGGATAAATGATCTTGAGCAGACTCCGCACTGAGCTTGGAGCCCCATACAAGGAGGGCTCTATCTCACAACCCTGAGATCACAACTTGAGTCAAAACCAAGAGTTGGATGTTTAACTAACTGTGCCACCCAGGCACCCCAAATCTTAAATTTTTTTAAAGATTATTTATCTATGTATTTCACAGAGAGAGAGATCACAAGTACGCAGAGAGGCAGGCAGAGAGAGAGGGGGAAGCAGGCTCCCTGCCGAGTAGAGAGCCCGATGTGGGGCTCGATCCCAGGACCCTGAGATCATGACCAGAGCCAAAGGTAGAAGCTTAACCCACTGAGCCACCCAGGTGCCCCCAAATCTTAATTTTTTTTAAAGATTTTATTTATTTATTTGACAGACAGAGATCACAAGTAGCAGAGAGGCAGGCAGAGAGAGAGAGGGGGGGGGGAAGCAGGCTCCCTGCTGAGCAGAGAGTCCGATGCGGGGCTTGATCCCAGGACCCTGGGATCATGACCCGAGCCAAAGGCAGAGGCTTAACCCACTGAGCCACCCAGGTGTCCCCCAAATCTTAATTTTTAAAGATAGAAGTTTCAAAGATTTATCTATTCATGTGATGATTTATAGTATTAGATTTCCTAATACTGTCAGTCTTACATTCCTAAAATAAATCTACTTGCTATTTTGATATATAATAATTTTGGTTTTGGCATCAATAACATATTAAGAGTATGAAAGCTTGAGGCGCCTGGGTGGCTCAGTGGGTTAAAGCCTCTGCCTTTGGCTCAGGTCATGATTCCAGGGTCCTGGGATTGAGCCCCGCATCGGGCTCTCTGCTCAGCAGCGAGCCTGCTTCCCCCTCTCTCTGTGCCTGCCTCTCTGCCTACTTGTGATCTCTGTCTGTCAAATCAAAAAAAAAAAAAAAAAGAGTATAAAAGCTTTACTTCTTTTTCTATGCTCTGGAATAGTTTAAATAGCATTGACAATCTGTTCTTAAAAAAAAAAAAAAAAAGATTTATTTTTACTTGATAAAGAGAGGGAGCAGAGGGAGAGAGAAGGAAGAGAATCCCAAGCAGACTCCTCACTGAGTGTGGAGCCCAACATGGGGCTCGATCTCATAACCTTCAGATCATGACCTGAGCTGAAACAAAGAGGTAGACACTTAACCAACTGAGCCACCCAGGTGCCCCGAGAATCTGTTCTTTAATAGTTTAATAGAATTCCTTTTGACACTCTTTGGGCCTGGTGTGGTTTTCTTAGAGCATCTCTGACAAGTTTTCTATTTCATCTATGGAAATTGTTGTAATTAGATTTTCTCTCTTTTGGTTTCCTTTGACATTATTCTTCCTCCTTTAAGTCAGTGGCTTAATACATTACTTTTCGTTGACATAATAATTTAAGGCTAATCATTTTGACTTTTGAATGATATGAATATATTACCTATTTTAAAAACTAAATTTTAAAAATTAAGAGAAGACAAATCAATACTAACATTAAATTTTGACTAGAAGAACATGGTATGTGACAATATAAGCTGACCTGAACAACCATATGCTGAAACTTTCCTACTTTTTCTTTAGCACTTACCTTGAAGAGAATCCAATTTAGCTTTAATTAGCATTCTTAACCTTGCCACTTCTTGCCTTTTCAGTTCATCAAGTTTTGTCCTCACATGGTGACTTACTAAATCCAGTTCTTTGCTTAGCCTCCCACTCTGTTAAAATTAACAAGTTAGCTTTATTTATTACATTCCTTTTTTAGATCAGACACAATATATTAAAATGAAGTTTATGACAAAGTAGTGATAAATGCTTTTGGCTAATTTAGATAAATGTGATATTACAAAAAGCATTTCTTTTAAAAGATACTCAGTTTATAACTCTAAAAGCAAGATAGGTAAAAACTATATATTATGGAAAGAGCCTAAATGTCCATCAAGTGATCAATGGATAAAGGAGATGTGTATACATATACAATGGAATATTAGTCAACCATGAAAAATAATGAAATCTTGCCATTTGCAATGACATGGATGGAGCTAGAGTATTATACTAAGCAAAATAAGTCAGAGAAAGGCAAATACCACATGATTTCACTCATGTGGAACTGAAGAAAGAAAGTAGATGAATATGGCAGGGGAGAGAGGCAAACCATAAAACAGACTCTAAATTACAGAAAAACACACTGAGGGCCGCTGGAAGGGAGGTGGGCAGGGAGGATGGCCTAAACAGTGATGGGTATTAAGGAGGACACATATTGTGATGAGCACTGGGTGTTGTATCTAAATGATGAATCACAAAATTCTGTACCTGAAACTAATATTACACTGCATGTTAACTGGAATTTATAAAAATTTGGAGAAAGAAATTAAAAGATAAAAATAAAAACCATACAATTGAAAGCATAATTAAAGCACAAAGGAGAAACTCAAAAGTAATTGGAGTTGCAAAATGGTACAGCCACTTTGAAAAACAGTTTGGCAGTTCCTCAAAAAGTTAAACACAGAATTACCATATGACCCAGCAAATCCATTCTTAGGTATATACCTAAAGAATTGAAACATATGTTCACATAAAAACTTATACCTGAATGTTCATAGCAGCATTATTCATATTAGCATAAAAAGTAGAAATGACCAAATGTCTATCAGCTGATGAGCTGATAACCAAAATATGGAATATCCATAAAGTGAGATATTGTTCAGTCATAAAAGAAATGAATGTACTAATATAAGCTACAATATAATGAGCCTTGAAAAACATTATGCTTGGTCAAAGAAATCAGACACAAAAGACCACATATTATATAATTTCATTTATGTGGAATGTCCAAAATAGGCAAATCCATAGAGATAGAAAGTAGATCAATGGTTCCCAAGGGACAAGAAGAGGGGGGAAATGGGGAGAGATCGCTTAATGGGCACAGGGCTTCTTTTGCGGGGGAACAAAGTTGTTTAAAAGTAGATAGTGCTGATGGCCACCTGTAGATACACCACTGAATTATATGCTTTAAAAGCACAAGTTTTAAGGTATGTGAATTACATTTCAATAAAGTAATCTTAAAAAATAACTTGGCCACCTTAAACTTTAGTAATTACACATATAAACAACTTTACAAAATTAATCTTTTTCAGGTTGTCTCCTTTGATCACTTTTCTCATAGGTAAGTACATGTTCCAAAATTTAAGAAACAAAATAGCTAGTAGCTTACTTTTTCTTGTTTATAAATGCATTTGCAATCACAAACTGCAAATCTGACTAGCAATCAGGCAGACAAACATTTTAGGACTAAGTCCACAGGGCCCACTGCGGAAGATAAAGAAAAAACCCCCTACAAGGGAGACCAAGAAAGAATGTTCAGAGGTAAGAAGGAGAACTAGGAGAATTTGCTGTTATAGAAGCAAAAAAAGCAATTTACTCAATGAGATAGTGGTCATCATTGTTACATATAACAATGGTTCTCAAAATGTGGTCCCCAAGTAAAAGCATTAGCACCAAGAGCGAACTTTAGAAATGTAAGCTCTAGACTTACTGAATCACAAAGTCTATAGGTGGGGCCCAGGAATCTGTGTTTCAACCAGCCTAAAATCTGAAAACCACCAAGATGATAGAAAGGAGTCTAGTAAGAAGAGGAATAAAAAGTATCCACTGGGGGCACCTGGGTGTCTCAGTTGGTTAAGCCTCTGCCTTTGGCTCAGGTCATGATCCCAGGGTCCTCGGATCAAGCCCCACATCGGGCTCTCTGCTCATTGGGGAGCCTGCCTCCCCCCCCCCACCTACTTGTGATCTCACTGTCAAATAAATAAATAAAATCTTTTTAAAAAAGTATTCACTAGATTTGGCAATTAAGAAGTCACTGACATCCTTCATGAAAGTATATTCAGTGGAGTGATATGGGCAAAGCCATAATCTTTCCAGTCAGCAATATTTGGGAAGTGAAGAAATGTAGTATGATTCCCCTTTAAAAATACTTGGCTGAGGGGCATTTGGGTGGCTCAATCATTAAGCTTTTGCCTTCAGCTCAGGTCATGATCCCAGGGTCCCAGGATGGAGCCCCACATTGGGCTCCCTGCTCAGCTGGGAGCCTGCTTCTCCCTCTCCCTCTGCCTGCCACTCCCTCTGCTTGTGCTCTCTTCCTCTCTCTCTGTCAAAATAAACAAATAAAATCTTTAAAAAACCGAAAACAAAAACCTGACCAAAATACTTAGCTGAAAAGGTAAGGACAAATTCTAACTTGTTTCTGACAGTTTTTCCTAAGTCTTCCTGAGCTATGTATAATGATTCCTATTGTCCGTTTTAATTCTTATATCTTTTTCATTGAATAACTGTCTAACTTACTACATTTCATCTCCCCTTGACCCAGCAGGGAAGAGGAACTGATTGTGAAAGGCAGACAGTTATAAAAGTATTCCCATACCCCAGGATTATCTCTCTATTGTACTTCCTATTACCACCTTTTCTGTTAGTCACAAATAATGTTCTTTAAAAAAAAAAAAAAAAAGATTTACTTATTCATTTGAGAGAGAGAGAGAGAAAGTGAGAGGAGGGAAGGGGTTGGGAGAGAGGGAGAGAGAGAATTTCAAGCAGACTCCACACTGACCATGGAGTTCAACACACGGTTTAATTTGATGACCCTGAGATCATGACCTGAGTGGAAACCAAGAATTGGACATTTAACCCACTGAGCCACCCAGGCATCCTGCCATAAATAATGTTTTAATCCTAACTTAAGAAGATAAGAGACGCTGAAAGTTCTACATTAAATATTATTTACTCCAGGACATTAGTTCCATAGATCAAATTAATTCTTCAAAGGAAATATAAGATCACTTTCAAAATAACCCAGGGAAATTATTGGCATGATGCTATTGCCTCTATCAGGAAAAATGACTTCCCCATTGCTGAATTACGTGCCCATTCTCAGCATTTCCAAAATATATTATACCCCCATCATATTTTCATGCTAACAGACTTTTTTCTAGATATTACTTACTCAGAATAAGTAAGAGCCTCATCTTTGTATTCCTAGTATTTAACTCAGTGTCTGGGATGTTCTAATGTTTGTTAAATAATTATTTAATTACATTTACCTTTATTTCCTCTATGTCTGCTTTCTGGAGCTTTTCTCTGAAATGATTATCTGTTTCCAGCACATCAATCACTTGCTTAAGATATTCATCATAATAAAGTCCAGTATCCTTCAAATCAAGAAACAAACAATAATGTTTCTCAAAGCTTTTCCTTCCCTGCATCTAAAGATCTCAATCCTAAAAAAAAAAAAAAAAAAAAAGACTAGCAAAATGGCATTGAGACACATCTACTCTGGTAGCTGGGACAAAGTTAAAAAGTTGTATTTCTCAAATGAGGAATTTTATATCAGAACCAATATATGGTTTTATTTTTACATAAAGGTAAATATTCTATATGACTTAGATAATGAGGACTTAATTAATAATATTAGTTGGTTGATTTTACTCCACTGTCACCTGTCTCTCCTCACTGCTGTATCTCCTTTGAATATAATACAATGTTTTCTTGGCTAGTGAGCTCTCCATTGGAAATGTATTATGATTAATATTCTCCTGTGCATTATTTAATATATGAACTACATTAAATAAACAATGTCTAATATTAACAACATATGCTTATCCAATATTCTTTTACTGCTATTTCAGAAATAGTTCTTAATCTACAATTTTACAAGTAACAGATATTAGCAACATTTGGTTAAAATTCTTCCCACAAGATTATCTTTATCATTTCACTTACTGGTGGTTCTATCTTTGCGCTGTCCACAGGTTGAGTATTTTTTACTTTTGTCTTGTCTATGTCTATAGGCACAGCTTCAAGAGCAGTAAGTAGACAGGAAACCAAGAGAAAACAATATCGTAGTAAGATGGTCCTCCACATCATCTGAAATAAAGGTATTATTATAGTAAGGTCCCGAAAAGATGTCTTCAAACTATATACATACATTCCCAATGCCATGTTAATAATATATACCTAATCTCAAGAAATTTAATACAACAAAATAGTTCTAGAAAGAAGTTAAAAAATAGACTATAGCTTATCAAAATAATGCTTAAAACAGATCACTAAAGAAAATCAGGGGAAAAATGCTTTTCAACTAAAATTAAAAAGAAAACAAAATTTTATTTTTTTAAATTTTTTAAAGATTTTATTTATTTATTTGACAGAGAGAGGACAAGTAGAGGGAGTGGCGGAGAGGGAGAAGCAGACTCCCCACTAGCCCATCGTGGGGCTCGATCCCAGGACCCCAGGATCATGACCCCAGCCAAAGGCAGATGCCCAACCAACTGAGCCACCCAGGAGCCCCAGGAAACAAAATTCTAAAGTTTATACAGCTTATAGTATAAGAAAACATTTAGTTAATTATAAAAGTTTCAAATAAAAATGATAATAAGGGTCTCAAAAGCTTAAAAAATTAATAGCCCAAATTTAAGGAAAAGAGAAGGAAGAACTATATTTTTTCGATTAAAATACTAGAGAGCCAAAATTTTTCTAGATATATTTAATTTAGCTTCAACCTAATTTTGAAAATAAGTTGCTCTATAAATATAAGTTGATTAAAAGAGACTAGATAAAATATTTTTAGCCTTATAAACATTATTTTATCATAGTAGTCATTTGTTAAAATTCAGTCAATAATTTTTCAAATAAATAAATCAATAAAATATCAAGCTTGAAACAAGAGAGGACCAAGTATTGCTATTCCCAAAATATTATTCAGATTTTGTTTATTTAAACAGTTTCCACTCCATATGGATCTTTAGTAGCTGTGGAGGATCCACTATAAGAATTAGAATGAATAAAAATCTCATATTTAATTGATTTTATACACATAGACTCATGTTAGGGTCCAAGTCAAGAATATTGGTCTGGGGACGCCTGGGTGGCTCAGTTGGTTAAGCAGCTGCCTTCGGCTTGGGTCATGATCCCAGAGTCCTGGGATCGAGTCCCACATTGGGCTCCTTGCTCAGCGGGGAGCCTGCTTCTCCCTCTGCCTCTGCCTGCCTCTCTGTCTGCCTGTGCTCACTCTCTCTGACAAATAAATAAATAAAATCTTTAAAAAAAAAAAAAAAGAATATTGGTCTGACCAACAGAGTGAATATGCATTATTTAACTCAGAATCTCCCAAACTTAACTAACCATGGACTTTTTAAATTTAAGTCATATTTTTATCCATAGAACACAACTTGGAAAAGAGTATACTGCCTCATTTTTGCCACAACTCTACACAGCAGATAGGGCAGTGATCTGTTTTACAGGTGAAGAAAATTTGAATTAAAACAATTCACTCACAGAGCATGGTTTTGCATTACAAAATCACTAGAACTCATACTTTACTATTTCTAGTATATCAAATTTTTTAGCATCTCTATCGAGATATAATTCACATGCCATAAAATTCACCCATTTAAGGTACAGGGTTTGTCTATTCTGTAAAGCTGCTACTCAAAGTTTAGTTCTCAAACCTGAAGGATCAAATCACCTGGGAGCTTGATTCTCAGGCTGTACCCAAGACCTCTGAAATCAGAATCACTAGGGTGAGGTCCAGAACCTGTTTTAAGAAACCTTCCAGGTAGGGCGCCTGGGTGGCTCAGTTGGTTAAGCGACTGCCTTTGGCTCAGGTCATGCTCCTGGAGTCTCAGGACAGAGTCCTTCATCCGGCTCCCTGCTCATCAGGGATTCTGCTTCTCCTTCTGACAACCCACTCCCCCACCCCCCGCTTTCTCTCTCTCTCTCTCTCATTCTCTCAAATAAATAAATAAAATCTTTGAGGGGAAGAAAAAAAGAAATTTTCCAGGTAAACACACTATAGGCTGCTGAAGGGGAGGTGGTAGAGGGATGGGGTAACTGGATGCTGGACATTAAGGAGGGCACGTGATGTAATGAGCACTGGCTATTCTAGAAGGCTGATGAATCACTGACCTCTACCTCTGAAACCAATAATATGTTATATGTTAATTAACTGATTTTAAATTTTAAAAAGTTGGAAGGAAGGAAGGAAGGAAAGAACTTTCCAGGTATTTCCTACATACATATGCTCAAGTCCAAGATGCATTCTCCTCTAGGACACCTGTTCTTCCACAAGCTCATTGTGAGTATATGTTTTTCAGGATGAAATGTTTGGGAGATGATGGCGCATTGAAGCTAAATAAAGTTTTCATCATTGCAAGACTTTCAGAACTTGTGATGGGCTACTATGCATTATGAATCTTTAATAGAAGGATGATTTGTTTCTCCACAGAAAGTACATCTACCATGAATCAAGTCCTCTTCCCAGAATTATTTTTTATGACAACCAAAGTTTATTTCTCATTCATGCTTCACGCTCATTATAGGTATATATTTTATTTTTGGTTTTCATTTTTGAGAGATAATTCACATGCCACAAAGCTTATTCTTTGAAATTGTACAATTCAGAGGATAATCGTATATTCACAAGGTTATGCAATTATCACCACTAATTTTTTTAAAGTTGTTATGAATAGTTTTGTATTTTATTTGTTTAAAGACTTTTAGAGATGCATTATGACCTTATTTTTTTTTTATTTTATTTATTTATTTGACAGAGACACAGCGAGAGAGGGAATATAAGTAGGGGTAGTGGGAGAGAGAGAAGCGGACTCCCCGCTGAGCAAGGAGCCCGATGAGGGGCTCAATCCCAGAACCCTGGGATCATGACCTGAGCTGAAGGCAAATGCTTAACCACTGAGCCACCCAGGCGCCGCTAATTTTTTTAAACACTTTCATCACTCCAAAAAGAACTCTGTGCCCATTAACAGTCGCCCCGCTCATTCCCTTATTCTCACAACACCTAGCAACCATTAATCCACGTTCAGTCTGTATAGATTTGCCTACTGTGGACATTTCATATATATGGAATCATGTAAGATGGAGCCTTTTGTATCTGGCTTTTTTCATTTAGCACTGTATTTTCAAAGTCCAATCATGTTATAACATGAATCAGTACTTCATTCTTTTGTATAGCACTTGTATATACCACATTTTGTTTATCAATTCATCAGTTGATGGACATCTACTTTTTGGGGGTTGTTTCTACTTCTTTTGCTACTGTGAATATTTGTGTTCAAGTTATTGAGTTACTATGTTTTCAGTTCTTTCAGTTACATACCAAGGAGTGGAATGGCCAGGTCAATTTGGTGACTCCATGTTTAAGTTTTTGAGGAACTGCCAAACTATCTTCCATAGAACCATTTTACATTCCCACCAGCAATATATGAGTTCCAATTGCTCCACATCCTCACCAACATGTGTTATTGTCTTTTATATTACAGCCAACCTACTAGGTGTGAAGTGGTGTCTCATTTTGATTTTGATTTGCATTTCATTAGCTAATAATGTGAGGCATCTTTGTATATATTTATTAGCTATCTCTTTACCATTTTTTTAAGATTTTATTTATTTATTTGACAGAGAGAGACACAGCAAGAGAAGGAACACAAGCTGGGGGAGTGGAAGAGGGAGAAGCAGGCTTCCTGCTGAGCAGGGAGCCCAATGTGGGGCTTGATCCCAGGACCCTGGGATCATGACCTGAGCCAAAGGCAGATGCTTAACAACTGAGCCACCCAGGCGCCCCCTTCTACACAATTTCTAAAGTTTAATCAAGTCTCCACGGCACCTAACATGGTACACATATAATTGGAAAATGAGTAAGTGCTAACATTATTTGAATAGTCTTTCTATAAATGTGCATGCAGAAGATCAGCTGAGTGATACACCTCTGTAACTTCATTCTGCAGACCTCCTCAGAAACTGTGACTAGCCCTGGATATGGCTAACCCAGAGTTTAGAAGAATCTTTCATGTAGATTCCTCCCTTCCACCCATACTACCTCCAGCGTCCTATTCTCCTCCTTCTACCACTTAACACAACATACACAAGGGCAATTCATAAGCAGTTCTATCTTAGCAGTTGGCAGCTGTCACATTATTTTGAAATATGCTCTTTTTAAAAATACTGTCCACCTTTACTTCAATATACAATAGAAGCCTGAGATTAATAGAAGTAAAATATAGTTAATTGAATCTTGGAAGTGGAATCCCTTTTGCAATTTGTCTCTTCTCTCTCACTGTTCTGCCAGGTTTCCCATAAATGAGAAGGCAAGTCAAGAGAGGAATATGTTTGTACATATGAATGTGTGTGCGTGCCCACACATACCTCAGCATCTCAAAATGACTAAGTAACAAAAAGTATCTGGGTATCTACTCTAAAACATTAACTGAATTTATGGCTCATTAACTTTTAATTGGGACCCAGACTTATTACATAACAATAGAAACAATCAATTGAGTGTTTACAATGTACCAAACAGTATGCTACATTTTTTTCTATATTAAGTAATTAATGACTCTGTGAAATAACTATTATGATCACCAATTTAAAGTACAGGAAACTGAAAAATAATAAATAAATAAATAAATAAATAAAGTACAGGAAACTGAGACGTATCAGTTAAAAAACCTGATTGCGTTCACACAGGAGTAAGGCATACAGCCAAAAGTTTAGGCCTGGGAATGACTGACTCCAAACCTTATGACTGTTTTTAAGCAGTGGTTCTCAAAGTGTGATCCCTGGACCAGCAGCAGCAGCATCACCTGGGAGTTAGTTAGAAATGCAAATAATCAAGGCTTCCTCCAGACTTCTAAATTGGAGATTGGGGAGGGAGGGACATAATCTGTTTTAACAAGCCCTATAGGTGATTCTGATGCATGCTAACATTTGACAACATACTGCCTCTCTTTGCTCTATTATTCACAACCTCCTCTGCAAAGAGAGACAAAAAGAACACTTATCTGAAGAGTAAATTTAGATCCTCAAGGAACAGAGAAATGGATGTTCCATCTAAGAAGAGTAAGGCAAAATTTAGGTCTATATTCTAATTCCAACTGCACCACTAACTTCCTATGACATCATAGGTCAATTAACTTTCCCCACTTGTTTTCTTATTTTTAAAAATAATGGATTTTTTAAAGGGGAATTTAACTAGACCTCAGTATTCTTTAAGCTCTTAAATTCTATCACCAGTTTTTTTTGTTGTTGTTGTTGTTTTTGTTAAAGATCTTTTTCTGTTACAACAGAAATGATGGGGCACCTGGGTGGTTCAGTCGGTTAAGCATCTGCCTTCGGCTCAGGTCATGATCTCAGGGTCCTGGGATGGAGCCCAGAGTCAAACTCCTGCTTGTCCCTCTCCTTCTGCCCCTTCCACCCTTCCCCCAGCCAAACCTCCTGCTCTCTTGTGCTTGGGCTCTTCTCAAATTTAAAAAAAAAAAAAAAAAAAATTTAAAAAAAATGCTAATAAAATTGCTTGCACTCACACCAACTGTATGAAATGATTGAGTTACATGATTTATAAGTGTCTTTAAACTAAATATTGCTTATTCATCCAGTTTAAAATTATATCTGTAAAGCAAGTAGAAGATCTGGGTGCTGGGATACAAGGAATACAAAAATTAACTACCAAAGAAACTTCCTATCTACATGCAATAAAAATGAGGTAAAGCCAGAAACATTTCACTCTTTGGATACCAGGTCCCACTGATCAAGCTTACATCCTGTCTATGGGAGAAGAAAGTTCCTCCTTGATTTCAGGTTTAGAGATTGCCAGACTTGTATTTCACTTAAGTTGGATTTATTTTTACTTTTGCAGGAAGGAGATAATGAATTGTGGACTGCCATTTCAAAACCAAAAGCAGTTTAAATTTTTGATAATTTTAGAGGATAAAAGACTAAGAGTTCAAGGAGAAACTTGTTTGTTTTCAAATCAAATACAACAGAACTAAGAACAAATATAACCAGATGCAAAAAGAAACATACTATATGATTCTATTTATATCTAATGTCCAAAATAAGCAAATCCATAGAGAAAAAAAAAGTAGATTAATGGTTGATTAGGATTACTGGTGGGCAGAGGGGGGAAACGAGAAATGACTGCTAATGGGCATGACTTTCCTTTTTGGGGTTATAAAAATGTTCTAAAATTAGACAATAGTGATGGTTGTACAATCTTGTCAATATACTAAAAATTGTACGCTTTAAAAGTGTGAATTTTATGATATCTGAATCAAATTTCAATTTTTAAAACTAATGAAAAACAGCAAAAAATCTGAGACTATAAAAATATGAATGTAAGAAAAAGAACAAATATAATTTATAAACCATCATTATAATTTTTTTTAAGATTTTATTTATTTATTTGACAGACAGAGATCACAAGCAGGCAAAGAGGCAGGCAGAGAGAGGGGGAGGCAGGCTTCCTGCAAGCAGGGAGCCCGATACGGGGCTCGATCCCAGGACCCTGGGATTATGACCTGAGCTGAAGGCAGAGGCTTTAACCCACTGAGCCACCCAGGTGCCCCTATAAACCATCATTAACCTATAGAAGTATGGAAGTATAAACTAGCCATTTGCTTTTCATAATTATCCAATTTTTATACTCTTTTTTTTATTTTTTTAAGTGGGCATGGAGCCCAATGTTGGGCTTGAACTCATGACCCCAAGATCAATACCTGGGCTGAGATCAAGACTTATACACTTAACCAACTGAGCCACCCAGGTGCCCCTCCAATATTTATATATATTTTTTTAAGATTTTATTTATTTATTTGACAGAGAGATCACAAGTAGGCAGAGAGGCAGGCAGAGAGAGAGGGGGAAGCAGTCTCCCTGCTGAACAGAGAGCTCGATGTGGGGCTCGATCCCAGGACCCTGGGATCATGACTTGAGCCAAAGGCAGAGGTTTTAACCCACTGAGCCAGTCAGCATCCCTACTTATAGTCTTAATAATTTTTGTTTGCTTAATCTATCATTACTAGAAAGTAAGTAAAAATCTTATCGTATGATTTTGAATTTATCTGTTTTCCTTATAATTCTGTCAATTTTATTTAAAATTTTGAGGCTATGTTATTAAATGTACACAAATTTAAGATTTTCTGGCTTTTTGGTAGATTTAATCTTTTATACATTTGAGTCCCCTTTATCCATTTTGCCTTAAGGTCTACTCTACTTGAGAGTAATATAACTAAACTAGTTCTCATTTCTTTTTCTTTTTTTTTTTAATTTCAAATTAAGCTCTATTTTTTTTTCTGCTTAACATTGTTATTTTTTTAAACTTAAATTCAATTAACTAACCTATAGTATATTATTAGTTTCAGAGGTAGAGTTCAGTGATTCATCAGTTTTATACAATACCCAGTGCTCATTACATCACATTTCCTTTTTTTTTTTTTTAAGATTTTATTTATTTATTTGACAGACAGAGATCACAAGTAGGCAGAGAGGCAGGCAGAGAGAGAAGGGGAAACAGGCTTCCTGCCGAGCAGAGAGCCCGATGCGGGACTCGATCCCAGGACCCTGAGATCATGACCTGAGCTGAAGGCAGAGGCTTTAACCCACTGAGCCACCCAGGTGCCCCACATCACATTTCCTTTTGATTAGGTATGGAGATACACACACTTTTAATCTAGCTTAATGATCTCTGTCTTCTATCTGGAGTATTTTCTCCATTTATATTTAATCAAATTACTGATATTTTTTTTAAGCAATTCCAAAATGCACAATTTCCTAAGTTTAACATATCAGAAATCAAAGAGTGCTTTTCACTTAATGGGATATTAAAATTATTATTCACCAAGTGCAATAGCAACATAATCTTTACTGTCTGTACATGAAATTATAGCTATTCTCACTCCCATTTCTTAGGACTGAGTTTTTCCATTGTTGGTATTTCACAAATTAATCACCATTTTAAATGTCTTTGAAAGGAGTAAATTATGATTTGGCATGAAAACAAAGTTATTGTGTAAACATAGAAATGAAGCAGCTGATATTAGTGAAGCAAATATCTGATGCTAAAGGAATAACAGCAACTTAAGCTTTCTTGTAAAGAACAACAAAATGGGGACGCCTGGGTGGCTCAGTTGGTTAAGCAGCTGCCTTCGGCTCAGGTCATGATCCCAGCGTCCTGGGATCGAGTCCCACATTGGGCTCCTTGCTCGGTAGGGAGCCTGCTTCTCCCTCTGCCTCTGCCTGCCACTCTGTCTACTTGTGCTCACTCTCGCTTCTCTCTCTCTCTGACAAATAAATAAATTAAAAAAAAAAAAAAAAGAACAACAAAATGCTTTACCTAACTTTAGACAGTAAGACACCACAAGCAGAAAAACTCTGTTATACTTTGTTACTGAGATGCAATAAGGTTACCCTTGAGTAGCCAAACAACATAAATGAAGATAAAAGGACCTAACAATCCTCCAAGAATTTTTTTTAATTACATGGAATATGAAGCTGATTTGATAAATTCATGCATGGTTAAGACAAATGTCAATTTGTCAGAAACTTGCTACTCATACTGAACAGAAGCTACCTAACTTCCATGAAATTTGAGGAAAAAGCAAAGCTGAGTGAGTCAATAGGAAATGCTGGAGAACTTCTGATGCTCTTTTATATGCTTGGAAATGATACACCAGTGTTAAAGGTGCTAACAAAACTGATAGCCTGAGAATGGGTTAGAGAGTAGCATATCACTGTAACACTGGGCAAAGACACCTATGGCTGAAAGTTGCTGCCATATTAAATTTTAAACTACAAAATAATTTCTCCCAAAATGTTATTGTCTGCATAAAAGGGAGGGAGTGGGGTGATGCCTGAGCTAAAGGAAGGCTGGCTAAATCTGGTTTGAATGTCCAAGAGCCCTCCATAAGCTGCTAAGTGTATTAGTCTAGTTTCTGATACACTGTGAGGCCACATATTTGAATATTTAAAGAACAGGATGCTTGAAAAGTAACACAACCAGGTATTATTCTTGATGCCATGTCTAGACCACTGAAATCCTCAGTGATTCAAGTCAACAAACCACTGAAGAAGTGGTCAAGGAAAGAAGATATATCTGAAAACTTTCTATTGTCACCGTCAAGAAAGCACTGGTATCAAAGCTTGCCAAATGAGAGTCAGAGGCATAGAAGAAATTCCAGGCAAAGGGGCTTGAAAAATTTCGCAGAAGAAAATCACCCTCAGTCTCCATAGCACAAGGAAGAACAATGTGCAGAAAAACAAAGACGTTGACAAGTCTGAATCAAGAGTGTTTCAAAAGAATCAGACTATGAATGTGCAAAAGTCTGAGAAATACTTTAACCAATTTCATTATGTGTGCCCAAAGTGATGTGGGAAAAATTTCTCTATGTGAATCTAAAAATGCGCTTTCATGAACATAACATGAAGTTGTAAATGACAAAGCATAATGTCATAGTTTAATTGCCAGCATTTTTTTCTATATGATATGTACTAATATGTCTCAATATCAATGAAGTCTTGGGATTTTAATCTTGGGGATTTTTTTTAAGATTTTATTTATTTGACAGAGAGAGAGAGATCACAAGTAGACAGAGGCAGGCAGAGAGGGAAGAGAGAGAGGGAGAAGCAGGCTCCCTGCCGAGCAGAGAGCCTGATGTGGGACTCGATCCCAGGACCCTGAGACCACAACCTGAGCCAAAGGCAGAGGATTAACCCGCTGAGCCACCCAGGCGCCCCTTAATCTTGGGTCTTAAATTTACCAACTTCTTTCAGATTTTCTATTTATTCTGCCCCTTTAATATTTATTTCTTCTCCTTTCTTGCCTTTTTTTGTTTTTTATTAGTGGAAGATTTAAAAAATACTTTTTTCCTTCTAATAATTTCTAATCTTTTAGTATTTATTCCAGAAGTAATTAAGACAACTAAGTTACTGAAGCGTAGAGTTAATTAAAACATTTGCTTCTTTTTTAAAAATTATTTTCTTAATCCAGTATAATTAACATACCATGTTATATTAGTTTCAATAGAATATAGTGATTCAACGCTTCTCGGTATTACTCAGTGCTCATCATGATAAGTGTACTTTTAATCCTTTTCACCCATTTCACTCATCCCCTCCTCCCCCCCATCTCCCCTCTGGTAACCACTAGTTTGTCCTCTACATTTAAGAGTCTATTCGTCTTTTTTTTTTTTTTCTGTTAAAGCATTTACTTCTTAATACGGGTTCAAGAATATTAACTGTTGGGGCGCCTGGGTGGCTGAGTGGGTTAAAGCCTCTGCCTTCGGCTCAGGTCACGGTCTCAGGGTCCTGGGATCGAGCCCCACGTCGGGCTCTCTGCTCAGCAGGGAGCCTGCTTCCCCCTCTCTCTCTGCCTGCCTCTCTGCCTACTTGTGATCTCTCTCTCTGTCAAATAAATAAATAAAATCTTTTAAAAAAAAAGAATATTAACTGTTATCATAACAAAAGAAGTGGAAGATGTTCTAGCACATAAAGGTGAAAAGTAATGACACAAAAATGTCTTTAAGTAGCAAGTGTCAGATGTGTCAGATATATGTTTACAGATTTTCATAAACCCGATTGTATGCAAACATCCATACAAAATAAGGAGAGACAAGTATAAGGACCTGGCAATGGGAAGATGGGGAAGCTAACCTACTTTTCTTTCAATATGTGGTAAGAATGGCTTCCTTTATCACCTCCTTCTTCCATAAGAAGAAAAGAGATCCAAAGAAGACCCTGGGTGGAGCCACACTGAAACAGTAGGCTGATCTAATCAGGATATATGATAATTTACGCTCTAAGTCAAATGATCTAAATTTTGAATTAGGTGGTGATCTCAAGACTGCATGGAAAGCATCTCACCCAAGGGCATCAGAGCCTCAGGCAAAAATACAAAGCACAGTTCTGAAACCTCTTCTATCATTCAGTAGATAAAAAAATAGTTTCCCTAAATTTCCAAGTCCTAAAAGGAATTTATCTCTCTTCTCCGGTCTCCAAAAAACCAAAATTCCCACTCACACAGAGGTGGATTTTTTTTTAAAGATTTTTTATTTATTTATTTGACAGAGAGAGTGAGAGAGGGAACACAAGCAGGGGGAGTGGAAGAAGGAGAAGCAGGCTTCCTGCAGGGCTTGATTCCAGGACCCTGGGATCATGACCCCAGCAGAAGGCAGACACCCAACGACTAAACCACCCAGGCACGCCTGGAGGTAGATTTTTTTGTTTTAAAGGCTTTTCTCTTCTTTTGTTTTAATTTGCTGGTTATTTTAAAAGATTTTATTTATTTATTCGACAGACAGATCACAAGTAGGCAAGAGAGGCAGGCAGGGAGAGAGGTGGAAGCAGGCTCCCTGCTGAGCAGAGAGCCCAATGCGGGGCTCGATACCAGGACGCTGGGATCCTGACCCCAGCGGAAGACAGACGCTTTAACCCACTGAGCCACCCAGGCACCCCTGGAGGTAGATTTTTTAACTATTGATTCACACTAGTAGTTATCCAAATTAAGTTTACTTGGGGGGGGGGTGTTGAGTGAGGGTGAGGGGGTGTGTGTGTGTGTGTACACATGCGCACACGCACATGCACATGCGTGTCAGATAATTTCCTGTTTTTATCATTTATTTATATAAATTATATTTATATAAAATTAATTTATAATTTATAATTTCCTGTCAGATATGCTGTTAATGGTTAAAAAGAATAGTCACATGGGTAAGAGGGGTGAAGAATAAAGAAAACTGAGAGTAGCTTGTTTCTTCTTGTTTCTCTATTCCTCCTTCATCTACCTTTTTCTCCCTCTTTCAACCCTCCTCTTTTACTCTTCTTTATTTTAAACTGAAGTGTATTTTCTTCAATCTACTGTATACATTTATTAATTTAACAACTATTTATGAAGTATCCTCTATGTACCAGATATGTTGGGTACAAAGGTAAAAACAAGACATGGCCCCTAAGCTTGTCGACCTCCCAATCTACTGTAGAAGGTAGCCTATTAAATACACAATTGCAATTTGGTACTACCCAAAGCAATCTACACAATTAATGCAATCCCCATCAAAACACCACTAACATTTTTCACAGAGCTAGAATAAACAATCTTAAAATTTGTGTGGAACCACAAAAGACACCGAACAGCCAAAGCAATTCTGAAAAAGGAAAACAAAACCCGAGGCATCAGGATTCCAGATATCAAGTTACATTACAAAGCTGTAGTCATCAAGAAAGTATGGTAAGGGCACAAAAACAAACACATAAATCAATGGAACAGAATAGAGAAACCAGAAATGGACCCACAACTACATGGTCAACAAATCTTCGACAAAGCAGGAGAGACTACCCAATGGAAAAAAGACAAATGGTGTTGGGAAAACTGGACAGCAACACACAGAAGAATGAAACGGGACCCTTTCTTATACCATACACAAAAATAAATTCAAAATGGTTGAAAGACCTAAATGTGAGACAGGAAGCCATTAAAATCCTAGAGGAGAACACAAGCAGACATCTCTTTGACCTAGCCATGGCAACTTCTTACTAAACAATCACCACAGGCAAGGGAAACAAAAGTGAAAACAAACTACTGGGACTTCATCAAGCAAAGGGGAAAAAGGCACAGCAAAGGAAACAATCAACAAAACTAAAAGGCAGCCTATGAACTGGGAGAAGATATTTGCAAACAACATATCTGATAAAGGAAAAAAAAAAACCATTTCTGATAAAGGGTTAGTATCCAAAATCTACAAACAACTTATCAAACTCAACACCCAAAAAACAAATAATCCAGTTAAGAAATGGGCAGAAGACATGAACAGACACTTTTTCAAAAAGACATCCAGATGACTAATAGACACATGAAAAGATGCTCAACATCGGCATCAGGGAAATACAAATCAGTGCCATCTCATTGTCAGGATGGCTAAAATTAACAACACAAGAAATAACAGGTGTTGGTGAGGATGCAGAGAAAGGGGAACCTTTGGATTGAAGAGCTATATGTGAGACCTGAAACCATAAAATTTCTAGAAGAAAACAAAAGCAGTAATCTCTTTGACATCAGTTATAAAAACATCTTCCTACATATGTCTCCTTGGGCAATGGAAACAAAAGCAAAAATAAACTATTGGGACTGTAAGGGCCTATTAAGCCAGAGCGGCCCCACCCCAGTTGAACTGCCATTTTGCTGTTTATGCAGTAAAACTTAAATTGACCCTGCCCTCCCCACCAGGGGAACTTACTTAAAGGCAAGTCTGGGAAACCAGTCCCAGGTAACAAAGCCCAAATACAAGGGTGGGTCAGGTCAGGTGGAGATAACAGCCTGAACACAGGGATGAGTTGGGTCAGGTGGAGACATCCAATCAGTAAATCGTGCATACTGTCTCCCTAGTTACCAAGGAGTATGGGCCCTGCCCTTTGGGCACTTTTTGGGCGCCAATTCTGACCAAGGTGATAGGCTGATTCAAATATCTAATAGGGTAAATTGTAATTCAGTTGGTCACTTAGCCTGACTGTGTGTTACAATTTCATGCCACCTGTGTGTGGCCAGGCCCAACCGCATGGCCTTTGCCCTTAAAAGCTAGTCTGTGAGCAGAAAGGGTTCGCCCTCTCTGTAAGAGGTGCGGCCCCCAACATTCGGTTTGATTCTTGATGCTTGGCGCGAAATAAAGCTTTGCTTGACCTTCGCTTTGTATCAGTCTGGCTCCTTTAATCACGGGCCCATTACTGGGGACCTAACAGGGACTATACCAACAAAAATGCTGTCACAGAGGGAAGGAACCCATCAACAAAATAAAAGGACAATCTACTGAATGGGAGAAGGTATTTGCAAATGACATATCCAATGAGGAGTTAATACCCAAAATATGTAAAAACTTTTACAACTCAAGACCAAAATCATCATCATCATCATCATCATCACCCAATTTAAAAATAGGCAGAGGACCTCAGCAGATATTTTTCCAAAGAAGATATAGAAATAGCCAACAGACACATGAAAAGATGCTCAATATCACTGATCATCAGGGAAATGCAAATCAAAACAATGACATATCACCTCATGTCTGTCAGATTGGCTAAAATAAAAAACAAAGGAATAACAAGTGTTGACAAGGATGTGTAGAAAAAGGAACCCTCATGCTCTGTTGGTGGGAATGCAAGCTGGTATAGGCCCTGTGGATAACAGTATAGTGGTTTCTCAAAAAAATTAAAAACAGAAGTACCATATGATCCTATAATTCCACTGCTGGGTATCTATCCAAAGAACATGAAAACAGTAATTCAAAAAGATGCATGCACCCTTATGTTTACTGCAGTATTATTTATAACAGCTAAGATATGGAAGCCACCCAGCTGTCCATCCATGGATGAATGGATAAAGATGTGAGATATACACACCATGGAATATACACAGAATGGAATATTATTCAGCCATAGAAAGAATGAAATCTTGCCATTTGCAACAACATGGATAGATGTAGAGGGTATAATGCTAAGTGAAATAAGTCACCCAGAGAAAGACAAATACCTGTATGATTCCACCCATATGTGGAATTTAAGAAACAAAGCAAACAAAGAAAAAAGAGACAAACCCAGAAAGATCCTTCACTATAGAGAATAAACTGGTGGTTGCCAGAGGGGAGGTGGGTGGGAGGATGGGTAAAATGGGTGAAGAGGATTAAGAGTGCACTTATATGGACGAACACTGAGTAATACATAGAATTGTTGGATCCAGGGCGCTTGCGTGGCTCAGTGGGTTAAGCCTCTGCCTTCAGCTCAGGTCATGATCTCAGGGTCCTGGGATCGAGCCCCGCATCAGGCTCTCTGCTCAGCGGGGAGCCTGCTTTCCCCTCTCTCTCTGCCTGCCTCTCTGCCTACTTGTGATCTCTCTCTGGCAAATAAAGAAATAAAATCTTAAAAAAAAAAAAAAAAGAAAGTCAAAAGTGTGACTCATGTGACAATAATGAAATTGAATTTACCTTGAAATGGATTATACTTTGAACATAAATTTACTTCTTGATGACACCATTAGGATAACTCATCTCTGTCTTTTTAGTACCTTGTATAAGGCAAATGGCTCAATTAATGTAAGCTCTTTTTAACACATCCATAAATTGTACAAGAAACAGAAATTCTCATAAGTTTATGAGAAATTTTAAAAACTAACCAGACTTCTAAAGGAATTAGAAAAAGAAAAGAAAAGCACAAAGTTAGTAGAAGGAAGGAAATAAGATCAGAGCAGAAATAAATGAAATAGACACCACAAGGATTGGGGGTGAGATTAACAAACTAATAAACCAAAAGAAAGAAAGAAGAAAGGAGGGCGGGAGGGAGGAAAGGAAAGGAAAGGAGGAAGGAAGAAAGAAAGAAAGAGAGAGGGAGAAAGAGAAAGAGAGAGGGAGGGAGGGAGGGAGGGAAAAGAGGAAGGACTCAAATAAATGAGATAAAAATTGAAAGAAGAGAAGTAATAAGCAACACAACAGTAATATAAAAGATTATAAGACTAGATGAAAAATTATATGCCAACAAACTGGACAACCTAGAAGAAATGGATAAAGTCCTAGAAACATAGTCTTCCAAAACTGAATCAGGAAGCAATAAAAAATCTGAACAGACCAGGGTGCCTGGGTGACTCAGTCAGTTAAGCATTCAACTCTTGATTTTGGCTCAGGTCTGATCTCAGGGGCCTAGGATGGATCCCCACATTGGGCTCCATGCTCAACAGGGGGATTCTCTCCATTTCCCTCTGCCCCTCCTCCCACTCATGCATGCACACACGCACACACACACACTTTCTTTCTTTCTCTCTCTCTCTCAAATAAACAAATCTTTAAAAAAAAAAAAAAACTGAACAGACCAATTATTAGTAACCAGAACTAGAAGTTGAATCAAAGAATTCCCAACAAACAAAAGTCCAGGACCAGATAGTTTCACAGACAAATTCTACCAAACATTTAAAGAGTTAATACCTATTCTTAAAAAATAGAAGAGGAAGCAGGGGCCTGGGTGGTTCAGTTGTTAAGCATCCAACTCTTGATTTCAGGGTCATGATCTCAGAGTTGTGAGATCAAGCCCCATGTTGGGCTCTGCACTCAGTGGGGAGTCTGCTTGAGATTCTCTCTATCCCTCTCCCCCTACCACTGTTCTCTTTCTCTGAAGTAAATAAATAAATCTTAAAAAAAAAAACAAGTAAAAAAAATAATAACAATAAAAGAGGAAGGAAAACTTTGAAATTCATTCTATTAGACCAGCATTACCCTGATACCAAAGCCAGACAAACACACTCCAAAAAAAGAAAACTACAGACCAATATTCCTAATGAACATAGATGCAAAAATTCTCAACAAATATTAGCAAATCAAATTCAACCATACGTTTAAAGGATCATTCACCACTACCAAATGGGGTTTATTCCAGGGAGGCAAGGATGGTTTAATATATGCAAATCAATCAACATGATAAACCATGTTAAAAAAAAAAAATGAAGGATAAAAACCATACGATCATCTCAATAGTTACAAAAAAAAAAGCATTTGACAAAATTCAACATCCATTAATGATAAAAAATCTCAACCAAATGAGTTTAGGGGGAACATACCTCAATATAATAAAGGCCATATACAACAAACCCCAGCTAACATCATACTCAATGGTGAAAACTGAAAGCTTTTCCTCTAAGATCAGGAACAAGACAAACGATGTTCACTCTTGCTACTTTTAGTCAACAAAATAGTAGAAGTCCTAAGTATAGCAATCAGACAAAAAAAGAAACAAAGGCATCCAGATTGGTAAAGAAGAAGTAAAACTCTCTATTTGCAGGTAACATGGCACTATATGTAGAAAACTTTAAAGACTCCACCAAAAAACTATTATAACTAATTAATAAATTCAGTAAAGCTGCAGGATACAAAACTAATATACAGGAATCTGTTGTTTCCATACACTAAGAATAAAGTAGCAGAAAGAGAAATTTTTTTTAAAATTTACAGCTGCATTAAAAAGAATAAAATACCTAGAAATATATTTAACTAAAGAGGTAAAAAAAACTGAACTCTGAAAACTCTAAGAAGATATCAATGAAAGAAGCTGAAGATAACACAATTGAAAACATATTCCATGCTTATGGATTGGAAGAATTAATATTGTTAAAATGTCCATACTACTCAAAGCAATTTACAGATTCAATGCAAACTCTATTAAAATACCAATAGTATTTTTCACAAAACTGGAACATCATGTTAAAATTTGTATAAACCTAAAAAAGACCCTGAATAGCCAAAGCGATCTTTTTTTTTTTTTTTTTTTTTAATTTTAGAAAGAGATAAAGAAAGAGCACAAGCAGGAGGAAGGGCAGAAGGAGAGGGAGAATCCCAAGCAGACTCCACGCTGAGTGCAGAGCCTCATGCAGGGCTGATCGCAGGATCCTGAGATCATGACTTGAGCCGAAATCAAGAGTCAGATGCTTAACCAATTGGGCCACCCAAGCACTCACCAAAGAAATCTTGGGAAAGAAGAACAAAACTGGAAGTACCACAGTCCCAGATTTTTACACTATAGTACAAAGCTATAGTAATCAAAACACTATGGTATTGGCACAAAAACAGACACATAGATCAATAGAACAGAACACAGAGCCCAGGGGTGCCTTCAACTCAGGTAATTATCTCAGGTAATTATCTCAGGGTCCTGGGATCCAGCCCCTCATTGGGCTCCCTGCTCAACAGGGAGTCTGCTTCTCCCTCTCCCTCTGCCCCTTCCTGCTGTTCATGCTGCCTCTCTCTCTCTCAAGCAAATAAAATCTTTAGAAAAAAGAAATAAACTCATGCTTATACAGTCAATTAATCTATAATAGGGGCACCTGGGTGGATCAGTCAGTTAAGTGTCTAACTCTTGATTTGGCTCAGGTCATGATCTCAGGGTTGTGAGACTAAGCCTTGGGTCAGGCTTGTGCTGAGTGTGGAGGCTGCTTAAGATTCTCTCTCTCCCTGGGGCACCTGTGTGGTTCAGGTGGTTGAGGAGCCGACTCTCAGTTTGGGCTCAGGCCATGATCTCAGGGTTGTAAGATCAAGCCCTGAATCGAGTAGTGCGTCAGGCTCCCCACTTGGCAGGGAATCTGCTTGAGATCGCTCTCTCTTCTCCTCCCCTGCTTATATGCATGCATTCTCTCTCTCTTTCAAATAAATAAATAAATAAGTAAATATTTTTAAAAAAAGATTGTCTCTCTCTCTCTCAGCCTCTAACACCGACTTGCACACACTCTCTCTCCCCCTCTTAAAAAAAAAAAAAAACAAAAAAAAACAAAAAAAAAAACCCCACCTAATCTGCAATAAAGGAGATGTTGTTAGGTCCATTATTAAACGAAACAAGACTGAGACAAAGTGAAAGTTATTTAAAGCTTTATTTTATGACAAGTATTAGAAGTTAGACTGATCGGCCAGGGGAACAAGACTGAGACAAGGTGAGTTATGCAAAGCTCTATTCTATGCCAAGCATTAGAAGTCAGACTGACCGGCCAGGGCCGCCTCCGAAAAGAGCGACGACCCCTAACTTACAGGCTCAAGAATTGATTGACTGGGGCGCCTGGGTGGCTCAGTGGGTTGGGCCTCTGCCTTCCGCTAGGGTCACGATTTCAGGGTCCTGGGATTGAGCCCCGCATCGGGCTCTCTGCTCAGCAGGAAGCCTGCTTCCTCCTCTCTCTCTCTCTGCCTGCCTCTCTGCCTACTTGTGATCTCTGTCTGTCAAATGAATGAATAAAATCTTTAAAAAAAAAAAAAAAAAGAACTGACTGACTGACCAGTCAGGGCTGCCTCCGAAGAGAGCGACCCCTCCCAGTCTCACAGACTAACTTTTATAGAGCAAAAGCCTGGCCACACATAGGTGGTCAATGAGATTGTAACATTGCATAGTTATGTTAGGCCACACACAGGTGGCCAACTAAATTACAATTTACCCTTTAGTAGCTGTTTGAGCTAACCTATTACTCTGGTCAGAAATGGCGCTCAAGTTTGGCGCCCAAAAGGCGGGGTTTACATTCTTTGGTGGTTAAGGAGACAGTATGTGTGCTTTACTGATTGGATGTCTCCACCTGGCCTGACTCATCCTTGTATTTTGGGCTCTGTTATCAGGAACTGGCCGACCTGGCCTTGTATTCTGGGCTCTATTATTAGGAACTGGCCGACCATATTTTACTGGTTTCCTAGACATGTTTCTTTTTTTTTAATAAATCTTTTTTTTTAAGATTTTTTATTTATTTATTTGACAGACAGAGATCACAAGTAGGCAGAGAGGCAGGCAGAGAGAGAGAGAGGAGGAAGCAGGCTCCCTGCTGAGCAGAGGGCCCGATGCGCGGCTTGATCCCAGGACCCTGGGATCATGACCTGAGCCAAAGGCAGAGGCTTTAACCCACTGAGCCACCCAGGCGCCCCGCTAGACTCGCTTCTAAGTAAGTTCCTCTGAGGGGAGGGGGGCAGGGTCAGTTTTAAGTTTTACTGCACAAACAACAAAATGGCTTTTTTAACTAAGATGGATTCGCTCTGGCTAAATAGGTCCTTATAACATGAATATACAATGGGGAAAAGATAGTCTCCTCAATAAATGGCTTTGGTAAAACTGGACAGCTACATGCAAATGAATGAAACTAGGCCATTTTCTTATGGCACACGCAAAAATAAATTCGAAATGGATTAAAGATCTATATGTGAAATCTAAAACCATAAAAATTCCTAGGGAAAAAAAAAAAACAGGCACACTGTTCTTTGACATCAGCGGTAGCAATATTTTCTAGATATGTCTCCTTTGGCAAGGGAAACAAAAGCAAAAATAAACTATTTGGACTACATCAAATTAAAAAGCTTTTGCACAGTAAAGGAATCCGTCAACAAAATAAAAAGGCAATCTACCGAATGGAAGAAGATATTTGCAAATCGTATATATCTAATAAGGAGTTAATATCCAAAATATATAAAGAACTCATACAACTTGAGAGTAAAAAAACAAATCTGATTTTAAAAAGGGCACAGGACTTGAGCAGATATTTTTCCAAAGAAGACAGACAGATGGCCAACAGACAACTGAAAAGATGCTCAACATCATTCATCACCAGGGAAATACAAATCAAGACCATACTGAGATATCACCTTACACCTATCAGAATGGCTAGTATCAGTAAGTTAAGAAACAACAAGTGCTGACCAAAATGGAGAGAAAAGGGATCTCTTGTGCACTGTTGGTTGGAATGTAAATGGGTACAATCGCTAGAAAAACAGCATGAAGTTTCTTCAAAAAATTAAATTAGAAAAATTAAAAATGAAATACCACATGACCCTGTACTTCCATTAATGGGCTCAAAGAAAATAAAAACACTAATCTGAAAAAAATATATGCACCCCTGTTTACTGCAGCATTATTTACAACAGTGAAGACATGGAAGCAGCCTCAGTGTCCACTAACAGGTGAATGGATAAAGGAAATGTGGTATATATACCGGAATGTTACTCAGCCATAAAAAAGAACAAAATCTTGTCATTTCCAACAACATGGATATACCTAGAGGGTATTATGCTAAGTGAGATAAATCAGGTGAAGAAAGTCATATCCCATATGATTTCACTTATATGTGGAATCTAAAAAACAAACAAACAAAAACAGATCCATAAATCCAGAGAACAAACTAGCGGTTGCCAAATGGAACAGAAGTGGAAGGATGGGTAAAATAGGTGAAAGAAATTAGGAGATACAAACTTCTAGTTGTAAAATAAATAATCATAGTGATGAAAATTGCAGGACAGGGAATATAGTCAGTAACAGTGTAATAACTTTGTATGGTGATAGACAGTAAGTACACTTATTGGAGTGAGCACTGGGTAATGTGTAGAACTGATCAATCGATATATTATATACCCGCAACTAATAACATTTTCAATTATATTTCAATAATAAAAATAAAAGTAATAACCAGAACAAATACTCAATAAGACAGGAAAGCTTCTATAATGAATCACAGGATAAAAGTAAAAAAAGAAACACAATTTATGAAAGTTTTTCATTTTGAAGACAATGATCAAACAAAGGTCTTCTGTGGCAATTACCGAAGTTTCTATGAGTGATTATCATAGCTTACAGATCTCAGAGATGAAAGAGAAAAAGAGTATGGCAGAGACTCCTATTTGCCTGTCAATATCCAGATCCTCCCTTCCTCCTCAGTAACAAAAGCCCAGTTTTATTCAGGGCAGCTCAGCGTCCAGCTACATTTCCCTACTTCCCTGGTAACCTCAGTTTTGGTTTGGGAAGTCTCTTTAAAGGAAAAGGAACCATCTTTGTCTTTGCCTTCCTGCCTGGAACCTGGCTGTGATGATTAGAATTCTGGCAGCTATCTTGGACTACAAGGACCAGTGCCAAACCTTAGAGATGGCAGATCAAAGAACAGGGAAAAGTTTAGGTCCCTGATAACTTTATGAAGCTACTATACCTGACCCAGACAACATAATTCAAGAATTATTTTACATGAGGGACACCTGGGTGGCTCAGTTGGTCAAGCCTCTGCCTTCGGCTCAGGTCATGATCCTAGAGTCCCAGGACTGAGCCCCACAGTGGGCTCCCTGCTCAGTGGGAGTCTGCTTCCCCTTCTGCCCCTCACCCTCTCTCCCCTACTTTCTCTCTCATTCTCAAATAAATAAATAAAATCTTTAAAAAAAAAATTATTTTACATGAGAAAATAAACATTGTATGTTTAAGCCACCATTACATCTGTATTTTTTTTTTGCTTTCTTAACTGATCACTTACCTTCAGATAGGTAAAGAATTTTTATCTCGTTTTTTACAGATCAGGCAACTGAGATGCAGAGAGGTAAGATGACTTGCACAATATCAGATTAGTGAAGAGGTGGGTCTTGACTCCTAGGTCAATGCTTTTTCACTAAAATCTGACTCAGCAAGTTCTAAATATAAAAAATGAGATAAAAACAGATTAAATATAAATTTTGGCCTTATTATAGTGGTAACAGCATATGATAGTATATATATTTGTCACATCCTATAAATAGTAAAAGTACCAAATTTTTATTATGTGGAAGGAGACTAAATTATATCAAAATCCAGTGGAGAGGGAAGAGAGAAATATTAAACAGAATCAAAGACCACAATAAACAAAGATTTCGGTTTATGATGCTGGCTTTACTGTATCAGTCCCCTTGTAAATAAGAATTCAGACTAAAAGCTTATTTTCCTCAGCAACGAGACTTCAAGATATAGGGTAAGTTTTCTCATTAGATCCTTAACTGAAATTTCTCTTAAAATCCTTAACTAGAATCTTTCTTTACTCTTACCATCACTTTAAAAAATTAATCTTGGCCCGAGTCTCAGTCACAGAGATCAGTAATAAAGCAAAATAGCTCAGATTTTCTTTTTTGAAATCCAATTGTCAAATACAAGGCAGTTGGCTCATGTGCAAACTCACTGGTGAACAAAAGGAATTATTTCTAAGCAGTTTACAAAGAAAATAAGCAAATAAAATATCTTCAGATTTTAAGAACACATATATTTCTTTTTATGGTATATTA
Organism: Martes martes; assembly: GCF_963455335.1. Taxonomy (NCBI): domain Eukaryota; kingdom Metazoa; phylum Chordata; class Mammalia; order Carnivora; family Mustelidae; genus Martes; species Martes martes. The sequence goes on from NC_137898.1 coordinate 44,157,773, forward strand.
AAAATAAAATCATCTAAGCAGGAGAGTGATCATACACATCGTATGTCAAAAAGGCATGTTGACTTTTATTAACACAGCATAGTCAAAAATAAACAACAGATTCAATCCTTATCACTCCCATTTACTGGCAAGCTGTTTGCCTCTCTGGTTCTCAATTTTCCTACCTATAAACTGAACTAATACTTCTTCCTAAGTTTTTGATTGGCTGAAAGTAAGAATGAATATATGGTAATTACCACAATGCATGGCAATCATAAATGCTCAGTAAATATTAAAGCCCTTCATGTCTTGAAATGAAACAGCTATATAAAGTAATAAAAATCTGTTCTGTAAACACACAAAGTTATAGAACCTAAAAAGCAATATACCAGCTTGACATACAACCTTTAAATGTCATTTTTGGAAAGGCTGCATTAGAACTCTCCCCTGAGGACTGCCGTAGCCAAAGTCCTGATCCAGCTGCAGACCAATGAAAAGAATACAACCGACAAAGAGGAATACACTCTCTTCCTCCCTGGGATTAAAACAAGAGTCCCAGGTTTCTCTCTCCAAGGCACTGCTCTTAGCCAGGAAACCTTGGTTGCTTCCTCTTGCTGTCAATGTCTTAATTCTAACAGTGAAAGGGAGTGGGGTGGAGAAAAATAAACGGCTTCTGAGTTTCTCAATGGCAGCAGTGATGAGAGAGACCAGAACCCTGATACCCAACTCCATTTTTCCCTTTAAAAATGAGAATCCACAGGAAAGCAAGCTTCAAAGTAAAGTATCAGATGTATGATCAGCTGAGCAGGACTCTAACCCTTCCAAGTATTGAGACATTAGTATAGATACTGAGGTGCCTGGCTGACTTAGTCGGTGGAGCATGCAACTCTTTATCTTGGGGTTGTGAGCTCGAGCCCCACCTAGAGCACAGAGATTACTTAATTTAAAAAAAAAAATTAAATGAGCATCCACAGGAAAGCGAGATTCAAAATAAAAGCATTAAATGTATGACCAGCTTAGCTGGACTCCAACACTTCCATGTATCAAGACATTAGTATAGATATTAATGTCTCTGATGCTCATATCTGTAGAAAAGGACACCTCCTCCCCACCCCCGATCTTAATTGGTTACAGTATCCTTGGTAATAGGCTAACTTAATGAAAGCAGATACTGTTTCTCATCTATATCACTCAATAAACAAATTTACTAAAATTACAATGTCTCCATTATGCATATATACTGTACTTTGGATAACTAAAATACAATATGCCAAAAAGCTCTGCCAAATTTTAAAAAAACAATTGAAAAAAAAATTTTTTTAAAGCTCTGCCAAAAACAAAGCATGCAACTGCTATCTCAATTTCCACTAGGTTGCTTTAAAATTTTTAACACAGAATTCTGGGACCAGAAATGATCTCAGAGGTAAGGTTTGGTTCAGACCCAACTTTTATAAAAGGTTATAAAGCATAAGGAAGCTAACTGGAGTGGCCAAAACTCTTTGACAGAGATAGGATTGGAATCTGGCCATCAAATTCTAATCAAGAATAATTTTCGCCACTTCATGTTTTTTTTTTAACTCTGGATTGAAAATCAATAAGTGATTGAGATTTTTTCCTTAAATCATTTGAAATGTTAGGAGCCTGTTTTTTTTTTTTAAGTCTGTAAGCTAATTGCACATATCCAACATAAAAATGACAAATTTCCCCTTTCCAGACCTTCAGATATTTAGAAAAAGTTAATCATCTATCATACCAAATACAGTCAACTCAATTACTCACAATACTTAAAAGTTTATCTACTCAAGGATTACTTTCAATGCACTTTAAAATCCTATACTTGATTCCTCCAGCTACCCAATACTTAAAAGCATATTTTGCTCATTCATCAAAAAGGCCTTAGAAAGTGGAAAGCAACTTAAATCTTATTCTAAGTAACAAAATTAATTGAATTTATATAGAGAGATACACAACATAACTCCAAACAAAAAGACACTGGTACTGATCATGTTACTGTAGTCTATATAAGCAACCGTGATGAACAACTAGAGGTTTGAAAGGTACCTTCATTGTTTTCACTGTGCATTTCATTTCAACGGGTATTTACAGGGCACAGACCAGTTTGGCAAAAGTTGAACAGTAAGTACCAATCGGCAGATTAAGGTGAACAGAGCAGGGACTTCAGCCATGGCAAGGTGGGTATATTAAGATTGCTGGAAGAGAACAGCACTAGTAACCACCAGGAGGCAGAAATGAATTTTTCACTAGAAAATTAGACTGGATCATGGAAAGTTTAGAGAACTAGATGAGAAACAGTAGTTTCCATGTCTACCCCAATCACAAGAGTAATAGTATTTGAGATTTCTCATTCTAAATATCAATTTTTTAAATTTTGGGGCCCTATTTACTGAGGAACATTTGTTGAGACATTTGTTTGTTCAGCATTTGTTGAACTTGCTGGTCGAGTTTTATGAAACAAGAACCCGTATTCAGCTTCAATGAAGTTGAATCCTGAGGTAATTTCTGTCAGGGACAAGATGCAAGAATCTGGATATTGCCGGACTATTCAACAGAATTCACCAGGGAAGGCCGTAAGAAACAAAAATGTAAATAAATCATGAAAGGAGCTACAGGTTATAGGATCCAGATCTATTATACCTCTAGTCATACTATTTTTAACAAATTCCTTAAAGCAAATGTCTCCTCAATTCTTTCAATTCTTACAGGACAAGTCCGGAATCTCCTTCAAACAAAACTATCAGAAATATTTGCATATCAGATCCAAATCTATTAACCATGCTATTTTTTTAACCATAGTACTTTTAATAAATTCTTTAAAGCAACTGTCTCAGCACTTTTTTTTTTCCAATTCTTTAGAGAAAGTCCAGAATCTCCTTCAGACAGAATTGACTATCAGAAATATTTGCATTTAGGGGTACCTGGGTGGCTCAGTTGGTTAAGCATCTGCCTTCAGCTTAGGTCATGATCCCAGTGTCCTGGGATCCAGTCCCACATAGCGATCCCTGCTCAGGGGACAGCCTGTTTCTCCCCCTCCCTCTGCCTACCAACCCCTACTCCTGCTCACTCTCTCTCAAATAAATAAATAAAATAAAATAAAAAAAGAGAGAGAGAGAGAAATATCTGCGTTTATCCTCCTTCTTTCCCCTTTCCCCCTTTTTAGCCAAGATAATAATAGGTGGTTTGATGTTCATATTCATCCATGGATTTAATAGCCTCAATAAAAGGCTTAGATGGGAGCACTTACTTATTCAGTACATTATCCAATTTAAGAGTTTAGTGGACACTCTGAGAATCTCAAGAGGTTGCCTCTCCCAGATTTCAGAATAATGACTCAAGGGTCATGTTCATATTTTCTCCCTCCTTCTTTCTCTCCCTCTCTCCCTGCTCCTGTCTCTGTCTCGATATTATAAAACATCTGGATATTGTAGGACGCCTGGGTTGCTCAGTCCGTTAAGCGACTGCCTTCTGCTCAGGTCACGATCCCAGAGTCCCAGGATGGAGCCCTATGTCCTTGTGTCCAGCTCTCTGCTCAGCGGGGAGCCTGCTTCTCCCTCTCCCTTTGCCTTCTGCTTCCCCTGCTTGGGCTCTCTGACAAATAAAATCTTACCCCCTCCCCCCCCCAAAAAAATCTGGATATTGTAAAATAATTGCCAACCAAGACCCTTTGCCAGCACCGACCACAACAATAACTACATTTATTCACAGAGTTACCATTTAGTAAGCGCAACAAGGAAGTGGAAGTACTACCTCCGAAACAGAAAGAGCTCATCTCACAGCGATTTCTCACTTAAGGGAAAACAATACCACAGCTGACACGAACTTTCTGTAAGTGTCAAGGTTTGCGGGGTTAACAGACAGGCAGGAGAGCAGGACTGGCCGGCCTAGTTTCGCTTGACCGCGCCAGGGGCGATGTGCATCGGCAGGGAACTGGTGGGTACACCCCGCTTCTCAGTGGGCGCCTCCCTCGCCCAGCGACCTGCCAAAGCGAGGCTGGACCCTGTCGGGGTCTCGGTCCTGCACTCACCCACGCCTGCTGCCCGCCATGAGCCTACCACCTTCATCTACCCCAAAGAAAGCTTGGGTGCCCTGAGGCGAGTGGAGTGGGAAAAGGGACCCCACACCTCGGGCTGCAACTGGAAGCACCCCTCGTCGGTACCGCCCGCTGTGCGGTTCCCCCCGCCATTCTCACTGCAGGGTAGGGCAGCCGAAGCCCTGAGCCCTCTCTCAGGACCCGGTCCAGCCTCCCCCCGCGCTGATCCGCACCCACCTCCGGCCTCCGACCTTACCCAGCCGGGTCTCGGCGCTCGAGGCTCCGCCTGCTGAATGCACGCAACACACAAACCTGTCTCTCCAGCCCCCCGCCCGCGGTTTCTCTCTGTACCTCCGCTGACCGCACGCTCCCGCCTCTTCGCTGCCTTGGCGACAGCCCCCGCCCCCCTGGCAGCCCCTGATTGGTCCGATTGGGGTCACGGACCTTCCCGATTGGCAGGGGCGGAGACGAGGCCGCGCCCCCGCGGGGTGAGACGCGGATGGCGTGGAAGAGGAACGCGGAGGAACCTGGGGAGCTTAAGCCAAGAGGGACGTGGCGCTCTGCGACGCGGGAGGGGAAGCCGCGCCCCTTCCTTCTCTAGCTTCCATGGAGAATCTTGCGAAGCAGGATTTGGGCGGGTGAGGTGCTGTCCCGGGATCGGGACAAAGCCCCAGAGATCCCCTCCCCTTTGGCGGCTGGAAGCGCCGGCAGCGCTTGACCCGGCAGAGATAGGCTGTCAGGCCCCATTTTCGCCTAAAGGCCTCGCTCCGGGTGACACCAACCCCCCCCCCTCCTAGCCTCCTCCTTGGCGGGAATTTTTCTCGTATCCGCACCAAGCCCCGATCATGCATGCTGAGCCCTCGGCCCCCGAGCTTGATTGCTTTTTACCACCCCTTCTCTCTCACCCTTGTGCGCACATACCTCTCTACAGCCTTCCCTCGTTTAACTGAGGCATTACTCCACTTCCCCTCACTTTAAAGGTGGGAAAACAGGCTCAAAGATCTACGTGGTTCGAGGGTTGGAGAAGCTTTTGGAGCCTCGAGGCTGATCTCCAAGCATGTCTGCCAAATAATAGTTACCGCTCTGGGCCTTAGTTTCCTAGCTTGTAAAAAACGATCTCTACTTCAGGGTTGTTCGTGGAGATTAAGTGAGTAGAACTGCAGAAAACCAGTGCAGAACCTGCTGCATGTATGTTAATCATGGCTGATTCTATTTACCAGGGAATAAAGGCGGGTAGGAACTAACTGCACCAGTTTGGAGCCAGATTGCCTAGGTTGCAAAACCGGATTCAGCTTACGTACCAACTCCAAGTTACTTAAGCGCTTTGTGTCTCGGTTTCCTTGTCTGTAAAAAGGGGTAATACTTATACCCTCTTCCTCACAGCGTAATGGTTAGTAGAAAAGTGACTGGCACACACTAAGTGCTCAATAAATGTTAGCCATTCTTACTTTAGTGGCTGAGCTAGAACTATAATTCAAGTGGTGGACTGCAAGACCAGCAAACTTTGCTCTTAGGCACTTCTCATGGACAAACTTAGAACAGTGCCTCAAACCTTTTTAAGGTTCAGTTAGAAACACTTGTCCACTTTTTTAAAATTCAAAGCTTAAACTATCTCCCTTATCATTATCGAAGTGTTAGAACATTGTGATTCTGCCTCTAATGAAGGTTTAATAGCAGAGCCAAAGGTAAGGAAAATAATCATGTTCTGCTCCGATGGACAGACTGGAGAGCAAGGCACTAGAGTAAGAAAGAATATTCAGGAGGTGATGGTATAGGAGCACTGAATTTCAACTTGAAAAACATGGGGAAATATTGTACATTGGTTATGTATCATTAGTAATCAATATTAGTGTCAGATCAGGAGGCCATACCACATTTAGTGGAAATCACTAAACTGTAAATACATCTTCCACATTTTTTTTAAGATTTTATTTATTTATTTGTCAGAGAGCGCAAGCAGGGTGGGTGGCAGGCAGAGGGAGAAGCAGGCTTCCCACTGAGGAAGAGCCAGATGTGGAATGCAGCACTGGATCCCAGGACCTGAAATCATGCCCTGAGCCAAAAGCCGATGCTTAACCAATTGAGCCACCCAGGCATCCCCATCATCCACATTTGTATTACCCATTATCTACCAGAGGGCCAAACACATAGTGCCTGATGCAGGCAGTAAGATTTGGGATAGAACCTTTCAGGAGACACTCTGAAAGATCTGGTAATAATGTATCTAGATTATTTATAGTAATCCAACAGAGGTGAATAATGGAAAATAAGAAAATTGGATTAGTCCAATAATAAAATAAGAGGAAAAGGTTAATGTACACTAGCGTGGTGACTGAGATGTCAGCATTATTCTCAGCGATATTCTGGCATGAACAAAAAAGAGAAAACAAGACAGGGCAAATGAAAATTAAACAGCAAGATCCAGGGTTAGTAGAAATTGCTGAGAAAAATATTTCAGTGTCATGCTCATATAAAGCAGGCAACAGGCATCTCTTATACTAATAAAGATTGTTTTGTGGTAGAGAAAAATTGTTGATAATGACCCCTGGAAACATGCTGTGACCTGAGGGACTAATGAGGAAATGTTACTAAATAGGTAACCCCAAACTTGGAGGGGGGCTAGCATTGATGGAAAATCTGATGGGGAGGAGGACTGGAGAACATACTATTACTACATTGTACAAGGGAAGAAAACAAAGTTTTGGAGTCAGAACAAGATCCTGTTCTCTCTGGATTGAAAACCCAGTTCTACTTTATTAACTGAGTTTCCTCTAGCAAGTTATTTAACCTGTCTCCATAGCATAGTTTCCCCATTTCTAACATGGAGGCAAGAATATTTCCCCTCATAGAGTTCTGAGGATTAAATGAGTTTATATTTGTAGAGCAGGGCAGTATGTGGCATACAGTAATTGCTATATTAATGTTTGATAAAATATTAGTTTCAGTTTCTCCATCTGTATCCTGGGGTCATAATACTGGACTTACTGTAAGGATTCAAATGATGTAAAGCGTTAGGGAAGAGATGCTCAATAGATATTTCTCTTCCCCTCCACTATCCCCAGCCATCAGCCTGTTACCTTGAATCTCTCTCTGATTACCACTGCCACTGCCATCAAGGGGCTATTGCTCAACCCGGTCTATGCAAGGATAAAATATCTTTTCTTGATTTCCCTTGGCTCAGAGAAGTTCAAAATGAGTTTACTAGAAGCCAAGAAAATAAAAAGGAAACAACTCCAAAGAAATAGCTGATGTGAAGCTTGCCCCATATTACATCTCTTGATACTTTGGACAGAAAAAAATGATATCAAGGAGATTATGGCTTCCTAATACCTCAGTTCTCCCCCCTTCTCACTTCTAGGATCTCACAGAACATCAACTGGCCAAGTTCTTCATTGTCTTCAGAAGAGGAGAGAGGGAGGCAGGAGTATCTACTGACAAGAGACAGTAAGTAATCAGAACAGGAAAACTCAACAGTACACTCTACATGGGAGCCAAGAATTACTCATTTCACTAAGGTCTAGATCAGGGGTCAGCAAACTATGGCCCTTGGACCAAATCAACCAACTGCCTGTTTTTGCAAATAATTTTATTGGAACATTGCCATACTCAACAGTCATACTCATTTGTTTATATATTGTCCCTGGTTGCTGTTGTACTACAATGGCAGTGTTCAGTGGTTGTAACAGAGACTGTTTGGCCCTCAAAGCTAAAAGTATTTACTACCTAGCTCTTTACAGAAAAAAACATTTTCTTTTTTTTGCTAACCTCTGACTTAGAAAATTCTGCCAGAAGCATCTTTTCAGCATCCCCAGTGCAAAAACTTTCACCTTCATCAAATCCTCTAACCCATTGCTTCTCAGACCTAAATGTGCACACAGATGTTCTTAAAATGCATATTCATATTCAGCAGATCTACAATGAGGCCCAAGATTCTGCATTTCTAACAAGCTCTAGGGGATGTGAGTTATCTCTAGATCAACTTGATTTCATCAGGGTTTTTTTCCCTTTTTTTCTTTATTGAAGTATAATTGACAAATAACATATTAATTTCAGGTGTACAACATAATGTTTCAAAATTATATATTCACTATGTGTATATTGTGAAATGACCACCACAATAACTCTAGTTAACATCCATCATCACACATAATTACAAATTTGTTTTCTTATGATGAGACTTTTTTAGGATTTATTCTCTTAAGTGGAGCAGCTGGGTGGCTCAGTCAGTTAAGCATCTGATTCTCGATTTCCACTCAGGACATTCCACTTAGGGTAATGGGATGGAGCTCCTCACTCAGTAGGAAGTCTGCTTGAGATTCTCTCCCTTTCCCTCTCTCCACAGCTTTCCATCAGGCCCACATGCTCGCTCTCTCTCTCTCTCTCTCTAAAATAAATAAACCTTAAAAGAAAAATTTACTCTGTAGCAACTTCCAAAAATGCAATACAGGACTTTTTAACTATGGTCACCAAGCTATACTTTACATCCCCAGGATTGATTTATTTGACAACTGGAAGTATGTACATTTTGACCACTTTCACCTATTTCACCCACTCCCCATCTCCTGAATCTGGCAACCACCAATTTGTTCTATAAGTTTGTTTTTTATTTTGTTCCTTAAATTTTTAAAAATATTTTATTTATCTATTTGAGAGAGAGTGAGAGAGAGAGCATGAGCGGGAGGGGGAGGGCAGAGTGAGAGAAAAGCAGGCTTCCCACTGAGGAGGGAGCCTGATCTGGGGCTCAATCTCATTACAGATGTTACCAGCATCCCTGGTGTCTACACCCCAGATGCGAAAATTACCCACCTTCAGTTGTGTCAACCAAAAATATATCCAGACATTGCCAGATATTCATTAAGAGGCAAAATCTCCCTGGTTGAGAATCATTGGTTTAAAGCAGCAGAAACCAATTCTAGCTAACTTTAAGAAAAGGGGGATTTGGAGCGCTTGGGTGGCTCAGTAGGTTAAGCCTCTGCCTTCGGCTTAGGTTGTGATCCCAGGGTCCTGGGATCGAGCCCTGTATTGGGCTCTCTGCTCAGCGGGGAGCCTGCTTCCTCCTCTCTCTCTGCCTGCCTCTCCATCTACTTGTGATCTCTGTCTGTCAAATAAATAAATAAAATCTTAAAAAAAAAGAAAAGGGGGATTTATTGAGAGGATAATTGAGTAACTCGTAGACAGACTAAGCAGGGAAACAATCCCAGGGGCAAGAGATCTTGGGCCTTCCCTTCTAGAAAGGATAATAGATTATTTCCTTCTTCCTTTGGATATTCCTAATTAAGTTTAAAATTTTCAGCAGAAAGAATCCAAGTTCTGTTTAGATCAGGTATTTATTCCTGTGGCCTGGGAATAGAGTCTGTAACCAGGATCAAAACAGAAAGAGGTATTCAGGAGAAAAAAGGTATGGCCACTGTACTTCTCTCAGATTCTGTATCTATATTCAGCTAAAGTGACGTAACCTGACTACAGGTTACGTATAGTATAGTATACTATAGTATAGTATAGTATATATATATATATATACTATATATATATATAGTATATATATATATATATATAGTATATAGTATAGTATAGTATAGTCAGGTTATAACCTGACTACAGCTTCAATGAATTGGAGTTCAGTTTTCCATGATAAAAATAAGTCTGGGGCACCTGGGTGGCTCAGTGGGTTAAAGCCTCTGCCTTCGGCTCAGGTCATGATCCCAGGGTCCCGGGATCGAGTCCCACATCGGGGGGGGGGGTCTCTGCTCAGCGGGGAGCCTGCTTCTCCATCTCTCTCTGCCTGCCTCTCTGCCTACTTGTGATCTCTGCCTGTCAAATAAATAAATAAAATCTTAAAAAAAAAAAAAAGTCTGGAGGAGATAATGTCTTGCATTGGTTCAGCTGCTAAACAGTATCGTCATATTGCCTACCTCCTGCCTTCTCTCAGCTCCGGTTTTTCATCTTCAAGTTTATTGAAAGTTGAAAAATGGCTATCATAGTCCCCACATCATGAACTTGACCACATTCAAAAATAAAAAAAACAGGAGGTGGATAAAGGCAGAAAAAGGACCTTTTATGTGAGAAGTTCCCTCCCCTCTTCTCGGCAAAGGAAAAGCTTTCATGGAAGCCCCCTCAGCAAACAACCCTTCAATTCCATTGACCAGAAATAGGTTCTATGGCCTTTCTCTTAGCTGCAAGATATGATGGGAAATTTAGTATCTGGCAAAGGGGCATGCAGTAGTCGACTGAGACCAATCACTATTAACTCGCTTGGTCTGGGCCAGTGGTGCCAAATTTTAGGTTCTGTTAGCAAGAGAAGAAGGTCCAAGCTATTAGTTGGGCAACAGTGTAGCATCTGTCACGTTTTCATACTATCAAATCCACAAACCTACATGATTCTGTAACCATTTCCTCTTTCTTTCTTCCTGTAACAATGAAAGGCAGTCCCTTTACCTGAATCCATTCCTCTCAGTTCTCAAGGACTTCATTTTTCTCACATGGCCATCCCTTGTCTTCCCTGTATCATTAATCTCCCCTAGCTATCACACTCTAGGCATACAAACATGCTCTAGGAGTATTTTCCATCTTTAAAAATCCCTTCCCTACAGGGGTGCCTGGGTGGCTCAGTGGGTTGAGCCTCTGCCTTCGGCTCAGGTCATGATCTCAGGGTCCTGGGATGGAGCCCTGTGTCGGGCTCTGCTTAGCAGGGAGCCTGCTTCCCCGTCTCTCTCTACCTGCCTCTCTGCCTGCTTGTGATCTTTCTCTCTGTCAAATAAATAAAATAAATAAAAATAAAAATCCCTTTCCTACAGATAAATAAAAAGATGTGATAAAACAAATAGAATAACATTGTTATTGTAGAATTTAGTGATATTTACTGTGAAATTTGTTCAATTTTTCTGTTTAAAAACTTTCATAATAAACTATTTGAACTAAAACCCTTACCTTGATTCCAAATCACCCTATAACTTGTTCCTCAAGTTATCATGTGTGCAAATTCCTTTAAAAATTCCTTTCTCTACCTGCTCCCCTCCCGTTTATTCTCAGCTTATGCCAGTCTGGCTTCCATCTCCTCCACTCCTCTGAGATTGCTCTTATTAAGCTCACCTGTGAATGGACAAGTTTTGTCCTCATCTTATTCAACTATTAGCAGAATTTTTTGCTTCGAACTTCTCTCTCCTTGAAGCACTTTGCACTCTTGGCATCTGACACCATTCTGTCCTACTTCTCTTTCTACCTTTCTGGATATTCTTTTTCAGTCTCCTTTGAGACATTTTTCTCCATTACACAGCTTCTAAAATTTGGAATGTCCCAGGGGTTGGTTCTGGAACCGCTTCTCTGTCTACAGCCAGTTTTTCCACAAGGGCACTATTGGCTTTTTGTGTTGAACACTTCTTCACTGAGCAGGATTTCCCATGCATTTCAGGATGTTTTACATCCCTGGACCCTACCTCCTTGTCCCTCTCGTCAATATGACAACCAAATTGCCTCCAAGCAGTCTCCAGAAAAATGATACCTCTCAGAGTTAAAAATCATTTTGTCTTATTGGGTGATCCCAGCCAGTCATACGTGTACTAGTTCTCCATATCTCCAGCCCAAACATCTCTTTTGAAATCTGGACTGCCTGCAACTGTGTGCATGGTATCCCTTTCCTTCCTTCCTTTCTTTCTTTTTTTAATTAATTAATTTATTTATTTTTAGGTTTTATTTATTTATTTGCGAAAAAGAAAGAGCATGAGTGGGGAGGTGGGGCAGAGGGAGAAGCAGACTCCCTGCTGAGTGGGAGGCTGACTCAGGGCTCTATCCCAGAGTCCTGGAATCGTGACCTGAGCGGAAGGCAGATGCTTAACCAACTGAGCCTCCCAGGCGCCTCTGTGCATAGTATTTCTATCTGAATGGCCTGTTACAGAAACCCAATAAGTATTTGATGACTCAATTGTTATAATTAACTAACTTCATCCCTCTCTTGTTTAAAACTAAATTTTTGACCTTTCCCCACCTGTTGTTCCCTGTGGGAGACACAGGGATATGCTGCTAATATCCCCCTTCAAGAAAGGACTGGCTGTCCAGCTGTGAGGAGTGTGGTTAGCTGACAGCCTCTAGCTCTTACTTGCTTCAGGGCCCCTCTCAGCTTTTAGAGACAAAGTTACACCCTTCTTCAGGTGGCTCCCAGGCTGCAATGAATGAGCAAGGTGGTAGGACAAGGGCCTAGGCCAGTGTAAAACTCCACTAACTCACATCTTTGCCCAGGAGCTCCCCATTGGGCTGGCAGAGACTATCAGGTTTGTCACTGCTGTCAACCTCCCCCTTCACATTTCTGCTTCTGCCTCTTTTCATAAGTGTTATTCCCTGATAAACCTTCTGCATACCTTGCTCTGTCTTGACATCTGCTTCCCAGAGCTATGCACCCAGTTGCTCAAGCCAAAGCCCTATGAGTCACCCCTGATTCTTAGTTTCCCTTCACACTACCTACCTAATCCATCAACACGTTCTGTTGTTTCTACCTCTAGGATACATGACCACTTTCTCTCTCCTGCTACAAGCCTTGTCCAAGTCATCATCATTCCTCACTGGAATACTGCAGATAGCCTCAAACTAGATCCCACTCGGATCCCCTACAATCCATTCTCCACACAGCAGTTGGGGATGATCTTTAAAACATAGCAATGCTCCAGGTGCAAGCAATTAAGTGTCCTTGTCTGATTCTTGGTTTCTGCTCAGGTCGTGAGGTTGGGCCCCACGTCTGTCTCTGCACTCAGCTCTCCCTCCACCCTCTCACCCCCCCCAACCCCGCTCACGCTCTCTCTCTTTAAAAGAAACAAATAGGGGCGCCTGGATGGCTCAGTGGGTTAAAGTCTCCACCTTCAGCTCAGGTCATGATGAGCACACCACCAGGCTCTCTGCTCAGCGGGGAGCCTGCTTCTCCATCTCTCTCTGCCTGCCTCTCTGCCCACTTGTGATCTCTCTCTGTCAAATAAATAAATAAAATTAAAAAAAAAAGAAACAAATAAATCTTTTTAAAAGTAAAATAAAAAAATAAAATGTAGCGCTGCTCTACTTGAAAACAATGGCTTCTCATCCAAACTCCTTATTCTCTGTCAAGGCTCTTTCTGATACATCCTTGTCTTTCTGTTCAGCCTCATTTCTCACTACCTTATACTCGGTCACTATGCTCTAGCCATGTTGGTTTCTTTGTTCTTAGAAACCATTCCCAGTTAAGGCTTTTGCCCAAACTGTACCCACTTCAGTAGACCACTATTTCCCCTACATTTTGCATGACTAGGTCTTTCTTATCTATTAGCACTCAAGGGCCACTGTCTCAGAAAATCTACTCCACACACTCAATCTAAAATAGCTTCCCTCTCTTCTTTTCCATTATTCTCCCTGATAGTATGTGTGTGTATGTGTATGTATGCACATATGTGCACAAATTCATTTGTATATACAGATATTCACATATATACACTTCTTCCCGTAGTAATTTTTCTCTCTCTCACTAGACCATAAGATCCATGAAAGGATAGATAATATTTGGTTTATCACTGTTCATCCAGAGCTGAACACAGTGTCTGATGCACATAGCAGGCAATCAATACATATTTGTTGAATGAATGGAAGGAAAATCACCTAATTATATTAAGTCATTATGTTGTTATGGATGTTTTTTTCTCAGTGTTTTGGCAAAGGGATTTGATTTTTATTTTTGTCTTTTTTTCTTTAGAAATAGAATGGAAATTATATCCTCTGCTTACTGATATTATAGTGACTAACACATAGGAGATAAATACTAATAACCATAAATCATAATATCTAGTTCCATGTTACAATGACCATAATTTCAGGAGCATCTTATTTTTAAAAATTAGTCTGTCTATACCCAAAAAGTTTATAATATCCTTAAAATAATAATCCTACTCCCCCTTAACCATCTTAAAAACAAAGAAAGAATAAACTATTTCATACAAAGTAGTATGAAGAATTCTGAGGTATAATCCATGGATTATAAAAATTTAATGAGAATAAAATTCAGCCATGCTGCACTGCAGTAAGGAACAGTATCAAATAAATATTATGGGCTACATTCATACTTTTCTTTTTCCCTTCCAGCAAAAAGACTTAATGACTTAACAATGACTGCAGTTATAGAAATCTTACTCCTAATCTCTGGATTTTCCTTCCATGAAGTTAAAAAAAGATAACCTACTACTCTACCTAAGAAATACAGTATATCCAGAGAGCAAAGTCTCTTTAAAGAAATCCTGTAACACTTCACCATGATAAAAGTTAACCTGAAATACTGGGAAAAATAATCTTATACTTTTTATTCATTCTAAAGAGATCTAAATCACATTTTTTTTAAAGATTTTATTTATTTATTTGTCAGAGAGAGAGAGCACGGGCAGACAGAGTGGCAGGCAGAGGCAGAGGGAGAAGCAAGCTCACCGCTGCGCAAGGAGCCTAATGTGGGACTCAATCCCAGGACGCTGGGATCATGACCTGAGCCGAAGGCAGCCGCTTAACCAACTGAGCCACCCAGGCGTCCCCTAAATCACAATTTTTAAGCATCCTTCCCTAACTTTTATGATTCTTTTAAAAATCTTTGTTAATTCAGACATTTTTTTCCCATTCTTTTCCAAACAATCTCATCCTTTTGTGATGCCACACAGATTGTATCTGCCCACTCCCATCCCAAATTGCAGTCCTGGGCTGAGGTGACTCATGACACAGGGGGATGATCAAAGAAATATGCAAAGGATTGCAGAGGTATGAAGAAATGAGTTGTCATTCCAGGGTGGTAAGGCCTGGAATGTCATAAAGGGCATGACCAGGCAAGGGTGAAGGGGAAGACTATTGGCATAGTTCATGATATATCACAAGGAGGGGTTAAAAATTGACATTTAAAGGGGTAACTCTGAAATCACTAGAGGGTGGTGCAAAATAGTGCCTCCCAACAAGAGGAGTGTGAGTCCATATTTGGGAAATCAGTAAGATTTAGATGTTAGAAGGAGATGGAACAGTCCTTCATTCCTTCAAGTATGATATCACAGAAAACTAGGAAAATTTCAGACAAAGTCTCACAAACTAGTGCCCAGGAGTAGAATCAGGCCTACAGATAGGTTTTGTTGGCATGCTTTGAGGGTTTTTTAAACTTCCCAATTAGTTGCCAAGTTGAGAGTTTCCATAATAAAAATCAGAATTTCTGGCTTCGCTTGAAAATGTTGGAATTCTGACAACCCTTAGCCTGCATTCCTACATGGCAGTGATTGGCTACAGCAAAATAACAGCTTCCTTCTTTGGGCAAGGCAGATACTCTGAGTTTATCAGTCCCCACTTAGCCAGCTTTACTCATATTATGCACCTAGCACTTGTAGGCTTTTACGTTTGTGACACTGGTTTGGGGAACGCCATATAACAAAAAGGTGAATCAATGTTGAGAAAACATCTGATAGGAGGGAAAGGTAATTTATGATACAGGAAGGTATACAGACCTTGGAAAATTCATCGTGACAAAGATAGAAGCAGCAAAATATTTATACCCTGCCCTTTTAATCCTAAGAATATTCTTTCTGATCCTGCCACTCTCACCTCAGAGCATTTTGCCTCCATTATGTATTTGAGAGCTTTACAATCTACTCATTAATCAAGAAATTAAACTGGATCAGTGGAATTTAACTCATACTTTCCAAAAAATTTATTAATATTGGCATAATTCTTATTATATGTTTGTTGTCAGATATCCTTGGTGTCAAACATCCTTGGGTCGGGTTTAGAGCAAATCCCATTATTCTGAAGTGGTATTAACCATTATATCTTCAAAGGTATTCTTTTGAATAAGGTATTCCATAACATCACCAATCATTTGTCCTTAGAGCATTCTCTTCTCCTTACTGCCTACATGCTGTGGCTTAGACTGCTTCTTTTCTTGGAATGTCTTTCTCTCTCACTAAACCTGTACAGGAACAGTGGAGAAATCACTTCCCCTAACCATGCTGTCCTAGCACTAAGAAATTATTCCTCCATTAGGCTCTCATAGAGATTTGAAGATACCGTTATTAAAGAAGTTATACCTTTGTTATAGAACTGGAGTAAGCTTTTTTGTTTTTAATTGTATTCATCTCCTTTGGTAGAAAAAAAGACAGTGAGTTACTTATAGGCAGTATTTTTGTGTCTCCAGGACTTAGTAATATAAAGACATTTACTAAATATTTGTTGAATGAATGGTCCTAAGCAGATATAGAAATCTACTAGGTCAAAGGTGATGGGATGGAGGTCATGATGGGACTTGCTGTTACATAATAAAAAATTGCCATAAGGGGATGAAGCAGTATATGATGCCATGAGAAAATTCTGTGAGAACTTCTCTGATGACACTAGTTGGGAAGTGTTGACTACAGTAGATGATGAGTTAAACTGTGCATTTAGGTGACTAGGGTGATACGGGCCTCTCAGGAGTCCTCCCATGCCCAGATAAGCATTAGTACCTACCACAGTGCCTGGAATCTAGTAAGCCTACTATAAACACTTGTTGAATAAATTAATGAGGGAATGAGTGTGGAATGAGCTAGCATATACTGGGCTCTGGGCCATCCTAAACCAGGCTTTGGTTCCAATCTGGATTAGTCAGGAGAGATTTGATTTCTGTGTCGAGCTGAACTGGCACATGACTATGTTCTGAGTTGGGCTGATCTCTTAGCTGAGGACAACATGGTTGTTTTTCTATGTCGGTATAAATCTTGGGTCCACATTGTATTGAGATGGTACTGGCTGGAATTCTGACTGAACTGTAAACTGATTTCTGAACTGATACACTTGAACTGGTCATCAGATTTGATCTTAGATATAGGTTCCAGTTTGGGCTGTAGATTGGTTTGGGATTTTCCTTGGCTATGCAATTTGCCCATAACTCAAATCATGAACTAGGTCAAACGAGAGTGTGGTCAAAATTCCAAAGACAAAAGAAATTAGTAACTCGAATAACTTTTGAACACAGTATTTGGCATGTATACACTTAGGCTAAAGACCAAAAGAACTATAAGCAAATTTTTTTTTTTACTTTTTTGTGCTACTTTATTGAGCTATGATTGACATATAAAAAGCTACGTATATTTAACATATACAACTCGATGAGTTTGGAGATAAGTATACACCTGTGAAACCATTATCACCATCAAGGCCACACTTACCCATCACTTCCCAAAGTTTCCTTCCCCTCTCTTTACTGTTTTTGTCATTAGAGTATGTATGCCTTGTGTGTATGTGTGTGTGTTGTAACAGCACTTAATGTAAGATCTACTCTGTTAGCAATTTTTTTAAAAGATTTTATTTATTTATTTGAGAGAGAGAGAGAGAGAGCCCTAGGTGAGAGAACAGCAGAAGGAGAGGGAGAAGCAGACTTCCCGCTGAGCAGGGGGCCTGATGTGGGGCTTGATCTCAGGACCCCCAGGACCATGACCTGAGCTGAAGGCAGACACTTAACTGACTGAGCCATCCAGGCACCCCTGTTAGCAAATTTTAAATGTGTAATGTAGGATTGTTAGCTATAGGCACGATGCTGTATAGTAGATCTCCAGTACTTATGTATCCGGAATTTGACCCTTTGACTATCACCTCCCCAATTTCCCCTCTCCCCATCACTCTACTCTCTGCTTCCATGAGTTGGACTATCTTAAATTCCACATATAAGTAAGGTCATTCAGTATTTGTCTTTTTATGTCTGGCTTGTTTCACTTAGTGTAATGTCCTCTGGGTCCATTCCATGTTGTTGCAAATGGCAGGATTTTTTTTCCTGTTTAAAGCTGAATAATAACCCATTGTTTGTATGTACCACATTTTCTTTATCCACTCATCTATTGATAAAAATTTTTATTGTTTCTATGTCTTGGCAATTGTAAATAATGCACCAGTGAGTATGAGAGTTTAGTTATCTCTCCAAGATCCTGATTTCAATTCCTTTGGATAAATATCCAAAAGTGGGATTGCTGGATCATATGATAGCTCTATTTTTAATTTGTTGAGGAACTTCCATGCTATTGTCCATATGGCTGTACCATTACATTCCCAACAACAGTATACCAGAGTTCCCCCTTTTCCACACTATCACCCATACTTGTTATCTTCTGTTTTTTAATAATAGCCATCTTAGCAGTTGTGAGAGTCTGTGGGTTGCCTTTTCATTTTGTTGACAGTTTCTATGCAGCCCAAATGGACACAAGGCAAATAAAATTAACTTTTTAAGTTTTGTGCTTTACTGTGCTCTTTATTATTCTGGAATAAACTGACACTTTATAATTTAGGTCATTGGTTCTGTTTCAGATCCGTGAAGTCAAAGCTATTTCATAATAATACAAAGATGTTATTTATTGTGTGTTAACATACAATTGAATCATCACTGCTAACTTTAAATAATCAATAAAAAAGTCTTTAAAATTTTCTTGTATGAGTGAAAAGGAATCTGGAGACTAAAAAATTAGAGAATTTCTTCTTTAGAATACAACTATTCTTTTCTCTTAGAAAACAAAAATACACACCAGTCAGAATGGCTTAAATTAAAAAAAAAAAGAGAGAGAGAGAGAATGGCTAAAATTAACACGTCAGGAAATGACAGTTGTTGGCCAGGATGCGGAGATAGGGGAACCCTCCTGTGATGTTGGTGGAAATGCAAGCTGGAGCAGCCACTCTGGAAAACAGCATGGAGGTTCCTCAAAAAGTTGAAATTAGAGCTACTCTATGACCCAGCAATTGCACTACTGGGTATTTACCCCATATTTACCCCAAAGATACAAAGGTAGTGATCTGAAGGGGCATGTGCAGTCCAATGTTTATAGCAGCAATGTTCACAATAGCCAAACTATGGAAAGAACCTAGATGTCCACCAACAGATGAATGGATAAAGATGTTGTATATATATACAATGGAATATTATACAGCCATCAAAAAACAAAATCTTGGGCTCCTGGATGGCTCAGTGGGTTAAGCCTCTGCCTTCAGCTCAGATCGTGATCTCAGGGTCCTGGGATCAAGCCCCACATCGGGCTCTCTGCTCGGTGGGGAGCCTGCTTCCCCCTCTCTCCCTGCCTGCCTCTCTGCCTACTTGTGATCTCTTTCTTTCTTTCAAATAAATAAATAAAATCTTTAAAACAAAACAAAACAAAACAAAATATTGCCATTTGCAACGACATGGATGGAATTAGAGGGTATTATGCTAAGCAAAATAAGTCAATCAGAGAAGACAATTATCATGATTTCACTGATATGAAGAATTTGAGAAACAAGACAGAGAAGCATAGGGGAAGGGAGGGAAAAATGAATTAAGATGAAACCAGAGAGGGAGACAAACCATAAGAGACTCTTAATCTCAGGAAACAAATTGAGGGTTACTGGAATGGAGGGGGATGAGAGGAATGGGGTGGCTGGGTGATGGACATTGGGGAGGATTTGTGTATTGGTGAGCGCTATGAATTGTGTAAGACTGACAAGCACAGACCTGTACCCCTGAAACAAATAATACGTTATATGTTAATAAAAAAAAAAAAAAGACACGCATGGTTGTATTTCCTCTGTCAGTATTACTCCTAGAATAGTCTGAACCACTTATGTTAACTAACATTTAACCAAAGTGACTAAATTCTGTTGCACAAAGAAAACTGTTGGTTGGGGGGTGTGGATAAATGAGAACTGCCTGTTGTACAGGAGTTTTCTAGCAGACTAGCAAAGCTCATTAATATATGTAATGCAAATTATACATATCTTTTCAACTCCTTAAAGCAACAAAATCAAACATGTTTATTAACATGCTTATTATAGCTTATTTCTAGCATATAAAAATAAGCAAAACTATGTATACCTTGAACTATGCTTAGAAATAACCAATGATGCAGTATTTAACATTACTTGGAACTTTTCTAGGTATTCAACGAATATCCATTTATTAACTTAATATCAGGCTAGTGTTTTTTAAGTTTAAAAACTTGGAAATTGGGACACCTGGGTGGCTCAGTCAGTTAAGCATCTGCCTTCAGCTCAGGTCATGATCCCAGGGTCCTGGAATGGAGCCCCACATTGGCTCCTTGCTCAGCGGGGAGCCTGCTGTTCCCACTTTCTCTGCCTACCACTCCTCCTTCTTGTGCTTTTCTCTCTCTCTCTCTCTCTCTGTCAAATAAATAAATAAAATCTTTTTTAAAAACTTGGAAATTGGGGCGCCTGGGTGGCTCAGTGGGTTGAAGCCTCTGCCTTTGGCTCGGGTCATGATCTCAGGGTCCTGGGATCGAGCCCCACATCAGGCTCTCTGCTCAGCGGGGAGCCTGCTTCCTCCTCTCTCTCTGCCTGCCTCTCTGCCTACTTGGGATCTCTGTCTGTCAAATAAATAAATAAATCTTTAAAAAAAAAAGCTTTAAAAAAAAACTTGGAAATTAATTAGGTTACTATAAATCATACATATGGCAAAATATAATTACTATTGAATTAAAACACTTGTCAGTTTAATGATTCAATTTAGTTGAACATGATTTTGTATTTCATAATCTTAAACATTCTTAATGCCCACTAGCCAGAGACCACCAGGAACACTCCTGTGGTTGAACAAGCTTGGTTTATAACTCCTTGTAGCAAGAAAGAGCATATATGATAGGCCACCATCAGGTGGCTCAGTAGAAAGGTATTAGAAAGGACTGACAGGACTTGAGATTTGGTTGGATGATGTTGAAGAAGGTACAGGAAGAGAGGGTTTATTCTAGGTCAGGGGTTGTCAGAAAGTAGGGACAATTCTGTGAGTATCTCAAATATTATTCATAGGGAGGACAAAGTAAAGCAAGCCTAGAGCTATAACTGGTAAAGCAACATCAGCCACTCATACTTGCTGGTATAAGAAGATATTTGGTATTTTATAGCTTGGACAATGTTCTTGCTTTGTCTGTGTTTAGACATGATCATTGGAATGGACTTGTTTTTGTCTTAATCCCTCATGGTCACAGAGTGGCCTGGCCTTATCTGATGTTGATGTTCTGTGAAATAGCTCATGTTCAGCAGAAGACCATCAAGTCCTACCTGTGAGTGCCAGGCCAGCTCTTAGCAACACTGAGGCCCAGCAGCTGATAGCACCAGTCCGGTTCTTGGATGTCAGGGGCTGCTTTTTTTTATTAAAGTGATATAGAAGTAGTGTTAGCTTATTTGGTCAGTAAACCTCCTTAGGTTTAGGAAAAACAAATCCCAAGTACAACAAAATGTACATTTATATTTTACCTAACACTGATAAATTAGAGAAAAGATAAATCCCTTTTTTTAAAATCAAAATTGTTAAATGAGTCTTGAAGGGATTCAGAAGATGCCACCTCAAAATATGCTGATTTGGCCTATTGATGATTTTGAGCTAAAGGCACTTGAAAAACAGTAGATATAAGAAGGGCACTCTGACTTCCTCTTTTCTTCCTGCAAGCAGGAGATAAAACTCCCATGTAAAAGACATCTTCTCTGTATCTGGAGGAGAAGAACATTCCTATCACCAGAGATAGGACAAAATAGTCCAAAAAATCTGTACAAACAAACCCTTATTAAAATAACCCTACCTTCCTTGAGCTTCCCCAAATATTTTTAGTTACTTTTTCACAATTGCTATTCTTTGTTCAACCTAGTATAAAAGCACTTAGGTGTAACCACTTTTTGGGTCTTTATTTTCCCATGAAGATTCTCCTATACATGTAAAAATAAATTTTATATGCTATTCTTTTTTTTTTTTAAGATTTTATGTGTTTATTTGACAGAGAGAGGGAGAAGGAGCACAAGCAGGGGGAATGGCAGAGGGAGAGGGAGAAGCAGATTCCCCACTGAGCAGGGAGCTCGGTGCAGATGTAGGACTCGATCCCAGGACCTTGGGATCATGACCCGAGCCATGATCATGATCTGAGCCAAAGGCAGATGCTCAACTGACAGAGCCATCCAGATACCCTGCTTTTCTTTTCTTAATCTGTCTATGTGAACTTAATTCTCAAGAGACCCTAACAGGTAGAGGAAAAGTTTTGCCTCATCTACAGTCTCATTTGTCAAAGATTTACCTTAATTATGTGAACTTGGATTCTTAAAATATTCCTGAGTTAGTTTCTTTTAGAATTTTTTTTAGTCTGGCACATCTAAAGGAATAGATATTTTATTTCCTTATTTAAGGGAATTTTAGGAATAGTTGATTTATATGAGTAGTTATTTATCTCTATAAGCCAACCAGAACAGAGCTCTTTTAATTTAGAAGACTTTATAATCAAATTTATTAATACCATCCAGAGACAGGAAGACATTTCACACTTCTATAAAGAGAAGTAAAGGGCTTTCTAAATTACATACAAATGGATAGAGGTCTAGATTTATAGCTCTAAATCTATAATTTCAACTACAACTCAAGAATAAACACAGAAGGGACACCTGGGTGGCTCAGTTGGTTAAGCCGCTGCCTTCGGCTTGGGTCATGATCCCACGGTCCTGGGATCAAGTCCCACATCGGGCTCCTTGCTCAGCGGGGAGCCTGCTTCTCTCTCTCTGACTGCTTGTGCGCTCTCTCTCTCTCTCTCTGACAAATAAATAAATAAAATATTTTTTAAAAAGTAGAATAAACACAGAAACGCAAAAACTCTCTACTTTAGATATCAAAGAGTTGTTACCCTCCCATGATAAACTGTTCTCCTTTGTGGTATGCATGGTCTTAAAGTAGACAAACAGGCAAACAAGTAAGATTAACAAACCAAAAAACCAGATCTCTGTTTTTTTCTTACCCACAGAAACAGATAGGTATCATCCATCTGCATATTTCACCAATTAGTCAGACCTTAAAACCATATTCCCAATCATTGCTGTCAAGTTTGGAGAACAATTTACCGGCCGTAAGCAATACAGATGCAAAAAATAAAGCACAATATTAGTAAAGGAGAAAGTAGAGAAACAGTCAGTCAAGTTAAAGTTCTATTGCCAACTAGCATTCACCTCTACAAGTCAAAAAATAAGTATCTCGGCTTAAGCCACCCGTGAGGTATATATACTTGTCTAGCAGTGTAATTTACCTAGCCCTTTCATGTGAATCCATTGGACATCCTGGTGGATAACCTCCAAAATAGTTAAAAGTATGCATTTTTTGGAAAGGTAAAATCACGACTGATACAAATATAAACATGTATCAAAAATTTTATTTGACTTAATAAAATGTTATAATGGGGTTCAAAGAAGAATAAATAATGCTGAAATACATTTTACAATTAGATACAAAATTGGTCTGTCAACTGGGCAATGATCAGTTGCATTCCACCAGACATAATTCATTTCCATTTCTCCGGACAACAACATCTGCATTATCCTCTGCTTTCTAGAATTTACAGTTATAAAATAGTTTAAAGACAATGAAGGCTGGGGTAACTGGGAAGGGTGCATTAAACAGGCACTAATCATCTTTTTGTTAGTCCATTTAAAATTTTTTCACAATTTTGGGACGCCTGGGTGGCTCAGTTGGTTGAGCGGCTGCCTTCGGCTCAGGTCATGATCCCAGCGTCCTGGGATCGAGTCCCACATCGGGCTCCTTGCTCGGCGGGAGCTCCTGCTTCTCCCTCTGCCTCTGCCTACCACTCTGTCTGCCTGTGCTCGATCGCTCTCTAATAAATAAATAAATTAAAAAAAAAAAATTTTTTTCACAATTTTTCCTGACAAACAGGTCCCTTAAAAAATATATATGTGTGTGTGTGTGTGTGTGTGTGTGTGTGTATACACATACACACATACATGTATGGATAGATATAACTAAATAGATTTTTGTAGATGGGATGCCTGGGTGGCTCAGTCAGTTAAGTGTCTGTTTTCAGCTCAGGTCATGATCTTCAGGGTCCTAGGGTTGAGCCCCATGTCTGGCTCTCTGCTCAGCAGGGACAGCCTCTCTCTCTCTCTCTCAAATAAAAAAATAAAATTGTTTAAAAATTAAATTTTTATTGGATTATATAAGTAATAAAATATCTTAAAGACTAGCTTGTTAATATGGCTTGGGGGATCTAATATGGGTAGAGGTAGGAAAGGGAAGATAAATAAAGGAGTCTAGAAAAAGGAAGAAAAAACTGTGTTTTAAAAAATCATTGCAGAGTGCCTGGGTGGCTCAGTCGGTTAGGTGTCTGCCTTTGGCTCAGGTCATGATCCTGGCGTCACAGGATGGAGCCCCACATTGGGTTCCCTGCTCACCAGGGAGTCTGCTTCTCCTACACATCACCCCACTTGTGCTCTCTCTCTCTCACGCGTACATGCCCTCGCTCTCTCTCAAAGAAATAATAAATAAAATCTTGAAAGAAAGAAAGAGAGAGGAAGGAAGGGAGGAAGGAAGGAAAGAGAGGAAGGGAAAATTCTTTGCATGAGGGGCTCCTGGCTGGCTCAGTCGGTGGAGCATGCAACTCTTGAACTCAGGATTGTAAGTTTGAACCCCATGTTGTACTTAAAAATAAAATCTTAAAACAAAAATCATTGCCAAAAAAAAAAAAACTGCATATATTACCATGTTTATACATTCTAGGTTTTTGTTCTAGATGATAACATATGTTTGTTACATTTTTTTCAGAACCGTTCTGTAGTTATTTTTTTTTTTTCCCAAATAAAATTTAAAAAGAAAAAGAAAGTCTCAGACATCAATTCTTATGGGAATGGGATGTGGTTTTCAGTTAGCCAGGCTAGCCTGGTCTGGCCTCGGCTGCTTCTTCTTAGTTGTCAATGATCCTCTCTCTCTTTTTTTTTTTTTTTTTAGATTTTATTTATTTACTTGACAGACAGAGATCACAAGTAGGCAGAGAGGCAGGCAGAGAAAGAGAGGGGGAAGCAGGCTCCCCGCTGAGCAGAGAGCCCGATGGGGGGGCTCAATCCGAAGACCCTGAGATCATGACCTGAACCAAAGGCAGAGACTTTAAACCACTGAGCCACCCAGGCGCCCCCAATGATTCTCTCTTAAATGTTCCTAATGTGTGTTAAGTCTGACTTTATCTGGCTTCTTGCTTCAGAAACTGAACCCCTCCCAAGCTCTTCCCTCTCCTGTCCTCCCTTCCCTAAGACAAGGAGCAATACCGGTTTCTAATTGGGGAAGCCAGTTAAATTTAAATTCAATACTCGTTTACTGGGCCAGAGAATTGAGTGTGTTTGGCTACAGGAAACTAGACTACCCAGCTGAGGAAGATTATGACCAAATACCCTGAGAAACTTCTTCAAAAATCTTCCCTAGAGAAGTGCCGCTGGGATCCTGAGCAGAGGTTTGTTTGGAAATGATCTGACTGGTGGTAGAACAAATCCACTGAGCTGCAGGTTCAAACACAGCCAAAATATCTCTTACTATAGGGAAGGACTGAGATGGCCAGACTCTGGAAATACCTTCTTTGATATATCAGGGTCCAATTCCCCAAACTAAGATACCTTGACCCACCCCCTTACCCACACCCAGCCTGTCCCATAAGAGTAACAGTGAGGGGTGCCTGGGTGGCTCAGTGGGTTAAAGCCTCTGCCTTTGGCTCAGGTCATGACCTCAGCGTCCAGGGATCAGGCTCTCTGCTCAGCAGGGAGCCTGCTTCCTCCCTCTCTCTCTGCCTGCCTCTCTGCCTGCTTGTGATCTCTGTGTGTCAAATAAATAAATAAAATCTTGAAAAAAAAAAAAAGAATAACAGTGAGTTCCCTTTACTCAAGCCAGCTGGGTAGTGAAACGGAAACAATTTCCTTTCCTGACAAACGCTACTAAAGTTTACCATAAAAATAAAACTGAAATCTAGATCTTACATGCTGATTATAGTCAGAAACTTATTTTTACCAAACATCACTTACTTGTTCACAGTGAGAGCTCACTACAGATTTACCTATTCATGATCTAATCCAGCATTACATATCTGTAGCAAGAACAAAACCACCCAGTTCTGTTTAACTCTTCATATTTAAAATCACTTGGATTCTATTACCTACTAGGAGATGATTTTTAAAAATCGTGACTCTTATACAAATATAAAATGAACACACACCAAAAACTTTATTTAATTCATTTATTAATGAAGGAACCAATAAGATGTTACAACTGTGAAGCCTAAACCGGCTGCCTGACAGCCCTCAGCTGGACACTGAGACAGGGAACCATACCTTCCTTTACTACGACCCTGTACTATTCCTGTCTTCGTTAGCATGAGTTTGTTATTCTCCTGTCTTCAGTCAGCATCACTTAATTTTTCCTGGAGTCTTCTGGTCAGACAAATGGTTTGATTGTTTATTATAGGAACTTCCTGAAAGAACCATCAACACTTTAATGGAGAACATCAACAGTTTGCCCCTTAGGATTCTTTGAATCCCTTCTCTCACATCCACTTCTTGGCTATTTCTACCAATCCTGAACTATTGTATCATGATCCTGACCTGATCATAATTAAGTCTTTATTTTGAAAGTCACCCTACGTTAAGCTTCCAATTCTCTTTAAATTCTGTCTTTGCCTTCTCCCTCCAAAATACTCCAAGGCTTTGTCAAGTGGTGTTCTTCCTTACCATGCTAAGCAATAAACTCTGCTTCATCTTATAACAGATTGTGTTGGTGATATTTGACCGGTTTCGAGAGAATCCAAAGAGTAAGACTCATATAAAAGCCATCAGGAATACGGAAGAGTCTGCTTAATAAATTCAAAACTGATTTCTTCCACGGTGGGGGGAAGGGAATCAAAGGACTCTCTGCCAAACAAAATTCATTGGCACATCTTTAGATAAGAGTCATTGTAGTAGTATCAGTTATCTACAATTTACTGTGTTATAAATAACTCAAGGACAATAAAAGTCTCAGAGACCCCATAGAATCAGAAAACCTGGATGTGAGCGCTAGACAAGACCTATTTTCCATTGAAGACACGAGTAATCTTTTGGTCTGTTTCATGTTTCAGTCTCTTATAATTTGTTCTTATATGCTACACACAGCTGCTTCTTCAGAACTATACCACACTGATTAAGTAACAGAAAGCATTCTCTTCTTGGTATACCTGGTTTGATTCTAATGCCTAAATACCTCAATTTTGCTATATCAGTAGTTATTTCATCTCTGGAGTTGGAAACGCAAAATAGTTCTTATAGTGACTTCAAAATAACTATTCACCAAAGCAAACTCTTTTTGAGAGCTCTGAAGGTTTTCTAATAGCTGCCACCTCCCTTCTCAATCTTACCAGCTCCATTGTTTTTCCTATTGTTTCAAGCACCTTCCTCTGCTGTAAAAGCCTTTGTTTATATGCTGTTAAAAAGAAAAAACAGGTCCCAGATTGGAGTCCACTTGTGCCAAACCAGACCAAGACTTAATAACTAACCTAATTACACTTTCGACCTTCTCCAGGAGTGTAGTCCTTTTTTTTTTTTTTTTTAGATTTTATTTACTCATTTGAGAGAGAGTGCGCGCAAGGGGGAGAGAGAACGAGAGAGAAAAAGCATGAGCAAAGGTGGGCAGGAGTAGAAGGGGATGGGGAGGGGTTGGAGGGAGAAGGAGAGGTCCTGGGACTCTGGGATCATGACCTGAGTCGAAGGCAGACACTTAATCCACTGAGCCACCCAGGCACCCTGCCAGGAATACAGTCTTAACTAGTCAGTCTGGAATTTTCTGGTCAGCACAAGTGACATAATCTGCCGGGGAGACCCTTCCCATTCCCCAAAGGAAGGTGAGGTAATCTGCTCTTTCCTTATCTCTTACTCCTCTGCCTGTGAAAGCCTTCCATTTTGTACAGCTCCTTGGAGCTCCTTTCTACTTCTAGATGGGATGCTGCCCAATTCATGAATTGTTGAATAAAGCCAATTAGATCTTCAAGTTTACTCAGCAGAATTTTTATTATTTAACAACGCCAATCTTGCTTATTCTTCCCTTTCCTAAAACTTGTCTTTTTGCCTCAGTTCTCTCTACTCTTCTATTAATTCATACTCTTTACATCTGTGAAGGCTGAATTAAAAATTAGTCTTCTGCAGGAAGTTTTCCTTAACTGACTTATCCCAAAACCCTCCTCTGTATTGCTCTTGGTAATCTCTCACTTTGTCAAATCTAGCCTTTGTGTCATTGTTCTCCTTCTTGGCCTCTTGGCAGCATTTGATGCTGTTGGGCAAACTCCCCTTGACACTCTCTCCTCCTTGGCTTCCTTAACAGAGTAATTCTTCTGAACTTCTTCCTCCTCCCTGACGTCTTCGCCCGTCTCCTCATCTGCCTCCTGTCACCTAAACATAGGGATTGTCCAATGATCTCTTTGGGTTGAGCAGACTTATTTATCTGCAGTGCCTGGCACCTGCCTCTCCCCCCTTGCAGTATTGGCACTATTTCCAGCACTACACTTATTTGGCAAGGAAAGAGGCAGATTAAGGAGAAACATGGACTTCTGCATGGGCTCTGAGGCCCACAGGTGTTGACACCTGCCCTGAAAGCTGCCTTACAGAGAGCTCTGCTCGGGGCTGTAGTGTGGTGTGCATCGGCCAGTGGGGAAAGCAC
The DNA here is from genome assembly GCF_963455335.1 of Martes martes. Taxonomy (NCBI): domain Eukaryota; kingdom Metazoa; phylum Chordata; class Mammalia; order Carnivora; family Mustelidae; genus Martes; species Martes martes. The sequence continues at coordinate 44,186,248 of NC_137898.1, forward strand.
AGCATCTGAAGGCAAGGAAAAAGTTTCCCAGGATCCCTGACTGGGTCTGAAAGTTAAACCAAAAAAGGCATATTAATAAGAGAAAAGCATACTAATTTATTTAATGTAAGTTTTTTTTTTTACTTTTTTTTTTTTTAAGATTTATTTGACAGAGAGACGCACAGTGAGAGAGGGAACACAAGATGGGGGAGTGGGAGAGGAAGAAGCAGGCTTCCCACTGGAGGGAGTCCAATTAGGGCTCTATCCCAGGACCCTGGGATCATGACCTGAGCCTAAGGCAGATGCTTAGTGACTGAATCACCCAGGTGCCCCTATTTAATATAAGTGTTTATGTGACACAGGAGCCTTCGTAAGGACATGAAGACTTAATGAGTATTTTGTGCTGGGTTTGATGAAGAGTAGACAGCATGGAGGAATGTGGTAAGTTAAGGAGTATGCGGTAAGTGTACTAAACTAGGGAAAGCTTAGCAAGGCCTGTTAGGATTTTTCTTGACATCCTTTTGTCTTCAGAATGAGGGTGTTCCTTTCCTCTGGGTATAAGGAGAGTATCTCTCACATGAAGTTTTATGATTTATTTCAGGTGAGAAGGGGAAGATCAGAGTGACCTTCCTTCTGCCATTTTCTCAAAAGTTCTTTAGCTTAAAATATTCAATATGGCAAGTTACCATATTTTGAAGTACCAGAGCCCCATCACCTTCAGTGGACCACTTGGATGTTGCCTCAACTTCCCAGAATTCCGATAACTCAGACCTCCAACAACTCTGGTAGTCACTCAGTCAAAGTCAAATTTACATACTGCAAATCCTGGCACTCAGACGTGGGAGCTATCCCTGGAGTCAGGTAAGTTGGAGGGCAGCAGGCCTGTGTCAGCCCAGATAGCTTAGTTCCTTAAAATTGCAGAAGTTCTATAGTATCCAATTTTGCCTTTCCCTTCTGTTAGTAGGAGAATCCATAGACTTTTTATTTATATGAGATACTGTGATGAAGGAAGGCAGCAGCTGGCATATAGGCCTAGGTCCCTAGAACACTCCCTTATCTTTAGAGGGAAGGACAAAGCTCCATTTGTGATCCTGGGAAAGCTCCCATTTGTAAGGGTGAGGGGCCTTTGGAGTTCCTGGTAAAACCCTTAATCTGAAAGGACATCAAGCAGGGGCTTTCAGTCAGAGCTTCTGTCTCAGACTTCAAAAGCATTACATGATCCCCAGATGGGTTAGATAAATATGTGTGTCAAAGATTTTAAAAAGGTATGAGCACATATTGTGTTTTAGACCCTATACTAGACACCTGAGTATGTGTGAGAGAAAAGTAAGTTAAGGCATTACCAAAAAAATAAAAATAAAATAAATTTTTAAAAAAGACATTACCGGGGCGCCTGGGTGGCTCAGTGGGTTAAAGCCTCTGCCTTCGGCTCAGGTCATGATCCCAGAGTCCTGGGATCGAGCCCCGAGTCGGGCTCTCTGCTCAGCGGGAAGCCTGCTTCCTCCTCTCTCTCAGCCTGCCTCTCTGCCTACTTGTGATCTCTCTCTGTCAAATAAATAAATAAAATCTTCAAAAAAAAAAAAAGTTTAACAACAACAACAAAAAAGACATTACCAATGAATTTTGTTCACCAGTGGGGCTTTATTTCCTCTTAGAGATGAGCACACCCATATACTCTGCAGATATAGAAAGTATAAAGCAGGGGCGCCTGGGTGGCTCAGTGGGTTAAAGCCTCTGCCTTCGGCTCAGGTCATCATCCCAGGGTCCTGGGATGGAGCCCCGCATCGGGCTCTCTGCTCCGCAGGGAGCCTGCTTCCTCCTCTTTCTGTGCCTTCCTCTCTGCCTACTTGTGATTTCTGTCTGTCAAATAAATAAATCTTTAAAAAAAAAAAAAGAAAGTATAAAGCAGTCTGATATGTAATAATCTCCAATATGTATTATTCAATGAAAAAAGAAAGAAGCAGGGAAGCCAAGGTGACTCCATCAGTTGAGCATCTGACTCTTGGTTTTGGCTCAGGTCGTGATTCAGGGTCGTGGGCTCTAGCCCTGAATGGAGCCCTGCGCTGAGCTCCGTTCTCAGCAGGGAGTCTGCTGGAGATTCTCTCCCTCTTCTTCTTCCTCTGTTCTTCCCCCCACTCAGTGGACTCTCACACATGCTCTCTCTCTCTCTCTCTCTCTCTCACACACAAAGAAATCTTAAAAAATAAAAGTAAAAAGCACAAAACTATATACTGTATGTTCCTATTTGTGGACACACACACGCACACACACAGATGATCTGTCCAACACCTTAGTTTCTCAGTTTCTTAATTCCTTGAGTTATAATGATCTTGTATGAACATGGCTGGAGAAAAATATACAATTATGCTAATTGATCAGATTTTAAAATTTCTGACCACAATCCTCAAGTGGGCCCACCGTGGTACCCAGCCCCCTGCTAATTTCCCAAGACAATTCATTCTCCCACTCCCCTAACATATCGCTTAATTCCTTCTCCTTCTCCAGCCTCCACTACCTTTCCCATTCCTGCTCTCAGATGATGAGTTGCTTTTTATTTCGCTGAGGAAACTGAAGGAACCAAAGAGAATTGCCACATCCTCTCACCAGTTAAAATCTACTAACCGACCTACCGCTCAATCTCCCTGTATGTTTATCTTCCCCATTAACTGTGGATATTCTATCCAAGCTCCCATCTAAAGCCAACTCTTCCATTTGTGTGATGGCTGTTACCTCCTCTTACCTAACTGGTTGGATTTCAGATTCATAAATAGAATTTGAGATCCAGTAAACTCTAAAAACTGAGAATTATAACAAGGCACATACTACAAATTAAGGAAACTATGAGTTGACTTCAAAGTATAAGGTTGGGGTAGAGGTCCGCAACAATTTTCACAGGAAACACAACTTCACTAAGAATCAGGAGGTCTGTTGAAGGGTTTTGGAAGTTTTAGTAATGGCCATGCTACCAGCTGTATGAACTTGGGCAAGTAACTTAGATTCATGGACTTGGGAAAGGTGTAGGGAGGCCACAGACAAGGCCAGCAAAACTGCCTTTTGACCCTGGGGTTCCTTCTATAACAGTCTCTGAATTTAGGATCTCACAAGCAGCAGAAATCAACTGAGCTAAGTGGAAAAAGAACTTTATTAAAAGGATATTGGTGGCTCACAGAATCTCTAGGAGTGCTGGGAAGCCAGGACTGGAGGCTCTACAGCGGGGACCCAAGCCCAAAACACACCCTGGAGCCAATCTTGTGGACACTGCAGCTTTCACTAGACCCAAACACTATGGCTTAGGTCATGGATTCCCCCAGCCTGACACTGGACACCTGCCTCTAGGTCTGCCGCTACTGCTACCTCTGGGAACCAGAGGGAGCTGTGGCCCCTGCAGCCACTTCACTAGCAGAGATTTGACACAGCCTCTGCTTCTTTACATCACTAGCTTCAATACCCACTATCTTTTTCTGAGGAAGCTGCCTCGGCCAGCCCTCTACTGAGGGAAGATGTAGGAGCCAAGCTATTGTAAAAACAGAAATAACTACTGGTTGGACCAGCCAGGGGACCTGATTCAAGAGACACAAACCCACACGCAGGGTGCCTGGGTGGCTCAGTTGGTTAAGAGATACAAACCCACAGACTGGCCTGTGACCTATGACGTTGCTCCATGGTCAAAGCCCTGACTGATGGGTATGATAAAAGTTATTTAAGTCAATTTAGCTTTCTGTTTCTGAAATTTGAAATTTGAGGAAATATTGATGGCAGCAGGGGGAGATATGAGAAGGGCACAAAGAAAAACAGAAATTAGACAAAGAGTCCCATTAACAATCAGATTATAAATAACAAGGAATAATAATAAAATAAAATAATAAAATAACCTGAGCCCTGGGCTAGCCCTGAAGGATGGCTGCTCTGAGATTTCTGTGAAATTCCCTTTCCCTTAGTGCTACATGTATACTGCTTGAGTGGTGGCTACAACAATTGTTAGTGTATTAGTTCAACACAACGGAAAGTTTTCTTTTTCCAGTTTGGTTTCCAGAGTTTTGCATTGCGACGAGTAGAGAATCAGATAGAGGATGAGGAATGTGCTTCTAAGACTGAAATTTTCTCATTGGAGAGAGTGCTGGTGACAAAGTGAAGGAAAGGTGAGGGTCTACCACTCCACAATCTAGGTCTCAGTTGTTTTGAGTTCAAAGTCGAGGGCAAAGGGAAAGTCAGGAGTAGCTGCCATGAAGGTGCTGCAGGTGGCAGAGATAGGGAAAGGAAAATCTAAACATTTTTTTCTCTGTATTCTTTTCACTTCTAATTACATTTTGATAGATAGATTTGTTTCTTAGAAAGTGACCTGCAGAGACCAGGCTAAATCAACCAGTATGAAGTCTCATCAGCCCAGTTAGACCATGAAAGACTTTGTTAGCTGGCTTACTGACGTCAAGATTCTCTAAATTCCTGATTGACGGTTCATTAGATGGTTGTTGTAGTGAATTGAATTATATGTCTACTTAAACTCTCTCACTTCATCGTGGCATGTTCTTGTACAGCTTACCCTCTCTGGCACCAGTTTCCTCCTCTGTTATTGAGAGATTACTTTGTTCCAGTACTAAGGTGTACCCTCTGTTGTCCTGCATAGTTCTTCCAACAATCTGAGAGATAGTACTATTATTATTCTCACCTTACACATGAGAAACTTGAAGCACAAAGAGGCTAGGCATCTTGCTCAGAGGTTAGATGCAGGATTCAAAGCCAGGCAGTCAAGTCTCCAAAACCCACCCACCAGGAACTAACACGCCACTCTCTCAGTGGTGCCTAAACCAATTCCAGCACTGTGCCCACTGCAGCGACCCCTGCAGCGACCCCTGCCTCCAGAGAGGATTTTCTGTGGCTTCTTTGTTTATCATTAGCTCCAGAATCAAACTAGTTCATGTATCTGAATGTCTCAGCTAAGCGTGTGTTGCAAAATGAGTGTCTGCCATTTTCAGTTTTTTGAGTGGGAGGTGACTGTGCCTTTCTTGGGTCTTGCCAAGATTCCCTTAACATAATAGGTGGTTTCAGAAGTCAAGCAACCGGCTCACCTGGGTGGCTCAGTGGGTTAAATCCTCTGCCTTCGGCTCAGGTCATGGTCCCAACGTCCTGGGATCAAGCCCCGCATCGGGCTCTCTGCTCAGCAGGGAGCCTGCTTCCCCCCCACCTCTCTCTGCTTGCCTCTCTGCCTACTTACGATCTCTGTCTGCCAAATAAATTAAAAAAAAAAAAAAAAAGTCAAGCAACCAAAAGGACAAATGACCCTCTCACCACTTGTTTTGTGGCCCTTTCCTAAGGAGAAAGCAAAGTGTGGGTTCAGGAGAAGACCTCCTGGGCTCTGCCACTTCCTAACTGAATGACCTTGGACAAGTTACTGTTCCTTTCTGTGCCTCAGTTTCCTCATCTGTAAGATGTAAAATCATACCCTTCTCTTAGAGTTGTGTGGATTAAATGACTTAATATTTATTTGGAAAGTACTTTTAACAGTGCCTGGCACATTTTCAGTGTTAAATAAATATTACATAAAGATATGTGAATAATTTCACCATCTAGTTTTCCATTTTCAAGTACTATGTCCAGGTACACTAAGTATATAGTAATGTTAAAACTTTCTCAAAGGAAGAAGAGTGGGGAGGGACAGGGTATACCTACCAAAAAAAGGATGTGGTTTACTGTTTTTTGCCATCACCCCACTCCACATCCCCTCGCTGTGTGTTGATAAGGGCATCTAACATCCCTTCTCATGTGCCTGTGCTGAGGACAGACTAACTCTTGTTTGAATTCCACTGTAAGATCTCTTTCCATAGATTGCTTGGTTCTCCTAAGAGTATCTTCCCTTTCAGATCCCCTCTTCCTAATGCTGCAGATCCACTCCTTTGCCCTAGAGCCCTGCACCACTAGGAGAATCTCCTAGATGCAGAGTGTCTGCCTTGCTAACCGCACAGATGAACCAGACATGTCTGCCCTCAGGTCACTCACAGACCAAGAGAACCAGTACTGTGTGATCTTGAAACTATCCATTCTGGCTATATAAAAGAACTTGATCTGCTTTCATGTGGTTATCTAACATAATTTACACTCATAATAATTCAGTTATAACTTGTATTAAGCCACCCAGAAAACAAACACTTTCCACAGAGAAAATTGTGTTAAACCAATGTCTTCTGTGGTTTATTTCAATGCATTTTCTTTCTGATAGCAGGAACATTCAGCTGTGGAAAGAATTTCAAGAGGCGTAATATTGTAGAAAGGGTCCCTAGCTAGAAGTCACACATCTTGGAGTTTCACCAAACTCTGCCCCTGTAACACTTTTTCACCTCTCTGGGTCTCCACTTACTAAGACATTCAGTGCTATGGGAATGGCAAATATTTTTTGATGCTCTCACAGCCAAAAGTAGGCTTCTACTAAATCAGTGGAACATTGGGACTAAATACCAGCTAGTCTAATTCTTCATTTTACAGAGGAGGAATGAGGCTAAGAGCAATCAAGTGGCTTCCCAAGGTCAGACATCTAGCTGAGATCAAAGTCAAGACTATGTGATTAAGAATTGCATGCTCTGTTGTTTGCTAGACCCCAAGCCATTGTGTGCCTATTGGTTTTTTTCTGTAGCAGCAAACAATGTTATGCTCAGCTTAATATACAATTTTCTTCCTTTATTTAAACAGTTCCTTTTGAAGGAAATAAAGCCCTTCCATTTATTGTGATTTACTTTGAGGGATTACAAGCTTTTATCTTGTGTTGTTGGTCATAATAATTAAATTTTGAGCAGTTTTAAACACTGTTTAAAAGTTAAGTAAAACTTTCTGAAAGACAAAAATTTTCCAATTTTATGGTTCAATAAGACATTTAACATGCAGGAAAAAAGGAATATTAAAATGCCTTCATTCAGAGTTTAGAATTATAACAAGATTTTCCTTATCAGAGAAAAAACACAGGGACAAGGTTTTAAGACTTGAAGGTTTTTTGATAATTAACATAGTGGTAGTTAATTTTCTTCTGACATGTTGCACTTTATTTTTATATAATACCATTCATATAAAGATTATAGATAAGTTTTAATCTTGCTTCTAATTAAGTTTTACATAATCCATTAATTTTATTTGTTTTCAGATGAGCAAATCAACATTTTTATAAATAAGATACCCTAAAATCTCCATATTGCCTGTTCCTTATTTCAGCAAACTCAAGTCTGAATATGGCTTGAAAGTGGCCTTTGGTTCAAATTTAGCCTTACCTGGCACAGGAGTGATGATACTGTCATGCTAGCCACCAGTTCACGCTCTGCCAGTATGCTGAGGTCTCCTGGCTCCCAAGCAGTCACCTACCACCATCTCTTCACCACCCTCTTGCCATCTCTTCCCACTTAGTCAACCTGTTTTGCTTCAACTTTCCCTGCTTTGCCTTGAGCTTCCCCGGGGCCTGTGACCAAGAACCCTTTTCTCTCTCTCTCAGCTTCAGTCTACCTCAGACAGGATACCTAGACTAGAGAGGAGGTTTGACCATCTCCTGCCCCATCCCCATTTGGGACCCATTAATGTCGCATCCTGCCCTCCATCTAGGTATAAAGGAACAAAACAAAGGAAGAAGTCCAAGGCTTGTTCCAATCCGCAGATGCGGAGATCCTGGATAGCAAGCATTAGGTTCTGAGCTAGAAAGTTGTGACCCCCCAAAAGAAGGAGAGGATGATAAATATTGGTGATGAATCCCTGTTGAAAGTAGAGGTGGAAGTGGAAGGGGTGGTGTGTTGCCTGTAGTTTTGTTACTCCAAGTGTAGTCTGGGGGCCAGCACAGTCAGCATCACCTGGGAGCATTTCAGGCCCTATCTTATACCTAACAAATCTGAATCTGCATTTTAATAAGACCTTTAAGTGATTTGTATGCATAAGGTCAGTCTGGCTTGATCTGTCCTTTCCTATGAAAGACCTCACAGTGACCAGGGCCTGCAAGACAGACTTGGGCTACCCCAAATGCACAGGAGTCAAATGCTAATTCAGTTATCCGCAGAGAGACATCACTACCACTGGACTTACATACTAGCCTGTTCATTTCTCTCTGTTAACAAATTTAACCCGACAGCTAGAGCCTCTCTAGGCTACCAGGTGAACCTGGGATATTTATTCTCTCATCAATGATCCAGTCTTTCTCTAGATACATTATTGCCAGTCTGAGAACACTTAGTTTCCTTTCTCTGCTTCAGAAAAGCAGTCTTAACTTTCCTCATTTGCTCGAGCTTGGGGGACATTTCCCTGTAAATCCCAAATAATTTTAATCATTGTAACTCAGTCACATGATCTCAGTTAAACCTTGTAACAACACTATGCAATAGGTACTATTATCCCCATTTTACAAATGCAGAAACTGAGGCTTGGAGATGTCAAGTAATGTGTTCAAGGTCATGCATTTGGTAGTAGGGGATCAGAATTCTTGCTGGCTCCAAAGCCCGTGATTTTAGGTGCTGCTGTGTGTATACCACCTCTTCAGCCTTTTCTTCAGGCAAACTCCAAAGCTGCTTTGCAAGCTGCTGTTTACAGACATATAACTGACTTGTTTACCTACTCCTTCGTGTAGTTTATATGGTATATGTCAATCACATCATCATCAATTAATATTTGTTGAAAGCTGTCATGGTGCCAGTGCACCACGGTGTCATGGTGCGCTAGAATTTTAATTCCCTACATGCTGCTTCCAGCTGCATACTCTTCCTCTTAAGTAATCATATCGCAAGGAAAATAGTATTTCCTTTTGAAAGTGTGACGAACTGCAAACAGGTGCAGGGACATTTGTTTTAGTGCTGGAAGCTGGAAAAGAAACATTAGCTCAATTATTCACCATGCACAGTCTGAACAATTGGTGCCCTACTTTCACACTTCATGCTTGATGACTTCAAAGATGAAGATGAAGCCTTTCAATCAGAGAAAAAATAAATCTAAAGGAACTTAATCTGTGCTCTATTCCTTCTCAGTGTTGAACACCTATGCTTTTATGCTGTTCTGGTTTTTCCTTCTAAATTTTAAAATGCTAAGATTATTTAAATTTAGAGTTTTGATGCCTAACCTTCAGGTCATAGATATTCATATCATTCAGCAAATGGCAAAGTAAAAGAAGTCAATCTTGTATTTGAATTTTGGTTAATACCTGCTGGGTCACTTTGGGAATGTTACTTAACCTCACTGAGCCTCAATTAGTCTACCTATTAAAAGATGTTAATAAACTCTTAAAAGAGTTCTTATCTTTTAGAGATACATACTGAATGAAATTATATTATGGCTGGTATTTGCTTCAAACTAATCCAAGTGTGGGGGAAAGTGGATAGGTATTGAAACAAGACTGGCCCTGTGTTGATAATTACTGAAGCTGGGTCCTGGGTACCTAGGGATTCATTATACTATTCTACTTTTGTATATGTTTGGAAATTTTCAACTAAAGGAATGAAAAAAAACCTCATAGATCTTTGCAAATGTTAGAAAACGTATATAAAAGTGCTTCAGTCTGAAATAATAGTGACCTTTTTCAAGCATTTATTATGTGCCAGATGCCATTCAGAACATTTTACAAACATTATCATATATAATTATCTCAACAGTCACATGAATTTGGTTTTATTGTTATCCTCATTTTAGAGCTAAGGAAAATGAGGCATAGAGAATCTGAGCAACATTCCCAAGGTCATGCAGCATAGTACCAAAGTCAGGATTCAAACCTCAGTTGGCATCTAGAGCCCATGTTACATTGCCTCTCACCTAATAAGCATTTCATTTTATTTTTTTTTATTTGTTTATTTGACAGAGAGAGAGATCACAAGTAGACAGAGAGGCAGGCAGAGAGAGAGAGGGAGAAGCAGGCCCCCTGCTGAGTGGAGAGCCCGATGCAGGGCTCAATCCCAGGACCCTGAGATCATGACCTAAGCCGAAGGCAGAGGCTTAACCCACTGAGCCACCCAGGTGCCCCTAATAAGCATTTTAGCAAGAACCAATAGTAGCTACCATTTCTTGAGTTCCAAACCAATGAAGCATCATCCTAAATGCCTCCTCTCTATTATCTCTAATGTGTTCATTTTTTCCTTTTATTCTTTCTGCCCACCACTTAAAAGTATTTGTCCTAGAAGTTGAAGAAACAAAATAATCCCCTTAAAGCCATTAGTTAACAATTTAGGAGTATTAGTACAAAGCTAGATCAAGAATATGTATATTTTCCAAAAAAAAAAAAAGAATATGTATATTTTCAGGGTGCCTGGGTAGCTCAGTTGGTTAAGTGTCTACCTTTGGTCCAGGTCATGGGATCAAGCCCCACCTGAGGCTCCTGACTGGATGGGAGAGCTGTTTCTCCCTCTGCCTCTCTCCCCTTACCCCTCTGACTCGTGTTCTTGCTTGATCTCTCTCTCTCTCTCAAATAAATAAATAAATAAATAAATAAATAAATAAATAATCTTTTAAAAATACATGTATATTTTCCTGAGAGGGAAAGATTGGTAAGGCTTGATGGGGTAAGAAAACTCTTTCAACCTAGAGCTTCAGCATACACATACCTCTTCTGAGAAGCTGACTGAATCCCTTTCTCTCACAAAGCATATATATATATATATATATATATATATATATATATATAGACAAAATTTTACATTTCTCTTTCAGAGGCTTGTGAATCTCCTGAAAGCCATCTATGAAACTCTGAGCTAGATAAGAGGAGGGAGAATATTCCAGGTAGAGGTCACAGGACTATTAGCAGCAGAAAGGTGAGGCGAAAAATCTGGTGGGCAGCCTAGTGAATGTAAAGAAACAGGGATACCAGACTGGAAAGGCAGAGTGAGAACCAGTCTCCTGAGGGCACTGGAGAGCACACTTGTCCTTAAACTTTGATCTCACCCCTGGGAATTTACCTTAAAGAGAAATTCATATAATCATTACTTACAACACTAAGATATTTACACAAAATAATACTAAAATGCCATTTAATATAATAAATAAGAAAAAATGGAAACAACCTAAACTTCAATAATGGAAAATATTAGGAGCATGTGGGTGACTCAGTGGGTCAAGTGTTTGCCTTCAGCTCAGGTCATGATCGAAGCGTCCTGGGATTGAGCCCTGCACTGGGCTCTCTGCTCAGTGGGGAGCCTGCTTCTCCCTCTCCTTCTACCCCTCCTCCTGCTCATAATCACTCTGTCTCCCTCAAATGAATAAATTTTAAAACATTTTCTCTCTAAAAAAAATAAAAATAAAAATATTTTTAAATTTTTTAAAATAAAAAATATTAAAAATTAAGATGTTTCAAATTGCTAGAATGGCATACAGCCATTAAACATTGTAATTATAAAGCCTTAGCATAAACAAGTATCTAGAAAAATTGGCCAAAATTTGAAAATAGGCAAAAGAGATTACTGGTGTCCTTTCAGTAGAATGCTGGCCATTGTCTAGTAGACAAATTGGGGTAATTTGATTCTACAGGGATGTGCCCCTTGACTGTCTTTCTTTTAATTAGGCTACTTTATAGTTCTTTGGAAAGTTAAATTGTAGAAAACTGATGGTCATACAAAAGATTCTCGGGCACCTGGGTGGCTCAGTGGTTGGGCGACTACCTTTGGCTCAGGTCATGATCCCAGCATCCAGGGATCGAGTCCCACATCGGGCTCCCGGCTCCATGGGGAGTCTGCTTTCTCAAATAAATAAATAAATAAAAATCTTTTAAAAAAAAACAAAGATTCTTGTCCACAGAAATATACGTAAATTTTGTCTGATGGAAATATAACTAATTTCCAGTTTGTAAAAAAGATAACCTAAAACATTACGTTTTATTATTCCATAAGATATTAGTCAGATTTGCATCTCTTAACAAATTTATTTCACTGTTTTTCATTGCCCCTCTCTCTTTATCTATTCTCAAAATTCTCATTTGGTCTTAATGTCTTACCAATTCCCTTATTAATCAACTAGTTGGATAAAATCCTTAGCTCCTGTATCAGTATTCCATGGCTTCATAACAAATTATCCCAAAACTTAGTAACTAAAACAGCAGATACTTATTATGTTACAAGTTCTGTGAGCCAGGTATCTGCAAGGAGCTCTGCTAGGTGGTCCTGGGTCAGGGTCTCTCATGAGGCTGCAGTCTTCTCAGGGCTCGGCTGAGCAGGATCTATTTACAGGCTCACTCATGTGGCTGTTGACAGGCCCCAGAAGATCTGCTTCTGCACTGACTCACCTGGGCCTCTCACAAGGCTGCTTTATTACATAGCAGATGGCTTCTCCTAGAAGTGAGCAAGCCAATAGAGGGAGAAAGAAAGAATACACCATGTGAAAACCACAGTCATTTTATAACCTAATACCAGATATGACACCATGATTTCTGCCATATTCTATTCCATATGAAGGGGTCCACCATAAAAATTACTTTGAGCTGAAGGTGTTTATGAACAGATAAAGAGGCTCCCCATTCCCTACCCCCCAACTCCTATTACCTGCCTAAAAGCAGAGCCTCCTCAAAGAACTCAGCTGTCAGAAATCATCTCCCAAGGAGTTTCTGAATCAGGGAAGTTTGACCCTTAACAGCAGAGTCAGATGTCAGCACCAGGACAAGAGATCACCTAAACAGACATTGTCACAAAACTATTCTATGTCCCATCTATTTTCCTAAGGACCCATTTATCTTTCCTAAAAGTCATTTGTTTTCCTATAAGTGCTCTTTCTCCATCTTCCCTTTCCCTACCAAAATGATATATAGGCCCCACATTCTAACTGACCCTTTCAGTCACGTTTCTCTGTGGTCCTGCATATTACGGGAATTAAACATTTGTCTTTTCTCCTGTTAATCTCTTTTGTCAGTTTAATTCATAGGCTCCTGATTACTAAACCTAAGAGTGGAGGAAAAATTTTCCCCCTCCTACACTTAGAAGTCCATCAATAAGAGCAGTCCTGCTCGGAGCGCCTGGGTGGCTCAGTCGTTGAGCGTCTGCCTTCAGCTCCAGTCATGATCCCAGGGTCCTGGGATGGAGCCCCACATAGAGCCCCACATTGAGCCCCCCCATCTGGCTCCCTGCTCAGCGGGAAGCCTGCTTCTCCCTCTCTCACTCCCCCTGCTTGTATCCCAGCTCTCACTGTCCCTCTCTCTGTGTCAAATAAATAAATAAAATAGTTAAATAAATAAAAATTTAAAAACCATCATTTAAAAAAAAAGAGCAGCCTTGCTCAAGGGGAGGGGACCGCATAAGGGCATGACTAGTAGGAGGCAGGAATCATTGGGGCCCTCTTAGATGCTGTACCATGACACATCACACAAATGCCATGTATGCTTTTAAGTCATTGTAAATCATATTTAACACAAAGAAAAGATTTATGATGTAGCTCCTCAGTTGGTTAAGTGACTGCCTTTGGCTCAGGTCATGATTCCAGAGTCCCTGGATTGAGTCCCACATCGGGCTCCCTGCTCAGCAGGGAGTCTGGTTCTCCCTCTGACTCTCCCCGCTCTTGTGCTCTCTCTCTTTCTAATAGATAAATAAATAATCTTTTTAAAAAAAGATTTGTGATATTAAACTATATAAAAAGAGCAGACTGTAAAAGTATATACGATTATTTCAAATATATAAATAATACTATGCATGTGGACAAATACTGGCAGAGAGGAAAAGAAAGAAAGAAATATCCAAGAGTATAATAGCTGAATAAATATGGAGTTTAAAATCTGGGGTGGTTCCTTTTCATTCATTCATTCTTTTTTTACTTTAAAATCATCTCAAATATTATCTTGTGTTTTTCCAACAAAAAAGAAAAAGAGGGCTTGAGCTTACTGGGATACAAAATATGAAGTCCTATAAGTTTATGTAAGTTAATTCTTAATAATGGCATTAACAACTGGCTTACAAACTCCTGAAAGTTGAACTGTTAACTCCAGCATAACACTAAAGGTCAGAAGTTTGTTCTCTATTAGTTAAGTGATAGTGAAAGGTAAGAAGTTATTGCCAGCAAACATTATTGGCTTAAAAATTAGAAATTTGCAATTGTGAGTTTTACCAGTAAATTTCATTTCATACAGAATTAGCTTTCCAAGGGCATAAATACAAAATGGGTTGATCTGAGATGTCAGTTTGAAGGGATTTGTGAGTAGAGACATGGATGACTCTAGGAAGGGGTAATTTCTGCTCAAATCTAACAACCAAATGAGTTTAAAATTCAGCCCATCAATAAATAAGTAAATAAATAAATTTATTTCAGCCCATCTAGAGATTTGAACAGACAATTCATAGAAAAGAACCATAAAAGAACTATGACACTATAATGGTTCTTCCTCATAAAAAAAAAAAAAAAAAGACTCCTTTTTCAGGAGAATGCGGAAACAACCAGAGACTGGGAGAATATACTTGTAAAAGACATATCTGATACAGGATTGTTACCTACAATATATAAAGAACTATACTCACTCAACAATAAGAAAACAACACAATTAAAAAATGAGCAAAAGATCTGATAGACAACTCACTGAAGGAGATATATACAGATGGCAAATAAACATATGAAAAGATTCTCAACATCATATTTTCATTAGGGAGTTGCAAATTCCATCAATGAAATTCCACTACACATTAGAATGGCCAAGATCTAAAAGAGATAACACCAAATGCTGATAAGGATGTAGATAAATAGGAACTCTTGTTTATAATAGTGGGAATGCAAAATGTTAAGCTACTTTTTGGAAGACAGTTTGGCAGTTTCTCAAAAAACTAAACATACTAACATACTAACAATCGTACTCCTTGGTATTTAGCAAAATGAATTGAACATTTATGTTTGTACAAAAACCTTCACACAGGTGTTTATAGCAGCCTTATTCATAATTGCCAAAACTTGGAAAGAATCAATATCTCCTTCAGTAAGGTGAGTGGATAAATAAATGTGGTACATCTAGGGCCGCATATAGTATGATTCCAATTGTATGACATTCTGGAAAAGACAAAACTATGGAGAGAGTGAAAAGATCAATGGTTGTTACAGAATAGGGGAGTAGGAGGGATGAATTGGCAGAGCACAGAGAATTTTTAGGGCAGTGAAACTACTCTGTATGATACTATAATGGTAGAAATGTGTCACTGTAAGTTTGTCCAAATCCAAAGAATGTACAACACCAAAACTGAACTCTCACATAAACTATGAACTTTGGGTGATAATGATATATTGATGAAGCTTCATCAATGATAATAAAGGTATCTCTCTGGTGCAAGATTTGATAGTGTAGTAGGGTGTACATGTATGGGGTCAAGGAGTATACAGAAACTCTCTGTATCTTCTCAATTTTGCTGTGACCTTAAAACTTCTTTAAAAAAAAAAAGCCTATTAAAAATAATTCCTGGGGGCCTGGGTGGCTCAGTCAGTTAAGCATCTGCCTTCAGCTCAGGTTATGATCCTGGGGTCCTGGGATCCCAGAGAACCCCCTGGCTGACTCTCTGCTCAGTGGGGAGCCTGCTTCTCCCTCTCCCTCTAGCCTGCTTGTGCTTCTCTCTCTGTCAAATAAATAGATAAAATCTTAAAAAAAAATTCTTCCTGATTCATAATAATAGACATACAAATTAGACCCACTGAAATATTATCTTCCATCATCTGATTAGCAAAGACGGAGAATTTGGAAACACTGTTGGTAAGGCTGTAGGCCAACAGGTACTTTCTCAACTCCACTGATAAGACTGGCAATTTCTATAACCCTAGCGGAGGACGGTTTGGCATTATCTCTCAAAATTACAAATGAATGCACCTCTTGATACAACAGTTTCATTTTGGGAAACTTATTCTAAAGGGGAGAAATGTGTGAGATGATGTGTGATATGTGAAATGACACATGTACAAAGGTATTTATTGTGATGATTTTTGTTTTAAGGAAAGATTGAAAACAGATAAAATATACATCGTTAAATACAGTGCCAACAAAGCTGCCCTGAGAATAAGGACCCTCTTTTTTTAAAGATTTTATTTATTTGAGGGAGAGAGAGAGAAAGCACCAATGGGCAGAGGGACAGGGGGAGAGAAAGAAGACTTCCTGCTGAGCAGGGAGTCCCACAATGAGCCAAAGTCAGACACTTAACTGACTGAGCCACCCACACAAAAGGATCTCCAGAAGTATTAGCGGAAAAGCAAGATGCAAATCTTCATGTTTACCTGTTCCCCTTAAGTTTAAAAACAAAACATGAGAATATTTTCATTTTCTTACATATTTCATATACAAAGGATATCTCTGGAAAGATACACGAAAAACTAACAATAGTAGTTACCTATCAGGAGAGTGTGGAAATTGAACAGACCGGACAGAAAGGAAACTTTGTTGGTTACTTTAAAAAAATTTTTTTAGCCATGTGAATGGATTACATATTCTTTTTTTTAAAGGATTTATTTATTTATTTATGAGAGAGAGAGAGAGAGAGAGCAAGCATGGGGATGCTTAACTGACTGAGCCACCTGGGCACTCCAGGCTTTTACTTTCTTGAATTCCATCTGTTCCTCTTTATTGTGTGTTTTCAGGCAAGTAGTTCCACCTCTTATACCTCAGTTATCTCAACTGTTAACTGGGGATAATAGTAATACCTCGTAGTATAGGGTTATTATAAGAATTAAATGAGATAATGTTTATAAAGAGTCTAGCATGGTACTTGGATATAGTGCTCAGTAGATGATCTATCTCCATAAAGAGATAGATTTCCTAGGTCAGGTGAGTTGTTTCTCCTGGTCTAGAATATAAAAACAAATCCTGTCTTGGGGCGCCTGAGTGGCTCAGTGGGTTAAAGCCTCTGTCTTTGGCTCAGGTCATGCTCCCAGGGACCTGGAATCGAGCCCCACATCGGGCTCTCTACTCGGCAGGGAGCCTGCTTCCTCCTCTCTCTCTCTGACTGCCTCTCTGCCTACTTGTGATCTCTCTCACTCTCTGTCAAATAAATAAATAAAATCTTTAAAAAAAAAATCCTGTCTTAAAAGAGTCTGTTAGATTTCATCCTGTTGTATGATACCACAGTCATTGAGAGCCCACACTGTTGGGAAAATAAAGATGCTCCATGTTGGAAGAACAAAGATGAGTAAACAGTAGTTACCACTTTCAGAAGGCTTACTGTTAAAAAGATGCACTGTTTGCCTTGTGGGATTGCCTTGTGAGAAATTTTATAACATGAGGAAGGGTCCAGCTGTTTGTTGGAGCCACCAATGCAGCCTGAAAGGTGAAAAGTTTAAGATTCAGGGAAATGATGGAATCAGGATCCTTTTTTTCTTCCCATTTTACTAAGATATAATCGACATATAATAATGTATTAGTTTTGGGGCACCTGGGTGGCTCAGTCATTAAGCGGCTGCCTTCAGCTCAGGTCATGATCCCAGGGGTCCTGGGATTGAGCCCCACACTGGCTCCCTGCTCGGCGGGAAGCCTGTTTCTCCCTCTCCTACTCCCCCTGCTTGTGTTCCCTCTCTTGCTGTGTCTCTCTCTGTCAAATAAATACAAAAAAATCTTTTAAAAAAATATTCCTTTAACAATTCCAGACTTCAAGCTCTATTACAAAGCTGTCATCATCAAGACAGTATGGTACTGGCACAAAAACAGACATATAGACCAATGGAACAGAATAGAGAGCCCAGAAATAGACCCTCAACTCTATGGTCAACTAATCTTCGACAAAGCAGGAAAGAATATCCAATGGAAAAAAGACAGCCTCTTCAACAAATGGTGCTGGGAAAATTGGACAGCCACATGCAGAAAAATGAAATTGGACTATTTCCTTACACCACACATGAAAATAGACTCAAAGTGGATGAAGGACCTCAATGTGCGAAAGGAATCTATCAAAATCCTTGAGGAGAATGCAGGCAGCAACCTCTTTGACCTCCACCGCAGCAACTTCTTCCTAGGAACATCGCCAAAGGCAACAGAAGCAAGGGCAAAAATGAACTATTGGGATTTCATCAAGATCAAAAGCTTTTGCACAGCAAAGGAAACAGTTAACAAAACCAAAAGACAACTGACAGAATGGGAGAAGATATTTGCAAATGACATATCAGATAAAGGGCTCGTATCCAAAATCTATAAAGAGCTTATCAAACTCAATACCCAAAGAACAAATAATCCAGTCAAGAAATGGGCAGAGGACATGAACAGACATTTCTGCAAGGAAGACATCCAGATGGCCAACAGACACATGAAAAAATGCTCCACATCACTCGGCATCAGGGAAATACAAATCAAAACCACAATGAGATACCACCTCACACCAGTCAGAATGGCTAAAATTAACAAGTCAAGAAATGACAGATGCTGGTGAGGATGCGGAGAGAGGGGAACCCTCCTACACTGCTGGTGGGAATGCAAGCTGGTGCAACCACTCTGGAAAACAGTGTGGAGGTTCTTCAAAAAACTGAAAATAGAGCTACCCTACGACCCAGCAATTGCACTCCTGGGTATATATCCTAAAGATACAAACGTGGTGCTCCGAAGGGGCACGTGCACCCGAATGTTTATAGCAGCAATGTCCACAATAGCCAAACTGTGGAAAGCGCCTAGATGTCCATCAACAGATGAATGGATAAAGAAGATGTGGTATATATACACAATGGAATACTATGCAGCCATCAAAAGACATGAAATCTTGCCATTTGCGACGACGTGGATGGAACTAGAGGGTATCATGCTTAGCGAAATAAGTCAATCGGAGAAATATAACTATCATATGATCTCTTTGATATGAGGAAGTGGAGATGCAAGGTGGGGGGGTTTGGGGGGAGGTAGGAAAAGAAAAAATGAAAAGATGGGATTGGGAGGGAGACAAACCATAAAAGACTCAATCTCAAGAAACAGACTGAGGGTTGCGGGGGGGAAGGGGGATGGGAGAGGGTGGTGGGGAAATGGACATTGGGGAGGGTATGTGCTATGATGAGTGCTGTGAAATGTGTAAACCAGACGATTCACAGACCTGTACCCCTGGGGATAAAAATACATTATATGTTTATTAAAATAAAAAAAATTAAAGACAAAAAAATATTCCTTTAAAAAAATAGTATTAGTTTTAAGTGTACAACATGAGCAATATTCTGTTTAATAACATTTTAGCATATCTTCCAGGTCCTATAGCTATTAGAATTTCCATGATGTGCTGCTGTAATAATGTGTTGTACAAGGAAGGAAGGAAAGAAGAAAAGTGAAGGGAAGGAAAAGAGAAGGAGGGAGGAAAGAGAGAGGAGGGAGAGAAACTATAAAGACAAGCACAGAGATACACTGTTCTCTTTATGATGTGTCAGAGGACAGAGCACTTATGACCTGTGAGGACTGATAAACTGTAGAATATCTGAACCATTTGTCTGGGCATCTTCTAAGACTTTTTTTTATCTTTCTCTTTTGGTCCTTAACTGTACATAATTAAATCTAGATGGCTAAAAATCTAATCCACTTGTCCCAGCTGATTCAATGTAGCCAGTAAAGACAATGAAATGGATCATGATTATTTAGGGATAAGAGTTTCAGTCTCTGAATATACATCCTCAAAGAAAAATAATCAAGAAAAAAAATCTTTTAGCTTTAAAAATGTTTATATCCTTTAACTTAGTAAAAATCTATCTAAAGGAGGGAATCCCAAATATGCAAAGATTTACCAACAAAATATATACCAAAACATTATTTATAATGGTTGAAAATTGGTAACAACCTAAAGATGTGACAATAGAAGATCTATTAATTATGGCACTTCAACTGGATGGGCTATTATATAGCCATTTTAAAAAATGATATTTCTGAATAATTTATAAGCCCCTAGAAAAGCACTTATATACACTGTTATTAAAAATGCAGGACATAAAACTGGATATGCAATATGGTCACAACAACAACAAAAGAATCCAGGCTGAAGAAAAAGATGAGGAGGAAATAGACTCAAATGTTAACAGGGTTATCTTTTATTGTGAGAATGTGAGAGGGTTGGGATTATTGTCCCAGCTCGTTTGATAATGAGCACACTGTATATTTTCCTCTAGCTGCTTCTTCATCTGTTCTTATTACCCTTATGTAACTGTGAGAGCCCTTTGCAATAGCACCCTAAGGAAGCTGTGTTGTGAAGGAATGAGCGTCATACTAAAGAAATGGAGCCCAGAACTCACCATCCAAAGAAATCAAGTAGGATGCACCCAAAGCTAATTACTGTCAGACATGTTTTCACGTGAAATTTTGATTTGCTTAGAATTTTTTTAAGTTAATGGAATTCCAACTCCCAGAGGGTATTGGAAGGGAAGTCATTAGACAACAGCTATAGAGCAGGCTTAGAAAACAACATGTCTAGACTGGAGGTATGTGAGGACAGCTCTCCAGGTGAAGCATCTCTAGGAAGACATGGAGATCATGAATCGTGTGATATGCTGAACACTATAAAAGCCTGTAAAGAGAAGATGTTGGGTATATGGGGAGAATTAGCAATAGATATATAGAAAATTGAGGAAATTTAATAATGAGGCAATTATTAAATCTGAAAAGGCAAAAAAATAGAAGGAAATATGATATATGTACAATATGCACTTGGTAGTAAATTATACTTAGTCATATTGAATTAACTAAATATCTTTACATAATTATATTGGGAGACTGGGAACCAGGGAAGAAAAGAATGATTTAACAATGCTAAATCTGTGCCTGCCACTGATTACAAAAGTGTAATGACTGAGACAATAATAAAAAATAACAATATTAGCATATTAATTAGGACTATGGTCTCAAGGACCAGAAGAACAACCAAAAAGAGTTGAAAAAAATCTGTTCTCTGGAGAGAAGGATTGGGGGGCAATGAGGGATGGAATGGGGATGAGGGCCTTGTAACCCTTTTAGAATTGCATTATTTGACTTTTTAATCTCATGCAGCCATTTTAAAAAGGTTTTACTTTGATTTTTTTTAAAAATTAACCACACCAAAAAAAGAATAAACACCTAACTTTACAGAAAAAAAAAATTAACCACAAAATCACAATGCGGTATGATAGCTACTATAAAATAAACAAAAACAAGACCAGAAAATAACAAGTTTTGATGAGGAGAAACTGGAAACTTTGTGCACTGTTGGCAGGAATGTAAAATGGCTCCACCTCTAAGGAAAACAGAATTGTGGTACCTCAAAAAATTTTAAAGTAGAATTACCTTATGATCCAGTGATTCCACTTCTGGATATATACCCCAAAGAACTAAAGAACACAGTATCAAAGGAATTTGTATACTCATGTTCATTGTAGCATTATTCACAATAGCCAATGGCGGAAGCAACCCAAGTGTCCATCAATAGGAGACTCTGCTTAAAAAGGAAAGAAATTCTAACATATACTACAACATGGATGAATCTTAAGGACATTATACTGAGTGAAATAAGCCAGTCACAAAAAGATAAACACCGTATAATTCCACTTCTAAGAGAGTACCTAGAGTAATCAAATTCCTGGAGACAGAAGGTAGAAGAGTGGTGGCCAGGGGATGGGGGAGGGGAGAAGGATTGGGAGCTGTTGATGAATGGGCATAGAATTTCAGTTTTGCCAGGTAAAAAGAGTTCTAGAGATTGCATAACAATGTTAACTCACTTAATGTAAGTAATGTTGAATGTACCTAATGCTACTGAACTATACACTTAAAATGATTAAGATGATAAATTTCACGTTAAGTGTATTTTACCACAATTAGAAATTTTTCTTAAGTTAACCGAAGTAGTTGGAATTCAAACTGCATG
This sequence comes from Martes martes, assembly GCF_963455335.1. Lineage (NCBI taxonomy): Eukaryota > Metazoa > Chordata > Mammalia > Carnivora > Mustelidae > Martes > Martes martes. Next base: position 44,207,940 of record NC_137898.1, read on the forward strand.
GGATTTTATTTTTTTAATTTAAATTCAATTAGCCAACTTATAGTACACCATTAGCTTCAGATGTAGTGTTCAATAATGTATCAGTTGCATGTTAACACCCAGTGCTCATCCCATCATATGCTCTCCTTAATGCCCATCACCCAGTTATCCCATCCCCCCACCAACCTCCCCTCCAGCAACCGTCAGTTTGTTTCCTATAGTTAAGAGTCTCTCATATAATTTTAATTCATGCTCTACTGCTACTCTCATGTGGAGTTTAATACAGGTAGGTATCCCTGCTTTTCAAAAATTCACATTAGGACACTTTAATTTTTTTTTAATATTTTATTTATTTATTTGACAGAGAGAGAGATCACAGGTAGGCAGAGAGGCAGGCAGAGAGAGAGGAGGAAGCAGGCTCCCTGCTGAGCAGAGAGCCCGATGCGGGGCTGGATCCCAGGACCCTGAGATCATGACCTGAGCCGAAGGCAGAGGCTTAACCCACTGAGCCACCCAGGTGCCCCTAGGACACTTTACTTTTAATAAAGATCTACATTAGCACCTGTTTCACTAACTGAAAGAAATCCAATGAGGATTTTCACTTTTATGAAAAAAAGGTGAAAAGCAAAAATAGTGTTCATCATTTGTTTTGCAGTGAGCCCTTACAGAGGCAGCACACCCCCCTAATAGTGAGAGTGGCATCACCAGGCTCCTTCTCTGGGAGGTACACTCAGCATCTCCTCATCAAGCTGCCATAGCTCTGAACCATGTCTGTGAGCGTCTGTTCTCTATCTCGATTTATTTTGTGTATCTATTAGCAAGATATGTCCTAATATACCAGATAAGCCTAAGAGACGTTAAGGCGCCTGGGAATGCTCAAAAATGTCTCCATATAAATTAATGGTAATTGCTTCTTCCCTTTGTGGTGTTTTAACCTATGAAAGATTTCATGGAAATGCTCTCCTTTAGGATAGCAAAGGAAACCTGTTAGCTTTGGCTGAGCTCTGCGATGTAACTGTGCATGTTACGATATCAGGAAATGATAAAATCACATAGCCCAAGGGAATTTAATATATTTTTCCTTTGAAGATTAAGTGACAAATAGGGGTGCCTGGGTGACTCAGTCAGTTAAGCATCTACCTTTGGCTCAGGTCATAATCCCAGGGTCCTGGGATCCAGTCCCACATCAGACTCCCTGCTCAGAGAAGAGTCCGCTTCTCCCTCTCCTCCCCGCTCATGCTCTCTCTCACTATCTCTGTCACTATCTCTGTCTCCCTCTCTCAAATAAATAAGATCTTTAAAAAAAAAAAGATTAAGTGACGAATACAGCTTACAGCATCTGACCAAATTCAGAATATAAAAGGAGGAAGTTTTGGTCGTCCTTAAGTGCAAATTGGAGCAGTGACAATAAACCCTAGGAACTGGCTTGGCATCAAGCTAATCAATGCCAAAATAATTAATGTGTATATTCAATATTCACTCAACAAATGATAACTGAGCATTGATTATGTGCCAGGCACTGTGCTGGAACAATGAAACTACTTTTTAACTCAAGAGCCAATCTCAGGAGCGGAAAGGAATTAAGTCAGGAAGAGCAGGGTCTGACTGCCCATGGGGTACCAGACACTATGCCTGTTGTACATACATTACCTCCACTAAGCTGCCCACCATGATGGGGTTTTCATTAGATGTTAAACTGTAAGCCAGTTACTTTATGAAGTAACCATCCTGAATTCCAATGTCAATATAGAATGGATTTGTCTAATATTAAAGAATATATAGCTAAGTATGCCCCATCTTCCTTTAAAAAAAAAAAAAGATTTTATTTATTTATTTGCCAGAGAGAGAGAGAGAGAGCGCACAAGCAAGGGGAGCAGCAGGCAGAGGGAGAAGCAGGTTTCCCACTGAGCAGGGAGCCCCATGTGTGACTCCATCCCAGGACCTTGGGATCATGACCTGAGTCGAAGGCACACCCTTAACCAACTGAGCCACCCAGGCATCCCTGAGTAACCACACTTACTCTTACCTTTCTAGTTGACACATTCTGCCTTGATAATTTCTCTTTGCAATCCCCACTCCCAGCTCCTCTGGAGCTCCCATGTCCCATTGTTCTCACGGTTTTTTTTTTGTTTTGTTTTGTTTCTCACAGGTTTTTTATTACACTTCCCTGCTTTATAATTTTCTGAGTGTCCTTTCCACATTCCCAGTGGATTGCAGAGGTCAGAGTTTGGTGTGTTCACTATAAGTCACATAGAGTGACTGTTTCAATTTACCCAGCACTGAAGGTGTTCTCTGGTTGTAATTCAGTTTTAAAACCAAGAAAGTCAGGGTGCCTGGGTGACTCAGTTGGGTTAAACGTCTGCCTTCAGCTCTGGTCATGATCCCAAGGTCCTGGGATTGAGCCCCACGTTGGCTCCCTGCTCAGCAGAGAGCCTGCTTCTCCCTCTCCCTCTGCCTGCTGCTCCCCCTGCTTGTCCTCTGTCTCAAATAAATAAATAAATAAAATTAAATAAATAATAAAATCAAGAAAGTACTGCACAAGCTCAGTATCACCATTTTAAGTCCCATGTCCTGGAAGCCCCCTTAATGCTGAGATTGGTCATCCTGGCTCAGCTTTGTCTTCTCGTTGTCTATCTTGATCTTGTGTGTATGTATGGATATATTTTTATATAGTCAAGGGCTCAGCTGATCAAGAAAACTACTTGATTAAAAAGACAAGAGGGGCGCCTGGGTGGCTCAGTGGGTTAAAGCCTCTGCCTTCAGCTCAGGTCATGATCTCAGGGTCCTGCTGGCAGGACCTCTGCTCGGCAGGGAGCTTGCTTCCTCCTCTCTCTCTGCCTGCCTCTCTGCCTACTTGTGATCTCTGTCTGTCAAATAAATGAATAAAATCTTAAAAAAAAAAAAAGACAAGGAAAAATGACTAACACTCAAGTCTTTAATGACTTACTGGGACAGTATAAGCAAGAGGCTGAAAGCAGAGAAAGTTGTGACTCCCTCCTGTCGCATTTTCTCTCGTGGAACAGGTGGATCAGCACAATGTGGATGGGGTTTAAAGAAGGGCTAGGAGTGGAAAAGTACTGAGTCAAGAGTGGAAAATTATTGACTACTGATTCAGAAAGGAGATTCAGAGAGGACAAAAGTGTCCTCAAGGTTTCTCGCTCCCTTCTTTCCCACCAATAAGGAAGCCTCAGCAGAGACCCCTGAGGAAAGTCCTAAATAAAGAGACTTTCAAATGAAGGCTCCTGGTCTAGACAGGTAGGTACGTTTACGAGCACAGCTGGCCAGGGAGGCCTGAGTGAAAACTCCTTCAGAGACCGCCAGGCACCGCCTGTGCATCTCGTCTACTGGGGGCAGCGGTCCCCTGTGAGGACTGCCCAGTTAAAGCCTTTGCCATTGCCTACAGTTGGGCCTGGAAAATCACACAGGTTTTTGGCCAGGAGCTGGCGTATGAGTATATATAAAGCTCAACAACCCAACAGAAAAATAGACAAAGGTTGTAATCAAACAGTCCACAAAGAAAGAAATGTTAAATGATTCTTGACTTATAACGAGGAAAGTGAAATTAAACCTGCACAGAGACAACAATTTTTCACCTAACACCCTCTGTTGGTGAAGAAATGGGAAAACCCAGACACTCATAGTGCAAGAGGGCATTTGTATCCGTACTTCCTCAACAGAAAGCAATTTGAAAACTTGTATCAAAGTTATAAATTCAGGTATTTTTGAACATCAAAAACATTCTTGGAATCTTTCTTGCAGATAAGCTCACACCTGTGGGAAATGACATATACATAGAAGCCTTTATTTATCGCCATTCATTGTTTATAATGGCAAAAGACTGTTCACCACCTAACAGTAATGGATTGGTTAAACAAAATATAGTACATCCATACACAGAAATACTGTGCAGCCTTTCCAAAGATACATCATTAGGTTTTAACTATTTATTTATTTATTTATTTATTTATTTTTTAGAGAGAGAGAGCAGGGGGAGGGGCAGAGGGTGAGGGTGAGTGAAAGAAGTAGACTCCCCACTGATCACGGAGCCCCTCTCAGGGCTCAACAGGGGTTCAATCCTGACTCTGAGGTCATGACCTGAGCTGAAATCAAGAGTCAGATGCTTAACCGACTGAGCCAGCCAGGTGCCCCATCATTAGGTTTTAAAAGCAAATGCAAAACAGTGTGTATGGTATACAAAGTTTGTGTGATGGACAGGGGAAATAACATATTTTTTGGTCTGTGTATAGAAGGGCATAATGATATCAAATAGCAAATGGGCATAATGATAGCACAGTGACTTCAGAGAGCGGCTGTTCAGAATTAAAGGAGAGAATGCGGATCCATTATTTAGATCAAGGGCAGACGCTGGAGCCAGGCTGCTAGGGCTCAAACACTGGCTCTCCCCCTCTCAAGTTGTGTGAACTTGGGCAAGTTATTCAACCTCATTTTTCCTCAGGTTGTTCATTTGGAAATGGTGACAATAATCAGACTGTGTGAGGATTAAATTAGTTAATACTTGGAAAGTGCTTACAGCTGTATTTGGAACAGTATGTGCTACATTAGTATTTGTGGAATATTAGACATCTGTTTAACATGAATATTAGTTACTATTGTTAGCTATTATCCAACATCGTTGAAATCAACCCCACTTAGATTGCTTTTCCAGAATTATCTTACCTACCCTCAACTATACTCCTTTACTATCAATAATTATACAAATACCCTGCATCTGTTATTTGCTGGTATTATTCCCAGAGTCTAGAGTGCCGATTCCAACCACAATTGGCAGAGGAACACTAACCATCCTTTAAGATCCAGTTCAAAGATCTCTTCCTCCCTGAAGGTAGCTGCTCTCTCTTATTTGCTGCCCCATCACTAATCACTAGTCTGACTCTTTCCTGTTCTGGCCGTCTCCCCTCCTCCCCCAGACCAGCAGGCAGGGGAAGCAACACTAGATAAACAGGTGATAGAATACTGACATTTTGTGCGTTCAAAAGAACTCAAGAAAGTCAAAGTTTTCTCTTGTGACATGTTTCAACTTTATTTTTATGCCCTAAGGTCTCAGAGAGAAAAGAAAGAACTGTTCAGGGACACCGAAGGAAGGTGGAAATAGAATACTTTGGAAATTGGAAGGCATTTTTAAGGGGATTTTTTTTTGTTGGGGGGTGGGGGGGGTGGTAGTGTTTGTTTTTAATCGACATGGATCTGGCTCCCCCTGCTGGATCTAAAGTAAAATGCTGCTTAAAAATCATTTCCTTTATGTAATCAAAACAGTATGATACGGGCACAAAAATAGATACATCCATCAGTGGAACAGAATAGAGAGTCCAGAAATAAACCCATACTTATATGGTCAATTAATCGAAGACAAAAGAGACAAGAATATTTACAATGGGGAAAAGATAGTATCTTCAACATACAGTGCTGGGAAAACTAGAGAGCTATATGCAAGTGAATGAAACTGGACCACTTTCACCAGACACAAAAACAAACTCAAAATGGATTAAAGACCTAAATATGAGACCTGAAACCATAAGACTCCTAGAAGAAAACATAGGCAGTAATTCCTTTGACATCAGCCACAGAAAAATCTTCTAGATATGTCTCCTCAGGCGACGGAACAAAAGCAAAATTAAACTACTGGGACTACACCAAAATAAAAAGCTTTTGTACAGCAAAGGAAACCATCAACAAAACAAAAAGGTAACCTATTGAATGGGAGATAATACTTGCAAATGTTATATCTGATAAGGGGTTAATATCCAAAATATATGAAGAACTAAGAGAACTCACCACACACACAGAGAGAGAGAGAGAGAGAGAACCACAAAAAAACAAGTGATTTGATTTAAAAATGGGTAGAGGGACATGTCTGGGTGGCTCAGTCCATTAAGCATCTGCCCTTGGCTCAGGTCATGAAATCAGGGTTCTAGGATCACCCCTTGCTCAGCAGGGAGTCTGTTTCTCTGTCTCCCTCTCCCCCTCCACCTGCTTATGCTCTCTCTCTCTCTCTCTCTCTCTCTCAAATAAATAAATAAAATCTAAAAATAAAAAATATATGTTAATAAAAATGGGCAGAGGACCTGAACAGACATTTTCCTAAAGAAGATGGATGGTCAACAGACACATGAAAAGATGCTCAACGTCACTCATCATCAAGGACATGCAAATTTAAACCAGTGAGCTATTGCTTAACACAATGGCTAAAATCAAAACTTAAGAAAGAGTCAGTGTTGGTGAGGATGTGGAGAAAAAGGAACCCTGACACACTACTAGTGGGAACACAAGTTGGTGCAACCATCGTGGAAAACAGTATGGAGGTTCCCTCAAAAAATTAAAAATAGAAACACTATATGATCCAGTAATTCCCCTACCAGGTATTTATCCAAAGTAAATGAAAACACGCATTCAGAAAGATATATGTATTCCTATGTTTACTGCAGCATTATTTATAATAGTCAAGATATGGAAGCAACCCAAGTATCCATTGATAGATAAATGGGTAAAGAAGATGTGGTATATATATCATAAAATATTACTCAGTTATAAAAAAGAACGAAATCTCACATTTGCAATAACATGGATAGACCTAGATGGTATAATGCTAAGTGAAATAAGTCAGAGAAAGACAAATATCATATGATTTCACTCATGTGAAATTTATGAAACAAAACAAATGAACAAAAACCAGGCTTTTAAATGTAGGAATAAACTGGTAGTTGCCAGAGGGGAGATGTGTTGGGGGTGGTGGTGAGTGAAATAGATAAAGGGGATTAAGAGTACACTTATCTTGATGACACTGAGTGAGATATAGAATTGTTGAATCATTATATTGTACACCTGAAGCTAATATAACACTGTATGTTAATTATACTTTAATAAAAAATACTAAAAAGAAAAAAATGAAACAAAATGAAACCAGAGAGGGAGACAAACTGTAAGAAACTCAATCTCAGGAAACAAACTAAGTGTTGCTGGAATGTGGGAGGGATGGAGTGGTTGGGTTAGGGACACTGGGGAGGGTATGTGCTATAGTGAGGGCTGTGAATTGTGTAAGCCTGATGATTCACAGACCTAGATCCCTGGATAATGAGCATAAGAATGCTATTAGCATCTCAATATCATTGAAGCACTTGAATGATATCATAATCAATGTCTCCCATGTGCACAGCAACACTCAGAAAAAAAACCCGAGAGCACTACAGTGTTCCTCCCCTCAAGGATCTACAGGTCTTAAGGGAATGTGGAGGCTGTGTATGGTGCTTCGAATGGTGTCTGACAAGCAGTAAGGCCTCAACAAATGTTCACTTATTTCCTTTTCCCACCCCCTGAAGCTAGCTTCTGCTTAGGGCTAGAATCCCTGACTCCAGGCCTAATAGAACATTTCCTGAAATAGATGCCTCTCAGCCTCCACTAGACTGTCAATATTGTGAGAACAGTGACCAGGTCTTATTCATGCTCCATCTCTAGTGCCCAAGACTATGCCTAGCATGTGCTCGATACACTCTGCTGAGTGAATGGGCCTTCTAAGGAAACTCATTCTATTCTTGACTTACCTGTATTATTAAAGAAGTGGGCTGAAATCTGCCTTCCTATCACTTGCATTCACTGGTTCTTATCTGACCTAATCCAGGCAGTTCTCAATAAATGTAAGTTCCTGTTCTACCTTCCCTTCTTGCCTTTCTGCCACCATTACCCTCAGGAATATCACAAGAGACTACTTAAATCCCTTACTGAAATCCATTTACTATTGGCTATACCTTCAGTTTTCCTGTAATCCATTAGCCAAATTATTAGAAACTCACAATGTGATTGAGGAAATCCATCCTGAAACAGGAAACAAAGATGAATCAAAGTCTTTAAATGTGGTGAGTGATTGTGGTCAGACAGGAGTAAATTCAGGAGTTCATAAAGGGGAACTATTTTTAGGGTATAGAAGAGGCAGAAGAGATTTTCTGCAGTTCTTGGGTTGGACCATTTATATTCATTCATTCGTCTTAAGGCCTAGATGAAGCAAACAACACAGTACTTTCCTTCATCAGTTCACCCACTAGTGAAAGAGACAGACAGGTAGAAAGTGAATTAATAAAATGAAGACAAGGGGATGCTATGAAGAAAAACACAGGGCACTATGAAGGAGAATGAGATGAGGCAGGTAGGGGACAAACATCAGCTTTAGAGAGAATGGGGATTAATAAGCCTCTCCGAGGAGACATGAAGAAGGAGCCCATCACAGAAGAACATTCCATGGTGAGAGAGCAGCAAGTTCTGTGGCCTTGGAGGAAGATTTGGCAATGAGGTGGGGAAGAGCTTAAGAAAAAGCAAGGGTGGGAGGGGTTTGTGGCATGGTTTGGAGGACAAATGTTAGAAACAGTGGAGTGTAGGGAAAGAAACAAACAAATACCAATGCAAAACTTATTTTTATGAAAAATATTCAATAATAGTATTTAGGCAAAAATCTAGCTCAACATCTTTTGTATGCTATTCCAAATACTTGAGCATTATTTTGTATATAGACATACACACGCAAATATATTCTCAAATATGTAAATAGTTAACATGTTCCCAAAAGGATTAAAAGAAACTTATAGAAATATAACAGGAAATAAATGAGTTAAATGACTGGGGTGGAGGTAAGAAGCTAAAGGCAAACAGGAGAAGGAAAATATCCTAAAGTCAACTGTTAGGATTGAAATACAAAAATGCATGTTATACAGTTCTAAACAACATCTAGATCCAGGCTGAATCTCTGATTCTGAGCTTCCAGGAACAAAGCAATAGGAAAATGTGAACTATTATGAAATTCAATGTCCCTGTAATAAAAAATGAAGTAGTTCTTTAAAGAAAATATGTAGCTTCCTTGTATTAAGCTCTGAGAAAAATGTTCCTTCATTATGAGTCACCTTATGACATAATGGTCAAAGTCCTCAACAATGTCCCTACAATAAATACAATAGCAAGATTCCTAGGGTCATTGTCTATAACTAACGTCAGTGTATAAAACCAAAGTGCAACTCAATAAAAGCAATTCTACAAGGAACCAGAGGCAGTCCAGCTACACAGCTTATTCTAGCAGCTATAAATCAAGGATAAAATTTAGAATGTCTAGAGAAGTGGATGGATTATTTATTATTTATCCCTTAAGTAATCCTCTGGGTGGCTCAGTGGGTTAAAGCCTCTGCCTTTGGCTCAGGTCATGATCCCAGGGTCCTGGGATTGGGCCGCACATCGGGCTCTCCGCCAGGCAGGGAGCCTGCTTCCCCCTCTCTCTCTGCCTGCCTCTCTGCCTACTTGTGATCTATCTGTCAAATAAATAAATAAAATCTTAAAAAAAAAAAAAAGTAATCATCAATGAATATTACTCCTTTCACTTAAGCTTTTGATGAGTAATGTGTACTGGAATTTGAAGTTAGTTCTCTGACAAGAAACTAGTATGGAAATGATCTTTGCTGCTAATTAATATTGTTTCAGCAATCAATAGAGCTGAAGGTAGGACTGACATTCCAGAGGAGAAGCCTAACAGTGTGATAGTGTGAAAAGAAAGCCATCCTACTGCCATTTGAAAGTGGGTCTAAGACTCAAGAAATAGATCTGGACCCACTTAAACACAAACAGATAATGACTCAGGTCCTAAAGTTCTTTCACACATGTGTGGTCAAGATCATTCTAGCATCTATTAGTTAAAAGAATACCTTACTTACTAAGATAAGAAATTAACTTTCCAGGGGCGCCTAGGTGGCTCAGTGGGTTAAAGCCTCTGCCTTCAGCTCAGGTCATGATCTCAGGGTCCTGGGATCGAGCCCCGTGTCAGGCTCTCTGGTCAGCGGGGAGCCTGCTTTCCACCCCTGCCACCACCTGCCTCTCTGCCTACTTGTGATCTCTCTCTCTCTGTGTCAAATAAATAAATAAAATCTTTTAAAAAAAAAAAAAAGAAAAGAAAAAGAAATTAACTTTCCAGATGACTGCATAGTTTATGTGCTGTACAAATTTTTTTTTTAAAGATTTATTTATTTATTTGACAGACAGAGATCACAAGTAGGCAGAGAGGCAGGCAGAGAGAGAGGAGGAAGCAGGCTCCCTACAGAGCAGAGAGCTCGATGCGGGGCTCGATCCCAAGACTCTGGGATCGTGACCTGAGCCGAAGGCAGAGGCCTTAACCCACTGAGCCACCCAGGCGCCCCTGTGCTATACAAATTTTTTTGGCAATAAATCAGTTAAGTGCTGCAGGACAGCTACCAAACACAATATTTGGATGTAAGAGGAGTTGATCTCAAGCCTAATGATATAGAAAGATTCAGAGCCTGCTGAATGGTAATAACACCACACCCTCAGTATAGAGGCAGATAATTATCTTTCCCTTAAGAAAAAGCCATGCACTAAGCTCATCTGAAAGTGGTTTTAGTTCAGGGGCGCTTGGGTGGCTTAGTCGGTTAAGCATCTGCCTTCGGCTCAGGTCATGATCCCAGAGTCCTGGCGTAGAGCCCTGCATCGGGCTCCCTGCTCAGTGGGAAGCCTGCTTCACCCTCTCCCACTCCCCCTGCTTGTGTTTCCTCTCTTGCTGTGTCTCTCTCTGCTAAATAAATTAAAATTTTAAATAAATAAATAAATAAGAGACAGAGAGAGGGAGAGAGCAAGCCCAGGCAGGGGAGAAGTAGGCTCCCAGCTGAGCAAGGAGCCCGATGCAGGGCTAGATCCCAGGACTCTAGGATCATGAACTGAGCCTAAGGCATCCACTTAACCAACTGAGCCACCCAGGTGCCCAAGGAGCGTATTTTGAAAGTATACGGGAAGCTTTCTGCTTGAACCAAGAGACTCACCATATTGGTGGCATGACAGAGACTGTCTAGCTGGTTACTAAACCAGTTTCCTTTCCCTCTGGGCCCACAGTTCAGCTATGTTTCCCAGCCTCCCATGCAGTCAGGTGTGGGCAAGTGAGTTCTGGCCAGTGGGATTGGATGTATTTTACCTTTAGTGTGGTGCAAGAAACCTTAGAGTGACCTCAGATGTGATGTACTGATCACTGATCACTCTAGGTCCCTCAACACCCCACTCTTAGTGGGCTTGTGCGGGAGAGAAAAAACTGTTTATTGTGTAAAGCCACCAAGATTTCAAAGTTTAGAGCAGTTGGGATATAGTCAATATAGCATTTAAGTAGACTCAAGAATATACTTCTACATCTCCGTATCTCTATCTCCTCAAATGTAAAATGAAAATGATAGCACTTAGCTCCTAAGTTTGCTCTAAGAATTAAACATGTTAGTGCATATGAAGTGCTTCAAACTGTGCTTGACACATAGTAAATATTCATGTTAGAAACTGTTATTATTACAAAGCTTCCTAGTAATAGGAAGATATAGTTTCAACATAATTCAAATTTCTTCTGACTATTCAAATTCTAGTAGTAAATGACATCACATTTATGTTACTATCTGCATTGTGCTGATCTGTGCCCTCATCACCATTGGACTTCAATATATTTCTGGTCACCTTGGGTTGTAGCACACATACTCTGAATTGTTCTTCTCTGATCTCCACATTGATGTTTGCTAATCACTTTTGAAGCTCCTGGGGAATAGGGAGTGGCAGAATGAGGAAGGCTTGCCATCACAGTGTGCTGATCAACCCAAGGCACTCATTTGTACCAAAGCTATAGATCCTCAAGATGGCAAAAATAGACTCCTATCCATTTGTATTTGATTTTTTTCCCCAAGTTTGCTTTAATTTTTAAAATTCAGATATTAACTACATTTCAGGAAATGTTAGAAACACGTTTAAGAAATTATTCTCAGGGGCGCCTGGGTGGCTCCAGTTAAGTGTTTGCAGTTAAGTGTCTGCCTTCTACTAGGGTCGTGATCCCAGGGTCTCTGCTCAGTAGGGAGCCTGTTCTCCCTCTCCCTCTATCTGCCCCTGCCCTTCCTGTCTCTCTCTCTCTCTCTTTCAGATAAAAAAAATCTTTAGGGGCACCTGGATGGCTCAGTGGGTTAAGCCTCTGCCTTCGGCTCAGGTCATGATCTCAGGGTCCTGGGATCAAGCCCAGCATCAGGCTCTCTGCTCAGCAGGGAGCCTGCTTCCCCCTCTCTCTGCCTTCCTCTCTGCCTATCAAATAAATAAATAAAATCTTTTAAAAAAAATTTTTTTAGTCTTAAAAAAATTATTCTCAGATATCACAGACCAAGTTTTAATTCATTTAATTTTGCATTATTAATCAACAGGCTATGGGAGTTAGTGATCAGGCCACACTGCTGAATCCAGAAATTCCTGGTCAGTCGCCTAGCCTCTTCTTTACCCACTTCTTGTCCATACACTGGGTTACCACACTATACCAAGAAACTGCTCCTAACTTTGTCTGATAGTGATTCTTAACCTGAGGTCCATAGACCTCTCCCGCTAAATAACCCCCAAGAAATCCATGGACAGAACTCAGAAAACCTATGATGGCCTTGGATGGGGAAAAAAAAATTACATCTTGGGGTTGGTGGGGTTACATTACAGCCCACGGCGGCTAGCAAAGACCCTCCTGCGCCTGGCCCATCAGGGCTCACACGTGGCATGGTGTGGTTGTGGCCTTGGTGGTACCTTTGCACCCACAGGAGCGCAGCCCTCATGCAGGCTAACATTCCGGTCTCTGCCCTGCACTGTTGGCAGCAGTGTCCGCCCACTCTCAACCCGCCCTCTGTCTCCACCTTTGACCCTGAAGAACACTGAGTGTTCATATACTGGACAGATCCCAGGGAACCTGCCTGTAGGTTGGGAAAGGTTGGCTCATGTGCACTCTGTTTATCACCACATCTCCTGCCTTGTCTTCCTACCACCTCCAGTCCCCACCTGAGGCCCCCGTGAGCCTGAAGACTCCAAACCTTGGAACCAATCCAAGGAAACCTGCCTGTGGTTTCAGACTTACCAGGAAGACTCGCCTTGCACATGGATATTGCTTTAATACCCCAGCAGAAGGGCAAACAGCCAAGCAGAACAGCCCAGCCAATGAGAGACGGTCACAACCCAGACAATGAAAAGCCACTATATTTAGAACTTCCACTTTACCCCAGCAGACCTATTGTTTATGACAGCCCTCCCAACTCCCCCTATTTCCTCTATAAAAGAGCAGTCCTCTCCTTTGCTCTCCAGACATATGCCTGCGGTTTTGCTGTAGCTTACTTACCTAGATTTCAAATTCCTGCTGTTCCTGAAAAGAAAGTTTTTTAATTATAGAAGAACGCAGTTTTATTTTTAAGGTTGCCATTACTTGGTGATCAAAAGCAATTCAAAGAAGAACCCCAACAGCCCTGAAGCTGGTGAGCAAACAGGTGCCAGTACCCATAGAGCCAATTAGGCTCACTGGTTTCTCACCAACTTGGAGTTTGAGGATGACTCTTCAGGCTTTCAAGAGCCACTCTTTTTGTGTTTGAGCTCTCCAGGTTTTATTTGGAATCTGACTTAAGGCTTTTATTTATTTTTATTTTTATTTTTATTTTTTTTCCTAAGATTATTCATCAGGCATTTATTCTGACTCCTTTACCCAATCTGACTGTTGCCGTTGGCACTGCACTGGCCTTCTTCACTTCTTATTGGGAACCAGACCCTTCCTTTTTAAACTATACTACCCTTTGGTCTGATTCCTTCATAACCAGGCTGTTCCTACTGAAACTGTACTGGCCTTTGGTCTGGTTCCTTCTGGATCCAGGCTGTTTTTGTTGAAACTGCTGTTTTGGAATTTTTCTCTTTGCTCTAGAGAAAAACCTCTAGGAATTGCACTCTCGGTTATCAGAATGCTTTGAGGGTGGCATCTACTTCCCAACTGGGACTCTGGCCAGTTTTATGTTTAAAATTTATGATTCCTGGGACACGGGTGACTCAGTCACCTGAGCGTCAGACTCTTGATTTCAGCTCAGGTCATGATCTCAGGGGTATTGAGCCCCTCACTGGGCTCTGTGCTCAAAGCAGAATATGCTAGAGAGTCTTCCTCTCCTTCTCCCTCTACCCCTCCCCCAACTCATGCAAGCACACACACTCTCTCTCTCTCTCTAAAATAAATAAAATCTTTAAAAAAAAATTAAAAACTGAAGTAAAAACTGTGATCCCTTAGCATAATGCTGTCTAGCTCCATCCATGTCATTGCAAATGTCAGGATTTCATTCTTTTTTATGGCTTAGTAATATTCAGCCATATATATGTGTGTGTGTGTGTATGTGTGTGTGTGTATACATATATATATACGCATACATATATATACATATATATACGCATACATATATACGCATACATATATATATATATATACATGCCCCATCTTCTTTATCCATTCACCAATTGATGGATGCTTGAGCTGTTTCCATAATTATGCTATTGTAGATGATGCTGCTATAAACTTTGGAGCTAGAGAGTATAATGCTAAGCAAAATAAGTCAGCCAGAGAAAGACATATACCATATAATATCACTAATATGTGGAATTCAAGAAACAAAACAAGTGAGCAAAGGAAAAAACAAGAGAGAGATAAACCAAGAAACAGACTCTTAACTATAGAGAACAAACTGATGGTTCCAGGGGTGGGGGGGTGCAGGGGGAGGTGGGAAGGATGGATTAAATAGGTGATGGGGATTAAGGTGTGTACTTGTTGCGATGAGCCCCCTGGTGTTGTATGGAAGTGTGGAATCACTGTATTGTATATCTGAAACAAATGTTACACTGTATGTTAACTAACTAGAATTTAAATAAAAACTTAAGAAAAAAATAACATGTTTAATTTTATTAACCTCTAATAGACATTTATCAATTCCTTCCATTGCTAATATAGGCAACAAGTCACAGCAATATTAGCAGTATCTGTGACTATGTTACCAATAAATATCCCAAGAAATATTTCTATGTAACATTATAGCAGTTAAAAATATCTTGAAAAAAAAATATCTTGAAATATCATTTATGCTCATACTCCTATGAAATTATGGTAGTCATAATAAACCTGGTATTAGATCTTACTTAGTACCTTAATAAGGAAGCATGTATATTATTACAGCAAATGCTGACTTAATATTTTGAGAACTATATTTCAGTGTAATTGGTTTCCAGTTGTACTTTAGCTTTGCATGTAAAAACATTAATTCAAAAAAGTCTATAGACTGGGCGCCTGGATGGCTCAGTTGGTTAAGCAACTGCCTTGGGCTCAGGTCATGATCGTGGAGTCCCCAGGATCGAGTCCTGCATTGGGCTCCCAGCTCCAAGGGGAGTCTGCTTCTTCCTCTAACCTTCTTCCCTCAGATGCTCTCTCTCTCTCTCTCTCAAATACAAAAAGAAAAAAAAAAAAAAGTCTATAGGCTTCACCTGACTGACAACAGGTCCATGGTTCAAAAAGGAAAAACCTGTGGGTTAATTTGGTTTGACACTTCCCTCCACACCCTCATGTATTTTTCCTTACCCTCCTCCGTAGTCTCAAAGAGGACTACAGTGGTGACAAAAATTCATGCACATTGAAATGCCATCCCCTGGGAGAGCATGGTAGATGATTAAGAGCTTGGGCACTGGGGTCAGCTTGCCCCGCTCTGCCACTCATTGTATGACCCAGGCAAGTTCTTTCACCTCTCTGTGGCTCCTATCTGTAAAATGGAAATTATAATTATTCCTTCCTCATAGGGTTGTTGTGAAGAACAAATGAGTTAATCCACTAATCCATTAGACTCTTAGCGTCTACCACACAGTGAGCTCTCAGAAAATGTTAGCTGTTCTTTCAAGTGCCTGTCATAGCTGTTTCTTTATGATATTTATAGGGAGGGGAGAGGAGGAGAGAAAAGGGTAGGCTGGCTATTCCTCATGTGAGTCATTGCCTATACATGTAACTTTTATGATGCACAAAATTGATATCCTTTTTGAAGCACAGGAAGGAAACAGTTGATAGTTCTTCCTTGAAAAGTATAAACTTAATTTTGTTTTATAATAGTAACTCTCAACTGAATCTCCTTTAATGCTTCAGTGGCCGTATAAACGCTCTCCACCCTTGGTTTACAAAACAGGACTTCATTTAAATAATATTTTCTTTCATAATTCACATTCACTTATAAATCCTTTAAGACATGGGTCTTAACTGTCATTTTAACTGGAACGGGGAGATAGTCAATATAAATAGAAGTAAATTCACTCATTCATTCGATCAATAATTATTAAATTCCTGCTCTGTACCAGGCACTGTTCTAAATGTATAGGAATTTGTGGTGAACAAGACAAAGTCCCCACTGTCATTAAGTGTATCTTCTAGTGTAGAAGACAAACATGAACTAAAATAATTTTTTTAATTTATTTAAAAGGAGGTAATTGATGCTTCACAGGACGTTAAAATAAAGTGATGTTATGTACATGAGGACCAGATAGCTATTTAGATTGGGCAGTCAAGGAAGTTCTAAGTGGATGACTTTTTTTTTTTAAGATTTTATTTATTTATTTTATTTTAGAGGGAGAGTGAAAGAGAAAGAGCATGTGCTCATGAGCAGTGTGAGAGGGAAAAGGAGAGGATGAGAATCTCAAGCAGACTCCCTGCTGGGCACAGAGCCCCATAAGGGCTTGATCTCACAACCCTGAGATCATGACCCTGACTGAGATCATGACCTACAACAAACGCTTAACCAGCTGAGCCATCCAGGTGCCCTTAAGCAGGTGACATTTAAGCAGAGATCTGAATGACAAAAAGGAGCCAGCCAAACCTAAAGGACACCATTCCAGGCGAAGGGAATAGCTAGTGTAAAGTCATTAGAGCAGGACTGAGCTTACCTGTTCTTACCTATTTAGGAATGGAAAGACTGTTGCTGAAACATAAGAAAGGTAACAGAGCTGCTCAGGAGAGGTAAACAGGGGTCAGATCGTGCAAGACTTTGTAAGTAAAGGCAAGGTTTATTCTCAGTGCAATGGAAAGCTACAGCAGTTTTAGTTAGGAGTAAGGCGATCTGATTTACCATTTAAAATCACTCCAAACAAATTTAATGGAGCCAGATTGGATAAAGGAAGGCCTGTTAAGATGGCAGGTTGCACCAGATTACAGCAGTGAGATGGCAAGAAGGGTCAGCTTAGACAGTAGGGTGTATTTTGGAGGTAGAACAAGTAGAATTTACTGATTGAAATCTGAGGAAATGAGAGGAATCAAGGTTAACTCCTAATCTTTTGGCCTATGTAACTGGGCTGATAGTACCAATTATGGAGATGGATAGGGGGAATGAAGGGATACGGAAGTAGGGAACAGATGTGAGGTAATAATTGAGAGGGGTTTTTTTGGTTTTGTTTTTGTTTGTTTGTTTTAAGATTTTATTTATTTATTTCCAGAGAGAGAGTGAAAGAGAGCGAGAGTATAAACATGGGGAACAGAGGCAGGCAGAGGGAGAAGTAGGCTCCCTGCTGAGCAAGGAGCCAGATGTGGGACTCAATCCCAGAACACTGGGATCATGACCTGAGCCTAAGGCAGACGCTTAATCAACTGAGCTACCCAGGCGTCCCTATGCCCCATCTTTCAAACCACACTTACTCTTACTTTTCTAGTTGACACATTCTGAGCTACCCAGGTGTCCCATAATTAAGAATTTTTCATTTATGTTTCTTAATTTTGAGTTGTCCATCCAACATCCAAATGGAGATATCAAGTACATGAATACACAAGTCTAGACTTCAGGGAGGAAGTCGGGGACTAGAGATATAAATTTGAGAATCATTGGCCTAGGAATGGTATTTAAAACCATGGGACTTGATGAGATCACATAGTTAGACAGTATTATAAAGAAAAAAAGTGTTGAAGACTAAGTCTTGGTACACTCCTACTTTTGGAAGTCTGATAAAGAGGAAGGAGCTGATAAGAGACTGAGATGCAGCAGGAAGGTTGAAGGAAAACAAAGTGGACCTAACATCATGAAAGCCTAAAGAGCAAAGTATTTCCAGGAGGGAGTGATCACTAATGTCAAAAAACTGCTGAGTGGTCCAGAAGGATGAGGACGGAGAGTTGACCTGACTTTGGCAAGATGCAGGTCAACAGTGACTTGATAGCAGACATTTCAGTATATGGAGAGGATGAGAGCCCAGTGGGGTGAGAAAACCTGCAAATATAGACAGTTCTTCTGAGCTTTGTTATAGTGGGGAAAAAAGAAATCAGGCAGAAGCTGGAGGGGTACAAGGTCAAGGGACATTATACATGCAGGGAGTTAAGTGGGAGAGAGACTGGGTAGGGAAACTGTGAGAAGGGAAAACATTTAAACTTTGCTTTCTGCCCTCAGGGAGTTTATGATCTTGTCTGGGAGAAGTTGAGGATGGTAGTGATAAAAAGTTCAGGCTTTGGACTAAATAAAACAGTATCTCTAATGCTGAACACAATGCTTAACAGTAAAAACTCAATAGATGGAAGGAAGCTATAATTATAAAACAATCTGAAAACATTCTAAGATAGGAGATAATTGAGGGCTAAACTGAGTAAGTAATTAGATGTTAGGATTTCAGAAGATGAGGAGATTACTGTCAGCCCAGTGACCATAATTAAAAATCAGGACCCATCATATGGGACAATGGGTTAAAAAAAATCTGTTAATATATCCATGTGAAAAAATTTACAGGGGTGCCTGGGTGGCTCAGTGAGTTAAAGCCTCTGCCTTCGGCTCAGGTCATGATCCCAGGGTCCTGGGATCGAGCCCCGCATTGGGCTTTCTGCTCAGCAGGGAGCCTTCTTCCTCCTCACTCTCTGCCTGCTTCTCTGCCTACTTGTGATCTGTCTGTCAAATAAATAAATAAAATCTTAAAAAATTTTTTTACAAAGCTCAATAGATTTTAAAAACCTTTCAGCCACTGACTTAAGTAGTTGCCTTTATTGGAAATATTTAAATTCTATGTAATCCCAAATATTCTGAGCCATCTGAGTCCTCTGTACCAGTCCTCATGCTTTTCCCTCTGTCTGAAGCATCATTTCCTACCCTTATCTAATGGCTGCTCATTCTTCAGAGCTACTGCCTCTTCTCCAATGGGGCTGGATGCTCCTCTGTTTGCACCAATGTGCAATTTTACCATAATGTTTACCACAGTGTGTTGACATTTTCTATTTGTGTACCTTTTGTGGTTTTTCTTTTCTGGTTTTGGGTTTACTAGACCATAGGCTTTCCAAGGTCAGGATCATATTGTATTCATCTTTGTTTCTCTTGTACCCAGCCCAGCTTCTGGCTGATTGCAATTAACCTTTATTGAACTCAACTGAATCTAATATTAGGATTATGCTAGAAAATCCTGGACTAGAAAATCCCTGAAGGACTGATAACTTAAAATACCCCACCACAACCTTAGAAGAGGCTTATAACATAAGAACTAATCACAACCCCCATCCTTTATCATACCCTCTGAATCTGCACAACTCCATATACTTATTTCCAGACAAACTTGTTTATCTTTTTTTTTTGTCATTCAGTGTCTAATCAAAATTATTAGCATCCATTTTCATGCCAATATTACTAAGCTCTTATATTTTTCTCTTTTTTAATTTGAAAGTAATCCATGCTCATGGTAACAAAATCAATCTATACAAAAGGAGTCTACAGTAAAAAGGAAGGTTCCCTCCTATATGCGACTTCCAGCCTCTCAGGAGTTCTTCATAGACACAGATACCACTATCAATTTCTTGGGCATCCTTCCCAAGGTATCCTATTTTGTTACAACACACTATTGTTTTTCCACATAAATACTAGCATTTCACGGATTATTTGATAACTTGGCTTTTTCCTTTAACAGAATATTGAAGATTATTCCACATTGGAATTTTTTCTCTTATCAGTCCATCTTTTTAACAGCTACATAGTATTCCATCCCCCATTTTATGACATACCACAACCTATTTAACCCATTCTCTATTGTTGGAAATTCAGGTTGCTTTTATTGTTTTTCTACTATATAGTTATTATGGGTTGGATTGTGTTACCCCTAAAATTCAAATATTGAAGTCCTAACCCTTAATATCTCAGAATGTGACCTTATTTGGAGATAGTTTCCTTATAATCAAATTAAAACAAGGTCATTTAGGGTGGGCCCTAATACAATATGACTGGTATCCTTATAAGAAGAGGAAAATTGGACAGAGACATTCAAGAGGGAAGGTGATAAGAAGACACAGGGAGAAAGCAGCCATCTACAAGCCAAGTAAATAGGCCCAGAACAGATACTTCTCTGATACTTCTCTTGTGTCTGTCAGAGGGAACTAATCCTGCCAACACATTGATTTCAGACTTCTAGCCTCCAGGACAGTGAGATAATACCTTTACTGTTTAAGCTGCTCAGTTTGTGGTACTTTGTGTTAGGGCAGCCCTAGCAAACTAATATGAAAATGCTTCGATGAATATCCTTGTACATATCTTTTTTTCACAAAGATGCAAGTATACCAGTAGAAATCACAGAAATAAATTTATGGGAAAATACCTCTGTATCTTTCACATACCCTTTTCTCCGCCTAGAATGCCTTCTTCCTGAGATGCTCCTGAAAAACTACAATATAACCACTTCAAGTGCTACCTCTTCTGTGAAACCGGCATGGTAGCCAGCTTCTAGGATGGCTCTCAGTGATCCCCCACCTCCTAGAATTCAAGTCTTTGTGTATACTTCACCTTTATGTATTCCCCTCCTCTTGAACATGGACTGGACTTATCGACTCTTTTAATGAACAGAGTATGGCAGAAGTGATGGGACCTCACTTCTGAGATTAGGTTACAGAGACTGCAGCTTCTGTTCAGGGATGCTTTCTCTCACACACACTCTTGTTCCCTCTTATTCTTTCTTGGTCATTCATGTTGGGGGAAGCCAGCTGCCATGTTGTGAGGCAGCCCTGTGGAGAGAGCCATGTTTCAAGAGATCACAACCATGTGAGTGAAAACGAAAGTGGATCCTCTTCATTCAAGCCTTTAGGGGAGACTGGCAGCAGATAGCTTGACTGTAACCTCATGAGAAACTTTTGAGGCAGAATTACTCATCTAAACCACACCTGGATTCCTGGCCAAAGAAACTGTGAGATAGTTAATTTTTGTTGCTTTAAGCTACTGAGTTTTGGAGTAATTTGATATGCAGCAATAGATAACTACCTTCCATCCTCCCCTCGTCTTTCCCAAGCTTCCAAGCTTCCAAAGTTACTTAAACATATCTCTAGTAATGCTCACTACATCATACTTGTTTTTAAATGTCTCTCTTCTGCTTGACTGTCTTCAAGGACAAAAGCCCTGGCTCAGCTATATCTACTGTGTTCTATGCAAAGTTCAAGCCACTATCATCACTTCCCTAGATTGTTGCAATAACCCCCAAACTGGGCTGCCTAAAGCCTCTGTAGCCTCGCTCTGACACATGCTTTATGCTCTTTCTAGCTGTAAGAAATCTTTTTAAAATGCAACACAGATCATTTGAGAGCTGACTCTTTCTCCTTGTTCTTAGGATAAAGACCTAAATTCTTAATATAACCTCCCAGGCCCGGCATGATCTGCTTGCCTCACCACCAAATCTAAAGCCACTTCCCTCTTGTTCCCAGTACGACAGCAACACTGGCTTCTCGGTTCCTCAGTTGAACTTTGCTTCTTCCTCCCTCATTGTCTTTGCACACACTGTCTCTCTGCCTGGGATGCTTTCTGCTTCACCCTCACTCAATTTTTCCTCATCCTTTAGATCTCAGTTCAACAGCACTTCCTCAGGCAAAAGCCTTTCTTACTTTCATTCTGAAGCAAAGAACCCTGTAGTTTTCCTTCATGCCACTTACCACAATTTAGATAAATGATTAATTAATTAGGTGTTTAATGTCTGTCTCCCCTGTTGGACTTGGACTCTAAGCTCTATGAGAGCAGGGACACCTCGTCTTGCTCACTACTGTAGTCCCAGCACAGATGATAGTGCCTGATATAGTGAAAACAGGAGCTCAATACTTTTTTTTTTGCTGAATGAATTACAAGACAAACATTTCATATTTCTTTTACAAACTTCACATCCTTTCATTATCTGCACATTTAATGTGGTTTTTTAAAAATTTAAATTCTAGTTAGGTGACAATACAGTTCAATATTTGTTTAGGTATAGAGTTCAGTGATTCATTATTTATATAGAGCACCCAATGCTCATCATAACAAGTGCCCTCCTTAATACCCATCACCCATCTAGCCCGTCCCCCACCCACCTCCCTCCATCATCAACCCTCAGTTTGTTCTCTATCATTAAGAGTCTCTCATGATTTGTTTCCTTCCCATTATTCCCCTGCCTTGTATGTTCATCCATTTTGTTTTTTAAATTCCACCTACGAGTGAAATCATACAGCATTTGTCTTTCTCTGACTAACTGATTTCATTTAGCATTATACGCTCTAGCTCTATCCACATCATTGCAAATGGCAAGATTTCAGTCTTTCTGTTGGCTGAGTAGTATTCCATTGTGTGTGTGTGTATATATATATACATATACATATATGTGTGTGTGTATATATATACATATACATATGTGTGTGTGTGTGTGTGTGTGTGTGTGTATATGGCATCTTCTTTATCCATTCATCAGTTGATGGACATTTGGGCACTTTCTGTAGTTTGGCTGTTACACATTTAATGTTCTTTTTTTTTTAAATTTTTTTATTTTAATAAACATATAATGTATTTTTATCCCCAGGGGTATAGGTCTGTGAATCGTCAGGTTTACACATTTCACAGCACTCATCATAGCACATACCCTCCCCAATGTCCATTTCCCCACCACCCTCTCCCGTCCCCCCTCCCCCCCGCAACCCTCAGTCTGTTTCTTGAGATTGAGTCTTTTATGGTTTGTCTCCCTCCCAATCCCATCTTTTCATTTTTTCTTTTCCTACCTCCCCCCAACCCCCCCGCCTTGCATCTCCACTTCCTCATATCAAAGAGATCATATGATAGTTGTCTTTCTCCAATTGACTTATTTCGCTAAGCATGATACCCTCTAGTTCCAGCCACGTCGTCGCAAATGGCAAGATTTCATGT
This sequence comes from Martes martes, assembly GCF_963455335.1. Classification (NCBI taxonomy): domain Eukaryota; kingdom Metazoa; phylum Chordata; class Mammalia; order Carnivora; family Mustelidae; genus Martes; species Martes martes. The sequence goes on from NC_137898.1 coordinate 44,230,886, forward strand.
CTTTTGATGGCTGCATAGTATTCCATTGTGTATATATACCACGTCTTCTTTATCCATTCATCTGTTGATGGACATCTAGGCTCTTTCCACAGTTTGGCTATTGAGGACATTGCTGCTATAAACATTCGGGTGCACGTGCCCCTTCGGAGCACCACGTTTGTATCTTTAGGATATATACCCAGGAGTGCAATTGCTGGGTCGTAGGGTAGCTCTATTTTCAGTTTTTTGAGGAACCTCCACACTGTTTTCCAGAGTGGTTGCACCAGCTTGCATTCCCACCAGCAGTGTAGGAGGGTTCCCCTCTCTCCGCATCCTCGCCAGCATCTGTCATTTCTTGACTTGTTAATTTTAGCCATTCTGACTGGTGTGAGGTGGTATCTCACTGTGGTTTTGATTTGTATTTCCCTGATGCCGAGTGATGTGGAGCATTTTTTCATGTGTCTGTTGGCCATCTGGATGTCTTCCTTGCAGAAATGTCTGTTCATGTCCTCTGCCCATTTCTTGACTGGATTATTTGTTCTTTGGGTATTGAGTTTGATAAGCTCTTTATAGATTTTGGATACTAGCCCTTTATCTGATATGTCGTTTGCAAATATCTTCTCCCATTCTGTCAGTTGTCTTTTGGTTTTGTTAACTGTTTCTTTTGCTGTGCAAAAGCTTTTGATCTTGATGAAATCCCAATAGTTCATTTTTGCTCTTGCTTCTGTTGCCTTTGGCGATGTTCCTAGGAAGAAGTTGCTGCGGTTGAGGTCAAAGAGGTTGCTGCCTGCATTGTCCTCAAGGATTTTGATAGATTCCTTTCGCACATTGAGGTCCTTCATCCATTTTGAGTCTATTTTTGTGTGTGGTGTAAGGAAATAGTCCAATTTCATTTTTCTGCATGTGGCTGTCCAATTTTCCCAGCACCATTTGTTGAAGAGGCTGTCTTTTTTCCATTGGATATTCTTTCCTGCTTTGTCGAAGATTAGTTGACCATAGAGTTGAGGGTCTATTTCTGGGCTCTCTATTCTGTTCCATTGGTCTATATGTTTTTGTGCCAGTACCATACTGTCTTGATGATGACAGCTTTGTAGTAGAGCTTGAAGTCTGGAATTGTGATGCCACTGACTTTGGCTTTCTTTATCAATATTCCTTTGGCTATTCGAGGTCTTTTCTGGTTCCATATAAATTTTAGGATTATTTGTTCTATTTCTTTAAAAAAAATGGATGGGATTTTGATAGGGATTGCATTAAATGTGTAGATTGCTTTAGGTAGAATAGACATTTTCACAATATTTATTCTTCCAATCCATGAGCATGGAATATTTTTCCATTTCTTTGTGTCTTCCTCAATTTCTTTCATGAGTACTTTATAGTTTTCTGAGTATAGATTCTTTGCCTCTTTGGTTAGATTTATTCCTAGGTATCTACACATTTAATGTTCTTAATGTCATTTCTCTATGACAGTGTTGTTATCTGCCTTAGGTAATGATCTCTAAGAGCAGAAACAACAAGTTTTAAGTTGTGTGGTATAGGACCCAGCAGGGTTGGGGTTCAGCATTGGGAAAGGAAAGTGAAGAATAGGTTTACCAATAAATGGCCTTCAGTAGCTATTTTATTGCTATTAAAATCTCCATGGCCTTTCTGGGGCCAGTGTGAAGGCAAAACAGCATGAGCCTTACTTACAGTTAGACCTGCGTTTGGATCCCAGTTGTACCATTTAGTATCTGTGTGACTACAGACAAATTCCTTATCCTCTCTGTTCTCAGATTTCTCAGCTACAAAATGAGGATATAATAATGGCATCACTATTTAAGGTTGTTAATGGAACTCGATGACTTGTAAAGCACTAAGAAGAGGGCCTGATCTTAGCAAATGCTCAGTAAATACCAGCCACATTCTTTTTTTAAACATATCTACCTGTAGTAAAACAAGGTTGGCCATTTCTTGTATGGTTCTAGAAGAAGTTTGGGAATATTCGTGGTGCTGTTAAGTTCTCTGTGGGAGGTTAGGATTGGAACACTTAAAAATATAATGCCTCCTCCTCAATTCTTTTCTCTACTTTCAAAAATCTTAATATTGAAGCTAGTAGGAGAGAGAAAAATGGCTGCCAGCTATGTTCTTTTTGGTTCCAAACGACAGCAGCACCAGTCTGTTCTAGAAATTTGTTTCTCCTGCTGACACATCCATCTTCATACACCTCGTACCAGAGAGATGAATTGCTAAGGGATGCTTACTAGTTTAGATTCTTGACACCTGGCAATTGGTGAATGATGTTTTTTTGGAATCTGGAGAACCATCAGACTCCCTTTCTCTTTTTATTGGGACCCTTCTGGTTGATCACAGGCCAGTAAGTACTGGCCATTTAGAGGCACAATAAAATAATGAAGTTGGAATTACAACAAGAAATTCACTTACTAAAGGCCCTGTACTGACAGGACCCAGAGAAAATATTTCTCACAAGAAAAAATATAAGTAATATTAAAAAAAAAAAAAGTCAAGCAGTTAATCTTCCCTCAAGACGTGGTGTTCTCTCAAGGCCTCTTCCTTCTTTTCTGAAGGTACATTCAGTTCTGGGGCAGAAGCTAGGAAACCAGCTGAAATAAATCGTTTTCCCCTCCCCTTTTAATCTTGTGAAAGAGTTGCCAATTCTAGAAATTCCTCCTTTGATGAGAAGATAAAGCAGAACAATGCTGTGGAACTAAACAAATTCCTAAGGGACATTCTTCTAGGGTGTGTAAGGTCTGCCTGGAAGTGGGGGGAAGGGGAGTAAGAGATGGAAAGCTAGGAGTAGGAAGGGTGAGTGGGCAAGAGTTGGTAGCCACATCCTCAAGGAGTGTAGTTGCTTCTAGGCTTCTCCAGGGTAGCAACTCCCTCCGGTCTCATTTCCTGGGATGTGTAGGCATGTTTATTAGTGATTAGAGGGCTTCAACCATTTCACATCTACCCTACCAAAAAGAAAAAAAGATTTTCTTCCCATTATTTGTTGGAGGGAAGTTTCTTACAGCCTTCTCACAATTTAAAAAAAGAAAGTGTGGTTTGTTGTGGTTGTTTTTTACTGAGAATTGCAGCCCAAACCAGTCTACCACATTAGATTGTAAGCCTGTGGAAGGAGCGTGTCCCCTTCTTACTGTTTAAGGGACAACCTGTGGTAAAATGGTACAGATTGGAGTCAGAGCTGAGTCTGATTCCGCTCCCAGCTTCACTATCTGTAAATGGGGATAATTTTCCTACCTGCTTGACATGGTTATGTAATTTTAAATCCGGACACTGAAGGCCTAAACTTTACAAGCATAATCTCATTCATGAGTCTCCCTCACGAGGCAGGTATTACTTTGGAGATTGTATGTAAAGATACTTCGTAACGCAGAGAAGAGCCGTCCAGCTGTGAGTTATCACCGAGCGATCTTCCTCACCTGCCTTCTGAGGATTAAATGAGACACGGATGTGAAAGAGCTTTACGCAATCCACGTGATGGGCTACTAATTACACGCCCCACAGCACCTGATCCACCGTGAGGAGTCGGTAAATGTTGTTCAGAGTGCACGATCGCGTATCTTGCCTGTTCCTTTCGGTTTTCCAGGCACCGACTAACCTCGCCGCGGCCTGAGGCCAAAACCACGAATTTGGGAACCACAGCCGGGCTGGAGGAGACTACTAAGTCCCCGGAGAGGCGACGGGAACAATAGAGTACTTCAGTGGTTGGCGGACGCCCGGCCAGAGGAGGGGCCGGCTGGAGGTCCCCGAAGGTACACCTCCATCCCCTGGTCTGGTGCGACAGGGAGAGCGTCCTGAGCCGACTCGACATTTCCCGGGGGAAGCGGCAGCGAGGCCCCCACTACCCGAGCTCTAGCCTCGCGGGACGGGCCCAAGCCCCGCCCACTACCTCAGGTAGGCCGTCCGTACCAGCCAATCCGCCAGCAGCCTGGGCGCGGAAGGCGGCGCTTTCCTGGTCGGAAGTGACGTGCTCTGCTTGGCTGGCCGCGGAGTCCGCCGAGACTCTTGGCGGCGGCTGAGGAGGCTGGGAGGGAAATGGCTCGGACGGTGGCTGCTGCGGCGGCTCGGGTAGTGGTGGAGGCGGAGGTTCGGGCAGCGTGAGGTGAGGAGTGGTAAGTGCGGCGGGGACTGGTACCTGGGACCCTGCTGTCCAAGGGCAGCGAGGGACCCCGGGGAGCCCCGGATGAGAGGGTCCCTTGCGGCCCCCGGTTCCCGGGTGTCCGCTTTTGACCCCCCCCCCCCCCCCATCTGGTACTCTTGGCGTTGCCCCAGCCCGACTTACCTCCCCCGGGCCTTGCTTCCACCCAGACCGTTCCTGACAGCCCCGCCTAAGGTGCGAGGGGCTCCCGCCCCCATTAGGCCCCTCTCGGCGGGGGTTGGGAGGTGGTGCGTCTGGGAGTTAGTTTTGTCCCAAGGGGGAGGGGAGACCACCCCCTTGTGCTTGGGTACGGGGCCGGAGTCACTGTGGCCCGTCCTCTTCTCTTGTTGAATTGTTAGATTCTGACGAAGTGTGTTGCACTTCTCTCAGTTGTGTCACACACACACACATCCCCCCCTTCACCTTTTTGTCCCATCTCTAGCTTTTGGGATAATGATCTTTCTCTTTTCACTTCTCCCGGTTTGCCTTTTTGCCGTGAATCCACTTGCTTCGGGAAAACTATTAAGTATGTGTTTAGTGCATCATCTTTCCGGGAGTGCGGTCAGATTAAAAATATTTGCTTAACCCTTCCTGAGTGACGGAGGAACAATACGTATTGAAGAAATCACATACTTATTTTCCTCACTAAATGGTTTGGCTTTAAAAAGGAGATTCTCTAGCTGTAGAAATTTTTTCGGGGGGAGCAGGGATTGAGGAGGGAAATGAAAAAAACTTAAGTGAGGAGGAAAGTCTGGGGGATAAAACGTGGAAGAGAGAGCCTGTGGTATTTCCTTCCCTTCTGTTAATTAGCCAGATAGAAGTTGAAGTTGTAATTATATTTTTATTTTGAACAGTGGGTGTTGAATTGAGAGGAAGGTGGTCTTCCTCTTTGAACAAGGTTACCTCTTAAAGAGTAAGCTAAAATCTTTCCAGATGGGTGTCAGGAAAGCTCTGCTGGGAAAATTGTTTAATATATTGGAATATCAAAGCTACAACTTAGAAGAGATGTAGAGAAAAGCTATTAGAAGAGCTGTGAATACATCGTATAGAGAGGAAGCCTGTTTGGAGGTCTGGGAACGCTTGATTCCAGAAGAGACTTTGTATGTACCTTTGCCTCCTTGGCTTGTGATTTTAGGATTGTGCCATACTTGGTGTTAGTGCTCTTATTCACCATGGGGACTTAAACCTAGTTGAGAGCTATACAGTTGAAGATAATTGCTAGTTTAATAGTAAGACCGTTTTTGAGTACTGAAAAGCATTATGACTGAGAATAGATAGATTTATTATTTAACTCAAACTTAATTCAAAAGTGACTTTATATAGCTACAAGCATATATATAGAGCTACTTTGACAAGTAATTTTGCCTGAATGAATAGATTCTGAAGTATTTTTTTTTCTTATGAAAATCTGTTTTGTATGCATGTTGCTTGCAGTTTTTCTTGGCAAGCAGTGTATTTTAATGTTTTCATCCATAGGTTTCACAACCTTTTCTGTTTCATGGAACATAAAAGTTGATGTGCTTGCATTTAAAAGTTAGGAACTATAACTTCAGATATATATAATATTATGAAATTATAAGGAATTAGTTGTATATTAAGCATCTGATTCTTTGTTTCTCTCTTCTGCCTTGAATGGTTCTAAAATTTTCACTTGAACATTGTTACATCAGTTCCATGTCCAGGAATCTCTCTCTTTCTCTTTTTTTTTTTCTTTTAAATTTTATTTGTTTATTTGACAGAGATCACAAGTATGCAGAAAGGCAGGTACAGAGAGAGAGGGAAGCAGGGATGCTGAGCAGAGAGCCCGATGCAGGGCTCAATCCCGGGACCCTGAGATCATGACCTGAGCCGAAGGCAGAGGTTTAACCCACTGAGCCACCCAGGCGTCCCCATGTCCAGGAATCTTTCTTTAATCAAGCACAATGTTTTTGCATTTGTAAGCACATTCAGTAAGTGAACTTATACCTGTGAGGGTGTTGAATTTCCCAAGAGTTCAGAGTTCTTATCAGAGCATCAGAACCAGACTTTTCAGACCAGCAGTGCAAAGCATTTTTTTTTAATGCTTTGTAACTTTTTACTTTGATAACATAAATTATCCATTTTATTATATTTCTCATGTTTCTTTTTTTAACTTTTTTTTTTTTAAGATTTTTTGTATTTATTTGACAGAGAGTACAAGTAGGCAGAATGGCAGGCAGAGGCACAGGGAGAGGGAGGAGCAGGCTTTCCACTGAGCAGGAAGCCCATTGCAGGACTTGATCCCAGGACCCTGGGGTCATGACTTGAGCTGAAGGCAGCTGCTTAACCAACTGAGCCACCCAGGCACCCCTAATTCTCATGTTTCAAGAATAAATCAAGGCAGGTAAATGATAAAGCAAATGTTTTAGTACTGTGCATTTACATAGTACATGATCTGATTTGTTGTACCTGAGTAGGGCTGAAAATTAACCCTCTGAAAGATTTTGCTATCAGAGGGCCTGCAAGAATGCCTGGCACTGTAGTGGTTTGAGGGATAGAAAAAATGAGACACACAGATTATGACAGATTATGATCAATAGATCCAGAGTACTGAAAAGGATGGGATCACGTGAGCTGGAGAAGGGGAATGAGTTCATATGAGGAAGATGATGCTCAAATTGACAAATTTCTTCTGTTAATGAGATAAGGGTGTTCAGGTTCTGGGGTGCTGTAGGAAGAAGGTGATGAGATTTCCAGGACAGAGTTGTTTCAATGCACAGGGAACAACTTGGGGGAAAATTTAGATAAGAGGAAGTAAAAATACAGGTTTAAGGAAGGATCTGTGAGTTCTGTTTGAAAAAATAAAGACAGGACAGAGATGAAGTAAGAGATGAGAATAAATAGACCTCTGCAATGAAAAACTCAAGAGGCCAGTGGTTGGAACTTTTATATTATTTGTGTGATTCAGGAAATCTTAGCACAGGCTGTGACTTTGTGGCTTGATTAACATGGAGGACATGGTTAAGAGAACTGAAGAAGTTGGAGACTCTAAACAGCAGAGTAGTGTTAGTTACTGTTGTGAAATGAGTAGGGGTTTGATAAGGAATTTGACTATGAGAAGAGAAGGGAATAGGCAGTGTTAGGAATATTGGCTAAAAAAATTTGCACTATGGGAAATTTTAATTGAAATAGGCTTTTTTTTTTTAAAGTATTTTCCTATAAAAACAGAACTTGGTGGTTTATATTCAGAAGGTATCAGTGGAGGCAGGGAGACATTAAATATTAAAGTTCTATTATGGGGACTGGCTGGCTAAGTCGGCAGAGCTGTGACTCTTGATCTTGGTGTGAGTTTGAGCCCCATTTTGGGTGTGGAGCCTACTTAAAAAAAAACTAATGAAGTTCTGTGGAATGAGAAGGAAAAGCAAAGACAAAAGGGAAAATGAGAGGAGACAATAAAAGGGAAATCAGGGGCGCCTGGGTGGCTCAGTGGGTTAAGCCTCTGCCTTCTGCTCAGGTCATGATCTCAGGGTTCTGGGATCCAGCCCCACATTTGGCTCTCTGCTCCCTGCCTCCTGCTTGCCTCCTCTCTGCCTACTTGTGATCTCTCTGTCAAATAAATAAATAAAACCTTTTTTTTTTTTTTCTTTTTTCTAAAGGGAAATCGGTGCAGGTACTTTGCCTTCTGGTGGGAAAAGAATGTGGATGTTGGAGTGGGAAAAGAATGTGGATGTTGGAGTGATAGACACAGACACAGAAAAAACACCTGTCTAATTAGGAAACAGGAAAACATCTTTTCAGATGTTTTATTTGCAGTTTAGAGAATTATGTGAAGCATGTATTTTCCCCCAAGTTAAGCTCTGAAGGAGACCCAGTTATACCTATAAACAAAACCATAGTGCTGTTGAGTATCCATAGCCAAGTTATTATTAAGTCCCTTTATATGTGTTTATAATGTGATTTATAACTGTTCTGACCTATATTTCTTTTTTTTTTTTTAAAGATATTATTTATTTATTTGACAGAGAGAGAGAGAGATCACAAGTAGGCACAGAGGCAGGCAGAGAGAGGTGGGGGTTGGGGAAGCAGGATCCCTGCTGAGCAGAGAGCCCAATGTAGGGCTCGATCCCAGGACCCTGAGATCATGACCTGAGCCGAAAGCAGAGGCTTAACCCACTGAGCCACCCAGGTGCCCCATTCTGACCTATATTTCTAGTTCGGTGTGTACGTATCTTTTAGACTACAGTGCTGAGTTGGGAAAAGGTGGTCTTTGGCTCCAGGGAATGTAGCCTGGATTGCATAATGACATTTATCATACTGGAATTCTGCCTATATTGAAATGTATGACATGACTCTAAGTATGTAGAGTTGTTTTTTTTTATCAGATTTATTGAGATATAATTTACTTATAGTAAAATTCATTTGTTTTAGGTATTAGCTCTAGAAGTTGAAGAGATAGTGACAGCCTTTAATTGCCACCACCACATTTAAGATACAGAATATTTCTGTCACTCCAGAAGTATCCTTATTCTCCTTTGTAATCAGTCTCTTTCACTTACCTCCAGGCAGCTGATTTTTATTCCTATAGTTTTACCCTCCCAGAATGTCGTATAAGTTGGTATCATAGGATGTATTCAGGCTTTTTTTTTTTTTTTTTTAACAAATGATCATCTCAACTCAGAGGAAGTCATCGTTCTCCATTTTTTATTTTTTAAGGTGTTTTTGTTTCAGTAATATACACTAAACGTGAGGCTTGAACTCACAACCCCAAGATCAAGAGTCACATGCTTTTCTGACTGAGCCAGCCAGGTGCCCTAGCCTTTGAGTCTGATTTCTTTCACTTGGCGGAATGCTTTTGAGATTCAATAAGACACCACATATTGTATATCTATTTTTTTAATGGACAGGTGGGCTGCTGCTACCTTTTAGCTATTGTTAAGTACTACTGTGAGCATTAGTGTACAGTTAACTCTGTTTTAATGCTTTTGGGTGTATATATCTAGGAGTGGAATTGCTGGGTCATACGGAAATTCTATGTTTAATTTATTGCGGAAACACCAAAGTTTTCCCAAGTGGCTACACCTTATCAACACTTACTTTCCATTTTAAAAATTTTAGCCATTCTAGTAGATATGAAGTGGTATCTCATGTGGTTTTGGTTTGCATTTCCTTAATGATTAATGATATTGAACTATCTTTCCATGTGATTATTGGTGATAAGCTGCTTTTTTTAAAGATTTATTTAATTTGGTTTTTTTTTTTTTTTTTTAAGATTCTGTTTATTTGAGAGAGTGTGAAAAAGCATGAGCAATGAGGAAGGGGAGAGGGAGAGGGAGAAGCAGACTCCCCCCTGAGCAGGGAGCACGATATGGAGCTGGATTCCAGGACCCTGGGATCATGACCTGAGCCAAAGGTAGATGTTTAACTGACTGAGCTACCCAGGCACCCCAAGATTGATTTATTTTAGAGAGAGAGTGAGCATAAGAGGGAGAGAATCTCAAGCAGGCTCCACGGTGAGCAAGGAGCCCAGTGCAAGGGGAGTGGGTCTCCATCCCAAAGACCTTGAGATCACAACTTGAGCTGAAACCAGTCACTCAACCAACTGCACCACTCAGGTACCCCAATAAGCTACCTTTTTTTAGTGGTATGAATACACTGATGATTGTTCCAATAATTGGAAAGATGTAATACATATGTGTATTATTAGATATCTGTTATAAACGAGTCATTATATATGTTATTTTATTTAAGCCTGACAACACAGCTATAATCTTTTACAGATGAGAAAACAAGACAAAGGGAGATTAAGTAACTTGTTTAAGGTTATACAGTTACTGAGAGATCTGCTATTTGAGCCTCAAGTCTTGCTACTGCATCATTTTCTCTTCTTTGTTATCACTTCTGTAAAACTACCAGTTTAATGTAGTTGTGTTATTGGAAAACAAGATTTTGTTAACCATAGAAATTATGGAGTTTGGGGGAAAATTCCAGAAATAATTAATGTCAGTTTTTCATTATTCCCTTTTTGGGGTTTCTCAGTTGTAACTCAGTTTTATGTTTTCCTGTCTTAAGCTATGTTGGAAATGGAGGCATATACCATAACATTTAGCACAAAAGCTTACTGTTATTTGTCATGTTGGAATTGGGGTAATGTCAGAGTATATTTAATGATTCATGTTAAATGAATGGACAATAAAGTAGTTCAAAGTTCAGTAATTATCTTCACAAAGCAGTACTACTGTTGGGTTTTTGAGTTAGACTGAAAACTGCTTTGTCAGTAAAATGTCTTTTCAAGAGGAATCTCTTGTTGTAACTGTATTCTCCCTGCCCCCCCCACCCCCTGTCATGTTCCCCTCCCAGACAGTGACACATACATGCAGTTACAGAATGCATTCTTGATGAATGCCCCATTGTGAATCTTTTATGTGTAGAATGTTGCTCCTAAGAGTTGAAGGTAGTAGAATGACTGTAGAATCAAGCGCCTTATTAATTGCATGTAGTACTTGGACAAAGTGTACTTATAAAGTGTGGTATGGAGGTTAAAGATTGTGGAAGCTGGCTAGGCTTATCCATCTTTAAACTTGTGAAGCTTAGGAAGGCTCTTGGCTTTTCCCATGACTCACCCCTTACGTCCAAGTTATCACTCTAATTTCATCTTTTTCCTGACCATACCATTAAAAATAGTATCTCCCTCCCCACAACTAAATCATTCTTTATCACATCACTGTTTTCCCCCCTCATTTCATTTACTATCTTAATTTAACATTTTTGTTTGCTTATTTAAAGAAACCCATTCTTTCCTTTGCTGCCAATCTAGTTCAAGTCATTACTCTTTCTTTTCTAGATTATTTCAGTTATTAATTGGTCTCACAGTTTCCATTTTGGTTTTTATTTTTTTTTCTACAAAGCAAATAAAAATCTTTGAACGTTGTGAAGCTCACATTACTAGAGAGATACACACCTTTCCTTTCCTGTCACACCTAATAATTGAATACACTGTGTTTTTCCCCTTTGGAAATAATATTCAATTATAGAAAGTTCATAGTGATGTAGATTTTAAAATTTTTTTGAGAGAATATTTTTGATTTGTGCTAGTTGAGTTTGGTGATTTAGCTTATTAAGTTTTTAAAGATTTTTTTTACTGATTTATTTGAGAGAGAAAGAGAGTGAGCATGAGAGAGGGGGAGGGTGAAAGGGAGTGAAGGAAAAGCAGACTCCTTCCTGAGCGGGGAGCCCGATATGGGGCTTGATCCCAGGATCCCGAGATCAGGACCTGAACTGAAGGCAGACACTTAACTTTCTTAGCTACCCAGGTGCCCTGCTTGTTATTTTTATCAGAAAACATTCCCCCCCAAAAAAAGTTTCACTAAAAATCCAGAGTAAAATTAGGTTTAATTTTTAATTAATTTTTTAAATTATGTTCAGTTAGCCAACATATAATACATCATTAGTTTTTGATGTAGTGTTCAACAAAGCATTAGTTGCGTATGACACCCAGTGCTCACCACAACATGTGCCCTCCTTAATACCCTAAAATCAGGTCTAAATAAGAGTTTGATTGTGTCATACCCTAAACTAGAAATATAGCTGTATATCGAACATATCTAAATTTGGAGAAAAGGTTTAAATTCTTTAAGTCATTGTAGAAACCTCCCAGGTTTCTTTAGGACTAGGCTCTGTATATGAGATTCATTTGACCTTAACTTCACAAATATTAATAAGAACCGAAACCACTTCTTTCCAAGTAGTTGTTTACATTACTCTGTGATCCCATGAAGTTCATTCTCCTAGTATATTTTTATCCTGCTTGGGCTTCTAAACTTCTTCTTCTTCTTCTTCTTCTTCTTCTTTTTTTTTTAAGGTTTTATTTATTTATTTGACAGATCATAAGTAGGCAGAGAGGCGGGGGCGGTGGGGGGGAAGCAGGCTCCCCGCTGAGCAGAGAGCCCCATGTGGGGCTTGATTCCAGGACCCTGAGATCATGACCTGAGCCGAAGGCGGAGGCTTAACCCACTGAGCCACTCAGGTGCCCATGCGCTTCTAAACTTCTTATATTTATTGTGTTGGTGTCTTTCTTCACTTGCAGAAAGTTCTTGGCCATTTTCTTTTCAAATATTTCTTCTATTTTATTCTTTTCTATCCTCTCCTGGGACTCCAGTTATAAATGTTGGGCCACTTGAAATTGTCCAACAGGCATGCCTGTTTATCTTTCTCCTTTTTTTCTCTCATAGTTTGGATATTTCCTATTGGTTTGTCTTCAAGTTTACCAGTCTTTTCTAATGTTGTTTAGTCCATCTAATTTTTCATTTCTGATTTTTTTTTTGGTATTTCTGTTTGATTCTCTTTTGTAATTTGTGTCATTCTGCTGAAACTGCCACCCCCCTTCCTTCATGCATCTCCTTCATTTTTTCTGCTAGATCATTTAGTATTTTCATCCTAATTAGTAATTTTACCCTAAGTTCCTGTTTGATAATTCCAGCATTTGACCTTTGCCGTATCTGTTTATTTTGACTGTTTGTTTGACCATGGGTTACATTTTCTTTCTTTTTTTAAAAAATTTTATTTATTTATTGGACAGAGCACAAGCAGGGGGAGTGGCGGGAAGAGGGAGGAACAGGCTCCCCGCTGAGCAGGAAGCCAGATATGGGGCTCCACTCCAGGACCCTGGGATCATGACCAGAGCTGAAGGCAGACCCTTAACTGACTGAGGCACTCAGGCACCTCAGGTCACATTTTCTTTGTCTCATAATCTTTGATTATATATTAGCACAACTTAAATGTACCTTATTCTTTCAAGCCACTAAACTGAGAAAGTCTGATTTATAAGTAAGATGGGTCTGTGCTTTGTTGCAACTGTAATTTGATTCAGTTCTGGGTTGAAGTACTTTGGGTGGCAGTGATGAGTTTCTCTTCAGAAGGATTTGGGATCTGAGCACTGACTTGATTCTAGCGATTTGTTTTGCAGCCTAGCTGCTAGCGGTTTTTTGTTTTGTTTTGTTTTGTTTTGTTTTGTTTTTTAAGTTGCTGGGAAGTCCCTTTGTTCTCTGCTTTCTTTGTTCTTGGCTTTCTGTGTCTCAGGAGATCTTTGCCTTGCTGCCCTTAGCCCAGCCGCTGGAGGGCACCTATCTTTTATAAAGGCCTAGGATGCTTTTGAGGGCTTTTTTGTCAGCTCTCCTGCCCCCATTCCCAGCCATTGGTTCCTAAAAGCTTGGAATGCCTCAGGTGGATTTCTCCCTGCTCACCAGCCCAGCCCTTGGAGGGTGGCTACCTTATATTTCAGGGAGGCCCACATACTTAAGGGGGATCTCTTTCAGCTCTTCTGCCTTATTTATCCCCAGCTTTCAGTGTGCTTCCTGTGCATTTGGTGAAGACTTGAGGGAAAGATTTGGTGGATGGGTGCAGACTTGTTCCATGCCTGGGGCTCCTTATAATTCTTAATCCAGGGCTTTAGACCACTCACACTCAGATTTACCTCCACCATGCCTCAGAATTCTAATCTGTCATGGTAGCCTATCCATGACAGTTAAAATTCTTGTCTGTAAATTCTTGTCTTCAATCTACTCTATTGAAGGCCTTTTTAAACCATTTTAAACAGCCATTCCTGATACCTCCTGTCTCTCTGAGTTCCTTTTACTGCCAATCAATTGAAAGAATAGAAAGAATAATATGTCTTTGCTACTTGTAATTCCTTACTTTTTTAGTTTTCTGCACTTCTCCAAATTGTTCTCTTTGGAAAAAATCACTGCTGACAGTCTGTGGGATGGAGAAATAAGGAGGGACTGCTAATGGGTAAAGTGTTTCTTTTGGGATGATGAACATGTTCTGCAGTTTGGTAGTGGTGATGGTTGCACAGTTCTGAATATATGGAAAAAACAATTGTATGCTTTAAATGGGTGAATTTTATAAGTTAATTGTATCTAATGAAACTATTATTAAAATAATCACAAACAAGCTCTTAGATTTTGAGGGTTTTCTTTTTCTTTTTTCTTTTTCAACTCTTATCCTTTGTCACCTCTCTGTAGTTTCTGACACTACTAATCACATTCTTCTTAGGACACTGCATTCCCTTATTTCTCTGATACCATTTTTCATACCTATTATGTTCCCCTGACTTTTTGTTTCCTGCGTAAGTATTAGTGGCCCTTATGATTTCCTCCTTGTTTCTTTTATTCTCTTCACTTTACACATTCTCCCAGGGCAATTAAAACTACTTTCATGACTTCAGGTCTTTAGTTTTATATAGGTAACACCTCAAGATTCATCTCTAGCAAAATTGCTCTGTTGCGTCCAAGGCTTCTATTTCTAATCAACAGGCTGACATGAACTATATTTTCCACAAGTACTTCAAAATAGTAGTATGTTTTGGTCTGACTGGGAAGGACCATGTGGCTCTGAAGAACAGTCCTGAGAGTAACGCACATAATTTTATTCCCTCAGAGAAAGAAATTAGTGGTTTACAATTTGGCATTTTTAAGATGACTTCAAAATACTTTAAATGAAAACGAATGCAACAAGAGTGGGTTAAAAATCTGTGGTATCTCTTAGTTTAAACATTTTTTTTTTTTTAAAGATTTTATTTATCTATTTGACAGACAGATCACAAGTAAGCAGAGAGGCAGGCAGAGAGAGAAGGGAGGAAGCAGGCTCCCTGCTGAGCAGAGAGCCCGACGCGGGGCTCGATCCCAGGACACTGGGATCATGACCTGAGCCGAAGGCAGCGGCTTTAACCCACTGAGCCACCCAGGCGCCCCTAAAATACTCACTTTGAGTAAGATATTTCTGTGTAATTTTAAGTATCTTACAGAGCACCAGAGGCACTCTACAATGAAGAATTGCTTCCTAATCTGGTCCATATTAGATTAAATTTCATTTATTTGTTAACAAACATTTGAATGTAAGCTTGCTTATTCTAGGATTGTTCTAGGCGCTGGGCATATAAGAGTGAGCCTGACAGATAAGTCCTAGCTCCATGAAATTTATAGTCTAGAGGGGAAAAAGCTAGACAATAAAATACATAAGTAAAATCTATAGTATGCTGGGGGCGCCTGGGTGGCTCAGTGGGTTAAGCCTCTGCCTTCGGCTCAGATCGTGATCTCAGGGTCTTGGGATAGAGCCCGGAATCAGGCTCTCTGCTCAGCAGGAAGCCTGCTTCCCCTTCTCTCTCTGCCTGCCACTCTGCCTACTTGTGATCTCTCTCTCTGTGTCAAATAAATAAAATCTTTAAAAAAAAAAATCTATAGTATGTTGGATGGTACTAAATGCTAAGGAAAAAGCAAAGTGTATGAACAGTGGAGTTAGAGAAAGTTGCAGTTTTATCTTGATTATCAGGGAGAACTTAACTCAGATATCACCTTCTCAGGGAATACTTGAAGATGAGAGGGTATGCCGTTCAGCTATCTAAGGGCAGAACAGTCTAGAGGGAACAGAAGAGCAAAGGCTCTGAGGGAGAAGTATAATGTATTCGAGGAATAACAAGGTGGTTAGTTGGATAGTAGCACAGAGGAGAATTACAGAAGTAATAGGGGGACCAGATATTAGAGTGCCTGGTAGGCTCTTGTAAGGATTTTACCTTTTTTGTTTCTGAGTGAGATACGAACCATTGAAAGGTCTGAGTGGAAAGATCTAAGTTTTTCAATATCATTCTGGCTGCTGTGTTGAGAGTGATCTGAAGGTGGAGGGTGGAGGGTTGGCAGAAAGAGATTGGGTATTCCAATAATCCAGGCAACAGATGATGGTTGGTCTAGGATGGTAGTAGGAATATATAGAAAAAATGCTCAGATTGAAGAAATAGTTGATGGTGGAGGCTATAAGATTGTATATACATATCAGTAACTATCTGATAGAGTTACCATCAAACATTGCTGCGTTCCTGACAAGCTATAATTAAATTAGGATTTTCTAATTCAATTCAAGTAAAATAAATTTGCTGGATATAACATACAGTGGTGAGAGTGTGCAGTCATCTCTCTTGCTGATAGTATCTATTTTTAAATATTGTAGTTGTATTTTAAAATGCGGTGAAGTTTTTTTTAACATAAAGCATGTTATGTGCAGTGCCTGTTAAGTGATTTACAGATGGTGAAAATTTGGGAAATGGTAATTTGTTTTGTTATTTTCTTTTGCAGTCTTAATTACCCTTTCTCTGTATCCCTTAATAAATGAGAGTAGTGTCCTTAATTTAGCCTAAAGATTGGCAAATAAAAAGGGGTAATATTGCTCTTATTTGTATTTTTTATGACATTAAAAAGTTGAGCTTCTTGTGTTCATATAATTTGCCACATGTGAATTTTAAAACCCCCCACATACTATTAATTGTAGGTGGTTTAATTTTCACATACCATGTATAGTATATGAAAATATTTAAACTACTTAGATTTAAAATATATGGGGAGTGGATTCTTTTATTATGAAATAATGCACAGAAAAGTGCATAAAGCATATATGATTATTTAACAAGTAATTGTAAAATAAACACCTGTATAACCAGTCAGTAGGTAACGAACTAGAACATTGCTTGTATTCCAGAAGTCCCTAATATACTTACCCTTGGTCATGAATCTCTGCCTCCCTCCATGAGTAACCACTATCCTAACTTTTGAGAGTCCTTTCCTTTTCTTCACAGTTTTACCATTATGTAAGCATTCTTTTTTTTTTTAATATAAGCATTCTTAAACAATATAGTTTTTCATGTTTTTGAAATTTGTGTGACTGGAATCATTATATGTATTTTTTTTTTAATTTTATTTATTTATTTGACAGACAGATCACAAGTAGGCAGAGAAGTAGGCAGAGAGAGAGGAGGAAGCAGGCTCCCTGCTGAGCAGAGAGCCTGATTCGGGGCTCTATCCCAGGACCCTGGGATCATGACCTGAGCCGAAGGCAGAGGCTTTAACCCACTGAGCAACCCAGGCGCTCCTTATTGTATGTATTTTTGTGTGTCCATGTGCTTGTCGTGTGTCTACATTTTACTCATTTTTTCTTGTAGCTGTAGTTCATTGGCATTACTGTTTAGAATTCCACTGAATGAACTGTGATATAATAAAAAATAAATATTTGGTCTTCGTTCTGGTTCCTGTCATGCAACTCATAAAGCCCTTGGAATTTCTAGAGTTTCTTTTGTATGCAAATGAGGTTAATAGTGTCAGAGATCCCTAGATAGTTTCAGGATAGAGCTGGTCACCAGAGGCTGAGGCATGTTTAGAGGATTGGAACTTTGAGTTTCACCCCCTGACTTCGGGAGATGAGAGAGAAACTGGAGACTGAGCTAATGACTACTTCCAGGTTCGTTTCTACTTTGGACTATTGTAGGCAATGTTACTCGAAGGTTCTTAGGATTTTCTTTTTAATTTGTAGAAGTTGGTAATCTAGGATTTGAGTCCTTCGGTTATGTGTTAAAGATATCTTCCTTTCTTGTGGCTTGTTTTTGTCATCCTCTTTGGTGTGTTTTGATAAATAAAAGTTGTGGATTATAGTCCAGTATTTCCCCCCCCCTCTTACATTTAGTGCTTTCTGTCTTGTTTAAGAAATTTTTCCCTTCTCTGATTCTAGTTTTTCCTTTCACATTTAGACGTTTGGTTTGCCTTTTGAGTTGATTTTTGCTTAAGGAGGGAAGTAGGAATCTGTTTCATATCCCTTCATTTGTTCTAGCTTCATTTATTGAAAAGACAGTTCTTTCCCTGGGCTCTGATATGCTGCTTATCTTTAGTCAGGTGTCTGTGCAGGTATGTTTCTGTTTTTGACCTCTTAGCCTGTTCTTTATTAGATTTTTCTCTTCCTGCATAAATACCTTATTATCTTTAATAAAATTAGTTTTATAATTTTTATTGGGTAGAGCAAATCTTCCCACCTTGTTCTTTTTCAAGAGGGTTTTGGCTCTTTTGGCCATTTTGGTTACTGAATAAATTTTAGAATCACCTTGTCAAATTTTATTTTAAAAGCTGTTGAATTTTGAATGGGATTTCATCAAGCCTATAGATCTATTTCAGGAGAAGTGGAATCCTCACAAAATTAAGTTTTCAAGCTTCTAAACATGGAAAACTATCCCTTACATTCAGATAATCCTAGTATTTGTCAGTAAAGTTTTATAATTTCCCCCCACAACTTGTTACATGGACTGCTAGTTAGTGGGTTCTGTGTGTGTTACTGTAAATATAATCATTTTGAAAATTGCCTTGTCCAACTATGATGGATATATAGAAATACAATTGATTTTTTATATATTAGTATCATTTCCAAAAATCTTGCTAAAATCTAGCATTGCTGTTACCTACGTATTTGGAATTTTCACTCTATCTCGGAATAATACTTTGTTTCTTCCTATTTGATCCTAAATTTTCCTTTTCTGTGCTGTCTAGTAGTCTATAAAGTGTTTAATAGAAGTGGTTGTGGGCATCCTGGTTTTTGTTCATGGTCAAAGGGAAAGCTTTCAAGGTTTCATCATTAGATAAGATTTTTGTTGCTACTCATGGTCAAATAAGGAACTTCCCTTCTGTTCATAGTTGGCTAAGAATATCTTTTGAGATGAACATATGCTTTTTCTGTTTTAATTCTTTATTGATGTGGTAAATTGCATTTTGTATTTTCAGCTAAGTTTGGTTTGCTGTTTTGTTTAGGACTTTTTGTATTTTATATTTCATGAGTAAGATTGGTTAGTAATTGGGGCGCCTGGGTGGCTCAGTGGGTTGAAGCCTCTGCCTTCAGCTCAGGTCATGATCCCGGGGTCCTGGGATCGAGCCCCGTGTGGGGCTTTCTGTTCAGCGGGGAGCCTGCTTCCCTTCCTCTCTCTCTGCCTGCCTCTCTGGGTGCTTGTGATCTCTGTGAAATAAATAAATAAAATCTTTAAAAAAAAAAAAAAAGATTGGTTTGTAATTTTCTCATCCTTGCCTGGTTTTGTTATCAGTTATAGTAGTCCATAAAAAGTTTGGGGAACGTGGGTTAAAGCCTCTGCCTTCGGCTCAGGTCATGATCCCAGAATCCTGGGATCGAGCCTGGCATCAGGCTCTCTGCTCAGCAGGGGGCCTGCCTCCTCCTCTTTGCCTGCTGCTCTGCCTACTTGTGATCTCTCTCTCTTTCTGTCAAATAAATAAATAAAATCTTTAAAAAAAAAAAAAAAACTAAATTTTCTGGAGTGTCAAGGTGGCTCAGTTGGTTAAGTGTCTACCTTCGGCCCCCGGGGTCCTGGGATCAAGCCCAGGCTCCCTACTCAGCGAGGAGCCTGCTTCTCCCTCTCCCTCTGCCTGCTGCTCACCCTACTTGTGTTCTCTCTCTTTCCATCTCATTGTCAAAGAAAGAAATCTTTTTTAAAAAAATGCTGTAAATTTTCCTGTATCTCCTTACTGTATCTTACAAGGTTTGGTATGATGAATATTTTTTCTTTCTCTGTGCATGTGTTAATCAGTTTGGTATATTAGGTTTAGTATAACTTTTGTTTATTTTAAAGATTTTATTTATTCCAGAGAGAGAGAGAGAGAGCATGAGTGGGGATTGTCAGAGGCATCCTGAGAAGCAAACACCCCACTGTGGCAGGAGCCCTGTGTGGGCTCTGTCCCAGAAACCTGCGATCATGACCTGAGGGAGCTAAAGGCAGACACTTAACCTGCTGAGCCATCCAGGCCGCCCTATGTTTATTGTTTTTTCATTGATATTTTTAATAGTTAATTTTTTTAAAAGTTTATTTATTTTAGTAATCTCTACACCCAGTCTGTCACTTCTGCTCTAGGACCATGAGATCAAGAGCTACGTGCCCTTCTGACTTAGCCAGCCAAGCACCCTAATGGTTTTTTTTTTTTTTCTTTCAGCATCTAGTATACACCCAATAATGAATATTTATTGAAGAAGTGAATAAATTATGTAGTGCTTGTTTACCAAAAATAAGTTTTTTTAAAAAAATAAATACATATTTGAATATTCTCTTCCTGGCTTTAAATCATATTGGGATGGCCTTTTTTTTTTTTTTTAAGATTTTATTTATTTATTTGACAGAGATCAGAAGCAGGCAGAGAAGCAGGCAGAGAGAGAGAGAGGAGGAAGCAGGCTCCCTGCTGAGCAAGAGAGCTCGATGTGGGGCTCGATCCCAGGACCCTGAGATCATGACCTGAGCCGAAGGCAGAGGCTTTAACCCACTCAGCCACCCAGGCGCCCTGGGATGGCCTTCTTTATACTGAGGTTAACTAGGAATTCCCTGGGTTAGTTTGGCTTTATGATTCCTTTTTTTTTTTTCCCTACACTTAAATAAGTTAACCTTTTTGTAATTTTGTAATCCTGTTTGGTTGATTTATCTATGAAATGAAATTTATCTATGAAATGTTAATAGTTTGTTAATTGTAGAACAATTAGAAATTGTATACTTTAAAAATACAAAACTTATTCATAATGGTTAAGACAGACCTTGGTTAAAAGGCTCTATGTTATCTAGGGAACTTAAAATTTTTCTTCCCCTGAAAATTAACTAATAGACATTGGAGATATTTTATTGAGTTGAGGGAAGGGATGACTTCCCTTTGGGAAAATAAATTTTTCCTTACTATCCAGAAATTAATGATGCTCGTTCACCATGCTTTTTGTTCCTTTCTTATAAATTCTGTCCATAAGTTGTCTACTCGCCACCTTTAGCTTTTGAGCACTTAAAATATGGCGAGTCTAAGTTGAAATGTGTAAGTGTAAAATATTACCACATTTTGAAGACTTAATATAAAAAAAGAAGGTAAAATTTCCCATTCATATTTTTATATTGATTACCTATTGAAATGACAGTATTTTGAATATATTGGATTACATAAAATATTAATAATTTTGTCTGTTTCTTTCCGTTAATGTAGTTGTAAAAATTTTTAAATTCAGTATGTGGCATGCATTCCATTCCCATTGAATAGTGCTAACCTAATCTCACCCAACAAACACCAGGACATTCATCCATTTAATCTTTTTGACAAAGTTGTATAATGCCTAATACCAAAGTACTTGATTACTTTTGTGAGATGAATTTTTTTCCTCCATGAATCATAGAGATAGTTTGAGAATGTTATCTTGTCTACTGGAGTTCTTCCTTTTAGAACAGATGACGCTTCTCTCCTATTTTTATTTTATTTAAGAGTTTTACTTTTTTAAGTAATCTCTATACCCGACATGGGGCTCAAACTCACAATCCTGACTGAGATCAGGAGTCACACACTCCACTGACTAAGCCAGCCAGGCACCCCCTCCTCTCCTATTTTTAGTTTTCTGTTGCCGTCTCCCCTCCTAGTTTCCAAGATAATTTTTTTCTGCCACCACTTGTTTATTCTAAACTCAACCACATGATTTTTCACTTTTAGTTTTTTTGTTTTTTCAAGATTTTATTTATTTATTTGTCTGAGAACATGAGCAGGGGGAGCGATAGGCAGAGGGCGCAGCAGGCTCCCAGCTGAATCCAGGACCCTGGGATCAAGACCTGGGCCGAGGGTAGACACTTGACTGAGCTACTCAGGTGTCCCAAATTTAGTTGACTTATTAATAAATAAACTCTTTTAGTCTGTTTTTTTATTTCTTTGCTTGTTGCAGAATTTGAGCTTTTCTTTGATAAAAAGAACGGTATCTTAAGTTCCTAGTCATGGAGGCATTCATTCAACAACTACAGTAGAGTAGAAGAGGATGAGTAAAATCCAAATTCATGCTCTCAATAAAATGATAAATTTGCTAGTCGTGTGACAATAAATTAACTAATAAATTGGCGCATGTTATAACTAAATAGCATTAATTGCTTCATGATAGAATTAAACAAAACAATAAAATTTATTAATGCAGAATGAGGTAACTAGCCTTGAGGAAGAAAGTTGGTATTTATGAAGGATAAGGTATGTTTAGACACTTATTCTAGGTAACTGTTAACATAAAAATATTGTAAGTTAGCAGTGCCTGGATTTGAGTTCTCTCACCACTTGCTAACTACTATGAACTTGGGCAGATTATATAATTTGTGTGAAGTTTTTTTGTTTGTATACTGGAGATAATAGTAGCTACTTAATTTATGAAGATTAAATCAGTTAATACATTGCTTTAAGCAGTGTTTTTGGCACTTAGTGTCTACATATCTCTATGCAAACAACGTGTATTGGTGTATGTCTATAGATTTATGTATAGATAGAGATATGTAGATACTTGCTACAGTTTTAAATATTTTCCATGGTTACTGTAGTGTTAATTATTTTATTTATTTATTTATTTATTTTTAAAAGATTTTATTCATTTATTTGACAGAGACAGAGATCGCAAGCAGGCAGAGAGGCAGGCAGAGAGAGAGGGGGAAGCAGGCTCCCTGCCGAGCAGAGAGCCCGATGCGGGCCTTGATCCCAGGACCCTGAGATCATGACCTGAGCTGAAGGCAGAGGCTTCAACCCACTGAGCCAACCAGGCACCCCAATAATTTTATTTTTAATGGTGGCATAGTATTTAGTTCTATAGGGGTGCCATTATTTAATTTTCTTTGAGATTCATTTTCAGTTTATTTTTTTAAAGTTATTTAAGATTTTATTTATTTGACTCAGAAATGAGTAAGAGAGCATGTGCGCATGAGCACAAGCAGGGGTGAGCAGCAGGCAGAGGAAGAGGGAGAAGCACCCTGCTGAGCGGAGAGCTCAATACAGGACTGGATCCCAGGACCCTGGGATCATGACCTGAGCAGAAGGCAGATACTTAATTGACTGAGCCACCCAGGCCCCCCTCATTTTCATTTTAGATGAGAAATATTTTCATTGTTGAACTCAAATGATTTTTTCTGGGTTTTTTTTGTTTTTTTGTTTTTTTTTTTACTTATCTTTAGTTTCAAGACCACAAAGTATTTAGATGGGTAGCAGTACTGGCTTGTTTTGTTTCTTATTTCTGAGATTTAAATTTTAATTTTAAATGAATGTCTACCAAAGAAGCCAAGAGCTTTTAAATTAATTCTTTTGGGTCTGCAAATGGTATCCCAAAGTTTAACTGAATAGTTTAATTGCCCTCTTTTGAAGAATTTAAAGTAGCTACAGCCTTGTGATTATCACTGGGTTACTCTGTGTTGGGAAATTTTGGCAGATGGTATACAGTCATCATTCAGAAACTAGTTATATTGTCTTTTCCAGCTTGAATTAGGAGAACATTAGCATTGAAGTTTGCATTTTGAATTAGCATGTGCAAAATTGTTTCCTGCTAAATGTTTGTCATCAAATGATGTTTTGTTTTAAAAAATTAATGGAGCATGTCACTGTGGCAGCCTCAGAAAAAATAGCTGAAGCACTGGGTTACTTTTGGACAACCTTTTAAGTCCTTTATTACCATTTGAGTGTACATGCATGATAATCTTTTGGAAAGCTAAAATATGGTAAATCAGCCGTTAATAGCTTACTTTTACTACTTAGAGTTGAATTTACTTTAGCAAATACTGCTTGGGGTTGATACTGGGGATAGGGCAAGCAAATAAATTGATGTGAAAAATGCCATATTCACTGTTAAAATATTTTTCAAACTATTTTATACCTTTGTCAGTAAATAAGAGGTAACATTAATATGAAATAATTTGGAATAAGTGTGCTCTCTTTTGAGTAAACTATCTCAAGCTCACTTAAAAAAAATCCTGATTCTCTCTTTCAGAACAATGTCATATCATTACTAAATATGGTGGCCAGGAAAATGGTTAAATAAATTACCAGTATGCTTGTGGAAGATGAATTGCAGTTCAGTATCTGCTTCCCTTTGCAAAATGTTGTTTTGTTCTAATCCATCTGATTTTGTGAAAAATAGACCATGTTGTGGTATTCAGTAACAGGCAGTTGAACTTAATTTCTCCCATATATTCCAGTCATGTGCCATCTGAAATCTCTTCTTCAAAGCTGTCTGATAGCGCTTACTCCCTTCTTTAAAACACATGTTCATTAGGGTCACCTGGGTGGCTCAGTGGGTTGGGCCTCTGTCTTCGGCTCGGGTCATGATCTCAGGGTCCTGGGATGGAGCCCCGCATCGGGCTCTCTGCTCAGCAGGGAGCCTGCTTCCCCCTCTCCCTCTGCCTGCCTCCCTGCCTACTTGTGATCTCTGTCAAATAAATACATAAAAAATCTTAAAAAAAAACAACACATGTTCATTAAATTAAGGCCCATATTTATTAAGCTGGGTGCTTTTAAATGTAGGGAAGAAAGATACAAAGTAGGTCTCTGCACTTAAGCTTATTCAGTACTATTGGGTAGACATACAGGTTACAGATTCTGTGTAAAGAGGTTTTTAGTTATTATCGGAGAAAGTAATTTTAAACCAGCTTAAGCAGAGGAATTTATTGGCTTACATAAATGAAAAGACTGGTCTTGGACATGGGTTGGATCATAGGCTTCCTTTCCAAACAGTTTCAGAAGTCTTGGGATTAACTCTGATTGGCCAGACGGGTCCTCTGATGTGGTTGTGGGTGGGAGGGTTGGGACTAAGGATGTTTGAGCCCTATTTGAACTAGATGGAACAAAACAGAGATGACAGGATTGCAAAAAGGAAGTTATAATTTCTACTATCAGAAGAAAGGATATTGATGAGGCAAAAACAGCATAAAGTCTATGAAAATTAAGATAGAAGTTTTATATGACCCGAAAAGATAGTTTCTAATAGGAGCTGCTTAAGAAAAGTTTCAGGTGTCTGTATTTGCACTGGGCCCTGAAGGACAATTACAATTTTTCCAAGGCAGAATGAGTAGAGAAAGGACTTTCTAGGTCACTCACTTGAGAATTTTGGCAGTGAAAAGAGAATATTAAAATGAAAGCTACTGGAGTCTAAAGAGGAATGTTAAGATTTTTTTCCACCTCAGTGTGTACAAAACTTGAGCATTTTTATGGCAGAGGAGCAGAAGCAAGTAAGAGAAAATAATGCAGAGGAGATAATCACTGGTAAGTAGGGGAATTCAGTAGAATTAAGGATATAAAAGGGAAGGATTTAGGAAGGAAAAGGGAACTGTTCATTCTCTGAGGATACTTGAAGGTGGTAGTGGTGGCTGTGAAAGTTAAGACGGAAATTTGCTGTTAAATTGGTAATTGGCTTTTGCTTTCTGAAAGTGAGAAGGAAAGGTTGACCAGTTATCTGTTGCTATGTACTAAGCCATTCATTCCAAAATGATTTTGTGGGTTAGCAATTTGGCTTGAACTCAGGGTAGGTGGTTTTTTCTGCTGTCTTGTCTTGGGTCAGTAATGTGGATGTGGCCATTTGGACTGTGGATAAATGGTCTAAGGTGGTGGCTTTGCTCATATTTGCTGGTTGGTGATGACTGTTGGCTGGACCTTTTTCTACTAGTGCTCTCTCATCTTTGAGCATTCCCATGGCAGTGGCTGCACTGAAAAAAGGAAAAAATGAAGCAGTCAGGCTCCCATGAACTTGGAACTCCCACAGTGTCACTTCTTTTATATTGTATTGGACAAAGCAAGTCACACGGAGAACTAGACTCCCATCCTTTATGGGAGGAGAAGCAAAGTAACTTCATAAAGGGGAAGTGTGTGCTGGAGTGGGAGGAATTTGTACCTCTTCTTCCCCATCCAACATTTTGTGAAAATTTTCAGTCATGCAGCCAAGTTGAAAGGATTTCAAAGTGAATACCCACATACTTACCAACTAGATTGTTCTATTAATATTTTCCTGTACTTGCTTTAGCACATGTTTATCCATCTGTCCCTCTCTCAGCTAATTAACTTACATTATTTTTTTGTTGAATTTAAGAGTAAATAGTAGACATCAGTATTTTCCTCTAAGTAGTCTGTATATATTTAGAAAAGTCAGTATCTGTTTACAGTTTTTTCTTCAGATGAGATGTTTGCATACAATGAAGTATACAAATTTAAGTGTACATTGTGCCTAGTTTTGCAGTCTACCACAGAATGGAAAAATATGGAAAAGCTTTTTAGTGAAATGCCTCAGAAGTTCAACTGTAGTTGTATAAAAGACTTGCAAAGGATGTCTTCCTTGAATATCTTTATGTCCTCATCACTAGTAATTTTTTTATTTAGTGTTACCTCAGCACTTAGGATTTTCATTTGTTTTACATTAATCTGAAATCACTTTGAGTGTTTCCTTACCTCCTATCATTAAACTTGTATTTTGTATATACTATAGACAAGCACTGTGCTAGGAAAAGGATGTAAGTAGGAGCTCCCTTGATTTCTTTTTTTTTTTTTAATATTTTATTTATTTGACAGGCAGAGATCACAAGTAGACAGAGAGGCAGGCAGAGAGAGGGGGATGGGAAGCAGGCTCCCCGCTGAGCAGAGAGCCTGATGGGGGGCTCGATCCCAAGATCCTGGAGATCAGTTGCATTGTTTCATTTAATCCTTCTAATTTAGGAGATAGATACTTTCTCATTTTAAAAGTTAGGAAACTGGGGCATTAAAGCCTGAGCCTTTGGCTCAGATCATGATCCCAGGGTCCTGGGATCAAGCCCCGAATTGAGCTCTCTGCTCAGCGGGAAGCCTGCTTCCTCCCCTCTCTCTGCCTGCCTCTCTGCCTACTTGTGATCTTTGTCTGTGAAATAAATAAATAAAATATTTTTTTAAAAAAGTTAGGAAACTAAGGCACGTGGGAAAGTTTTCACTTCCCCAAGTTCTTACAGCTTCATAAATCAAGCTGATGTGACTCCAGACCCATAATTAATCCCTGATTCATATTGGTAAGAAAAGCAAGAAATGTGCCCTGTTACACAGCAGCTAACTAACCCTTTAACTGGTCATTTTGCTTCATACAGTAATTTTGATCCGAACTATGTTTATCTTAAGTAGAAGACTACGAATTTTTATGAACTGATGAGATAGTTTAATAAACTATTTCTTGTAGCTTATGAATAAATATTTTAACAATTTAAAAAGGAAGAATTTTAATATTATAACTCTTTTCTTAAACTCTGTGCCCAGTATGGGGCTTAGACTCATAACCCTGAGATCAAGAGTTGCATACTCCACCAATTGAGCCAGCCAGATACCCCAGTATTACAGCTGATGATTTAACTTCAGATAACCCAATACAAGTGTGGTCAAAACTGTGACAAATTCAGCCATAATTTAACCTTTGAGAGGTGTATTGCAACTTCTTGTAGCTTTAATACTCTTATTTTTCTGATCTGTGTTACATTATACATTAATAGCTATAGAATATTATAACCCCTTAATCAATTTTTCATATGTGTTTTGATAATAGTTCCTTGATTTTGTTGATTAGATATTGAGTACTTTTATTGCTAATTGGCTTATGAGTAATTTAACAAATAGCAAAAGATTGAAACCATTTTAACTTGCTATTTGCATAACAGTAAGCCCTGTTCAAACTCTTGGCAATATGTGACTAGCTCTTAAGTTGTTTTGTGCCAGGAGTCCTGTGGAAAGTGCCATTGGTTAACAGCAGCCACTGAGACACCTAAAATGAAAGGTTCTTAAGTTCATTTACAGTGCTAGCTTTCCTGTTAGGTCAGGGAATGAGGTAAAGTCATGTATGACTAAACATATCCCTTAACCCAGCAGTGTGTAGATATTTTTAAAATGTTCCTTCACCCAGATGTCCCACAACTGTTCATTTTATTTGATTTGGTTGTTTATGTGTAAGTGGCTTTAAATCCTAAATCATATGAGGTAGGTTACAAACAAAATAAATCTATTTGTGTTTTTAAAAATCTAATTGAGGTTTATGTTTATTTTTATGTATAGGTCTTGACATCTTGGAAGCTACAAGAAAAAATAGATTAGGAAAGTTTTGGTCTTTTAAGTGGACATGGCTCAGATATCCAGCAATAATGGATTTAAACAGTGTTCATCACATATGGAACCAACAAGAACAAAAGAAGTGGACAAAGAAGAAGCATTACAGATGGAAGCAGAAGCTTTAGCAAAACTGCAAAAGGATAGACGAGTGACTGATAATCAGAGAGGCTTTGAGTTGTCAAGCAACACCAGACAAAAAGCACAAGTTTATAACAAACAGGATTATGATCTCATGGTGTTTCCTGAATCTGATACCCAAAAAAGAGCAGTAGATATTGATGTAGAAAAGCTCACCCAAGCTGAACTTGAGAAACTATTGCTGGATGACAGTTTCGAAACTAAGAAAACACCTGTCTTGCCAGTTACTCCTGTTCTGAGCCCTTCATTTTCAACACAGGTCTATCTTAGACCTACTATTCAGAGAGGACAGTGGCCACCTGGATTATCTGGGCCTTCCACTTACACTTTACCTTCTATTTATCAGTCAACTTATAGCTGTAAACAGACTGTATTCCAAAATGGCTTCAATCCAAGAATGCCTACTTTTCCATCCACAGAACCTATATATTTAACTTTCCCAGGACAGTCTCCATATTTTTCATACCCTTTGACACCTGCCACGCCCTTTCATCCACAAGGAAGCTTACCTGTCTATCGTCCAGTAGTCAGTCCTGACATGGCAAAGCTGTTTGACAAAATAGCTAGTACATCAGAATTTTTAAAAAATGGAAAAGCAAGGACTGATTTGGAGATCACAGATTCAAAAGCAACAGTCAGCAATCTACAGGTATCTCCAAAGTCTGAAGATATAAGTAAATTTGACTGGTTAGACTTGGATCCCCTAAGTAAACCTAAGGTGGACAATGTAGAGGTATTAGATCATGAAGAAGAGAAAAATATTCCAGGTTTACTAGCAGAGGATCCTTGGGATGCTGTTCTTCTTGAAGAGCGATCACCAACAAGTGGTCACCTTGAAAGTAAGGTGAATGGAAAATCTCCTTCTGGGGCAACGGTAACAAGAAGCCAGTCTTTAAATATTCGAACAACTCAGTTTACAAAAGTCCAGGGCCAAGTATCTCAGGTATAGTCTTTTCTTACTAACTTCTCAAACTTAGTAGTATAACACAGAATTCATGGTAAGTATATAATTTATTAGGTAAAAGAACTATTTTTCATTTTGAATCTGGTTTTCTTTATTCTTAAATGTTCTGTGAATCTTAGATTGTGTGGGAAAGAATTAAATGTGTTTAGGTCAATTGAATAATTAGTTGCTATTAATATTTTTAATAGGATTATAAATTTAAAAAAACCTAATCAAGGATCTGGCTGTCACCGATAAGCTTTTATTTAAGATAATTTTTATGTCTCTCCCTGTCCTCTCATTATACATGGTCCTACTTTCTCTTCCTTATCTCTTTAATTTTTCAGAGTAAACAAGGAATTTGGGGTTTTAACCCCATTATGGAAATTTTCCCATATATTATTTTGTTGATTTTAACCGTGAATGAGTGAATGGAAGAGCAAGAGGAAGGGAAGTAAAAGCCAATGAAGGACTCTCTTTAAACACCTATATTGATAAAAGTCAAGAATGGAACTATAGCCTATGTGGTGTAGTTGCTGAGTTCATATCATCTTACTATCTGTAAAAATTGTTAAGGGTGGCTGGGAAAAGATGTTTTCCTCCCTCAGAAGAGAGGCAGCAGGGCTTAGACTTCTCCTTTCAAAATACAGTATATCATTACAGATTTCTATTTTGCTCTTATTATATCTCTGGATCTTGGGAATGTTTAAGCCTCATTCTCCCCTTAATGTGAATTATAGCATTCGGCTAATTAGATCAGCCCTTAACTACTCTTTAGGTGCTGGTAACCAACTAGCCTTTAGGGAAGGAGAAGTGAATTTTTTTTTTTTTTTTAAGATTTTATTTATTTGCCCAAGAGAGAGAGAGCGAGCGAGCAGCAGGCAGAGGGAGAAGCAGACTCCTGGCTGAGCAGGAATCCTCATGCCGTGCTCGATCCCAGGACCCAGGGATCATGACCCAAGTCAAAGGCAGACATTTAACTGAGCCACCCAGGCATCCTGCAATTTTTTTTTTTTTTTTTTTTTAATTTAAATTCAGTTAGGGTTGCCTGAGTGCCTCGGTCAGTTGAGCGTCTGCCTTCGACTCAGGTCATGATCCTGGGGTCCTGGGATGGAGCCCCTAGTCATGCTTCTTGCTCGGTGGGGAGCCTGCTCCTTCTTCCTCTGCCTGCCATTTCCCCTACTTGTGCTTACTCTCTCTCTCTGTTGAATAAATGGATAAAATGTTTTAAAAAAAATTTAAATTCAATTAGCCAACACATAGTACACCATTAGTTTCAGATGTAGTGTTCAGTAATTTATCAGTTGCTCCTCACATCACATGCTTACATCATGTGCCTTTCTTAATGCCCATCATCCAGTTACCCCTTCGCCTCACCCATGAATTTTGCATGATTTAGGAGGGTGTATCTTGAATTGTGACTTTGAAAAGCCATTTTGGAGAAAGAAGCAGGTAGTAAGGAAGCTTAGGGAAAAAGATGAGGACATTATCAGAAAAAAGAGGAAATCTTAATTGATACAGTGTTTTATAAATGTATTTTGACTATAGCTCACACTAAGAATATGTTAAGCTCTTTTAAGTTTTTCAATATTTACAGATTCAGTCACATAATCTCTTAATACTTTCAAAAATCACAAGTTAATTGTACATTTTAAATTGGAATCCTAAATACAGTGTCAAATTATTTTCTCTTAATATCTCTGTCATTTTGTTGTGGTTTTTGTTTTTACAAAATAGCGGTCATTTTCTAAAGTATTTAAAAGGAGAAGGGGAAACTTTAAGCCATGAGTCATCCAATTAAAAAAAAAAAAGGGCAGGGATGGAGGGGGAATATACCTAGAAGAGGAATTGCTGGTAATTCTCTTTAGCTTTTTGAGGCATTACCAAACTTCTTTCCATAGTGGTTGCACCATTTTACATCCCACCAGCAATGTTTGAGAGTTGCAGTTTCTTCCCATCCTTGCCGGTACTTGTTATTTTCCATTTTTTAGATTATAGCCATCCTGATGGATAGGAAGCATATCATTGTGGTTTTGATTTACATTTCCTGATGATTAATGATGAGTATCTTTTCATGTGCTTAATTGGCCATTTGTATATCGTTTTTGGAGAAAGGTCTGTTTAAGTCATTTGCTCATTCTACAAATTGGATTGGTTTTAGCAACTTTATTCATAATAGTCCCAAAGTGGAAATAACCCCAATGTCCTATTAACTGATAAGTGGGTAAACCAAAGTGTTATGTTCATACAGTGGAATATTGCCTACAAAAAAAGAGTGAAGTCCTAGTATATATAATAAGATGAACCTTAAAAACATAAATGAAAGAAGCCAGAGACAAAAGACCATGTATTATATGATTCATTTTATATCATATGTCCAGAGAATGCAAATCAAGAGAGAAAGGAAGCAGACCAGTGTTTTCCAGGGGTGTGGGAAGGTAGGAATGAAGATGATTGCTTAATAGGTACAGGGGTTTTTTGGGGGTGATGAAAATGTTCTAGAATTAGACCATTTCAGGGTGCCTGGGTGACTCAGTGGGTTAAGCCTCTGCCTTTGGCATAGGTCATGTTCCCAGAGCCCCGCATCACATCAGTCTTCCTGCTCGGCAGGGAACCTGCTTCCTCCTCTCTCTCTGCCTGCCTCTCGGCGTACTTGTGATCTCTCTCTGTCAAATAAATAAATAAAATTTAAAAAAAAAAAAGAATTAGACCATTTCAGTGTTCTTATAGTGGTGGTGACCACACAACATTGTAAATGTACTGAAAGCCAATGAATTGTACGTTTTTAAATGGTTAAAACAGCCTATCCTGCTCAGGTCAGGTCACTGCTGGATTCACATTTCAGTCAGTGTTCCGGTGGAGAGATCTCTCCCCAAGTGTGGGTCTTCTTTTTATGGGTGAAGCATGAGGGATTAGGGATTTCAGCTGTTTCCAGGAATTGTTTGCGAAGGGCAGCTGCCTAGAATTTAGAGATCTCAGGAACTATGGAAAGTTGCAGTGTCTGCTATCAGAGAAAAGGAAGCTGCTAGTCTTGTAGGGAGCTAAGTGTAGGCTTAGTTCTCCCACTCATAGAAGACAGAAAGCCCTTGATTGTCCATGCAATTCCAAATGAGCATCCAGGTCACTTTCAAATAATCCTGCTCCTTGCATCACACCTTTGTATGTATGTATTCACATCTCTACAATATATGCATTGTGATCACAATACATAGATTATCTTGAATTTAATAAAATATTTATAAATGACTGGTTTATTTCATTATCTGTCTCAAATTCTAACTTTCTCAGGATTAGAAAGTCATTTATCCTAAGGGAAACATTATTCCAGCTCAGCAAGAAGCCTGCTTCTCCCTGTCCTCCCTGCTTGTGCTTTCTGTTGCTTTCTCTGTTCCTATCTCTCAGATAAATAAATGAAATCTTCAAAAAAAAAAAAAAAAAAAGAATTAGGCTTCTAAGCAGCAGTTTTAACAGAAACCTGTTAGATTTTGCTTTAAGTATGGGGCGGGCACCTGGGGGGCTCAGTCAGTTGAGTGTCTTACCCTTGATCTAAGCTCAGGTCTTGATCTCAGAGTCATGAGTTTGAGGCCCAAATTGGGCTCCATGCTCCGTGTGGAGCCTACGTTAAAGAAAAAAAAAAAAAGTTTGGGGTGGAGGTTAAGGATCAAGGAGTAAGCAAACTTCATGAGAAACATGAGTGTGCTAATAAGTGAGGTAAGCAAAAATAACATGATTTGA
The DNA here is from genome assembly GCF_963455335.1 of Martes martes. Classification (NCBI taxonomy): domain Eukaryota; kingdom Metazoa; phylum Chordata; class Mammalia; order Carnivora; family Mustelidae; genus Martes; species Martes martes. The sequence goes on from NC_137898.1 coordinate 44,263,488, forward strand.
GCAGCTGAGCTCTCAGATGGGAGTTTGATTTCTAGAATGTATATATCAACAGCTTTACTAAATGGCACTATTTCTGAATTGAGGTGGCTTAGGCTACCTGCCCAGTCTTAAAGGAGTCTACCTGCAGCCTGGCTGAGGAATGCAGTTGTTAATCATTCCATTATTAAAATCCCATTTAATAATTTTGTCTGAGCACCACATTCAAAGAGGGGCCACTGGCAAACTGGAGTATGTCTTGAAAAGAGACAACTGCAGTTTTCAGGAGCTAGAAGCTAAGTGCTTTAAGGAACTGTTGAAAAGATTGGAAACATTTTGCCTGAAGAAGATAATTTTTTTTATTTTTTGAAGAGAATATTAATTGGAGGTAAGTCACTTCCTGGATCTGAGTTTTCTTCATCTGTGAAATAAAGATGGTTATGTTGTGGGATCGTTGAGTGTGACAATTCTTGAGATGTTTTGTGGTGCAGCTTGGTTTATTTAGAATGGGGGCAGGACCCATGGGCAAAAAAGAGCTTAACTTGTATGAAACTGGTGGTTATATGCTTAGTGCTCAAGGGGGAGGGAATGTGCAGGGAGTATTAAATCATTAGATGTCTTTGAATTTCTACTTGTAAAACTACTTTCATAATATTTCTATGGTGCTTATCATTCAGTTTGATATTAATTATTGGTGAGATTTACATGAGACTCTTGAAGAATATAGCAACCTTTTGGAAACTATGCAGGCCATCGGTCAGCCTTCTGGGCTAAAGGTGAACATTTTTCTGCTTCTGTCCCTTACCAGTTAAACTGGATGAGTTCTGGGATCCCTTTCCGGAGTAATATTTAAAGTTTGGAAAGTTCCCATGTAAGAGGAACTGGACTTTTTTCTTTCTTTGAAAGTTTTGTATTTTGAGGGCACCTGGGTCGCTCAGTGGGTTAAGCATCTGCCTTCAGCTCAGGTCATGATCCCAGAGTCCTGGGATCAAGTCCCGAATCGGGCTCCTTGCTCATCAGGGAGTCTGCTGCTCCCTCTTCCCTTCCCTCCTGCTTATGATCTCTCCCACTCTCTCTCTCAAATAAGTAAAATTAAAAAAAAAAAAAAAAAGTTTTGTAGTTTGGACATAGTTTCTCAGACCAATTCAGGAAGTAGAATAACTGAAAATCATGGCATTGTAAAAAAGATGAAATAGTGATATACTAAATTTCACAGTATATTAAGTATTTACCTTTGTGCTATAGTAAGTAGCATTTTTGTGCTAGATTTTAACAGACAGGTGGCAGCAGGTTCTGAAAGTTTTATAAAAAGATTAAAATTAAGCAAATCCCATTTATATTTTTTCACGTGAATTGAGAAATTCAAGTTAGTAACTTAATTTTAAAGTCCGTTGTTCCAGAAAATAGAACAAGGACTGATGAGGAAAAAAATTCAAGGAGGCAGATAATATAGTTAAATATTGACCGTAGAACTTATAAGTAGTCATTTAATAATGATGGTTTCTATCAGGTTATTTTAAAACTTTTCCCTGATATTCATATTTTGGGGGGGATAGCAGTGCATATTCTTAATAATTAATTTACATGCTGAAGTATTCATTTCCTCTAAGAATTTTATGCTTTGTGGTAAAAGAGTGTTTTTCTTCTTACTCAGCAAGCTTACTTCCTGTTTCCTTTTAGTGTCTTTTGTTAATAATCTAAAGGCTTTGGTTCAAATTTTTGTGACCAATACCAGGAAAAGGCAGCATAGAATTTAAAATTGTCTTATGGCAACTCAAGTTTAAATCAGACTTTTAGTTAATAGCTATAAATTTAGCTACTTTGAGCAGATTGCAAAGATTTTAGTAATCAAATTATTTTCATAGAACTGGCTTTGCAAAGTTCTATGGGTTTTAGTTCTTTCTAAAAGTTAACTGTATTAACATAAGCGTTTATTATATACCCCATTGGCAGAATGTCTATCATTAATTTTAAACAAGGGGAAATCTTTTTTTTTTTTTTTTTAAGATTTTAGTTATTTCATAGGGTGGTGGAGGGCAGAGGGAGAGGAAAATCCCAAGTACACTCCACACTGAAGTTTGAAGCATGTCTTGGGGCTTGATCTATAACCGTGAGATCTTGACCTGAGCCGAAATCAAAAGTCACATGCTCAACTGACTGAACCACCCAGGTGCCCCTGAATAAGAGGGAATACTGAACAACATGATTTTCATTGTCTAGCTGAACGTAGTAAACTATTTCAATAGCTTAGTGAAGTATCTTTTTAAAACTATTTAAAAATTCATATAAAGAAGTGATGAACTTTGTTCCAAATAGTAACTGTTATTTACATATAATATTTACACACACACACACACACAAAACACTTAAAGTACATTTATTGAAAATTTAGGGGGCTCCTGAATGGCTCAGTCATGAACCGTCTGCCTTCAGCTCTGGTCATCCCAGGGTCCTGGGATTGAGCCCTGCATCGGGCTCCCTGCTCAGTGGAAAGCCTGCTTCTCCCTCTCCTACTCCCCCTGCTTGTGTTCCCTCTCTAACTGTGTCTCTCTGTCAAATAAATAAAATCTTCTAAAAGAAGAGAAAATTTGGTGTTGTGTTCAGTCTAATTTCTGGGACAGTATGGCATGAACCTTGCATCTGTGTAGGTGTAAAGCTTTCCCATTTTTTTTTTTAAAGATACTTTTTTTTTTTTTTAAAGGTTTTACTTATTTGACAGAGATCACAAGTAGGCAGAGAGGCAGAGAGAGAGGGGGAGGCAGGCTCCCTGCTGAGCAGAGAGCCTGATGTGGGGCCTGATCCCAAGACCCTGAGATCATGACCTGAGCCGAAGGCAGAGGCCTCAACCCACTGAGCCACCCAGGCGCCCCTCTACCATTACTTTTTAAAGAAGAATTTATAGTTACTGCCTTTATAGTCTCTCCTGTTCTCATTGTATTGCAGAAACTTGTTTCTGGTAATATGAATACTAATTGTCAATCTAGTGAGCATAATCACTGTCCAACTCTTTTGCTTCGTTTGCAACAGCTGACTGCATCCTTTCCTTGAAACTTCTCTGTGCCCTAGTTAAATCTACTTCCTAGTTTCCCTCCTGTAATCCTCCTTTTCCTTTGTCTAGCTTCTAAACATAGGCATTTCTCCAAGGTTTTGCTCTTGTCTTTAGTATCTCTTACCTGTACTCTCTTGGTTAGTGGTTAATTTTGAGGCTCCAAGTTAGGTTGAAAGCTACTGCTCTACATTCCTGCAGTGATATGACTCCGTGGTTCTCTGTGGTTGAGATGCTCTGATAGTTAATTTTATGTGTCCCTTTGATTGTACCCTGGGGTGCTCAGACATTTGGTCAAACATTAATCTGGGGTTGTCTGTAAGGGTATTTCTGGATGAGATTAATATTTGAATCAATAGACTGAGTAAAGGCAGATTGCCCTCCCTAATGTGGGTGGACCTCATCCAACCAGTTCGATGCCTGAGTAAAACAAAGTACCCTGACCCTACTTCTAATGAGGGGAAATTCCTCCAGCCTGACTGGCTTTGAGCTGGAACATGGGTTTTTTTCCTGCCTTTGGACTCCCAACTGAAATATCAGCTCTTCCAGGGTCTTGAGCCTGCTGCACTAAGATGAGAACTATACCATTATCTCCGGGGTCTCCAGCTTGCCAACTGACAGACCTGTCAGTTTCTATAATTACAGGAGCCAATGCATTACAGTAAATCTCTTTACATATGTGTTTATGTGGGATATTGCTCTCTCATTGATCTTGATGGATGCCTACAGCCATTAGCAGAGAGAAATTAAATAGCAGAAATTAAATGACCCTCAAATCTGTGCCTTTAGCTCTGGAATAGGATACTTCTAGATGGTAACCAACTACATGAATTTACAAACCTAAACTATCTTACTAGAGAACTCACTGTCTTCCCCCCACAGACCTCTTCTTTCTTTCTTCTGTATATTAGATAATAGCATTAGCAATTTTTTGTCTCTTTCATTTGTTGAAAAATATTTGAGGATACAGTGTGTGGGTTACAGATGAATTATTCACAGACCTAATCCTTAAAGAACTTGGTTTAGAAGGAGAGACACTGTATGTGCATATAACTGTAGTACAAAATAGAAAGCCTTGAATGCTACATAAAGGTTTGTGCAAGATCAAGGGAGAAAAGAGATTATTTGGTGCCTAGGTTGTTTGGAATTAAAGGGAGGGATTGGGGGCAAAGGTTGAGGGAATAGGTGTAAAGTGTCAAATGTTAAAAAAAATAAATTGTTCCAGGAAGAATGGAGAAAAACAAAAACCCAATGTTACTATATGAGATGACACATTGGCAGTTCAGCTGCTTTTTACTTGTAAAAACAAAATAAAAACAGAACATTTTGAGTTAACTTTTCGGGTGGTGTTTTTATCTTGATGTACGACTAGAGAATTAGTTGTAGTCTATTTCTGTCACTGTCAATTGAAACTTATATAGAATATTGCAGAAATTAAATGATCTGCGTGATCTATGATCTATAGGCTTCTTGAAAGGAAAGACCTAATTCACGAAAGGTACTCTGAACAGTACAGTTTTTTTTGTTAAAAAAAATTTATAAATGCCACTAAGGAGATTCAAAATCTGTTAATAGTAAAACATGAAAAAGAAAGAAGGAAAGATGATTATTGGGTCATGCAAAAGCACACGTTTTCTATATGGCATTGCTCCTGCAAAGGTCATAATGATGTTTTTCTCATTATGTTTTTAAGGTTTTTTTAGGGAGACTTTCTTGAGAGGTGAGAATGGCAGAGTGATTAAGCATGTGATTCTGAAGCTAGGCTGCCTGGTTTGAAATCTTAACTCTGATTATATTAGCTGTGTGACCTTGTGTTAATTAACATCTCTGTGCCTCATTGTAAAATGGAGATTATATTACGCTCCTACTAGAGCTTTGTAAGAAATAAATAAAACATATATATTTAAAAATTTTGTATAGCGGGCTTGACATGTAATAAATGCTCAGTAATTGCCAGATTGGGGGGGAGGGGTGGTAAAATACACATAAGCAGATTTACTGTCTTAACCATTTTTAATTGTATAGTTCACTGGTATTAAATACATTCATATTGTTGTACAACCATCACTACCATCCATCGCCATAAATTTTCATCATATAAAACTGAAATTATACTTACTAATAACTCTCTATTCTCCCTTTCCCAAATTGAACAAGTGATTGGGTGTTTTCTTTTTTCTTTTTTTTTTTTTTTTAAGATTTTATTTATTTATTTGACAGACAGATCACAAGTAGGCAGAGAGGCGGCGGGGGGTTGGGGGGAGCAGGCTCCCTGTTGGGCAGAGAGCCCGATGCGGGGCTCGATCCCAGGACTCTGGGATCATGACCTGAGCCGAAGGCAGAGGCTTTAACCCACTGAGCCACCCAGGCACCCCGATTGGGTGTTTTCTGAACTGGAGATTAAGTTCTACAAGAATATAACATTGAGTAAAATTAGATTATCTTCAAAGGGCTTTCACATTATGATGAATATAAAACAGTGTGATGATAAGGTGTTTGGTTCAGACTAAGTACTTAAAGGTGGCAGGAGGAGAGAATTGTTTCATGCTGAATAATCATAAAGGGCACTATAGATGACGTAGCATTTTGTTGGGCCTTCAAAAACAAGATTTTGACTTGGATTGTGAGGGCGGGTTAGGAGGAAGCCATTGAAGACTAAAAGATTCAGAGGCAGGATAGTTCAGTTTGTGTTTTATAGGACCAGGATATGATTCAAACTAATTGGAACATAGAAATCATTTGGGAAGTTCTGGGAAATGTGATTAGATTAGATTATGGCAAACCTGATATGTCAGGCCAGAGAATTTTTAGGAATATCAGATCCCATTTTCAGGGTTGTATGGTTTATTTGCTATAGTGCTTGTTTCTGTAACACAAATTAACTCATATAATTGGTAAATATTGGCTTGATGTCAGTAGAATGGAGAAGTGGCATTTGTTCAAACACAATCTTTCCAACATGCAACATTTTAAAACAATCAGGAACAAACTTTCTCATAATTAAAGAGAAATCCTTAGTAATATGAGAAAATACTAAGGAAAACATTGGAAACCTGCAGAAGTGTTGTCTTCTAGTGACGATGGTGGTTGAATGAGTGGCGTCACGAGTGATTCCGTGTTCCACAGTGTTAAGCTCTCTGGTGAAGACCAGTAAATGCAGACAAAGTTGTGAAGACCTTTCTCTTTGCTTTAAGAACTTTCATGAAGATGTACCTCCTAGATTTTTTTTTTCCTAGATTGTATTTTAACTTCATTGAAATTGGTCTTGAGTAGAAGCAGGAGTTCCAGGGTTTAAGGCTTCAGAGGATCTAAGACCATAATGCTAGGTACAAATTCAAGTGGAGATTTAACTGTGCACATACTTTTATAAGGACTTGTTATTTTAGTTGAGGCCTTGATTACAAAGTTACGTGGATTTTGAATAGTTTGCCTTAACTCTGTTTTTCCCATGAGTTGTGTTATTTTTAGTTGTGATTTTTCTAGAACTCAAGGTTTGTTTTGTGTTTTTCCCCCCCTTAAATGTGCATATCCCATTCTAGGAGAAAGGGCTCTGATACATTTTAAAAGAAGGAAATTCTTTTAAAAGAAGGAAAGAAGGAGTTGTTGGCGTAATTTTTCTGACGAGGTTTTTTTGTGTGCCATGGTCATTGAACTCCATTAGAATTCTTGAAATGTATATACTGTATTATCATTCACTTAGTTTTGAATTGAGAATATTCCAATTTTAATTTATTGAATTTCAAAGGAAATTTACATTTGAAATTTGTGTCAGACTAAGTATTTTTATGTAGTAAAACACCTCTAAATGGGGGTGCCTTGGTGACCTGGTCCGTTAAGCATCTCTTGGTTTCAGCTCAGGTTGTGATCTCAAGGTTGTGGATTGTGGATCTAGCCCTGAGTTGGGCTCTGCATTCAACGTGGAGTTGGTTTAACATTCTTTCTCCCTTTCCTCTCCCTCCTCCTCTGCTCCCTCCCCCCACCTCGCCACTCAGGCACTTGCACAAATAGGCATGCTTCCCTCTCAAATAAATAAAATCCTTTTTTAAAAAGACAGTTCCAAATGGACTCTGCTGTTTGGCTCTGCTTGGGTAGTGAATTTATCTCATTCAAGTATTGCACACAGTTTGATCAGCCATAAACTTAACTTTTTTTTTTTTTAAGATTTTATTTATTTATTTGACAGATCACAAGTAGGCAGAGAGGCAGGCAGAGAGAGGAAGGGAAGCAGGCTCCCTGCTGAGCAGAGAGCCTGATGGGACTCCATCCCAGGACCCTGGGATCATGACCTGAGCCGAAGACAGAGGCTCTTACCCACTGAGCCACCCAGGCGCCCCTAAACTTAACTTTTAAAGGACTGTCAGGATGTGTGCATAAGTTTATTAAGATGGGAAATGCCTGCTAACTCCTAAAACTCATTCTCTTACATAAAGAACCAGCTGCCTTCGTGGAATTGGGCCAAAGTTGAAAAAATAGAATTCCTGGTTACTAGAGGAGTCCCAGATGGGCTTGATCTTTTCACTTTCTTAAAACAGTGTAGTCCTTTAATTTTATTCAGCCGTTAACTTTCTAAAGCATTTATTTTGGGAAGATTTTGAATGGAAATATCTTCAGCATTCCATTCTTGTTGACCAATACAAAGTACAACCTACTTCTCCTTTTGAGCAAGTAAAACCAATGAACTTCAAGGCTTAGCTGGTATTGCTTTTACAAAGATAGAAATCTATAATATAAAACTTGGCTATGGATATGATTTGTTTTCCCTCCATATCTTTGTACATACTTTTGTAAAACTGTGCTTGTGCTCTACTGCTGTTTAACATTTAGAGATCTTTTACTTTTAAAATAAAAACATTTTTTTGGTTACAGAAAGACCCAAATGGGACCAGTGGTTTGTCAACTGGAAGTTCTCTTCTACAAGAAATTGAAGTACAGAATGAGGAAGTGGCAGCTTTTTGTCAGTCCATTACAAAGTAAGGAATTTTTCTTTATAAAGTTTTTTTATTAAATACTTTTAAAAAGTTAACTTGGAAACAAGCTTAGTACTAATAATTCTAAGATTTTTAAAATTTCAGTTACCTTCTCCCTGTGGCTAAAATTTCAAGACCATTAATTAACACATTAACAACAATTGTAGGTGAACCTGTATCCTTCCTAACCTGTTTAGTTTGTGAATACTTAGAAGAAAAAATTGAGGTCAGACAATAATTTCACTGTTAACCATTGAAAACATGGCTTAAACATATATAAGTTTTGGTACACTTAAAAAAATCCCTGTTTTTGTTTTAGGGAGACTTAATTTACTGTAAACTTTCTGACATTCAAAATACTGTCCTTTAAGAGATGCTTGTACAACAGGAGATTATAGGAGCAAATGTTAGAAAAATGCATTTCTGAAATATTCTTTTTATCTTAAATATGTCTAATACTTCTTGTAGATGAGGAAACAGACTCAGAGAAGTTACCTACTAAAATTTACTCAGCTAGCCAGCAGCAGAGTCAGGTCTCCTTTGCTTCTGATTCAGTGTGTTTTCTTTCCATTGTATCACTGTATTAGTCGACTTCTGTTGTGAGTGCTAGAAACCCATCTTAAATTAGCTTAAAGAACAGTCATGTATTGATTCATAAACCCCTATAGCAGAAAGAGGAAGGACGGAGCAGAGCTCAGTTACAGCAAGATCTTGGAATTCACATGCTTGAGTTGATCTCTCCTCCCTTTGGATTCCCCTTTCCCATTTTCATCCTTTCCTTCTTCCTGCCCTTCCTCCCTGAATGTTGGCTTCATTTTCTACTACTGCAGGTGGGTTTTTGAAGGCAGGGAATATAGCCACTCATAGCTTACTTAGACTTTATATTCTAATGGTCTTGCAGGAAGGGAGGAAAGGGAGTCACCTCAGCCAACACCAGATAGAAAAATCCCACGGAAGGAAAGAGTGGAACAACAAACATTATGGCCAAGGGGTTGAAATCTGTTACCAGAAGAAAGTATATCACCACTGAGGGATTTATTCATTGAATTCAGTATTTTCCTCAGTGTGATCTGCTGTAAGTGAAGCAGAGTGTGGGGTTCCCAAATCATTTTTGAGTATATACATCATTTTAATGTTTAAGGAACTTATTAACCAGATTTTCTAGACTATTGGTAATATTTCATTAAAATTCTGTCTTTGTTACCTCTTAACCAGCATTTCTTTTCTTCAGAATACCTTAGGGGAGAAAGAGAAGAAAAATATCAGTAGAGGCACTTTTTCTTCCCTGTGGAAGTTTTTAAGATAGAATAGACATTTAGGTGATTTAGTATTCAAATTACATGTATTGTAAATTACCTATGCCTTCATGTCATTATACCATATGTGTGTGTGGTTAATAATTTGGAAATACTCTTTTGCCTTAATTTGGGAAGTAATCTGTTATGTGTTTATCTAGTTCCTTCAGTTTTCTCCCTAAACAAGGCCTATATGCTTTCTGTTATACTGTTTTGAGTGACTGTTGCATTTAAGCTTTGCAGGTTGGGAAATTAGGCTGTCTTGAGATCTACCTTTCTCCCCATTTGAATCGTATAGTTATTTACACAGACTCTGCCACTAAGCTAAAATGATTATTTTTATTTATACACGTGCACAGTGGCTCATGTAATCTGAAACCCCAGATGAAGTAAGGAGAGAATGACTTCTTTTTGTAATTTTATTTCCATTAGTAGAGAGTGATTCCAAAAAATATTTCAGAGAAGTAAGAAGCAGAGGTGTTTTTGAAGCCATCTTCTAGGCTCTTCACTTCTTCCCTTGCGACTTTGGAGATTGGGGTCAGGAGATATCCCTTGAAGAAATTAAGAGCTCTATTTTTTTTTTTCCCAGTACGGTCATTTCTGCGCTGGAATTTTTAAACAAGTATTTATACTCTTAATCTTTAAACAAGTATTTATACTTTTACTCCTTAAACTCCTTACTTTTTGAAATCTCTTAAAATGATTCATTTAATCATTTTAACTCAGCTATGAAAGATTTGTCAAGATACTTGTTTACAATTAAGATTACTCGTATAACAGACTCTGATACATGGCTGGTTCTAAGACTTTTTTTTTTTTTCTTGTGTGAAATTAGGGAGCTGGATTAGTGATCTCAAGAGTCTTTTTTAGTTTAAAGGACTGTAATGCTGTGATTCAGGACATTTCATTATTACTGCATCTTTCTGGTTTTTATTTCTTGTTTTCTTTCCTCTCTCATTTATCGTAATTGACAAAGCTTGCTGGATCTGCTACTTATATAGTTCCAGAGAAAGATCTTAGAGGATCATTAGGTACCAAAGTTTTTGATGGTTTCTTAGGAGGATAGAATGAGAAACTACACCTTATACTTGTCATTTTAAATAGCCTTCTAGTTTCTTTTTTTCCTATACAGTTCAAATCTAATATTTATATCCTGCAATAGTGTCTTGATCCCAATGATTCCTTGTATGTTTTTAAGGACTTAACTTCTGCATTTAGGTAATTTTATTCTGAACAATACAGACTTTACTTCTGTAATTTTTATTTTTTCCTTTTAAAAAGCCCTCATTTTTATCTCTTTTCCTGTCCTTCTGATTTTGAATGATTTGGCTCTGTCTGTACCTAACTTCACCTTGATTGAGCACACAGTAGGAAAATAAACCATAAAGGATTTAAATTCCTGAACTGTAGAGCCACATTAAATAAGCAAACAAAGGGGCACTTGGGTGGCTCAGTTGGTTGAGCATCTGACTCTTGGTTTTGGCTGCAGTCATTATCTCATGGGTTTGGGGATTGAGCCCCAGTTAGGGCTCTGTGCTCAGCAGGGAGTCTGCTTGGGATTCTCTCCTCTGCTCCTTTCCTACTCATGCACTCTCTCTCAGTTATCTCTAAAATAAATAAATCTTTAAAAAATAATAAGGGATGCCTGGGTGGCTCAGTTGGTTAAGCAGCTGCCTTCAGCTCAGGTCAGGATCCCAGCGTCCTGGGATCGAGTCCCACATCGGGCTCCTTGCTTGGCAGGGAGCCTGCTTCTCCCTCTGCCTCTGCCTGTGCTCGCTCACTCTCTCTCCCTCTCTCTCTCTGACAAATAAATAAATAAAATCTTTAAAAAAAAAAAGAATTAAAAAAAATAAAAAATAATAAAATAAGCAAAGAAAGCTGTTTCTTTGGAGATGACAGGGAAGTGAAAATTTTAGAGAAAATGAAAATTAGAGTTTAAAAAGTAATCTGTATAACTTAAGTTATAACTTAAGGATATCAAACTCCAATGTATGAGAGTGTCCATAAACCTCTGATGGTTTATTTAAATAATTAAGCAATTTAATTTGCTTTTGTGTGTTTAAAAGTTCAGTTATAAACAAAACAAAAAAACCCCAACTTTAAAGAATGTTATTGTCTTAGTTTTTCCCCAATTTTGATAAAGCAAACAAAACCATAAAAATAAAGAAATGTCAGTTTTGCAGAAACAAAATGACTGTTTTTTCTGGATTATCTTCCAAGATGTCAAGCAGAGATAGAACTCATTTTTTTTAAAAAAAGCCCCTCATGGGGTTCCATTTCACTACCCTGAGCTCATGACCTGAACCGAAGCCAAGGGTCAGGCACTCAGCTGACAGCACCACCCAGGCGCCCCTCATTTATAAAATTTTTTATTGTGATAAAACATACATAGTGTGAAATTTGCTATTTTAACCAGTTTTACATGCGCAGGTATGTGATATTAAGTACATTCACATTGCTGTGTAAAAAAGCGACTCGTTTTTTTGAAGTTTTTATTGAAATTCCAGTTAACATATAAGTGCAATATTTCCATGTATCACCTGTGCTCATCATAGTACGTGTGCTCCCTAATTCCCATCACCTATTTAGCCCATCCCTTCACCCACCTCCTCTCTGGTGACCATCACTTTGTTCTTTGTAGTTAAGAGTCTGTTTTTTGGGAGCACCTGAGTGGCTCAGTCAGTTAAGGGTCTGACTTGATCTAAACTCAGGTGAGTTCAAGCTCCACGCTGGACTTCATACTGGGCATGGAACCTACATTAAAAAGAAAGAGAGAGAGAGAGAGTCTGTTACTTGTTTTTTACCTATCTCTCTTCCCCTACCCCATTGGCTCATTTGCTTGTTTCTTAAATTCCCATATGAGTGAAATCATATGGTATTTGTCTTTTCCTGACTGACTTCTCTTAGCGTAATACTCTTCTCCAGCTCCATCCATGTCATTGCAAATGGCAAGCTTTCATTCTTTGTTATGGCTGAGTAATACTCCATTATTCCAATATTCCTATCTCTTCATTATCCATTCATCATTCCGTGGACACTTGAGCTGTTTCCGTAATTTGGCTATTATAAATAATGCTGCTATAAAATTCATTGGGGTGCATGTATTCAAAAAAGGACTCACTTTAAGGAAAGGAGATGAAGGAACCTACCCTAGCAAATCAAGTTCATTGAATATAACTTTGATCAATGGAAATTTAGTCTAATAAATTTCTGAGCTATTATCAGGAATGTCTGCTTCTCCTTTCATCATCTTTAAGGATTTCTGAAACTTGAAATCTTGCTTGGATATAGACAGAATTCTCTGATACGTGATTTGCTGTGAGCATCTATTTTATAGTGTAGAAAACAAGAGAATACCTAGTAAATTAATAAGAAAAAATAATCTTAGGCAATGTCCAATGAAGGTCTTGGCATTATGTTGTAGAGGGGTAAGTTTGAAACAGTTAAATATCTGAAGATGCTGTGTCCATGTATAAAGGTGCATTTCCAATGTCAATATAAGTTTATTACTTATAGTAGTTTTTTTCTTCAGATTTTACTTATTTGAGAGAGAAAGTGAAAGAGGGAGAGAGAGAGAACACAAGCAATAGGGAGGGCGAGAGGGAGAGGGGGAAGCAGGCTCCCCACTGAGCAGGGAGCCCAATACCAGGCCTGATCCCAGAACCCTGAGGTCATGACGTGAACTGAAGGCAGACGCTCAACCAACTGAGCCACCCAAGCACCCCAACTTATATTAGTTTTTTAAAATTACTTTTCTTGGGCGCCTGGGTGGCTCAGTGGGTTAAGCCGCTGCCTTCGGCTCAGGTCATGATCTCAGGGTCCTGGGATCGAGTCCCGCATCGGGCTCTCTGCTCAGCGGGGAGCCTGCTTCCCTCTCTCTCTCTGCCTGCCTCTCTGTCTACTGTGATCTCTCTCTGTCAAATAAATAAATAAAATCTTTAAAAAAAAAAAAAAATAAATAAATAAAATTACTTTTCTTCTTCTTCTTTTTTTTTTTTTTAAAGATTTTATTTATTTATTTGACAGACAGAGATCCCAAGTAGGCAGAGAGGCAGGCAGAGAGAGAGGAAGGGAAGCAGGCTCCCTGCTGAGCAGAGAGCCCGATGCGGGGCTTGATCCCAGGACCCCGGGATCATGACCCGAGCCGAAGGCAGAGGCTTTAACCCACTGAGCCACCCAGGCGCCCCGGAAGGCTACAAATTTTAAAGAGGCATCAAATTTTCCTTTGTTTTCTGGTAACAGAAAGTGATGTTGGAGGAGAGCCATATACACTGTACTCATGTATTTCACTTTAAACTATGTTGTTCCTATGAATACCTTCACAGGCAATTCTTGCCATCCTCTAAGTTTTAGAAATCGCTTTGAGAGAATAAAGGCCTACAGCATGGTAAAAACTGATAATGATTTTTTATTGTTGTCTAACAACCCTCTGCCCCCAAAATGTAGGGGAAAAAGCCCTAAGAAAAAGATTTTTAAAAGACAACGAACTTTTTATCCCTCTAGCAATTGCAGTTGAGGGTTACTTTGCTGTATTCTCAGTAGATTCATTAAAAGTATACATTTTGTATAATTATACTGTATAGCCAAAAAATCTGAAGCAGAAAACCTCATTTAATGCCTTGTATCCATTGTATGCCTGGTTAATGTTGCTAGCGTTACCACAGATCTCCTGGCACTACTTAATCTCTTTTCTTGGATTCCTCTTATCTAAAAGGCAAATGCTGGTATTTGGAGTTTGACTGGGGTCCATTCATTACAGTTCTCATGAGCTACTTTAGAATTGAACAAAGACACAGAACTGAATGTTAGTAAGCATGCAAAGTTTTGTTTAGGGCTCTCAAATGCAGCTTTAAAAATATTTTTAACTTATTCTTTCTTGTGAACAGATTGAAGACCAACTTTCCATATACCAATCACTGCACAAATCCAGGCTATTTGTTAAGTCCAGTTACAGTGCAAAGAAATATATGTGGAGAAAATGCCAGTGTGAAGGTCTCCATTGAAATTGAAGGATTTCAACTGCCAGTTACTTTTACATGTGATGGTAGGTTTGTGGTTTCCCAACCATCTTGTTTTGGTCTGTTCAGGGAGAAATGTTTAAAATGTTATTTTAATCATTCTTGACCCTGTTATCATTAGGTATCCTTTTAAAAAATTTTGTGTTGTGTGTGTGTGGTAAAATACTTAACATTCATTAGTTACCCTTTTCAAAAAAATGGCATTCATTTGGATAATTTTCTTGTTAGACTAGTGGGAAAATAGTTTACCTTTATGACTGCATATTTCTGTGAAAAATGCTGAGTAATTTTGATTAATTGGTGGCACTTGGCCAAGGTCCCAAAGCATGGTATTGAAAGGCTATTTATAGTCCCAATCTTTTTTTTTCATTTTATGGCAAGAAGAGTGTTTGTTTATAAATAGCTGTCAGTGAAATTGAAATTCCAGGTATCTTGCTAAGCTCTTCTAAGTAGTAGCTAATCCTCCTTTAGTTCTAACTCTCTTCCAAATTTGGTGTGGATATCCTTTCTGGAAATGTATCCTTAAGTCTATAGGAAATTTTTTGTCATAGTTTGAGTCTCATGATGTATATTGTTTTAATGGGATTCCAGCAGTAGAATAAGAGCCTATATTTCTATAGTACTTTGACCTAAAAATGATGCCACTTTTTTCTGTCATGGTTATGACTAGGAAAATGTCCAATATTTGGATACTTTCTTTTAGCTTTGCACTTTTCAAGGCTCTTGGAAAAAAATATGAATCTGAAACAAAAATGTTAGCCAACTATAATAACTATTCTTTTAGTTTCTAAAGGAAAAACTATTCTTATAAAACATACTTTGAATTTTGATCTGGGGATTATTTAAAACCCTTATGTTGTAAGAATTTCTACTAAAATTGAAAAAAGATCAATAGGCCCCTTGATAGAAGTAGTAAACACTGATGACAAGTGTTTCGATTTGTGTGGTTTTGACTTAATATATCAAGATATCATTACTTTTTGAGAAAATATCTCAAATGTCTATTGTTTGGTTCTTCATAAACATGTACATTTACAATTTACATTTCTTAACATCTCTTAACATTTCTTAACATCTTAACATGTTAAGAAATTTAACCATATTATGATAGAAGTGTGTCCAAATGATAAGTATTACCATACAATTGGCTATTCAGAAATGTACCCGTTGCATTAGATATTTTATGGCCTTTTCTGCCAATCTGTTGATTTTCATGAAGTCTGAACTGAATAATTGTTTTCTAAATTGAACATAGGAGCTCTTAGAAGTAATACTTTAAAAGGTTAATTTTTGGTGTCTTGTAATCTTAGTATCCAACTACTGTCACGAACAATAATTGAACAATACTTCCTACTTGCTATATTTTTATTCTTTGGAAAATTTATTAGGAACATGCCAAACATTTAAAATGGTGATTATTTTTTCCTTATGATTTGGTTTAAATCATTGTTGGCTAGATCCTGCTAAATGTTAACCTTTTTGGAGGAGTCTGTGGTAGGGAGGTGGCTTTCTTAGCTTAGATCTGCCCTATCTAATACAGTAATCACTAGCCCCATGTGGCTATTGAGTACTCAGAATGTGGCTAATATAGAGCGAGATGTGCTATATATGTAAAATACACAGTGGATTTCAAAGACCCAATTTGAAAAGAAATAAGCTGTGTCATTGGTAATTTTAAAATGCTGGTTATATGATGCAAAGACATTTTGGATTTATTAAGTTAAATAAAATATGTTGAAATTAGCTCCACCTGTTTCTTTTTACTTTTCTCAATCTGGCTAGTAGAATATCTTAAATTCTATATGTGACCTACATTATATTTCTGTTGTAAAGGGTCTCTTAAATGATAAGAATTACGTTCTCAAGTGTATAGAGTGAAATGAGCAAAATGAAACTGATGCCTCTTTTACAGTGAGTTCTACTGTAGAAATCATTATAATGCAAGCCCTTTGTTGGGTACATGATGACTTGAATCAAGTAGATGTTGGCAGCTATGTTCTGAAAGTTTGTGGTCAAGAGGAAGTGCTGCAAAAGTAAGTATTCATTTAACTACTGAGCAACGTCTTCTGAAATTTAATTTTAAGGAGTTAAATTAGAAAAATTTCAAGTTAAATTTGTGCTCCAAGAATACATTGGGTCCTGCTAAGTTAATTCATTGGATCAATAAGCTTATATTGAGATATACTTTAAGATGTGTTTAAGACAGTGGAGGGCTATCAGACATAATTAAAACGTGGTGTTGCCCTTAAGCTTATAGTCTTAAATGGGAAAGGTGGTGGGTAATTGGTTGATAAGTGAATTTAATGGCTCTTTTCTTTGTGCTAAGAGTCGATAGTCACATGGTTAGAGACTCCATTTTCCTTTTGTAGCATGTACCATTACTTTTCACACAGTGGTCAGCTGTGACTTCCTTTTAGTTGCCTAAAGTAATCATTATAATTTTTTTCTGAACCAGATAATTTATTTTATCTAGCTTTTAGTGCAGTTATTTTACAGATTTTAGTATTTTAGGTTACTCGAAATGCCCTGCCCTTGTTTTTCTTGTTTTCTTTTTCATCTTCATCTTCTTTCTTTTGTGCTGTGACACTTCTCATGTAGAATTACTCTTTTATTTAAGTGCCCACACTTGGTTGAAAAACTGTCTCTACATTTTACCATTCTCTTCAATTTCTGATGCAGATACAAGTTATATTTTACTCTTACCTCTGTAATTTCCACTTTGAGAATAACATTGATGAAAATTAATATATTTTAATAGTAATCATTGCCTTGGAAGTCATGAATATATTCAAAACTGCCGAAAATGGGACACAGAGATTAAACTACAACTTTTGACCTTCAGCGCAATGTGCCAAAATCTGGCCCGAACAGTAAGTATGTACCTCATAACTGAATTGCATTTGGTTGAATCTGAGTAATTTTCCTAATTAGCCAATTTGCAGTTTGTACATTCTCCAAGATTTCTGGGTTGGACTGGTGAATGGATTGGAATGAGGAACTAATTCTGTCTGCAGCAAGGGTTTTCAGCAGATGGGGGGAACTTTTCAATCATGGAGTCTTAGATAGCATACTACTGTGAGCTGGAGGCATATCTGAAAATCAGAGTGGAGGAAATAAAAGCTTGATTTGTAATGGTTTTGTTATTTATTTATTTATTTATTTTTAAAAGATTTTAATTTATTTGACAGACAGATCACAAGTAGTCAGAGAGGCAGGCAGAGAGAGAGAGGAGGAAGCAGGCTCCCCGCTGAGCAGAGAGCCCAATGCAGGGCTCGATCCCAGGACCCTGAGACCATGACCTGAGCCGAAGGCAGAGGCTTTAACCCACTGAGCCACCCAGGTGCCCCTGTAATGGTTTTACAAGAATGAAAACATTGGGGTCAAAGAGAAATGAGGAAGGAGGAAAGATTTTGAATACTAAATACGGTTTGGGGGAAGAGGAGATCCACATTGACTTTTGCATCAAACTGAAAAATATACATTATTCTGCACCAAAGAAAACGATTTCTCTTCTTAAAATACAGTACTTTCTTTTGAAGTTAAAGCACATTAGAGTACAGGAGAGTAGGCTGTTTTATTACTGTATGAACACTTGATAAACTTTAATCTTTAAAGAGAATTATTCTGCACTTGGTAGAACTTGGATGGAAAAATAGCAGTCGTTTTTACTTTCTTAGGTTTTACTGTTGTGTTTCGTAGAATTTATTTCACTTGGGTGGAAACTATTTCATGAAATTCAGTATATTTTAGCAGTCTTCAGTGGCTTTTCTTCAGTTTCTTAAGGAATGATGTTTTTGAATATATTTACATACTAAAGACTTAGTATGGCAGAAGAGACTGGTACCTTGTTTGTTGAGGGTAAGGTTGGGGGCAATTTGATTATCATTAGAAAACTAATGCAGACATTCAGATGATTTCTTCCACATCTGATCCATCCCCACCATCATTTTCATTTGGCTGTCAGCCATCTTTAAAAGTGTTTGTTTTGGAGCACCTGGGTGGCTTAGTCAATTAAGCAGCTGCCTTCATCTCAGGTCATGATCCCAGAGTCCTGGGATTGAGCCTCACATCAGGCTCCCTGCTCGACAGGGAGTCTGCTTCTCCCTCTGCCTCTCCCCCAGCTTGTGCTCTCTCAGATAAATAAATAAAACCTCAAAAAAATAAATAAATAAAAATTGTTTTGTTTTTTAAAGCTCTCTTATTCTTTACTTATAGAACAGAAATAGTTATTACTTTGGGAGCTACTTATATATCAGAAACTAGACTTAAGGCATTTATGTTTTTAATTTATAAAATGTATTTTTTAGAGTATTGATTTACTTTTTTCCTCACTCAGTTATAAATAGCATTTACTTCTGATAATATTTTAGCCTCTGTTCTGAAAAATCACTTTAGTTTCAAGAATTTATCATACACTTAACAATATTTAATTTGGCAATAGAAAGACCAAAGAATGGATTTTATTTTTCTGCTAAAAATGTATATATACACGTTTTTTTTAGGCAGAAGATGATAAAACACCTGTGGATTTAAACAAACACCTGCATCAAATGGAAAAACCTTACAAAGAAGTCATGACAAGGTGTGGCATCTAAAACATTAATTTCAGGTTTTCAAGCTTTGCTTTTGGATGTGAATACCTTTATTTTGGTGAATAAAACAAAGTATTTGTATATAGTATCCTTCAGTCACAATAATTGTTCTTTATTTCAGATACCCTGTTGAAGAACTTTTAGATTCTTATCACAACCAAGTGGAACTGGCTCTTCAAATTGAAGTATGTCTTAATTCACATTTTGGCATGATGACTTAAGGATTCTTGTCTTTGTTCTATCTTAAATATTAGTGTGGTGGTGGAGGAAATACTGTAGAAGGATGATTAAAACTATATTCTTGATGTTGACATTTGATGACTTGTTTTCTGAGGCATCTTATTAACCAAAGTTCTCAATATTGCATGAGTCAGCACTTCACCTCACTTCAGCTTTATTAGTAAGATGAGCCTTCAGTTCAATTCAGATAGCATTAACTGAATGTTTACTATGTGCCGGATGCTGGAGTTATGAAAATGAAAGATCTAGTCCCCATTTACCAAGAACTTTAAACTAGTGATGGATTTAAACAAAATTTCATATAGTATAGTAAATGTAGTATAGAGGTATACATGGCGTTCTTTGGGAGATCGAAGAAGGGCACTCCTCCAACTTGAGAGTTTATGGAAAGCCTCTAAGAAGGGAGTTTGCTTGAGCCAAGTCAACAGTATGGGTTAGCTAGAAGATAGTTGGGAAGGGCACGTGAACAGCACACAGGTTTGATACAGATGTGAAGTATATGTGTTTCTATAATAGAGTACAGAGTGTGACAGGAAGATTGGGAGAGGACACTGGAGATACCAGATATAAGTTACCACTTTATAATCCATTTTAACTTCTAATCTGTCCTCTAGATTAGAGGACCATATCCAGTCCACTTTCTATTTTTGTAAATAAACAATTTTTGGAACACAGCCACACTCATTAGTTTACATATTTTCTGTGACTGCATTTGTGCTCTAATACTAGAGTTGAGTAGTTGGGACAGATACTGTATATTCTGCAAAATCTAAATAATTTACTATTTGCTATTTTATGGAGAAGGTTTGCTGACCCCTGCTTTAGCCATTAAAGGTATTTTTAGCTGATGATAGGGGGTTAGTTGGGGTGAGTGACTTGTTTAGTCCTAAGCTTTGAAATCCCTCTGGCCACACTGTGTAAGTTACATTGAATTCTGGCAGGATTGGTTTCAGGGAGACTACTTGGGAAGGTGTTTTATAGTATTCCAAGTGAAAGATAATGTGTGTGGCCAAGGCAAGAAGGAGGGATCTGACTAACAATATTTAGGAGATAAAATTGGCAGGATTTTGGTAAGTAATGAGATGTAAGAGAAGAAATAGTGAAGGATGACTCTTAAATTTCTAGCTACTAATACATTCTTGTCAGCATATAAACATATTCATTTATTCGGTACATGTTGAATATCCTCATTGTGAGGCTTGCTGTAGGTGCTGAGGATATGGCAGCAAACAAATGAAACTGTAATCCCAGCTCTTAGTTTACACTCTAGTTGGATGAGACAGACAATAAAACTAGCAAAACATGTGCTGTATCAGGTGGTAAGCACTACAGAGAAAAATAAAGGAGGGTAATGTTTCAGTTTCAACATTTGTATTCAGAGAAGGCCTTATTAAGAAGATGAAATTGAGCAAAGAACTAGAGAGAAAGAAACTATCTGGTTATCTAGGGGAGGAGGAGGGTGCCTAGTATATATAAGGTCTGTCTTTCTAGCTAGAATAGAGTGAGGAAGAGGGGAGAGAATGGAAACAAATCAATTAGGAAGATGTTTTGTTAGCTGCAGAGGGTGGATGGGGGGAGAGGGGTGGGAGAGGGAGAAACCAGGAGAGGGGCAGATTTGGATGGAAGATATGGAACTTAATTTTGGACTTTATGTTTGTGATGCCTTTTGTTCACCTTAATAGCAGTGTTAAGTAGGCAAAGCTGGGTGCAGGGGTTGATCTCACAACCCTGAGATCATGACCTGAGCTGAAGTCAAGAGTCAGACACTTAACTGACTGAGCCACCCAGGTGCCCCTTTGTTCCGTTTACTTTTAATGCTTTTCCTCCAGATATTTGCATGGTTTACCCATCAGTTTAAGGTCTCCACTCACATGTCTTATCACAGGTGTCTTCATGACCATCTTATCTAAAATAGTAACTAAAAAATAAAATTAAGTAGTGACTATCATTTATTATCCACATTTTTTATAGCTTTATTGTGGTATTATTTATATACCATAAAATGTACCCATTAGATGTATATAATTCAATGATTTCGTTTAGTAAATTAATAAAATTGTATAATTATCACCACAATCTAGTTCTTTAGAACATTTTCATGACCCCCAAATTTTGCATTTGCTGCTTTACAGTCATTCCCCATTCCCAGACCCACCCACAGATAACGCCCAATCTGGTTCCTGCTTGATAGATTTGCCTTTAATGGAGATTTCATGTAAATGGAATCATATCCTATGGAATCTTTTATATTTGATTTTTTTTTCACATATCCTACTGTTTTTAAGCTCTGTCCATGTTGTATATAAGTTGTAGTGTGTATCCACAGTTGGCTACTTTTTTTTTTTAATTGCTAAATACTTTCATTGTATGGATACACCATATTTTGTTTTTATCTGGCCACCAAATAATGGACATTTTGTCAGTTTACAGTTTTTAGTTATGAGTTATGCTGCTATAAACATTCACATATAAATCTTTGTACATTTTAATTTAGCTTTTAGGGGAGATCAGGAAGTTTTAGAAGTTTTGATTCCTACTGGCCTTAATTTTCTAGAGATAAGGTATTAATTTATTTTAGTAAAGTGAAGTTAGGGTAGCGGCAAATGTTTTGAGCCAAGGAATAATGGTTTGGCTTCATATTCTAAGAAGAATGGGAAAGAGAACTGACCAAGAACAAGTAAAAGGAATGTTAAGTAGCTTGCAAGTTTCTGCTGAAATTAGGGAATGTTGAATCTGTACAGTTCTGAGATTTTCTCTGAAAGTATTCAGCTATTCACCTGGTAGAAGAAGCAGAGAATAGTATCTGAGCTCAAAGACTTCGTTTAGTCAGAGTGAATGTGTGAGAACAAAGGAGATTGTGATCAGAGTATGTATGATATTGTAGTTTAGATTCTGATAGGGTATAATTTGGGGGTTGAAGATGCTATGAATTTTCCACGCGGACATTTATATAACTGAGGCTTACAGGATATAGGGCAGAAAGTCGGGGGAATATCCAGAGCAAAAATAGGGTGTACAGTGGGGGAAATGACTACATGTCAATTGTCAGGCAGATCAGGCCATTAGAGGACAAATTAGAAGACAGGAAATATAGTAGTAGAACAGGGAAAATTAGAGAGTCATTAATTAATAAAAAGTAGTTAATTACTATAAAGAGTAAAAGAGGATTCTAAAGAAGGATTTGACATATTATGGCTTGTGTGCTAAATCTGGCCTGTTGCCTATTTTTGTAAATAAAGTTTTATTGGAACACAGCTTATTAGTTCATGTATTATCAGTATCTGTTTTCACACCATAATAGCAGAGTTGAATTGTGACAGAGACGATGAGGCCCTCCAAGCCTAAAACGTTTACTCTCTGGCCTTTAAAAAGTTTGCCAATCATGCTTTGAGGGGTCCAGCAGTAATAATAGGTGCGAAAAAGCTGTTAGCTCTAGGTTGAGGAACAATGGATAGTGAAGGAATTCTAAGGACTTATGATA
Source organism: Martes martes (assembly GCF_963455335.1). Taxonomy (NCBI): domain Eukaryota; kingdom Metazoa; phylum Chordata; class Mammalia; order Carnivora; family Mustelidae; genus Martes; species Martes martes. The sequence goes on from NC_137898.1 coordinate 44,286,103, forward strand.
GAACCTCCCCTCCAACCTCAGGCTAAAATTCAGCCCCTTTTTTTGAAATCCAGCCTCTTCCAAGAGGGTTTGGCTATCTCAGGGACACATGGATTGTCTATAGCAAAGAACCTTAATAGAGTTGTCAGATTGGGAGACCATGGCCTGGGGTGGAGGTCGGGTTGGGAGGGGGGGTGGGTAGCAGCTGGAGCTGGTCTTTGAGGATCACTGGGATCTGATGCTGAAGTAAAAAGTAGAGGGTTAGAACCCTGATGAGAAGTGTCTTCATGCTGCTGTTGTGTGAGTGTCCCTTTGGTGCCCTCTATTGACAAAACCTAACATTGTGTCAGCTGGCAAAGGAAAAATGTTTATAGGTCTAGCTTCAGTATCACAAAGTAGAGCAAAGAAGGATGGATTTGAAATTGATAGACAATAAATTGATGACTGGCACATAAAAACTGATGGGGAGTAGTATAGGAGAATGACCTGAGCCTCAAAACTGGAAAGGTTTTTGCATGAAGATGTAGGAATAGAAGCAGAAATAAAAGTTACCTAAGCCAAAGTGGGGAGCTAGAAAACAGACTGTCAGGTCCTGAGGACTGGAGGGTAATTGGGTATTTGAGAGAATGAGGTGGTTTTATTTAAGCATGAAGGTACAGGGAGCATTTAGTTTATGGTTGCCAAGCCTCAAGGGTGGAAAAGTTTAAATTTTTAAGGGATGGTACAGTACTAAGTTTCAGCCCATTCTAATAGTACTTGGCCTATAAGGTTGGCTTAACTGTTTGATGAGTTCATTCATTATGTAAAAATGTTTCTTAATGAGATATATACTTTAAAATGATGAGGAATGGGGAGGGAGTTTTAAATATTCTCATCGCATAACTGATTTTATAATATATTTGTACATGTATACTTTTGAATCATGGTGAAATCAACTGTGTTTGAATACTCTGGAGGGATAGTCCTCAAGGAAGTTTTTTCATGAGACAAAATGTAAAAAGTGATGGTTGTACAGATGTAAATGATGCTTAGAAGTTGATTTAACGATTCATAACTGTGGCCCAATGTTATTAATATTTGGCCAGCCTCTGAAGAACTTGGTTTCTGATACCAAATTTTTGGCAGGCAGGATTGGTGTTTTTAATATGGAACTTAATCCCAAATGAGAATAAAAAATAACTCCAGTTTTTTTTAATGACTTAACAATTTGTTAATAATTTATTATTCAGATGAAATTAATGGCATTTGTATATGAATAATTGTCTCTTGCAAAGTGAAAAATCAGACACAGTTTTTCCTATTCAAAATAAAATAGATAATTGAAAAGGTTATCTTGTATCTTTTTCGTCACAAAGAGGAAAGGATATCTGTTCTTAAGCACATCTAAAATGTCTAGTTTCTGACTTTATCTTTTCTGAAACAGATCCTTTAAATTCTACATACTTACGTTTATTTTACTTTTTTATTTTTAAAGAACCAGCACCGAGCTGTAGATCAAGTAATTAAAGCTGTAAGAAAAATCTGTAGCGCTTTAGATGGTGTAGAGACTCTTGCCATTACAGAAGCAGTAAAGAAGCTAAAGAGAGCAGTTAATCTCCCGAGGAGTAAAAGTGCTGATGTGAGTATTCTTTTAGTAATTAGCATTTTGTTAAATGCAAGTATGTATTTCAGTGAGTATCTGTCACTTAAACTGGGAGATTTTTGCTTCTTCTGGACAATGTGTTACCACTTTAACCTTGGCTTTCACTTTTGAGTTGATTTGGTCACTTACTTGGTAAAGTTGGGAATTCCTGAGAGGAGATGGGCTGCTTTGGAAGGGCTTTGTGAGGGTTGATATGAATACATGGATGTCAAACTATAAACCTTTAATGTGTGAAGGAGGAATTGTGGCATAAACAAGTTGGTTGGAGAGTTCAAGGTCGATACTGAGCTTCAGAACCTGGATGGTTATAGTTACCATTTGTCCTTCTGGATGGAAACGTCCATGACTGCCCATGGGAGAAGTTCTACTTTGGCAATAACCTCTTCCTCTTGAAAATATCCAGAAGCCTCACTAATAGTGACTTACTGCCTCAGAAACAACCAGGTTGGGAGTCCTTTCTTGATACCATACTGTTGCTTTTAGTAAAAGCTCTCCCTATGGTATTTCCATGGGGATTTAATTACCTCTGTTCATAGGGTTGTTCATAGCTCTGAGGAAAGGATGAGAGAAGGTGGATTCCAAGACACAATAAATTTAAAGGAAGGAAGAGTTATATTGATGGCATGCCTTTCAGCATATCTAAAAGAAAGCTTTATCAATTCATTCTCACAGAGAGCCTATCTATAGGGTATATAGAAATTTGGGTCTCTTTTCTCTTTTCTCTCTCTCTCTCTCTCTTTTTTTTTAAGAGAGGGAGAGAGAGGCAGGGGAGGGACAGGAGAGGGAGAGAGAGTCCCAAGCGGACTCTGCAGTGAGTGCAGAGCCTGATGCGGTATGACCTGAGCCAAAACCAAGTCAGACAACCAACCAGCTGTGCCACCCAGGCGCCGCATTTTAAGATTTTTTTTTTCTTTCTTTTTTTTTTTTTTTTTTTTTTTTTTGACAGCACAAGCAGGGGGAGCGGCAGGCAGAGGGAGAGGGAGAAACAGTATCCCTGCTGAGCAGAGAGCCCGATGTGGGGCTCAGTCCCAGGACACTGGGATCATGACCTGAGCCAAAGGCAGATGCTTCACCAACTGAGCCACCCAGGCGCCCCAAAGATATTCTTACTATACTAATAGTAAAGCAACTAATGAACTATAAAGCATCATATTAGTGTATTTATCACTTTTGGGTTTCAAATCTTAATTACTAGACTGATTCAATGAGGCAGATTTTGTTTTTGCTGTATCATGCACTAATTTTCAGTTACTCTGATTTTCTTGATAACTAAAAATAATTTGTTCATTTGGTTTGGGCGTTTTCACCCTTTTTTGCATTTTTACTTTGTTTCATTCTGCAGGAACTTTTGGGAGGTTTCCTGATAGAGCATTTAATTTAATTTTTACCTTTAATTTCAGTACATATGGGCAGTTTTCTGACTAATTTATATGTGTGTATGCAGGTGACTTCACTGACTGGAGAAGGAGATATTAGTAAGAATTCATCTAGGGGTATGTCTTTAAGTTCTTTAAATTTTAGCAACAATTGTTGGTTTTTGGGGAATTGTATTAACAATTTCTTTAAATCTAGGATCACTGAATTCTGAAAATCCTGTTCAAGTAAGCATGGACCAGTTAACTGCAGCAATTTATGATCTTCTCAGACTCCATGCAAATTGTGGTAGGAGTCCTACAAACTGTGCCCAAAGTAACAGGAATGTCAAGGAGGCTTGGACAACAACAGAACAGCTTCAGTTTACAATTTTTGCTGCACATGGAATTTCAAGTAATTGGGTATCAAAGTAAGTAACTGTTTAAAATGGAATATGTACAGCTTTACCCAGAAGCTGTTCTAATTCTATAAAATGTTAGCCATGCACTGTTCTCTTAATATTTAAGTGGATGATATAGGGATTACCAGATACCTTTGTGGTTTTCATAAAAATGACAGAGATGTTTGAAGCTGTTGCAGTAAAAAATACCACTCACTACATGCAAAAAAAGGCAGGAAAATATATGTGTATGTTTATAAAGACAAGTACTAATAAATTAGTCAATTTATGACTGTTATTTTTCAGCCTTTCCTTTAGAAAAGGCAGTTTACTGATTGCTAGGCTTTGAAGTCTATAAGGGCATATTTCTTCTACTGAATTTTTTTTTTTAAAGATTTTATTTATTTGACAGATCACAAGTAGGCAGAGAGGCAGGCAGAGAGAGAGGAGGAAGCAGGCTCCCTGCTGAGCAGAGAGCCGTATGCAGGGCTTGATTCCAGGAGCCTGGGATCATAACCTGAGCCAAAGGCAGAAGGTTTAACCCACTGAGCCACCCCGGCACCTTGCCTTTTTGATTTTTTTGTCAGTGCTACAAAGTTTGCCAGCTTCAGCTTATGAAATGACTAATAAAAACTGAAAAGTCTGAATTGAATATTTTTAATGAAATAGTTCCATAATAACTTAATGCTATAAAGTAAAATAAAGACTAGTGAATAGATACTGAACATACATTCTGCTTAAATTGAGCTTTAGATTAAAATACTAGAATACATAATTACTTGAAAGTGATATATTAACATTCAGTAAATATTTACTGAATACCATCTTTGGGCAGTGTTCTTCATACTAGGGATTCAACAGTAAACAAGGCAACAGAAGAATCTCTGCCCTCCTGGAACTTGCCTTTATCTGGGTACTACTGCCATGTGAAGGTATTTGATTCTTTTAAATGTTACAGGGGTAATACCTTCCACATCCTCCATACAGATTCTTATACACACACAAATTTGGGGATACTAATGAGGAAAATAGATACTCGGTAGAAGACAATACAGAAAACTGCAGTGATAATTAAGACGGAAGGAAAGTAAAATGCTGAAGAAAAGAGGGACAAATTGAGTGAGGTTGAGAAAAGTAGTCAAGTAGTTAGCTAGAGGTGTTTTGTGAACTAGTGAGATCAGATTTAAAATATATTCCAAATGATTAATAGATTGTATATATGAACAAAATGGTTAATGTGTAAGCCTAGCAGTAAGTTAGAAATCTAGGAGAATACAGTTTTAATGAACCTAAGGCTCCTAGCCTGCAAGATTGCCTGACGGTATCTAACCAGTTCTGTACTTGTGGCAATTAGGGGCTAAATCATTGCTGTCTAATGAGAATACAATAGCATGTATTCCATGGATGGAAGACTCCTAATAGATTAGAAAGACTTGCTCAGTGCAAGTCAGGCCCATGCATTAATATGCTTAACTGACTCTAGTTACTTAGCAAAGAAAATAGCACCTACGGAAGATAATGTTTCTGCTTTCTCTTCTAAGAATTTACCTAGAAATAAATAATTATTCAGTGCCATTCAGCTAAAATCTAAAGCTAATAACTGATGACAAAGTCGTGAGGAGGTTTCTAGCGCAGCCGCCTTAGACTTGCACTTGGGGATACACGTTTCCTTCTGTATTCCCTCTGCTATACTTTTTCTTTATTTTTGTAGCATTTGCAATAGTTGAATTTTAGATGTTTTCCAAAAATTCAGATGAATGGTGGCCACATAATTTCAGATAATAATCGCTTTTAGAGAAAAATGGATAATGATATGCATTTGTATCAATTAACAAATTTGTATTATCAAATTAAAAAATCTTTCTTTTCTCAGTTATGAAAAATACTACTTGATATGTTCCCTGTCTCACAATGGAAAGGATCTTTTTAAACCTATTCAGTCAAAGAAGGTTGGCACTTATAAGAATTTCTTCTATCTTATTAAATGGGATGAACTGTAAGTGAAAGTTTTGGCTTTTTATTTTTTCAGTATGCCCTCTTTTTTCCATGTATGCATCCTAGTTTTCATTTTTATCACAATTTCCATTAAAGTCCACTAAATTCTTGTATCTTAAGATCTCTCCTAGATATACTATAGAAGATACAAATTCTCATTTAAAAATCTGAAATACTGTTCTGAAAAATGTGTATATTGTTAAATTACAGAACATGCCATTAACTGTTCTTTTAGACTTTTGTCAAGCTAAAACTATAAATTTATATATAATTGTACACACATACCATAGAAATACAGTTTTCATAACATTGCTTAGTTTAGTATTTATTCTGTAATATTGTATATATGAAACCTAGTTCTTGGTTAACATTAGAAAATTAAATCCATGTACAAGATACTTTGCACTGTTAATATTTTTAAAATACTGTTTTTAAACTAAGGGGATGCTTTCACTATTTAGGGAGGTATGTAATTGCAGAACTTTTTATTCTGCATTTATTAAGTGTTTTCCTATTTTTACTTTTTTAAATTACAAAAATAACGCATCTTTGAAAATAATAATACAAAAATATGTATGGGTAAAAACGGTATCATTTTATTTCCAACACTTAACCATCTTATGACTCCTCAGACTGAGCACTTTTGACCCAATGTATCCTTTCAGACTTAAAAAATTTAAAAAGGTAAACATACATGTCTGCCCTTGTGTGTTTGTGTGTGTGTGTATATCTATATTTATGTATAAAATATATTTTATATATATGTATATCTGGATCAGAAATAATCATCTAGTTTTTCCTAAAGGCAATAAAAATGACTATTATTTTCCCTAAAAGTTGACAGTATCAAGTCTTGAGAAAATGCACTAAGAAATTTTTTAAGAACTATTGCATATTTGAAATTTTAATGAAGTTTAATTAAGACTTTTTATAGTACATATTGGCCAGACTTGCTGCTTAAGTAAAAGTTACTTGGGATTAAAGATTTTTTGATAAGTCAAATGAAATGCCTAAAATTGTCAGTCTCATTAAATGGTTAAATTTCATATTTGATCTAATTTGTCTTTTCTATTAATACATTTTTCCCCCCTTAGAATCATTTTTCCTATCCAGATATCACAATTGCCATTAGAGTCACTTCTTCACCTTACTCTTTTTGGAATTTTAAATCAGAGCAGTGGAAGTTCCCCTGATTCTAATAAGCAGAGAAAGGGGCCAGAAGCTTTGGGCAAAGTTTCTTTACCTCTTTTTGATTTTAAACGGTAAGTTTTACTGAATTATGATGGTGAGTTACTGTGGACACATCTGCAATATCAGAACTGGCTAGAGAATGGCATGGGGAACAATGACATATGAGATAATGAGCTACCTCAGTTTTTGCAGTGTGAATAAAAGGAGGTTATTTCAGAGACACAGATCAGAAGAAATTACAAAGTAACTCTGCTATAATTTGAACATATCTACCTGGGTACTTAGAAGATTGTTTGCCACTCACTATTCCAGGAGAAAAGCAGCAGCCAGTTTATGCTCTGTCATTTATGCAAAGTACTATGTTTTTGACATAATAGTCATGGTCTTATAAGTTTCCTTGATACCAATAAAACAACTCCCATTTTTCCTCTTCTCATACTTTTCCCATTCTTCTCCAGAGCTTCAGAGTCTACAGTTGCACATTATTTCCTTCTCTTTACCTAACTGATCTACGCTTGCTGCTGTGGGCCTCAGTCTTTAACCTCCAAAAGTCTCCCATATGTTCAAAACCTTATTGATCCTTAGGGGTAAAGGAATTCCTTTTGAGCCTTGCATCTAATAGCCTTGCGGTAGTATAATTTATCTGGCCTTTCAACTATTTTAATTATGTTTTAAGTAGTATGTTCCATGAGACTATCAAGTGTCTATCTAAATGAGGAAAAAAAAATTGAGTAAGCTCCAGATATTTTTCATACAGTACACAATAACATTTTGATGAGTGATAGCACATTAGCATATTAAAGTATCTCTATAAAGTTGTGCAGTCAAGAAACCTATTATGTTTAATAACAGTTGTATGACAAACACACAGCAGTTGTTACGCTAGGTATTAATCTGAGTGCTGTATATGTATTACACCAACCCTAGGTGTAGGGTTACTGCCTAGGAAGGCAGGTGTTACTATCCCTTTTTACAGAGGGGGAAATCAAAGTAGAGTGAGCTAAAGTGCCTTGCCCTAGGGCACTTAGCTAATAAGGAGTAGAATTGGGATTTCAATCTAGGCAGTCTGGCCTCAGGGTTCTTACTACCCTAAATTGCCATTCTCAAATTTATTTGATACCATGGTACTTTTTTTTTTGTTCTGGAATATATGCTCTAAAACATTGTATTTTGTGGAACAATTTGAGAAGTGATTTAATAACTTATCTGTTCTATAATAAAATTTAAAAATGAAAAAATTTTGCTAATCCAGTTCTACTTCTTTTTCCTCTTAAATGGCAAATACACTTTGGTTTTCTAGTAATCATTTGTTAAAAACATATGTTTGAAACATTGACTTCACCAATTTTGTTCTTAAAATGTTCTTTTCCTATGTACTTAAACATAGCATTTATTCCTTTATTTTTCTCTCTTTAGTTACTTTCCTCCCATTTGAGGAGACAGTATTAGATTTTTTTATCCACTACATTTAGGTCGGCTCAAATTTTATTTGCTATTTGAAGTAATTCTGAACCACCAAAGGCTAGAGAAAAGCAGTTGAAGTTATTATCATTAAGGATGAGTATTTAGAACCTTTTGCTAAATATAATCCATAAGTACTCTAAAACAGAGTATTGGCCATGTGAAGGAGGGAAATTGTGTTCTCAATTGTGATGAATTAGTGTCAGGGAACAGTTATGTGAGAAAATTAAATAATTGCATCATTATCATTAATTTTTATGAATAAGTTAGTTTGGGGGCACCTGGTGGTTCAGTCAGTTAAGCATCTGCCTTCAGCTCAGGTCATGTTCCCAAGAGTCTGGGGATCAAGCCTTACCTTCCTCTGGCTCCCTGCTGCTGTCTCTCCCTCTGTGCCTCCCCCTGCTTGCATGCTTGCCCGCACACATGTGTGCTTTCTCTCTCTCTCTCCTTCGCGCACACGCACACTCACTTTCTCAAATAAATGAATCTTTTTTCTTTTTAAGATTTTATTTATTTATTTATTTGACAGACAGAGATCACAAGTAGACAGAGAGGCAGGCAGAGAGAGATGGAGGAAGCAGGCCCTCTGCCAAGCAGAGAGCCAGATGCAGGGCTTGATCCCAGGACCCTGGGATCTTGACCTGAGCCGAAGGCAGAGGCTTTAACTCACTGAGCCACCTAGGTGCCCCTAAAATCTTTTATAATAAATAAATAAATAAATGTCAGCTCTAAAAACCTTGCTTTTTTTTTTTTTTTTTTTAAATTTGAGAGAGAGTGAGATGACAAGTAGGCAGAGAGGCAGGCAGAGAGAGAGGGGGAAGCAGGCTCCCCGCTGACCAGAGAGCCTGACACGGGGCTCGATCCCAGGACCCTGAGATCATGATCTGGGCCGAAGGCAGAGGCTTAACCCACTGAGCCACCCAGGCGCCCCAAAAACCTTGCTCTTAAAAGAACCATGGATCTTTGCTTAATTAGAGAAAACATCACTTTTTGTCCCTTTTTATTGTGTAGTAATAAATGTTTTTCTAATGTGTGGGTTTTTTTGCTTGTTTTTATGAATGATGTAACACTCTTTAAAAATTCAAGAGAGTAAGGTGAAGGGCAGTTGACTTTTGTTAGACAAATAGTTTGCATCCAGCACTCTGCTATTAAAACAATAAGCAGATGGCATTAAGCTTGGGATTTTGCCAAATAGTGCAGTTGATCTAGGTAGGTAATGTTGTTAGGTCTTAGCATTCAAGAAACACTCAAAGGGAAGATGGTTAAACATTAATTCAAAGTGTTAATGATTTAATTCGGTTAACTTATTGTAGTACAGTGATCAGAAATCCTGGTCTTGAAATTCTTTCTAAAAATAACTTATGTTGGGGTGCGTGGGAGGCTCAGTCGGTTAGGTGTCTGTCTTCGGCTCAGGTCATGATCCCACGGTTCGGGATGGAGCCTCGCCTTGAATTGGGCTTTCTGCTCAGCAGGGGAGCCTGCTTCTTCCTCTCCCTCTGCTTGTGTGCTCTCTCTCTCTTGCTCATTCTGTCTCTCAAATAAATAAATAAATAAAATCTTAAAATAAAAATAATTTATGTTTAAGGTGCAGCCTGCATACAACCTGATAAAATCACTCTCAGAGGGAAGCCAAAAAACTTAGAGGCATTTCAGTCAGCTTCAATAACAGATGAGTTCTTAACTCATTTTTAAATAAACAGAATCAAGCATTTAACCTGCCTTTCCTTAGCAGTTGTAATTCAGGGTTACCAAATAATTGATGTGAGAAAGTTAATAGAAAAATTCCAGCTAGTAGATGCTTGAGAAATGATAGAATATCACAATTTTGTAACCCCTACTGAAATAATAGATTTAGGCCAGGGTTTCTCGGTCTTGGCACTGTTGATATTTTGAGCCAGATCATTCTTTGCTGTGGGAGACTGTCCTGTGCATTGTAGGATCTTTGGCAGCATCCCTGTCTTCTGCCCACTGTTCGCCAATACTACCCTCTAGTTACCAACCAATAGTGCCTCCAGACCTTGCCAAATACCGACTGGGGGCAAAATCACTCTTGGTTGAAAACCATTGATTTAAGTATTGATTATCAGTGCTTGCTTAAAGCCATTAAGTGATTAACTTTTCTGGAACTTCATAATGGGTAGTTTAGACTGACTGGGCCCAAACAAACTGATTATCTTAACTTAACAGAAAGAGAGAGAAACCAAACAGTGTTTCTCTTTATTTGATGTAATAGGAAGTAGTATGCGATTTTACCTTTATTTAAGTATTCTTGCCAGATAACTAAACCTGAATCAGATCAAGCTTCTAGATCTAACTACTACTTTACGAAAGTGTAGGAGATAAAGGGACATCCCTAAATGACACTAGAGGAATGCAATCAGTTAAATCCAGGATATAGAAAATTCTTAGAACAAAAGACCTGTTTTTTTCCAACAAATGGCAAGGATAAAAAAGAAAGGAAGAATGTATAGATAAAAATTAAAAATAAGAGTCAGCAAACTTTTTCTGTAAAGAGTATCAGGTAGAAGTAGTTTAGGCGTTGCGGGTCATAATACAGTTGACACTTGAATAACGGGGGGGTTAGCAGTGCCTTTTTGCACTGCCCCCCTCCCATGTGGTCAAAACCTGCAAATAACTTTGACTCCCCAAAAAACTCAACTAGTAGCCTGCTGATGACCAGATGCCTTATTGATAACACATAGCGATTAATGTGTATTTTGTATATTAATATGTATTACATAGTATATATACATATATTTTTTAAAGATTTTATTTATTTATTTGACCAAGACACAGCGAGAGAGGGAATACAAGCAAGGGGAGTGGAAAAGGGAGAAGCAGGCAGAGGCTTAAAGACTGATCCACCCAGGTGCCCCTTACATAGTATATTCTTAAAGTGAGATAGAGAAAAGAAGATGTTTATTAAGGTCATAAGAGAAAATATATTTATAGTACTATATTGAAAAAAATGAGTGGACCTGCGCAGTTCAAGGGTGTTATTCAAGGATTAACTGTAATCTCTGTCACAAATGCAAAATCAAAGGCAAAAAGCAACAATAGTCAATAAATGAGTGTGGCTTCCTTCTGATAAAAGTTTATTTACAAAACCAGGTGACAGGCCTGGAGTTAGGCCCTTAAATTAAAATATACTTAAAAAGACATCATCCAAATGTAGTGTTGGAAGTTGCTTGGATCTTTATTCAAACAACCAACTTTAAATAAACTTTTGAGACAATGAAACTTGAATACTGATACTCATAGATAGCTGATGATTTTAAGTAATTGTTAATTATTTTAGGAGTGATAATGGTGTTGTACTTATTTTAAAATAAAACAGTGTTTTTGTTTAGAGAGATCTAGAAGTATTTACAGATGAAATAATATCAGAATTTGCCTTAAAATCTAGTTGGGGTGAGGGTGGATCTGAAAAAGAATATAATGTGTCGGAGATTTAAAGGCTGTTAGTGTTCAAGAGAAAACATTAAGACTTTGAGTCTAGTTTTGTAAAGGATATTTGCTGTTTGAATAAAATGAATAAAGTTTGATGAAGCTCATAGTTTTCTTTTATATATCTCATGTTATTTTTCAGAAATTTATTCTGTGTAAAGATATATCAATATCTTAGTGATAAATGTTTTTAATTTAAATTGGTAGTCTAGGGAAAGGGTCAGCACACTCCCGTGTACTGCCTGTTTTTTGTAAATAACAGTTTTGTTAGATTGCAGTATACATTATTTATGTATTATTCATGGCTGCTTTTGCAGTATAACAGCAAAGTTGAGTCTGCAACAGATTGACCCAAAAAGCCCAAAATATTTGCCTTCTGACCCTTTACAGAAAAGGCTTGCTGACCCCTGGTTTAGAGCACAGATACAACTTCTCTTCTGAGATGATTAGTGTTTTGTTGCAAAGTATACTGTATTGGTTTCCTTGGCATGTGGTTTGTTCTTAAGATGAAAGTGAGCCGTTATGTAATCCAAACTATTACCTTGAGATGTATTCCATTGTAGATGATCTTTAAAGACTGTTCTTCACCTTTCTATTTATAAAAGTTGCTTTGGGTGGGGGAGGGGGGCCAAGGGTGGGGTGCCTGCTAGCTCAGTCAGAAGACAGTTCAACTCTTGATCTCTTTTTTTAAAGTTGCTTTGGGAACAAGTGACTCTGAGTCTTTACCCTTTTGTGTTCTATCCTTAACCCCATTCTTCCCAAGATCCATTATTTCATTCTTCCCTCCCTTTGTCCCAGCCCCCACTCATCAATACACTTAACTGAAGTATTAATATTCTATGGAGAGTGACTATGGTATGTTCTTAAAGATGATGCTCTTATCTAATTGATGCTTAATAAATGTTTGGATAAATGTTTGAAATTCATTCCCATGTAATGTGAGTTTTTTGGTGTATGTGTGTGTGTGATGTGAATTTTGAAGCAGTTTTTAAAATGAAAACTACAAAAATAAAATGAAAGCTACAGTATTCTTCTGTCTACATTCATGAAGGTTTTTAACATGTGGAACTAAGCTTCTGTATCTTTGGACTTCGTCACATACAAGTCCTGTTCCTGGAACAGTACCCAGAAAAGGCTATGTGATGGAAAGAATAGTGTTACAGGTAATGGTACTTATTCATACATGGGGAGGTTGAGATTTCTTATTAAGATGTATATGTATTCCATGATTTGGATTGTTAACTAAAGAAGCCTAATTGGTCTTGTTTGATCTTAGGACCTGTCTTCAATTTAAATGTTAATAAACCATTTCCTGTTTCTAAGAAACAGCAAAAAAAAAAGGGGGGGGGGGCTTGTATTCATCCCATGTAATATATGTGCCTTTGAAAATTACCAGTGATGGTAATCACTTTCAGCAAAAGGACAAGAAGTATTAATTCAATATTCAATCTAATAGTCACCCTGATGGCTCAGAATCTGCTTTCTCAAAGACAAATTAATGTGGCAGATATGTGGACTATTTAGCTGCAGTCTGATACACCTCTGTTAAATTTTTAAGGTTGATTTTCCTTCTCCTACGTTTGATGTCATCTATACTACTCCTCAAGTTGACAGAAGCATCATACAGCAACACAATTTAGAAACATTGGAGAATGATACAAAAGGGAAACTTCTTGATATTATTCATAGAGACTCATCACTTGGGTATGCTCCTTTGATTTTTGTTTTGCCTGGGTATTTTCTTACATTGTAAATCTCAAGTTAATAGTTTGTGGGGTTTTTTTTTAAGATTTTTATTTATTTATTTATTTGACAGAGAGAGGGAGAGATCATAAGTAGGCAGAGCGGGGGGTGGGGGTGGGAAGCAGGCTGCCTGCTGAGCAGAGAGCTCGATGTGGGGCTCGATCTCAGGACCCTGAGATCATGACCTGAGCCGAAGGCAGAGGCTTTAACCCACTGAGCCACCCAGGCGCCCCTCAAGTTAATAGTTTATTAAATGCCCTGATTTAGTTCATGATTTAGTAATCTTGGTATGGAAAGTTTTCTTGTTGTTTTTAATTCTATAAAAACCCATATAACTACATAAAACTTTTTTTTTAAGATTTTATTTATTTATTTGTTAGAGAGAGTTCAAGCACAGGCAGACAGAGTGGTAGGTAGAGGCAGAGGGAGAAGCAGGCTCCCCGCTGAGCAAGGAGCCCAATGCAGGACTCGATCCCAGGATACTGGGATCATGACCTGAGCTGAAGGCAGCCACTCAACCAACTGAGCCACCCAGGCATCCCTAACTACATAAAACTTAAAAAATTTGTACAAGTCAAACTTTTACATGATCAAAAGGCAAACAACATTGAGAACTAAATTAACAGTAAATATCAATAGATTTAAAAAAATATATATATATATATATAAAGAACTTCAGTTCTTTAGACAATAGACAAACCAACAACTTAGTAAGAGAAAGAATATGACTAGATAATTTTTTGGAAGAGAAGTACAGTGCCTTTTAAATATCTGAGATGTTTGACCCCTCAGTAATCAAGAAAAGGAAAATCACTGCAATATAATATTTTATACACGTGTCTTAGATGAAAATTAAAATGTCTCATTATATAAAGTATTGATGAGGATACAGAAAAATGGGACTTAAATTGTTGGCTACGGAGCTTTGGGAGATCAAAATCAATAAAGGTCACAATGTACATAGTCTGTAACCTAGTGGTTGTAGTTCCATTTAATTATATGTCTTCAAGAAAACCTTTTATATTTGCTTATGGGGTAAAGAATATTCATTGCGGTATTTGGATTATTGTAAGTGACAGGGAGTGTCCATCAGTAAATGTTCAATTATTGTACCTTTATCCAGTGGAGTATTATGTAACTATTAAGAATGAACTTACAGGGACGCTGAGTGGCTCAGTTGGTTAGACGACTGCCTTTGGCTCAGGTCTTGATCCCGGAATCCCGGGATCAAGTCCTGCATCGGGCTCCCAGCTCCACGGGGAGTCTGCTTCTCCCTCTGACCTTCTCCTCGCTCATGCTCTCTCTCACTGTCTCTCTCTCAAATAAATAAATAAAATCTTAAAAAAAAAAAGAAAAGAATGAACTTATAGCTAGCTATATGTACTAATACGGAAGATGTTAAATGAAGAAAGCAAGGAGCAGAATAGTTTATGTGATATGTTACTATTTACGTAAAGAAAAAAGAATCTACACATACCTATGTATATGCTTTTATATCAATAGACTATCTTTGGAAGGATATGCAATCTTCCTTTTTTTTTTTTAAGCGTATTTGCATCTTTTTTTTTTTTTTAAGATTTTATTTAATTTGACAGACAGAGATCACAGGTAGGCAGAGAGGCAGGCAGAGAGAGGGGAAGGGAAGCAGGCTCGCGGCTGGGCAGAGAGCCCGATGTGGGACTCGATCCCAGGACCCCAGGATCACGACCCGAGCTGAAGGCAGAGGCCTTAACCCACTGAGCCACCCAGGCGCCCTATTTTTTTTTTTTTTTTTTTTTTTATTTATTGGACAGAGAGAGTTAGATCACAAGTAGGCAGAGAGGCAATTAGAGAGAGAGAGGAAGAAGGCTCCCCGCTGAGCAGAGAGCCCGATGCGGGGCTCGATCCCAGGACCCTGAGATCATGACCCGAGCCGAAGGCAGAGGCTTAACCTGCTGAGCCACCCAGGTGCCCCCCTATTTTTTTTTTTTAAGATTTTATTTATTTATTTGACAGAGAGAGATCATAAGTAGACAGAGAGGCAGGCAGAGAGGGAGAAGCAGGCTCCCTGCTGAGCAAAGAGGCTTGATCCCAGGACCCTGAGATCATGACCTGAGCCAAAGGCAGAGGCTTAACTCACTGAGCCACCCAGGCGCCCCAAGGATATGTAGTCTAATAAGATTAATAAGGCAGTTGTCACTGGGAGGGGAACTGGAGGGAAAGACTTTAACTGTGCACCTTTTTGGAATATTTGAATTTTTTCAGTGATCCACATGATATGAATGCATCAGTGCATGTATTTATACACAAAAGTAGATGGATGGGTAGTAAAATAGTGAATATTTTGTTCACATAAACATTTGTCATTAAGACTAAATTAGAGTCTTCCAAACAAGTACTTCTCATTTTGAATGTTCCTCATTTGAGCTGAAAATCATCTTCTAAAATCATCTTCTAATATGTAATAGCATTTTGTTTTTGCATGACATTTGATTTTACTTGTATAAAATGGATGATATCCTTGCTATCTCGTAGGGTGGGTTCTGCTTAATTCAACTGTGATTTCTAGTGCTTGGCATCTGGTTAGAGCTCAATAAATTTTTATCATGCTGAATTATCCTTCATTTTCATAACTAAGACTTTTATCAAGGCAGAATGGTTTCTTTCTATCCCCCAAATTAGAGTACATTAGTAGTGTTGGCTGTATGTTGCATTTTTCTATTCAAAATTAGTATTAATGATTCTACCAAGAAATGGCTGTCCTAAAATGAATAAATTTCCTCTTTGTATTTTTAATCATTGAGATTATAACTGTCATTATGATATTATTGAGAAGTAATTTTATTTTGTTATATATGCAGACTTTCTAAAGAAGATAAAGCCTTTTTGTGGGAGAAACGCTATTATTGCCTCAAATACCCGAATTGTCTTCCTAAAGTACTAGCAAGTGCCCCAAACTGGAAATGGGTTAATCTTGCCAAAACTTACTCACTGCTTCAGCAATGGCCTCCGTTATACCCACTGACTGCTTTGGAACTACTTGACTCAAAGTAAGTTAACCGTGAGTGAATGTACTTCTTCTATTTTATTGTTATCAGTTTTTCCAATAGGGTATATTATGTTGCTGGAGTATTTCCCTTTGTTTTACCATGAAAGCAATTCAGTGCAATATAAATGTGTAAATGTGTATATACTTTTTGTGCTGGGGTTTTTGTTTTTGTTTTTTAAGATTTTATTTATTTGACAGTCAGAGAGGCAGGCAGAGAGGGAGAGGAAGGGAAGCAGGCTCCCTGCTGAGCCTGAGGCCGGCTCTATCCCAATCATGACCTGAGCCAAAGGCAGAGGCTTTAACCCACTGAGCCACCCAGGCGCCCTGTGCTGGGGTTATTAAAAAGAGATGTCATGGGGAGCCTGGCTGCCTCCATTGGTGGAACATGGGACTCTTGATCTCAGGGTGGGGCGGGGGCAGTTATGAGTTCAAGCACCACATTGGGTGTAGAGTTCACTTTTAAAAATTAGAAAAAGAATAGAGTTGTCCTATCATTTTAAACTAACCCAGATCCAGCCTCATATCAGGCTCCCTGCTTAGTGGGGAGTCTGCTTCTCCCTCTGGTCTGCCCTTCACCCTATTCGTGAATGTCCTGCTTGTCCTCTCCGGCTCTCACTCTCTCAGTCAATAAATAAAATCTTTTTAAAAAAATAATAAAATTAGCCTAAAGAGGGATTTAAGTTCTAAATTTTGAATAATTTGTTATATCTTTTTATGATATGGGTCAAAATTTTCATAATTAAACAGTTTCTGAACAGTCCTGAAGTTGGATTTGTATAGTACAGTAAGATTTTTCTTCCTTAAAAAAAAAAAAGAAAGATACTGTTTTTGAATAAAGAGCTATTTGAATATTCTTTGTCACGTATAGATTAAGATTGTGTTTTTAGGAAATACAGCTTCAGGGGCGCCTGAGTGGCTCAGTTGGTTAAGCATCTGCTTTCGGTTCAGGTCATGATTCCAGGGTCCTGGTATTGAGCCCTGCATCAGGTTCCTTGCTCAGCAAGGGGCCTGCTTCTCCCTCTCCCTCTGCCTCTGCTCCTATGTGCTCTCTCTCTTACTCACTCTCTCTCAAACAAATAAATAAAATCTAAAAAAAAAAAAAGAATCGCAGCTTCAGTAGTAAGAAATCACCATTAAATCTTGATTTTTGTGGTGCTTCTTTAGATTTGCAGATCAGGAAGTGAGGTCTATAGCTGTGACCTGGATTGAGGCTATAAGTGATGATGAACTAACTGATCTTCTTCCACAGTTTGTACAGGTGAGTTTTTTACTGGTTTACCTGTTCACCTTACTCTCCACCCATTTTTTATGAGTAGAGAACTTGCTAAAGGATCTCCATTCTGTTTTGATTAAAAGTACTTTTGTGGGAATGTTTAGGTACCTTAAGTTTGGATGTAGTATGAATTTTTTTCCACTATTGTTAACTGCCCCACTTGAATATTTTATATATACACACACACACCTGGATTTTTAATTCTCACATTTTTAGATTCTCAGAACAAACCAGACTTGAACTTTTCCTTGATTTTTCTTTATTAGCCATTTAAACATAACTAATGAATATTATTCCCAAACCTACACTTTTCTGCTTGATTTTATAACGTATATAGCCTAAGTTAATTCATCTGTTTCATTTTTATCAGTGTTATCTTAAATCTTGCTTTATATAGTTTCTCTTTTGATAATTTTATCCTAATAATATGGTATGGGTTTGATCACTAGTAATTCTTATTTTCCTTTATGTGTAGGCTTTGAAATATGAAATTTACTTGAATAGTTCATTAGTGCGCTTCCTACTGTCCAGGGCATTGGGAAATATACACATAGCACACAATTTATATTGGTAAGAGTTAAACTTTTTTTAAGTAATTTATTTCTGTTCCTAGTATTTATAGAGATGGTATACTCTGAAAGTCTAAACAGTATCCTCAAGACTGCTTATGTCAATACCAGATGTTTTATTAAGGGCATTATTATAAAGAAGCCAGATTTTTATGTCCTTAGAAATAAAACCAAAAATGCAAATCTCTTTGCAATAAAAAGCTAACAAAATATTAAGAGCTCCATAATAATGAGTTTTTACTTATATAGCTTAAAATAAATTCCTGGATACCAAAAAAATGAACCTACATTGATATTCAAGAGACATTCATCCAGTTTTCAGAAGTGGCTGACATAACTGTTTTGCTGTATTAGGCTCCTCAAGGATGCCTTGCATGATGCACAGTTTGGTGCCCGATACGAACATGTTTTGGGAGCTCTCCTCTCAGTAGGAGGAAAAGGACTCCGAGAAGAACTTTTGAAGCAGACTAAACTTGTGCAGCTTTTAGGAGGAGTAGCAGAAAAAGTAAGGCAGGCTAGTGGATCAGCCAGACAGGTATGTACCCAAAAGAGGGAATATGAATATTTTGATGTTGAAGGATCTCTATAGTGTTGATGAGTTGTTACTCTTTACCAGTTGATATCCAGTAGACTAAGTATACCTATGCTGTTTTGAACAGATGAATTCAGTTTGTTTAAAACCATAGGAAAAGATTTTACAGCCTAACTCAAAAACGGCTTTTTAATTCCCATGCTTATGAATTCCTTCCTGGTCACAATTCTTGAGTTTCTTTTTCATTATTTTGTTTTTAACTTTTTTGTAACTATAAAAGTAATGCAAGTATGAGTTGATGCTAATGTTTAAGAAATCCAAATAATAAATTTATAGGATAAAAATTTTTTATTAAAATGTCAAATTAATGTAAAAATTAAAATCTTCCAGTTCATTTTCTCCCTGTTAGGTATCTATTATTCATAGTTTGCTTTATGTCCTTTCTGGTCTTTTGTATGACTTTATACATATATGCACTTAAATATCTACACAAATATTTGGATTTTTAAAAATTTTTTATAGAAATAAACATATATACATATATACATGCATACATATATACATACATATTATTCTTGAGATAAAATTCACCTATTTAATTCATTCTCTTTTAGTACATTCACAATGTTTTGCAGCCACTACCACTAATTCCAGAACATTTTCATCATAGCAAAAAGAAAGCCTGTACCCACTAACTTTACATTCCTCATTCCCTCCCTCTCCCAGGCTCTGGTAAGCATTAATCTGCTTTCTATTCTGTGGTTGTACCTATTCTGGACATTTCATTTAAATGAAATTGTACAATATGTGGCCTTTGTGTCTGGTTTCTTCACTTTGCCTAATATTTTCAAGGTTCATCCATATTCTAGCATGTATGAGTACTTCACTCCTTTTTATAGTTGAATAATGTTCCATTATTAGATAGACTTTGTTTATAGATAGATAGATACACTTTGTTTATAGATAGATACACTTTATAGATAGATACACTTTGTTTATCTATTCATGTGCAAGTTTTTGTTAGGATACCTCTTTTTTTTTTAATATGGAACGCTTCACGAATTTGCGTGTCATCCTTGCGCAGGGGCCATGCTAATCTTCTCTGTATCGTTCCAATTTTTAGTATATGTGCTGCCAAAGTGAGCACTAGGATACCTCTTTTAACTTTATCTAGGAGTAGAATTACTGGGTTATAAAGCAATTTTTATGTTTAACTTTTTGAGGAACCACCAAACCTTTATCCAAAGTAGGTTCATCATTTTATATTTCTACTAGCAATGTATGAAGATTCCAACTTCTCCACATCCTCACCAACATTTGTTATTTTCTGCCTTTTAAAAAAAAATGATAGTCATCAAATTTGAGAGGCAGAGCGGGGGGTTTGGGGGTGGGGAGGGAAAAAAGGAAACAAGATGGGATCAGGAAGGAGGCAAACCATAAGAGACTCTTAATCTTACAGAACAAACTGAGGGTTGCTGGGGGGTGGAAGGGTAGGGATGGGGTGGTTGGGTTATGGACACTGGGGAGGGTATGTGCTATGGCGAGTGCTGTGAAATGTGTAAGCCTGATGATTCACAGACCTGTACCCCTGGGGTAAATAATACATTATATGTTAATAAAAATAATTTTTAAAAATGGTAGTCATCTTAGTGGGTATGAAGTAGTATCTCCTTGTGGTTTTGATTTGCATTTTCCTAATGATCAGTGATTTTGAGCACATTTTTATGTGTTTGTTGACCATTTGTATATCTTCTTCAGAGAGTTTCTGTTCTTAGTTTTTGGTTTTTTTTTAAATGGTTTGTCTTTTTGTTGTTGAATTGTTCTTTATGTATTTGGGATGTTAGACCCTTGTCAGAGACACTGTAAATATTTTCTCTCAGGCGCCTGGGTGGCTAAGTTGGTTAAGTGATTGCCTTTGGCTCAGGTCATGATTGTGGAGTCCCGAGATCAAGTCCTGCATCGGGCTCCCAGCTCCGTGGGGAGTCTGCTTCTCCCTTCTGACCTTCTCCACTTTCATACTCTCTCTCACTGTCTCTCAAATAAATAAATAAAAATCTTTAAAAAAAATATTTTCTCCCATTCTTTGAATTATCTTTTTATTTCCTTGGTAGTGTCCCTTAATGCACAAAAGTTACTAATTTTATGAAGTTTATTTATCCTTTTGTTGCTTGTGCAATTGATAACTAAGAATTTGTGGTCAAATCCAAGGTCACAAAGATATACAGCTATGTTCTAGGAGTTTTATTGTTTGCTCTTATATAAGTCTTCGATCCATTTTGAGTATTTTTTAATATGCTTGGAAGTAAGGATTCAACTTTATTCTTTTACATATAATTATTCAGTTGTTCTGGCACCATTTTTGTTATTTCAGTTTTTGTACAATTTTCTCCCTTCATAATGATATGATAGCCAGACTTTGTCTTAACTGGGGGGTCTGTAAACACTGGCCTATTCAACCCACTTAAAAGCGAGGTAAATGCTGCTTTTTGAAGTGGTCCCACCATGGAACCTCTGGTCATCCAACCAAATCACTTTATCTTCACTATAATGTGCAGCCACTTTATTTAATCTCATTCCAGACTTTAACTTTTCCATAGCTTCCATGATTTTCCCCATGTTTTTCACATAGAATGTCTGCCACCACCTTGGAACCATGAGACTTCTTGTCAGCACTGTCTCTCCTAGAGGCTGCTCACCACTCCCCCTCAGCACCCTGCCTTTTCCAGATCTGCTTTTTCCCTTGGGCAGCGTCTTCAAAACTTCTCAGCACCATTTGTTGAAGAGACTGTTCTTTCCCATAAATGATCTTGGCACCTTTGATAAAAGTCAGTTGACCATAGACATATAGGTCTGAATTCTAGTTCATTGATCTATAAGATTATCCTTATGCCATACTGTTTTCATTATTGTAGCTTTGTGGTAATTTTTGAAATCAAGAAATATGAGCTTTCTAACTTTTCTTTTTCAAGGGTTTGTTGTTGTTGTTGTTTTGGTCTATTCAGAAGTCTCTTGCAATTTTGTCTGAATTTTAGGATCATCTTGGACATTGCTACTAAAAGGAAGTTGGAATTTTGATAAGAATTGTGTTAAGTCTGTGGGGAGCCTGGGTGGCTCAGTGAGTTAAGTGTCTGCCTTCATCTCAGGTCATGATCCCAGGGTCCTGGGATTGAGCTCTGCATTGGGCTCCCTGCTTAGCAGGGATCCTGCTCCTTCCTCTCCATCTCTGCTCCTCGTGCTTCTGCTCTCCCTCCCTAACCTCTCTCTCTCACTCTCTGTCAAATAAATAAAATCTCTAAAAAAAAAAAAAAAAAAAAAAGTGTGTTGAGTTTGTAGATTAATTTGGAAAATACTGCAATCTTAATAATATTAAGTCTTTCAGTTCATGAACACAGGATATCTTTTCATTCGTCTAGATCTTTAATTTCTTTCAGCAATTATGTGGGGGGTTTTTTGGTGGGGTTTTGTTTTGTTTTGCAAATTGCTCTTTTTTTATTTCATCTTAGAGAATTTATGTGAGGACCTATAGTCACACCTCATGTTTCTTAATGGGTACATAGTATTATAAGGTATTGTAAATTGTGAACTGTTACCTTTGTAGGTCATTGACACATTTTTCTTTTTCCATTCCTACAGTGAATATAGTGTATAAGTATTTGCCCCTTTGCTACTATTTCCTTGTATGATATTCCTATAGGTGAAATAGCTGAGTCAGGAACTTTGTATATTTTTAGTTAAATCTTTTTCTCCACCAATAGATTATGAAAGTATCTTTTTCTGCCCTGTTGCTGGGACTGGGGTGTTAACCTTAAATTTTTAAACTGTCAGGAAAAATTACATCTCATTTCTGTTTAATTTCTATTTATTTGATTGTTAGAGACTTTTAATTAATATGTTAAATAAACCATATGTACCCCCCCCATGTTTATAAGCCTTTGCCCGTTCTAATTCTAAAATTAACACTTTAGCAACAACTTGTTTTTGACCATTTGACAGTTGGGCATTTTAAAATTTGGGTTGGTCCACAACATAATTTTTTTGTCTTAAAAATAGGTCTTCCTGGGGTGTCTGGGTGGCTTAAGCGTCTGCCTTTGGCTCGGGTCATGATCCCAGGGTTCTGGGATCAAGCCCTGCATCAGGCTCCGTACTCAGTGGGAAGCCTGCTTCTCCCTCTCCCACTCCCCCTGCTTGTGTTCCCTCTCTTGCTGTGTATCTCTCTGTCAAATAAATAAAATCTTTTTAAAAAGTAGATCTTTATTTTCAGTATGTACTTATAGTGTCATTCTCTTTTCCTAGGTTGTCCTTCAAAGGAGTATGGAACGAGTACAGTCCTTTTTTCTAAGAAATAAATGCCGTCTTCCTCTCAATCCAAGTCTTGTTGCAAAAGAATTAAATATTAAGGTGACATATAAAATACTAATAAGTTAATATTATACTTCATAATTGTAGGGAAAAATGTGTAGGAAGAAAGCAGATGGGCTGATATACTTAAGGCAAATAAGGATAACATCTGCATATAGGTTGGTTATAAGTATTTACGGATGTCTGTTTGTGTAAGATCCATATTTACCTCAGTATATTTTACTTAACCACCATTCCTGAAAGAAAAAACAATGTAAAATTATTTGCTGTCTCAAAATAAATTATTTTTTACTATGATATAATAGCTGCCTTGTAGGCATATGTTATAATTCCAGTCACTGATAGCATTTCCTTTCCTCCCGTGTGGAAAGGAGGAAGATGGTCAGAAAGACTCTCCTCGGGTTTATAACACTTTTTAGAGCCATCAAAAAGTAGTTGAATCATCAGCATTGAGTAATTATATTTCAGAGTGGGCCAGTAGTTATGCAAATAGTGGATTTTCTCTTAATGAATTCAGCAAAAGCAATCGATTAATTCATCCATTAGAGTCTGTGGTTTTGAAAGGCCAGGGTGCAAGTATCCATAAAGGAGTCTCAGGTTTTATTTCTTTTTAAGTTGATACATGGCTTCTCTTTACTGAAATTTAACAGTGGGTACCTGAGTTGTATTGGCGGGGGCCATGGGGTCACATTTTCTCCTTGGGTTTTGTTTGTTGTTTCCTTTAATTGGTCTTTCTTAAATTAGTTTTTTTAACCAGTTCCATTTTAAAATAAGATTTTGTCTTTGCTGATGAAATTTTTAAATTTAGTGTCACTATTTGATTATGTGGCTAATTATTAATTGGAAGAGTACCATAAATGGGAGAAGTAGAGATTTCATCCCAGATGGTACTGCTTTAGAGAGAGATAAGAATATACAAAATTCTGAGCTCTGTTGAGGAATTAAGACACTTTTAAAGCTCAAACTTTTAATAATTTTGTCTCAAGCTTTAAGGTTTTTCTTCTTAGCTAGAGAGTAGTAGATGATATTTTACTCATGCTATGTTTAAGTTTCAAAATATTTTTAAATACCTCTTATCTGCTGGATGATCTAAAAAGCAGTTCACATGTGTTATTTCATTGGCCATACTTCAGAGGAACAGGTGAAGAGAGAAATGCTTAGGACAAAAAATCTTAAACCCATTTTTATTCCAGTGTTATCTTTTTAATGCATAGCATGTTGTATTTGTAGTCATGTTCCTTCTTCAGTTCCAATGCTGTGCCCCTAAAAGTGACAATGCTGAATGCTGATCCAATGGGGGAAGAAATTAATGTCATGTTTAAGGTGAGCAAAATCAGGTTACTTTGTTTTTCTTTTCTTTTCTTTTTTTAAAGATTTTATTTATTTGAGACAGAGAGAGAGCACAAGCCGAAGGGAGTGCCAGAGGCAAAGGGAGAGGCAGACTTCCCGCTGAGCAGGGAGCCCAGTGCAGGTCCATCCTGGGATCATGACCTGAGCTAAAGGCAGACACATAACCGACTGAGCCACCCAAGCACCCGAAGGTTACGCTGTTTTTAAGTGGTAATTTAAAAATTACTTTCTCAGGGTGCCTGGGTGTCTCAGTGGGTTAAGCCTCTGCCTTCAGCTCCGGTCATGATCTCCAGGTCCTGGGATCAAGCCCCTCATCGGGCTCCCTGCTTGGCGGGGAGCCTGGTTCCCCCACCCCCTCTGCCTACTTGTGATCTCTGTCTGTCAAATAAATAAATAAAATCTTTATAAAATAAAAAATAATAAAAATTACTTTCTCAAGTTCCTTTTCCAAATTGCAAATGTAATTTTATTTAATATTTAATTAAATTGAATAATTATGGGGCGCCTGGGTGGCTCAGTGGGTTAAAGCCTCTGCCTTCAGCTCAGGTCATGATCTCAGGGTCCTGGGATCGAGCCCCATATCGGGCTCTCTGCTCGGCAGCGAGCCTGCTTCCTCCTCTCTCCCTCTCTGCCTGCCTCTCTGCCTACTTGTGATCTCTGTCTGTCAAATAAATAAATAAAATCTTTAAAAAAAATTGAATCATTATGTGAAAAGTTATTACTGATATAAACTGTTCTCAAACAGATTTGGGAACAAATGCAGCCCTGAGCTACAGCTGCTACCTATGGCCATAACTTTAGCAGATAATGCCTTTCACACAGATTATGGTGTGAACGGTACCCCCTAGAGTTGTGCAGCGTGAAACTGCAAAACCATGAGCAATGGCATTGGTTTTTGGAAACATAAAACATACCTGTGGGAAGCAGCAGGAGTGGAATACTGCAAGAGTAATCTATTACCACAGCTCTGTGTGTTGTGATCATAATTTGTATATTTTTAAGGAAGAATGGAGAGTTTTAGTTAATTCGGTGAGTTCAGTTAGTGCAAACTCATATATATACACATATATATATATGATGGTTCAAGAGAAGCTATCTTTATGAATATAAACGTATATATTTATATGTATGTATGTTCTATATATATGTGTGTGTATATATATAGAGAACAAGTTCTCATAACTCAAATCTGGTTTTGGACTATGTTTTACTAATATATTTGCCTTTTCCTAAAATAGTACCATCCGAGTACAGAAATTTTATATATTAAGTTTTAATACTTGTTAGGGCTAATCTCCCCTCATTTTTTTTTCATAATTTTCTTAATTGGTCTCAAAAAATGTATTCATTGTTATATGTTTTAAAGTTATTTTATCCAACTTAAAAAAGAAAATGATAAATTGATGTGGTTCCAGTTAGATTTCATTCATTTTGGGAGGGTTAACTCTTTCCACTTTTTTTTTTTCTTTCCACTTTTTTAAGTAAACTTTTAGTTTGACATAATTATAGATTCAGTCTGTTGTAAGAAATTATACAGAGATCCTAAGTATCCTTTACCCAGTTTCCCTCTGTAACATCTTGCAAAACTATCCTACATTGTCACAATGAGGCTATTGGCAATGATACAGTCAAGGTAAGGAATATTTTGATCATGACAAAGATCCTCCATTTTGCCCTTTTAAAAAATTGAGTATGATTCACATACCACAAAATCTAACCTTTAAAAAAGTGTAGTGTCCAAGAAACTGAGACGTGAAGAGGTTAAGTAATTTCCTCTGGAATACTAAAGAAAAATAAAAGGCAGTTCTGTTTCATCTCATTCTTCATTCTTTCCACCATTCCCCCTGTCTTTTACAGCATGTAACGTAGTAAGTCTTTTGGAAAGGTACACGTTTCATTTTATTTCCTTGATTTCAAGGTTGGTGAAGATCTTCGGCAAGATATGTTAGCTTTACAGATGATAAAGATTATGGACAAGATCTGGCTTAAAGAAGGATTAGATCTGAGGATGGTAATTTTCAAATGTCTGTCAACTGGCAGAGATCGAGGTAAGTCTGTCAGCTCTGTCTTGGTGTCTTATTATTTCTTCTCTGTGAACTTAGCTCAGAGTATACCTGTCCTGTGGGAGTCCTGATGCTGGTACACTATGATCTCAGTTGTTTCTTACTTTAATTTAGTGTTACTGTACTGATTTATTTGCTTATAATTTTTTTTTTAAGATTTTATTTATTTATTTGACAGACAGATCACAGGTAGGCAAGAGAGGCAGGCAGAGAGAGAAGGGAGGAAGCAGGCTCCCTGCTGAGCAGAAAGCCCGATGTGGGGCTCGATCCCAGGACCCTGGGATCATGACCTGAGCCGAAGGCAGCGGCTTTAACCCACTGAGCCACCCAGGCGCCCCTATTTGTTTATAATTAAATAACTCATTGAGTAGCTCTAATAAATGCTTTGCAGTAACCAGAGGTTCCCATTGATTGACTAAATGAGGACTTATAGTCTTTAGCTGTTAACTTAAAATTAAGGTGTCTTAAGTTAAACCAATTTTGATTTAATTTCTGCAAAATAAAATAATGGTTTCAAGATTTTTTTCTACTTTAGCACAGGCTTCATCTTACTATTTTATTGCATAAGTTTTCTTCCTTACCACATATGTTCAGTGTGAATAATAAAAGCACTACACCCAGAAATGTTGTGATAATTAAAAGGTAATGAATGTGAAACACCCAGCATGTGACATGTATTAGGTTCTCAGTAATTGTAGCCATTGTCATTATTCTTATTCAACAAATGTTTGTGTTGATGTGCCAGCTACAAGATGCTAATAACATGTAGCATTTATATTTAGAAGGAAGCAGTTTAAAGACCTACAAAGTAATTTGAAGATGCTTTAATAAGCTAAAAGCTCTAAGAGAATTTTTTAAAGATTTTATTTATTTATTTATTTATCAGAGAGAGAGAGAGAGAGAGAGAGAGAGAGAAAGAGCACAGGCAGAGGGAGAAGCAGACTCCTCACTGAGCAAGGAGCCCGATGCAGGACTCTGTCCCAGGACCCTGGGATCTCATGACCTGAGCCAAAGGCAGAAACTTAACTGTCTGAGTCACCCAGGAATTCCTAAAATCTCTAAGAGAATTAACAGAGGCAGTGCTCTAGGGTTTTAAAGGAGGGAAAGATCATTTATAGTTGGTGGAAATGAGAAATGCTTCTCAGATTCTGATCATAGACACTAGAAAGTCACCTGAACAATTATCTAGTCATCCTTATGATATTTGCCATTCACGTGATGCTTAAATGCCTATACTGAAGGAAATTTACTGCATTTCAATGTAGTCTATCCTATTCTGGATAACTCTGATGGCTGTAGAGTTTTTTCTTACATTCTAATGAATGGGAACTGACTCCTAATGTCTTCTATCCATCAGTTCCAGTTCTCTTTATAGACTGTAATATAATAAGTCTTTGTGATGATGAATATTGTGGCCTCAGATCCTGAGTTCCACATTCTTCAGCCATTTGTCATATATGACTTTAGATTACCTTATTATCTGATTATTCACATTGTAAAGGCTCAAGTGATCCAGTCTCTGAGAATGGCACCTGAGTTTTATAGAATGCAAAATAGGCAAAGTATTGCACATGCAGAACTTATTCACAAATAAAACCATCATACTAGCTAGCTCCTGCTTAATCATGTCTTGGCCATTTTGTACTTGTACATTTTGTATCTTAGACCCAAGTATAGGACCTTACCTATTAACTTTCTTGTTATTATTGGATCCATTACTTTTCAGCCACTTAGATTCTTTTTAAAATCTTAGTTTTGTTATCTGTTGTTGAACCTCTTAATTTCTGTCATGAACTGATTTGAAGAATATATATTCTGTAGCTTCTGCAAAGTCATTAAAAAAAGTGTTTACTAAAAAAAAAAAAAAAAAAAAGTGTTTACTAAGGGAGGACCAAGGACCAACCCATGTGTCGTATCACCAGAGACATGAGATTTCCTGTCAGGTGATTGCTAAATCTTTAGGTACTGTGGCGTACCTGTGTGGCTCAATTGGTTAAGCATCTGCCTTTAGCTCAGGTCATGATCCCAGACTCCTGGGATCGAGTCCCACATCGGGCTCCCTGCTCACTGGGGAGCCTGCTTCTCCATCTTCCTGATGCTTCCCCTTCTTGTGCTTAGTCTCTCTCTCTGTCAAATAAATAAATAAAATCTTTAAAAAAATATCTTTAGGTACTGTATTTTACTTGGGTACTTGTCTACTTCATTGTGTTATCAACTGTTCCACATTTCTCCATTTTATCCATTAGGACAGTATGAGAGCCTTATCACTTTCCTTTCTCAGTTTAGAATGTACAAGCTTTATTTATTTATTTGACAGAGAGAAACACAGTGAGAGAGGGAACACAGAAGAGGGAGTGGGAGAGGGCTCCGCAGGGAGCCTGATGGGGGCCTCAGTTCCAGGACTCTGGGATCATGACCTGAGCCGAAGGCAGACGCTTAACGACTGAGCCACCCAGGCATCCCTACAAACTTTATCTTGTCAAAAAGAAAATCAGGTTAATTTAAGAATTCTTGCTGGTTGGGGATACCTGGATGGCTCAGTCGGTTGGGCCTTTGACTCTTGGTTTCAGCTCAGGTCATGATCTCGAGTTGTGGGATGGAGCCCCACATCAGGCTCTGCACTCAGCAGGAAGTCTGCTTGAACATTCTTTCTCTCTGCCCCTCTCCCCACTCACTTGCATGCAGTCTCTTGCTCTCACCTTCTAAAATAAATAAAACATTAAGAATTCTTGCTGGTTAAAAAAAATTGTTGTTTTTCATAAGTTGTAAATGGAAGTTATTTTACTAAGATTCCTCAAGGAGAGCCTACCATTTCATTAAGTTACCTTTCTGTCACCACACTTACTTCATATAGTTGCACTTCCTCTTTCTTCTTATGGAATTCCATGTAACTTTAGAGGCAATCAGATTCCTCTTGTTTTTTATGTTGTTTCTAACTGATCATTAAGTACTTACTTTGTGTCTTACCCTGGTCTAAGCTTTTCATTTGTGTTATCTCACAAGTACCTTTATTTTCCAAATGAAATCACATCCATATCCTCTGTGAAGTTTTTACTGGTATTTCAGTGTTTCTAGTAATCCCTCACTTTTTCAGACTCAACAGTTGTCTTTAAATATTCATGAGACCTTTACTGGTGTATCTTCCCCCCACCCTGGATGCTTGATTTTAAGTTATCTCAGGGTAGGGATCATATCTTACATAGTGAGTAGTACATTGTATATTTTATGAACTTTGGTCCATTGTTTTAGCACGTAGTGATTTATATGTATGTATATATGGTTATGAAATTAGAAATTTATATGTATATTAAAATTTGATTAAACATAGTCATAGAATCAAGGTGCAGGTACTCATTGAAAAAATATCTCAGTGTGAACTATTAACTAGATGATACACTTCTTTTGGGATGGTCTGAAGGCCTTGGCCAACTTGGTTTTTTCCAGTCCTTTGTCTGAAGCAGGTCTCTGTGTCCATATCTTTTGACACCAGTGCGTCTCCTTGATTTTGAAAATACATAAAACTAGATTTTATTTATTTTTTTGACAGAGAGATAGAGAGCACAAGTAGGCAGAGAGGCAGGTAGTGGGAAAGGGAGAAGCAGGCTCTCCGCTGAGCAGGAAGCCCGATGCAGGGTTTGATCCCAGGACCCTGGGATCATGACCTGAGCCGAAGGCAGCTGCTTAACTGACTGAGCCACCCAGGTGCCCCAATAAAACTGATTTTTTAATTATAAGAATAATACATGCATATAGTAAATGTAGCAGGTAGTAGAATTTATTTGAAAGAGAGCACCAGTGCCGGGGGGAGGCGGTAGGGGGCCAAGGGTCAGAGGGAGAGGGAGAAGCAGGCTCCCTGCTGAATTCAGTTTTAGGACCCCAAGATCATGACCTGAGCCAAAAGCAGACACTTAACCAACTAAGCCACCCAGGTGCCCCAGTCTTTCTTTTAAGCGCAAAATGACAATTCTCTATCTGGATTTTTTTTTTTTTTAAGATTTTATTTATTTATTGACAGAGAGAGAGAGAGATCACAAGTAGGCAGAGAGACAGGCAGAGAGAGAGGGGGAAGCGGGCTCCCCACCGAGCAGAGAGCCCAATGGCAGGGCTCGATCCCAGGACCCTGAGATTATTCTAAGCCAAAGGCAGAGGCTTAACCCACTGAGCCACCCAGGCACCCCTCTATCTGGATTTTGTATTTAAAGCATATTTTTTAGTATAAGCACATAAAGATCTACATCATTGTATTCCCTTACATAGATGTGCCATAATTTATTTGATACTTGTTTTAAAAGTGAGAAAATAAAAAATGATTTGCCCAGCCAAGCATTTACATTTCATTTAGGAAGACAGAACACATACTT
Source organism: Martes martes (assembly GCF_963455335.1). Lineage (NCBI taxonomy): Eukaryota > Metazoa > Chordata > Mammalia > Carnivora > Mustelidae > Martes > Martes martes. Next base: position 44,316,849 of record NC_137898.1, read on the forward strand.
AAGACTTACACATGTCTGGGGCGCCTGGGTGGCTCAGTGGGTTAAAGCCTCTGCCTTCGGCTCAGGTCATGATCCCAGGGTCCTGGGATCGAGCCCCACATCGGGCTCTCTGCTCAGCAGGGAGCCTGCTTCCTCCTCTCTCTCTGCCTGCTTCTCTGCCTACTTGTGATCTCTGTCAAATAAATAAATACAATCTTTAAAAAAAAATGTTTAAAAAAAAAGACTTACACATGTCATAAGGACAATCTTAATCTATTCTTCCCTTTGAAAGGGCTTAGTATGCTCTGAAACACTCCATCATTGCCCAAATACATGATCAGAGTAAGTTTATTAACTAAGTAACTTTATTAACTAGGTCAATATCATGTAGTTAGTAATTAAAATTATTATTCTTGGTGGAGGGTATAGCACACGGTTGTACAGATCATGGAGCCTCAAATTCGAATTCAATTGTTATATTTTGGGTACTTCTGAAAATAAAAAATTATTTTGATTGCTCAGATTTTTTACCATGGGCTGCCAGACTTGATTTTTTAAAAATAATTCCTAACTGATATCTTATGTCAAAGATTGAAAGCTATAAATTTTTTAAAGGCTTTTGGGGAGATATTTTTGCATAGCCTAATGTTTTGTTGTTAAAGGTATGGTGGAGCTAGTTCCTGCTTCAGATACCCTCAGGAAAATCCAAGTGGAATATGGTGTGACTGGATCCTTTAAAGATAAACCACTTGCAGAGTGGTTGAGGAAATACAATCCTTCTGAAGAGGAATATGAAAAGGTGATTGGCAAGTCTCCTTATTCCAGATAACTTTATCACAAATGTATTACATAGGTTATAAGTGTTTTTCATTTTCCAGCTCTGGTGACTAGCCATGTAGTCTAAGTTGTGAAAGCAATGACTTTCTCTAAGTTTAAACAAAAAAAAAAGTTATATATACATATGTTTCTATATAAACAGTGCATCTAATGGTAAGAATCTGAGTGAAACCAATGCTAAATTACCCCCAAAATATTCCAGGCGTGCATTTAGAGGCCAGCAAAACAGGTATTTTTATGACCCAGAATGTTCACATTTCACAAAGATCTTGGGACAAGTTATGAAAATGAGTAAGAGTGGCTCCATGTGTGTAAGTGTGGAGTTGAGAGGAAAATTATGGGCCAGACTCTCTGAGCTTGAACTTAGGTTCCAAGTCATCAGGTATTGAGCCTTGGGCAAATTATTAACCTCTTCTGTGCTTCAGTAACCTGGGATATGAAATAGTATACGTTACGGTATTATAGTACTTTTTTTGGTAATATAGTGCATATTATGGCTGTAAAAAAATAATAGCATTACAAGGCTATTGTGAGAGTTAGATGAGTTTATAAAGAAAGCCCTACACAGAGTAAATTCTGTACTTGATAGCTGTTACTATTAGAGGTGCCAATTTTTTGTTTTAGCATACTTTTGAATTCTATAACAGGAAAGGAACTCTTTAGGGCGGCTGAGTTGCTCAGTCGGTAGTGTATGACTTATTTTTCTTTATAGACAGAGTGCGTGTGAGCACATCAGTGGGAGGAGGGGCAAAGGGAGAAGGAGAGAGAGAATCTTTAAGCAGACTCCCCACTTCATGGAGCTGAATGCAGGGCGCAGTCCCACCACCCATGAGATCATGACCTAAGCTAAAACCAAGAGTTGTACACTTAACCGGCTGAACCAGACAGGTGCCCCATGACCTTAGGGTTGTGAGTTCAAGCCCCGTGTCAGTGAGGGCTGGGGGATGTAGAGTTTACTTAAGAAAAAAAAAAGGTGGGGGGGGGAGGGAAAGGGAAATCTCTTAGGACATAAGGACCTGTAGTGATCCTAAACTGCCTAAGAAAGACTCAAGAACACTTTCTTTTTTATTTATTTTTTTATTTATTTGACAGATCACAAGTAGGCAGAGAGAGAGAGAGAGAGGAGAAAGCAGGCTCCCTGCTGAGCAGAGAGCCTGATGTGGGACTCGATCCCAGGACCCTGAGATCATGACCTGAGTCGAAGGCAGAGGCTTATTAACCCACTGAGCCACCCAGGCACCCTCAAGAACATTTTCAATGGCAATGTAAAGAGATCTCAGTTTTATTTTTTTTTTAAATTTTTTTTAAATTTATTTATTTGACAGAGAGAGACCACAGTAGACAGAGAGGCAGGCAGAGAGAAAGGGAGAGGGATGCAGGCTCCCTGCTGAGCAGAGAGCCCGACGCGGGACTCAATCCCAGGACCCTGAGATCATGACCTGAGCCGAAGGCAGCGGCTCAACCCACTGAACCACCCAGGCGCCCCCACTGAGCCACCCAGGCGCCCCAGAGATCTGTTTTAATGTCATTTGCCTGCCTCCTTTATGTCAGGTCATTAACGTATCACATTTACAGATAAATACAAATTCTATTTGTTGACCTAAGAAGGTAGAGGAATTTAGCTCTTTGTTTAAGATCACTTCCTTTTCTTGTGGTGTGGGGAAAGCAGTGCAACAGAAGCTGATACTTTATAGTAATGTTGGCTCTTTTGTGGTTCTGGGGAAGTGGTTTGACACAAAATAATTGTCAAGTAATATACACCGAGTGCCTTTTATGCATTTGACTCTTAATGTACTTTACATAGAGGAGTCACACTGCTTGGGGTGAACCTTGGGTCTGCCTCTTAACAATTATGTGTTCTTGGGCAAAGAACTTCCATGTTTCAGTTTCCCTCATACGTAAAATGACAATCATAATCATACCTATGTCATATAGTGTGCGTGTGTGTGTGTGTGTGTAGGTTTGTAGGTGTGTAGGAAGAGTAGTGTAGTGACTGGTTTGTGTAAGTGCTGTGTAAACCTTGGCTCTTTACCATCATCAGTTATGATTTCTGGGGAGTTATGAAATAACCACATGGACATGTAGAGCCATATGACTGCGCTATTCAGAAATTTCGTTCCCTGAGGATAAACTAAATGCACATGCTTTAGATAAAAGTACTCACTATATACATCTTGATGCATCCTTCTGTGTGATACTATGTTAGTAATTTAATCCCCAGGGCAGGTAAGACTGAAGTGAAAGATCTCCAGCTTTGAAAAACTTGCAGATGACATAAGGAGTCAACAAAACATATTAAGTATATTATTGTATGTTTAAAGATACAAGCTGACTTTCTTCATACGTGACCTCCCTATAAGCCAGAAAGGGGAAAAATATTCTTTTATTCAGATTAATCTTTGTCACAATGTTACCACCACTTGTACTAAACAGTAGAGCCTGTGAGGAGCAGAGTCCCACGAAGATGATTCTTAAAAGATGTTTAAAGGCAGCACGTACCCCAAGTAGGAAATGGCAGTTTCTCTGCCTGTTAAAGGACAATAGATGGAGAGATAGGACAGTAACCACCTTTAGAAGGGGGTTTTTGTTTTTGAAATATGACAAGGCTGACTTGTTATCATAACCTAGTTTATAAGGTGTTGAAAAAGTGAATCACGATAGTGTTTTCAAAGGGTGATGAATTACTTTAATCTTTATAACCTGCCTCCTTTAAAAATAATTTTTTTTCTAAAATAATTCTATATCTTTATTATAGGCTTCAGAGAATTTTATCTATTCTTGTGCTGGATGCTGTGTAGCCACCTATGTCCTGGGCATCTGTGATCGACACAATGATAATATAATGCTTCGAAGCACAGGACACATGTTTCACATTGACTTTGGAAAGTTTTTGGGCCATGCACAGATGTTTGGTAGCTTCAAAAGGTACTCACATTGTTACTGTTGCTGAAGAAAAGAGGGGCGCATTTTTTTTTTTTTTTAAATCAAGTACCGGGCGCCTGGGTGGCTCAGTGGGTTAAGCCTCTGCCTTCGGCTCAAGTCATGATCTCAGGGTCCTGGGATCGAGTCCCGCATCAGGCTCTCTGCTCTGCAGGGAGCCTGCTTCCTCCTCCTCTCTCTCTCTGCCTGCCGCTCTGCCTACTTGTGATCTCTCTGTCAAATAAATTTAAAAAAAAAAAAATTTGTTAAATCAGGTACCCTGAGGGGCGCCCGGCTGACCCAATCAGTAGGGCTTGCAACTTTTGGTCTCAGGGTTGTGAGTTCAAGCCCCACTTTGGGTGGAGCCTACCTTTAAAAAACAAAAACAAGAAAAACAAGTACTCTAGGTAATTCTGAAGCAGATTTCCACATTGTGGACCACTTTTCAAAAGGTATTAATACAATAATCAGTATCTGTCCACATGTGTATGTATATCTGGAAGAGTTTCAGTAATTTTACTTGAAGGAAAAAGAAATCGACTTTTCTTACCACACAGTGGTTAAGTTTTTGATGGTTTTAATGTCAACCGCTTTACAATCTTAAGTATTCCTTTTCTGTCCACTTTTTTCTTCCCAAGAAAACTGAGACTGTTGGTTTCCTTTCTTAGATTAATTCAAGAGGTCGATGACTTCAAGTTCTGTCATTTCAAGTAATCAAAATGTTTCCATTTTGATAGGATCAGAATTTTACTTAAGATTGATATCTGTGTATATTTTGATGAACCTTTCTTTTGACACATTCAGCGAAACATTGATTTTAATTAGTAAACACAACTTATTTTATTTTACAGATTTTATTTATTTATTTGACAGAGACCACAAGCAGGGTAGAGCTGGGGAGCGGCAGGGGGAGAGAGAAGCAGATTCTATGCCAAGCAGGGAGCCCGATGCAGGGCTCAATCCCAGGACCCTGGGATCATGACCCAAGCCAAGGGCAGACTCTTTAACTGACTGAGCCACCCAGGTGCCCCTGGACACAACTTATTTTAAAAGAAAGGCACTTTTCCACAAATGAATGTCCCCCAAACTTGCTTCTTTTCTTGTTGTCTTGTAGCTCTCATTGAATATGACTAGGGATTAAAAAAAGATCCTAACAAATGACTTGACCGTGTAGTAGATAAAAATGAGTCTGTCTCTCTCCCTGTGTGTGTGTGTGTGTGTGTTTAGTAACATTTGTTGGAATAAATTAAGGTGTATTTAACTACTTAGTGGTACCTATTAGGAATGTTCCCATTTGTATGATGGCAATGAGTGCCGAATTTTTCTCTCTGTATGTTTGTAACTACTGTTTGATCTCTATTTGAGTGTGTGAGTTTATAAATATCATCTTGGAAAAAATTCATATATGTGTTCTATCTAAATAATGAGATTGATTATATGATGGTTTTTCTGAAAAATGCAAATTTATAAGTTTTAATGCAGATTCAAACCTGCCTGATTCTTAATTTCCCAGTTGGAAATTGCTCCGGCTCAGGTATCTTAGTTCAATAACCAGGTGGTGACAAAAGCAGTATTTGAATATCTTCTGTAAATATTACTTTGTGTTGTGTACTTTCTTTTTAAATAGGGATCGGGCTCCTTTTGTGCTTACCTCTGATATGGCATATGTCATTAATGGGGGTGAAAAGCCTACCATTCGTTTCCAGTTGTTTGTGGACCTCTGCTGTCAAGCCTACAACTTAATAAGAAAGCAGACAAACCTCTTTCTTAACCTTCTTTCACTGGTAACTGTGTTCTTTTACAAGCCCTTAATTAATTTACATTAATGCTCTGTTTCAATAGCTAAAGAAGGATATTTTGGAATAAAATTTACCATAGTTTCAAATGTCAGAAATATTGTTACCAAAATATTCAAAAATTGCCAGACATCATTTATATAAAATACAAAACATAACTCACATCTGCCCTGGAGGTGTGGAGTAAAAGTGACTGACTAAAAGGGACCCTGAGAGTCATCTGGGATGCTGGAACATATTTTGTGTCTTAGTTTGGGTGTGTTCAGATTTCTATACTTTTCTGGGTGTGTATTAAGTTAAACCTCTGCTACGATTATTGTTACTGAACCTGATTTAAAAAAAAAAAAAGGACTAGACAAAAGGTCTGGATTTCACAGGTTTTATTCTATAAACTGGCTTTGTGACTTCCAACAATTGACTTATTTGACCTCAGTTTTTCTCATTTATAACTGAGTCACTTAGGTACCTATAAGACTAATATAAATTCCTCAAAACTGTGATTATTTTGTTTCCTTTAGTTCTAATTACTTGGCCAGCTTTTAAGGGATGGGTGGGGAACAGACTTTTAAAAAGTAACTCACAAACTCTTTTTCCCTTTCTGTAGATGATTCCTTCAGGGTTACCAGAACTTACAAGTATTCAAGACTTGAAATATGTTAGAGATGCACTTCAGCCACAAACTACAGATGCAGAAGCTACAATTTTCTTTACTAGGTAAGGCATATTTAAGTAATGTTAGAGAAGGCACAGAGCTTTGATTTGTTTTCCTTAGTTTAAACAAATGCTATATATCAGAATCTGATTTTTAGGAAATAATTGTGATTCACAGTATTAGCAAATAGTAGGTTTATCAAAAGTATATTTTATGTCAGAAGTTTATTTACTGAATAAATATAAAGGATTTGCAATAACACTTAAAATTTATTTTTCAAAATGACTCAGGTTTTATTTAGTATATGACTTGAATTATAAACATCCTATTTATGACCTATTTCTGCAAAGCATATTTTCTATAGTGCCAAGTACAAGGATGTGTGTGTGTGTGTGTGTGTGTTTTGTTTTTTTTCCCCGAAAATAATACCTGTACTAATCTGTTTTTCAGGATTTTGCCATAACCATTTTCATGGATACCATAAATAATTAAAACTGCAAACTCTGGGACACTGCTATAGTAAATTGTTACTATATGATGTAGTACTTAAAATACATATATTATTTATTGGCATTTGAACTTGTCATTTTTGCTTTAAAAGCAGATCTTCCTGGCAAGTATGTTCTAAAAGTCTGGTGACCAGGTTGGTCACTATCTAGTGATACCACCTCATTATTATGCCACAGAAGGGAGGGACCCATGAGCTCATGTTCTTTTTTCTCTTTTCTCTTGCCTTCTTCCTCTCAGTGGAAAAGAGATAGAAAACTGGACTGGACTTCTCTAGTCTCAAGAGTCTGGGCTGAATTGAATTGAAGGAAGCTGACTTTTGTATAGCCTTCTAAACTAATCCTGATAATTTAGGTATTGATGGGTTTTGTTTTGTTTTTCAAAAGAGATTCACTGGCTTCTCTAGGCAAAACTATAAAGCAGGCATGTATTGGTCTGCTTGAGCTGCCATACCAAAATAATCATAGATGACATGGCTTAAACAATAGATACTTATTTTCTCTTACTTCTAGAGGCTGGGAAGTCCTAGAATCAAGGTGCCAGCTTATTCACTTCCTGGTGAACTAGTGCCTTCTTTTGTTTCCTCACAGGAAAGGAGGAGATAAAGAGCAAGAAAGCATAAGCTTTCTTGTCTCTTCTCGTAAGAACACTAATTCTTTTGGATCAGTTTTATCCTTAAGACCTCATCTAATATTGATTACTGACTCCATAAAGGCCCTATGGGGTTGGGGCTCAACATAGGAATTTTGGAGGATACAAATATTCAGTCCATAGCAAAGCAAGAACCTTTGTGTGAAGTTCTAGACTTTTCTTTTTGAATCTCTTTCCTTTTTCTGGATTTCTTTATCCTGCTTCTGAGACATTTTTTTTGCATGCCTAAAATGTTTTATCCAAGCCTGCTTTCCAGATTTGTTACCATGAAACTCCATATTCTGTCAAAACTTCTTTTCCCAACTGAGGGAAATTACGATTATTTGAAGAAGTCTGATGCCAGATTCTACTACTATTTGATAGAAAATATTTTATTAAATTTGGATTACTTTTTTTTTTTCCCCAAGATTTTACTTATTTGACAGAGAGAGACACAGCGAGAGAGGGAACACAAGCAAGGGGAGTGGGAGAAGGAGAAGCAGGCTTCCCACTGAGCAGGGAGCCCAACGTGGGGTCGATCTCAGGACCCTGGGATCATGACCTGAGCTGAAGGCAGATGCTTAACGACTGAGCCATCCAGGCGCCACTGGATTACTTTCAGTGCTTCCCTCTATATCTGTTGTCAACTTCCCTATTTATTAAAAGGGAATTAAATAATGATCATCTTTTTTTTGACATTATACCAATCATCTTCTATCCCTAATAGTTTTTTAGTTAATGTTAGATCCCACAGAACTCAAGAAATACAGCATCATTTTTTGGGAGACAGTGGGATGGGATGAAACAGAGACTTTCTTGTGCTAAAATATTTTGTTGGGATGGACTATCTTTTAATAGGTTTTTGGCCTGAAGAACAAAGGAAAATCCTGGCAAAGTGAGAATATGCTTAATATTTTAAAAGGAATGAAAATGGGGGCACCCAACTGGCTCAGTCAGTAGAGCATGTGACTCTTGATCTCAGGATCCTGAGTTCAAGCTCCATGTTGGGCCTAGAGTTTACTTATGGGGTAGGGGAGGGACAGAGGGAGAGGCGGAGAGAGATAAGTTTAAGGAGGCTCCCTGCAGCCCAAGATAGGGCTCAGTCTTAAAACCCTGAGATCATGACCTGAACAGAAATCAAGAGTCGGTGCTTTACCAGCTGAGCCACCCAGGCACCCCAAGGGCCTAGAGCTTACTTTAAAAGGAGGTTTACATATCTTGATTGATAGGTAGATAGAGTGAACAAAAAAGAATTTAATGGGCTCCTGGCTGGCTCAGTTGATGGAGTGTGCGATTCTTGATCTCAGGGTTGTAAATTTGAGCCCCACATTGGGTATAGAGTTTAAAAATAAAATCTTAACTTTTTTTTTAAAAGGTGTGAAAATGTCTTCATCCTTAAAATAAAAGTAATTATAGCAGAAAAAAAAGTCTTCCTTTATTATGTTCAAAGAACTGAACATGTTTTCTCATGAATATTTACTGTTAACATATTTTCTGATTTTTTGTAGGCTTATTGAATCAAGTTTGGGAAGCATTGCCACAAAGTTTAACTTCTTCATTCACAATCTTGCTCAGTTGCGTTTTTCTGGTCTTCCTTCCAATGATGAGCCCATCCTTTCATTTTCGCCCAAAACATACTCATTTAGACAAGATGGTCGAATCAAGGAAGTCTCTGTTTTCACTTATCATAAGAAATACAACCCAGATAAACATTATGTAAGTTTGGTTTTGGTATTTGTAGAAACTCATGCATGCATGCATGTTTTTCTTTTCATACTTCTTTCCTCCGTGGATGGTCCAAAAATAAACAAATATTTGAGGAATCCCTAATTGTTTTTTGGTATTTATTTATTGGTAAATTTGCTCCCAAACTATGGGGGACAAACAGTATTCTTCCTTCCAGAGACAAGACTTAAAAGGTGGTATTATTTTGCTTTTTCTCCTTTCTTCAGTTTGTTCTTAATTTTAAGGTAAAGCTTGCTCACTGTAACAAAATCCACCTATGTAAAAACACATAAAATCTTCAGTTCTCATTCCACTTTCTAGGGATGAAGTATTATTAAACACACACATATAAAATTCAAGTTTGAACAAAAGCAAGATCTTCAGTATGCTTTCCACCACCCCATGAATAGCATTATTCATTGTGCTCATATTTTTATTGGAAAATACTTTTCAGCAGTCTATTTTTTTTTTCTTTTTTTTAAGATTGTATTTATTTATTTGAAACAGAGAATGAGAGAGAGAGAGCATGAGAAGAGGAGGGTCAGAGGGAGGAGCAGACTCCCCGCTGAGCAGGGAGCTGGATTCGGTACTCAATCCTAGGACTCCAGGTTCATGACCTGAAGACAGTCGCTTAACCAACTGAGCCACCCAGGCACCCTGCAGCAGTCTTTAAATCCTTGGCAAACTGATATTTTAGAAAGCAACTTTATTATTTTAATTTTCACCTATTTTATCGTTAGTAAATTTTTCTAAGTTTAGTATTTTATTCTAACACCATTTCATTGAATATTCCATTCTTTCCCCCAATGATTTATAACAGTATATTATGTTATGTTATAGATATTATAATGTTAGCATATTTTAAATGTACTAAATTTATATATATCCCTGAATTTATTTCTGGTCTTCTGTAGAAATACAGTTTTTTTTCTACACCAGTATTTTATTCTATAAAGTACTCTAACTTTATAATACTTTAAATATCCAGTTAGACAAGTCTTTTCTCATCCTCCTGCCACCATAAATTTTGCCTTTCTCATTTACACTCTTTAAAGGAACTTATTAATGTGTTCATTGGAAATGTCCTAAATTTATAAATTTCAGGAAGTACATTTATTATATATAATCCTGGAAATAAATGATTTTCATTTTCCAGTTCTTGTTTATATATCTTACAGTGGTTAATATCACTCTTAGATTTAGTTAGAGGTCTATAAATACAATGACTTTCCTGTATGCTCTTTCCTCTCAGTGACATATATATTACTAAGTTAAAAGCACTTGACCAAGCTGTAAATTTTCTGTCGGGAAAGGTTTTTTGTTTTGTTTTGTTTGTCTTAATGTGTTTGGGGTGTTGTTTCTTTTCAGATTTATGTAGTCCGAATTTTGAGGGAAGGACATTTAGAGCCATCATTTGTGTTCCGGACTTTCGATGAATTTCAGGAACTTCACAATAAGCTCAGTATTATTTTTCCACTTTGGAAGTTACCAGGGTATGTTCCCATTTTTGTACATTAATCCTTTTTCATAGGAAACAATTTCTTAACCATATTTCACTCAAAAGCTTTGTGTAAACAAACATTTAGTAAGATACAACGGACCGTGTGTGACTTACTTTTCTCTGTATCCCAAGGACCTGATAATAGTACTATCCATAGACAGGGAACTGTAAAATCCTGCTGAGTGAATAAACTGAATAAATGGGATCCTGAACTTAAAGTTGGGGATTTTCTAGTTTTCTAATTTCAGTTGAAGCTTTTCTTTCTTTCTTTCTTTTTTGTTTGTTTGTTTGTTTGTTTGTTTGAAGTCATACCGGGTTGGGTAAATTGTTACTGCAACTACCTTTACAGTGAGGTCAAGGAACTTAGTAGAATCTTTTGTTTGTTTGTTCATCTATCTATTTTAAAAATTTTATTTATTAGAGAGAGAGAGAGCACAAGTAGGGGGTGGGGGAGTGGGGAGGTGGGAGAGGGAGAGGTGGGACTCTGTTCCCAGGACCCTGGGATCATGACCTGAGCCGAAGGTAGACGTTTAACCGACTGAGCCACCCAAGCTCTCCTAATTGTAGAAGCTTTGTGCTCGCTTCGGCAGCACATATACTAATTGTAGAAGCTTTTAATTTTTGTCTCTACCATAGTCTGCAACATAACATAATAATTTGGAATCTTGGTTTTAGCAAAATCGGATTTTAAATCACTGCAGAAATAATTATGGCCATACCGAGCACCTCTAAAAAAGAACAAGCTGAGGCAGTGAGATTGTTGGTCAAAATCTTAGTACTTAGTTTTCTATCTGTTAACCCTTTTAAAACCCTCATTTTTAATGTAGCTAATGACCAATAGATTTCTGGTGTTGGGCTGCTTATACTCTTCTTAGACTAGATTTCAGAAATGAAGAGTCAACAAAGTGTGGGTATCAGTTTATTTCCACATGCAGTATCATTTTTCATTGTTAGCAAAATAAGCAAAGTTAAGATTATTCTTGATTTGGGCCCTATGTCACTTGTGGACAAAGTGTTGACAAGGGTATGGGACTGATAGCAACAGGAACTGTGGCTGATTGAGTAATGATGATTTTGGAGGATAAGATATGCATAAAATATTTGTAAACAGATTAATCTTTAGAAAAAAACAGTAGAAAATAAGTAATAAGCAGCAAAATAGTGTCTCTTTTGTACCAAGATTTATAAAAGGCTAACAAGTATTTGAACTATTTCATCTCCAGTACTTGAAAAGAAATTACAGAAATTTACTTTCTAGAAGATTAAGATTCCACTTTGTATCTAAGTATATATATTTTAAAAATATATGTATTTCTAAATAAATATTGTGCTTAATTCTATAAATACTTCCAAGTGAAATAATTTAAATCCCACTTGTGTTTTCTTTTGTAGCTTTCCTAATAGGATGGTTCTAGGAAGAACACACATAAAAGATGTAGCAGCCAAAAGGAAAATTGAGTTAAACAGTTATTTACAGAGTTTGATGAGTGCTTCAACGGATGTAGCAGAGGTGACTGTCCTAATTGAAAAAGAACATTCTGTTCTTGGTGCTACATGATATTTAAATTAATACATTTTTTTTCTCTTCTTAGTGTGATCTTGTTTGTACTTTTTTCCATCCTTTACTTCGTGATGAAAAAGCTGAAGGAATAGCTAGGTCTGCAGGTGAGATTATTTTTTCTCTTTATTGATAATTGATGGCTTCCCTATGACTTGCAAGTTAATAATTTCTCAGTGAATGTGGTAGATTGACAGTGGGGTTACTGGCTGTACTCCAGTGAGAATGAGGGGAGGATAGTCCTTCTAAGCCCGTCAATTTCTGGATAAACATAATTTTCCTAATAGAATGTGATTATTAAAGAACTACAAATCAGTGGCATACTAGGTTATTTACCTTTTCCTTTCCCCACATAGGATGATCCTGGAATTAATGCAAAATTTTTTTTGTTCTAGTTTGTACCACTATAAGCAAGATAAAATAAAGATGATTGTATTTTTATTTTCAGATGCAGGTCCATTCAGTCCTACTCCAGGCCAAATTGGAGGAGCAGTGAAATTATCTATCTCTTACCGAAATGGTACTCTTTTCGTCATGGTGATGCACATCAAAGACCTTGTGAGTGATTATAAATAATGATTGTAGAGAAGACCTATACCTTGGTAGGAAGCATTACTATTAAGGGAAAACTTTTCTTTTAGGTTACTGAGGATGGAGCTGACCCAAATCCATACGTCAAAACATACCTACTTCCAGATACCCACAAAACATCCAAACGTAAAACCAAAATTTCACGAAAAACCAGGAATCCAACATTCAATGAGATGGTAAGTTAAAGTCATTTCTAAAAATGTCTTAGATTTGTTCTTTAAATTTTAAACAGTTTAAATTTAAAATTTTTAAATTTTTCAGAACTATTTATTGTACTAGTAAAGCCAATCAGTAGCTATCTAGTGATACGTATCAAACGTTGCAGAATTAAACCATCATTGAGTCTTAGGTTTTAAAAAGATCTTAGGGATTATCTTCAACCACCTTTCCAGTGACTGAACTCCCTGTACAACATTTTCAAAAAGTGGTTATCCAGTCTATGCTGAAATACTTCTACTCCATCCACTTTGTTTTGGGCAGTTACAGCTCTTAGATTTTTTTTTTTTTTTTTTTTTAACTGGGCTGAATCTTCACTGCCTGTAGTTTGCACCTGTGGGTCTCAGTTGTATGGCTTGGAACTATACAGAATTTAGTCTCTCTCTCCTCTGTGGCAGCCCCTCAGATAACTGAAGTTCTCAAAAGCCCTTCCTGTTTATCCTTTTAAAACATCTTCACTAACTTTACCTTTGTTTGATAGGATATAGTTTCAAAATTATCCTCCTAATTCATTTCAGGCTGTCAGCAAGCCACTTCAGATAGAGTGCTCTACGCTAAAAGCAGTAAGCAAAGCATCAGCTGAACAGGATGGAGCAAAACTGACTTTGCTGAGCTATTCATGGTCACCTTATGAACTTACTCATCTATTAAAACCTGCTAACCTTTAGTCAAATACTTTTTAGGATAAACACCACACTATTTGTGTACATTAACATCACATCCACACAAAAATGTCTGGAAATAAATGTGGATTTTCATCAGGTTTTAAGTTTGTTAAAACCGCAGAATAGCCTTTTAGCTCTTGAAAAGCATATACAATGTTTGGTGAAGACAAGTTGGTATTATTCTCAAAAAGAAGTATTGGTTTGTTTCCTAGTTAGTATACTTTCAAGAAATGAAATGTGGTCAGTTTTTAGTTTTTAATAGTCAAACAATGAGAAGGATTAGATTAAAGAGATCTTACTCAGAAGTTAGGATGAGGCCTTGCTGGAAAAAAGTTCTAAGTGCTGAATGTGGTGTGTCAGAGAGCTAATTTTTAGCATTCTAGATTTGCTGTAAGCTGTATTGGTAGTTGGTGAATTTGCATTGAAATATGGATAATCAGAAATTATTTCATGGCATATAAAATCTAACAGAAAAAAAAACACAACAAAAAGAAATTCTAATCCCTCATTTTTTGTAAAATAGCTGTGTTATCCCCACTTGCTTCCTTCCATTCTCTTTCCCAGGTGTCAGACCGTCTCAAGGCATGCCGCCTTGTAATTGCATTTCCCTTCCCCATAACTCCAGCTCATAAAATCCATGTTGTCAGTGTTTAGACAATAATAATTTTCTACTCTGTGAATTTCTATGTCAAACACTCAGAGGAATGATAATAAAATCTAAGACTCCTGAAATACAAAATGTGCATCTAAATATGAGGCAAATTCTACCAAACGTGTCATAATCAGTGTTATTAATTGTTGTCTCTTTAACTACTAATCTCACTTCTGTTTTTACTTAAAATAATCCAAGAAACCAAGCAAACAAAAAATTTGTAACTTACTGTTTTCTTTTTGCCTTTGCTCTAGCTTGTGTACAGTGGATATAGCAAGGAAACCCTAAGACAGAGAGAACTTCAACTCAGTGTTCTCAGTGCAGAGTCTCTGCGGGAAAATTTTTTCCTCGGTGGAGTGACCCTGCCTTTAAAAGATTTCAACTTGAGCAAAGAGACAGTTAAGTGGTATCAGCTGACTGCTTCAGCAACCTATTTGTAAGCTAGTGAATTTCTGAGCTTTGAAAGCAAGAATAGTTATAAACACTTAAACACACACACACACACTTGGGAACTTTGTATGATATTTTTAAACTTGGAGAGAAATTATAAAGTAAATGTACTTACTGCATTTCAATACATCTGTTGGACCAACAGTCACATAATTAACTTTTACGAAGTAGTTGAAGCCATTGCTGTTTTAAAGTCATATAGAAGTCTATAAACCCTAAACTTAATATACAGTAAGTTCTGAAAAAGACTGAGTTGGTGAAGGATTTAATCCTTTCAGAGTAATAGCTTTAGTTTGGTCTGATAGTACAGTATGGTGTCAATTCAGCCATCTGTTTTACATTGTTTCTTACACAGACACAGCATGTTTTCCTGTTTTGCACCTTTTACAGCCTTTACCACTGTGTGTGTTCACAAACACCAAAGGAAAGGGAAGGTGCAGGATGTTACCAGAAAATGCAGCTGCTATTCACAGGGCCGAAAGCAAAGCACAAATAATAGTTATGTTCAGAACTACTATGTAGTTTATAGAAGTGGGGAAAATAATACTGCTTTTTATCACTCATGTCTTTAAAACCTTTTTCAGAGTAAGTGCCAATCACTGAAGTTGTAAATAATGGTGCCTTAACTTCATATGCTTCCCTGGCACTTCATTCTGATTTTTTCCTGACTTGATAATTAGTAAGTTTTCACTCACTTTCAACTTACTAAAGAATTGTCTACATTTACTAGTGTTTTTCCCACAGAAAGATTTTATTTCTTCTTCTCACGTGACTTAAACAGACACGTGATTTATGTTTTTGTTGCCCCATAACTGAATGAGATTCATCAATGTAACTGTATACCGTCATTCCATTATAATACTACATTTATTCCCAGGAGTGTGAATTGAATTTGGTAATCCACCTCCCATGTATCTATACTCCACTTACTCATTAAGCAAGTGAAAATTGTTCACTCACATACCCATTCCTGTTTGGTAGAACTCCATGAATAGGGCAGACTCTTCACAGGAGGCCCAGGACAAGAATTCTAGGGTCCAGGCTGAATTTCAATGTAGACTTTTATAGCAAAGGTTGTCTTGTAAGCTATCTTACTTATATTTGTAAACATTATACATTCACATGAATTACTTAATACAGTGGGATTCAGAATCATAAGGGACATGATTGAAATTATTCTACAGTAACCATTAAGGATAAAATTCATTTTTATTATTCACTCAACTACACACGTAATTTTGTGTTTAGTTTGAGTAAATATGTTGATATATTAATTCTCATGGCTCAATAGAATTTCAGACACTTTTTAAATGGTAATAGAGATTGTAGTAATCTAGTTGCTGTGAGATAACTGGTAAAATACACAATGAAGAATACCAACAGAGAAAGGACAATCTCCAATTCAGTTGCCCATAACAATTTTTATGAACTGTGCAGGTATTTAATGTAAGTGGTGAAACTTATAGAGCAGAAATAGAACAGTTGAGGATGTATCAGTGAGATAGGTTTAAAAAAAAAAACAAACAAAAACTTGAAATTTTTGGTGCCTAACACTAATGGTCCATTTGTAGGAAACCCCATTAGTATGATATATGAATGTCTTTTTTTTCTTAATGTTAAAATGTGTTGTCTATTTAATAATTTAATTAAAATGCAAATCAAAGCACCACCATTTATTTACTTTTCCCACATCCAGTTAACATTTCCTTAAAGTGTGTAAGTACTTTTGCAGATATAAAGAAGTGTTAGATATTTTCACTTAAGCTTTGGAGAGCTAATTCCATTCCATGAATTGTCACATAGCCACTGTAAAAAAAAAAAAAAGAAAGAAAAGAAAAAAGAAAAAAAAAAAAAACCCAAACCTGTCTTGGTAAAAGGTCATTGTTAATGGGATGCAGTATGTACTGCTTATTTGCAGTCTGTTACAGCCGTGTCTTTTAGCACAAATAATAGAGCTAGAAAATGTGGTGTCACTTTTCAATTACAAGAAATCTGGATTTCTTACCTAAAAATGTATATTATGATTAATACTGTACAGTTTAACCAGAGTTCAGGACAAGTGGTAATGTTTTTCTTAATTTAACTCATTTTGTGCCTTCTTTGGTCATTAAAAAAATACACATATTTTATATATATTTTAATATAAGTTATTTCTTTGTAAAACGCTAATCTTCAGCCCTTACCAAAAAAAAAGGGACAGAGGCGCCTCTTTGCACTACTACTTTAAGTAGATTTTAAATCAGTTTTTTTTTTAGATTTTTTTAAGCTTGCATTAAAGTAAATCTGAAGCAAAAGTTTAAACAAACTCGCCAAGACACTAATTTTTATGTATAATCACAATGTTTTATACCTATCTTTACTGAATAAAAATAATGCTACATGTAAGTCCTGCACCAGAATTCTTTCCTCTTGCAGTGTTTTGGGATTCGAAAATAATGGAGTACTCCAAGAACCTATTATTTTCTCTACTGAGGAACCCAATGTAGAACTTGCACTGACATTTTTATTACTGCCTTTAAAAAAATCTATAGGTAGCTAACTGTTAAGGCATGTATGATCTTTGATAAAGTATTCATCTTTTCAAATTAAAGTTGTATAAAAGTTTCAATATCTTGCCTTAAATTGGTTGACTATTCTTTCTAGGATTCAAGTATTGTGGCATTTTAAAAAAATATATTCAGTTTTGATACTTAGACTTAAGATCAGAAAGCACTAAAAGCCCCACTACCATAATCCATGGATTTACTTACATGCTGCAGTGCAGATATGAACAAATATGGCAAGTAGTCTCTCTCATCTATAAGAACCAAATACTTTAATTATATTAAGGTAGTGAGTAAAGATGTATAATATTTTTATTAATACCTTGAATATATTCAGTGGATTGAATGTGACTTCATAACTGTACTACAATTGTATTAAACTATTTCTGGAATAAAGGAACTCTGCCATCATTTCTTTCCTCATCAACATATTAACATTTTGGTTCTAAACTTTGATGGAGCTTGGGGAGCCTGGCTGGCTCAGTTCGTAGAGCATGCAACTCTTGATCTTAGGGTTGTAAGTTCAAGCCCCTCGTTGGGCATAGAGTTTACTTAAATTTTAAAAATTTAATAAACTTTAATATGAACTCACTGATGTGTTCTTCGTATCTCACCCAGGAGTTTATTAGGTTCAGAATTCCTGAATTTCAAACCTGGCCTGTCGGTTGCCCCTAAAAATGACAAATCTGACTTCTACCTACAGTTCTTTGAAACCAAACCATGGTTCTCGATTGCCACTTAGCCCCATCACCATTTCATATCATTGGAATGATGAAATATGCAATATTTACAGATTTCTATAAGTATGGTCCCTGGCCTTTTGTGGTTTACTTAAATAGTATAGTAAGAACATGTTTTATACCTATCTACAGAACAGAGAAATGTAGGGTTGTGTTTTTTTGTTTTTTGTTTTTTTAAGATTTTACTCATTTGTCAGAGCACAAGCAGGGGGAGCAGCAGACAAGAGGGAGAAGCAGACTCCCAGCTAGCTGAGCAGGGTGCCCAATGCAGGACTCGATCCCAGGACCCTGGGATCATGATCTAAGCCAAAAGCAGGTGCTTTAATGGCTAAGGCACCCAGGCATCCTGAAATGTAGATTCTTCTAATATCTTACCTCCATCATTCCAGAATGATACCAGTGTGAGGCTATGGTTTTCTGACCCTACATGACCCTAAAGAGATCATGTAAAAGGGCCCAAAGACCATGAAAGAGTAATAACTTAAACAATTAGAGCTAGTTTCTTAGGGGGGTTTATCACCTCCATCAGAAGCTGGGTTTCTGTCAGGAAGAAGAAAAAAATTTTTTTATTTCATCCTCTTTTGGAATACTTTATCATGCAAATTTTAGGCATATACAAAATTAGACACCAGTGTAATGAATTTCATGAATGAATCCATCACAAAACTTCAATAGTTTCTACCTTAGGGCTAATCTTGTCTTTTCCATATTAGCTAAGATGGGCTTAGGTATAAAAATCTTTATTTTATTGGGATTCAATCTATTCTTAAATTTTTCTTCAGTTCTGAATAATTTATTATGACTTCTTTTCCAGTTAACTACTTCTTTCTTCAACTGTTTAACTCATCCATTGAGTTTTTAATTTTGGTTGTTGTATTTTTATTTTCTAGAACAACTTTGGTTGTATTTGGTTGTTTTTGTTTGCATCATGATCCACGAAAGACACCAGACTGCCACCACCAATGGGGAAAGAGGTTTTTCAACAAATGGTGCTGGGGCAATTAGCTAACCACATGCAAAAGAATAAAGTGTATAAACTATAAACAGCATATACAAAGATTCAAAATACATCAAAGACCTAAACATAGCTAAAATAAACTCTCAGAAGAAAGCATAGGTGTACATCTTTGTAACCTCGGATTAGATGAGTTTTGTAAGGATGACACAAGAAGCCCAACCAACAAAAGAAAAAGAGAATAAATTGGCTCATCGAAATTAAAAAGTTTTGTGCACCAAAGGACACCATTCAGGTAAAAAGACATTTTACCAAATGAGAGAGAATACTTGGAAATCATATCTAATAAGGCCCTGATATCTAGAGTATTTAAAGAACCCTAAAACTCAGGGGCGGGGCACCTGGGTGGCTCAGTCCTTAAGTGTCTGTCTTAGGCTCAGGTCATGATCCCAGGGTCCTGGGATAGAGCCCTGCATTTGGTGAAATGTCTTTTTACCTGAATGGTGTCCTTTGGTGCACAAAACTTTTTAATCAAAACTACTATGAGTGGGGGCACCTGGGTGGCTCAGTGGGTTAAAGCCTCTGCCTTTGGCCCAGGTCATGGTCCCAGGGTCCTGGGATTGAGCCCCCGAGTCGGGCTCTCTGCTCAGTGGGGAGCCTGCTTCCTCCTCTCTCTCTGCCTGCCTCTCTGCCTACTTGTGATCTCTGTCTGTCAAATAAATAAATAAAATCTTTAAAAAAACAAAAACAAAAAACTACTATGAGGGAAATCTGGGTGGCTCAGTTGGTTAAGTATCTGCCCTCTGCTCAGGTCATGATCCTGGGGTCCTGGGACCAAGTCCCACATCGGGCTCTTTGCTCAGCTTGGAGCCTGCTTCACCCTCTTTCCCTCTCCCCTCATTTTGTTTCTCTCTCTCTCTCTCTCTCTCTGACAAATAAAATCTAAAAAGAAAACAAAAAAACTGAGATACCAATTCATAACCACTGGGATAGCTAGAATTTTTTAAAAAGTGGGGAAACTGGAGCCCTCATACATTTGTGGTGGGAATGAAAAGTGGTGTAGGTCATCTACAAAACATTTGGCAATTTTCAAAAAAGTTAAACAGTTACCCTATGACCCAGCAATTCATAATATAATTTCCAAGAGAATTGGAAACATGTACTCAAATACTTGTACATGAACTTTCATAGCATTATTCATGATGGCCAAATAGTAGAAATAGCCCAAATGTCCATGAACTGATGGATAGGTAAGTAAAATGTGGTATATCCATGCAGTGGAATACTAATTGGCCATAAAAAGTAATGAAGTGCTGGGGCACATGGTTGGCTCAGTCACTGGAGCATGTGACTCTTGATCTCAGGGTCCTGAGTTCAAGCCCCACAGTGGACGTGGAGACTACTTAAAAAAGTAATGGTGCACGGATAGATACTACAACATGGATGAACCTTGAAAACCTGATAATGAAGAAACCACAAACAAAAGGCCACATACTATATGATTCTGTTTATACAAGATGTTCAGAACAGGCAAATCCATAGAGACAAAGCAGATTAGTGGTTGCCAGTGTTTGTGAGAGGCTGGAGAGTTAACTGCTTAAAGACTACGAGGCTTCTTTCAGGGTGATGCAAATTCCTGGAATTAGTGATGATTATACTGTGAAAATACTAAAGGCACTTTAAAATGGTTAAAACAGCAAATTCTATAGTATGTGAATTTTACATCAAAAAATAGTATCTAAAAGTTCAATCCTGGGGGGCCTGGATGGTTCAGTTGGTTGAACATCTGGCTCTATTTCGGCTCCGTCATGCGATTGAGCTCTGTGTCAGCCCTGCACTCAGTCGCAAGACCTCTGCTTGAGATTCTCTCTCTCCCTCTGCCCCTCCCCCCTTCCTTGAGCACTGTCTCTGAAATAACAAAATATTTTTTCAAGATTTTATGTATTTTATTTTATTTATTTGAGAGAGTAAGAGAGCGCATGAGAGGGGAGAAGGTCGGAGGGAGAAGCAGACTCCCTGCGGGACTCCAGGATCCTGACCTGAGCTGAAGGCAGTGGCTTAACCAACTGAGCCACCCAGGCGCCCAATAAAATCTTTTTTTAAAAAAAGTTCAGGGACACCTGGGTGTTTCAGTGGGTCAAAGCCTCTGCCTTCGGCTGGGGTCATGATCCCGGGGTCCTGGGATCGAGCCCTGCGTTGGGCTCTCTGCTCAGCAGGGAGCCTGCTTCCTCCTCTCTCTCTCTACCTACTTGTGATCTCTGTCTGTCAAATAAATAAATAAAATCTTTTTAAAAAAATTTTTTTTAAAAAGTTCAATCCCTAGGGGTGCATAGATGGCTCAGTCAGTTGTGTCTGGTATCAGCTCAGGTCATCATCCCAGAGTCCTGAGATAAAGCCCACCTTGGGCTTCTGGCTTAGCAGGGTTTCTGTTTCTCCTTTCCCTCTGCATCCTCCACATGCACATGTGCGCGCTCGCTCTCCCTCTCAAATAAAATCCTCAAAAGTTCAATCCTTAAAAACCATTTAATCACTGAATCTCTTTTTAATAATTGTGTTAACAGGGGTGCCTGGGTGGCTCAGTGGGTTAAGCCTCTGCCTTCGGCTCAGGTCATGATCTCAGGGGCCTGGGATCGAGCCCTGCGTTGGGCTCTCTGCTCAGCGGGAGCCTGCTTCCCCCTCTCTCTCTGCCTGCCTCTCGGCCTACTTGTGATTTCTGTCTATCAAATAAATAAAATATTTTAAAAAATTTTGTTAACAGTAACCTTTTTAGATAGAATTATTTTCTTTTAAAAAAAATCAGGTTTGATTTACAAAAGATTTCAAAGTGGGGCACCTGGGTGGCTCAGTCCTTAAGCGTCTGCCTGCCTTTGGCTCAAGTCTTGATCCTGGGGTCCTCAGATCCAGCCCGGCATCAGGCTCCCTGCTCAGCGGGAGGCCTGCTTCTCCCTCTGCCTGCCACTTACCCCACTTGAGCTCACTGTCTCTCTCTGATTAGGAAAAAACAACTCTAGTGGAAGTCTTAAAGGTGACAAAAACAAACAAAAAGCCTCCTGAAATAATAGTTAATCCTATTCCATGAATATTCGATTGAACATTCCTACTTAGAAAAGTTCTATGGGGTCTTTATAGCAACCAATTCTAGTGATTTTTTCTTTTTAACCAGAGTGCCATTCTCAAAAAACAATCTAGCACTAATGTTGGTTATATCATATTCCCTCAGTCAATTCCACTAAAGGACATGATTGTGATGACAAGTCAGGGGGCTCCAGGCAAATCATTCCAGCAATGCTTGAGGGCTTAAACGCCCATGTAACTAAGTAACTGACCTGATCCAAATTACATACGGATGTATTGTGATCCGGTCTAGTTTGCCAAATCTTATTCTTTTCACTATCTTCTGCCTTCTGAAATAAAGTTAGTAGTCTAGACATCTTCAAATGGGGGAAAAAAATATTTAGGTTCATTCAAATAATTACTGAGTGACTAACTTCCTGCCTGCCAGGCACTGTTCTGGTGGCTGGAGGCAATGAAAAAAGCAGACAACCTAACAAGCAAGTAGAAAGGAAAATGTTAGAGATTTGTGCACTATGTTGGAAGGGAGGACTACTTTAGATGGTCTTCCTCAGGGAAGTCTGCCTTTGAGATGACCTGGAGGTCAGGATCTGAAAGACAGACCTGAGAAAACCTTGGGGAAAAGCAGCAGTTGCAATCACAAGAGTGAAGGAACACCCCTGTTACCTCAAAGGGTCAGAAAGGGGTAAGTGTGGCTGGAGTGTTTAGAACCAAGGGTGTGGCAAGATCAAGGGTTTGGATTTTATTCTAAATGCACTGAGAACACAGGAGGGATTTACTCAAAAAAGTAACAGATTATCCAATTTATTTTTTTATCTTTTTATATTTATTTATTTACTAGAGAGAGCGTGCCTAAGCACAAGCAGGGGGAGGGGCAGTGGGAGGGGCAGGCTCCCTGCTGAGGCAAGGAGCCTCCTGTGGGACTCCATCTCAGGACTCTGGAATGGTGACATGAGTGGAAGGCGGGTGCTTAACCGACTGAGCCACCCAGGTGGACATCAATTTCTTTTTTTTTTTTAATAAAGAATTTATTTATTCATTTGACAGAGATCACAAGTAGGCAGAGAGAGAGGAAGAAGCAGGCTCCCCACTGAGCAGAGAGCTGGATGTGGGGCTCAATCCCAGGACCCTGAGATCAAGACCTGAGCCGAAGGCAGAGGCTCCAACCCACTGAGCCACCCAGGCGCCCCGGACATCAATTTCTGTTTTTAAAAGATCACTGTGCTTGGGGGTGCCTGGGTGGCTCAGTTGGTTAAGCGTCTTCTGCCTTTGGCTCAGGTCATGATCTTGGGGTCCTGGGATGGAGTCCTGCCCTGGCTCCCTGCTCAGTGGAGAGCCTGCTTCTCCCTCTGCCACACTCCCCCACCCCCGCTCATGCTAGCTCTCACTCCCTCTCTCAAAAACATAAATTCTTAAAAAAAGAATTTTTTTTTCAAAGATCACTGCTAGGTGGAGAATGGGTTGCATGTGCTGGAGGTGGAGACATGAGTGAAAGCACAAACATCTGCAATACCACTGAGTTGCCCAAATGAAGGATGATAGTGGCTTGGCTTGGAGTAACAGCAGCAGGAATGGAGAAGTGCGAATGTATTCATGATATATTTGTTGTAAAGCTGAGATGACTCTAAGTGGGAACAAGACAAAAAAAGAAAAAGCAAGATTCCAAGGTTCGTGGTTTGAGCAAATGGGTAGTGTTTAACTGAAATTACGGGTTTGGAGTAGGTGGCCATGTAAGGGGCTTAGGAATTGGAGCCTTGTTAATTTTGAGATATCTATTCCATATCTGCACTAAAGATGTAAATTTGGCTAATGGTAAGAATGCACCTTTGCTAGGAGAAAATAGACTACTCAATTTGAATGGAGTTCCTAATGCTTTAGAAGGAAATTACTCATCAGACAGTGATAGGCTGAAAAAGTGGAAGTGGATGTTCTAGTACTTTAGTTTCTAAGTCTTACCAGTTTCTTAAAACATTGACAGACGTTTCCTGATTTGACCTCCCACCTCCCCAGAGCCATGCTGCTTTTGAACAAGCCCCTTCATTTGTCCATTCTTTGAACTCATTCCTATATACCAGCACTGAGTCAGTCTTAAAAGAGTTTCAGTGGCCCTTCCCTTTTGCTAGAAGTTCAATACGTATTTTTCTTTCTCTTCCTCCACACTTTCATCTCCACACCCATCTTCTGCCTCGGCAATCTTGTTTTCCAAACTCTTCCCTGTTGGCCAGTTTCTCTCACTGGGGCACCCAGCTCTATGAGGATCCACCCAACACGCCTCCCTGCCCAGCCAAGCGCCCTACAGCGCCTTGTAGGGGAAGGAGGAAGTTTACCAGGTGGAGGAGTAGGTAGTGGGTAGGGGGTCCGCCCTGGCCTAGTTCAAATCCCTGGGTTCTTCTCTGTGGTCAGTAATCTCTCCCCCAGAGATTAAATTAGGATTAGAAATAAGAAATGGGGGGGGGGGTCTGGATGGCTCAGTCTGTTGAGCGTCTGCTCGGGTCATGATCCCAGGGTCCTGGGATGGGGCCTCCAGTCCTGCTCCCTGCTCAGCGGCGAGTCTGCCCCTCCCTCCCCTTTACCCTCCCTGTTCCTGAGCGTGCTCTCTCTCAAGTAAAATCTCAAAAAAAAAAAAAAAAAAGGTAGGGGTGGCTGGGCAGTAACTACCATGAGTTCAAGTGTAGCCCTTATTAGCATGGTATTTTACCAGTGAATTTATTACGGGCAGGGGCAGACTTTGAGGTAGCTAGTCCCAGTACAAGACCTGGCGCTGGCGAATGAATGGACGATTGTCTATGGCGGAACTTCACTGAGCGGCGGTGTAGCACATTAACGGCCTTTCTAGGACAGGGACCAAATCTACCAACCCCACAGCTCTGCGCTCTCTCCCAGGCCGGGATTCGAACCTGCACGATTATAGCGCAGGCAGCTCCAGAAAGTCCGCCGCCGAGGTCTTCATTTCCCGCTCCGGCCACGAGCCGCCTCAGACCCTGACGAATCCTGGGAAGAGTAGTCCTGTCAATTGAGGAATCTCGCAGTACCGCGCTGAAGTGCATTTCGGGATAGGCAGCCAGCGGCCGCCGGGGAGCCACGCAGCGTAGTCCCGCCTCCTGCACGCGAGAAACGAGGACGTGTGTGAGGTCACTTCCTGTGTGCTGGGTGGCTTCCTGCGGCGTTCCTACCCTCGCTCTCTTTCTCGCTGCCTGACCGCCGCCATCATGGGTCGCATGCATGCTCCCGGGTGAGCTCGGGTTTCTGAGCGGGTTGCAGGGCTGGGCCGCGGGGTTGGGGGAATGGAGAGCGCGTGGGCAGCGAGTCGAGAGGATGATTTTCTAGGCCGTTGTGGCACTGACCACCACCTCATCCGGAGACTCTTTCTCTCCCCAGGAAGGGCCTGTCCCAGTCGGCTCTGCCTTACCGCCGCAGCGTTCCCACCGTAAGTAGCTTGCGGGGACGCGGGAGAAGGCGGGAAGGGTGAGGGGGCTGCCTTCCATCCCTCGGGAGACTCGGTGCCGGCCAGGGGCCATGTGTGCATGATGAGGAGCGCTGCTGAGGGTGGTGAGGACGGCAGAGCTTCGGTACCCTCCCTGGTTTCTCGTCCTAAGGCCAGTTTCTTTTCGTAAACAGTGGCTGAAGTTGACGTCTGACGACGTGAAGGAGCAGATCTACAAACTGGCCAAGAAGGGCCTGACTCCCTCGCAGATCGGTGGGTGTTCCTGGGTAACGTAGCGCCTTCCGCCTGCCCACATGTAACTTGCTGGGAAAGTCGCTGGGGGTAAATGTGCCGCATATATGCTTTGAAAACCTTTTGCTCGTTTTCCTGCCTTTACTACCGATGACCGGGGCCTAGTGTTCATTTGTCAGACTCTCAGGTTCTTATTTGGAAGAGGAGGAAATTACTAAAGTGGTCTCCAAGATTTAATGAGTATTACTGTGGGCTTGGTGCTCTCCTAGTTTGAATGGTTCTAAACATTTTACCTTTACCGACCTCATTTCGTTCTGACCACTGTCCCTTCAAATGCGAAGTTTTTCTCCATTCTTCAGTTGAGGAAACAGGCACTGGGCAGCTGTACAATTCGCCCAGATCACTCATCTATTAAATGGAGGAGTTGGGATTGGCAACACAAGAGTACTTGTCACACTTAGATTGTGGTTTGAACCTCGGTTGTGTGTAACTTTGTGCTCGTGGTTTCATTCAGCAGATGTTCACCTGCTGTGTGGGTCTGGACCCGGAGAATACAGTAGTCTAGAAAAGGGCAAAATACATGTCTTCTTGGAGCTTATGTAGTCTAACAGAGGTACTACACACTATAGGAAGTAGGTAATAGACTGTCAAGTGTTCAGATGGTGCTATTTTGAGATTTAAAAAATAACGCGTGTAAAGAACGCGTTATTTTTTACAAGAACGTGTGATACAGGGACGCCTGGGTGGCTCAGTCAGTTAAGTGTCTGCCTCCGGTTCGGGTCATGATCGGGGTACTGGGATCAAGTCCCACATGGGGCTCCCTGCTTAGCAGGGAGCCTGCTTCTCCCTCTGTTTGCTTCTCTCCCTGCTTGTGCTCTCTCCTCCTCTCTCTGACAAAATTTGAAAAAAATTAAAAAGTCTGTTACAATTTCTTAATAAATGTTGGGTTTTAATTACTGAGGATATATACATAGCTGGAATCTCATTGATTTCTTTGGTGGCCTATAATTCAGCAAGTTTGCTCTGACGATGGTCTTCCAACATTTGCAGTTTCCTCCAGAAGGGTTTTTCTTAGTGTTGGGTAAACCAACCTTGGATGTCTCAGGTTTGCATGCATTCTAATGTTGGTTTCTGTGATAGATAAGTAACCCTGTTTTACAGAGGAAAACTTGGAAAATGACTTGATCTCAGAGCTTTGACATCACATGCTCCAGCTGTGTGTTTGGTGGGGGAATTTATATTACTTCTTTTTCAGGTGTGATTCTGAGAGACTCCCATGGTGTGGCACAAGTACGTTTTGTGACAGGCAATAAAATCTTGAGAATTCTTAAGTCCAAAGGACTCGCTCCTGATCTTCCTGAGGATCTCTACCATTTGATTAAGAAAGCTGTTGCTGTTCGAAAGCATCTTGAGAGGAACAGAAAGGTGAGAGAATAGAATTGCTTATATGAACTTAATTTCAGTAAAGTATTAGGCATCTGATGTGAATTACCTAAAGAGGCTTAAAGCACAAACTTGTCGCACTCCAGTTGCTTTGAAATGTACCAGAAGAAATTGTGGGGGCATGACTTTTGCTCCAGTAGCTGCAGTATATTCAGTTGGTTGGAAATGTTGAGGTGTTTGTTTGCAAAGTTTTACTGCTTCATTATTATTTTTTTTAATTACAGAGTGTTGCAAATCATTCATGTTAAGATTTCTGGAAACCTTAAATTCCCTTAAGGACTTAATTTGAGCCACATGAACCCTAGTCTATGAATCTGTTATAGGGCATTGGGTAACTTCATTAGACTGCATGGTGTCTGTCCATTCTTATGTTAAAGTTTGATAATGTTTTGAGTGTTTTTCTTGAATTCTGTCTATTTTTAGGACAAGGATGCTAAATTCCGACTGATTCTGATAGAGAGCCGTATTCACCGGTTGGCTCGATACTATAAGACCAAACGAGTCCTCCCCCCCAATTGGAAGTAGTAAGTATTAACGTTTTTTGTTAATAAGAACAGACGTTAGCCATACAGTAAATACAGTAGCTACTCTAGTAAAAGCTGTTTTAAGGCCATGGCTATGTGGTCAGGTACCCTGCAACTCTGCCATTATTAGGAGGAATACAGCCATAGACAATACGTAAGCAAATGGGCATGGCTATGGTCCACTGAAACTTTATTTCCAAAGACAAGCAAAGGGATGTGGTTTGCAGATCCCTGATTTTTTAAAACATTAATAAGCCCTTTAAATCACTTCTAGATAGTGGGTATAGTTTCAGTTCATACCTCTGCTCCCTGTGTTTATGTTGTCTTCAGGTTTGCATAGATTGCTCACTATAATAATTAATTTCCAGACATTGTCAGTTTTCATCAGAAGGTCTTTTCCTTACGTTGGCTGGTTCTTCCTTAGATGAATGAACATCTTCATTCTTTATGCTTGGGCACAATGAACTAATTCAGGAACTTGGCACTATAGTGCATTTTATATATTTGTGGTTTATTTTTAGCTGTTTAGAAGTAGCTCCGTTAGGTGTGAGAGTCTGAATGAATATGGAGGACCTCTTTTAATGAGCTCTTCTTTCCCCTTTTTTCCTTTTCAGCGAGTCATCCACAGCTTCTGCCCTGGTCGCGTAAATTTGACTATGCACTCAAGCAATAAAATCATTGTCTAACTATAGAAGCATATTTTGTATTTCTTTTCCTAAAAATAACATAATGATTCATGTATGTTGGTCTTTTTATTTTTTTATTTTTTAAAGATTTTATTTATTTGTCAGAGAGAGAGAGTGAGCACAGGCAGACAGAGTGGCAGGCAGAGGCAGAGGGAGAAGCAGGCTCCCTGTCGAGCAAGGAGCCCGATGTGGGACTTGATCCCAGGACACTGGGATCATGACCTGAGCTGAAGGCAGCCGCTTAACCAGCTGAGCCACCCAGGTGTCCCTATGTTGGTCTTTTTAGATGTGAGGGTGTGTTGGCACAGTGAGAAGTGTGTGATTCCACGCAGGGGGCAACAAGATAGCACCTGTCTTTTTCATCCCTTCACTGTTAACTAGTTGAGCAGTGTATAACTTCATGAGGGGTTGTTAAATGGAGGGTGGGGGTTGCAGGACTGGAAGAAACGAAGTCGTGACTTAATTTTTTTGATGTCATGACAAAAATGTTAAGCTTTTGTTTTTGTTTTTAAGATTTATTTACTGAGAAAGAGAGCTCAGGCAGAGGGCAGGGGACAGGCAGACTGAGCACAGAGCCTGACTTGGAGCTCCACTGAGCCAAAATTAGACATTGAGCTACCCAGGTGCTCCGTTTCTTAAGTGTTCTCAATACGTTCAATGTTAATATTGAGCTGGACCTGTGATAAATACCATCCAGATAGTGTATGCAGTGGTATAGTCTAGTCAGGAATGTGTAAGAAAGTTCCTCTGTGGTATGGAGAGGGCTTCAGGAAGAACTAGTTTTGGATCCCAGTCTTGCTGGTAAGGCTTAAAGATGAGGAAGAAGGAATTCAGGTAACAACAAGCACAGTTCCATCTGGAGCAGAGGGAACCAGAAGAATGGTCTGTGAGAGGAACTCAGGTGACAGCCTGGCAACTTTGGATGGGTTAAAATAAAATGTACTCACCTGGGTCTTTTCAGAATATTCTTAACCCAGTGAGGTAAGTGGGTATCCCTGTTTAAAAGAGGCACCTGGGTGGCTCAGTTAAGCATCTGCCTTCGCCTCAGGTCCTGATTCCTGGGATCTAGCCCCGCCAGGGAGGCTACTGCTCTCTCTGTTCCCCCAGCCCCCCACACCTCGTGCTTGTGCTCTCTCTGAAATAAAATCTTTTTTTTTTAAGAGGTAAGTTGGTGAGTTGAAGATTGTAAGACTGTAAACTAATAAGCTTTTTTTTTTTTTAAGATTTTATTTATTTATTTTACATCCAGAGATCACAAGTAGGCAGAGAGGCAGGCAGAGAGAGAGAAAGGAAGAAGTAGGCTCCCTGCTGAGCCTAGAGCCGGATATGGGACTTGATCCCAGGACTCTGGGATCATGACCTGAGCTAAGGCAGAGACTTTAACCCACTGAGCCACCCAGGTGCCCCAGTAAGTTTTTTCCAAAGATTTTTCTTTCTTTATTTGACAGAGATCACAAGCAGGCAGAGAGAGAGGGGGAAGAAGGCTCCCCACTGAGCAGAGAGCCTAATGCCGGGCTCCATCCCAGGACCCTGAGATCAACTTTTTACCCTAAGCAATAATCTAAGTTGTGTTTGAAATCACACTGTTAGGCAAAGTCCATTGTTTTTAAGAGACCAGTATCGGCTATCATTGATGGCCTTTTGAGTGCTGTGCTCTGAGGGTACAGACACCAAGTGGTTTACATTGTTCCTTAGGGCACTTCTATACTCACCTACCCAGTACTGTGTTCTATGCTGGGTATGCAAGCTGACTCAGTCCCCCTTACTAATAGGCTCACAAATAATGGGAAACAGTCTGTTGCAGTATTGTACCCAATTCTTACCTGGTGGTAGATTTTTAAATCTCTTGTGTGTGTGTTCATGTCTTAAAAGTGGTTAAACATTATAAACCAGGAATTAAACTGACTAATAAGACAAACATCTCCCAGAGTGATGAACAAGTCAAACAAAACACCTGGCACAGTCCTTTGTAATCCTTCGGTAGCTATGCAGATGTTGGGTATTGATGGTTCTGGACCAAAAAGTTAATAGTTGGCGGGACATTTCAAAGCATATCTAGTTAAAAGTTTCATATTCAAAGTTTCAAAGCATATCTAGGTTTCTTTTTAATTAAAGGAAGTATCTGTGGGGCGCCTGGGTGGTTCAGTCGGTTGAGTCCCAACTCGATCTCTGCTCAGTCTTGATTCAGGGTCATGAGTTAAACCCTGCTTCAGGCTCCACGCTAGGCATGGAGCCTCCTTTAAAAAGCATTTGTGTATTTGTGATTCTTGCCATCAAGCCAAGAGAATTACTGCAGATATTAAATATGACTACATGTGGGAGGTGTTTAGCCCCTTAAAAATTTTAGTGTACTTGGGGTACCTAGGTGGCTCAGTGGGTTAAGCCTCTGCCTTCAGCTCAGGTCATGATCTCAGGGTCCTGGGATTGAGTCCTGCATTGGGCTCTGCTCAGCAGGGAGTCTGCTTCCCCCCTCTCTCTCTGCCTGCCTCTCTGTCTACTTGTGATCTCTGTCTGTCAAATAAAATCTTCAAAAAAAAATTTTTTTTTTAGTATACTTGATAGTAAAAAAAATGCTAAAACATGCAATCCTTTTAAGTGGTGGGCAGAGGGGGTCAAACAGGTTTTCAGCAACAGCCACTTGAAGGCTGTGGGGGTGAAATCTCAAGAATCTAAATTATTGTGAGGATTGCATGAGGTGCTTTGTATGTGGTGGTCGTCAGTCATTCAGAGAGAAACTTGGCTTATTTGATGAACATTCCTCCAGATAATACCTGTTCAGATAATCACAAAGACACTTGGAACATGGTCATCATACTATACATATCATCCCATTATCATTTTTTACTGGTTATGTTCTGGTTTTGGCATTCCATAGGTGTCACCTACTGTAACTTGCCTTGTAGTTGTCTCAAGATAAAACTCACAGGAATGGGAACTTTGGCATGTATCTTTTATATTTTGTATATTTTGCAAAACTGCATTTCAGAAGTCTGGTAAAGTTCTCAAAAAGTGCATGAGAATGATACTTGTTTATACCTTATTCTGTTTTACTCGTTAGATTAATGAATATCTTACGTTTCCCTTTTGGGAAACTTACTCTAGTTTGTCTCTTTTGGAACATTGTAATTCCTAATGCTTTATCATGTGCTACAAATATTTTTCCCTCTGTCTTTTCATCTTGTTTAGAAGTTTAGGAATTTTATTGGTATTGTGCCTAATGATTTTTCTTATTTGTTTTTTAAAAATGGATCAGTCTAATTAGATTGTTTTTTTCCTGCTTCTCTTTCTCTTTAATATGGTCTTCATCTTTCAGACTTAGACATTTATTCTTCCTTTTTAAACAAAAGTTTCCATATGTTTTTTTCTTTGTAACATCTTCTCTGACACGGTTGGAATGAGCATGTGCATACTATTTGTCCAAATCTACCCATATATGAGCAGCTAGGGTTTGAAGGCTTCCTTCAACTGTTCTCTTCATCTAAAAATCTTTGTGGGGGGATACTTGGCTGGTCAGTCGGTAGAGCATGCAGTTCTTGACCTCGGCGTCCTCACGAGTTTGAGCTCTGTGTTGGGGATAGAGTTTACTTAAAAAAAAAAAAAAAAAGGCAACTTGAAAATCATCTTTCCTCCAAGTGACAGCTGGTTTTTGTTTTTTTGTTTTGTTTTGTTTTCTAAGTAAATTCTATGCCCAGCATGGGGCTCAAACTCACAAGGACCCCTGAGATTAAGTTACGGGCTCTACTGAGTCAGCCAGGGGTCCCCACTTTATTTATTAATCAAAGTTATGAATATGTGTGGTTTTAGAAGTATTTTACAAGACAACTAAAAATCTCTTCCCTTTTGCAGTCTGAACTCCAGCCTTAATGTGCATCTGCCTAGTCAACATCCCCACTTGGATCTCCAATAAACTCCTAGACATTTTTTTTTTTTAATCCCAAGCAGAGCTCTTGATTTTTGCAGCCCAAACCTGCTCTCTCCCCAGACATCTCCAACTCAGTAAATGGCAACTTATCCTCAGACCAAAAACCTGTCTTTGACTTTCCTCTCTTAACACTGCATATACTTGATCACCAAGTCCTCTTAGCTCTACCTTTACAGCATATGCTTACATTTAAACACCTATGACCTTTACTACAACCACCCTAACGCAAGTCACTTTCTACCCTTCATACTCTAAAAGCTGCCTGTTCTCTTTCCACTTGTGACCCCACTGAGGCATTTTCTACATCCAGCATCTAAAGTGACCTTTTACAATTTAAGTTGTTGGGGAGACTGGGTGACTTAGTTAAGTATCCAGCTTTTTTTTTGCTTTTTTTTTTTTTTTTTTAAGCATCCCC
The DNA here is from genome assembly GCF_963455335.1 of Martes martes. Lineage (NCBI taxonomy): Eukaryota > Metazoa > Chordata > Mammalia > Carnivora > Mustelidae > Martes > Martes martes. The sequence continues at coordinate 44,349,503 of NC_137898.1, forward strand.
CTCTTGATTTCGGCTCAGGGTCATGAGATGTGAGCCTACATCAGGCTCCGTGCTGAGTATGGAATCCCGCTTAAGATTCTTTCTCTCCATCTCCCCCACCCCCTGCCGCACCACTCACATTTTATTTTATTAAAAAATAAAATGCAAGTCACATGATGTCTCATAGGTTCCAAAACCCCCAGTGGTTTCCCATCTCAGAATAAAATTGAAAATCCTTACCTTGCCCTATTAAGGGAGTGTTAGGATCCTGATGGGAAATGGATGTCATACCAGCTTTGAGGAATTGCTATTAAAGCAATATTTTACAAAGATAAGAGTGGGGTTTAGGGAAGCCACAGGGCAGACTGCATATGATTCCCTCAAGCTAGCAACGTGGGGGAGACACTAGCATTTCCACCCCAGTCTGAAGAGTGCAAGGGAACTCAGCTGCGGAGAGTCACCTGCAGAAGTTGTGATCCTCAGTAAGGACTCGTGCCTTCTGAGTCATTGCAGGGGCTTTTCATCAGCCAATCTCACAGGAAGCCAGAGGCCAAGGGAGCCTGTTGGTATGAACATCATACCATCTCCAAGGGTGGAGAGTAGGTCTGGAGGGACAAGAGGAAAGTATCCAGCACAAAGGGCCCCCGTGACCTGGCTTCCTCCAGCCACCTCTGTTCTTCTCCTACCAGCCTGTCCAGTGCTGGTGGCCTGATTTCACAGACCCTCCTCCCAGAGCCATTGCCCTGGTTAATTCCTCAGCCTGGAAGGCTCTTAACCCCAAGCTATCCACATGGCTTGTTCTTTAGGTGTGTTCAACTGTAACATCATAAGCCCTATCTATTCTTTTTTTTTTTTTCATAAGCCCTATCTAAAAGAGGGCACCCTCCCACCCAGCACTCCTTCCCCTCAATCCTGCCATTCTTCAGCATACCGATTACTACCTGACACATTATGTTGATATTTTCAGATCATGAGACCATTAGAACAAGGACATTGTTCACTGCTATATCCCTAGTATCTAGAATAATGTCTGGTATGTAGTACGTTCTCAATCTTAATGCACATAAATGTTAAATGAATGCACATGGGAGTTGAAGAAAGTTTTGGAGATCTTGGAAAAAAGTCTTTTTTCAACCCTCACTGATGATTGATAGAGAACTTGACTTGGAATAGAATATAGGTGGGAAATAGCTTTTCCTAAGAATTTTTAGTGCTTATTGTTTCTAGATTAAAAAACTGCTGTTGAGAAGTCAGGTATCATTCTATCTCCCACTCTTTTGTAATCTGTGTTTCTTTTCCTTTTTTCTTTTCTTTTTTTTTTTTCTTTGTGTGTGTGTGTGGACTCGCTTTTAGGATAATCTCTTTATAGCTTAGTTTTCTCAGTTTTGCAATAATAATACCTTGGGTTTGTTTTTTGTTTTTTTTTTTCATTTTTTTAAAGATTTTATTTATTTATTTGACAGTCAGCACAAGTAGGCAGAGTGGCAGGCAGAGGGAGAGGGAGAAGCAGGCTCCTGCTGACCAAGGAGCCCAGTTTTGGGCTCAACCACAGGACCCTGAGGTCATGACCTGAGCTGAAGTCAGATGCTTACCTGACTGAACCATCAAGTCAGGGTTTTTTTTGTTTTTTTTTTTTGTTTTTGTTTTTTTTTTTTTTAAGATTCTATTTAGGGGCGCCTGGGTAGCTCAGCCAGTTGAGCATCTGCCTTCATTTTGGGTCATGATCCCAGGGCCCTGGGATCAAGCCCGACATTGGCTCCCTTTTCCATGGAGTAGGGAGCCTGCTTCTCTCTCTCCCTCTCTCTGCCTGCTGCTTCCCCTGCTTGTGCTCTCTTTCTGTTAAACAAATAAATAAATAAATAAATATCCTTAAAAAAAAAAAAAAGATTTTATTTATTTGAAGAATGCCTGGGTGGCTCAGTCAGTTAAGCAACTGCCTTCGACTCAAGGCATTATCCCAGGGTCCTGGAACTGAGCCCTGAGTCAGGCTCTGTGCTCAGTAGGGAGCGTCCTTCTCCCTCTCCTTCCTGCTCTTGCTCTCTGTCACTATCTCTGTCTCTTTCAGATAAGTAAAATCTTAAAAAAATCTTAAATAAAATAAAATGCTTATGGTTGCACATTTAAAAAACATTTGATAGCTGGCGAGAGAGCCCAAGCAGGCATACCCAGCTGCAGTTACTCTTTTTTGCCACTAGGTGGCATATATAGTGTTGTTGCTGGTGCTAACACTACCAAATAACCTGCAGCTTCGTATAATTTGCATGTATTCACATTTATTATTTCTTTGATTTTTACAACTCCCCAAAATTAATTCCAGCTATTCTTGAAAGGCGGTTTGGGATAAATTCAAAACAACATATATTCCGTGGGGAGGGTTGCCTAGGTGGCTCAGTCAGTTGGGCATCTGACTCTTGATCTCAGCTCAGGTCTTGATCTCAGGATTGTGACTTCAAGCCCCACACTGGGCTCTGCGCTGGGTGTGGAGCACACTTTAAAAAAAAAGATGGGGAGGGGCGCCTGGGTGGCTCAGTGGGTTAAAGCCTCTGCCTTCAGCTCAGGTCATGATCCCAGGGTCCTGGGATCGAGCCCCACATCGGGCTCTCTGCTCAGCAGGGAGCCTGCTTCCCTTCCTCTTTCTCTGCCTGCCTCTCTGCCTGCTTGTGATCTCTGTCTGTCAAATAAATAAATAAATAAATCTTTAAAAAAAAAAAAAGATGGGGAAATTGAGGTTTATAAATGGTAACTCAAACCAAGACCATTAGAAAGTCTAGTGTTCCTATCACTCTACCTCAGTACCTCTTGCAATCCTTTTGTTTTGTTTTTGTTTGTTTTTGTGAGGAATGCAAATAACAAAGACCCATGTTCAGGGCAACTGGCTGGCTCAGTCAGTAGAGCCTGCAACTCTTGATACAGGAGTCATGAGTTCGAGCCCCACACTGGGCATAGAGATTACTTAAAATAAACAAATAAACACATACATACAAAAGCCTTTTTAAAAAGATCCATGTTCTTCTAGACAAATCAATTTAAAAATTATGAACAGTAACATTTTAGCTAATTCCTAATGTATGGAAATACATCCATTAGAGAAGTAAGATTTTGTTTTATTTTTTATGTAGGTTCCATGCCTAGTACAGAGCACAGTGCAGGGCTTGAACTCAGTGAACCTGCGATCAAGACCTGAGCTGAAATCAAGAGTCAGACCTTAACCTGAGCCACGCAGGTGCCCTGAGAAATCAACTTTTAAAATCTCCAGACATCTAAGTGAATTTTGGCACCGCTCTCTTTTACATTGTTTCTAGTTTTCTTACCTATAAGTAACAATTCACATTCTCCCGCGCTAAGGGTAGGAGTTGCCTTTCCACTCAAGCAAGTGCTGTCTCCAGCTCCACCTGCAGTCGTACTGCTGCTTCCACTGCTACGTGTTGCTGTGGCTCCAGACATAATGACATATGCAGTCGTAGTTTGGGAAGATGGCCCGGTATCAGGAGAGCAGTGCCTCTCTAGTGGGGAGGAGCTGAGCAGGATTGGGTGGGGCTGCACAGACGGGTCCATCTGTGTCTGGAAAGTTCTTCTTCTTTTTTTTTTTTTTTTTAAATTTTTATTTAATAGAAAGAGAGCACAAGCAGGGGGAGAGGCAGATTCCACGCTGAGCAGGGAGCCCGATGTAGGGTTGAATCCCAGGAACCTGAGATCATGACCTGAGCTGAAGGCAGATGGTTAGCAGACTGAGCCACCCAGGCGCCCCTGTGATGCTTTCTTTTCTAACCTAGGTTTAGGTACAAGGGGTTTTTGTCACAGTCTCTGTGTCTTTTTGTATGTGCAACACAGGAAGTCTCAGGGAGGTCTACAATTACAAAAGCAGTTTGTTCGCTCCGCAGATATTTATTGAGCGCTTCTGGGACAAATATTCTTCATTCAACAGTGAATAGCAGTCTAGCTAGGGTCTGGATTGATCGCTAATTCATTCACGAGGCACACTGAATGCACCGTTCCTGCTGTGGGCCCCATGCTATGCCAGAAGCTGATAGTATGACCCATGCCCGGTCCTGCACTCTAGAAGACTTGCAGACTAGTACAGGGTACCACACATTATCTTTGAAGTACGCAAACCTCACAAGACAGAAGTGAGCTTCAGAAGAGAGATGCAGACCAAGCGTTAAGGAAAAAAATAACAGAATTTGGAGGGCTTCAACAGAGGAGATGGCAGTTAAGCTGGATCAGGAAGGACACAGTGGGCAAGCAGGGACAGGGTACACTGCAGGCAAAGAGCCTGCTAAGCAGAGGTAATGGCATGAGCACAATATGGAGGTGGAGAGTGTGCAGCGTGAGGGTCTAGTGAGTATTTTAGTTTGATTGGCGAACCTAGCGGTAAAGAAGTTTGGTCAACTCTCAGATGGCCCAGGTCCAGGCCAAGCTGCTAGACTGTTCTACAGGAGACCTAGGGCTATTTGCTCTTAGTAAGGACCAACAGGGCAGGGGAATGGCTCCTGGGTGGGCAGAATTGGGACCTGCCGAGACAGGTGCAGGGGGAGATGGGTCACAGGTGTAGAATCCGCAGGACCTGCTAGCTGCTAAGTTTGGGTTGGGAGTGCTCTTCCCAGGTGGTTATTCAGTGCCTGCTTGAACTCCTCCAGGGATGGGAAGGTCACCACACACAAGAATTTTGGTTTTTACTGCTGGGTAGTACTTCCTCATTTGTGTACTAGGCCTTACAGGGAACTCTACCGCACAGGAGTGTGGTGTGGGGGAAGGAGGTAGAAGAGGAGGAACTTGGACAAATAGAAAGCATGCTATTTCTGCAAGGGACTGTCCTCTCTGGTTCTGGTAGTCATTGTGCCTGAGGGTGAGCCCAGCGGGGGCTTCTGAAGGGGGAGAGGCTGCTTTGGGGCTATGTTCCTTTTAGGCATTGACCAACAGGCTGGAGGTTGCAGCTCATGGTTGCCTTTGTGGTGCCCATATTGGGAAGCCATGGTGTTGAGACTGGTATACCCTGCCTACGGGGGAAACGGGACAGAGAGAACATCTAGTGCAGGAAGTATGCGGGCAGTCTGGGTCATCCTGGGGGTTCTCCTCTGTTGGCATTTCCTCTTCTAGTCTCAACTGATCTGGGATCCTCTCAGCATGAGCCATCACATTGGTCCTTACTCTCCACCAATATGGTTTTAGGCTCAAAGATTGGGGCAAGACTGGTCTTCTTCCTTCTTCTAAGGAAGACTGATTAGGTACCCTTCGAAGGTCATTAGACAGAGCCTTCCCCATTGCCCTAGATCTCTCTAGCTAACTTGTTGCAGTGCCTGAAATCCATCACCGGAGAGGCACACACATTTCCTAGAGGGTCTGGCATGTTATTTGAGAGCCTACTTTAGTACAGTTCTTTATTAACGAGTTCACAAAGATTTCTAAGGAAGCCCTACCCTAAGTAAAGTGTCATCATTGAGCATGAAGAACTCCTAACTCGGATCAGGGAGTCATGGATTATAAAACCTTTTACTTCCTTAATCTCACTGGAACTTTATAGCAACCAAATTATTAAACTTCTCTTTGCCTCAGTTTCCTCCTGTAAACTGGATATAAAGTCCCTGGCCCAAGGTCACATGACCAATATGAGGCCACAAAGACCGGACGTTAGCTTTTAGAAACAGAGGACTTACTTCTTCCTATTTCCCCAAAGCAGCCTGGAGTCTGACACTATCAACACTGTTGAAGGGCAGCTCTCTGACCTCGGCAAGCCCAGTGAAGAATGGGTCAGGGCTGGAAAGGGAAGCCACAGTCATTGTGGGTGGGTGTGTGAAGGCACCCGCACATAATTGCAGGAGGTCACTGAGGGTTTGGGGGTTTGGTCAGTTAGCCAAGTGAGACTTAGGTCTCACTACCCCAGGGGGAAGAGTCTGGGCTAGAGTCTGTGAATAGCACAGTCTGTCAGTGCCTAAGCCCCGTTTTCTCCATCCCTGCACTGCCTCCCAGTGGTGGCCAAGTCTCACTGCTGGGCTGATCCTTACCTGGAAAAGGAGGTTGGACCAGGTACGTGTGCTAAGTTCTGGAAGCCTGTAAAACGATTCAAGTCTCCAACACCTCCAGAAGACAGGCCTTGGGGCAGGGAGGATGAATGTTTCCAGTCCTAACGGAATCATTTTTTCCTCCAGCCTAACAGATCCCCTTTTGGCCTCGCATCTGCCGGAAGCCTGGAAAATCAGGTGTACTGTGAGTCATCTGGGCTCTGTCCAACCTGCCTGTTTCTTTATTCAGCAACATTCTTTAAATGCTTCCTATGGCCCTGATCCCTCCTCTCTCTCTCGTCCATCCATCCATCCACCCATCCATCCAATCAACAAATATTGATTGAACTATGTGTCAGGTGCTGTTTTAGGGTTTGGGATACAAGAGTGAGCAAAACCAGACACAGTCCCTACTCTCATGGAGCCTGCAGCGTTTTGGAGGAGAAAGATAGTCAAATAATCACCATACCAATGTAGACGCCAACTGTCACAAGTACTACAAAGGAGATTGCTGGTGCTACAAGAGCCTACCAAGGTCTGGTGGGTGAATCTCACAGGTAGGCAGAGAAGGCTTCTCTGAGGAGGTGACCCTTGAGCTGTTAATCTGCAGGAAGTGGGAGGAGAGTGGGAAGGGGCGTGGGCACTGCTGGCACAGGGGTACAAAGGCTTTGTGGCAGAAGGGAGCACAGTGAGTGTGCGGGACGGAGAGTGGGGCTGACAGGAGGAAGAGAGGTAGGACTTTGTAGGCCTTTTAAAAGATCTGCCTTTGCTTTAGAGCACAAGGGATAGAGGGAATTAATCAGGGGGAGTGACATGATCAGTTTATGTTTTGAAACTATTCTGTCAGCTTGCTGTGTGAAAAATGGATGTGGGTGGGTGGAAGGGCCTAGGGAATTTGCAAGCCCAGTAAGGAGGCCAGAGTCCAAAAGAAAAATGACTGTAAGCTTGGACTAGGTGTTAGGGTAGAGATGGAGAAGAGTGGGGAAATTAGAGACACATCTAGAAGGTAAATTTGTCGAGATTTGGGATCGGGTTGGCTATGGGGAGAGAGAGAGCACGAGGTATGAAAGATGACCACCGGACCTCTGACACGGACAAGCGGAGGGATGGTGGTCTGTTCCTGCAGGTAGGGGACACGGAGGAAGGGGCAGGCGTGGGCAGCACATTAGGAGTTCAGTGTTGGAGTCGTTGGGTTTGAACTGGCTTTGAAATCTCCAGACAAAGATGCCGAAAAATCACTACCACTTACTGGGCACGTCCATGTGTCAGGCATGAGGTGGAGAGTATCGGCGCCTCGGTTGCTCTCAAGAACACGCTGAGGCACTGAAAGGTAAAGTAGACGGGAAGGTGGACACACTGGTCTGAAGCTCAGAAGCAGGCTCTGGGCTGGAGACATGGGACCATCAGGGAGGAGGAGAAACTGAAGCCATGGTCCAATGGAATTGCCCCTCAGAGGAGTCCAGCTTCTTTCCTTTCTGACCTCCACCCTACCTCCAGCTGGGCTCCACTCAGCCTGCCCTTCCATGCTGGGCAGTAAATGCGGTGCCTGGATCACCCCAGGTGTGGTAAATGGTGTCAAAGATGGCCACAACGCAACCTCCTTTCTCACCCGTCTTCTTGGAACCTTACTCTTTGCCAGTCAAGACGTGGTGTCTAATCATCCTTCTTGTGAACTTGGCAGGCCTGTGGCTTGCTTGTAACCAATAGGATTCTGGGAAGCGCACCTCAGGACGTCTGTAGTGAGGCCAGGAAAGGCCTTGTTGCCTTGGATGCTCCTGTGTGGGGTCCGACCTGCCATGTAGGGCCGCAGGGACCCCGACGCCTCCATGCTGTGTGTGCCGAGGCCATGCGTTCGCACTCTGGAAAACTGCCACAGTTATGGCCCAAGGAACAGGCGGTACTAACCTCGGGGCACATGGGTGAACATAGCTCTGTGTGACTCCTGTCCCCAGCCCTGGAGTCACCCCCAGCTACTGATCTTCCCAGTGGAGGCCCCAGGCATTTCAGAGCAGAGGCAAGCCGTTCCTGCCGCACCCTCTGATTTCTTGACCTACGGAATTCTAAGCAAGATAAAATGGTTGTTTTGAGACACTGAATGTTGGGATAATGTGTTTCACAGCAAAAATGCTGGAACATCTTTCTGAGGATCTTCATGGCGGCTGGAGGGACAGGGTGGTGGCTTCCCTGCCTGCCTCTTTCATTAGCTGTGACTTCCAGTTCTCGCCTCTTCTCACCCTGCCTGGAATGACACATGGACGTGTCTTGTCTGCACTGGCAGGCTGGCTGGGAGCCCTGGTGGGAAGAGGATGGCAGGGCTATATCCCAGGCCCCCGGCACAGAGCCCGACAAGAAGGGAATCAGTAAATGCTTGCCAGGTATACGCATGCCTGCGGTCGGTCTCATGTTTATTTCGCCAAGAGTGGGGATCCCAGACGTCTTCTGAGTTCACGGGGGATCTGGATGGAAACTCTTGCTTGCCGGCTGCCTCACACAGATATATGATGGAACTGAGAGCAATTTTTGTGAAAGCATTCTCATGAATACATTTTTTTTTAAGATTTTATTTATTTATTTGACAGATAGAGATCACAAGTAGGCAGAGAGGCGGGGGGCGGGGGAAGCAGGCTCCCTCCTGGGCAGAGAGCCCGATGGGCTCGATCCCAGGACTCTGGGATCATGACCTGAGCCGAAGGTAGAGGCTTTAACCCACTGAGCCACCCAGGCACCCCACAAATACAACATTTTGATTGAAACAATGATTTGATTGAAAATAAATATTCCCCAGTTGCTGGTTTTTATTTTTTCCTGTAGTGTCAGCTGTTTAATGCTCCATAAGGCAATTTTCAATCCTCTAAAAGTTTTTAAGGATTTTTGTGCATTTTCAGAACTTTTCAGAGCCCCCCCCCCCATTTGTAATCTGTTTTAACCTACTTTTACTGCTTTTCAATATTTGTAGTGTTTGAAAGTTGGAGCAGCCTAAAGGTCTAACTGATGATGGGGACTACTTGGGACCACTGACTTAGACCTCAGAGGAGGAAAGCCATTGGGGCACTTTGTTGGGGTGCTCATTTTTTGTGTGTATGATAAGTTGAGGCTCTAAGAAAGAAGGGGCTTGCTCAGGGTCATACAGTGAGAGGACAGTGAGGACTAGAACCCAGTGTCCTGGCTCCTGGCCTAGTACTCTTTCCCCTCTGTTCCTGCTCCAGGTATGAGCAGAAATGGTCTCTAGGTGAAATTAAGTCTTTTCATGTCTCTATATTCTGATGTTTCTAAATGAATATAAATTTCCTTTGGCAAAAGATAAAAAACAAAGAGTAAAAGAAAGAATTTAAAAAATCCTATTAGGGGGCGCCTGGGTGGCTCAGTGGGTTAAGCCTCTGCCTTCAGCTCAGGTCATGATTCCAGGGTCTTGGGATTGAGCCCCACATCGGGCTCTCTGTTCATCGGGGAGCCTGCTTCCTCCTCTCTCTCTGCCTGCCTCTGCCTACTTGTGATTTCTGTATGTCAAATAAATAAATAAAATATTTTTTAAAAATCCTACTAAAGGCATCACCTGAAGGACCCACACCCTCCTCCCTCCACACACACACACACACACACACACACACACAGTAGTTCCACTGCCCGCCCATACAGCATTGCCTCTTTTAAGACAGGGGTCTTTAGGGACATTCTGGCTCAGACTTATGATCACTGAGATCCCAGCTTTGAGTCACAGGGGCCAGGAAAAGCCAGTATATTCTGGGGCACATATCCCTGAAGCCTACCCACCAAGATGGAGTAGATGCCAAGCAGAGAGAGGAAGGCCCTGAGGAAGGACGTGAGCCCTACGAGCCCCAGCAGAGGGCAGCAGGAAGCTGGTTCAAAGGCTCTTAGGAGTCCCCCTGCTAAGGAATATCACCAGGGGTCTGGAGGCTCCATGGAGGAGAGCTTAGGTCAGGTTCTGAGGGACAGGAGTGGAAAAGCTAGTTTAGGTTTGTGTATGGGGATGGCCCATGTAAGCCTGGGGAGACAGAAATTAAGAAGTCAAAATTGCCAGAGGTGAGGATTCGGACGGAAAGCTCTAGGCAGGCTGGGAGGGACTGTCTGTTTTACAGGAGTAGCTGTACTGTTAGAATAGTGCCTGGAATACAGCACACATTAAATTAGTATTTGCTAATCAAATGCACAGATGGAGTTACTGTTGGGTGGGGGAGGGAGGGAAGGGCGGACAGAGATGGCAAATGTTTGAGTGGAAGACGATAAAAGGAATTTTTACTTGCTGAGCACCTGTTTGTGGACCAACATGCCAATAACAAGCTCTTTAAGTTCTTTAAGTCTCTTTTCAAGTTAGTTTTTTTTAAAAGACTTTATTTATTTATTTGACGAAGAGAGAACACAAGCAGGCAGAGCTGTGGGCAGAGGGAGAAGCAGGCCCCCCACTGAGAATGGAGCCTGACTCGGGGCTGGATCCCAGGACCCTGGGATCATGACCTGAGCCGAAAGCAGATGCTTAAGCAACTGAGCCACCCACGTGCCCCTCAAGTTAGTTTTTAAATCGAAAAATAGTACATTCTTAAGGGTAAAAAATACGAAACAGTGGCGCCTGGGGGGCTCAGTCGCTTAAGCATCTGCTTTGGGCTCAGGTTATGATGGGGGTGGGGGATGGATCCTGAGATAGAGCCCCAGGTGGGACTCCCTGCTCAGTGGGGAGTCTGCTTCTCTCAGAGAGCATCTCTCTCTGCCTCCTCCTGTTCGTGCTCTCTCTCACACATAAAGAAATAAAATCTTTAAATAAATAAAATAAAAAATATAAAATAAAACAAAATTTAAAAATAAACCTCCCTCTCATAGCAGACCCTCAAGCCTCCTCAGAGGCTGATAGTATTTTTTGCATATCTTTGTAGAACTTTTGTATGTGTTTTGTGGGTCACCAGCTCCCTGCCATATCTCTCTGAACCCGCAGGCTGAGAGCAGAGTGGTGTTTTTCAAAGTGCGGTCTGGGACCACCTTCAACAGAATCATCTGGTAGGGTTATCACTTATTAAAATGCAGAATCTAAGGCCTCATATAGCCCACCATAACCAGGGTAAGGACATCCCTAATTCTAGCAAACTACCCTTTTCTTTTCTTTTTTTTTTTTTTTAATTTTTATTTATCTTTCTTAGTAATCTGTACTCCCAATGTGGGGTCCAACTCACAACCCGAGACCATGAATTGCATGTTCTTCCAACTACGACAGCTAGGCACTCCCCTGGGCACTTCTGATAGCCACCAACGTCTGAGAAGCACCGACCTGACCCACACAATCACTACATGGGGGGAGGGTCCAAATAGTTCTGGGTACAGGAGCACCTGGGTGGCTCAGTGGGTTAAGTACCTGCCTTCGGCTTTGGTCATGATCCCAGAGTCCTGGGATTGAGGTGGGCATCAGGCTTCCTGCTCAGCAGGGAGCCTGCTTCTCCCTCTCCTGCTCCCCCTGCCTGTGCTTTCTTGTGCTTTCTCCTCCGCTCCATGTCAAATAAATAAATAAAATCTAAAAAAAAAAAAAAAGTTCTGGGTACAAATTGAGGCTCCATTATGCCCTTATTTTATGACCTTGACCTTGGGTACAGCACTTGACTTGTTGTCTCAGTCAGGCTGCCATAACAAAGTACCTCAGGCTGGGAAGCTTAAATAATAGCAATTTATTCCCTTACGCTCTGGAGGCTGGAAGTCCGAGATCCATGTGCCAGCAGGCTGGGGTCTCTCTTCCTGGTTTGCCAATGGCTGTCTTCTTCATGAGTCCTCACACAGTCTTTCCTCTGGGCCTGTGAAAAGACGGAGAGAGAGAGATGAGGGTGAGTGGAGAACACGGAGGGGGTCAGCACTCTGGTTTCTCTTCCTCTTTTCTTTTTTTTTAAAGATTTTATTTAGGGACACCTGGGTGGCTCACTCAGTTAAGCCGCTGCCTTCGGCTCAGGTCACTATCCTAGGATCCTGGGATCGAATCCTGCATCGGGCTCCTTGCTCAGCAGGGAGCCTGCTTCTCTCTCCACCTCTGCCTGCCACTCTGCCTGCTTAGGCGCTCTCTCTCTCTATGACAAATAAGTAAATAAAAAATCTTTTTAAAAAAAGATTTTATTGGGGCACCTGGGTGGCTCAGTGGGTTAAGCCTCTGCCTTCGGCTCAGGTCACGATCCCAGGTCCTGGGATCGAGTCCCACATCCCGCTCTCTGCTCAGCAGGGAGCCTGCTTCCCCCTCCCTCTCTGCCTGCCTCTCTGCCTACTTGTGATCTCTGTCTGTCAAATAAATAAATAAAATCTTTAAAAAAAAAAAGATTTTATTTATTTGAGAGAGAGGGAGGGAGAGTGGAGGAGAGGCAGAAGGAGAGGGGGAAGCAGACTCCCCGCTGAGCAAGGAGCCTGATGTGGGACTCAATTCCAGGACCCCGGGATCATGATCTGAGCAGAAGGCAGACACTTAACCGAGGAGGGCCTTGGACAGGTGTCGAAAGGTGTATTCTAGTCAAGACTATGCTATGTAACTAGTCACACAATCTTTGGCAACCCACTTGCCCTCTATGGGCCCCAATGTCTTCATCTAAAAATGGGGATTAAAATCTCTTGCTTTGCCCACCTCCTAGAGATGCTGTGATCAGAAAGGGGAGAAAAGGGCACAAACCTTTGCGTTTTATTTATTTTTATTTATTTATTTTAAAAATTCTGTTGGTTTTTTTTTTCTTTTAAAGATTTTTTGGGGCACCTGGGTGGCTCAGTGGGTTAAAGCCGCTGCCTTCGGCTCAGGTCATGATCCCAGGGTCCTGGGATCGAGCCCCGCATCGGGCTCTCTGCTCAACAGGGAGCCTGCTTCCTCCCTTCTCTCTCTGCCTGCCTCTCTGCCTACTTGTGATCTGTCTGTCAAATAAATAAATTAAAAAAAAATATTTAAAAAAAAAAGATTTTTTATTTATTTATTTGACAGAGAGAGAGGGAACACAAGCAGGGGGAGTGGAAGAGGGAGAAGCAGATGCCTCACTGAGTAGGCAGCCCAATGCGGGGCTCGATTCCAGGACTCTGGGATCACGACCCGAGCTGAAGGCAGACGCTTAACGACTGAGCCACCCAGGCGCCCCAACCTTTGTGTTTTAAATCCATCCTATAGGCCATTCGGTCAGCACCAGCTCAAATATTAGTAATTGTGCTCTGAGAATCATGTACAACTTTTTAAAAGGATCAATTACTTCATTTTTATTAATTGAAAATTTTGCTATGATCGGGCCATAGGCTGGGGAAAATTCACAATTTGTTTTGATCAGTTGCAGGCAGTATCTATCCGGAATGGAACCGGCCCCACATTAGTGCTCTCAGATTCCAAGGTTACTTCTTGGCCTGGTGAATACCTTTCCTTAATTATATGAAATGATAAATGTGAAAAAGAATTCTGTAGGGCTTGATCCTTGAGGTCAACCGTGGTGGTTATTAACCTCGGGAGTACATTACAATCACTTAGGGACACTGAGGATCATAGCAATGCTACCAACACCAACTGTATTTCTTGGGATAGGGCCAGGTTTTTTCCTTCTCCTCTCCTCTCCTCCCTTTCCCCCTCCCCTCTCCTTTTCTAGATTTATTTATGTATTTTAGAGAGTGACAGTGCATGAGTGGGCGGGGCAGAGGGAGAGGGAATCTCAAGCAGACTCCGCACTGAGCATGGAACCCAACACAGGGCTCAGTCCCACGACCCTGAGATCACAGTGGGAGCCGGAACCAAGAGTCCGATGCTTAACTGACTGTGCCACCCAGGTGCCCCTGGGCTTCTTCTTTTTAAACCAACTAGGTAGGGGCGCCTGGGTGGCTCAGTCAGTTAAGCATCTGCCTTTGGCTCAGCTCATGATCCTAGGGTCCTGGGATAGAGCCCCTCATTGGGCTCCCTGCTCAGCGGGAGACCTGCTTCTCCCTCTCCCTCTGCCCCTCTCCAGCTTGTTCTCTCTCTCTGTCTCAAATAAACAAATAAAAATCTTTTAAAAAATAAAGCAACTAGGTAATTTTAATGGACAGTAAGGTCTATAGGTACATGAAAGTGTGAAATGAAAAATCTCTAACAGCACTGTCCAGTTAAAATATAACGTGACTCAAAAAGGTGAGCAAATATGAATGACTTAAAGTTCTCCAGTAACCACTATCTTAGTAACACATTTTACATCACCCAATACATCTAAAATATGATTTTAACATGTAATCAACACAATTATGAATGAGATATTTTACTTTCTTTTTTAAAAGATTTTATTTATTTATTTGACAGACAGATCACAAGCAGGCAGAGAGGCAGGCAGAGAGGAAGGGAAGCAGGTTCCCTGCAGAGCAGAGAGCCTGATGCGGGTCTTGATCCCAGGATCCTGAGATCTCGACCTGAGCTGAAGGCAGAGGCTTTAACCCACTGAGCCACCCAGGCACCCCTATATTTTACGTTTTATAGTAAATCTTCAAACTCTATTGTGTATTTTATTTTGTTGTTGTTGTTTTTTTAAATATTTTATTCATTTATTTGACAGAGAGAGATCACAAGTAGGCAGAGAGGCAGCTGTAGTTCCTGGGGCCAATGACTACTGTTTTGGGTAGTGCAGAGCTAGAATATATATAACATAAATATTTTTTGCTTATGATGTAGTTGTGAGAATTTTAAAATCTTACCAAGACCCTTAGAATGGATGCATAGCTTTCTTTTTTGCTTTTTTTTTTACACTTACATGTTTACATTTGAAATAAAGTTGTTATAATACTATCTCTCAGTGAAGCTTTTCAGTTTTCATCAAATAGATTTTATACATATATGTCTTACATATATTTTTCATTAGGATTATTCCTAAGCTTTTTGTATATTTGCTACTATTGTAAGGGGGAAGAGTTCAGTAACTGGTTATTGAACTATGAATTTTGTGACATTATCTCGGTCCTGGACTCCCTTATAATTCTGAGTTTGGGGTTGTTTTCCACATTTAAAGCATAGTGCCATATTATCTGCAAATAAGATAATTTTATTTCCTTCTCAATACTTAAATCTCTTATTTCTGTTCTTTTGAATGTTTTCTTATTTCAATGAGAATGTTTTTAAATGTTTCATTGTTAAAGAATGCTTCTCTTTCTTTTCCTTTTTTCTTTTTTTACAGATTTCTTTTATTTATTTAAGAGAGAGGCTGAGAGAGAGAGCACGCACGTGCACAGAAGCAGGGCAGAGGAAGAGGGAGAAGTACATTCCAGGCTGAGCAGGGAGCCTGACGTGGGGCTCGATCCCAGGACCTGACCTAAGCCAAAGGCAGACGCTTAAGTAACTGAACCACCAGGTGCCCCTTTTTCTTTTTTTCCCCTCAAAGATTTTATTTATTTATTTGAGAGAGAGATTGGGAACACAAGCGGGGGGAGGGGCAGAGGGAGAAGGAGAAGCAGACTCCTGACAGAGTGGGGAGCTTGAGACCAATACGGAGCTCCAGGCAGGGCTTGATCCCAGGACCCGGAGATCATGACCTGAGCCACAGGCAAATACTTAATCCACTGAGCCACCCGGGGGCCCCTGTTAAAGAACGTTTCTATCTGTCGGAGAGAGATACTCTCAAAAGAAACATTTCATTATTTGTAATTTTCTAATACTTTTTTTTAAAGATTGTATTTATTTATTTGTCACAGAGAGAGATCACAAGTAGGCAGAGAAGCAGGCAGAGAGAGAGGGGGGAAGCAGGCTCCCTGCTGAGCAGAGGAGCCTGATGTGGGGCTCGATCCCAGGACCCTGAGATCATGACCTGAGCCCAAGGCAGAGGCTTCTGTGAGACCCCCAGGCACCCCATGTAATTTTCTAATACTTTTTAAAAACTTTTTATTTTGAAATAATTATAGGTTCACAGAATTTTGTCAACACAGTAGAGAGGTCTCTGTTTACTCTCCATCCAGTCCCCTAGTGGTTCTATCTTATGTAACTGCAGGACAATAGCTAAAGCAGAACATTGACATTGGTACAATGTATACTTCTCCAGTCATTGTAACTGCTTGTGTAGCCACCATTGCAATCAAGATACAGAACTGTTTCATCACTACAAAGACCTCCAGCATGCCATTCCTTTATGGCCACATCTTTCCCCTCCCCACTACCATCCCTAACCACTGGCAACCAACAATCAGTTCTTTCTCTATAATTTTTTTTTTTAATTTTGAGAATGTATGGTATTAAATAATATGTAACCTTTTAAAATTGGCTTTTTCATGGGGCGCCTGGGTAGCTGAGTGGGTCAAGCCTCTGCCTTCGGCTCAGGTCATGATCTCAGGGTTCTGGGATCGAGCCCCGCATTGGGCTCTCTGCTTAGCAGGGAGCCTGCTTCCCCCCACCCCTGCCTGCCTCTCTGCCTACTTGTGATCTCTCTCTCTCTCTCTGTCAGATAAACAAATAAAATCTTTTTTAAAAAATTGGCTTTTTCAGCATAATGCCTAGAGATCCATTCACGTTGTTGTATCAATAGTTTGTTCCTTTTCATTACCAAGTAGTATTCCAGGGTACAGATGTACCACAGTTTTATTTTGTTTTTCAATATGGAACGCTTCAGGAATCTGCATGTCACCCTTGTGCAGGGACCGTGCTCACCTCTGTAGTGTTCCAATTTTAGTGTATGTCCTGCTGAAGCAAGCAAGCACCATACCACAGTTTTTGTTAACCATTCACCTATTGTGGAACATTTTGTTTGTTTATTACAAAAGTTGCTGTGACCAATCAGGCACAAGATTTTATGTGAACATATGCTTCATTTCTCTGAGATAAATGTCCAGTAGTAGGATTGCTGGGTCATATGGTAAGTGAATATTTATTTTTTAAAGAAACTACCAAAACTATTTTCCAGGATAGCTCTAAGATTTCACATTCCCACTAGTAAACTGTAAGAGATACAATTTCTTTACATATTCACCAGCATTTGATATTATCACTATTTTAAATTTCAGATTCTAATGTAATTTTAAAAATTAGTGATGGTTTTATCAAATATGTCTTTTGGCATTTATTGAGATAATTTCATGGTATCTCTTATTGGTTTTCTTGATGAATGACATTATTTTATCCTTAAGTATACATACACTTTTTTTTTTAAAGCTTTATTTGACAGAGGGAGAGAGAGAGAGAGCATAGCAGAGGGAGCAGCAGGCAGAGGGAGAGGGACAAGCAGGCTCCCCGCTGAGCAGGCAGCCAGAATTGGGGCTCCATCCCAGGACCCTGGGATCACGACCAGAGCTGAAGGCAGACACTTAACCCTGACTGAGCCACCCAGGTGTCTCTGTACTTTTTTTTTTCCCTCCAATGTTACATTTTACTTTTTGAGGGGGAGAGAATAGGAGGAGGAAGAAGGGGGAACAAGGTCCCACTGGAATCTCTAAGGTGTATGAGACTCGTGGTACACAGATGGGAGGAGATGGCCAGGCCGATTGGATGGAAGGCCTCCAAGATTCTTTTTTCTGATCTCTATGCTCTAATGAAAATGATATGACATCTATGTACATGCCTAAAACATGGTATTCAGTAAAGTCAGTTGCCTTTCCTAGCAGGGTTCTCCACAGGCTGGGTTGTACCTAGACATCATCATCCTTCTCTTTCCAGGAATGAGGCTCACCTGGGAACTAGGGCACTAAGAAGTACAGTAGTTTGGATGATGCATTTGGTTCGCTGGCTCAGTGCAGCGTCCCCCTGTCTCCTTGTCCTCCCCACTCCACTCCGCCAGGGATGGGCTGAGAGTAGTTTCCCAAATAGCGGCCCTGGGGCCTTGCCAGCTTTTCCCAGCAGATTCGAAGAGTAGGCCCATGGGGTGCAGCTCTCCAGGGCACTGTCCTCTCCTTCTGGTGATGATACTTGTACAGAGAGACGCGGACATGTGTGCTGATTTTGCTGGCTGTCTTCAGACTCTCAACAGCCTTGCTGGGCTCAGCCTCTTCGAAATCCACATCATTCATTCACAGCTAGGGTCTGGTCTCTTTCCTGAAGTCCTATTCAATGTGTGTCAGAGTTGGGAATCACCTTGGAAATGAAGATACCTAGCTGGGAGGCCTTTTCTCCCTGGATGTCAAATCCCAACTGAGCCCCAGGGGGCTTCTTCAGTATGATGACTGGGGGCAGGGACTGGGTCAACTCATTGTTGTAGCCTTCGTGGCATACCCTCTCCTGAGGAGGAAGCCTGGGGTGGGGGTGGGGGGTTCTCACAGATGGGTAGGAAAACTGGCAGGTAGTCATCATAGAGAATCTGGTTGTCCGTCCCTGAGGCCCCGCCAGCCAGCCTCAGCCACCTCAGGCTTTGCTCACTGCCAATTCCACATACACGTTTTAAAGGGAAAAAATACCAAACAGTACAAAAAGGAACACAAGGAAAAGTAAGTTTTCCCATCCCTGCCACTGAAACAATCACTTTACCTGTTTCTTGTGTTTTCACCTACTATATATGTTTGTAGTTATATTTATTCATGTATTAGTTTTATGGAGATAAAATCGACATATAACATTGTGTACATTTAACAAGTACAACGTGCTGACTTGATGCTTACATATTGTGAAGTGATTACTGTCATAGCATTAGTAACACCCCCATCACCTCACATAATTACCATTTCTTTTTTGTGGTGAGAATATTTAAGACACGGTCTCTTAGCAACTCTCAACTATATACTACAGTATTGTTAACTATAATCACCATGCTGTATATTAGGTCCCCAGAACTTAACACCGGATGTTTTGTACCCTTTGACAACCTCTTCCCACATCTCCTACTCTCTGGCATCCACCATTCTACTCTCTGTTTCTGGGGGTTCACCTGTGAATTTAGATTCTTCATATAAGTGACATCACACAGTATTTTTTTTTTAAGATTTTATTTATTTGTTTGACAGAGAGAGATCACAAATAGGCAGAGAGGCAGGCAGAGAGAGAGGAGGAAGCAGGCTCCTTGCTGAGCAGAGAGCCCGATTCGGGTCCCGACCCCAGGATCCTGGGCTCATGACCTGAGCTGAAGGCAGAGGCTTTATCCCACTGAGCCACCCAGGCGCCCTCACACAGTATTTTTCTCTGACTTATTTCACTCAGCGTAATGCTCTCAAGGTCTATCCATGTTGTCACAAGTGGCATGTTATGACTGAATATATATCTGTATTCTATATGAATATTCTATATGTTCTTTATGTATGTATATTCTCATAAACACACACACACACACACACACACACACATATACACACACACCTGTATCTATATAGATCTCACAACTTCTATATCCAGTCATCTGTTGATGGACACTTAGGTTGTTTCCATATCTTGGCTACAGTAAATCCAATTCATGCAGTGAATATGGGAGTACAGACAGCTCTTTTTTCATTTTCGTTTCCTTTGGACATATACCCAGAAGTGGGACTGGTGGATGATATGGCACTTCTATTTTTAATTTTTTAAAGTTATTTGAGAGACAGCAAGATTGCGAGCAGTAGGGGAGGAGCGGCAGAGGGAGAGGGAGAGAGACAGTCTCAAGCACACCCCCACTTAGCACAGAGCCCCACATGGGGCTCAATCTCATGATCCCAAGATTGGGACCTGAGTTGAAATCAAGTTGGTCGCTTAACTGACTGCACAATCTAGGTGCCCCTATTTTTATTTTTATTTTTTGTGGAAACACTATACTAATTATCCATAGTGGTTGTACAAATTTACATTCCCCCCATAGTGCACAAGGTTTCCCTTTTCTCCACATCCTTGCCAACACTGATTATTTCTTGTCTTTTTGACGAGAGTCATTCTAACAGGGGTGAGGTGATATTTTGTGGTGGGTTTGATTTGCATTTTCCTCATGATTAGTGATGTTGATCATCTTTTTGCATATCTGTTGGCCATTGGTGGGAAAATATCTATTCAGATTTCCTGCCCACTTTTAATTTGGCTATTGACTTGTATGAGTTCCTACATTTATATACTTTGGATATTAACCTTTTATCAGCTTTATGATTTAAAAATATTTTTTCTTCCATTTGTATTTTTCATTTTGTTGATCGCTTCTTTTGCTATGCAGAAGCTGTTAGTTTGATATAGTCCCACTTATTTATTTTTGCTTTTGATGCTTATGCATTTGGTAGCATATCTGAAATATCATTGCCAAGACCAATGCCAAGAAGCTTCTTCTCTATGTTTTTTTTTTTTAAAGACTTTATTTATTTGACAGAGAGAGAGAAAAAGAGAGAGAGCACACAATTAGAGTGGCAGGCAGAGGGAGAGGGAAAAACAGGCTTCCCACTGAGCGGAGAGCTCAATGCGGGGCTTGATCCCAGGACCCCAGGATCATGACCTGAGCCAAAGACAACCACTTAACCAACTGAGCCACCCAGGTGCCCCATCTCTAAGTTTTTTTTGTTGTTGTTGTTGTTGTTTTTTAATAGAATTTCAATGGTTTCAGGTCTTAAGTCTTTAATCTATTTTACGTTAATTTTTGTGGGTAGTGTAAAATAGGGATCCAATTTCCTTTTTTTTGAATGTGATTATCCAGTTTCCCCAACACTATTCACTGAAGAGACTATATTGTCCCCATTGAGCATTCTTGGCTTATTTTGTCAAATATTAGTTGACCATATTTGTGAGGGTTTATTTCTGGGCACTCTATTCTGTTCCATTGGTCTATTTTTATACAAATACCATACTGTTTTGATTACTATAGCTTTGGAGTATAGCTTGAAATCTGAGATTCTGCCAGGTTTGTTCTTTTTGCTCAAGATTGCTTTGGTTATTCAGAGTCTTTCGTGGTTTCATAAGAATTTTAGGATTCTTTTTATAATTTCTGTGAAGAATGCTATTAGAAATCTGGTAGGGATTGTACTGAATCTCTAAATGGCTTAGGTTTGTATGGACATTTTAATGATATTAATTCTTCTGATCCACAAACACAGGATATCTCTCCATTTATTTTAATAAATTCTTTAATTTCTTTCATTGAAGCCTTATAATTTTTAATGCAAAGATATTTCATCTCTTTGGTTAAATTTATTCCTAAGAATTTCATTGCTTTTGATGCTATTGAGAATGGAGTTGTTTTATTTACTTCTTTTGCAGATATTTTGTTGCTATTTTATAGAAATGCAACTAGGTTTTGTATGTTGAGTTTGTATCCTGCAACTGTACTGAATTTGTTGATTAGTTCTAACAGTTTTGTTTTGTTTGGTGGAATTTTTAGGATTTTCTATGTACAAGATCATGTCATCTGCAAACAAGACAGTTTTACTTCTTTTTTCTCAATTTGGATGCCTTTTATTACTTTTTGTTGCCTAGTTCCTCTGGCTGGGACTTCCAGTGCTATGCTGAATAGGAGTGTTGAAAGTGGGCACCATGGTCTTGTTTCAGACAAGAGGAAAAGCTGTCAACCTTTTACAGTTAAGTATGATGTTAGCCATAAGTTTGTTATTATGGCCTTTACTATGTGGAGGTATGTTCCTGCTGTACCCAAGTTCTTGAGAGTCTTTAATCATGAAAAGATGTTGTTCTTTGTCATTTGAAAGTCAAATGACTTTTCTTTATCTTTTGAGATATGATGTTTATCTTTTGTTATGTCCATTTTATAATTGAGGGAAAGTAGAAGTATACACACATACACAAAAAGAAAATAAGAATATTCATACCACCCAATAATAAATGGTTTGTCAAGATTTTGGTGTAGGACTTTCAGTCTTTCCCCCCAATATTTCCAGACTTTACCTAGGATTCAACAACTAAGGTATTCAGAGCCTTATTCTAGGACTACGGCTGACATTCCTTCTGTTTGTTTACTACCTATGTCTTTTTATTTAAAAAAATATTTTATTTAGGTAATCTCTACACCCAACACGGGGCTTGAACTCACAATCTCAAGATCAAGAGTCAGATGCTCCACCAACTTAGCCAGGTAGGTGGCCCTTTTAATTTTTTTTTTAAATTTTTTATTTGAGTGTAGTTGATACACAATCTTGCATTAGTTTCAGACGTATAACATAGTGATTCAATAAGTGTATGTACATTATGCTATGCTCACTGTAAGTGTAGTTATCATCTGTCACCATACAATGCTATTGAAATATCTTTGGGGCATCTGGGTGGCACAGTAGGTTAAACATCTGACTCAGATGTTTGGCTCAGTGGTGATCTCAGACTTGTGGGACTGAGCCTCATGTTGGGCTCTGTAGAGTCCCCTTGAGACTTTCTTTCCCTCTCTCCTTACCCCTCCCCACTGTGCTCTCTCTCTCTCTCAAATAAATAAATCTTTTAAAAAATCTTTGACTGGGTGGCACAGTAGGTTAAACATCTGACTCAGATGTTTGGCTCAGTGGTGATCTCAGACTTGTGGGACTGAGCCTCATGTTGGGCTCTGTAGAGTCCCCTTGAGACTTTCTTTCCCTCTCTCCTTACCCCTCCCCACTGTGCTCTCTCTCTCTCTCAAATAAATAAATCTTTTAAAAAATCTTTGACTGTATTCCCTATGCTGTGACTTTTATTCCCACAACTTATTCATTCCATAACTGGAAACTGGATCACCCATTCCCTTTACCCCATTTTGCCCATCCTCCCATCACCCTCCCCTCTGGCAACCGTTAGTTTGTTCTCTGTATTTATAGTTCTGATTCTGATTTTTGTTTGTTTATTCATTTGTTTTGTTTTTTTAGACTCCAAAAATGAGTGAGGTTATACAATATTTGTCTTTCTCAGTTTGACTTATTTCACTTACAATACTCTCTAGGCCCATCCATGTTCATGAAGATGGGATGATCTCATCCTTTTTTATGGCTGTGTAATGTTTGTGTGTGTGTGTGTGTGTGTGTGTGTGTGTGTGTGTGTGATCTCCCCAATGTTTATCTTTTTTTTTTTTAAAGATTATTTATTTATTTATTTGATAGGCAGAGATCACAAGTAGGCAGAGAGGGAAGCACAGAGAGAGAGAGGGAGAAGCAGACTCCCCACTGAACAGAGAGCCTGATGCAGGACTCTATCCCAGAGACCTGAGTGGAAGGCAGAGACCCAACCCACTGAGCCACCCAGGTGCCCCTATCTTTCATTCTAATATGTGGTATATCACATTTATTGATTTGCATATATTGGGCCATCCTTTCATCCCAGAGATAAATCCCACTTTATCATGGTATATAATCCTTTTAATATGCTACTGAATAAGGTTTGCTAATATTTTGTTGAGAAAATTTGCATTTATATTCATAGGGCTATTGGCCTGTGGCTTTCTTGTAGTGCCTTTTTTTTTTTTTTTTAATTGAGAGACAGAGACAGAGAGCAAACAAATGGAGGGGAAGAACAAAGGGAGAGTGAGAAGCAGGCTCCCTGCTGAGGAAGGAGCCCAAAGCAGGGCTTGATCCCAGGACCCCAGGATCATGACCTGAGCCAAAGGTAGACACTTAAAAGACTGAGACACCCAGGTGCCCTTCTTGTAGTGTTCTTATCTGGCTTTGGTATCAGGGTAATGCTGGTGTCTTAAAATGAATTTGGGAGTGGTCTCTTCTGTTCAGCTTTTTTGAAGAGTTTGAAGAGGACTGGTGTTACCTCTTCTTTAAATGTTTAATAGAATTCACCATGGACACCATCTGGCCCTGGGCTTTTCATTGTTGGGAAATTTTTGATTACTGATTCAATCTTCTTGCTTGTTATTGGTCTGTTCAGATTTTCTATTTATTCATGATTAAGACTTGAATTTAGGTTTAAGTAGGTTGTATGTTTCTAGGAATTTATCATTTCTTCTGGGTTATCCAATTTGTTGACATATAGCTGTTCATAGTAATCTATTATGATTCCTTGTATCTGTACAGTTGTAGTGTCCTCTTTTTCATTTCTGATTTTATTTGAGTCTTTTCTCCTTTTTTTCTTAGTCTAGGTAAAGTTTTGTCAAGTTTATCTTTTCAAAAAATTAGCTCTTGGTTTCATTTATCTTTTTTATTGTTTTTGTGGTCTTTATTTCATTTATTTCTGCTTTGATCTTTGTTATTTCCTTCCTTCTGCTAAATTTGGGCTTAGTTTGCTATTAAAAAAAAAGATTTTTATTTTTTTATTTGAGAGAGAGAGAGAGACCGTGAGTGGGGAGGGGCAGAGGAAGAAGCAGGCTACCCACAGTGTGCAGAGTCCGACATGGGGCTTGATCCTGGGACTCCAGGATCATGACCTGAGCAGAAGGCAGACATTTAACCAACTGAGCCATCCAAGAGCCTCTTAGTTTGCTATTTTGACTTCTTTTTTGACACATTTCTCTTTTGACTCATACTCATTCAGGAGTATATTGTTTATTTATTAAAATTTTTTTTTAATTGAGTAAACTCTACCCTTAACATGGGGCTTAAACTCATGACCTGGAGATCAAGAGTTGCATGCTCTACTGACTGAGCCAGCCAGACACCCCAGGGGTATTTTTCTTTAAAGATTATTTATTTGAGAGGGAGGGAGAGAGAGCAAGAGAGAGCAGGGGGAAGGGCAGATGGAGAGAGAGAATCTCAAGCAGACTCCCCACTGACATGGGGCTCTATCTCACAACCCTGAGATCATGACTGGAGAGGAAATCAAGAGTTGGATACTTAACCGACTGACCCACCCAGGTACCCCAGGGGTATTTTATTTAATTTCCACATATTGCTAATTTTTCCGTTTTCTTCCTATTATTGATTTCTAGTTTCACATCATTGGGGTCAGAAAAGATACTTGGTATGATTTCAATCTTCCTTAAATTTGCTAAGACTTGTTTTGTGACTTATCACATGATCTCTCCTGAAGAATGTCCTGTATGCACTTGACAAGAATGTGTGTTCTGCTGCTGTTGGATGGAATGTTCTGTGAATGTCTATTAGGTCCATTTGGTCTGAAGTGTCATTCAAGTCCATTGTTTCATTATTGATTTCCTCTCTGGATGATCTATCTATTGTTGAAAGTGTGGTATTTTTTGAAAAACATTTATTTATTTATTTATTTATTTATTTATTTATCTGACAGAAAGAGAGAGAGATTGAGATCACAAGTAGGCAGAGAGGCAGAGAGAGAGGGGGGAAGCAGGCTCCTTGCTGAGCAGAGAGCCCGATGTGGGGCTTGATTCCAGGACCCTGAGATCATGACCTCAGCAGAAGGCAGAGGCTTAACCCACTGAGCCACCCAGGTGCCCCTGAAAGTGTGGTGTTGGAGTCCCATGATATTATACTGTCTATTTCTCTCTTCAGATCTGTTAGTATTTGCTTTATATACTTAGGTGCTCTAATGTTGGGTGCATATATGTTTATGATTATCTTCTTGATGAATTACCCCTTTATCATTATATAATGATCTTCTTTGTCTCTTGTTACTGTTTTGGGTTTAGAGTCTATTTTGTCTGATATAAGAATAGCTACCCTGCTCTCTTTCGGTTTCCATGTACATGGAATATCTTTTTCCCATCCTTCACTTTAAGCCCATGTGTGTCCTTACAGCTGAAATGAGTTTGTTTTAGGCACCATATAGGTGAGTCTTGTTTTTTCATTTTAATTTTTAAAAATTAAAAATAAAAGAGGGGCACCGGGGTGGCTCAGTCACTAAGCGTCTGCCTTCAGATCAGGTCATGATCCCAGGGTCCTGGGATCAAGCCCCGCATCAGGCTCCCTGCTCAGCAGGAAGCCTGCTTCTCCCTCTCCCACTCCCCCTGCTTGTGTTCCCTCTCTCACTGTGTCATTCTCTGTCAAATAAATAAGTAAAATCTTAAAAAATTTTTTTAAAAGTTTATTTATTTTTTATTTTTAAGAAAGATTTATTTCTTTATTTTAGGGTGAAAGTGAGAGCAAGTAGGGGCAGGGAAAGAGGAAGAGAATCTTCAAGTAGACACCCTGCTGAGCAAGGAGCTGGACTTGGGGCTTGATCTCACAACCCATGAGATCATGACTTGAGCCGAAACCAAGAGTCAGATGCTCAAATGACTAAGCCACCAAGGCGCCTCTATTTACTTTTAAGTAATCTCTACACCACGGTGGGGCTTGAGCTCAAGACCCTGAGATCGAGAGTGGGATGCTCTTCCAACTGAGCCAGCCAGGTGTACCAGATCTTGTGTTTTTTTTTTTTTTTAAAGATTTTATTTATTTATTTGACAGAAAGAGAGAGAGATCACAAGTAGGCAGAGCAGCAGGCAGAGAGGAGGAAGCAGGCTCCCTGCTGAGCAGAGAGCCTCATGTGGGGTTCCATCCCAGGACCCTGAGATCATGACCTGAGCCGAAGGCAGAGGCTTTAACCTACTGAGCCACTCAGGCGCCCCGTACTAGGTCTTGTTGTGTTGCTGTTTTTTAAAATCCATCCAGCCACTCTATGCCTTTTGATTGCAGAATTTAACCATTTACCTTCAGAGTAATTATTGATAGGTAAGGACTTACCAGTGCATTCTTAGTAATGGTTTTCTGGCTATTTTATAGTTCATTTGTTCCTTTCTTCCTCTCTTTCTGTCTTCCTTTGTGAAATGATGATGTTCCTTAGTGGCATGCTTTGATTCCCTTCTCTTTATCTTTTGTGAATCTACTATAGGTTTTTGCTTTGTGGTTACTGTGAGGCTTACATAAAACACCGTATAGATAGAACAGTTATTTTATGGTGATAACAACTTAACTTTGGTTGCATAGAAAATCTTCGCCCTTTTGCTCTCCTCCTTTTTTGTTTTTAATGTCACAATTTACCCCTTTCTATACTGTATATTCACTAACAAATATTGTAGTTATTTTTAATATTCTTGCCCTTCATCCTTTATCCTAGAGTTAGGTGGTTAACATACTGCATCGCAGTATCAGAGTGTTCTGAGGTTGTCTTATACTTATCTTTGCCAGCATGTTGTACATTTTGGTATGTTTTCTTGTTACTAACTAGTATCCTTTCATTTCAGGTTAAAGAACTCCTTTCAGCACTTAAGTCAGGTCTAGCAGTAACGGATTCCCTTTTGTTTTTCTGGGAAATTTTTAATTTCTCCTTTATTTCTGAAGGATAACTTTGCCAGAGAGAGTATTCTTGGTTGGTAGTTTTGTTTGTTTTGTTTTTGTTTTAGCAGTTTGAATATATCATCTCGTTATCTCCTAGCCTCTGAGGCTTCCGTTAAGAAATGTGCTGATAGCCTTATGGGTGTTCCTTGTAAGTTACAAGCTTCTTTTCTCTTCCTACTTTTAAGACTCTTTCTTTGTCTTTGATTTTTGGCAGTTTTATTAGTTCTTGAACTTGGATATCCAAACCTCTTGCCAGATTTGGGCCGTTCTTAGCCATTATTTCTTTAAATAAGCTTTCTTCTCCCTTCTCCCTCTGGAACTCTGTAAAGCATAAATTCTTTGTTTGGATAGTATGCCATAATTCATGCAAGCTGTCTTCATTCCTTTTTTTTTTTTTTTAAGATTTTTTGTTTATTTATTTGACAGAGAGAGATCACAAGTAGGAAGAGCAGCAGGCAGACGTGGCAGGGGTGGGGAGGGGGGAAGCAGGCTCCCTGCTGAGCAGAGAGCCCAATGGTGGGCTCCATCCCAGGACCCTGAGATCATGACCCGAGCCGAAGGCAGAGGCTTTAATCCACTGAGCCACCCAGGCGCCCCTGTCTTCATTCTTTTTCATTCTTTTTTCTTTGTTCTCCTCCGGCTGGATAATTTCAAAGTTCCTATCTTTCTAACTCATAGATTCTTTCTTCTTGATCCATCCTTAATGTTAATTTTTTTTTTTAGGTTTATTTATTTATTTGAGGGAGTGGAGAGAGGGAGGGGCAAAGGGAGAGGGAGAGTCCTAAGCAGACGCAGAGCTGAGCGCAGCGAGATACAGGGCTCCATCTCATAACCCTGAGATCATCACCATCTGAGCCAAAACCTGAGTCTGGGGCTTAACCGACTGTGCCACCCAGGCGCCCCCTGTTGATGGTTTCTATCGTAGTTTTCATTTCATTCATTGTAGCCTCAGCTCCAGAATTTTTGTTTGGTTCTTTTTTATGATTTCTTTCTCTTTGTTGAACTTCTCATTTTGTTCACGTATTGTTTTCCTGATTTCATTGGATTGTCTTTCTGTGTTTTCCTTTAGCTCATTGAGTTTCCTTAAGGTATTTCAAATATCTATTGAGTAAATTGCAGGTCCCCATATTGAGACTGGTTACTGAAAGGTTATTGTGATCTATGTTGCACATTCCTTGAAGTTTTGTATTGCTGTCTTATTTGAACGATCAGTCACCTCCTCCAGTTTTTAGTAACCGCCTTCTTCAATGGATCTAAACTTGTGTTTTTCCTCCAGCTGTGTGCTGGAACTTCTTTGCTGGATACCTGGACTTCTACAAAGATCTCTCACCCATAAGTGATTGTCTAAGACAGTGCTTTCCAGGAGCTCCTGGCTGAGGTGAGCTGGGGTTGATTCATGGGCCACTGCAAGGTCCACAGTGGGGACCAGGGTGTGTATGCCCATTGCCCAATGCAACATGTGGGTGAGACTCTTCCCAGGTCCCTTGACATATGGTACCAGATCCCACAGCTCCCAGGAAAAGCACTTTTGTCTATTGATGGAAGCAAAATTATTGTTGCTGGGGGTGGGTGGGGATACAAACAAGGGATATCTTCTTCAGCCATGATGCTCCCTATACATTAACAGTAGTGTACCATATACTCAGTTCTGCGTCTCATATTCCACTTAATATCTTGGAGACCATTTCATATCAGTACATAGACATTGAGCTCATTTTAAAAAATTGATTAATTATTTTATTTCTAGATTTTATTTAGCACAGTTTTAGGTTCACAGTAAAACTAAGAGGAAAGCACAGAGACTTCCCATATGCTCCCTGCATCCCCCCAACACATATAGCTTCCCCCCATCATCAGCATCACTTACAGAATGGTACATTATTTAACAAGGATGAACCTACACTGACACATCGTAAGCACCCAAAGTCCACAGTGAACCTCAGGGTTCACTCCTGGTGCTATCCATTCTATAGCTTTGGATAAATGTGTAATGACATGTGCCCATTATTATAATAGTATACTAAGTATTCTCATTGTCCTAAAAATCCTCTGTGCTTTACCTATTCACCCCTCCTCACCGTCCCTGCCTATAGCACTCTTTTTCACCGAAGATATTAGCACAGAAAATGTCAATAATTTATCAAAATGCTAATGATCCACAGATGCCAATGGCATAAGAAATTCTAGAACAAATAGCTTATATTGTAAAGAAATATATTTCACTTATTTTTGTTTTGTTTTCTTTTTCACTGCTAGCTCATTCTTTTTAACAGCTGAATAGCATCTCATTTTAGGAGTATGACATAATTTAGCCTGTTCTTTTCTATTTAAATTGAGGCATGATTGACAGACGACATTATATTAGTTTCAGATATACCACACAATGATTCAGTATTTGTATACATTGCAAAATAGCACCACAATAAGTCTAGTTAATGTCCATCACCATATAAACTTGTTCTTTTTTGACATTTAGTTGTGTTCAGTCTTTTGTAACTATTGACAATGCTGCAGTGGGTATCCTGGTACACAGGTCTTTGTGTTTCTGTGTGAGCACGAATGTAAGACAAATTTCTAGTAGTGGAATTGCTAGGTCAAAAGGTATATGCATTTAAATTGTAATGGCTGTTGCCAAATTGCCTTCAAAGAGACGACCATATTATAGTCCCACCAACAATGAATAAAAATGTCTTTTTCTACAATGCACATTTTTGCCAATCTGATATCTAAAACATAGTATCTCACCTTAATTTTAATCTGTTATTGAGGTGGTTGAGTATCTTTTCATTTGTTTAGAAGCCACTTGTATTAGTTTTCTATGAACTGTGTTCATATCCTTTGCCCATTTCAATTTCATTATTATTTTAAATTAATATTTAAGAATAAAAACTCAGCTTTCTCATTATCATTTGCTCAAGATTCTCCTCACAGGCCAGAGGCCCTCTCAAACAGGTGTTCGGTGGTCTCCACAATCACACCAACTCCCTCTTTCTAACTCGAATCAGCTTCCTTCCCCAACACCACTGTCTGTCTCAAGGAAGGACATCTCTCTGGTCTCAGCATCCCACACCCTTCCCATGACATTCCCAAATGTCTTCCATCCTTCCCCTCTGGGATGCTGTTTTCAGTCAAACCTGACCACTCCTTCTGGGCCCAACTGATTTCCACCTGGGATGCCTTTCTGAATAACAGTGCCCATACTATCTAGAGCCTCCTGGGAACCTTTCCATCAATTACAGCCTATACCACTGGAAGGTTGGGCTGGACCTCTCCCAGAGCCCAGTTTCCCCTCTGTCCATGCTCAGCATACAGGGGTGTCAGTCTGGAGTGGGTATTATGCACTTTTTCAGCATTTATTGAATGTGTACATGAGTCAGACACTGCTCTAAGCACTGGGAATGTGGCAGTATATAAGACAGAACAAGGTCCCGCCTCTCATTCCGCTGACATTTTAGTGTGTATGCAGGTGGGTGACATACAACATAGTCAATGAACACACACACATGCCTAAGGAGGTCAATGAGGTGTACACAAGTAATGGAACAGATAGTGAAGGGAGGAGGGAAAGGGTCTCCTTTGGACAAAGAGGCCAGGGGACCGATCCCCCAAGAACTGAAATTTGAGCACAAGCCCGACTATGAGAAGGCTCCAGCTATGTAAAGAACTTTCCAGACGCCCTACTAGAGGCCCAGTCTGGTGGGTCTGCTCTTCTAAAAATAGACTGTCTTTCTGTCACTTGATAAGGACTGAAGGCACAAGCCTAAGATCCGGGTAACTTCAGGGCTGTGTGTGGCGTAAGTGGGGTTTGAGAACCTGCACTCTCCTGCTTCATATCTGAGCTGCAACCCTGGGAAAATGAAATCATGCTTGCCCTGGCATTACTAACAGAGCACCTGCTCCAGGCCAGGGTCCTTTAAGCACTTTACACCATTGTAATTTCATATAGCCAGCACAACAATCCCTTGTGGTACTTACTAGTAACTTTATTTTACAGAGGAAGGAACAAACCGAGGCTCACAATATGGATGCAACCTGTTTAGGTTTGCACGGTTCAGAGAGAAGTACAGTTCCTCGAGGCAGAAGGTCTATCATGGGGGTCGGGTGGGGTGCCCTGGAGCACTCGGGGCGCACCTTGTTTCCAGAGTTTGCCCGCGGCGCCCCGACATTGGCCCTTGGCCCCGCCCGGGTCTCCCGGCCTCAGGGGCCAAGGGGCGAGCGGCGGGCGCGCCCGGCTGGCGGGCTGGGGGCGGGGAAGGCGCGGGGACAAAGGCCGCGGCCACCGCGCCCCGGTCGGCCCGTGCGGCGACGAACTCCGGAGGCCGTGCGGGGACTCGAGACTCCCGGGACGTCGCCGCGCGCCGGGATGAAGCGCCCCAGGCCAGCGCCCGCGCAAGCGGAGCCCGCGAGCCCGCCGCCCGCACCGCCCCCTCCGGCCCCCCCGCCCCCGCCCCCTCCCCCTCCCCCTCCCCCGCCTCCGCCCCCTCTCCCCCGCCCCGCGGCGGCCGCGGCGGCTCGGCGCTCGGCGAACATGGCGGCGGCGGCGGTCGGGCGGGACACTTTACCTGAGCACTGGTCCTATGGCGTGTGCCGGGACGGCCGCGTCTTCTTCATCAAGTGCGATGCGGGCAAGCGGGCACTCGGGCGTGGGCGTGGGCCGGGCGGGGTGCGGGGCCGGGCGGGCGTCCCCGGAGCGGCGGCGGCGCTAACAGGTGCACCTCTCTCCCGCAGTGACGAGCTCCGCCGCACAACCTGGCTGCACCCGCGCACCGGGGAGCCAGTCAACTCCGGCCACATGATCCGCTCAGGTGGGAGCCGGGCCGGCGGGGTTGGGGGGCAGCGTTCGGGAGGCGCGCGCTCGGGCGGCTCAAGTTTGACCCGACTTTTTTGGCATTTCCGCAGACCTGCCCCGCGGCTGGGAGGAGGGCTTCACGGAGGAGGGAGCCAGCTACTTCATCGAGTGAGTGACCCGGTCGCCGCGCTCGCACCTGTGCGGCGGGATCCGACCGGTTCCCGCCGCGCGCGCCCGCCCCCCGCCTCCCGCGCGGGTCCGGGGCGAGTTGGCGCGCACAGCGCGGAGGCCGCACTGCTGTGGGGTTTTGTGTGCCGGAGTTATGTGGCGGGCTCCGGGAAAGGGGGCGGCGGGGCCCGCATCTCCGCGGGGGGGGGGCCGCAAACTGCCTCCCCCCACCCCAGTCCTGCAGTTGGACGGGATTCGGGCGCGGGTGTGAGGGGCAGGACACGCCTCCCCGCCAGGGTCCGGGGCCGGCACCGAGCCCGGCCGGGACCCACAGCTGTGGGCTGGGGTGGGGAGAGTGGAAATAATTGCTGCATTCGGGGTCCGGGAGCTGGGGGCTGGGAGTGGGGAGTAGAGACGGAGGGCATCTCGAGTGGGGAGGACTTGGTCTTGGACTTTGTTGACTGGGGTGGTGGTGGAGAGTCGGAACCGCACCCCCCTCGCCATCTAGAGCGCGGGCCTGCGTTGGGGCGGGGGAGTGGTGGGGGTGGGGAGGGAACTCATCAGCCAATAATATTCCTCGAACGCTGCGCGTCTGGGAAAGCCGGTGCTTCAAGGGGACAGTCGCTCCAGCCTCCGCTTGCAAGCGGTAGTTCAGAAAAAGCCCGCGAGCATTGCGCCACTAGCCAGGTTACCCCAGACCTGGGTCTGTAGGTCTGTGAAATCGTGGGGCAGTACGCGAGGGCGCCGCGCAGCCCCGAGCACTAGTACGGCGGTTCCTTCTTGCTCCGGGCCTTTACCTGTGTTGCTGCGTTTCTCTGCAAAGTTCTGCGTGGTTGCCAGTCAGCTCCCTGCGGTCAGAAGCTGCTTTGGGTCCTTTGCCCAGTGCCTGGCACAGAGAAGGCACTGGGTAAATCTTTGTTTACGGAATGAATGGACTAGCCAAGGTTTGGACGGGGGTCTGACAAGTACTGTTACTTTTGGGGGCTGTGAGTCAGAATTCCTTTTTCACCAACCGAAAACACTGCTAGGCAATAGTGGAGCAGCCTAGTCGGAGCTCGGTGGTCTCAGAAAATCCTATATCCTCCCTCCCTAGTTTGGGCTCTTGCAGGACGTTCGAAATTCTGGTGGATGAGCTTTATGCAGGTGGACACTAGGACCGTGGCTGGGGTCCTGCCTCACATCTGTGTTTGAGAGAGAAGTTGGAGAGCTGGCTAAGACTTCAGAACCTCTCAGACAGTGGACCTTTCTGCTCATAACTGCATTCATTGATGTTTATTAGATTTCTCCTTGTGTGCCGCACATCGTTTTAGTTATTGGAACCACAGACCTGAATGAGGCAGACAACATCTGGATGGTCATGGAGCTTGCAGTCTGGTGGGGAGAGGGAGCAGAAAATAAATTTAAAAACCAAGAATAGTGTCAGCGGTAACTACTGTGCAGAAAATTAAGCTAAGGTAATGGGATATCAAGTGGTGGTGTTGGATTGAGCGGTCTGTGGTGGTGTTTCTGAATAGGTGACATTTAAGGTAAAATTTGAATGTCAGGGGAGAGCCATCCTTGTGTTGATGAGATGGCAAAGCATATCCCCAAGAAACCAGCCAGTGCAAGGGCTTGAAGGCAGAAAGAACTTCAAGTCCAGAGTGGAGAGGCTGGAATGTGGTGAGCAAGGGAGGAGGTTGCAAGGGAAGAGGTTACAGATAGGAGGGAGCAAATGGTGTAGGACTTTATGAGCCAGGGTAAAGGGTTTTTAAACTTTATCCTAAGCCTAGGGAGAAATCACTGGAGGGTTTGAAGTGGGGGAGCAATGATTTGGTGTGCATTTTTAGGAAGATCATTCTCTCTGCTGTAGAGTGGGCTGTAAGGAGGTGGGCAAGTGTAGTGGGCAGGATAGTAGTAGCAGTCTGTTGCTGATGACTTGACTGAGGGTGTAGCACTGGGTATGTTTTCATCTGAAGTGGTCAGATTCAGGCTTGATGATCTGGATGCAGTCTGTGAGATAAAGAAAAGAGTCAGAGATGACTCCGAGAGGCTTGAGCACCTGAGTGGATGGTACTTATATCTTCAGATGGGAGGGCTGGGAGGAGCAGGTTTGCGGTGGGGGAAAGCATGAGATCTGAGAGGTTTGAGATATGAGTATGTCCACTAGGCAGATGGATGGATCCTGAAGCTCAGAAAAGAGAGAGAGAGAGAGAGAGAGAGGACTGCAAAGGTGTATTGGGGTATGGAAGATGGTGTTCAGGCCACAGGATTAGTTGAACTCACCTTGGAAGCACGTGTAGACAGAAGAATGACCTAAGCCTTGAGACACAGCATTTAGAGGTTAGGAAAAGAGGTGGATCCAGCAAAGGAGACTGAGAAGGTAGGAGGAACCCCAGTAGAATGAGAGGTTCACAGAAGCTTAAAGGACAGAACCTGGTTAGAGTAGGTGGAGGGGAAAATACGGGGTGCAGAATTGGGATTAGTAAGCATAGGCGAATCTTTCAGGCAGTTTTGTTAGGGAGCAGGTTGGAAACATTAGCTGGGAATTGGGGAGGTTTTGGGTTTGATGTGGCAGCGGGGAGTCTTTTTTTAGTGGGAGAGAGTAGAGCATGCTCTGTTCTGCTGGGAATGAATTAGATGACGCAGGAAAGAGATGGGACAGTTCCTGGAGCAGTGTTTCTGACAAGGTGAGAGGGTGGGGACCTGCGGATCCTGGGCTTGGTCTCAGGAGTCCCAGCTGGGAACAGGGCCTTTCATCCATTTGATGGTAGGGAGGGCTGCCCATGTCAGAGCTCATGCTAGGAGGCTGATAGGTTTAGTGAGGGGAGACATGGGTATTCCTGTCTGATAGTATCTGTCTCTACCATGAAGTACTAGACTAAGTCTTGAGTTGGGGGACTTGAGGGCTGGGTAGGACTTTGTCAGCCGTTGCCACAGCCTCCTGCCCTTCTCTCTTTTGCTGACTCTTCTGTGGTGACTCTGAAGTTCCTAGTGATTATCTTTTTTTAAAATTTTTATTTTATCTATTTATTTGTCAGAGAGAGAGGAGAGTACAAGCAGGGGGAGCATCAGGCAGAGGGAGAAGCAGGCTCCCTGCTGAGCAAGGAGCCAATGCTGGACTTGATCCCAGGACCCTGAGATCATGACCTGAGCCTAAGGCAGACCCTTAACCAACTGAGCCACCCAGGTGTCCCCCTTGTGATTATCCTAAAGCAACTCTGGCTCCCCATCCCCCAGGGTCCTCCGAGGTTTAGGGGAAAGCAGTGTGTGACTGATCCCCTACTTTCAAAGGCCAGCCATATGGGGAGGCTGGGCACTGTGGCACCCAACTGTGTTTCCTGTCTCCTGAGACAGCTTCTTGAGACACTGAACAGTTTGGGAGTAATTGTTCTCCTTTTCCTCACATAAAAAATGCTTTGCTTTAGTCAGTCAACTTTTTTAGATTTGCTCTGATCATTTCTGAATTTTTTTTTTAAAGATTATTTATTTATTTATTTGACAGACAGAGATCACAAGTAGGCAGAGGCAGGCAGAGAGAGAGAGGAGGAAGCAGGCTCCCTGCTGAGCAGAGAGCCTGATTGGGGGCTCGATCCCAGGATCCTGGGATCATGACCTGAGCCGAAGGCAGAGGCTTTAACCCACTGAGCCACCCAGGTGCCCCTGAATGTTCTATTTTTTGGTGGGGGGGAATCCTCCTCTAATATGCCTCAGTTAGAGGAACAGACATTTGGCATAGCTGGTTTTATTTTCCCGCATGGCTCCTTGGTCTGGAAGGTTGTGTGAGGTTTTCAAGGTGCATCAGTTGCTCCTAATTTTTAGCAGACGTTTTGATACTTCCCAGAGTACGTTTCTTCTCTCCTCTCCTCCCCTTCCCTTTCCTCTCCCTCCCTCCCTCCCTTTCTTTCTTTCTTTCTTTCTTCTCCCTCCATCTTCCCTCCCTCCCTTTTCCTTCCTTCCTTCCCTTCCTTCCTTTTCTCTCTCTCTCTCTCTCTCCCTCTCTCTTTCTTAGTTTAATACAGGGTTCTTTAACCCTGCTGTACATAAGAAAACCCAAAGTGTTGTGTTTTTTTTCCCTAAAGTAATCTCTACACCTAACCCGTGGGGCTTGAATTCATGACCCTGAGATCAGGAGCCTTATGCTCTACCAACTGAGGCAGTCAGGCACCCCCAGAAGTACATTTCTTAAAGCAGAAAAACTTGAGCTAAGACTGGTGCATTTTGCTTTTGATTTCTGCATTTGGGTTCAATTTTGGATTAGGGAAAAACATAAAAGGGTTAATCTACTGCTGGTTTCCCTAATTCTAAACTTGGTGATGCTGATATCCTCTTCAAGAAGACTTATACTCTAGGGGTGCCTGGATGGCCCACTTGGTTAGGCAACTGCCTTCGGCTCAGGTCATGATCCCAGAGTCCTGGGATTGAACCTTGAGTCAAGCTCTCTGCTCAGCAGGAAGCCTGATTCTCCTTCTGCCTGCCATTCCCCCTGCTTGTGCTTTCTCTCTCTCTGTGTCATGTAAATAAATAAAATCTTAAAAAAAAAAAAAAAGAATATCCTTAAAGTGGGGTGCCTGGGTGGTGCAGTCGGTTGAGTGTCCAATTCTTGGTTTCAGCTCAGGTTATGATCTTAGGGTTGTGAGACTGAGCCCCACGTTAGCCTCTGCACTCAGTGTGGTCTGCTTGGGTTTCTCTCCCTCTCCTGGTCTCCCCTCTCCCCCCACTGCTCAGCTGGGAGTCTTCCTCCTTCTCCGCCCCTCCCCCTGCTCATGCTCTCTCTCTTTTGCTTTCTATTTCTCTCAAATAAATAAATAAAATCTTTTAAAAAAAGAGACTTACACTTCAAAACTTTTCTACTTTTCCATGAGTCTCTTAGCCAAGTAGCAAGATAGAATACTAATGGAGATAATAGTGTCATTAACAGCAGCAGCAATAAGAGTAGTAGCAATTATATAATAGCCTCATCTTTTCCAGTCTTTGAAAAATGCCAGGAACTGTTTTATAACTATTATGTGATTTAATTCTTACAACAATTTGGTGAGGTAGGGACTGTTATTAGTTCCATTTTACTGATGTGGAAACTCATAGTAATCCTGGGCATTCCAACAGCAAAGGGCAGCTAGCTTATTTCTGGTATCTTTTCTTACTTGGTTTTTGTAACAGCAGAAGAGCAGAGATAATTGTATTCTGGTCCATGAATGTTCAGTGATTTGTCTGGAGTGCTTAGAGCTGGACTAGAAAGTTAGTCTTCAGTCTCAAAAATGGTACCCATGGTAGTGGGGCGGCTTCTACCCCAGGTCACAGGTGTGAGGCAGCATTGATACTTGAAGGAGCCTTGTGCCAGGTGCCATTGCTCTGAATCAGGCTGCCCAAGGCTCACAGGGCAGAGGCCTTCTTTGCTTCTGCTGGGGATTGAGGCACTTGAGAAAGGCAGCAGCCCTTGGTCTCCTGAGCTGATTGGTGGTGGTGCAAGTCTCTGATTAGTAAAGAATGGAAGAAATGGAAGACATTAATTATTAATTAGTAAAAGCAGTTTGGCAGACACAACCTTTTCACGTGTGAGACCCATGAGGGTAAAGTTCTAGAATAGGCTTTAAGAGCAAGGGTGTTACACTGGGCTGGTTTTCGGGGGTTTTGTGGCACCCTGTGGTTGGCTTCTTCCTACAGTAGGCTTTGAGTAGATCCTGAGTCAATAAAGAGGATGAATGGAATGAGGAGGGTCTTGGCCACCCTGCCTGTGCCAGGGTGGTTCCTCGAAGGCTGGTACCCTGTTCTGCATTTCTGAGGCATTGGTACCCAACCCAGCCCTGGGCTCTGAGTAGGCGCTTGGTATTTATTGAAGCAGTAGTGTCTTAAGGGACTCAATGAGTTTAGTAGGTATTCCAAGTTTTGGAAAACCTGTCGGGGAGGAGATCAGGGGTTAGGGGAGCCTGGGCAAGGTGAAAGAAGCAAAGTAGCCAGGAGCTGAGCCTGTCGAGGCTAGTGCTCCAATCTGAGCCTTCCTGGAAGTCGTTGCTTGCTGTCCAGAATAGCACTTGAAGTAGGAACGTGGCCTCCTCTGCTACTTCACCTCATAACCTCATGCTCTGCATCTGGGGAATGGGACATCTATTGGGATCCCCTCCCTGGTTCTTTCCCTCCCTGGTTGCCTCATGTCCTCTGTGACTTGGCTCCAGGGTCCTGGCGGGAAGCAGCTGATTGCACAAGGTCTCTTCTAGCTTTCCGTTCCTCATTTAGCTTTGGAGACTTGCAAGGCCATCCTGTGTAGGGGCCATTCTCCTTGTGGGTGTCCAGCCCCAAGTGAGGCCAGTGAGGCTCTTGGGAAAGACATTTCTGAGGCTTGGAGCAAGACCGACTTTCCCCACCTTAGCCCTGCGGACCGCAGCAGGTCCTGCCTGGCTACATAATTTGCAGGACTCAGTGCAAAATCAAAAAGTGCAGGGACACTTGTTCACAAAGCTGGAAAAAGGTGTCACTCGAGGTATTAAAGTACTAAACTTTTTCCTTTTTCCTTCGGTTTTCCCTCAACTTGTCATGGTGTTTTTTATTTGCTATTATTTGCTATTCAGTCATTCCAAGTTAAAAAAAAATCAACTTATTAGCATGACTCTCAGGTTCATGTCTGTATTGTAGAATATTTCTTTTTTTTTTTTTAAAGATTTTATTTATTTATTTGACAGAGATCACAAGTAAGCAGAGAGGCAGGCAGAGAGAGAAAGGGGAAGCAGGCTCCCCGCTGAGCAGAGAGTCCGATGCGGGGCTCGATCCCAGGACCCTGAGATCACGACCTGAGCCGAAGGCAGAGGCTTAACCCACTGAGCCACCCAGGCGCCCCTGTATTGTAGAATATTTCGAATGCAAACATCAGGGTGATGACTTTGTGTGCTGACCCACCACCACCATACCCACTCCCAAGACACCACAAGGCAACGGTGCTAGTGCTCACACTCTCCTGGACAGGAATAAGGAGGAGGGAGGCTGGGTAGAGCTTGGAGCTCTAGGTGGTTGGGAATAGGCAGTTAAGAACATGTCCCATAGGGGCACCTGGGTGACTCAGTGGGTTAAGCCTCTACCTTCAGCTCAGGTCATGATCTCAGGGTCCTGGGATCGAGCCCTCTCTGCTCAGCGGGGAGCCTGGTTCCCCCCTCTCTCTGCCTGCATCTCTGCCTACTTGTAATCTCTCTCTCTCTCTCTCTGTCAAAGAAATAAATAAAATCTTAAAAAAAAAACAACCAACAAAAAAATCATGTCCCATGCAGGCAGGGAGTGGGGACTGGGCATGAGACAAGGTGTTTTTTTTTTTTTTTTTTTTTAAAGATTTTATTTATTTGACAGAGATCACAAGTAGGCAGAGAGAGAGAGAGAGAGGGAAGCAGGCTCCCCACTGAGCAGAGAGCCCGATGTGGGACTCGATCCCAGGACCCTGAGATCATGACCCGAGCCGAAGGCAGCGGCTCAACCCACTGAGCCACCCAGGCACCCCATGAGACAAGGTTTTAAGATTCCTTCAGAAGGGTTACTTTTCTAGAGATAAGACTAAATATCTGGAGTGTGTTTTTGTATTCAGCAAACCCATTTTCTCTGAAATTAAAGGGAAAGAGGAATTGGGGAATGAAGGCTGAACCAGGGATGACTGAATGTCCAGGCGGGTACCCCAGTGGGCTGTAGGCGCCAAGTATAGAAGGCCCTTTGGAAAAGTCTGTGAATACTGGAAGGCCCAGGAACGTGCCCTCGTAAGATTTAATTATGCCATCACTGAAGGAGTCTTCCAGCACCACCCCCCCCTACATTTCCTGTCTGCCACTTTTTCTCCCCAGACAAATGCTGAACTTCATGTTAGTGAAATTCGTCTTGTAGAGTGCCAAACTATTGGTTCATTTATTTGCCCTCTTTCTCATTTGTCATCTTTCTCATTGATGGGAACAGCATTTCAAACCAGAAAGCAACAGTTTTGCAAAGAATTTCTGGGAAACAGCAGCTCTCATCTACTTAAAATGGAAATTCTGAAACCTCTTGTTGAAGGTTAAGAAAAGCTTCTCCCAGCTTGGCCAGTTTTGGCATAATCCCACACTTTACGTTTCATTTCCTGGTTGTTTTATCAAGAGTGAAAACTGGCTCAGGGATTGAAGCGTTAGGTCCTTTACAAAAGGAACAACAGTGGTGTTGTGCAGAGAGCAGAAGGAAGGATTAGCAGCCCTGATTTGTACCACGCTCTCAAAAAGTTCTGGGAAAACCTCTGTAAGAAAGACGGTTACAGGGCGCCTGGGTGGCTCAGTTGGTTAAGCAACTGCCTTCGACTCAGGTCAAGATCCTGGAGTCCTGGGATCGAGTCTCTCATCGGGCTCGAGTCTGCTTCTCCCTCTGACCCTCCCCTTCTTGTGCTCTTTTTCTCATTCTCTCTCTCAAATAAATGAACAGAATCTTAAAAAAAAAAAAAAAAAAAAAGATGGTTGCAAGTAGCTCCTAAGGCTCTTTACCCCTGTGAGGGGTGTGCTTCAGAGAAAGGATGGGCTGGGGGTGGGGGGAGCGGAACTATCCCTGATTTTCAGGGCTGTGTGTGTGAAGAGGGTGGTTGGAGGTTTCATGTGCATTGACAGATCTCTGTCCATTCTCTCGATATTTACGGGAGTAAACCTTGTGCTTCTTAAATTAGGGCTTTGATAGGAGTCTCTTTGGGAAAGCATATCAGAATGTGGACTGTTTGGGGATTTAATGAGGTGCTTGCTCCAGTCTTCCCATCTCTTCAGAAGAGAGCACGGGTTTGAATCTCTGCTCAGTGAA
Organism: Martes martes; assembly: GCF_963455335.1. NCBI lineage: Eukaryota > Metazoa > Chordata > Mammalia > Carnivora > Mustelidae > Martes > Martes martes. Next base: position 44,390,144 of record NC_137898.1, read on the forward strand.
CTGCCATGGTGTCTTACGTCAGTATTGACAGAGGGAGAAACACGGAGGAATACGGTTTCATTTGCCTGATGCCTTTATATGGCTGTCAAAACATTTGTTTCTGATTTTCTGAAATGACAAGTGTTTTGGGTTAGTGTTTTTTTTTTTTTTTTTTTTTTTTTTTTTTAAAGATTTTTTATTTATTTAACAGACAGATCACAAGTAGGCAGAGAGGCAGGCAGAGAGAGAAGGGAGGAAGCAGGCTCCCTGCTGAGCAGAGAGCCCGATACGGGGCTCGATCCCAGGACCCTGGGATCATGACCTGAGCCGAAGGCAGCGGCTTTAACCCACCGAGCCACCCAGGCGCCCCTGGGTTAGTGTTTTATTATTTACAGAGTACTTCACGAACGTTATCTGATTGGAAGCTCACAGTTAACTGGGTTTTCAGTGCAGAAAAGTGAGCTCAGAGGAATAAAAGGACTTCCTAAAGCCTCATGCTGTGTTGGTTCAGCCTTTTCGAGTTCAGAGAAGACATGGACATGTTATTGTCTCAGACAAGGGCTTCTTAGACTTTTTCAACCACAGCTGAATGACTGAAGATGATGAAGGCAAACTCTCCTGGGTGATTGGATGGCAGGAAATGTCATCAAATGTGGCTACTATCCAAAAATTCATGTAGACTTGACCCTTAATTTAACTTATTATAAAATCCCTTCCCATATCTTCACTTAAGATCAGTGCTTTGGCAGGATGTATCATGTTCATTGTATGGCTTGGTGTTTTCCCAAACAGAAATGTGTGCTCCCAGGACACTAATCCCCTTGTTCAGTCTTAAAGGACCAGGGGGGTGTGGGGAGATGGCTCATTGGCTTCTAGCCTCTCTGGGCCATGCATCTTCAAAGGGGGATGTACAGACTTGGAGGAAGACATAAGCAGCTGTTGAGACCTTGGGCCATCTTTTTTTTTTTTTTCTTTTTAAAATTAACATATAGTGTATTATTTGCCCCAGGGGTATAGGTCTGTGAATCATCAGGCTTACACATTTCACAGGGCTCACCATAGCACATATCCTCCCCAATGTCCATCACCCAGCCATCCTATCCCTACCCCCCCATCCCCCAGCAACCTTCAGTTTGTTTCATGAGATTAAGAGTCTCTTATGGTTTGTCTCCCTCCTGATGCCATCTTGTTTCATTTTTTCCTTCCCTACCTCCCATGACCACCAGCCCTGCCTCTCAAATTCCTCATATCAGAGAGATCATATGATAATTGTCTTTCTCTGATTGACTTATTTTGCTTAGCATAATACCCTCTAGTTCCATCCATGTTGTTGCAAATGGGAAAATTTCGTTTCTTTTGATGGCTGCATAGTATTCCATTGTATTTATATACCACATCTTTTTTTTTTTTTTAAAGATTTTATTTATTTATTCGACAGACAAAGATCACAAGTAGGCAGAGAGGCAGGCAGAGAGAGGAGGAAGCAGGCTCCCCACGGAGCAGAGAGCCTGATGCGGGGCTTGATCCCAGGACCCTGGGATCATGACCTGAGCTGAAAGCAGAGGCTTTAACCCACTGAGCCACCCAGGCGCCCCTATACCACATCTTCTTTATCCATTCATCTGTTGATGGACATCTAGGCTCTTTCCATAGTTGGCCATTGTGAACATTGCTGCTATAAACGTTCGGGTATGCGTGCCCCTTCGGATCACTACCTTTGTATCTTTAGGGTAAATACCCAGGAATGCAATTGCTGTGTCATAGGGTAGCTCTATTTTCAACTTTTTGAGGGACCTCCGTACTGTTTTCCAGAGTGGCTGCACCAGCTTGCATTCCCACCAACAGTGTAGGAGGGTTCCCCTTCCTCTGCATCCTCGCCAACATCTGTCGTTTCCTGACTTGTTAATTTGAGCCAATCTGATGGTGTGAGGTGGTATCTCACTGTGGTTTTGATTTGTATTTTCCTGATGCCGAGTGATGTTGAGCACTTTTTCATTTGTCTTTTGGCCATTTGGATGTCTTCTTTGCTGAAATATCTGTTCACATCTTCTGCTTGGGCCGATTTTGAGTTGTGCCAGACCACCCCACTGTCTCCCGTCTAACCTACTCTGGGTCACCTGGATGCTGGCTGGATTTTTTCGGAAGCCAAAGGACAGCCAGGCAACTTCATCATACAGAAAAATGTATAGGTGTTGTGTATGTGGTGGTAGGGTGTGTAAGGAGGTGGTGGGTAGGTGCATTGGCTCTGGATTCCCAGATTATGATTCCAGTTCCACCAGTTACAGTTCCCTGTCCTTGATCGGTTACCTTTTTCCTTTAAGCCTCATGTCCTCACCAAAGAAATGGGGATAAGTAAGGGGATTATATGAATTGATTGATGGAAAGGGTGCCCAGCAGGTGCCTGACACCTAGTAAATGCCCAATAAATGTGAGCTCCTCTTTGTACATCCACATAGCTATGAGATGGGGTGGAAATGTGAATTCTGAGTCCTTATTATATTCAGCAGCTGGTGCAGAAATCTGGTGCCCTCGAACTGGGGTTGCCTGGGTCAGGGGGCATGCAAACTATAGGACTCAACTCAGAATTTGAACCAATAAAAACTGTATAACCATTTTGGTTATTAAAAGGATGTCCTCATTCTTGGGAAATACTGACGTATTTGCTCTCAAACCGTTGAGAAAAAACTACGTGTGTATGTGTGTGTGCGCACGCACGTGTGTAGGGAGCGGATGATAGAGCATTTGGAAAAATGCTAACAATGGGTGAGGCTGGGTGAGGGGTGCTATTCTTGCACCTCTCTCTAAGTTTAAAATGATTTCCAAATTAAAAGTTAGCTAAAGAAACAACACTAGGGGTACCTGGGTGGGTCAATGGGTTAAGGCTCTGCCTTCAGCTCAGGTCATGATCTCAGGGTCTTGGGATTGAGCCCCACATTGGGCTCTTTGCTTAGCAGGGAGTCTGCTTCCCTCCTCTCTCTCTCCCTGCCTCTCTGCCTACTTGTGATCCCTCTCTCACTGTCAAATAAATAAAATCTTAAAAAAAAAACCCAAAAACAAAACAACACTAACCTTGACCACCAGGGCTGTGCTGTCCCAAGGCCACAGGTCCTTGTCCAGGCTGCAGGGACCTGGGGACCAAGAGCCCAGGGTAATGAGGTGTGAAAACGCTCCTGGGCTGGCTGTTTCCCGGGCATTTAGAAGGCGGCACAGATGTCCTCTCCTTAATCTGGGTGGCCACCTGGTTATCGGCTCTGACTGCTGAAGGACAGGCTTATTGTCTGGTGCTGCCTGGGCCCCAGATGTCAACAGTAATAATCTTCATGGTACTCTATAGTTGAGAAACACATGCATTCCTTTTAAAGGCAGGGATTTTTATTAGCCTCATTTTACAGATCAAGCAGTGGAGGCTGGGGGAGGGACAGGGTTAAAAGATCTTCCTGATGCCAGAGCAGCAGTAGGGGAGCTGGCACTTAGAACCCGAGTCGTCTTGGCTCCAAATTTGTGTGCACTGTTTCTACCGTGGTGTCTTCTGACTCGCATAGCCACTCCCCCTGTACTGAATCCTCCTGTAGTGTTATCCCCCCAAACTGGTCCTGGGTACCTTCCCTGATGACCCTTTGGGCCTCCTTCAGAAAGTCCCCTGCAGGGTGGATGAGTGAGGGGTGGGTTGAATAGTCCCTAGGCAGGGCAGTGGGCAGGTCCCTGGTGCTCTGGGAGAGTGGACTGTCTGCCCCCCCCCCCCCCCCCGACGCCACCCGCCCATGTCAGCTGACCACAGCTTAGGGGCTGATGAGCCTCTTAAGCCTGCTTACAGCCAGTCTGTCTCTTTCAGGTTCTGCCAGAAGAGTGTTTCCAGCGCCCCAGCCAGTGTTCTCAGGGTTTCTCAGGGGCTTTTTCTGCCAAGGCAGAGCCCTCACCCTCTCGAGGTCTGACAGCTTGGCGTTAGCATGCAGTCTCTCCCAGGGACTGCGGGCTACCTCTTGTGCTTCCCTGGGACAGTCTGCCCTGCAGGCAGGGTGCAGTGTGCTCGGGGGTGGAGGGGGCAGAGGGCCCATTCAAGCCCTCTACCCAGGCCCCTGGCAGCACCGCCTCCAGTGTTCTCTCCCCCTGGGTGAAGTGGGAGGGGAGACAGTCTCCTTCCCAGGAGGAGTGGAGCCAGAGCAACTTTGTAGCTTAGTGCAGTCACCTTTGCAATAATCATCCTCTTCGCTCGCAAACTGAGTTTCTGTGCAAGTCCACAGATGGAACCAGTGGGCCACCTTGAAGAGTGGTGAGCACCTTATTGGAGGGGCAGTTTAATGAGAGGCTGGATGGCTTTTGGTCCAGGATTCACCTGTTGAGTCACCAGACTCTGGTGAACCATGTGCTATATGCCAGTCTCTGCACTGGGTGCCATGGAGAGAAATAAATGTCATCATCCCTGCCCTCCAGCAGGGCCCAGTCCAGGGAAGGAGAGGGACACTGGACAATTTCAGTATAGGTAATGGGGGCTGGTGATCCTGAGGACGGGGCCCTAGGAAGCTTCAGAGGGTGAGCGTGAGGAAGGCCAGGCATCTGTGGAGCAGAGCAATGGGCAGCCCAAGGCAAGAGAGGCCAGGAGACGAAATTGGCAGGAGCTAGGGGGTGTAAAGTATGTGTGTGCTTGTCTGCACCTTGAAGAGGCTGGTGCTGAGTTGAGGCATAGGGACTTGTCCTGGATAACACCCTTCACTAAATAGTAGCTGGGCTTCAGGAGAGTGATGTAATTGGGGATATTGCCCTAAGGGTTCCCCGACTCCTGCTTCTGAGGGGTGGTGCTGGGTGGTGGGGGTTATAAAGCATGAATTCTGGAGTCTGAGTCCCAGGGTTGAAATCTTGTCTTTGCTGCCAGGTTGGACAGGTCACTTAAACCTCTCTCTGTCTTCAGATGTTTCTTCATCTGTAGAATGGGGACAACAACTGTACGTACACTTAGAATAGTGCCTGGCAAATCTCACATGCTATGTAAGAATTAATTGTTGTCATCACTCCTCCTAGAAGTGGAGCCCCCGCCTGTGTGGCACAGTCTGCAGAAAGCGATGGTTTGTTCGCTTTGGGGAAATCTCCTAAGATCAGGCTAGCAAGAGGGAGAAGTGTGTTTTCTTGTTGAGACTTGTCCTTAAAAGGAAGCTGGGCAGGACGTCGTTGGTGCCTAAGTACCAGAGAAACAATTCTTCGTCTTTGAAGCCCTGTGTGGCTGTGTCCAACCAGAGAGAAAATAGATGGGTTTCTCGTACTTACGATCAACACATTTTCCAAATGGGCAGTTATGATATACTCCCCTCTCATCCTCCTCCCTCACCCCCGGTGAGAGGGCTCCCTGGTGCTAGCAGTAGTGTTCGCATTGCCTGGCAGGGCATCTAGCTCTCTTTTTGGAGGTAGTGACCCTGGTATCCATGCCAGAGCACTTGATGAAGGAGTCGTAAGGGTGGACATGAAGTACAAACTGTTCTAGATTGCTGAGTCCAAACTTCAAGGGGGTGGGACTGGGAATCAGCATTATCCCGAGTTCCACGAGGGATTCTCTGGATGCTGAAAGGGAAGATGTCTCAGAGCTTCAGCCTCCCCACGATAATGATATTGTATAGTAATGATGATGCTACTCTCCTCCCCGGTGTTATTGAGCATTTACTGAGAATCTAACATGATGGCCTGTCTGCAGCTCCTTTAGGCACAGGGTAGATGCTCAAGTATTGCGTGCCTTTGCATTTACAGGAGGCCCTCTGCTGTAACTGTTTGGATGAAGCTGTGGGAAGGGCCCCGAGAAAGTGTCAGTAGGCACAGCTGTCTGTCAGTGGCCACCCTGTTACCTAGAGTTGATCCCTGGCCCCTGGTGGGTCTCTGGTTTCCCCCTTGGGGGTTGGGAATGTGCTGCCATTCTCTGTGCCCTGACGATGCTGGCGGTCCTAGAGGTGGGCAGTAGGGCTGGTCAGGTGGGTGAACACTGAGTGGGGACTACATCTGCCTGGGAGGGGGGTAGATTGGCACATCCACATCGCAGAACCCCAGGACCACTTAGAGATCCTTCTGAAGGCAGAGGAAGGCCTGGAGTAATGGGTGTGTTATTCTGAGTGATTGATGTTGAAAGCCAGAGGCAGCAAGCAGGCTGCAATTAAGTTGAGAAATGGAAAAGCTACTCTGCGTGGGAGAACAGATAAGTCCCGGCGGACAGTGGAGATGTTGGGGAAGTCGTTGAGGTGTCTGGTGTTGTAGTCTTCCCTGAGCTGGTCCTGGGGGAGATGGAGGAGGGGCAGGATTGTGACTCAGTGCCACAAATAGCTCGCCAGCTCCTTGGGAACAGTGTCAGGCACAGAGCCAGTCCTCAACCAAATTGGTGTGGGTTGGTTGATCTGACATTTGGCATGACCTTCTTGACATTGGCAGACATACAAGGAGAGAGAGTTGATTGAAATTGGGGGTAAATTGGGGTTGTAAGCTGACCACAGAATCCATGGTCAGGATCTTGGGGAGGGGAAAAGTTTCCTTCCTTGCCTAGGAAATTGTTGGGAGAGATTTTTTTTTTTCCTCAACACATTCTGACCTGGGGATTTAAAGAAATAGATGAATGCTGCGAGGCTAAATATCTGTAATCATTGTACCCATTAATGCATTTCTAGATGGAATTGGTGGTACCTGAAATTACACCCATTTACTGAGGCTTTGAATAATTACATTTTTTGAGCCCTGGTGTGTGGGCGGGTGCGGAGAGCACTCAGTCGGCTTCTCTCAGCCTTCCTCACCTGAAAATGCATAGATGTGTTTGTGTGTTTGGCACCAGATGGTTTATAAAACTCAGTGGGGATATTAATTCTTTAGGGGAAAGGAAAGTGATTGGCTTCCTATTCTGTGAACAGATAGATATTTAAATTAGAATCCAAAGCACACTCCTTTTGCCTCAAGAGCTCCATGTGTCTGAGGAGCCCAGTGATTGAAGATGCAGTGACTGTGTCGAGTAATGATCTTGCTGGGCCTTTCGAGGCTGCTCCTTGGGTCCGGCAGGACTGGATGGTGCTGGTTGTCTTCTGGAGTCCTTGGAAAGGTTTGAGAATTTGTTTTTTTCTTTACGGTCTCTGTTGGATTTGGCTTGGTTTTGGGGTTCAGTAACCTGAGCACTAGGGCAGAGGGACTGTCACACCAAGAAGCCAGTTGCTTTTGTTGAGTCCTTATTTGCTTGTTTTACAAATGTTTATCTATTGCTTATCACAGACATTGTTTTAAGGGCTTAACAGACAGGGACTCATTTAATCCTACTACCAACCCTGTGAGGTAGGTACTTATCCTCATGAGGAATATGAGGCACAGGCAGGTTAGGGACCTCGCAGCACAGGTGTTAGGTGGCAGGGAAGAGATCATCCCCAGCTGCCCTTAACTGGTGGTCCTCATGGTCCCTTTGAGGCCTGCTTGGCCTGTTTCCATCATGTTCCATGGTGGACTGTGCTGCGGGAGATAGGGGAACTGTCAGGTTGGGACTGAGCACGCAGGCTTGGCAGCCCAACTTTGTGACTGTGGAACTCAGACGGGTCATTTAACTTCTGAACAAATTGTGGCAAAGGCTGGTATCTGTCCCATGGGTCTTTTGTAGTGGTTAAGTGAGAATAATACAGACAGTCCCTGACTTATAATGGTTCAACTTATGATTCTTTGACATGACATGACTGTGGAGGGAAAGAGATACGCATTCCACAGATGCCATGCTTTAAATTTTGAATTTTGAGTTGTTTTGATCTTTCCCTGCGTGAGCGATAGGTGTTTTGACACTCTGGTGATGCTGGGCAGCGGCGGTGAGCACAGCTCCCAGTCAGCCAGGATCATGAAGGTAAACAACCAATGGACTTAAAACCATTGCTTTTTTTTTTTTTAATTTTCAGTACAGGATTCAATACATGACATGAGATTTTCAACATTTTATTGTAGACTTTGTGGTGGATGATTTTGCCCAACTGTAGGCTAACTTAAGTGTTCTTAGTACATTTAAGGTAGGCTAGACTAAGTTATGGCATTATATAGGTCAGGCACACTGAATGCATTTTTTAAAAAGATTTTATTTATTTATTTGACAGATAGAGATCACAAGTAGGCAGAGAGGCAGGCAGAAAGAGAGAGAGGAAGAAGCAGGCTCCCTGCTGAACAGAGAGCCTGATGCGGGGCTCGATCCCGGGACTCTGGGATCATGACCCGAGCTGAAGGCAGAGGCTTTAACCCACTGAGCCACTCAGGCGCCCCCTGAATGCATTTTTAACTTTGATATTTTCAATATACAGTGAGTTCATCAGGATATAACCCCACTGTAGGTTGAGTTGGACATGTGAAATACTCAGTTCCCAGAGCATTGTATAGTTCAGTAAATTTTAGCAGGTGTTTCCATGTATGCTTTTCTCTATAATGGCTGATGGATCCAAGCATATTTGGAGAATTCTTTCACTTACATCCCGCAGCGACACTTATCTTCTGATATACACCGAGGGTACCTGTGTATACTGTCCAGCTCAGATTCTCAAGTATAGGCATTTTCTAATAGAGGACATTGAGCATCCTGATGCATTTCACGGAGGGTTAAAAATGTCCAACTGTACTTGCTATTTTTAACCACAGCTGTACCCTAATTATGATGTTGGCTGTTACAGCGGAAGAGGTTAGGCAGTTTGGATATAGTTGCAGCAAAGGTTGTATCTGACCCAAGTCCTGGCTTGCTTCCCCTGGGTAAGGGGAGAAATAGCTCTGGTGATAATGGAAAAAAGGAGAGGGGAGGCCGAATTCAGTTCAGCCTTTGTGTATCCATTTTTGCCGTGTCCTGGCACCATATTTGTTGTACTCCGGGGGGTGTCAGGGAGCCCAGGTTGCTGGTGAAGCAAGATATCTGCACCAGATAGGATGGTTAAGCGGTGTGTGACCAAGTGTCCAGTAAGCAGTGTGGGTGCAGCCTGGAGAAGAATGTCCAGGAGGAAACAATTCAGGAGTTGGAGGCATCAGGGAAGACTTAGGGGTTTTATGAGTTGGGAATGGGTGGGGACAAGGGAGGGAGCAGGTGCTTCAGGGGGACTAGCATTCATTATTCAGGGTCCCTTCATTTAACAGACTTACACTGAGCACCGTGTGTGTGCCAAGCATTGGTCTGGGCACCGGATACCAAAATGAGTAAGGAAGAGCGGAGAACATAGTACTGAGAGGCAGAATGGCCCTTGGGAGCATGATGTGATACAGGATTGCCTGGGTTTGAATCCCTGCCCTGCCACTTACGAGCTTGTGGATCCTGAGCAAGTTAGGTAATCTGGAGCATCGGGTTCTTCAGCTGTAAGACGGGGATAATAGTAATTGTGCTGGAGATGAAATGAGTTCATATAAAGTACTCAGAATAGTCTTGAACGTAGAAAGTACTCCCGTGTGTTAGCCATTTATTATCCCTAGAATGTGACCTCCACGAAGGCAGGAATTTTCTTTCTCAGTTGTGTTCACTGCTATATTGCTGGCTCTCAGACAGTATCTAGTACATGGTAAGCATTCAGTTAATGAATCATAGTGCCATTGCAGTCCTCCAGGAACCTGGAGGACTGATCTCTAGTAGGGACACAGACATGTCCACAGCTAGACGATACTGCGCAAATGATTTGGTAAGGAGAGCATGGGGACCAGAGGGGGACCGTCCTCGGTGGGCAAGGTCCTGGTGGACAAGGGGACCCTGAGCTGGACCTTGAAAAGCAGGGATTTGTTGGATGATAAGAGGGAGTTTGGCTGTTTATGGGAGAGGAAGCAGCATGGGCAGAGTAGTAAGAGAATGTGGTACATTCAAGATGTTGTGAGAGGGAGAGGAAGGAGGTGCAGGAAAGGGCTGCTCTGGGGAGCTATGGCTCCATCCTGAGGGCAGTGTGGCTCCAGGGCATGAGCAGGGGTGTGCCCATGGCCCCACCATGGTTGTACGGGAGGAGGAGGGGATGTACTTGGGTGCTGGATGTCTGCAGAGGTGGTGCTGGAGGAAGTAGGCTGGAGCCTGTGAAGGGTACCCACCCCCTCCGCAGGTGAGGGATTGGCCTCAAAAGGAGGAGAAGCTGGGTAACCCATACCGCTGCTGGCAGTACTCCTGCCTTAAAATAGAAAGAGATGGAGATAAAGAGTGGGTGGTGTGAGTGTCCTAGTGGTGACCTAGTTAAAACCTGACCCCCTAGAAGGGCGAGAGCCAGCCTCACGCTTGCCCTGCTTAGCTGGTCCCTCCTCAGCTCTGGGCGATGTGTAGAAGTCCTGTGGCAGGTGACCTTGGCCCCACCCCGCTTACAGGAAGTCTGGTTCCCAGGCTGTGTACTCAGTGCTTCCAAGGGAAAGGGGTGAGGGTTGGGATGCTGTGAGTAAAGGAAAGGAAGAGGAAGAAGCTGGGGTCAATTGAAGAAGACTGAGGAAAACTCTTTATATTTAGGCTTTAGTTCCCCCAGAGTATCCTAATTCCTCATAGACTGAACGCCCTTCCGCTCCTGGTCGCCCCACCCAGCTCCCGACTTCCTTAAATGCCACCCAGAGATAGTGGGGAAGAGTAAACGTGGAGGCTTTCACTTTCGTAGGCCCACTGTCTCCTTTCCCTTTGGTCTGCCTGATTTCTCTGAGGCCTTCAGGACTTACTTCTATAGCGGATAATTCCCATGCAGGATCTGCCGAAGGTCCTTGTGCAGGACGTTTTAAACTTGACCTGGGGTTTTGAGTCTGACGCATGGTGAAGGTGGTCTGTTGTGGGCTTGTGGAGTGGAGTCCTCTAACCATTGTGCCCAGTGGTGTTTTTCTGGGGCTGGGGGTGGGGGCGGGGGTGCCCTGCACTTGTTTCTATAATCACAAAACCTTATTCAGCACCTACTATGTGCATGCTGGCCCTTCCCAAGGGCCCTGTGAGGCTGGTGCCGGCTGCAGGGAGAGCCCCCGAGAGCAGAAGCTGCCACCGAGAACCCATAGGTGATTTTTGTTTCTAGGAGCTGGAGCCTGAGGCCATGTTTAAGATGGCCAGGACATTTTGCTGAGCACGTGGGAGTGGGCTCCTGGTACTGAGCCTGACAGGAGGGAGATGTGAGCTGAGGGTCTTCCTTATACCTCAGCTTCCTCTTATGGTGGTCAGGTGGGAAGGGTGGGCAGAGTTGGCAGGGGCGAGGTGATGGCACAGAAGAGGTTCAATAGGATCCGATCAAATCTCACGAGTACCACCAACATTTGTCACACGGCATTTGGTTTAACCCTCACAATAGCCTGGAAAGGTGTTATTCCCTCCATTTTGTAGATGAGGATGCAGAGGCCCAAGGAGATGCTACGTCCAGGATCACACGACTAGGAGTGGTTGGTGTATTCTGATTCAAAAGCAGTTGGCCAGTTTTTGCACAGCACGCCTTCGAACCTTATAAGAACCTTGGGTCATATGTTATGATTCTCTTTTGCACCTGCGGCTCTGAGACCCAGACTCAAATGACTTCCCTAGAGTCACACAGCGGGAGGTAGTGGAGCTGGGACTGGGACTCATATCACCAAGCTGCCTCACTGGCATCCTTGTGAAGGAGTTCTTCCACCTATGGAAGCCAGAAGCAGTTTGCCTGTGAGCCACCCAGCCCTTCAGAGGCAGAGGGGATGGGTGGTGAGTCCTGCAGGGAGAGGCCCCTCCTGGCCAGGTGGGGGCTTCTGCGCCTCTCTTCCTGCCGCTCTGCCATGATGCACTTTCCACACGCATGTATCTAGGCTGGGGCTCTGGAGACCAAATTCAGTTTGTCTTTTGGTTTACTCAGTATAAGCAGCCGGTAATGCCCAGGACTGCTTGGCATCAGGCACATTTCCAGGGAACTTTCAAAATATCCTGCCATCTCTACTTTGAAATATATCTAGAATCAGATTGTACCCATGACCTGTTACCACCTTAGTCCACACTGTTGTCATCTGTTGCTTGGACTGTTGCAATACCCTCCTGAGTAATCCCTGTGCTTCTCTCCCCCTCCCCCCAGTACAGCAGCTAGAGATTGTTCTCCAGTGGAATTTGGATTATGTCACCCCTCCCAAACCACCTAAAGGCTCCCATCTCCCACACAGCAGAATCCTAGGTCCTTGAGGCTCTGTGTCATCTGCTCCCACCCCTGTTACTCCTCTGACCTCATTTCTTCCCGCTCTCCCTGGTGCTCTGCTCTAGCCGTGTTGGCTTCCTTGCTGTTCCTCCGGCATGTGAGCACAACCAGTCTTCAGGACTTTGCACTCACTGTGCTCTTTATCTGGAATGTTTTCCTAAAGATATTCCAATGGCCCACTGCTCCCTGACTTCCTTCAGGTCTCTCCTCAGATACCACCTTTTCAGGGTGGCCTTTCTGGTATCTTCTCCCCCAGCACACTCTATTCCCTTAACTCCTCTCTCTTTCTTTAGAGTTCTCAGTCAGCCCAGACACATTAGATTTTAATTTATTTGTCTTTGCTGCTAGAATATAACAGAATGTCTGTTTTGTTTAAGACTATACCTCTAGGGGTGCCTGGGTAGCTCAGTGGGTTAAAGCCTCTGCCTTCAGCTCGGGTCATGATCCCAGGGTCCTGGGATCGAGCCCCACATCGGGCTCTCTGCTCGGCAGGGAGCCTGCTTCCCCTCCCTCTCTCTCTGCCTGCCTCTCTGCCTGCTTGTGATCTCTGTCTGTCAAATAAATAAATAAAAATCTTAAAAAAAAAAAAAAGACTGTACCTCTAGTGCGTAAAACAGTTGTTAGAACAAGGTGTTTAGAAAATTATTTTTTTAGCTTTATTGAGGTATGATTGACCAAAAAAGTATGTATTTAAGATGTCGCACCTGATGTTTTGATATATATATATATATATATATATATACACGTGCGTGTGTGCGCACGCGCACACACACACACACATATTGTGAAATGATCACAATTGAGATAGTTAACACATGTAACTTCTTGTGTTACTTTCTTGGTGTGTGCTGAGAGAAGGTAATTGTTGAATGAATTTATTAAATGGTATAGTGAACCCTGCACTATTCTCTCTTGGGACTCTGCCTGAGAAGCTAGTCAGCCACTGAATGGTGCCTCCCTATAGCCAAGGGAGCTATGGCCTGAGAGGCAGAGGGATGGGCCTTGGGTACACTGGCTTGGGTGTCCCCAAAGAGTCCTCTCCAGTCTGGGGATCACATGGCATTCTTATTTATCTCCATGCTGGCTTCCAGTCACTTCTTCTGGGGAATTTTCTGAAAATCAATGTATTCTATTAAGCTTATCCACAGTGACAACAGCAGATTAAAATGTGTTGGCTTACCAGCTAACCACTGGGAGTATTTGATGCCCGTTGCGTTCCCACAGTCGTACAGGTCCTTGTGATGGCCAGAGGAGATACCGTCCCATACCTCAAGGTTCTTCGTGCGGAGCTGGACTTGAGCAGGGCCCTGGACAACAGTTGTGCTTCAGAGCTGAGGGTGGAATAGACCAGAAGGAAAGAAATCAAGGTCGAGTGGACACGTATTGTGTGCCATACACAGGCACGGTATTTGTGTAGTTATCCCACACTGAACCTTGAGGTTCATGATTATTTGCCCCTTTGAAGGCATGAGGAAATGAAGGCTCAGAAGTGATGGGGCCAAGACTCTCACTGACTCCAGAACCTTAGGAATAACTGGGAAATCACAACCTGGCTGCGAAGGACCATATTTGGGTCATGGGGACAGTGTGGCATCGAGCAGCGGCACAGAGACAGGAGTGCTCTATTGGGTGTGGCTTGGATGGTTTTGAGACAGCCTGCTGAATATGAATAGGCGTGTCCTTCTTTTTCTTATTATTAATTACCTGGGAACTAGGAGAGGATGTTTTTAAGGAAGCCCCAGAGAGCTGGGGCTGGAGAAAGCCTGGCATCAGCCTTCCCCCCGTAGGACCTATGTATGTATCTGGGGGTCACCCCATCCCAGACAATGCTCATCTGACCAAATGCAGCTCAGCCTCGCTCCAGGAGCAGTTTGGAGTAAAGCTCACCAGTGTTGGAGGTCTTGTGGTTGGGAAGGCAGAACATTGCCATGTCCTGGGTAGGGGAAGAGTCCAAAGAAAGAACGGGGGACTGTGATCTGGGCTTCCCTGTCTGGGCATGGGGGGTAGTGCTGGCCTGATTCAGTATAGTAAGCCTTTGTAGGGTAAATACTTCTTGCTACTCAGCAAGGGATGGTGGGGTTGGAGCTGCTAAGAGGGCCAAAGGGGTGCCTATCTTGATATTAGTTCAGTTAACTTGTTCATACAGTCATTTGCTTATCAGCATTTATTAGCTCCCACGTCTACCAGATGGCATCATGCTGGATTCTGGGGCTACAAAGACAAGGTTGTCTTCAAGGAATCCATAGTGCAGCGTAGGGAGAAACAAAAAGATGACCTTCGGTGGGTAAGGGCTGTGGGACAAGAACACAGCCTGGGGCTGTAGCATGGTGCCTAAGGCCACAAAGCTTTGTGTTGGCAGACTTAGGTTTGACTCTTAACCACTTATCATCTTTGATCTTGGCATGTTCTTCGTGTGGGCTAGGTGCTTACATGCTTTGTCTCATTTATTCCTCAATGCAGCCTAATGAAAAATTTTTCCTCATTTTGTGCTTGAGGATTTTAAAACTTGGAAAGAATGAATGATTTGTCTGAGTTGTTCTGTAAATAAGTAGCAGGACTAGGATTCCAATCCAGGTCTGACTCCAAAGTTCCTGTACTTTCTGCTCTATCCAGCTGAGGAGAATGAGTTTTGTTCATGCTCCTGCATGGCTGCTGCCCTCTGGGAGATGCAGCTCGGGGAAAAAGGAGTTTACTGACCATGAACTCCATAGGAGTTGACAGGATAATGTGACCATCCAGAATGCTAATTTGGTTTTAGACTGCTTTAGTGAAAGTATGGGGCTCACAACATGGGAGATGATGGTATTGCTCTGTTCTTAGAGATCACAGATAGAGTATTGGGGTCCATTTTGGCATTACTTTTTAAGAGGTATGTGACTACTCGAAGCCTTTCTGAGGAGATGACTGTAATGGGCACTGGAACCTTGTCTCCTGAGAAACAGCTGAAGGAACTGTGGGGATTTCCTGTGGGGAAGAGGAGACCCTCAAGGAAATGAGGGCCGGCTGAAAATATCTGAGGGGCTATCACATAGAAGAACCTTATTATCTGGGAAAGCTATAGGGAGAAAGGTTTTGGCTCTGGGTTTACAACAAAACCTTCCAAAATATCTCAGTATATAGTGAGTGAACTGTTACCAGAGGTAATCACGCACTGATGGAGGCCCAGTGGAGAGTATGGAGTAAATGTTCTCTACCATTCTTCGGCCCAGAGTCCCTGAGTGTGGTTCTGTCTCTGCTGCTGTCGGTGTAGCTCCCAGGAGTGGGTAAGGCGGGGGGCAGAATTTAGATGATGTCTGTCCCAAGCCCAGATCTCAGCGGGCTCCAGGACTGCACACACCTCCAGGTGTGGTTGGGAAAACACAGGATTAGAATCAGATGAGAAGACCTGGGTTTGAACCCCAGCTCAGCCCCTTAGAGCTGTATAACCTTGGACAGCACATTTGCTTTCTCTGTAGAAGGGGATCGTATCAGTTCCTCCCCTGCTGGACTCTTTTAAGGTAGTGAGTGAGAAAGCTTTTCGTCAAGGAGAAAGGGTTCAAACACAGGGGATTGACAAGTGCTGCTCTGGCCACCGGTAGCATAATTAACTTCAAGGAGCTTGGTCTTCCAAACAGTGTCTGGGAAACTTCACTCAGTGGTATTGAGGACTTAGGTGCAAATGCTTTAGAGAACTGGCTCCAGGTTTGTGGAGAGTCCTCTAAAATATTTTGTGATAAAGTAAGGTCCCCATTGCTAGCAATGAGTAAGAGTCCTCTGCACTCGAGACCTATTGAATAAAGGAGACAGGAGAGAATGGAACAGGTATTAAGAAGGGAGAGATCCAGGAGGACTTCATGGAAGAGGTGACGTTTGCTTATGGAGTAGACAAATACTTCATTATGTGGGGAGAAGGGCAAAGGCCTAGAGGAGGCAGAGGCAAATGGGTACAAATGTCATGGAAGGAGAGAACCAGATGCTGACGTGGGTGTCTCCTGCCAGCTGGAAAACTCTTCCCTTCCTGATGGTAGAGCTTGACGCTCTCTGATAGTTGAAGGAGACCCAGATTTGTTGCATTTTGCTGGTAACATTTGGGTCATGAATAGGCGGGAAGAGAAGTTCCTGGGAGGCTTTTTATATTCCGTTGTTTCTCAGAGGAGGGTGAGGCCAGAGATGGGAGAGGGTTTCCTAGCCAGCATAGGGTGAGCTGAGGCTAGAACCCAATGCCCGATACGTCATCTGGGGGCTGTTTTCCCTGTGCCCCATCGATGACTCTGCCCAGATTCCAATTTTCCTGGTTCTGCCTCATGGCAGGCTGTTATCCTTAAGAGAGAAAAGGAGGAGAGAACAAAGTTGTATTTACCAAAGGGGCTGGTTGGGCAGGTCTTCTTGCTGAGGCCAGAGTCTAGGCCAAGGTCAGCTGGGCTGGCTCCTGGTGGGTGGAGGTGGGTGGGTTCAGGCCCTGGAGGGCCATAAACTGGGGGCTTTTGGTTGGAGGTGACCACTGGTAGGAACTGAGGTTTGTCTGGGGAATTGCTCCTGAGCACAGAGGGCTGGAAAGATTACAGCTCACACATTCTTTCTCAGATTAGGGCCATGGGAGATTATGGGATATACAGGAGGCTGTAGGAGGCCTGTAAATTTCCCATTTGGGGCAATTAATTTGATGGATTGTAAAACAGCTCACCACTTCCTCTCCCCCTCCCTGGCCTGGGCAGTCAGACTGGCCAGAGAATGTCCCAGAATGCTCTCCCCAGAGTCCTGCACTGCCTTCCAGGGCCCCTTGTGAAAACATTCACTGGGGGCAGAGGCTGGACATGTCCTCCCCTCTGGTACAAGGAAGAGCACACAGTAGGTGCTTTATAGAGCCAGACGGAGTGGGTGCATATCTGACTGGAGCGTTTCCAGGGTGGTGTTAGGGGTGGAATGGGATGGAGCTTGTGGTGGCAGCCCTGGTTTATAGATGGGGAAGCTGAGCCCCAGGGGATGAGGTAACCTGCCCAAGGTCACTCAGATCATTGGTGATAGCTGGGGCTCTAGCCTGATTTCTTCTCTCCTGGGCCAGGGTGTGTTCTCCCCAGTTCTGGTGTGCTCAAAGTGAAAGCGAAATAAATAGCACTTTTTCTGGTTCTCTCCCCTGACTTCCTCCTTGCCACAGTCACGGCTTTGGTGATTGTGTACAAGGTGTGACATGGTCCTACTCCTGTCTCCTCCAAGCAGTTTTGCAGCATGTACTTCTCCTGTGTGCTCACAAGTGTGCTGTGGCTCATCTCAGTGTGTCCCTTCTCAGTGGGGTCTGGCACCTGTGACTGGTAAGGGGTTCCTGCACATGGCGTTTCTCTGGTGCCCCCGGAAGGCCCTGCCCTCTCCAGCTCACACTCGGGGTGGTACAGGTGGTCCTGACATTTGTCAAGCCTCATCCCTGTCTTCCTTCCAGGGACCCAAAGACCATATCCTAATGTGCCTCCTGATTAGGGCCTTCCCAGATGTTCCTAGCTTGGGGCTTGTCTTTGTGTGGTCTGCACCCTGTCAGATCATGCTGTTCACCTTGGCCTGAACACAGTCCAGCAACGTCATATTGTGTATAGCTCTCTCCTGCTTCTACGCCTTTGCTCTTGAAGTTTCCATCCCCAGGAATGCCCCTGTGCCATCCACACAGCTCCTGCGCATCCTTAAGGCTCAGGCATTCCCTCGGGAAGTCTTTTCTGACTGCCTCCACCAGGGCTTTGTGATATCCCTTCACTGGTGCTTTCTTCTTTTGTTTAGCAGCTGTGTCATGAGCAGCTGTTAAGCGCGTCCACAGTGTTACAAGTGTTGGGGAGGACGGGAGGATGCCTGTGCTCATGGAGCTTGCAGCCTAGCATCCTCTCTTGCCACCTATCTCCTTAGTTTATACAATGTTTCTCTCTCTCCCATATTAGCCCGTGAGTTCTCATGCCTTATTCATTCATCTCTCTATCTCTAGCACTCAGGATAGGGCCTGCAAAGAAAGCCCTGAAAGTTAGCGTTGGATGAATGAATGACAGTCCCCTCTAGCCCCCCTGCAGGGTACGCATGTCCCTCAGCTTATGTGCAGAAGCCCCGCCTCCTCCCCCTCAACCTCCCTCAACACCCCCTGCCCTGTCACTCACAGCACCCCCGGCACCACGCATGCTGCTCACATGACTGTCCTGCTTCATTTCACCTTTTTGTGTCTACATCTTTTCTTTCCCTCTCACCTGGTTGTAAATTTCCTTAGGGCAGGGTCCATTTCTAGTTTCATTTTGTGTACTTGGAGTTTCTGCCCTTCCTTATAGTCGGTCAAATGAGCAATATATGAAGTGACCCAGAAATAAATAAAAATGTAAGGAGAGACTGAGTGCCTAGAGGTACGTTAGTGTATTCAGAAACCTCTGGTACACCTGCTGTGTACCAGCCCTGAGCCTGGTGCTGGGCATTTTTGATGAAGGAAGCAAAGGCATCTGCCTTGAAGAGTCCAGATGGAGGAACATGGGGACAGGTGGGGTGTAGGATGCCCAGACGCTTCCCTTTGGTGGCACCACAGAGTTAAAGGGGGTATCAGACAGGCCTGGAGTTCAGTTCCATCTCTGTCCCTTGGTATCTGGCTGACCTTGGACAAGTAAGTCAACTTCTCGTGAGCTTCAGTCTTCTCATTTATAATAAGGGGTTGGTAAGAACATCTCCTTTGTAGAGCCATTCATCCATCCATCCATCCATCCATCCATCCATCCATCCATCTGTTGAGTTCCTAATCTGTGTCAGATATTGGTCTAGTTGCTGGTGAGGGGATTGTGAACAAAGTCCATAAAAATCTCTGCCCTCATGCAGTTTTTGTCTTAGTGGGAGAAAGACTGGAAACAAAATGGTTAAAATACATAATATCAGAGGACAGTAAGCTCAGTGAAGGAAAAGAAGCCAAGAAAGAGGTGAGGAGCTCTGGGAGAGCAGGCTCGGTGGGGAAGTACAATGGTCAGAGGAGGCCTCTCTGCAGAGATAACATTTGAGGAGAGATGTGATCAGACAGGTAGACATGGTGGGGTGGGGGGGAAGACATGCCGTGAAGAGGTAGCAGCAAATGCAGAAGCCCTGAGGCCACAGTGTGCTTGGCTGGTTGAAAGAATAACAAGGAGCCAGTGTGGCCAAGATGAAGGGAGTAGGAGCCGAGGTTAGAGAGATGGGTGTGTGTGTGTGTGTGTGTGTGTACGCACGCACGTGTGTGTAGGTGATTTGCAGACCTTTGAAGGGACTTTGGCTTTCTCCATGAGTTAGGTGATAGTCCTCGCTTGGAGGGCAGAGAGATATGATGTGCCTTTTGGTTTAGAAGAAGGATAGTAATTCTGGTTGTTGTGCAGAGAACAGACAGCTCAGAGACAATGTACGCAGTGTGCTCAGCACAGGACCTGGCCTGGAAGCCTTCCTTAAGTGGTAGTGTCGATCTTGATGATAATGTTATTAAAGATTGACCTGGATGCTGGCTGGTCCTGGTCTGGGCCCTCATCTGGCCTCTGCCCTCCCAGGAGCTGCAGCATCCAGGATGCTTTTTCTCTCTGAGGAGAGCGATGGGTCCTGGGCTTGGAAATGAAGAGGGAGAAAGTGTCTGATCTTTGGCTTTTTTTTTTTCTTGATCTTCTGTTTAGTAGTCATGGTGAGAGGGTGGTGGTAGTGGTGCAGGAGAGGAGGCAGGAGAAAAGTCCCAGCCTCTATAAACCTTGGAAGAGCCCGACCTGGTCCTTGGGAGCTGCCATCAGTCGCATGGCCCACTCCATGTCACAGTGAGCCAGCTGGCCCTGAAACGTTTGTCTTCATCTCTGCTCCTTCCTTCCCTGGTGGTCTAGGGTTCTCAGAAGGGGCTGGAGTTCTGCATACAGAGCTGCTCCCCTCCTCCCAGGACTTCACAATGAGTATTTCCTCCTGTCTCCACCCCAGAATCTCAGTATCTCAGGCCTTTATGGAAACGTCTGGGTCCCTGATGTCTCTGAGGCGGTTTACCTGCTCATCCCATATAGAAAGATCTCTGGCAGCACTCCTGATCAGACTGCCTCTGAGGGATTCCTTTGGAGAGCAGGACGAGTCCACAGCCTGACAAGGCTGCCCTTTCTGGGGTGGTTGTATCCTCATTGTTCGGAGGCTCCATTGTGAAGTTGAAATCTCTTCTGCTCTGACTTCCTCCTTTGCTTTTAGTTCTGAAATACAGGGACTGAGGGATGGTTCCTCTTACAACCTCCTCCCCCCATCTCTTACCCACTCTCTACTAGGTAGAAGTTTACTAGTTTCTCAAGAGGCTCTGTGCAATTCTGGCTCTGTTACTCAGGGATCACCTGGTTGGGGAGGTCAAGGAGAGCTTTGTGAAGTACACAGTGCTTGAGTGGGGTCTTGCAGGGTGAGGGGTTAGCCAGATCGGGAAGGGAAGAAAAGCCTTTGAGGCAGAAGGTAAGATGGTGTCTTTAAATAGTGTGTAGAGTTCAGGAATTCCAGATTCTAGGTGGTTTGGTTTCACTGGAACAGTAGGGGGTGGGGGAAGAGGGAGACAGAGGGAAGGAAAGGGAAGGAGGGAAGGAGGGAGGGAGAGAAAGGGTGAGAAAGAGAGGGAAAGAGAAGGAGGGAGAGGGGGAGAGAGAGAGAGAGAGAGTGAGTGTGTGTGTGTGTGTATGTATGTGTAGGGTCCTGGGTACTGTGGGGGTGGTGAAGCCTGAGAGGTCAGGTCAGAGCCCACCAGAATGAGAGCATGAAGGGCTGCCTGTGACCTGGGAGGGGTTGTGGACCTGAGTCAGAGGATTGCCTAGGAGAATATGCTTTTGGGGACCTGTGGGTCTCATGTTCTCCCAGAACTTATACATGCATTTTTGAGTACCTCTAACTCTCCTTTCTGCTATGGCCTGGGATTGCTGATTAAACCTGTCCTTTAGACTTCTGCAGAGTGAAGTTGGGGACAAGTCAGCACGCAGAATGTGCCTTGGACGTCCTGTTTCTGTGTTCAGTGTACTGGGCATGCCTGGTTCTGGGCTCCTGCCTCTTGATAACTGCTTTCATGGATTGAGGTGGAGGCCAGGATGCTGTAGCCACGGCTGGGCAGCCTCAGTTTGTCTCTGTCCCATAGTTGGCTGGACACATAGGCCTGTCTCTGCCCTGTAGGGTCTCATTTATGCAGGTACAAACAGTGTCTGGACTCCAAGCCCTTGGCCAAACATTCCAGATTCTTTGGCCATAAGCATTTTCTAAAGGGGCCTGGGACCCTTCCAGGGCTTGGCAGTTTCTGCTTATGCCCCACACAGATAGCTATTTGTGTCTAATTTTTGTATATTCCTGAGTATGTTTCCAGCCTCCTGGGGGAGGCCTGTCTCTCCCAGCCTGGCCAGCTCCTCGGGAAGCTTCTGGCAGACCCACCTCACACTGCCGGCATACGGAGTGTCCTCCCTCCCACCACTGTCTGTCCTTCCCTGGTGTCTTGGATGCTGAAGGGCTGATGGCGGAGTGGGGCTTTTTGTTTTGTTTTTAAATAGGGGCAACGTGGGTAAACAGAGCGGCGTTTCTGGTGCTGTCCAGAGGGCCAGGACCCCACATTCCGGTTCCATGACGACAGCTTGTTTCGTTGCTGCTTGCCTGGCTGTGGGCAGCAGCAGTTTAGACGGAGACAATGGTGGCTCTGTTGAAATGCTGCTGAGCTCCAGCAGAATGCATTTTAATTGAACACTTTCCACCCTTAAGTCTGCGGGAATCTGGTGGCCCACTCCTCCTCATTCGCTCCTTTTCTCGTTGCAGCTCAAGAGCCAGGTTCCTTTTCCCCCTCTAATATTAGCAGCCTCTCGTAGGGGGTGGAGAATGGTTTCCAGGCTGGGAGTGGCTTGCCCTGGGCTGACTTGGCACTGGGACAGGAGAGGAGAGCTGGGGGTGAGGGTTGGAGGTGGCTGGGAGACATACCTGTAACTGGGTCTGGGTGTCAGTGTGGGGCAGGGAACAGCAGGTACTCTGGGAAGCTGTCCTCCCCTGGGACGGGGCTGGCTGCTACTTGGGAACACTGGACCTGAAGTCAAGCTGACTGGGTTGTAATCCCTGGGTATACTTCCCAGCTTAACCTCTCTGGACCTCAGTTCCCTCATCTGCAAAATGGGGACAGGAATCGTGTCTGACTCCTAGGATGGTTGTGAGAATTAAATGAATTTAACAATATCAAGTGTTATGGATAATACCTGGCACCTAATAAATACTCAGTCAGTACATTTGTTATTACATTATGTCAGTTTATTTTTTATTTTCTTAAAGTTTTATTTACTAGAGAGACAGATTGAGAGAGTGAGCAATGGGTGGAAAGAGGGAGAAGCAGACTCCTCAGTGAGCAGGGACCCCGATGTGGGGCTTGATCCCAGGACCTTGAGATCAGAACCTGAGCCAAAGACAGTTGCTTAACCAACTGAGCCACCCAGAAATTCCATATTATGTCATTTTAATATTATGTCCTGATCATCATCAATATTTCATTTTACCCTATAAGGGTTTCCTCGGAGACTACAAAAGGGACAGAGCGGTATTCTTTCTAAAATGCAAATTTTCTCCCATCACTCCTTGGCTTAGAAAGCCTCGGTGAGTCCCCATTGATGCCTCTGCATAAGGAGGTAGGAATTTCTGCTTATTGAAGCCCTACTCTGTGCTAAGTACTGGGCACTTGGTGTACATCGGCTCATTTAGAGTAAGTCCAAAGTGTAACTTACATCAATATTTTAGTAATTTATTTTTAATTGAAGAATAATTGACATACAATATTGTGTTAGTTTCAGGTTTGTGACGTGCTTTGATTTTTTTTTAAAAGATTTTATTTATTTATTTGACAGACAGAGATCACAAGTAGGCAGAGAGGCAGGCAGAGAGAGAGGAGGAAGCAGGCTCTCTGAGGAGCAGAGAGCCCGATGCGGGGCTCAATCCCAGGACCCTGGGATCATGACCTGAGCCAAAGGCAGAGGCCTTAACCCACTGAGCCACCCAGGCACCCCACGTGATTTGATATTTATGTATGTTGTGAAGTGGTTACCACAATAAATCTAGTTACCATCTGCTGCCATATAAAAATTACAATATTATTAATTATATTCCCTATGCCGTACATTACATTCCTGTGTGATATTTATTTTATTACTGGAAGGTTGTTCCTTTTAATTGGCCCTTATCTTGCTTATCTTTTCTCCCCTACTCTGCTAAACCGGAAGAAAAAACCAAAATCAACCAAACCAAAACCAAAACAAAACATCACTCTGCCTCAAAGGATGGCTTGTTCTTCTCTGGTGTTTCGTTGGCCTTCGTCCTCTCTGTCTTTGTGCATGTTCTGCCTTCTGCCAAGAATGCCCTGGGGGCGGTGGCCGTGGATCTGGAGAAGCAGACTGGCCTGGGGAGAGTTTGGGGATTCCCACAAACTCTGGTGGACTCAGCCTGTGTGAGAGCCCACTGGCCAGTCTGACTCTAGGGGCTGGCTCTGGTTGACTCCTGCTCCACCACTCGCTCTGCGGCCCTAGATTTGCGCTACTGATCGCACCTGCCTCATAGGTTTGCTCTGAGGAGTTAAACTACATCGAGTTTTCATAATAACGTCTGACCTACTGTGAGTGTCAGCAGATGTTAGCTCTTCTGGCCTTTGCAATCTTTCCAAAGATTTGATTTCCTGTTTTTCTGTTTGGAGTATTTCTCTCTCCAGGCTCAACACGGGACTGGTTTTCTTTGGGGGAAAGAGGAACTGGACAGCATCAGTGGACCAGGGAGATCTAAGCAGGGGTTCCCTGTCCTGCCTGGCACTTCCTGTGGCCTTTGGCCTTTGCTGTAGGCCAGGAATGGTTTGCCTCACTCCAGTCTGTCCATGACAGGACCCCTTCCTTCTTAGCCAGTCACTGTGCTCTGTGATATGGCCACTCCTTGTGGTGACAGCTAGATAACAGACACAGGGTAGACTCACAAGGTGTGGAGACTCTGTGTGCACAGACCGACTTGCTTATGGATGGATTTACCTGCCAGTGGATGAGCCATTTGGTAACCAGATGAGAAGTCTTAATGGACCACAGTGAACTGCTCCGACTTGACATTAGCCAGATAACCTATTTCTGCTCAAGAAGGGTAGAGTGTGTGTTTTTTCATCTCGCAGACTTCACAGGGCCAAGTTCTCCGAGGCTAAGTATCTTGCAGGTACCTCCCACTGAAACAGTGAAACTGGCGAAGTTCCTTAGAAAGAGCAAGGGAAACAGAGTGTGGGATTTAACTTCGGGAAGCCATGCTGATGTGCAGTTCATGTCCCCTCGGTTCTCTGATTACTGGGCTCAGCAGTCAGCAGAGCTGCGGCTTTATCTTGGTTCTGTCACACTATATGACCTGGAGCAAGTTGGGCCTCAGGTTCTCTGTCTGTAGAGTGGAAATACCCATCTAGCTTTGCCTGCCTCCCACATCTTGTGTTCTTTTGTATTCATATTTGTTCACGCATTTAGTTCACCTTTGCTAGGCCTACTGAGTCCCAGAGCCAGGCATCTAAGTATGGACGGAATATGATCTCCCCCATCCTGGAGCCTAGAGATGTTCGTGAAGTAGGGAAGGTGTGTGAGTGGATAGCCGTCATGAACAGGACTGTCTGGCAAGGGCTTTGCAAGAACCACATGAAAGGTATATTGGTTCTTAACTCTGAGAGCTCAGGGAAGACTTTCCAGAAGAGCTGACACTTGAGTGGGGTAGAGATAAGAAGGCAAGGAGACACAGGTGGAGGCAAACATGGCTCAGCACTATAGAAATATGCCCACGCAGAAGATATGAACAGACACTTCTCCAATGAAGACATACAAATGGCTATCAGACACATGAAAAAATGTTCATCATCACTAGCCATCAGGGAGATTCAAATCAAAACCACATTGAGATACCTCCTTACACCAGTTAGAATGGCCAAAATTAGCAAGACAGGAAACAACGTGTGTTGGAGAGGATGTGGAGAAAGGGGAACCCTCTTACACTGTTGGTGGGAGTGCAAACTGGTGCAGCCACTTTGGAGAACAGTGTGGAGATTCCTCAGGAAATTAAAAATAGAGCTTCCCTATGACCCTGCAATTGCACTACTGGGTATTTACCCCAAAGATACAGATGTAGTGAAAAGAAGGGCCATCTGTACCCCATTGTTTATAGCAGCAATGGCCACGGTCGCCAAACTGTGGAAAGAACCAAGATGCCCTTCAGTGGATGAATGGATAAGGAAGATGTGGTCCATATACACTATGGAGTATCATGCCTCCATCAGAAAGGACGAATACCCAACTTTTGTAGCAACATGGACAGGACTGGAAGAGATTATGCTGAGTGAAATAAGTCAAACAGAGAGAGTCAAGTATCATATGGTTTCACTTATTTGTGGAGCATAACAAATAATATAGAGGACAGGGGTAGATGGAGAGGAGAAGGGAGTTGAGGGAAATTGGAAGGGGAGGTGAACCATGAGAGACTATGGACTCTGAAAAACAACCTGAGTGTTTTGAAGGGGCGGGGGGTGGGAGGTTGGGGGAACCAGGTGGTGGGTATTAGGGAGGGCACAGATTGCATGGAGCACTGGGTGTGGTGAAAAAACAATACTGTTACGCTGAAAATAAATAAAAAATTTAATTAAAAAAATTGGAAATAAGACTATCAAAAAAAAAAAAAAAAAGGAAATATGCCCAGGGGTGAAGGTGGGGTTGTGGGCATGTGGGGAAGAGGCCACCTGTGGATCAGGCTGGAGATGGGCTAAGGGTTGTGTCTCTGTCAGGGGTAGGGGCAGAATGGCTTGAGGCACTGGTGTGTAGGGTCAGGCTGGTATTTTGCAAATCTCATTCTGGCAGCTCTGTGCAGGGAGACCTGTTAGCTGCCCTGCCCTGACCATGACTGTGATCTCCTGTGATGGTCTACATGAGAGATGGTACAGGCCTGAACTGAGGTAGGGCTGTGGGCAGGGAGGAGGACATGAGGCGCATTTGTGTATATATGTGTGTGTGTGTATTTATATGTATGTGTTCTGGGAAAGGGTGAAACCCTCTGTGTGCACATTGGGTAGTTTCATTGGTGACTGAGATCATTGGAAGTACAGACACCTCGCGTTTCCGTTGCTATGGCTCCATCCTTCCAGGGTGGTAAGTAAGACGAATTGCAGAGATTTTATGTACAGGGATGGTCATTTGCAGCCTTGTTTATAATACTAAGGAATTGAAAACAACCCAATTGCCTGTCCATCAGTTAGGCATCAGTTAACTAAATTATGGAGACATGCTACCTACCATAAAATGTTGCTGCTGGCCTATTTGTCTGAGCACGGCAAGTTAACAGACATGTATCACATGAAAGAACAGAATAACCTATGTATAGCACCTAGCCTGCCACCCCTTCGCCATTATTTTCCATGATTCAAAAACCCATTGGGGTCAGCTTTGCTCTTTTCCCCTGTATATGACTTCTGTCTTATGTTACTTGGTAACTGCTTTGTGTCTGGGTCTCTAAGAATAAGGACCTTTCCTTGTTTGGGGGGGGGGGCTTGCTTCCCTCAGGCAACAGGAGTAGGTGGCCGCTAATTGCTGCGGAATTTAATTGAGGGATGTGAACAAAAGGCCTTGTTATCACCATTAAGTGATATTAAGCTGTAGGCTGATTCTCCCTCTTAAAAAAAGAAACAGTGTGTCTGGCTCATAAAGAAGCTTTTAAACTAAAGTTGTGTTAACAAAGACCTCTTCCAGAGACCTCCCTGCTTGGGGGGAGCCGGAGGACATTCAGGCTTTGTTTCCTCAGTCTTAGGGAGCCAGCTGGAGGTGAGGGGAGATGAGGTGTGCTTGCTGTCCAACCGGTTTTCACACACATCTGAGCTGGTGTGTGTTTGTTGGGGTGGCAAAGGGGCGGGGGAAGCTTTGCCTTGCATCTGTTGGGTGCTAGCACCTCATGTTACCTTATTTCATGCCTACTGCAGCCTGAAAATGAAGGAACGACCCTGTCTCGTTTTGTAGGCAAGAATACCGAGGCTCAGAAGTTGAGTAACTTGCTTAGATTGCCCAGCTAAGAATTGGTACAGCCAGGATTTGATCCCAGCTCTATCTGCCCTTGAACTTTGCTTTGTGCTCACTGCTAATGATTCCAGGGCAGGGGCTGGCCCCAGGCAGGTAGGCACTGTTGCTGTGTGGTTTGGCATTGGTGGTGGGCAAAGGGTAGGAGTGTCCAAGTTGGGGCAGGATGAGAGTTAACCAGTCAAATTTCATATCTGCTGTGTATACAATATGGCCAAATACTAGAGGACACAGAGAAGAGGCCAAGATGACACTGTCCTTTTCTAGTTAGCCATCTGGTTGAAGTCACTCATTCTTATCTGGGGAGATGAAACGGGAGGTGGTGAAAGATAAATAGGGATGACAGAAAACTAGAGGTGGAGGGAGCCTGAAGAGGAGCAGCCAGTGAAACAGAGGTGGGCTGCAGGGGATGAGCTGCGGTGTATGAGCCACGGTGTAGGGATGGCAGGTTTGGGCTGAAGTGGGGGTTTCTTGGAGGTGAGGATTGTGAGCTTGATTGGGAAGCTTTGGACACCAGGCTGAGGAGTTTTGCTCAATTTCCTAAGTAATGGGGAGCTATTAAAGACTTTTTAAAAAAAAATTGAGATGTCATTGACATACACCATTATATCAGTTTCAGGTGTACAACATAATGGCTCAGTATTTGTATATATTGTGAAATGATCACCGCAGTAAGTCTAGTTAACATCCATCACCAGACATACTTACAGATGTTTTTTCTTTGATGAGAACTTTTAAGATCCGTTCTCTTAGCAACTTTCAAATATGTAGTACGGTATTATTAAATATAGTTGTCATGCTCTATATTATATCCCCAGGACTTATTTATTTATAACTGGAAGTTTGTAGCTTTCGAGTCCCTTACCTATTTCATCTATACCCCCTACCCCGGCAATCACCAGTCTGTTCTCTGTACCAGGAGCTATTCCACATATAGGTGAGATCATAGAGTGCTTGTCTTTCTCTGTCTGACTTATTTCAGTTAGCATAATGTCCTCAGGGTCCATCCATGGTGTTGCAAATGGAAAAATTTCATTCTTTTTTATGGCTGAATGATATTCCAGTGTGTGTGTGTGTGTGTGTGTGTGTGTGTGTGTGTACACATACCACAATCTATTCATTCATCCATCACTGAACACTTAGGTTGTTTCTAGACTTTGGCTAGTGCAAATGGTGCTGCAGTGAACATAGGGGTGCAGATATCTTTCTGTGTTAGTGTTTTTGCTTTCTTTGGGTAAATACCCAGAAGTGAAATTGCTGGATCATCTGGTAGTTCAATTTTTAATTTTTTGAGGAATCTCCATACTGTTTTTCTTTAATCGTTGTACCAATATATACCAATATATAATTTCTACCAAGTGCACAAGGGCTCCCTTTTCTCCATATCCTTGCCAGCACTTGTTATGTCTTGTCTTTTTAATATTAGCCATTCTAACAGGTTTTGATTTGCATTTCCTTGATGATGAGTGTGTCTGTTGGCCTTCTATATGTCATTGAAGGCTCTTTTTTGAAAGATTTTATTTACTGATTTGAGAGAGAGAGAGAGAGGGGAGAGGTCAGTGGGAGAAGCGCACTCTGAGTGGGGATCCTGATGTGGGACTTGATTCCAGGACTCCAGGATCATGACCTGAGCTGAAGGCAGTTGCTTAATCAACTGAGCCACCCAGGTGCCCTTTCATTGAAGGCTTTTGAACAGAGGGCTGATATGGGGGGGAGCAGTCCCAGGGTAGTTCATCCTGCCATGGTATAAACTGTGGAGTGATGGAGGGAGAGCTGTCTCACCTCTCTAGAATGTTTGTCCATCTGTGAGAATAATGGTAGGAGGGGTAGGGATGACCTTGCTGTGGTGGGCTGGGTGTGTCAGATCTACTTTGACTTGGAGATGTGATGGTCCTGACAGTAAACAAAAGAGATAGCTGTGTGTGCTAGTCCAGGGGGTGTGTGGGTCCACACTTGGAGAAGGGTTAGATAAAGAATGGTTGGCATGTATGTGTGCCTACATGCGTTCATTCAACAATTATTCATTGAGTGTCTACCATTGCACTTAAGCTAGAGTATATGGTAGTGAGCAGAACAGACACAATTCCCTCCTTGGGTCTGGCTTTGAAAGTAAATGTCATGTGAGGGGAAAAAAAAAAAAGGGACAGAGAAAACATCTGAGCTGCTTTAAGAAAACAATTTGCTCCGTAGTCTGGTGGTTCCACTAGAGTGAAAGCATTGCTTCTCATTACAGATAAGATCTTACAGAGAAAACACTGGGACAGAACTTTACTGGAGGTGTGGGTTTTTAGACAGCATCTCGTCCAACCCCCCTAATTTAGAGTGATTCCTATGAGCTGTATAGCACATTCCTGTGAACCTCTGTGCTTCTCAGTACTCCTGCCCCATACTGTACTGGCTCTTCTCCATGGATGAGCCAGTGTGTCCAGCCTGGTTTCTGCCCTTGGGTGGGAGAAGGGGCTGGAGGAGAAATGGGGGACAGGGTGGACATTAAGAATGGAAATAGTGAGGGGTGCCTGGGTGGCTCAGTTGGGTATGTATCTGCCTTCAGCTCAGATCATGATCTCAGGATCCTGGGATTGAGCCCTGCATCAGGCTCCCTGCTCAGCGGGGAGCCTGCTTCTCCCTCTGCCTGATGCTCCCCCTGCTTCTGCTCTCTCTCTCTTTCGCACACACACAAATGAACAAATAAAATCTTATAAAAAAAAGAAGGAACCTTGAGGGGCACCTGGGTGGCTTAGTTGATTAAGCATCTGACTCTTGATTTTGGCTCAAGTCCTGATCTCAGGGTGGTGAGATTGGGCTCTGTGCTGGGTGTGGAGCCTGCTTGGGATTCTCTCTCTCTCTCCCTTTGCCCGTCTCTCCCCCTTTTGTTCTCTCTCTCTCTCAAAATAAGATAAATAAAGAAAGAAATGGAACAGGGGAAATGTTTCAAACAGGGCAACCCACAGAGGAGAAGCCTCCCTTCTTCTGTGGGTCATTGAGGTGCCAGATCAGAAGTTCAAAGAGGCTTGGGCTGGTCTCACATCCTCATCAGTTGCCCAAGGTTTAACAGATACTCTTCCCCAGGGCTTCTCTCTGAAGGCCTAGGTGGTGGGGACCAAGATGTCACTCACTTCAGAAGACCATACCCTGAGAAACTCCAGTGGCTCTCCTTTGAGTCTTGGGGCTCTGGCCGAATAGCCCCTGATATGGCTGCAGCTCAGGTCTTTGTAAGTACCTGAGGGCAAGGCCCTGTCTCAGAGGTGCAGGATCTCTGGCTCAGTGAGGGTAAGTAATTTCTTGGAGTCTCACAATCAGTAAAGGATGCGGCCGGTACTGGAGCTTACTTTGTATGCTTATGGGCCGGCCCACCCTACCTCAGGCAGAGATGCACTGCCTGCCTTGTTGGGCCCTAGTGGCCCAGCCCTTGTGGGGGCTCATCCACATGAAAAAGGCCTTGCTTGTTTGATACAGTGGTTTGGGAGGAAGAACCAGGTTGAGTAACTAGAGGGGAGAGCACCAACATGGGAGGGCTTGGACTTCAGAGGCATACAGAGTGGGCTGCAGCCCCAACCGCACCCTCTACTGGCTGCGAGACTCCCAAGAAGTCACTTACCTTCCCTGAACCTCAAGTCCTGTACCTGTAAGGTATAGGGACTTGTATAAGGGATAGGGAATATGAACACCGGAGGATAATTGGCAGGAGGACGCGTGAGTGTGCTCAAAGCAGAAGGCACAGGGCCTGGCACAAGAGGCGGGTGCTCAGTCTAGGTTGCCGGATGGATGTGCCCACTGGGCTGTATGTGAGAACCTTCTGGTCTACTTACAGTCAGAGTGGAACCTCTCTCTTTTCACTGCTAGTCTACTTTTCCCCCATGAACCCATCCAGGTCCATGGATTTGCTAGAGGCCATGGGAACTGTGCCTCTTTGGGAAACCCTTTGTTTTGTTACAGCAGGCTGTATGGTTACTGGCCAGAAGGTTTCTAATTTTTCAGGCATTTATGAGAATTAGCTGCTTGGTGACCCCACATGTATCTTGGTATGTTGATGTCCACTCATCATAATGTTCAAGGTGTTTAGAAAACAAGGAGGCCAGGGGCGCCTGGGTGGCTCAGTCAGTTGAGCGTCTGACTCTTGGTTTCAGCTCAGGTGGTGGTCTCAGAGTTGTGAGATCGAGCCCTGCCTCAGCCTCTGTGCTGAATATGGAGCCTGCTTAGGAGTCTCTCTCTCCTGCTCCCTCTTCGCCTCCCTGTTTGTGCGCTCTCTCTTAATAAATGAATGAATGAATGCATAACATCTTAAGAAAACAAACAAAACAAAAAACAAGAGGGCCAGATTGTAAAATATCTGTATGGATCCATTTTTCCTGGCTTCCAGAGAAACATTTTCAGAAGTCTAAAATATTAGATTGAACCTGGCTATCTCACTGGAACCTGAGTAGTAATAGAATAGTGGCTAATATGGCAGTAATAATAACTTACATTTACTGAGTGCCTTCTGCAGTTCTGCACTTGGAACACCTAAGCTCAAAGGGTTTCTGAGGAGATTAACTATTTCCGTATCAGAAATCAAACCAAGCAAAAAAACTCCTAACCACTCACTGGTGATAATAGCCATATAGTGAATTACTATGCATGCATTTAAAATGGTGCTGTAAAATATTAACTAATGATATGGAAAATGTTCTCTGTACCTTGGTAGATAAAATTATGGAACAGGCTGGCATTTGGAGGTTCTCAGTGAATGTTTAAACTCACATTCATACAAAGCAATGCTATCACCTCCCTCATTTTATAGGTAAGGAAATTAACTTGCCTAAAGGTCACATAGGATTTTGGGTTTGGGTCTTTTGTAAGAATCCAGTGTTATCCTTAATGTCTTCATCTGTTTCCATTAAAAAAAAGTAGACATTCTATAATCAAGAGTTAATTGCTATATTGAGAGCAAAAAGACAAATGAGGCAGGGATACCTGTTTAAGAACCACATTGCTTTGTTTCCATAGCTCTTACAATTGGCAAAACACTTTATAGGATTTATAGTATATATAATGTATTCCTAATTTTAAAAAGAATACATATTCATTATACAATTAAGAAAAGATAGAAAAGCCCAAGGAAGGAAAAATATTTATAATCTCTCAAGGATAATCATTGTTAACATTTTTTCTTCCTGTCTTTTCTTTGCAAAGAAAATTTTACAAACCTAGGATTGCATTGTATGTATGGTTTTGATTCTTGTTTCTTTCACTAATCTGTTGTAGACATTTCTCCCCATCATTAACTGTTCTTCTACAGTGTCCAGTTTTTATGAGAGATCATCAAATCTTGGACATTATGTTGTTTCCAATTTTTTTTCATTATTATGAATGATGCTGTTATTTTTTTTAAAGATTGTATTTATTTATTTGGCAGAGAGAGACACAGGGCCAAAGAGCACAAGCTGGGGAAATTGCAGAGGGAGAAGTAGAAGCATGTTCCCTGCTGAGCAGGGATCTTGATGTGGGGCTCCATCCCAGGACTCTGGGATCATGACCTAAGCCAGAGGCAGACAATTAACCAACTGAGCCACCCAAAGCGCCCCTGAATGATGCTGTTATAAACACCCTTGCTCTCATGAACATCAGTGTTCATTTCCTTAGGATAAAATCTTGGAAGAGTTGGGTTGTTGTTGGGTCCTAGGACATCAGCCTCTGAAAATTCACTCTCTGTTTACATTTTCTCTTTTGATCCCTAAAATAATCTTTGAAGCTGGTTTGGGAAGGATTATTATCTCCATTGT
The DNA here is from genome assembly GCF_963455335.1 of Martes martes. NCBI lineage: Eukaryota > Metazoa > Chordata > Mammalia > Carnivora > Mustelidae > Martes > Martes martes. The sequence goes on from NC_137898.1 coordinate 44,422,988, forward strand.
ACAAATTGGAAGCCGGAGTTTATAGAAGCTGCAGTTTCTCAAGATAAGAAACTACTTTCGTAAAAGGAATCACTTTAATCCAATGAGCTGGAGAGAATAGAGTAGGAGGTGGGTTCCGGTTTGTCAGTTTTGTCATACTATATAGACTTTCCAGAAATTCCACTTTCTGTAACTTCCCCCCATGTCATGGATGTGCCCTCTGGCCCCACATAGAACAGGTTTCTTCATTAACTATTCACAGAGGCTCCCATGTGGCCATGAACATGCCCTTTTCTGAGTTAAGTCATCCTTGTTTGCTCATGAAGCATGGTTTTTCATTTATTTGCTGTCTTTGGTACTACTGTGGACACATGGTAATTTATCAGTAATCGTCTTACTATGTGTATTAATCAGCCCTTCAGGTTGGAAGTGACAGAAACCCAACTCAAACTAACTTACACAGAAAAACAAGGTGTCTCAGTTCCAGTAATTAGGAACTCCAGGGGTCAATTTGACCTGGCCTTGGCACTGTTGGACCCCAAGTGCTCACTCTCCTAGGATCTGTGTATCACTTCTTAGAGAAGATTTTGACTGGCCTTACTTGGATCCTGGGCTCACTCCTTGGATGAGTACCCCTTGAGTAGCTGACATTTGCAACCTGAAAGTGTAGAGAAGCGGTCTTCATTGAAGAAAAGTATGTGAACAGGACATGCCTATTATATTGTGATATGTAGGATTGAGCATGGTGCCAGGTGGAGTCTGGCCAGCTCAGAAAAGAATGGGATCACCGGGGGTGACTAGGTGGCTTAGTGGTTAAGCCTCTGCCTTCAGCTCAGGTCATGATCTCAGGGTCCTGGGATTGAGTCCCTTTGCTCAGCAGGGAGCTTGCTTTTCCCTCTCTCACTGCCTGCCTCTCTGCCTACTTATGATCTCTCTCTGTCAAATAAATAAGTAAAATATAAAAAAAAAAAAAGAATGGAATCACCATCTCTCTTTTTCTCAACATGCTTCTATTAATGCAACCTAAAATCAAAATAGGTTCCCTACTAATGTGTAGTCGTAGCACATCATGTGCTGCTGCTCAGCCTTTCTCTGTCCCCTTTTATACTATTTTTGCTGGAATATTTTGGACTCAAATTTAGGTTTTTAAGCTTATCCCTGTTAGATTTTATATGGGTGTATTAGGTCCAGAGAATCAGCCTGTTGAGATCCTTTAGCCCTAGTTCTGTCATGTGACATACTGTGCTCTCTCCAGCTCAGTGCTCTCTGTAGTCAGGTGACAGGTGTGATTGACATTTAGTGCAGGGAGTGGGGGGGAGGTGGGGAGGTGAGGGAAGGAAGGCCACATCCAGGCCATCAGCTACATTAAAAGAGTCAGAATCTTCTCTTACCTCCCCCTACCCTACAAACCTCTATAGTTTTATTGTTGTTATTGTTTTATTTTTTGTGGCCCGTGGGGTCAGCCTTCTGGTTCATGGTATGTCAGAGCTTACCAGGAAGGGCTTTCCTACGGAGGCCACAAACGGACTTGAGTTGAAGTAGGAGGGCTCCAGGTTAGATATTAAGAACTTGTTAGCGTGGGTGGGTATGGGAGGTGTGCTGGAGAAAGCAAGGCTATTTCCAGAGGCTGCCGGGCACTAGCAGGTTCCTGAGAAGTCTTCAGTGGTATGGGGTGGCGAGCAGTAGATTGGAAATGACTGTGAGCTCGTTGGGTTATAGGTTGATTGTACCGGCCTCCTGCATGTAGGCGTTCTTGGTGGTGAGCGCGTGGCATTGCTGTTGCTTTAGTGAAGGCTCCAGACTTCACTAAAAGTGAAGTGTTGTTTAGCTGCAAAAACAGTTTTCTTCCTTTCAAGCAAGAGACACAAAGCGGCCCTTCAGAGAGGACAGCTGGATGGGCAGCCGTTCTGGCAGTATGTGGAGCTAATCTGATGCAACATCAGATGGCCTGGCAGCAGCAGAGCCAGACAGCAGCATCCGGAGGGACCCTTGGAGAACAGAGGGCAGTTGGGGGAGCCTTGCCCTAGAAGGTCCTGAGTCCACAGACAGTGATAGGCAGGAGGCCTGGATCTAGGCACTGGCTTGCCTGTGGGTCAAGCAAGAATGACAGTAGAAAATGGCCTTTTTTTTCTGTGGCCCAGGGGGTCTGTTGGAGCTGGATGTGCTATGTGTGTGTCTTTGTGTTTAAATATGAGTCTGTGAGCTGTTCCTTTTCGGTTTCCTGGGAGGAGATGGGGGCAGTTTCCTCTGAGCACGAGCATTAAGGGTGCCTGGGCTGTCCTCACCTCAAGGTGGGCCTGCAAATCACTCAGTACTTTGGCAGTCTGTCCTGTTGACTTCCTGTGGGTTCCTGGTAGCTCTGTGTCCCCCTGTCTGCACCAGATTCCAGGTGGACTTCTGGTTTTGGCTTGGGCTGAATGGGGTTCTGTCTGCCCGTCCTCAGTCTTTAACTCCGTGTCCGTTTCTCTGTCTCCTTTGCTCCCTCTCCTTCATTGTCTGTGTCACTCCTTTCTTCTTCTCTCTATGCCCTGAGCCTCCATTCCACTCTTAGGGAGGTTGGGGGTTGGTTAGACCAGGACCAACTTCCTCATATTTAGATGAGCCCCTCTTTCAGGGGAGCAGGATTAATGAAGGGTCTAGAGGCCAAGGCTGAGGTTGGCTGCTGAGGAGGGGGTTGAGGTGGCAAGCTAGCGAGTCTGTGTTTCCTGGGGTTGCCTAAATCACTCTGGTGCCCAGAGGATGCAAGACAGGGGCTTGTCTCGGTCCTGGGCTGTCACACCAGAGGAAACTGGTTTACAGAGTACTTTTGCATTGGAGAAGGGAGTGAGTGTAGGGAGGTGGGACAGCTGGTGGGCTGTTCTTTTCTGGACCTGAGATCCAGTGGGACCCTGGCCTCCTGGGCAGGAGGTGACTTGTGGGTGGACTTCAGGAATGGAGGAATGTCTTGTGGCATCAAGCAGAGCTGTTTTCTTCCTTCCCCTTCCCCACCCTGGTGGAGAGCTGTATGCTGAATGTCTGTTTAGCATTTGTCCTTGATCCGCACTGCCCAGGCCTCAGATACCCAGCTGAGGGTCTATTTGAATATTCCTTATCTCTGCTCCAGGAATAAAGGAAGCCAGTTTGGGAAAATCTGAGTGGGGGAGAGGTAGAAGGTGCTAGTTGAGGTCTGCCCTGATGAAATGCTGTCTGGGCTGTTCTCGGAGTTGCTGGAGAAATTATATGTTAATGGGAATGTGCTTTTCTAAACTTTAACTAGCAAACCAAAGAAATGTTTGCCTGTTAATAATGTACCTGGTAAGCTGTTGAGCTGAACTTTCACAGCCAATTTAAAAAAACAAGGCAGGGAATTTAAAAAATAGGACATCCAGAGCACGCGTGTCCTGGAATGATTTCCGTGTTTCTGTTGGAATAAGCAGTTTTGTGCTACTGGGAGAGTTTCCGTGGCCCTGGAGGTGCTGATGCTGGTCTCCCTGTCCCTGAAAAGTAATTCACTATGCAGCCCATTTGAGATGAACCAGGAAGCCATTTCCCCACTTTGGGAAGCCATAAAGTTGGGGCAACTTTTCCCACGGTGGGAAAGCCTGGTCGGAGTGTCTGAGGCAGAGCCCCGAGCTCTCCACAACTGGTGCGGGCAGATGTGCTTGGCGTCGGAGCTATAGAACTCTCCTGGCCCAACAAGGGTGGAGCTGGCTGAAGGACTAAAGCCAGGAGTGGAGTTTCTGCTCCGTTATCTGAGATGACAAAGCCCTTCTGCAGAGTTTGCTTTGGAAAAGGGAAGTGGTGGCGGTGGGGTGGGGTGGAGGGGGGGGGGCAAAACCAAACCCAAATATCCAAATGGAAAGTTTAGGGAAATTGAAACAAAGACTCCTCTTGGAGTCTGAGTGGTATGTGTTACTACAGGAGATTGGTCCCCCCCCCCTTTTTTTTTAGAGTCCCTGGATCTCAGGCCCTCGCTAAGCTTAAGGTCCCGACTTCACTTTCACACCCTGGCTACTGACTCCAGATGTCCTTGTACCTTGCTGGCTCTTGCTGGTGTCCTGGTGGGCTTGTGGTTCCCAGTGTGGCCCTGGGAAATGAGCTCTGGGAGTGGACTTTGCCTGGCTTGTGCCTGTGTCTCTTAAAGTGCCTGACACTAGTGGTTGCTCAGGGGATGTTTGTGGACCACATGGGCCGGTTACTTACAGCTGTGTGCATCATGTGTACGTGTACACACACACACACCGTGCCCCCGGTCCTGCCTCTAAGTCTGTCCTATCTCTCCAGCCTCATCCAGAGTTCTCCTCTTCCTTCTTGGGCATCCTCACCCCACCTGTGTTATTAGAACACCTAGTCTACACTGAGCAAGCATTGCACTAGTGTTTTTTTTTTTAAAGATTTTATTTATTTATTTGACAGAGATCACAAGTAGGCGGAGAGGCAGACAGAGAGAGGGGAGGAAGCAGGCCCCCCACTGAGCAGAGAGCCAGATGTGGGGCTTGATCCCAGGACCCGGAGATCATGACCTGAGCTGAAGGCAGAGGCTTTAATCCACTGAGCCACCCAGGTGCCCCCACACTAGTGTTTTATGTCCCCACAGCCACCCCGGGAAGCAGGTGATTGTGTTATAATGTTGCCATCTTACAGATGAGAAAATTGAGGTCAAAAGGGGTTAATTAATTGGCCACAGAAGTTGATGGTGATACCACAGCTTACCCACAATTCAAAAGCTGAGTACTTCTAGGCTATAAACCTCCCTTTTCCTGGGCTTTAAGCTAGAGTAGAGTAGGTACCTGGGGGGAGGGGAGGAAAAAAATGCTTCCATTCTCCCCTTCCCACTGTTCCACTGTTCACAGACAGCTCTCTCTCACTTCCCCTGGCATAGGAGCCCCTTAAAGATGTGTTGGCAGCAGAGAAGTGACAGGCTCTGAGGGGTTTGCGGTGGTGGGTTTGGTGAGTTTATTTCCCCCTGTTATCATTATCAAGGCCATTGGTATAGTATATAAAAATCAGAAGGGAAAAATGGCACCAAAGGAAGGGTTGGTCTAAGGTAGGAGTCTTCAAACGTTTTTGATCATGTATATCCCATTAATAAATTAGCATGTACCCTGATATATGTAGACTCATTTATACATTTTATACACAAACTGTACTAATGAACCTATAAGACATGCGCGCGCGCACACACACACACACACACTTAAAAGGATGATGTAAGAATAAACGTGAATAGGTGTTCTAGTATTTTCTTCCTGAGCCATAGTAGATGATCTTGAGCACCTCAAGGTTGAGTTTGCCCAACTTTGGAGACCCCTGCTGTCCCCCCCGCGCAGTTATCTGATCAATGCCCTGTGACCATAGTGCCCTGTGGAGACTACACATGGGACTGAACCCTCCATTTTTAGGTACCCTGATTTTCAGAAGCAGGCAGGGCCTAACCTTGCAGCCTCATGGTTGTTGGTTAGTGTTACCAAATTGACTGGAACCAAGAGGGAGGCTCTCCCAGCTGCTGCTCTGGCTGCAGGCCTTTGCTGTTATTCCTCAGCCTCTTAGTCCGTCCCAACAGCTTGCAAGTCATCCTAGGGACAATGAGGGGAGAAAGGCCGTCTCCTGGGGCTTGAGTACAGCCCAAAGATTGGTGAGGATGTGGAGAAATTGGGACTCTCCTGCATTGCTGGTAGGGAGGTAAATGGTGCAGCCCCTATGGAAAACACTGGCGATTTCTAAAAAATTCAAATAGAATTAACTGCATGATTTAGCAATTCAGCTTTCAGGTATAAGCTCAAAAGGATTGAAAGCAGAGACTTTACAATAGCCAAAAGGTAGAAGTATCCATCAAGAGATGAAGAGATGAACAAGATATAATATACACGTGGAATGGACTATTGTTTGGCCTAAAATGGAAGGAAATTCTTATACATGCTACAACATGGGTGAACCTCGAAGACATCATGCCAAGTGAATAAGCCAGGCAGAATAAGACAAATATTGTATTGTCCCATTTGTGTGAGGTAGCTAGAGTTGTCAAAACATAAAAAACCAGAAAGATTAGAAGTTACCAGGGCTTAGGGTGGGGGAGGGAGGAATGGGTGTTATTGCTACTAATGGTTATAGTGTTCTGTTTGAGGTAATGAAGAAGTTTTAGAAATAAATAGTGGTGATGGTCGCCCAATGTTGTGAATATAATAAAATAAGAAAAAACTTTTAAAAAAGGAGGAGGAAGCCAGGAGAAGAGGCTGGGGTTTGGGTTGGAAGGACAGGCAGGTTGGTTACTTCCTTTGTCTGACTATGGTGCAACTGTGGATCAGATGCCAGGCTGTCCCCATCCCTGTGGGCACCGGTGCCAGGCATTAGGGCTGCTAGAATAGGACACCTGTGGCCACACCCTGGCAATTCTAACTGGCTGTACAAATAGCTCTCCAGACCTCCCAGGGGAGTGGTCATTGAGATTGAGGCCATGAAGTAGGTCCATTTGTCCCTAGTTTTGTCCCTCTCCCTGGTCAGCTGATGACACTCTGGTACTGCAGCCCAGCACCCTGTGATCACAGACACACCTCTCTGGCTGCCCCATTGTCAGAGCTCACTGATTTTCAGAAGCAGGTAGTGGTTTTCCTGGGAAGGTTGGAATCATGAAGTAGGGCAGACAGGTTTCTTTGGAGTTAAATTTAGGGCTTAGAATCCAGGGGTGGTTGAGAAAAAACTGTATTTAACTGATACCCCCACTAAAAAAGAAAACAAAATGTCCTAAATTAAGCACAGTACATGGAACCTGAAGGTACCTCAACCAAATTGGAACACATACCTCTAAAAATAAAAGATGCTGAAATCCGGAAAATACCATGTATGGCTGCTTGGTCAGGTGTTTGCTTCTCTGCTTTTCTATTTTGGCCACCCCTGTCCCAGTACTAGAGTGGCACAGGGACAGTGTCACTCTCCTCCCAGAGACTAAGGCCTTGTCTTTCATGATGCATGGTCCCTGGGGTGGGGAGTGGCGGCTTTCTGCTCTACAGATAAGGAGGCTGAAGCCAAGAAGTGTCATGATGACTGTCCCCATGGGTCACTGTGGCTGCCCCTGGTTCTCATTACCCCTTTCCCAAAATGTTGGTTAGCCCTTGGTTCTCCTGGGGATGGGTACCCTTAACTCAGAAGCCCCCTTAGTATCACCTAGTTCCCAAGGCTCCAGTGGCCGAGCCCCACAACTTGGACACTGTGATTTTTCTTGTTGCTCCTGGGTGCTGGCAGACTGGGATGTATGAACGATTCTCAGAAACATAGATTCAAGGGCCACATACAGGCCAGTGTGCACAGGTAGAAGCTGAGCTTACGGGAGAGAGGACTTGGGGCTGTTTTAGGAAGTCAGTGTTGCATGGAGAAGATGGTAACTGTAGTGAAAGATGGGCACTTACTGCATTTGGGCCTGTCTCCGAGGGTCTTTGTGCAGACTGGTCTCTTGACAGCCCTGAGAGGCGCACGTTGTGATCGTGCCCAGTTCCAGTGAGAAAACTCTTGGGTATCCTGCTCAGGGCCACCCACCAGCAAGAGGTAAGGATGAGATCCGAACCCAGGCAGTCTGTCTCTAGGACCTGTCCACCTTGCTGTGTATAAGCCAGTCATTTCTGCCAAAGCCACAGGGCTGCCTCCTTACTGAGGCATAGATTTGGGACTCAGGGCCCTGGTGTGCCTCCCGTGACCTCCTGATTTGGGAAAAAGGATGTAATAAAGGTTTTCCTGCTCCCTTCCCCCCACTTATTCCTCTCCTGGAGTGGTGGCTGTGTCAGCCTGACTTCGGCATGTTGGCTCCTGCTTTCCATGTGGTGCATTTTGGTGTGTGTGCAGGCCTTTTGATAGGTGTTCACTCATATTATCTCACAATGGCCAATGAGGTAGGTATTACTGCTCCCAATTTACAGATGCAAAAACTGAGGCTCAGAGAGGTGAACAACTTGCCCACATTAAATAGCTAATTAATGGCAGAACCTTAATGTGATCTCAGGACCATCTGGCTCAAAAGTCTGTGGCCTTTTCACCTTCTTCCCCATGCAGTGCAGTGGGCCCTCACTCTTGGCTCTGCCGAAATCCTATCTCTGGCTTTGATGATGCCAGGGTAGGTTTGAGGGCCAAGGTTGAAACAACATTGCCCTTTCCAGAAAAGATACTGGGGCAGAGACCTGTGAGGAGGGTCCTATGACTTCCCCCAGGTGTCCTGCAGGTCCTGTCTGGGAGAGTAACAGCTAGGGTGGCCCCCTTTGGGCGTGGCCAGGGGTGGTGTGTGCAGGACCAAGGGCCTCTTTTCTGGGCCACTTCTCCGGTTGCTTGTGGCCGGTAACTGTAAACTCTCTGGAGTTCTCAGCCAAGGGAAGCAGAGGGAGGATCACTGCCTTTGAGGGGCCGAGGCAGGTGTGAGAAGCAGGTGTTCTTCCCTCTCTGAGGCTTGTCCTCCGATGAGCTGCATGGAAGCTGGCATCAGGACCACTCACGCTGGGAGCTTTTCTGCAGCTCTTCCTGGCTGAGTTGCCGAGACACTGTCATTTCTTTAGGAGCCTTGGTCTTCCTGGTGAGTGGCAGAAGAATAAGCTTGGGGCAGGGGTGGTTTGGGAGACTCACTGAGGGAACTTTGGTGAATGATCTGATTTTTCTAAAACTGGAGGGCTTTGTGTTTGGGGTTGGAGAAAGCTGTAGCCAGAAAATGAGGAGGAATATGTTTCAGAGAATCAGGCTCTTCAGCTGGAGCAGAGACCCCCACGGGCAGAGTCGGCAGTAGGCTTCCTGGAGGGGTGCACGGGGGAGCTGCTGGCTGGGTCCGTTTGGGGGAGCATGGGCTAGAGATGTGGGGGGTGGGGACAGAGGTGATGAGAGGAAGCCTGAAGTTTGAGGACAAGTTTGGGTTCTAGGAGCTGGCCGGTAACTAGAGTGAGAGCTGCTTCCTCACCCTGGCCCATACCCCTGTGTGCCTCAGTGCCCCCATGTGTATGTCGGGGGTAAAATTCTCTGCTGGCAGCATTCCTGCCGTGTGGCTTTGGAGGCTGCAGCTGCACTGTAGCCATCACTCTGTTGGTATCATTATTTATTATTTAAGCACCTCTCTTGCGGCTGAGCAGGGGCCTGTGGGTGGAGTGTCACCTTAGGCTGCGGTCCCCTTTCTCTGCTGGACCCTGCGATCACGTCTCTGTAGTTAGCAACTACTGCGTGCGGGGTGGGGGGGGGAGGTATGCACCAGGTGTTCCACGTGGGTTGGGCTTGGAGGAGGAGGAGGACAAGGAGCCGTCCTGGAGTTTCCAGGGAGGCTCTTCCCTCCTGTTGGGGCTCCTGCAGCGCCTTTGTCTGCTGGTAACGGTGTGCCCGTCCCTCTCGCCCCACCCTGTCCCACCCTTCTCCCCCCTCACCAGGGGCTGTTGCTCGCGCTCATGGTACCCAGCACACAGGACTCAGCAACCAGTTAGTCAACCCAGCAGGGAGTGTGGAATCTAGATCTGCGGTGGCTTCTCATCTCATTCCTGTTCCCTGGCCCAGCTCAGGCCCTGGCTGCCACTCCTCCCGCTCAGGGAGCCAGACCCTTGGGGGCTGTGCTGGCCTCTCCCGGGGCGGGGGGCGAAGCAGGGGCAGTGCTAGGGGCTGTGATGGCTCTGGGAGCAATGGTGCTTGGCCATTTGGGACAAAAACGAATAGGAGTCAGCGTCCGGGGAGGAAGAGGTCATGGGAACTGAAAGGACACGTGGCCCAAGGTGGACAGAAAAGCCAGTTCACAGCAAGGGGTATGGTTGGCAGAGCCATGGGAGGATGTGAAGGTGTGTGTGCGCGTGTGCATACAGTCTTAGTGGCGGCGTGGAGGGCTGTGATGTGGAGTGCACTGGGCCAGCACTCATCCCTGTGTCTTCAGTGGGTCCCTTGGGGGCAGTCGGTTTCAGCTCTGAAAATCCATCAGTGTTATCTGGGCTCTTTCCCCTGGGTTTGACCTGGGGTAAGCCATTTGGAGGTGTGAGCCTTTGAGGGAACCCTCAGTCCCCTCTACCCCAGAGCCACATTTTATGGGAGAGCTCCAGCCAGGCACAGCACGCTGATAAAGAAATGTTTTCATTCTCAGGGACGTTAATTACCACAGATTAGATTTCTACTGAGTGGGCCTTTTGTTGCAGGACCCTTTCTAACCAAGGTGGTTTCAGTACTACTTGGTTTCAGTGAACCAATTCAGGTTCATTACTTTGGTCTGTTACCACCTGGGGTATTCAGCTCTGATGTTATTACTTATGGCCCCACTGGGTCTGGTCTTTCAAACTTGGTTTAACTCCTAGCCTGGTGTCTCCCTGAGACATCGCTCTCGTTGGGTGCTGAGCCTGGGGAAAGATAACCCAAGCATGTAGACATGTTTTCTTGGCTCTGAATTTTATTAAACATTTACAGACGTGTTTTCTTCAGTTTCCTGAGGTGATCTGGCACAAACAAGATGGGCTTTGAATGTTCTTTCCAGTTGTCATGTTCATTTAATTCCATCAGGGGGCACCTGGGTGGCTCAGTGGGTTAAGCCTTTGCCTTCGGCTCAGGTCATGATCCCAGGGTCCTGGAATCGAGCCCCGAATCGGGCTCTCTGCTCAGCAGGGAGCCTGCTTTCCCCTCTCTCTCTGCCCACCTCTCTGCCTACCTGTGATCTCTCTCTCTGTGTCAAATAAAAAAAAAAAAATCTTTATAATTCCATCAGTTCCCGCTCTGTGGAGGAGACTAGAAATGATCAGGCAGTGGTGGTCTAAGGAACCCAGCCTGAAGGTAGGAAAGGGTGGGGCAGTTGGCGGCCCCTCCCGAGTGTGAAGGGTCTGGACTCTCACCCACCCTCAGGCTTGACACTTCCATTCCCGCAACGGACACTACTTGGGCTTCTGAGAGCCTTCACGCTTTTCCTTTTCAGTATTCTTTCTCTGGTTACAGCTGCTGTGTAACTAAGCAATCAGCAAAGAAAAAATTAAGTCACCCATAATCCTACCACCCCAAGAGAATAGATCATGATAATCAAGATCTTACCATAATCCCATATAGATTTTGGGGGGGCATTTAAGATCATTATTGAGGTCTTAACACTCTCCACATATGTCTGTATCTTGCACTTGCGGAACAGTTCTTATTACAGAAACAATGTGCATTTGATCGTGGAAAACTTGGAAAATACTGAGGGAAAGCACAGAATGAAAAGTAAAAATTACACTGATTATTCATCCAGAGCCAACGATTTTTTTGGTGACTGTTTGCATACACTGCCAGTCTTCTTTCTCAAGGGTGTACCCACATTATCTCTCCCCACAAATTGGGATCGTGCATATACAGACATCCTTTCTCTTTTCCTTTTTTACTTAAATATATCCCATAAATGTGTGTCATGACATGCAGTTTTCCTGAGACAGGTTTTTGAAAAATAATTTATTTAGGTGAAATCCATATAATGTGAAATTAACCATTTTAAAATGAACATTCCAGTGGCATTTAGTACATACACACACAGTGTTGGGCCTCTACCATCTCTGTCTAGGTCCAAAACATTTCCCTCACTGCAGAGTAAAACTCCTTATCCATTAAGCAGTTTCTCCCCATTTCCCCCAGCCTCTGGCAACCAACCAATCTCTACTGATTTTTCTATCCTGGGTATTTCATGTGAATGGAATCCTACACGAGACATGTTTGTGCGTGTGTGTGTATGTGTTTTGTTTTTGTGAGCTCTTTTTCTTTTCTTTTCTTCTTGAGACATGATTTTTAATGGCTCCATGGTGTGCTTCTTATCTATTTGAATAGGTCCCAGGTCCTCAATATGAGGTCCATCATGCAGCAGCTGGGATTCTGTCCTATGGATATAATTTATCTAACCCCTTGCTTCTGGACACTGAGGTGGTTTGCAGTTTTTTTTTATGCCTACAGGTAGTAATGTATTGAGCATCTTTGTGCATAAATTTCTTTTTGTATTTTCAGATGAGTAAGGACACATATTCTTGAATATATCCATGCAATTTAATTTGAAGTCATTGTGAAGTAAAAATCTTTTTCTTTTTTCTTTTTTCGGGGGGGAGGGGTTCTCCTTGAATGAAAGACTCTTGCCTCTAACCTTTGGGCTCCCTGTTGCTTTTTTGCCAAGTCTTGTCTCTTCCATCAAAGCAGTTCCTCAGCAAGGGTGACTCATGCTGTCTTGAACCCTGCAAGGTGATGGTGCCTCACGCTGCATGAAGGCAGCACTTCAACCTGCCTCTTCCCTAGAGATCATGTGGGCTGTTTTTGCAGAATCTTTCTGTTCTTCAAGGGCAGCATAACTTTTGCAGAGACTGGTTAAACTACTTTAGATGGAGTTGACAGAGCTGGCCAGTGCTTGCAGAACTTGTAACTGCCAGACACCTCAGGTAAAGGTGACTTGCTGCTTCTCGTCTCTCATCCAGGTGCAGGAAGTGCCAGAGTAAGACTCGCTGGGAGAGGTCCCTGTAGACATTGTGGTGAGGGCACAGCCAGGAGCAGACTTCCTGGAGAGACCTCAGACTCCTGCAAAATTCAAGACTGGCACAATTTCCTTTATCCTTGTCACAGACTTGGATTAGGTGTTTTTAAAACAGGAGCTGCCTTTGACTCCTACTGTGGCCTTGTGAGCTGGGGATGCTGATGGAAGGACACTGAAGTGAAGTCTTATCTTTGCTGTGCTGTTAATTCGTTGTGTGACTTTGGGTAAGGCACTGCTCCTCTCTGGGAATCAGATTGTCTGGACCTAAGTGAGTGTTGAATTGCCTTGGGCATTAAGGCCCCTTCGGAATTGCACTTAATGGGCCATCAGTGATGACTCTTTTCTCCAAGCCTAGCACAGTGCCTGGTATAGAGTGAGTATTCAGCATGCACCTGTGTGAGTGCGCGCGCACGCACACACACACACACACTCACTCTCTCTCTCTCTCTCTCTCTCTCTCTCACAGTCTCCTCTGAGCTGCTCCATTATGACTGTAGGATATATCTGTTTGCCTGGTCCCTATAGGATATACACAAAAAGAACGTACTTCTACAAACTAGATCACTGGGTGTGGTTCCGCCCACACTGATTTCTAAGTTGCTATGTATGGTCTCTAAAATCTCCCCTTTTCCGGGTGACTGGGTCTGTAATCATGCTCCAGTCATTTTAAATCCCTTGTGTGGGCTCATTAAACCTGACTTCATTTTAGATAACTGGGAGTAGTCCTTAAAATCCCATCCTTCCCTTCTGCCATTGTAATTTTTTGGAGGCAGTTGTTACAATTTTTTTTTTAAGATTTTATTTGTTTATTTGACAGAGAGAGGGACACAGTGAGAGAGATAACACAGGCACGGGGAGGGGGAGAAGAAGAAGTGTGCTTCCCTCAGAGCGGGGAGCCTGATGAAGGACTCGAGCCCAGGACCCTGGGATCATGACCTGAGCCGAAGGCAGACGCTTAATGACTGAGCCACCCAGGCGCCCAGTCTTTACTATTCTTTATGGATACTATGAATCATTTGCTCATGTTTGACATGGCCTGGAGAAAAAAAAAAACTTAGAATTCTATCTAAATCAGTTATTTTCTTTAAGCTTCATTGGTTCTGAGCTTCAGTGTATCTATACTATCTTCTCTTTTAGTCTGTTAACAACTGACTTAATTCAGTTAATGCTGGGGAATCAAAAAGGAGCAAGTCGTGGCCCCTCAAGATGCCATAGTCCAGTAGGACAACAGATACACTATACAAACAAATGTAATGTGACAAGGAGGATTTGTGTAGAATGCAGCAGGAGCACAGTGGGGTATGTGGGGCATGGATCCATTCCATGGGAGAGGTTCAGTTGGAAGCAACATTTGAACAAGGCCTTAAAGGATGGATGGTTAGGAAGTTGTCTTATTGATGGGTATGGGAAGAGTATTCTGGGAATACTCATTCATCATTCATTCATTCAGCAAGTCTTGTGTTTACCTGCTGCAGCCTAGGCCCATGGTTTGTTAGGAGTTTAGGTTTTCTTCTTTGTATACTCTACGGAGCTTCGCATAGTGCTTTGTATGTACCAGTTGTTTGGGAAATATTTGAGTAAATAAAGAATTTCATCTGATATGTAAGGGAAGTAAAAATTCAGACATTTGTAGAAACTGACTTTCAAATGAAATAATGTGTATGAAAATAAAGCATTAAGCAACTGTAAGGTATGCAGTTGGTATTTAACTCTCTTGTTAGTTTTTTTTTTTTCCTAAGAGATTATTTGGAGGAATTTTTTTTTTTTCTCTTTTAGATAACCACAACATCTTATATTATTAGTTTTTTATTCTGTGCTTCGGTAGTGCTGGGTGAGAGAACATTGATGGCGATGTTTTTATTTTATTTCATGATTTGTTGTTATTGATTAACACAGTATATAGGGGCAGAAACCCTACAAATCTCTTACCTTGTGGATTTTCCTTTGTGTGAAGTCTGCTTCTTACCCAGTGCAACCCTGAACTTCCGTTCTCACACCTTGATTCAGGTTAGCTTCCTGTGGGTCCGAGGGGTCAGTTTCTGAACTTTCTATAAGTTTCTGTTTGGTGAGTCAACTTTCTAATCATGATAAAGGCCAAATTATTCTTTTAGAGACCTGGTACAATTTGGCACATTCCTGTCTTACCAGTTTCTTGAGGGGGAAGGGAAAGAAAAACATAAGCACCCTTTAAATCTGCTTTCCATTTTCCTGCAGAGTAAATAGTAGACTTTTCATTTATTTGAACCACAAAAATAAACACAAACTAGAAAAACATTGTCCGATCAACCAGGCTAATTTTCCTTAGCAGGTAGCTTAAATTGTGTTTATAAATGCAGTACTATTTATTCAAACATTAAAAGCTAATTAGTAGGGGCACCTGGTGGCTCAGTCGGTTACGTGTCCCACTCTTGATTTCAGCTCAGGTCATGAGACTGAGCCCTGTGTCAGCTCTGTGCTGGGCATGGAGCCTGCTTAAGATTCTCTCTTCCTCTTCTTCTGTCCCTCTCCCTACCCCACTCTCTGTCTAAAAGAAAAAAAAAAGTAAAGGGCTCTGATGTCAGCTTTGTCAGTAGAAATTCTTCTATTTCAGTATAAAAATACATAAAGCATAAAATGAAATCTTGCATGTCAAATATACGATCAAGGGTCTAAGTGTATTACCATTCTGAAAAGCCCTGGTCCTTATCATTTGGTCTAGCTTATTTAAGATTTAAATTGGGGTGGTACACGTACTTGTTCCTATGCCAAAACCGTGGAACTTTAAGACTTCTTATAGATTAGAGTCACATTAGCATTCACAAAAGAATTTTATAACTTTTTCTGGTTCCTTCACTTACTCTTTCATTTAGTCAGTAAACTAATATGAGGTGAGGAGCTGATAAAGGTGAAGAGCAAGGTTTGAAACTTGTCTATGAGAATCTATAATCCAGTGGAATCTACATGTATCATTTCCATGCCTTTACATACGCCTAGAGTGCTCTTTCTTTGTCCCCTCTTGTGCTTCTGGCACCTTAGTCCTTAGCCTTCAAGACACAGCTAAAGCCTCCCTGAAGCTTTCCCTGACCTCCCTGTGTCTTTCAGGGTAGTGGTTCTCCAACCTTGGGTACGAAACAGATGTACTTTAGAATAGTAATAAAAGGATGCTGGGTATGTAGGGAAGACTGGTTCCCTGCCCTCAGGGAGCTCACCGATGATTTGTACCCAGTGTAGTGAGTGCCAAAGGTAGGGTGAGGGGTGGGTAGGAGACTTTTGATGTGAGCCTTTAAAGGCCTGGGAGTTAGGCAAGGGTACCTGAGTCAGGGAAAGATGTTTGGAAGGTGTTCCACGCAGAGTAGCTCTGTGTGCATTGGCCTGGAGGTGTGAAAGGCTGAGGTTGAGGGGACGGTTCGATGGTGTGTGTGGCCAAGGTGGGCAAGGCTAAACTACTTGTGGGGACACAGTGGCAGGTCAGGTCTGGTGGGTACTTGCACACTCGATGGGCACACTAGAATAGACTGTGCTTAGGAGTTGGGACTTTATTCTGTATCCAGTAAAGGTTGTATTTCATGAAAAAGAAAAATCAATCTGATTTTCTCAAAGGCCAGGGAAGAAGGAAATCACTCCTTTCTGGATATGCACAGCCTTTTTGATCCCCTGATGGCCTGAAGGAGTTTTTCCTCACATCTCTTTCTCTCCAGCTCCCTGGAACTTCAGGACAGCTTTGTCCAGGAAGCCCCGGTTCCCTGGAAGCTTCTCCACATGGGGCGTCTCGTCCCAGCGCTGGTGTGGGAGCTCTTGCGTTCCTTTGAGTGCTCCTCTGCATTCACCTGAGACTTCACCTGTAATGGTGGTCATGGCCATGCCCATTGGTTCTCTGTGGTCTCACCTCACAGATTTTAGGGCCATGATCTGTAGTGAGGAGGAAACACTTCTCAGCTCTCTGCCGCCCTCCAGCTCTGACTTCTCCCTTCTCTGTGGCCCTCTTCTGCCTCCACACACTCAGTCTCTCCATCTTCACTGTCTGGTTTGCACGCCCCACTCCACTCAGATCTGCTTGGCTTCCTGCTTACCAAGCCGAAAGCCTACTGTCAAGCATAGTTCCGCTCACTCTTTGACTTTATTGACCAGTCTCTCTCAAAACCTCACCTTGGCTGTTGTTTGGTCTCCTTCCCCTCTGCTCTCCTGTCCTGTCTCCAATCTGGTTTCTCTCTCTCTGAATTTCTGTGGCTTATGATATCTCTACTCTAATGGCATTTAAAAAAAAATTTTATTTTAAGTAGGTTCCACAACCAATGTGGGGCTTGAACTCACGACCCTGAGGTTAAGAATCACATGCTTTCCTGACTGAGTGAGCCAGGCACCCCATGTTACTGTCTTTTTTTGGTTTTCTGTGGTGATTTACATTCATGTCTTTTAAGTCCTGTGCCAGACTCTCAGGCAAGATCCAGTTCTTAATTCTCTTTGTTTCCCCAGGGGCCTAGTACAGGCATATAATGGGACATTGGAATATAGGAATGAATACTTTCTTGGTGTCCCCTGTAAGTTAACTGCTTAGTGGTGTTTCTCAAAGTGTTTTCCATAAACTGTCTGCATCAGATTAAGGTGTGTATGATGCTTTTTTTTTTTTTTAGGATTTTAAAATTTTATTTGAGACAGAACATGAATGGGGGGAGAGGGGCAGAGGGAGAGGAAGAGAGAGAAGCAGAATTCCCGCTGAGCAAGGAGCCTGATTTGGGGCTCGATCCTAGGACCCTGGGATCATGACCTGAGATGAAGCAGATGCTTATCTGGCTGAGCCACACAGATGCCTGATGCCTTACTTGTTAAAAACACAGTTTTCAGGGTCCTTTCCAGATTTATTAAACTGGAATCTCTGGGAGTATGACTCTGGACTCTGCGATTGATTAATCGATTGATTGATTTAAGTTTTTATTTATTCATCTGAGAAAGAGAGAGCACGAGCCAGACTGGAGGAGCAGAGGGAGAGGCAGAAAGACTCTGCAATGAGTGCAGAGCCCAATGCGGGGCTTGATTCCACAACATCCAGGTCATGACCTGAGCTGAAACCAGGAGTTGGAAGCTTAACCCACTGAGTCACCCAGGTGCTCCTGGAGTCTGCACTTTAAACAGGCAACATGCCCCCCATCCCCCTGCCCCACAGTGATCTTATTCTCACTGAAATCTGAACTACTGATTTAAGGATCAAGTTTATAAATGCATTTCGGTTCCTGAGCATCAAGTATCTTCTGGATGAGATCTGAGGTGAGCTGGATTCCTGTCCATTTTTTCTCACCTGTGGGGCAGCTGGGACTTGGATGGAAGTCATGGCTTTTGGGAAGTGGTAAATGGGAGGGGAGCACAGAGGAGGTGGTGCAGGTCACAGTGAAATGGGTGGATAGATAAGGCTTGCCAAATAGAGGTGGACAGCGCATACAGAGAGGGGCAGTTGGGAAGCTTTCTGGGAGGGGAAGCCAATATGAGCAAGGTATGGAGGTGAGCAATCCAGAGTGTGGGGATGAAGGGAGTCTGGGTTGGTGGATGGAAATACATGAGGGGGAGCAGAAGAAGACAGACGCAGGTCATGAGGGCTTGGGCACCGTGCTGAGGAGTGTGACTTCCTGCCTTAAAAATGCTGCTGAGGAGACTAGAGTGTAGGCCTCTGTGTGCACCTGTTACCTGTAGGGCCTGCTGTTCCCTCTCTGTGTTGAAGATGTCCTTCAGGAGTGGGGGAAGTGGGGAAGGGCTTCCTGGAGAGTGAAGTGAGAACTCTGGTGCTCATGATCAAGTTCTAAAACCTTTACATCCATGTATGATGTGAGAATGTATCTTCCTGTTTCAAATTTCTGTGCTTTTAAAAATCTTCAGCTCCTGTGAATTCCTGGGACGGTGTGTGTGTGTATGTGCCTCCCCTTCATCTTGCCTCACAGTTTCCCCAGGTGTGTGTGTGTGTGTGTGTGTGTGTGTATACATGGGTAATTGTGCAGATACTGTTTTACCTATCCTTTCTTGCTCATTGCTACCACTGCTGTCACCTTCCGGGTGTGAGGGAGATGGAGGGGGAGGTAATGCAGGGCATTCTGATACATTCGGATGTGCTTTATTTGACAAAACAGTAGCCTGTTTGGTGGTCATCAAAGGGACTTAATAATGCTACAGCTCCCCAGGTCTGGTGTGGCCTGGGTGTCCATGTTCCCCACAAGGTCCCAGGGGTACGTGCTGATGCTGACGTAGCTGCATTTTGGAACCATCAGCCCAGATAACCCAATCACTTTGTCCTTTCACCCTGGGATTAGGGGCCCTTGAATTCCTCAGCTGGAATGGGGGTTTTTGAATTTGAGGATGACTCCCTCCTCCACTTTGATCAGTAGGGAGGAAACTACCTTGCAGAGGAGAGAGGCGGCTGAGGGTTGTTCCCCTAGGTCTGCAGTGCGTGATGGGTGTGTGTTGCCAGAGCCAGAGTCGAACAGAATGCTCATTAAGACCCACAGCAAGTTAGGGCCTGTCAGTAATGAGTACTCTTTGCTGTTTTCTACAGAAATTTCACTTCAAAACCTGATTTGCCTTCAAATACCCTGATTTGCCATTCTAATTAGGCGCTGGAGTCGGGTTTTGTGGGCAGGCTTGTGGCACCCTCTGTGCATCCCAAGTCTGTGAACCTCTAGGGAGACACTTGAAGTAAAATTCTTTCAACACATCAAAAAAGTCAACACAAACAAAAATCTCGGTGGTTCCCAAACCCCGAAAATTTTGGGTGTCCAATTTTAAAGTTCCTGTCCCGCCTTGACTTTAAGGTTGGTGTAATCCTGCTTTGTGATATGAAGTGAGGAAAGAGGGTTTCACATTTTAAGAGGGGAGGGTTTCAGGGTTGGGGGCTCTGCAGGTGGGGGTATCCAGTTCTCTTCAGGGCTGGTAATTCAGTGACTAGACTGTTTGGGAGAAGGCACTGAGAGGAAGCCTGGAAGCCCCAGTCCCAGGCTGACTGGGCTCACGCTCACAGGTATGCCAGCTTCCCTGGTCAACTTTGCCCACCTTTCCTCATCCAGCAGCGTGAGGGCTGTGGGAGCCACGAGCAGAAGTGCCCCGTGTGGAGAGCAAGGGCAACACCACAGACAGTGCCTGCTGCCCCCATGTGGAGGACTGGGGAAAGTGAGGAACTTCCCCGCAGTGGAGATCTGGCTCCCCCTATATGAGGAGGCTGAGGAAACCACAGTGGAGAGAATCTAGTGGGCTGTCTGTGGCTCCATCAGTGAGCAGACTGGGATTACCAGTCAGGGAATGCTTTTTTCCTTAAAAACAAAACTAGAAGTACCAGTCACCTAAATGAGAGAGCAAAGCAGTGACGTCCTTTGGGGCCAGAGAATGAAAGGAGGAGATTTTTGGTGGGACTTTTGTTCCCAGTCAGGTCCTTATTGGGCTCATGGTCCAGCCTTTTTCTACATCCAGTTCCCTGACTCCTTTGAAACTGCCTTTTAATACAGCCCCCCCCCTTTTTTTTTATCCTGGTACTATGTCTTCTTCCCTTCAGATCTGCTCTCTGTAGGACTCCCAACCTCCCTCCCCCATGTCCTCTTGCAGCCCCTCACCTCCAGAGAGCACCAGATACTCCTGACCAAAGATTTTATGGAGCTTCCATTTATTTACCTGATAACGTCCAATGACCTATCGATCCTGTATCCATTCATCTGATGCTCCCCCAGTACTATAGGACTGTGAAGTTTCTGTCATGTGACAGAAAGAGGTACAGTTCTTAGAGAACCACCAGGCCACTGGAAGAGGCAAACGGTTAAGTACAGGAGGAAGTTTGGTGGGCTGTGAGATAACAGAGGTAGGGCATCTGGGCTGGATCTGTTAATGGTCTTTCTTCCTATAAGATGAGAACACATTAGATGCTGTAATGAAACCTACTGATTTTGAGTACTAGGAGGGATAATGATAATGATGCTTTACAAACAATTTAATTGTTTAATTAAGCTTGCTTAAAAGCATTAACTCTTCTGGTGGCACAGTCGGTTAAGTGTCTGACCCTTGGTTTTGGCTCAGGTCGTGATCTTGGGGTTGTGAGACTGAGCCCCATGTTGGGCTCTGTGCTCAGTGCGGAGTCTGCTTGAGATTCTGTTTCTCCCTCTCCCTCAGCCCCTCCCTCCCACATGCTTGCTTGCTCTCTCTAAAATAAATAAATAAATCTTTTTAAAAAAAGTATTAACTCTCCTGAGCCTCACCTTCCTCATCTATAATTTGGATAATGCATAATAATAGTACCAGCCTCATCGGATTGTTGCTAAGGATTAAATGAGATAATGCATATTTGTGGAACATAGTAACTGTTCAATAAATATTGGCTATTGTAATTATTATCAAAGTCAGAGAAGAAAGTTTCTCCAGGATCCTTGGAGGGGAGTCACTGAAAATACAGAGAAAAACATCTCCAGAATTTTGCTCAGCATGAATTCCTTGAGTCTTAGAAACCTGTCTGTTGCAACATGCTTCAGCATAAGTGGAAGGAATAACAGTGCTGTTTGGTGAAAGAACGCTGCTGGAGGAAGAGCAACACCGTGTTTGTAAAGTGTGGGTTTTGGATGCTGGATTTTTTTTTTTTTTTAAAGGAGTGGCATTTTAATACTAGCAAGATGGTTTGGTACAGTCATTCCCAAACTGAGGCATTATCAGAGTCACCTGGGAAATGTCTTAAAAATACAGATCCTGGGGGTGCCTGGGTGGCTCAGTGGGTTAAGCCTCTGCCTTCAGCTCAGGTCATGATCTCAGGGTCTTGGGATCGAGCCCCGCGTCGGGCTCTCTGCTCAGCAGGGATCCTGCTTCCCCCCCACTCTCTCTGCCTGCCTCTCTGCCTGCTTGTGATCTCTGTCAAATAAATAAAATCTTAAAAAACAAAACAAAACAAAACATATCCTGGGTCCTTTCTCCCTTCTTCTAAACTGATCCAGTATATCTGGGCAGGGCCTGGAAGTCTGTGTTTTAAATAAGTGCCTCCAGACAATTCTGTTTTGCAGCTCAGTTAGGGAACCTAGGACAGAACCCAGGGCTCTGATGCCAAGTACTAGGCTTAGCTTTTCCTGGTACTGCCTCTGTCTACCTGACTGACCTGCTGGTTACCAGGCCCTCTGAGTCCCAGGCTTATCAGGTGTGGGTGTCTGAGGAGATGATGAGTGAGAGCACTTATACATGGGCTCTGTAAATGTAAGGGATTATCATTTCTATTTATTTCTTATGACAGTCTCTTTCTCTTAGTTCCCCTTCTTCCTCTAACAATTTAATCAGAGTCACCCCTGCACACATTTATCTTTTAAGCCTGTGGTTGTTTCTCATAGGATTTAATGTTGTAAAATAAGGAGCAAGATCCTGTGCTTTAGCCCACCAGCAAATTTTCTTTGTTAAAAAAAAAGCCTGTTAAAAGCCTCTGATTCTGAGCTCGGGTCTGTACGCATACTTTGTTCTATCAAATGGAGGGAGAATCTATGCTAAGCATTTATGATTAAGGATTGGAAAGCTTGAGGTCTGTGCCGTCCTGAAAGGTAGTGCTAGCACTCGAAATTCAGCTAGTCTGGATTGAGATGTGCTCCAAATTTGAAATATATTCCAAATCGGAATGAAAGACTTCATGAAAGACTTCATGAAAAGAATGTAAAGTATATCAGTAATTTTTATACTGATTACGTGTTGAAAATGATAATATTTTGGAAATATTGAGTTAAAGTATATTATCAAAATTAATTTCACTAGATCTTACCTTTTTTTTTTTTTTAAGATTTTATTCATTTATTTGACACAGAGAGAGAGAATACAAGCAGGAAGAGTGGGAGAGGGAGAAGCAGGCTTCCCGCTGAACAGGGAGCCTGATGCGGGGCTCGATCTCAGGACCCCGGGGCTCGATCTCAGGACCCCGGGACCATGACCCGAGCCGAAGGCAGATGCTTAACGACAGAGCCACCCAGGTGACCCAGTGTTTACCTTTTTTAATGTGCTACTAGAAAGTTTAAAAGTGCATTATGTGACTTGCCTTGTATTTCATCAGATAGTACTGTGTTCTGGTTTAAACCAATTTTGGGGCAAGTTCAAAAAGTTTACAATGTTTCCTCTGCTTGCAAATTCAAACCTTGGGCTTTACATTTGCAATGGACATACAGAACAGTTATTTCAAATCATTTAACTTGACCGTGAATATTTGAAGAGTTGTTGTGCTTTTTTTTTCAAAGTAGAGATTTCAGGAAATTGGGTCCAAAGGGCATTTGTGGCTCCTCTACTATTTTAAAAGTCTTTTCTAACACCTCTGGGAGTGGCAAGAAGAAAGCCTAAGTGGAGACATGGCTTTGCTCAGATCAGATTTTTACCTTGGACCTGCAAAGCCCAGAAGACAGCAGTGTATAGTGGATACCGCCGTTCATTTTTTAACTCGGGGCTTGGGATGAAACCGCTGCCATACAGCAATGAAAGCACTGCTTACCCTTTTTCTAATCATTTTTGGCCTCTCCCAGGCTCTCTGCTTTCTCTCTCTCTTCCCCTGATGTGGTTTTGTGATTACTGTGTGTGAGACCCAGCCAGGCACTCGGTGGTGAGGTGGAGAAAAACACATTTAGCAATGGCCAAGCTGGAGTGGGCGCTGGTCACTGATTTCTCTCTCTAAATGGCAGCATTCCTGGGAATTCAGAGCATTTTCTGCTTCTCTGAAGTGGTAATGCTAAAAGCTCTTGTGTCTGCCTCATGGTGGAATGATGAGAAATAATAAGGAAAAATAAAAAGGCAGGACATCAGGGGCACAAATAGTTGATAGTAAAAGTCCAGCTTCTCTGCCATTAACTATTTCTGGGTCAAAGAGTCTCTCTTCTGGAGGTCTCAGATATTTCTCCTGCTATACACTAAGGAGAGAGAATGGCTCAATATAGTTAAAAGGGTACAGGTCTGACTGTAGATTGAATTCCAGTTCTGCTACCTACTAACTGTGTGACCTTGGGAAATGTACTTGACCTCTCTGAGCCTCACTTTCCTCATCTGTAAAATGGATAGTAGCACCTCTTGTGAGGTTAATCGAGCTAATAAAACCTGTAAGAGACTAAGAACAGTGCCCAGAAGATAGTAAACACTCAGTGAACATTGGATTCATTCAGTCAGTGATATTTTTTTAGTGTCTTTTTTGTGCCAGGTGCTGTTCTAAGTGCTGGGCACAGCAGTAAAAACGCAGTAAAACTCCCTGGGAGAGAGGAACTTTTAGTAGAGGAATTCAAAGTCTATTTATTAATCCTAATTACCAGAGTATGTCACTGCCTTAAGAGCCTTCACAGACCATGCTGCTTCATTTTATTTATTGGATTTTGACAGTAAGATTTTTTTTTTTGAGAGTTCTATTACTAAAACAAAACAAAACAAATTCAAAACCTTGGGTTTCATTCCTAGCTCACCTGGTACTTTGTGACCTTGGGCAAGTTATATTAACTCCCCAAAGCGTCATTTTCTCACATAAAAAGAAATTAACAGTAATATCTTACTCAAAGGAGAGTGTGAGCTTTCAATGTATTAAGAGAGATAATGCCTGTAAAGCTCTTAGTATATGCTTGACTCCTAGTAAGTGTTCTATAAAGGTTAACTGTTAATTGCCATTGCTTCTAGCAGTGGAGATTCTGGAAGCCAGTGATTCCAAATAAAAGATCCCCAGGCTGGTGGGAAGGGAAGTTGACTCATGTTCTTCTGTGGTACCCACTCTATAAGCAAGGTTGTTCACGAATGCCTTGGAAACCATCTTCTTTTCTGGAGGAAAAAACAGAGATCCAGAATTTCAGCAGAGCTGCCCAAAGATGTAGTGATTTCTTTGAGGGGTAGTGAGTCACCTGTCATTGCTGGTATCTAAGCCGGGCCACCAGTAGGCAGGGGTGTTGCAAAAGGATGGACCTTGTGGTTGTGGAGGTTATGGAGGCCTTAACTGTCAACATATGATCCAACTGTGTAAGGAAGCCCTAGGGAGGGGCACCTGATTATCCCAGGACCTTGGGGCACCCATTTCTAAAGGGCAACTGCCAACCTAGGAGGCACCCTGCCCCACCCCGCCAGGGGGCGCATTTGGTGTGACAGACTTTTCCTTCATACTTTTCTTCTCCTGAGTGTAGTTATTTCTTGGAGGCAGGCCTTAGGGTTGAGTTGGAGAGAGGTGGGTCATTCTGTCACCACACTGTTTATCCAGAGAGTAGAGGGCACCTGGGCTTGGTGTCACACCTGTCCTTCTCAGGGGATGGAGTAACAGGGATGGCTTCAGAGCCAGGTGGCCCGTGGAGGAGCATGCCTGGGGAGATGCAGCCAGGGTTTTGTTTTTGTTGTTTTTTTTTTTTTTAAGATTTTATTTATTTATTTGACAGACAGATCACAAGTAGGCAGAGAGGCAGGCAGAGAGAGAGAGGAGGATGCAGGCTCCCTGCTGAGCAGAGAGCCCGATGTGGGGCTCGATCCCAAGACCCTGGGATCATGACCCAAGCCGAAGGCAGCGGCTTTAAGCCACTGAGCCACCCAGGCGCCCCTGCAGCCAGCTTTTAATTTTGGTCTCAAGCACTCCTTCAGCTGTTGGCCACCCTGGACTTGCCTACAGGGAGTGAAAAAACAAAGGTACTTGTGTGCTGGATTCATTTGCTCTTCTTCTTCTTTTTTTTTTTTTAAATGATAATTATCTTTAAAAAACAAAACAAAACGCTTGTTACATCAGGCAGTTTATTTGGTTTTAAAAGAAATGTTTCCTGAGCATCTGCTGATGCAGAGCATCTGCTAGCCACCAGAGGGCAGAAGAGAAAAGATGTGCTCTTCTGTTTTCTTTCCCCAAAGTAGTCCAGTTCTTCCATTCCTTCAAAGTGCCTACTATGTGCCAGGCACTGTGGTCCTTCTCTTGGAAGCTATAGCCCAGCAGGGGAGACAGGCACTGAGTCCGTAATTTTAAGGTCCTGGTTGTTTGAGGGGGAGACAGACCCACGCAGACAGTCCAAATGGTGGCTCTTCCCTAGCGTTCTTGCTCAGCTCCCTGTGGCCTTGCCTTTTTGGTTTGGCAAACCTGGGACCTTTCTCTGCTGTCCTGGGTTTCTGACTCACTTCCTGTAGCGATGTCTGGGTCTCATGAGATCCTGGGTGTCAGGAAAATGTAACTGGTTTTTGTCACTTCACCCTGGTCAGATACCTCTGTCCAGGCAGCTCAGGGAAATCCCCTTCACCCCACACACTTCTGCTATGCCCAGGCAACCTTTCATCATTCATAATCTCTGCAACAAACCGGGAATCCTCTGACTCATAATAGAAGGAAGGTCCAGAGGGATAAGAGTGACGTGGGGATGTGTGTTGCCAGGCTAGCTGGTCTGGAGGAACGTGAGAAGAGAAAAAAGGAGGGAAAAAGTGGCCTTGAATGAACTGCTTTATGAGAGGGACTTAAAAAAATTGACTGTATTTTTTTGAGCAGTTTTAGGTTCTTAAAAAATTGAGCAGAATTTACCCTCCTATACATACACCTTTCCCTCATATACCCACAGCCTCCCCCGTCACAGCACCCCCCACTGAGTGGCACATTTTTTTACAGTTGTTGACATGGACATGTCATTATGACCCTAAGTCTGTAGTTTACGTGAGGGTTTGCTTTTGGTGTCCATTTTGGGGCTGGACACTTGCTGAGTGACTTTTAGACTGTATCCACAGGGTTTTATTATTTATTTTTAAAGATTTTATTTATTTGAGAAAGAGAGAGAGTGGGAAAGAGCATAAGAGCAGGTGAGGGGCAGAGGGAGAAGCAGGCTCCCCACTGAGCAGGGAGCCTCATGCCGGGCTCACTCCTGGGACTCTGGGTTCATGATCTGAACCAAAAGAGCCACCCAGGCACCCTAGTATTTTCCTTTAAATTGACACACTTAAAACCACTAAAGCTAATTTAAAGAAATAATTTCATATTCATTTTTTATTAACCTTCATAGCTATTATTGATGTTATATATAACTGTTATTTACAGTATTTATATTTTTTTCAGGGATTCTTGCCATACCCCACCTCGGGCACCCTTGGGTATTTGCTCCATTTTTAGGGAGAGTAACCAAGAAGTTAATGAGTGGACTTTTAGGAGGTCTTTGAATCCCCTCAAACTGTCCAAAATTGTGTTTATGCATTTTTATTTATTTGACAGACAGAGATCACAAGTAGGCAGAGAGACAGGCAGAGAGAGAGAGGAGGAAGCAGGCTCTCTGCTCAGCATCGAGCCCGATACGGGGCTTGATCCCAGGACCCTGGGATCGTGACCTGAGCAGAAGGCAGAGGCTTCACCCACTGAGCCACCCAGCCGCCCCGTGTTTATGCATTTTTGTCCTGAGTGAGATAGTTTAAAGTTTTCATCATATAAAGGGGGCCAGGACCCAATAAGAAGAACAGCGGCTCAATCTACCGGAATTCTTGGAATTCCAGTTCTAGGAATTACGTCTAATTATCATTTACAAAGATTTTATCTTTCCAGGAAGAGGAATGGATTTTTCTGTAAGAAATGGACCTTTTACTTATAAAACATCCTATTTTTTTTAATAGTGCAGATAAATGGCACATTGAAAAACAGTAATCTCACCTCTCCTCATCTCTTATCTGTTTTCAACATGAGAACATCAATTTATCACAGGAGAAGAATGACTGTTTCCTGATTGAAAACTGTACCTCTTGTGATGTATGGCCCGATGAGGGATTTGTATGCATATATCATGCCTTTCAGAGGTAAAAATGGAATACTACAGTTCTATATTTAATGAGCTGTCTTTATGAAACAGAGCAAATTGTAAAAAAAAAAAAAAAAAAAAAGTGGGGGTGGGGAGAGAAGGGAGCTTCTATCCTGAAATATCCAGAATATAGGTTCATTGTAAATATAGGTCAGTGAATGTTTCAGGGAAAAATGAGCTAAAGGAAAGCTGCTTGTTAGGATAGAAATGTAACATGATAAAGTGGCTCTGGGAAAAAGCACCACTGTGCTAGATCACACAATAACAAGGAACGTACTCCTTATACAAAAGTAGACCAAGCTACACGTCTTTTTCTGCCTCTGGGGTGACACGCCAGGCAGGATACAAAGGGCACTCTGTTAATTCTTTCCAGCTCAGCCCCTTAGCCTTAGAAAGAGTATTAATAAGTCTCTGTTTGTATCCTGCTTCTTTCTACCCAAGATCTATGAACACTAGATACAATGATAAAATAGAAATAGGAATTTGAAATCAGGATCAGGGAAAATACAAGAGGAAGAAGGCAAACCAAGGGGATTGGGGAGACTATAAATACTCATGCATTAAGGGTTTGTCTTAGAGCTTCCTGGCAGCCAAAACAAAGAGGGAATAGTAGGTTTTCTGGATTTTACTGTTAGAGAGGAAAAACATTCTGCTTGTTAAGAGGAAACCAAGAGCTTCCTGCTTTGGTTCCTTTAGGTTAAATATCTTATGTAGAGCCCACTGAGGGTGTGGCCGCAAGGTCCGCTTCAGCTTTCTTCTTTTTCTTTACTAAGCCCTCGTTCTTCTGCAGTTCCTCAGACCGGGCCCATTTCCCCATTTCAGGTGGCCATGTTACAGATGGCCATGTACCTTTCCTATATGTACTCCTCACAGATGTACATTTGTGTCTCCTCCTGTGTTTATTTTGAAACTTTGTCTTCTCCTTAGACAATAAGCCTCAAGAGGCCAAGCCATATTGTCCTCTTGCTTCACATCATCCTGGCACACTGTGAATTTGCACAGATGAATAAGGCAAAAGTAGTCAGGGATTTTATGTGACTGATCCCTGTACCTCCTTTAGAAAATTGAGGCCCTTTCAAGGTTGCAAACTATCTTTTATCCAGAGAGCTTGACCACCATGGTGCCTAGGACACCCTCAAGTTCATTTTACTCCACTGTGCCCTTCAGGGATTGTTAATCATACCAACGCCAGTGTATTGTGCACCCGCTGTAGTCAGCACTTGGTACACGTTGCCGCCTGTCCCGCCAACTGAGGGAAACTGAGGTTCGGGGGAGGGAATCAGCTAGCCCAAGGTCACAGAGCTGGTAAAAGTCAGGATGTTGGCCTGACTCCAGAGCTCATGCTCTTTCCTTTCTGTCTGCTGTGTCTAAGCCTGAGCCACAAGTGTCTGTGTGAGTTATGGGTTCTTATCTCTTGGCAATTAGAGCTGCACAGCCAGGGTATTTCTGGCACAGGGCATTGCTGCTTTCTGACAGCTGTTATGTTCCAGTCTCTCTCGAGTTTGGGAAGGAAGGCCCACACCTGGGGTTGGCAAAAGCAGTCTCAGATCTCATTTCCCCTGGTTTTTGCACACAGAGAATATGTTTATTGCTCCTGTCACATAGTCTCTTGAAGTGCAGGTGCATTAAAGTTGAATATTATTTTCATAAAAGTCACTAGGGAGAAGGGGAGAGGAGTTGCACAGTTCGGTTGTCTCAAGGAATAATTGGATTTGCCCAAGGATTGGTAGAGTGCAGGTGGGAAATGACAGCATGCCAGGAAGTACATTTGATGGTGCATTTGATTCCAGATTTGTCAGGCATGTATTTTTAATGGCTTTGTGCCTGTTGTCATTATTTTAATAGAGACCTAATTTTTAGGATGGACTTCATTATTACATTCAACTTTCTCTTTTCACCAAGGTTGGCAAATGGAATAGTCTCACGGCTCAGTGTTGCCACCTACCGTGTTCTGCATGGAGTGTCAATCTTCAAAAACCTAGAAGGCAATAAAACACATTTCAAGCTACAACAAGGCATAATTTGATCTGTCTGTTCTTCTATAAGGTTGCAAGTCTTTGGGGTGAACGTTATAAGCATTTGTCATCCCTGTGTGCTCTCGAGTGCCAAGACACTGGTTCCAGTGACTTCCGGTGATAAAAAATATTAGTCAAAAATACTACTTTCCCTTTGCTCCCTTGAGAATGAGCCTCCTCAAAAACATTTACTGCCTGCAATGGGGATCTGAATAATTGCTACATTCAGGTTTATGTTAGAGAGAGTGTTCCTGAAGAAGGCACTTAAGGGGATGTTTGTGAATGCAATGAGGCTTTTGGTTCTATCTTTGGCCCACTCGTCTCGGGAAGGATTTTGGCTCATGCCAGTGATTTAGAAAACCTAATAATTTTTATGTCTCCAAAGTTGTGTTCGCAGGCTGCTGGCCATTTCATATTCTTAAGCTTGTTCCTGCATTTAGGAGGACGCCAGAGAATAGGGCTTTACCTCCCCATGCCAGGAAGGGACTGAGATTCCAGCTTTGTGGATAGATTTAGATTAAGTCTTATTCTGATCTCCTTCAGGGGCTTTGACAGTTTCTTACTTGGAAGATGAAGGATCACAATTATTGAACTGGTATCCTGTTGTTCTCAGTTGGAATGGTAAGAGCCACAAGATCATCCGTAACTATGTGGGACATAAGATTTCACCGTTACCAGACTGTGTGTCTCTCTTTTTTTAATATAAGGAGATCAGATTTTTAAAAAAAATTTTTTAAAGATTTTATTTATTTATTTGACAGTCAGAAATCACAAGTAGGCAACGAAGCAGGCAGAGAGAGAGAGGAGGAAGCAGGCTCCCTGCTGAGCAGAGAGCCCGACATGGGGCTCGATCCCAAGACCCTGGGATCATGACCTGGGCCGAAGGCAGAGGCTTTAACCCACTGAGCCACCCAGGCGCCCCAAGGAGATCAGATTTTTAAAGTGTTTTACAGATTAATTAGGGTATTTCCTCCCTGTAACCTCCAATTAATATCCACAATAAACAGCCTTTCTGGATTATGTAGATCTGAACTATTTGTTCATCTCTTGCTTTATCCTGTTCCACAGTGGATTTGAGCCTGCCTATGGGAAGGAAAGGGATAAAATATGAATAAAAAATTAAACAATCAGCATCAGCCAGAGTTGAGTATAAATTATGTTAGGAGATTAAGCCTAAGGACACAAGGAGAATGAGAACGGCCTGGGTCTATTTCTGTTAAACTAAAAAGCCATTTCCTTGGACAAATTGATGTAGCCATTTCTTTTACAGCTACTTGGAAGCGGGTCTCAGTTTTGGAAAGCTCTGTGTAAACACGGGCTGCTTCATGTTCCTGACATTTCAGCTGAACTTTAAAAGTTGCCATTTTTTCTTTCTTCCAACCTCTACCTGACCTCTAACGCACACACCCATTTCCTCCGAGCCAAGGAGGTGTCAATACCCAAGGTATTTTATCAAGCGAGGTTGCTCTTTTCCTGGGAATGCTGTAGCCAGGACACCAGCGGGGAATTTGGGAAGCCTGAACGTGGGAGGCCTATTTTGGAAACTCTTTCATTATTATCACACTCAGGCCCTTGGGAGCAGTTGCAGGGACTCACACCCGGATGGGCCTCAGTGATAGGAGGCCTGGAAAAAAAGTGTTGAAGTGGAAGGGAGGGGGGTCAGAAGTCCCCTTGTCACAAGCAAGTAAGATGCCCAATAACCTTCCTTCCACAGCTCCTATTTCCAGCTTCTCCTCCTGGACTTCTAGGCTCTGTGTGTTGCCTCTTAGAGTCTGGCTCCTTGGAAACTGGTTCAGAAAATGGGGCTGGACCACTGAAGGTGGGCCGGGCAGGATGCTTTCTGCCACAAAGCAAGTTGCAAGTGTATGTTGAGGTATAGCTCTGCCCTTGCTTGTTACAATCAACTAGAAAGGTTGGTGGCTGGGAGAACCCTTTCCCCCACTCCCAGGGTCACACAGACACTAAGGAGTCACGTGGTGATGAGATGAGTGGAGACTGCCACAGTTCACTTTCAGATTTCTCCACTTGGACATCTAATAGTCTCCTCAGACCTAATGTGTCCAAAGCAGAGGTTTTTGTTTTTTAAGATTTTATTTATTCATTTAAGAGAAGGAGTGAGAGCACAAGCAGGGGGAGAAGCAGGCAGACAGAGAGGGAGAAGCGGGCTCCCTGCTAAGCAAGGAGCCCGATGTGGGGCTCTATCCTAGGACCTTGGGATCATGACCTGAGCCCAAGCCAGATGTGTAACCAACTGAGCCACACAGGCATCTCTAAGACAGAGTTCTTGATTCATGTTAATGCCTCCCCTCCCTTTGGATTTGTTCTCCCCCGAGGCTTAATCATCTCAGGAAATTGCACTGGCATCCACTTTTGCTCAAACCAAAAACTTGGGAGTCCTCTTCACTTGTCTCTTTCCTTCACCCTGTCATAAGTTCTGTCGGTGGTGGAATTAGCTCCTGCCACCAAGACGTGTTGCGTGGCTGACTGCCCTTAACATTTACACTGCTGTCATCTTGCCAGCCACCACCCTCTCTTGCCTGTACTCTGCAGTGGTCTTTTTACCTTGTCTCTCTGGTTTCCCCTGCTTCTTTTCAAGGCATTGGAGAGGTGTTGCAGTCACACCATCTGGGTGTGTATATTAGATCCTCCACTTTCTGGGCAAGTCACCTAATCTGTGCCTGCTGCATTTGTCACCTGAGAAACTGGGATAATAATGATACTTACATTACATGTTTTCATGAGGATTAAAGACCATACACATAAAGTTCTCTGAACAGTTCAGCGCACATAGTTTAAACACTAAGGAAATAATAGGTTTTTATTTATTTTCCCCAACCCCCAGGCTATTCTCCATATAAATGCTACAAAAGTCTTTTTAGAAAGCAAATTAGATCATGCCTTCTCCATGGTACAGTCTTTTCTTTTAACCCCTTCCATGGCTTCCTATTGCATTTGGAGGAGAATCCAAATTCTTACCAGGTAATACATGGTCATCCTTAACCCTGGCTCTCTGACTCCTCAGCTACTTCTCTTACTGTCCTCCCCACTGGTCACTGACTTCCAGCCTCACTGTCCTTCTTCCATTCCAGGAATGTACTTTCTTTGTTCCTACCTGTTCTTGTGTCTAAATGCTCTTCCTCTAGATCTTAGTTTAAATGACACATCTTAGACCTTTTACTGATACATACCCTGAACCCCCATATCACTCTATGATGTCACTGTTTCATTTTTTTAAGATTTTATTTTTTGAGAGAGCATGCATGCCCCTGTGAGTGGGGGGAGGGGCAAGGGGAGAGAATCTCAAGCAGACTCTGGGCTGAGCGTGGAGCCGACATGGGGCTCAGTCTCATGTCCCTGAGATCATGACCTGAGCTGAAATCAAGAGTTGGTCGCTTAACCAGCTGAGACACCCAGGCACCCCCATTTCATTTTCTTAATGGTACACACCAATCTCTGAAATTATTTATCTGTTTACTATCTATATTTTTGTCCCCTTGTCTCTTTCGTCACTTACTACTGTGCCTTCTGGGCCTACAAGACCTGACTTGTAAAAGGCCCCAATAAACATTTAGCTGTTGAATGAATGATTGCTACTATTTATTTAGTACCTACTATGTCCCCATTCACTTACAAATTCTGTTATTTCATCCTCATAATAAATACTATGGGAGTGGGTTTTTTTTTTTTATATATTTTATTTATTTGACAGACAGAAATCACAACCAGGCAGAGAGGCAGGCAGAGAGAGAGAGAGGAGGAAGCAGGCTCCCTGCAGAGCAGAGAGCCCGATGCGGGGCTCAATCCCAGGTCACTGGGATCATGACCTGAGCCGAAGGCAGAGGCTTTAACCCACTGAGCCACCCAGGCGCCCGGGAGTGGGTATTTTTAATCCCATTTTAGGGCTGAAGAAATAGTGGGTGAGGGAAGAAAAAAATTGGTAAGTGGGTGAGCCCAGATTTTAACTTCAGCCTGGGCGAGTCCATGGAGTTTTTAGGTGCTAACACTAGTGAATTCAGAGAGTTCATACCCAGCTTATGAGTACAAGGTGAGACTAGACAGTACCGAAAGTATACTATCCTCATCCTTTTAAAAGTCATCCTTTTAACAGTTTTGTTAGAGTATTTCCTACGTGCTAAGTGCTTATGTGTATTTTCCTTGCTGTGGCATTCTTTATCATGCCCTAGTGTTGTTGTGATTTTGTTGAGGTTTCACAAGAGGTATTAATTGGATTCATTCATATTCAATTTTGAATTGATTCAAGCCTGCTTGGGTGATCCCTGCTAGAAGACAAGGGGAGACAGGTGGTAGGCCCTCCTGGCCTTTTAGCGTCAAGTATCTCAAAGTGTGGGCTCCATGCGACACATGGCCAGCTCACCTTGGGTGCTTTCTAAATGTGGATTCCTGAGCTCATTCTAGACTTTTGTCATGAGGTTCTGTAGGGGTTGACCCCTGGAATCTGCTGTTTTTAAACAATCACCTGGAGATTTTTTTTTATTAAAATGGGTATATGAAGATCACTGATCATAGACATGTGGTCTAGCTATTTAGATGTTTTGTGATTTGGTTTTCCTGATTTAACAAACTCTGTAAAACTATAAATTTAGTTATTCGTTTTATCAAAACTCATTTGGGTGACTTTGGTCTCTGGCCATGGAGCAAGTAGGCTCCCCTCCTCCCCCATCTTAATGGTCCTTAGGCTCCAACTCCAGGTCCGCGTTGGCTTCCTTGGTCAGTGTTTTCAATAGTTCCTGCTTTGGTGAAGTAGAGTGCCTTTTTTCTGTCCCTGAGCTGTTGCCTGGGTGTGGGGGGCAGCTCTGTTCTCGAAGGGGCTGGATAGTTGTACACTAGTGGGCCTACTGATACATGCGTCCTTGTTCAAGTTATTTTTAAAAATCAGGTTTGTTCTTACTCCTTCCTTCCCAGAAGTAATTCTGGAATAATCAAAATTCCTAGCCCTTGATGTCTGAGCTTTCCTCCCCTCCACTCACTCTCTAAACAAAGGCCCCGTGTTTAATAGACACCATAACAGTAAAATTAGCTTTATTAGACTCTAGTTGGATTTAAAATGTAACCTGTTGGCAGCTCTCTCTGGCTCGTCATGTGTTTTATTTTGAGCAGAGACCACGGGTAGAGGCAATACCTGGTAGGGGATTAAATGATTATTGCATTTAAGTGGCCAAATAACTCAAGCATCCCTCATCTTTAGATCCTGCCCTGGTGGATTTTGCCCATTGTGTTTTGAGAAGCCTGTCCCCTGCCTCCGCACCCCTTGGAGTTTTTATCCCAGCCGCCTTCTGTCTTTGACTTCAGAGCTCCTGAGTTGAGCCCCAGGAGAAGTCAGCACTGTTGTCTTTCCCACCTCTGCTCCCCATCCAGCTTCTTGGAAAGCTTGAAAGGTGAGCCAAGTTGCAGTTTACCGGCCTTGTGTCACAGAACCCACAGCTAGCCATCTCCCTTCTTCCCCCAGAAGTCGCAGCGTATATTTAATTAAATAATACCCTATGCTGACAGCGCAGTTCACTTTGTCCTAATGCTTTTATATTCACCCCCCACCCCCTTACAAGAAAAGTAGAACCTTTATTAGGCTATTTAACATAGGGGAATCTGGGGCACAGATCACCAGACTAGCCTGGCTGAACCCAATCTGATGTATGGCCTGTTCTTTTCCTGCTGGTCCTTACCAGCGTGACTGGTGGCAGCACAACCAGGTATTTGAAAAGCAGACTGGATAGTTCTGGTCCTGAGGACCAAGGGTATGTGCTTTACATGTTCTCAGCTTATTTATTTGGTAGACTTTCAAGGGTAGGGGGTAGCTCCATTAGCAGATGGGCATGGCTGCTTCACTTTGGACCCTTTAGTCTCAGCTTCGAAGCATCATTATAAGCACAGCCTAGGAGGTAAATGTAAAAATAATCTTCTTGCCAGGTTTTCCGGCATGGTATCCTAGCGACGATGTACTGTCTGTCCTCACATGTTGGGGCACCAACTGGGGCAGCATCAGAGCTTGCAGAGGGGAGGGATACAAAGAGCACGGTCGGAGTCACCCTTCTTAAAGTCAAGGCCTAGTTTCTTTTTATCTTTTGGAGAGCTTTTAGTCCACTTATTTTTAAGCAACATTTTATGTTCTGATGAAAAATATGTTTCTTGTCAGACAACTTGGAAAACAGAAAATCCCAAGGAAGGAAATAAAAATCAACTACAATTCTAACATTGTTAATATTTTGGTAAATATCCTTCTGGTCCTCTTTTTTCCTTCATACAGTGATTAGGATCTAAATACAGAGTGTAAGGGGGAGCCTGGTGGTTCAGCCCGTTAAGCATCTGCCTTAGGTTCAGGTCATGATCTCAGGGTCGTGGGATCCAGCTGAGTCTATGGGTTCTCTGCTCAGCAGGGAGCCTGCTTCTTCCTCTCCCTCTGCCCCTCGCCCCTGCTCGTGCTCTCTCTCTTCTCTTTTAGTCTCTCTCAAGTAAATAAATAAAATCTTTAAATTCAGGGTATAAGGAGAAAAAAAAACTCATAAAGTGAAAATGACTCTAAACCACCCTGGACAGTAATTTTTATGGTCTCTAAAGTTTGGAAACCACTGAACTGGACTCAAGGACAACTGAAAAATCTATATAGAATGAAAAGTCTGGGGGGAAAAACCCCCAATCTATCAAATCTCTATCAAATCTCTAATGGTGAGTGGATAGTAGTGGAGAGCTAAACTATGTTCCTGCCTGTAAGGTTAATATCATTCTGTTTTCATATTAGGCTTTTTGTAATAAGTTATGGGTTAATAGATTTACTTGTGAGGATGGCATGCCACAGTGACATTGTGTTTTGCTTCAGGGGTTAGTTTCTGAGTCAGCCAGTAAGGAAAATGAACACAGTGCAACTCCACCATAGGTACCGCCCCACCCCCAAATGCACACGCACGTGCACACACACGTGCACACACACATGCAACTGGGATCATTTGTTTTATAAACTTTGTTTTGTTCAATTCAACAGTAAATATTCTATGTATCATTTTTAAAGTTGCATATGTATATATTCAATTGTAAATATGTTTATTAACCAATCTCCTCTTGTACATTTAGTTTATTTCCAGTTATTTGCTGTTCTAAAAATGGCGGACATCCTTGTGGATAAATCTCTGTGTTTATTGATAATTATGTCTTGAGGATAAATTCTTAGCTGTGGAATTGAAGGATACAAACATTTTTAAGTCTTTTTTTTCCCCCAAAGATTTTGTTTATTTATTTGACAGAGAAATCACAAATAGGTAGAGAGGCAGGCAGAGGTAGAGGGGGAAGCAGACTCCCCGCTGAGCAGAGTCCAATGCGGGGCTCGATCCCAGGACCCTGAGATCATGACCTGAGCCAAAGGCAGAGGCTTAACTCACTGAGCCACCCAGGCGCCCCACGAACAATTTTAAGTCTTTTAATTCATATTGCTGAAGTGTCCTCAGGAATGTCATATGTTTCCATCAAAGTGTCTGTTCCCCAGCATTACTGGGGATTATTATTCAAGAGTCTTTTACAGCATGCCTTTTTTTTTTTTTTTTTGGATGACCCAAGTTGTTCTTCATTACGTGGTCAGTTTATCCTGGAAAGAATAAACAAAATGACGCTAGAGATGATAAGTGCTGGTGGGCAGGTTCATGTGGGAGGGACAGGGACAGATAACTGGAAAGGGATGAGCTTGGAGACCGTTTCTTCTTTCCTGCCTCCAGGTCTTCAGCAGATATCTAAAGACAGAATACTAATATTTAAAGGACATGTAGTTTTTAAATTTAAACTCAATTAACATAGTGTATTATTAGTTTCAGAGGTAGAATTTAGTGATTCATCAGTTGCAAATAACCCCCAATGCTCATTCTATCAAGTGCCCTCCTTAATGCCCATCACCCAGTTACCCTATCCCCACACCCACCTCCCCTCCAGTGACCCTGAGTTTCCTATAGTTAAGAGTTTCTTATGGTTTGTATCCCTCTCTGATTCATCTTATTTTATTTTTCCTCCCATCCCCTATGATCCTTTGTTTCTTAAATTTCACATGTGAACTAAATCATGATAAATTGTCTTTCTCCGACGGACTTGTTTTGCTTAGCGTAATACTCTAGCTCCATCCACGTTGTTGCAAATGGCAAAATTTCATTCTTTTTATGGCTGTAATATTCATATATATATATATATATATACCACATCTTCTGTACTTTCATCTATAGATGGACATCTGGGCTCTTTCCATATTTTGGCTATTGTGGGGCATATGTAGTTTTATTTATTTATTTATTTTTAATGATTTTATTTATTTATTTGGCAGAGAGAGAGAGATCACAAGTAGGCAGAGAGGCAGGGAGAGAGAGAGGGGGCATCAGGCTTCCTGCCGAGCAGAGAACCTGATGTGGGCCTCGATCCCAGGACCCTGAGACCATGACCTGAACTGAAGGCAGAGGCTTAACCCACTGAGCCACCCAGGCGCCCCCATATGTAGTTTAAAAAGCATATTTAATATAATTTTTTATTTGGAAGATGGTTTGATGTCTTGTCATTATAGATACTACAGGACAGGAATGACATTTGTATATTTACCCAAAAGGGAGTATGGTTTTATTTATTTTTATTTTTTATTTTAAAAAAGATTTTATTTATTTATTTGAGAGAGAAACAGAGGTAGCAACAAGAGAGCACGAGCTGGGAAAGAGAGGAAGAAGCAGACTCCCCACTGAGCAGGCAGCTCCATTCGGGTCTCGATCCCAGGACCCTGAGATATGACCTGAGCCAAAGGCAGACACTTAACTGAGCCACCCAGGCATCCTGGGAGTATGGTTTTAAAAAGATAAATGGAGAAACACTGTCCTAATTCAACACCTCATCTTAGAGAAACTGAAACCAGAGAGTAGAAGGGATTTCTGTAGAGCCACACAACAAATCGATGATAGAATTGAAGCCAGACGTAAAGGCTCCCAACTGCCTGTTCAGAGTTCTTTTGTTGAGGTGGGCCATTGTGGTCCAGGAGGAGATGAAACGTAGATATAAGGTCTTCTGGAAAGATGGCCAGGCTTTCTTCCGGGGGAGGAGGGTGAGCTGCCCCATACCCCTCCTGGACAAAGACCCAGGTGTCTCCAGCATGGCATTTCACTTCTGTTTGAACATTTCCACCTGTGAATAGTGTGAACTTGCACTTTAATAAACATGGTTTTTGCCTGAACTTTCCCTCCCCTTCTATAACTTCTAACTTCTCTTCATGCCTCAGCATCTCGAATGTCACTTCCTCAGGGAAGTCTTTCCTGACTGCCAAGAGAGTTTAGGGTCCCTGTATGCATTCTTTTATAGCACCTCTTGACCTTTAATACCCTTGTCACAATTATAATTACTTTGCACTGTATTTAATATCTCTCCCTGAGTGAACTGTATGTTCTATGAGTGTTAAATATTGTTTATCT
This sequence comes from Martes martes, assembly GCF_963455335.1. NCBI lineage: Eukaryota > Metazoa > Chordata > Mammalia > Carnivora > Mustelidae > Martes > Martes martes. The sequence continues at coordinate 44,461,554 of NC_137898.1, forward strand.
TCTGTTGCTCCTGGCCTGAGCATTATTAAATGCTTGAATGTTTGATTATTTGGATGGATGCTAGCGTGTGAATTGGAAGTGTATGTGTTGGTTGCTGTGTGTGGTTGCTGCGCGATGCTGTTTCTAATTGCGTGCAGAATCAGGAGAACTGTCCCTTATTGCCAAGGGCATTGAGAGAAGAGAGAAGGAAGACACCTTTTGAGGCTGCTAGTATAGAGACAAGCCAGAGAGTATGGACCTGCTTTGCTGGTGCCCCATAGCGTCCTCCTGGGTGATGGGGTCAGCAACCTAATCTAGCCAAGCATTCATTCCTGGCTTGTCAGAATCAGTCCCAGCAATTTAGTAGTTGTGGTTGGAGAGAAGCCTCCTCGAGTTATTCTGGGGAAGAGAATTCAAGGTCAGGACTCTTCTTTGGCAGGGAGGAAACAGCAACCCAGGTCACCTGCAGCCTGGTCTTCACAGTCAGTAGGCTCTTGCAGCAAGGGCTATAAGGTCTGCTGGTGGCTGGCTGGACGCCAGTGCAGCGCCGCTGGTAGGCGGCAAGTCCTGCCACCTCTGCTGGTGTCCCTCCCCCTCCTCCGTCTCCTTACCCACTCCAGTTTGCAGCATCCTCTGCAAGGAGAGGAATGTGCTGCGCTCGGACGCGCCGTCCTGGCGGCGCGGCGGCACTCAGGGCGCGCTCTGGACCGCCGGGGTCGGCCGTCTGGCGTTGCGCCACGTGTTTTGATCCGCGCTGATGTCAAGTGGGTGTGGGCTCTTAGGGAAGGCCCAGGCGAGGACGAGGAGGGCGCGCGATGCGCCGCGGGCGCGCTGAGGCCCCAGCGCGCTCCGCCGCCCAGCGCTGCTGACCGGTGGCCAGCCAGAGGAGCAGGCGCATGGAACGGTGGCGCTGTCCGCCCGGGGACGCGTGCCCCGCCGCCCTGGGGGGTTGGCGGGGACCACCGCGGGGGGCCTGCAGGTGTGTCCGCGCGCTGTAACTTTCGGGGGGCTGTAGGTTATTGGGCAGACAGGGTGCAGGGGCTGCATCGGGGGGTGCTTTTGTGCCTGGGCGCGGGCGTAACGCGAGCGGGTTTGTTCCCGGCCGGCCATCCGCGTGGGAGCCGCAGCTCGCCGCGGGAGTTTCAGCGAGAGAATTTATGTGGCGGGCGTCCGGCTGGGGGTTACTCATCGGGAAGGGCATCGAGGGAGCTGCCTTGTTGTTTTGAGAATTGGGTCTCCAAGTACAGCCTCCGTTCATGGTAACAGGATTAGCTCTCAGGAGAGAGCTCGGCTTCCCGAAATCGGCGGTGGTTGGGGGCACCGATCGGTCGGTGGTGGTGGTGGGGGGGGGAGGCGAAGGGGCAGAGGCAATCTCTCCTCCCCCTTTTTACCCCCCTCCTGCTGGGAGTCAGCTAAGGGGGAGGTAAGAGGTCAGCTTCTCCTCGTTTGACAGGTCTTGTTTCAGACACACCTTCCCAGAGGAATGCGGAGGCTTTGTTCCAGGAGCCCGTCCCAGCCCTGAGCCCAGAAGCTTGCGGGCGTGGGGCTGGGGCTCCGGTGCCATTACTCATCTTTTATGGCAACACCGGCAAGCTGCCGGGTAGGCAAGTTAATTTTTAATGTCTCTAGGCTGGGTAGAGGGAATCTGGAAATGAGATTGGTGGGTTGCAGGTTTTTCTTTCCCTTTTTTGGCATTGGGACTGAGGTTTAAGCCTAGGGAATTGCAGCCAGTTTCCTGAGGATTCTGGTGTTCCCCCAGTGACCGGTGCTCTGCAGAAGTGATCCCTTCCCTGTCTGTGGGACAGCACCACCATCCCCCGGAGGACAGAGATGGAGCAGCTCCCGGTTTTTAATCTACTTTTGAACCAGCCTCTCCCTCTCCTCCTTTGCTTTCTGAACCCAACCCTACTTCCACCGCTTCTCCCAGGGCAGCTTTCTGATGAAGCTTCCAGGCCAGGTGTGTGAGTCCTGGGTCCTCTACTGGCTATCTGAGGCTTTCTGGAAAGGGCAGCCCTACCCTAGTCCCAGTACCTGAAAATCTCCATACTTGCTCAACAAGTGCCCCTGATCTGTAGGACTGTGGGCTGAGGCAAAAGGGTCTGCCAGCCAAGTGATCACCTGACCTGTCTTTCCCAGTGCCCTCAGAGCTTCCTTACTGGAAGGAAGAGGTCAAGGTGGGGAAGAACTGAGGTTGGAGTGCAGCTCCTCCCTTAGAGGGTTTCAGTTTCCCTCCCCCTTGGGTGGGAAAAGGTGGATTCAAAGACTGTTAGTCTTACAAGGGGCACTGTGTATTTCGGGTGGGCCCCTGTTGAGTGGAAATGGAGGAGCCCAATCTTCAATGGAGGGCTTTGGATGGGGCTTGGCTTTGGGGGGTAGGTTGGAGAGGGCTGGTGGGAGGCAAGCCTGAAGAGATTTTGCCCCAGCTGGGGCCTGTGGAGAGTTGCCAAACTCAGCCCTCCTGGCAGCCTTGTGCTTTCAAGATCGGGGAAACTGTTTTTTCTTGTCAACTGAATGTAGAGGTGCTCAGCCTTGTAAACCGAGGGGTTGATGGATCTGTAGTTACTGTGATGCGAAGATGAGCATATCTTGGCAGTTGATGCTCTGAGGCATGCAAGAGGGGCTGGGCTTTCTGAAGCTAGGTGTGGGGAGGGAGATGGGCTTTGGGGGTGAGAAAAGTGTCAAGGGGGGTGGGTTTATTGGGCGTATGGAGTGTAGGGAGGGAGATTTTAGCTCTGGTTGTAGGCTGTGCATTGTGTCAGATGTTCTCTGAGACGGGCTGCTGTAGTATCCCACATCTTTCCCCTCAGTGTTCTGCCCCCTACTTTAGCGACTTGGCTTGCTGGATCCCCTTCCTCCTGGTTCTGGTCTCCAGGAGCTGGAATGTTCTGATGGCTGTCCGGGGGCACATAGTCCCCATCTCACTCCAGCTTTCCAGGGAGGAAATGAGTGAGACGGCTTGGCTTTAGAGAGGCTTCTGACCTTGAAACCCGAGTTACTAGGGAGTCCGTGCTATCTGTCCTCCCACCTAGGTTTGTGGTATGTATACTCAGTGGCACCCCTCCCCCAAACATGCTTCTGGACTGCTACCTTGTCCAGCAGGGCTCCGTTCTGCTGCTGACATGCTGGCGCTCTCCAAGTCGAGGTTTTGGAGATGGCCCTGATTAGGAGCAAGTTTTTTCTATTATGGGAAGTCTGTGCACGGCTGCCATCTAATGTCTGCTCACCTTGCAGCCTGCTAGTCATGGCTGAATATTCATTGGTAATGGCCTGGCCACTGCCTAGAGAAGCTCCTCAAGGTGATGCTATAGAGAGTGGGTGGGTAGGATAGTAGGGTCCCCGGGGTGTTGTGAGGTAAGTGGGAATTCAGGTGTGAGGTGTTGTGGGGAAAGTGAGGCAGTTATCAGAAAGGCTGTGGGACTGTGGGGTTAGCTGGTGGGGGGCAGGATCACCATAGGTTGTAGGGTCAGAGGATGGAACAGGGCTGGTTTGGAGAGCTCCCCCATGCCCCCATGTATCCTATTCCTAATGTTTGTGCTGGACACAACAGTCTGTGGTGAGTTCAGCAGCAGCTGAGGCCTCTATCCTGGGGTCTGACTGCCCCTGCGACCTGGGAAGAGGGCCAGTGTGTTTATGTGTGCCAGCTCCTGGACTTCTGTCTTCCCTCTTAAAGGAGGCACTGGGGATGCTGGTGGCTGTGACTGTGTTCCTCAACCCCACCTGTAGCAGGGAGCCTTTTCCTGGGATGGACAGCAGGACAAAGTACCCAGGCTAAGAGAGAGGTGCCCTGCAGATTTGTTCTGAATCAGATAATATCAAGAGGAAAAACACAGTAAAGACCCTGGCAGCCTTTGTTGTCTTGGTTTGCAAAAAACACAGAATTCCTCCCTAGGTTTTATACTGTCTCTGAAGAAAAAAGAGGCCAGTATTCCAGGCCTATGCCCTGAGGGTATCCAGGAGCAAGGGGAAAGAGAATGAGGGTTAATTGAGGCAGATGGTGTTTGGTTTCCTTGCCTCTTAAAGAGGGATAAGGATACCTCTGTTCAGTATCCCCAACCCCCCAAGGATAGTTGTGAGGATTATGAGAGGTTTGTAAAGGGTTTAATACAGTGCTTGTTAATTGATAGTTATTATTTTTTATTAATTAAAGGTAACTGGAGTATTCTTGGAACAGCCACTGAGAAGGTTTTATGTAGAAAAATGGGAATGTCAGAAATGCTATTTTTTGCTAACCCCAGAGGCCATACCTGGGCTCCTAGGGTCAGATGTGAGAACTGTCCTCGAAGAGTTTCTTCTGTCCTTCACATCAAACCTGTTTTCCAACCTCAGATCATTTAAGGAGGCTTTGGAGACCCGTGATTCCATGATTATAAGCACACAGCACAGTAAGAAAGGTACTATGCTCAGACTCTTGCTAACCCACCTCTGGTCCAGTCATGATCATGGAATGTTAGTCAGAAGAGCAACGGGATACCTGGCACTTTTCAGCTGTGTAACTCTAGACACGTCCTTTTATCTCCACGAGCCGGTGTCCTATGAGAATAGTCACATCTGCCTCACACGGTTCTTAGGATCAAATGGGATCACGTGTGTTAAACCATGATGTGGTGTGCAAATAACCAAGAATTTATGATGTACCAGACACTGTTCTAAGTGCTTTTGTGTTATCTCATTTAATTTTCATGATGATATATGATGCAGTTAATTATTGATTGGGAAGTAGATGAGGAAGTTGAGCTGTTAAGAACTATAATTATCCTTGGCTAACCAACCTCCTCTGGAAATCATGCATCTGAAGAGCTATCTCCCACAGTAGAAATAAACCAAAGTGTCCACAAAGGTTCACACACTGACCTTTTTTCCATTGACCTATTCTAACATCTTAGGCTAATTCTTGATATGTTTGTAAAATGAGTAAAAGAGGTCTTTATTGATCAGTTTGCTTTTTTTGGTGTCCTTTTCTTGTCTTCTCTGCTCCTCATCCATAGGCTCTGTGGGGGTTAGAGACACAGCAGCTTCTTGGCTGTGACCTTTAAGTGTCATTTGTGTGGGACCATAACCCTCTTGCACTCACTCACCTAATGGTTCCTTTTAAGAACAGGGTTGCTGGTGGACCAGAGTTGACATTAGGGTGGTAATGCAAGGTGTGTTAAGGGGATTGGACATTGGCTCACCTCAATGCTGGCCAACACATAGATGCTGATGGTCAGTTTCATCTCCTTCCGACTTGAGTGTAATTCATATAAACAAACCGAATGTTTGTGGAGAAAGAAGAGAAGAGGTTGCTAATTGGATTTGACTTTAGGCAAGGGAAATGTTTGGTTTAGAGCCAACCGCTAGGCTTCAAGTTTCCAAGGCCTCATCCTTTCTGTTGGTTCTAGTTAGCTGTTTTGCCTCCTTCCCTCTGCTCCAAAATGTATCTGCCAGTGAGCACTCAAGTCTGAAGTTTTAAATGTGTTAGGAAGAAAAGGAAGAAAGAAACACCCTGTGAAAATAGGGGCTCACGGCTGGTGGTGTTCCCAGCACGGGTGGTGCTCGTTAACAGAGACTTACGATCACAGCCTCAAATCCATCCTTGTTTCTTTTGTAGCACATTTATAGGATAAGGAAGAGGCTGAAGCTTTGTGGGTTATTCTCTCTTTTTATGACAAGAATAACATTTATGAGGGTATGACACAAATGAAGGAATAAAGGTCTGGTTAGGAATGAGAAGTGAAAAACTACTCGTAGGGTTCCAGGCATGCTCAGGAGGTTCTGGAGCTCATGGACCTGGGTGTCCTGGCTCCCACAGCAGCCTGACGATGTCAGAGGAGGTATTGTTGTTACTGTCATTTTACTGGAAAGTGGAGTGTCTTGCCAGAGGTTAGGTAGCTCGATATGTGGATAGGTAATGGCATATACTGGACCCCACCTCTCCATCTCTCTGACTCCAAGGCAAGCAGTCTCATTTATCCTTGTAATAATTTAAAGTTTTTTTTTCCCATTGTGTATGCATTTTGGAATATTTAGACTATTCCAAAGGAAGATTGAAGAGTGTGGGGGGGAATCATGGCTCAAGCACTGAAGACAGCTGTTTATATTTCAGTGGATTTCTTGACTTTTTTGGGGGGGAAGAAGGAACATTTGTTTTTGTCGGGGAAGATTTGCTTGTTCTCTGTACATCTCTGAGAATATTCAGTTTCCTGCCTTAGATCCGGAACTCTTTGTGTCAGAGTGGATTCTCTACATACTCAAGTCAAGTTCTCTTATTTTGTGTGAAACACTGCTAGGCACTGTGGGGGACAGAAAGATGAACAAGGTGTTCCTACCTTCAGAGAGTGTATAATTAAGTTAGAGGCAGATGTGCACCAGTAATAGCAAACAGTGGTCTCCTTCAGCTCTGTTCCTGGTGCTCAGACAACGTTACTCACACTTAATCCCCAGACAGCCTCGTGGAGGAGGTATTACCCATTTTACCTACTTTACAACTGTGAATTAGGTGAAATGGACTGCCTAAGGTGATAAAACTAACAACCACCCAAGCTGAGATGACAAAACCCAAGGAACTGATATAAAGAGACCCATGAAGGCGAAGCACAAAGTCAGGGGCATACGCTTCTTTGTCATTCTCTCTTTCATCCTTTTCTTCTCTCTGATTTTAAGACGGATGATTCTAATTATATTGAACGGTATTCATTACCTTTTCAAAAAGATCTCTGCCCAGATTCTTTTGCTTATTCAGACCACTTGATAATATATCTCAGAATCCTGGGACTAGAAGGAAATGCAAAGTGGTCTAGTCCATTCTCTCAAGTCTGTTCTCTTATTTGGGAGAAACCGAGTATCAGAGAAAGGACATCACCTGAGCGCACATGATAGTGTTTAGCTGAGCCAGGTTTTTTCACCAGTTTCCCAAAGTGTGAAAACATACGATATAATATAGGGGTGAATTTTTTTTTCTTAAGATTTTATTTATTTAGGGGCACCTGGGTAGCTCAGTGGGTTAAAGTCTCTGCCTTCGGCTCAGGTCATGATCTCAGGGTCCTGGGATTGAGCACCGCATCAGGCTCTCTGCTCAGTGGGGAGCCTGCTTCCCTTCCTCCCTCTCTGCCTGCCTCTCTGCCTACTTGTGATCTCTGTCTGTCAAATAAACAAATAAAAATCTTACAAAAAAAGGATACTTATTTGAAAGAGAGAGCGCGTGAACAACGAGCATGGTGGGGAGGGGCAGAGGGAGAGGAAGGAAGCAGACTCCCTGCTGAGCAGGGAGCCCAGCACCAGGTTCCATCCCAGGACCCTGGCCAGGATCATGACCTGAGCTGAAGGCAGATACTTAACTGACTCAGCTACCCAGGTACCCAAAGAGCGTTATACATGGGTATGTAATTTCTCATGTGTATTTGAAGAGAAGTGTAGCTAGAACATCAAACTCATTATTTGGCAGCTATTATTGTCTGTGTAGTCTATTTAAAGAAAAAAAGTGGAAGTACAGGTTGGGCCGGGAGGTGACAGAAATCATGGAGGTGGTGTGTGGGCGATGTGTGGATAACATTAGGGAAACAGTGCATATACACCAATTTGCACCTAGAGGATAAACTTGCCCTGCTAGTTTTATTATTTCAGGGGCAGGAAAAAGGAAGACCAGCCCCTAGTGGAAATATACTACCTGCTAAGCATTTTACCTGGGTTCAGTATGTGTGTATTGTGTATCTGAGCTCAGAGAGATTGATTAACAAATGCATGGTAACACAGGATAGATTGAAGAGTCAAGATTCAGATCCCAGCTTGGGCTTCTTCCATTGCCAGCGCCTAGCTACCTGTCATATTCTGTAAAGTGGGTGAACCCTGAACCCAGCCTGCTCCTCTTCTCAGGGGTTCCAACATCTTTCTGTTCAGGTACCAGGCTCAAGTGGAAATGCATGTGGTTGGGTTGCTAGGTTGCTTACTGTAGCCTGCTAATTTACAGCTTGATTTTGATAGAATTTCAAAGAATGTGCTGTATTTATATGTGGTATTTATCAAATCTGACTCATGCTGGTAAGTGATAGAACCCTTATCTTGCTGCCTTTTGGCTTCTGTTCACATTGTGATGCTGCCATGTGGATTGCGAACTCCAGGAAGACATAGACTGTGCCTGTAAGTCTATCCAAAGGGCAATTACCAGATGATTTTGGAGACTGATTCATCTAGTCATACTTTCAGAGTTCAGAGAATTAGCTAGCAGATTTTTACCTAGAGTGGAGGTATGGAGATGTAAATGTGGCCTGCTTCCAAGTTAGCTGAAGAAATCTGGAGTTTCAGGTTATGGAGAGAGGGCCCATTTGGGATATTTTGACTAGAATGGCAGTTGCAGGGAGGGTGCCATCTAGGCGTTGGGACTTTCCTAAACCAGCTGAGAAGATTCTACTTCTCAGTGGTTTAGGACCATGTGGAGCATGGCATCTTCCATGAGGGATGCAGTCACTGCCTATTTGCTGTGTACTAGGTGCTGTGATAGTGGGTTAGTCCACATGATCCCCCTGCCCCTCCCCAAAGATGTCCGTGTTCTAATCCCCAGAACCTGGGAATATGTTACTCCATGGTAGAATGGACTTTGCCGTTAAAATTAAGTGAAGGATCCTGCAATAAGGGATTATTCTGCTTTATCTGGGTGGGCCCAATGTAATCAGAGGGGTCCTTATAAGAGGATCAGACTGAAAGAAGGAAACATGATGAAGTTAACAGGTTGGAGTGCAGGGCCATGAGCCAAGGAATGTGGGCAACCTCAAGAACATAAAAAGGCAAGGAATGGATTCTTCCTTCATAGAAGATGTGCAGCCCTGCTTACATTTTGATTTTAGCTCAGTGAAACTGATTTTTGACTTCTGACCTACAGAACTGGAAGACCATAAACCCATTTTGTTTAAGCCACTCAATTTGTTGTAATTTATTAGAGTTGCAATAGGAAACCAGTACAGATGGTACTGAAGATTGAAGAGTGAATGTAGCCATAGTCTCTGCCTTCAAGTGACTCTCAGTCTAGTGGGGAGACTGGCAAGTACACAGCCAATTTGGATAATGGTGGGGAGCATCTGCTAGGACTGTAAGTCCAGGAATCTATGGGACCTACACCAGTCTGGGCAGATAAGGGAAGACTTCCTGGATGAGCTGAATTCAGGTACCACTGATGGAGGGTCGGAATTAGGGCATGAAGTACAGCAGGGAGGAGCCTTTTTTGAAGAGAGGAAAGCATGTTCAAAGTAATCCCAGTAAGATCTAAAAACTAGATACAGGCTATTGGCCAGACCTTGCAAAGCAGAAAGTTGGTTCCATCTAAGTTGATGTGGGCCCTGATGACCCTGTTTTCGGGCAAATCATTGTGGACCTTGCATAGTAGGAAGATAAGATGGAAATGCTATACCTTCAGGGTTGTATGAATACCTTCTAGCTCTTTTACATGTATTATCCCATGTAATTCTCATAGTAACTATGCAAAGTAGCAACTGTAATTTCTTCATGTTGGAATGGAGCAAAATGAGACTTAGGTTTGGTGGGTGGGCCATGCAGAGGGAGTCGGAGAGAGAGAATCCTAGGCAGGGTCCACACTCAGCATGGAGCCTGACACAGGGCTCAATCTTACAAACCTTGAGATCATGACCTGAGCTGAAATCAAGAGTCAGACACTTAACCGACCGAGCCACCTAAGCACCCAGAGACTTAGGTTTTAAGTAATGGGTCCAGGGCCACACAGCCTGTAGGTAGCAGGGCTGAGATTTGAATCTAGGCCTTCAGGCTTCAGAGCCCAAGTTCTTAGTATTCTCCTCTGTTAGGAATATCACTGGGCCAGAAATCAGGACCTGAGTTCTAGTGCTACCCCTGCTGCTTATTGGACTTAGAACAGGTCAGCCTGCTCTCCAACCTCAGTTTTCACATTTGCAAAAGGGGAGTAGAGGCCTGCCTTTTCCAGAAATGTTGTGAGTGTAAAGGAGTTTGTCCTTTGCGAATATAGGAATATTCCTAAATATTCAGATACCCCAGGGTTTCAGATACCTCCAGAGAGGGCTTTGTTAGTGAGCCTGATCTTACAGTTCTGGGTCATTCCTAAGGGCCATACGGCAGGTTGGGGAATTTGACCACAGTAGGTCATTGAGGTGTCCACATGGGGTTGGAGTGTTTGCATCCATGGGTAATGGTGGAGACAGAAAGTGGGCAAGAGACAGTGAGTGGCCTGCCTCAGGTGCCAAGGGTGAGGGTATAAGTTCAGAAGGAAGAAGTGTGTTCTGCATCTTGTTCCCTGTGAAGTTGCTAATGTTGAAGGTGACTGGGGAAGAAACCTTTCCTGACTTGGAGTTGGGCAGGCAGCATTTAGGCCCCGCCTTGCCACTTACTGTCTATGTGATTTGAGGTAAGTTCATGGCAGTTCTGGAGCCTCTAGTCTCTTCCTGTATAAAACAGGGCTAATGATTCCTACTTGGCAAAGTGTGTGAAAGCCTCTGTCTGGTTCCTGGCATATAGTGGACATCGAATAGTGACCGTCTCTAAATCTGGCTGTTCAGGACTTCTCAGGGTTAATCCAGTAAGTCCCCATTCTTTGCAGGATTCCACCTTTCTCCCTCGCCTTTCAGATGCACTTAGGCATGTTGTAATTGGATGTGAAGGGAGGGTCTGGCCACAGAATGAGAGCCCCATGAATCTTTGAGGGGAAGACCCTGTGCTTCCCAGTGGGAAATGGTGACAAGTGGTTTTGAGGTGGCTGCAGTGGGTATGCCGAGCCATTTTGGAAGCAAGAATATGTTTGTCTTGCCAAGTACGAGATTGAGTGTTACCGTTTTGCTTTCTGGGAATAATGGCCGTGCAGATGAAGTAGATTTATGGTGCTGAGGTACATCAGAGAACAGACTTTTTTTTTAATGTCTGCATTTTCTGATTATTAAGGGAATGTGCTGATTTTATAATATCTGGAGAATACCAATAGGGAAAATAAAAACGTTTACTTCCACACTCAGAGATGATTACTGCTAACATTTTGGTGTATTTCCCGCCATTCTTTTTTGAAATACACATATACTTTTTTTTTTTTTTGTAAAATGCACAGTTCATGCTTTATTTACTTAACATTAAATCGTGTCATTGTGCATTTCCCAGATTATTACCTATTCCTTAAAAACATTTTTATTTTCTACATAATACATGTGCCATAATTTACTGTGGAGTACATGTGCCATAATTTACTTAATCATTCCCCCGTTCAATAGTTGGGCATTTAGATTGTGTCCACTAAAATAAATGAATGCGTATTTCCCCTAAAATATATAATATTTGACTGAGGTTTGTTACCATTTTCTTAGATTCCTAGAACTGAAATTCCTAGAACAAAGAATAAGTCTATTTGGAAGTGTGTATTGGTGGGGATTATCAGACTGTTCTATTTATCTCATACTAAGAAGCAGGAAAGTGATCATGTGTTGGATGGTTGTGGGTCAGCCCAGTGAGGTCCCTGCTTCTGATCATCGTGCACAGAAGAAGGTGCCTCCCCATGGCTGACTCCTTCCTGGCGGACAGTACAATCAGCCTCTTGTGGCTCCCCAGTGAAATTTAAGTAATGGGTCAGCCTTTCCAATGCTTCCCTTTCTGTCAGGAAGTTCATCTGTGAATCTAACCTAAATCTCAGCTGCTGCATTTTAAATCCTCACCCTCTGCTGACTCCCCTCAGTGGAGCCGAGCAGAGCAGAGCCAGTGCACGATCTGCAGGCAGCCCACTCGTCTCTCCCTCACCGCCTGGCTGCCGCAGCTCTGGCCACCAGCCTTATGTTACCCTGGAGGAAACTCGAGGGTCTCTGGCTGCTGTTGTCTCGACTGGGAGGGCGGTCCCTGCATCGAGTTGCTGACGATAACGCCAGGTAGGGTTTCCAAACCTGAAAGTGCCCACGCTGTGAGGGCCAGCCTCCCGGCCTCTCCCGTGCCCTTTGCAGGACTTGTGGGGGCAATTAGCATTCAGAGCTGTGCTCCCTTATTGACACTTCGGGTCTATCAGATTCATTCTCTGGGAAAAAAAGAAATGTGGCTGGAGCTGGGATTAATTATGTTTCAGTCCCCAGCGCATTGGCCAAGTGGTAAATGTGCAGCGAAGAAGGACGGCCAGGTAAGGAGGGGCATTTGAGTACATTCTCATGATGGGAAAGCCAGCTGTCAGTGAGGAGGGGTAGGGTCTTACCCTGGGCCTCCCACCCTTGGCATCAAGTAACTGCTCTGCCCGCTGCCCGAACAGCCTTGGCCACCTTTCTTAGCCAGCATCCTTTGTTGGGAGCTGACAGCTTTATTACGGGGCAGTAGGATGTTAATTTGGAAGGGAAGTGAATATAGCTGCAACTTTACCGGCAGTAAGAGGCCCCTTGTGTCCCTTGTTTAGACACTTTAGAGCTGGCTGGCAATAGGCCAGCAGGGTGGACCAGATCACCCAGGAAACAGACTGGGAATTGAGTCCTGCTGCACCTGTGGGAGTATCTGAGCATGGCTGGAAGCACAGAGGAGACTGGAGCCTGAAGCCTGAAGCACCCCTGGGGCCGGGCCAGGCTGGCTGAGCTCCTCCAGCTCCTTGCCCTCCCCTGCAAGTCAGCACCAGGAGATCCTGCCTTAACATGAGCTGCTTCGTGCTTCCAGTTTTCCCTCCTCAGAAGGTCTACACTTGCAGACGAGATGGCTGGTTTCACACTTGGCTGTTTCTTTTTTCAGTCCCTGGTACAGGTCTAGAACTTGATTGAAATAAATATTTAGGAGGCAAAAAAAACGGTGGTTTTATGTCCTTGGTAAAGAAGCTACTTCCCTGGTTTTCAGCCCCCGTTTAAAATTTCCATGTCAGATCATTCTTCTTCCTTTTGAAGATGGGAAGCTTTTTCTTCTGCTCCCTATTGTTTTCCCAAACCCACTTTGGGGCTGAATGTCCCTGGTACTTTTAGTTGGCATGTTGAAGCCCAGTGTCCCCACTGTGAGACCTTAGCCCAGTGGATGCCATACCTGGCTAAATGGTAGAATCCCTTTGGAGCTTTTAAAAAATATTGATGTCTGGGGCCCAGTGCCAGAGATTCTGATGTGTTTGCACTGGGTTGGGGCTTTGGCATCATTTTTAAAACACTCCACAGGTGATTCTGTGTTAATTATTAATGCCCAGTGACTTTCCCAGAGTAAGGAGTAGGATGTGCCTGACATGTCCTATCAGCAATTTCCCTTTATGAGAAGACATGTGTTTGGAGCGGGGGATATCTACAGTAGTGGGTTACTCCAAATCTGCTGTGGAAGCAGAAGGGGAAATGACAAAGGAGAGGATTGTGTTAGTCCTTTCCTGTGTGGTGGTGGCTTTCTGAGAAGTCCCTGTGGGGTTACCTAGCATCTCTGTCTATTACCAGCGTGTGCTCTGGCTGGGCCACTCTGCCTGATAACTAAGTAGGGGACCTGGACAGGGTGCAGATGCTTTCGTGAAGGTTAAAGGTAAAAAGGTACAAACAGGGTATGCATCTGTTTATATTTGGTTCATTAGCCAGGGCCTAGATTCACTTTTCTCAAACTCGTGGAACATGGGCCCCAGGAAGGAAGGCTCGGGAACAGGGTTCTGAGTGCGTGGCAGGGGATGGCTTTCAGTTTGGATCTAGAGGACAAACAGGGCAAAGTAGCAGGTGCTTGCAGTGAACATTCAACCCTTCATGGCTCTCATTACCCCTTGTAGGCTGGGATTCCTAAGGCCTCACCACAACCTCTTGAGTGTTGTAGAGATGTCTTCCCAGAAGGGTTAATAGGAGACTGAATTATTGCTGAGTGAAGGAGCCCCTTCTCTAAGTGTATTTGGATTTGCCTGTGGGTTCCTGTGCATGATTTGAGAATGGTCATGCTCCTTGTTGGCTAATGCACTATTCTTGGTGGCCCAAATCCTGTTACCTTCCCCCATCCTCTCTGGAGTGTGTGTGGCTGGGGCTTTGTTCCATGAGCAGCTTCTCAGGTTGAGGGGTGGTTCTTGTAGTTCCTGCTGCTCCTTAGCTTGTCTCATGGTGGGGCTGCTTCCCAGGCCCTGGGCCTTAGAGAAGCTGGAGCTCCCTTGAGAGAGCCGCCACAGTCTTCCCACAGGTAAGGAGGCCTCTAGATTAGTGCCTGCAGTGCTGGTGGCACCATTCCTCAAACTCATGAATCCTGCTTAGAAAAAGCTACACACACTTTATTTAATTTTTAAAAACTCTTCTCTTGCTATTCAAATTGGACTAACTAAGTATAAGAGATTCCCCTGGGGTGCTTGTTAAGCAGGAAGACTCTCTGAAATGAAATCTAGGAATTTTGCCTTTTAGCCAGAATCCTAAATCCGTTATCAGGGATAAAAATGTTTGAGAATCACTTTGTTAAAAAATGTTCCTCCCCCACCGCCCACCTTGTTTTGTTTTATGGAGAAAATATGGCACAGATTGGTCAGCTGACTTGCCTGGGATCACACAGGGAATTAAGGCTCGAGCCAAGCCTGGAAGAACCCAAAGACGAGTCCAGAATGTTAATGCCTTCTCCTAGGTGTAAAGAGCTTTGTTCTTCGAAAGTGTAGTTTCTCTTTCTGTTCCCCTCGTTTGCTGAGAGTATCCTCTATCATCTGTGTCGAACCAGATTATTCTTTGGGGTGGGGGGGCTGTCCTGTGCTTCGTAGGATGTTCAGCAACATCTCTTGCTTCTACCCTCTGTATGCCGGTGACATTCCCCAGGTGTGACAATCCAAAATGTCTCTAAACATCGCCACATGTCCCCTGGGGGGCAAAATCACCCCAGTTGAGAACCGTTGCTTTAGCGGCAGAAGCTGTGTGTCAGGGATGTTCTCTGATGGCATCCCTAAGACATTTATTTTTACGTTTGGGGATTTCACTTTTTAAATTTGCATCATTGGCTTCTCCCCAACTTGGCTACTGTGCAGGGTTATACACATAAATGAAAATCACGCTGAATATAAGCTCTGTCCTCCTCTCCATTTTCGCTTGCAGAAGGAAGGCATAAATAAACCTTGTAAGACCACTGAATTTGGAATGCAGGCTACGGTTTGCCTGCCAGCCCTGCACTTCTTAGCTGTGGGATCTTGGGCGAGTCACTTAACCTTCTTAAGCCCCTCTCCTCATCTGATTATGATAGAAATAAGTGTTTGTTGTGAATGTGACTTAAGTGACACCTTAAATGTGTTAGTGTTTATAAAACATTACTCATCTATTAAGTGGTGATGATAAGATTCAAGTCTAATTACCAACACTTGAAGGTTTTCTCAAATTCAGAAGTGCAGAACAGCAAATCTAGATGTGGATTTGGCCAAGTATATCACCCCTGTCATCTCTCTACTCCTAATGTTAATCTTCCCCTTTCTCACTTTAAATGTCACCTCCTCTTTCTTGGTGGCCATTGCAATACCTCTCTTGGGCCATTGTCTTTGCAAGATTTGTTGTTAGTTATTATCTGTGATTGTGAGATGATTTCTCTTGATGGCGAGATTTCTGAAGGGCTGTCAGATAGTTTATGAAAATCAAAACCAGTGTCACCTTCTTTTTCCCTCATTGCCAGCACCCAGAGAGGTGCATGGTGACGGGCAAGCCAGGCTTGAATGCAGGCTGTGAAGCCTGCACTGGGCTGCAGAGGTACATGCAGATGAGCTTGGAGATTAAAGGTCTCTGAGCTCTTGGGCACAGCAAAGCTCAGCTAGTTCAGCTCTAATTCTGCAGTCAAGGAAACTGAGCCCAGAGCGGGAGCGTATGGGAGGTATACTGGCGGCGTGGTTCGATTGCTGCCCTCGCCTTCCGGCACCGAGGCTCTTGGTGCGGTACTCACGCCTGTTCCCCCTGCTGCCCCGGCTGGTGCGGGGGGAGCAGGCTCAGCTCCGTAACCACGGTGCTACGGTTGCCTTCTGTTTGACTTCAGATGTGCCTTGTCGGTCTTGTGAAGTCGTCTCTTTCCGTTCAGTAATTTATGGATGGAAATTCGTCAGAATTCACAGTGTACAGGACATGATTTTCACTGATTCTTTATAGCAGGACATCTTGAGGGGAAAAGGCACTGCACATGAAGGGGCTCCCGTGTCTTTGTGAACATACTGAAGAAGAAAAAGACTGAGAAACTGAAGGTCCTTTTGTTTCTTCCGTAACCTTAAACGCTGTCTCTTGGCTATACATTTTCTCCCGCTGTGATGTGCTCTTGTATCATCATTGCTGCTAGTATTAATTGTTACTATTATTCATCCTTGCTGCTGTCTGTCGAGTGCTGTGTACCTGTGTGTGTGTGATGTGTTTACTACAGTGAACACACCACAGTTGATCTGCCCAAAAACTACAAAGAGGGCACTAGAACTATCTCTGTTTTGTAAATGAGGAAACCAACTAAGTAACTTTTTCAAGGTCAAAGAGTAGGAAGGGAAGCTGAGATTTAAACCCCACCAATGTGTGAATCCCAACTGGGCTTGCTTCTGGTCTGTAGCTCCTGACCCCCACGTGGGTGGTTATTGTAAACCCCAGCAGCTGATTCTCCTCCCCAGCTGAAGTCGATGCCTTCAAGGATGTGCTGTTTGTCACATGGCCTGTTTGAACCTCTAGGGCTATCCCCGCCGGGTTAACACCCAGCTCTCAGGGCCACCATCTCACCCAGACGCATCCTCTCAGGCTGTGCCAAAAGCCTAAATAAGAAGAACTGTGCCTGACTTGGGAACCTAGAGGCCTGCTGTCAAGGGAGGCACAGCCTTCATAGACTAAGGCCTGGCTTTTGGCTACATGGATCCCTTAACGCTCCAGAGTCTCATCTTTCTCAGCTAGAAAGTGGTGGTGATTCCCGTCTCACGATTTTTTTTTTTTTTTTTTTTTTGAGAGTGTTAAAGGAAACACTTCCTTTTGAAAGTGTTTATAAACTTACAGCTTAGGTGGGATTGTGAGACTAATGATAGCAGGTTTCGCAGGAAGGGGAGTGGGAGCTTGGGGGCAGAACGTTCAAAGGAATGAAATATGGGGACAGCTGGGGGAAAAGAAGCCAGCTAATCTCCCTTGCCAGTCATTTCCAAGGCCTTCTTGCCCAGTCTTAACCTTCATGAAGTGCCATGACATCATGTATGGATGTGTTTCTACTTCTCTGCCCCCTCTGGAGGAAGTGGTCACAGGCATGGAGGGGGGCTGGGCGGTCCTGCAGAGCCCTCTGGGCAGATACTCACCTGAGGGCTCTATCCTACTCTAGCCTGGGGCTCTGTGCAGCAAAGAAGGCTGCTTGGGGGAACTCGGGTTGTTCAAAGGGAAGTTGCTGTTAGATACTTTGCATTAAATGGTGATGGTGAGGACAGCATAGAATTAAAAAAAAATGTTTTTTTCATCATCAAGGTAATGTAACTACATTACTTCCAAAATTGAATTATAGAGAAGAGGAGGGGAAAAAAGCATTTGTTTCATTTCATCTTAATGTGTTTTTCCTGGATGTTTGGGGGAGGTAGGAGAATAATCATTTTCATTTATTTTAAATAGGTATACATAACAGCACAAATTGGACAGTACAAAGTAGTGAAAAATAAGTCTTTATATGCTTTTAGCATTTTGTATATACGATTTTGACTCAGTTAACATTATCTTCATATGTCTAAGCATTTCTTATTCCTTCCCATTTTAACAATTTTTTTTTAATTTTGCAAGCAACATATGTAAACTGTATTTGTGAATGTTTAGTCTTTTATTTAATTAAAATTTTTAAAGATTTTATTTGTTTATTTGACAGAGAGAGAAAGATCACAAGTAGGCAGAGAGGCAGGCAGAGAGAGGGGGAAGCAGGCTCCCTACCAGGCAGAGAGCCTGATGTGGGGCTCGATCCCAGGACCCTGAGATCATGACCTGAGCTGAAGGCAAGAGGCTTAACCAACTGAGCCACCCAGGTGCCCCTGTGAATGTTTAGTCTTATGTAATAAGCAGACAGCAGAATACCAAATTGGTAACAGTGGTGACATGTTACAGGTGACTTATTTTTATTTTTTATGCTTTTATTTTCTAAATTTTCTGCAATGAGCAGAAATATTCAGAGAAATATTCTGAGAAGACATTGTTCATAATCTTAGAATTTAAATTGTGGCCTATTTTTATCTAGTATTTATTCTTTGTGTTTCATAAACATAGTTGAGATTATATTTTTGTATCTGTGTGTGGTTCCTGCTTGGTTTTCATTTAACATACGCACTTACTAACCTTAGATCCTTCATGGACCTTGCTTTTAATGGCTGGGCAGTATTCTGTCAAGTAGAAACACCATATTTTGTTTAACCTATTCCCTTATGGTTCGACAATTAGGTAATTTCCAGGTTTTTTTTTTTTTCCTGTTCAAATGATACCATAATGAACAACTTAGGAAACAAAGCATTTAGAAGTTTTGACCCTGAAACAGTTTGATGCTTGGAGCAACCATATTCCTGATGGATGAGTATACAGCAGGCACTCAACAGTTGTCTGTGCTTAGTGAATCAGGAGACATGCATGAAGCCGTGTTCTGCAGATGACTTGAATAAATGATAACATGAAGGAACAGAGAAGGTTTTATGGCAGTTCAGGCCTGTAAAGAGGCCCCCCCCAAAATGGACCATAAAGTCCACACCTGTCATGCTCTGAGAGCTTCCAGGTCTTTGAGAGAGCTCTGCAGTTGGGGCTGTGAAGGATGTTGGGGGAAGATGATGGTTTGCAGAACTGCACGGCAGGAATGGAGGGCTTGCTCTGTCTTTGCACCATGCTGGGGAACCCAGTGGCATGGCGCTTCTCCCGTTGGAAGGAAGGGAACATGGCAAGGACAGAAGCCTAAGGGGCGGTTTGTTGTCTGAATGTGCACTGCCCCAAACGGCTGCTGAAACCAAATCCATTTGTGGAAGGCTGTGAGGGTTTTCTTGGCTTGACTCTCTCTTTTGGAATTGAATAGGAAAATAGAATTTCTCTGAAAAGTGTCTCTCTGTGTTTGTGCCTGGAGCGCTCTATAATTTGGACCTTGTCAGAACAGCCTGTCTTTATTTTGAATTTAGAACCACTGACTCCCCTTTTCTTTACACTGTGAGCTATTTATATGCCCAAGAGCATAAGTGGAGGCCTTTTCACCTTCTCCCTTATGACTTCAAGAAATAAATAAAGGAAGCAGCATTCTCTAGAATCTGTAATTCCTGAGCGTTGGCAATAAAGAGCTGAAAAATATTCCAGTGTAGATACCCGTGGGGCGGTGACGGGCTGTGAATGGGGGGAGAAGCTCGGCTTCAGGGTCTTAGGGGCTGTTTTTCTGCCTTTCCTAGGGCCTTTTGGGGAAGGAGTCCTCAGTCACTGAGCTGAACACGTATCCCAAACACATTCTCTGTCTGTCCATTTATTCAGGGGCCCATTCTGTTTGGTTTACTTCGGCTGTTGGTCGTCTCATGTTCTATGTCATGGAGTTTTGCAAGGCTGTCGTGATACAACCCATGACTAAGCCTGCCTGCCTGTTTCAGTCAGGGTTCAATGGCAGTAATGGGAAACTTGCTGTTCTAAACAGAAATGGGTTTAATGCTGGCACTTAGGTGATTTTCATCAGTATGGAAAGGGTGGGGAGAACGGGATCAAAGCTGGCCTTGGGCAGTGGCTCCTAAAACAAGACTCTGGAAGTGGCCATGAGTAACTGTTTCCTTTCTCCTTTTCTCTCCCTCTTTTGAACTCCTCTTACCTCCTGTTCCCAGGTTCTCTGTCTTAGAGGTTAGACTCCCAGCATATGGGACGAACTGCTTCCAAGAGGCAGTGGAATGTGAAGGGTTAGTGATCACGTCTGTTGTTGGAGATACTCGCTGACTCTTGCCGATCCTTTACTGAGTGCCCAGCTGTGCGAGACATCCTTTACGCGCGTTGGCTCCATTCTTGCACCCTCTGTTAGGTACTGAGTAGTAATACAGGTAAGGAACCTGAAGCTAGGAAAAGTTAAGTGACTTACCCGGGATTGCTCAGCTGATAAGTAACACTTGAATTCAAGCAGTATCCCTGTCCAAGAGGTGCTTGCAGTTTAAAAGGAAAGCTGGGCCAAAGAAGATACACAAACAAATTGCCAATGAACATGGGGAAAGATGCTCAACATCATTAGCCATCAAGGAAATGCAAAGCAAAACCATAATGAGATACTACTACTCTCTCTCTCTCTCTCTCTCTCTCTCTCTCTCACACACACACACACACACACACACATCTATTTAAAAAGATAATTAAAAAGTGCTGGTAAGAGGGGCACCTGGGTGGCTCAGTTGGTTGGGTGACTGACTGTTGGTTTTGGCTCAGGTCATGATCTCAGGGTCATGATATCGAGCCCTGTGTCAGGCTTCCCGCCCAGTGGGGCATCGGTTCAAAATTCTCTCCCTCCCTCTCCCTCTGCCCCTCCCCCTACTCTCCTTCTTTCTCTCTCTAAAATAAATAGATAAATTAAAAAAAAAAGTGCTGGTAAGAACGTAGAAGAATTGGAACACTAATGCATTGCTGGTGAGAATATGCAGCCACATTGGAAAGCAGTTTGCAGGCCCTCAAAAGGCTAAACATAGAGTTTCCATATGATTCACAAATTCCTCTCCTAGGTACATACCCAAGAGAAATGAAAACACTTGTCTGCACAAAAACTCATATGTGAGTGTTCAAAGCGGTGTCATTCATATCATCTCCTAAGTGGAAATAACCCAAATGTCCATCAGCTGAGAGTGGATAAATGAGATGAAGTACATCCATATAATGGAATATTTATTACTTGGCAATAAAAAAGGTACATGCTATAAGGATGAACTTTGCAAACATGATGCTAAAGGAAAGAAGCCTGTTACAGAAGATGACAGTGTATGATTCCGTTTCTGTGAGATGTTCGGAATGGAGAAACCTATAGAGATACAAAATAGAGCTGGAAGGGGAGTGACAGCTAAAGGGTCTGGGGTTTCTTTTTAGGGTGAGGAAAATGTTCTAACATTGATTGGGGTTATGGTTGTACTCTGATTATATGAGAGCCAGTGCATTATACACTTTAAAGGGATGAATTGTTTTGACAGGTGAATTATGTCTCAAGTTGTTATCAACAACAACAACAAAAAGAAAAGCTAGAAAAGACCATGCTTATCCAAATAAATTGCTAATGGTGGAACTTAAGGACCAGTACATAAATCCCATCTAATTCTCTGGGACTTTTGTCCTCACTAGAATCTGGTTGGTGGACTTAGAGGTGATTTTTTTTTTTTTTTCTCAGTTGTCTATTTTTCTAGGTTTTTTTATTTTTCTCTAAGGGGTGTGTATTTTTTTAAGTAGGGAACCAAAAATAAACTATGTCATAAAATATGTATTCCATTGGGTTATGCAAAAAGAACATTATGACTTCCACATGTTGTACCACTTGAACTAGTTTGAGAATTTTTGTCCTAGAATAGAGATTTTTGGGGAAAAAAAGAGGTATCACAAGTGTTCGTCCCTGCATTGAGCTGGTGTCAGAATCCAGTCACTCCTGGAAGTCGTCTGCATTTTACCCTCTCACTTCTTACTTATCCTTTGAGTCTCTCCAAAGACCATCAAGTTGTTAGTGATCACTATGTTGTGTACAATTCTGTGCATAACCTTTTTTTTTTTTTTTACACGAAGGAAAAACATGGGGGATGGTGGCAGTGGTGATGGATAGTCACATCAAATTGTGAATACAGGTAAAAGGAAGAAATGTAGTGGGGTGTCTGTGCCCTTAGGTAATTTGTTCCACTTTATTTATCCAAGTATAATTGCTGATGCTAGCATTTCAGACTCTACTTGTGACCCAGTAAAATAACCTCATGAAAATTACAAGGCCCACGCAGAAGGGGAATTCACTATGGCCCCTTCCTTTCCACTTGAGCTAAGGGCAAGCTGGACCATGCATATGCTTTTTTTTTTTAAATAGGATTTATGGATTAGTGAAGTGAAATTTATCGAGATCCAACAATATGTTTGAGGGCAGAATATGTTGTCAGGCAGTCAGAGTAAAGCTGAGGATTTACAACCCATGAGAGGCTTAAAAGGTGGAGAGTTCTTTCCCCATTACACAGTAAGTTGGCAACTTGGAGCATGACCTGGATTTCTCCGGCTCCAAGGCCTTCTCATTTATTGTGTGCACGTGTGTCTTTCTGTAAGTAAGGTCCAGGTGCCTTCCTGGTAAAAGAGGAAGTGTTAGGGGCGGCATGTATGTCCACTAGGTGCCTCTCCCTGCACCTCACCCTGTGAGCCTGCCAGCACTTTCCTGTGCACCGTGGGCACCTGGGCTTTCTTTCTCCCTCTAGATACCTCTGCCTGGAACAGGTCACAAGTATGGTAGAAGGAGACATCCCAGAGAGCAAGGTTCGGGTTCTCACTCTACCATTTACAAGAGGTCTTTTCCTTTGGGCAAATCACTTACTTTTCTTAAGATTTTCCTAATCTCTAATAGAAATAATGCTATCTACCTTACATGCTCATGATGAGTATGAAATGGAAAGCATATGGTACACAGTGTGGTGCTGGAGACACATTAGGCCTTTGATAAAGATCATTACCTCTTTCTCAGTCTGCTTTTCTTCTTTGCCTCCCCTTTCCCTGGCTCCATTCCTGCACTGGATTGGCAGAGAAAGTTGCCCAGTTTTCTCCACCTCCAGTTGGAGGCCACCTGTCAGTACTTTTATTAACATATTTTCTCCGTGCCTCACTATTTATGTGCTAAATTTGTCTATTTTGAACACATTTCTCCAAAATAAAACCCATTGAAACAAAAAATTGTTTACTCTAGAGTAACACTGCCCAGTAGAACTTTCTACAATGATGAAATGTTCTTGGCTATTCTCATCCTTTTGCTCTTTAACTTAGATTTAAGGTGGGTTTGTGAAGATCCCTGAAAACCCTGGGAGATCTGGATTGGTGTCATCCTGAATTTATAGATTAATTTAGGGAAGAATCGATGTCTTTACAACATTGGGGGTTTTCTATTTCTCCTTTCATTGAGGCCTTTTAAAATATTTTTCAGTAAAGTTATTATTTTTCGCCATGAAAGTTTTTTTTTTTTTTTAAGATTTTATTTGTTTATTTGACAGAGAGATCACAAGTAGGCAGAGAGGCAGGGAGAGAGAGAGGGGGGGGAAGCAGGCTTCCTGTCGAGCAGAGAGCCCAACGCGGGGCTCGATCCCAGGACCCCGAGATCATGACCTGAGCCGAAGGCAGCGGCTTAACCCGCTGAGCCACCAGGCGCCCCCTCCATGAAAGTTTTGTCAGACGTTCACCCAGAGCCAGGTAACCAGCACAGTTCTGGATTTTCAAATATCGGTTGGGTGGCCATGGGGACAGTGGACCCTAGAGAGCAGTGTTTGGAAGCAGGGAGGTCACTGAGGAGGCTGTTACAATAGTCCAGGTGAAAGATGAACATTGGGATTTAAGCCTGTGAGAAGGGGGAGGAGCCAACACATGCCGGAGAGGTTTCCTAGGACAAGAGGGAACAGGACGGTCTTAATTCTTCCAGGGCAAAATAAGGCAGAGTCATCGTAATACTTGCTGCCTTTTACTGACAGCCCACTATGTACTGGGCCACGTGCTGCTGTGTTATGGTCACCGTTGCTTCTCTCCATGCTCTGAGGCAGACAGCGTTACTTCTGTAAGGAAACTAAACCTCAGAGAGGTTAAGTAACTGACCCAAAGTCACCCAGGGGAACAGGGCAGATGTTTAAAGCTAGATCTCCTCCTGCCCAGAGGCCACTGAACACTCGTCTAATCTTGGGTCCTCTCAGAGTTTATTGGAAGTACTTTATGGAAATATGCCAGATCTTCTGAATTTTATGACTGAAATAAAAATGACTAAATTCCTGTTCTCAATCATAGTCAGAAAATTTAAATTGGAGTGTTTACCTAGTTTTATAATGTTTGATAAAAGATCTAGACATGTCTAGATTTATGAGATCTATAAAATTTGAATTGTTGAAGGGGTAGGAGGGAGGGCTTTGGGGATGCGGGTCATGTGACTCAGTGGAAAGCCTCAGAAGTATTTTTTGAATTCTGAAAGTGTTCCTGGTCATGTATTTCTGGGTAACATTTTGTTGATGTTTTTCTTCCACTGGCCAGACCAAAAAAATGAATAGCCTTAATTAAAATTTCTATTGTCTTTGCCACAGAGGAAGGAAGCCTTTCCCTGGTTGTCATGGTGATGTCTGAACGACACCGTTGAAGCCGGTAGTGATTGTCATCCAGAGCCCTGAAATGAGCATTTATCATTTTCCTTGCCCCCTGAGATGCTTGCAGAACCAAACTGCACATTTCCTTAATCGCCTTTTAAATTCTCATTTGAGCCAAATGTGTGTGTGTGTGTGTGTGTGTCCACGCACGCCAGGGAGCATGTTCTGCTGCAGACATGGTTAGAATGATCAAGTCTGAAACCCCATTTCTATTTGCTTTGTGCTCCTGAAGCCAAATGGCATATGGGAGGAGCTCATCAAAACTCTGAGAAAGTAATTGGGAACTATCAGCCTTTTGCGTGGCACAGCAGGACAGCTCATGAGGGAGGCGTCCTCCCTGTCCCAGCTCTCTTGCCTCCGCTCCCAGGCACTCAGCAGTCTTGCCCGACACACCTTCTCTGTACACAGCCCATTTAGAGGGGCTTGCACTCAATACCCGGCAACTTCAAATGCTGCCACTCACCACCTGTCCTCTGCTGTCCCCCCTGCACCCGGCAGGCTCACTGGAGGCATCATGCTGCTGCAGCCACAGTGCAGCTGTTTCTGTCGGTAAAACCAGGCTCTTTTGCTGGCTTTGGGATTTTGGCACAGAGTGGTTGGGGTGCAGGAAGGAGAACAGGGAAGAGTGATGTTGTATAGCTGGAGGATCTGGATGGGTTTATCAGTTCTGTCTGCACATGAGGCTACCCCCCACCCAGGCCTGTGAAGACAGGACAATGACACCTCTCCTCCCCAGTGATGTTGTGCAGCCGCATAATGTAGATGGATTTTCCAGAGCTCTGTCTGCAGGTGAGACTACAGGTCTAAAGAAGACAGGCTTATGACACCTCCCCTCCCAACTCGGTGTCTGTGCTGTAACCTTTCATGTGGAATGGTGCTGTGACAAAGAACAAAGAATCTGCCATTAAGTCTTGGCTCCACTTCTTAGCTAGCCAGGTGAACCTGGATAAGAGCTCAACCTCTCAGAGCCTTAGTCTCCTAGGTAAAACATAAAATGATAATAATGACAGTCACTGTCTTTCCAGGTCATTGTCTCTCATTAGATGATGCTTTGTCAGCTCTAAGTGTCCACTGTAAGCTGGACGTTGTAGTTCATAAAGCTTAGATTGTATACTAGGGTGAGTGTTGGAGAATCGGGGCTGGTCAAGAGGCAGGGAAGGAAAAACAATCAGAATAAGATGGTAAATGTGTGATTCCAATGTGCACCAACAGGCACTTAATTCTGCCTGGTGTCAGGGAGGGCTTCTGGGAGGAGGTGATCCTTGCACTGACCCTTGAAGAATAAATAGACATTAGCCAGAGAGACGAGGTGAGGGGCAACCTTCAAGAAAAGGAAATGGTGTGTGCAAAAACACTGAGACACCCCTAAAATGTAGGTATCCACAAGGGAGTGGTAAAACCTGAGGCAGGGAATAGATGAAGGGTGGTGTTTGCCTTTATCCAGAAGGTGAGGGGAAGCATGGGATGATTTTAAGGCAAGGAGTGACATAATTTGTAGGTTTAGAGATATTACAGGTAGTTGTGTGGAGGACTTTTGGAAGTTAGTCAGGAATAGGTGGGTGAGTACAGAGACCAAATGATGACCTTAGAAGCTACTGTGGTCATCCCAGTGAGAGTGTTGTGGGGATGGAGGAGATGGTCCGGTTGGTGATGTGGAAGTAGAGGTGACTAGTCTCTGACAGGGAATGAGGGAAGGAAGTGGGATGATTTCCAGCATTTCTAAATGGTGTTCCTGTTGGCATTTGGAGACGGACAGAATTTCACTGTGTAGGACAGTGTTATTTAGCAGCCTGGGCCCCCTGCCCACTGAAATGTTATCTAATTGTTGTGACAACAAAAATGTCACCTGTTTTTCCAGATGCCCCCACTTGAAAACCACAAAATAATGGTGTATCATCATGGGGAATGAAAGATGAGAAATAATGGTGGGAAGGGCTCCATTTTGAAATATGTTGATTTAATGGTGCCCAGGGGACATCTTGGGAGATGTGTCCTGTAAGCAGCTGCATCTAGGATCCAGGGCTCAAGAAAGTGGACAGCACTGGAAATACAGCTTCCAGAGTCCTACTCATGGCAGTGAGTGAGCTTTCCCAGGGAGGATGGCATGAGAGGGGGAGGTGGATGGTAGAACCTTGGGGACCTTCACGTATCTGTTCGATCTTGTGAGCTAGGAAGGAATGATAGTATTCCAGGACCCATAAGGAAGAGGAGATTGAAAGTCAGGGAGAGCCACTGACTTTCCCTAGATTCTCTTTTAATCAATTTTGGCCCAGTCAGTGTCTAGATGAAGCTGAGGAGAAATGAATTTTGCCCCTTCAGTTGAGGGTTCTTACTTTGTAGCCAATTGGCCCAAGGGTCTTAATGACTGGGCTGTTCACTGCCTCACCTTGGGTTTAGAAGTCTTTGTGCATTAGTAAGGAGACCTTTCAAGGTTTGCTTTTTTCCCTGCAATGGCGGATTTTTCCTTGGTGCCCTCTGTGTTCTTGGTTCACTGATTAATAGACACTTGAGGAATTGCAGGGAGGCGTTTAACATGCATCAGATACCATCACTAGCAGAGAAAGTGATTCATGGACTATTCTCTCCGCCGTCTGCATCCTTCCCCGCCGACAGAGTTTGACGTTGGGGAATTGAGTCTGGACCTAGAAGAGCACAGTGTAAATGTGTGATTCAGAGTCAGCGATGACATGCAGCTGTGGCCAGAGTTGGGGGTGCTCGAGGGTGGTGGATGGTTGGGCTTTCACTTCCATGTCCTTCATATCACCCTCTTCCAAGGTGGGAGTTATTTTGGGTTAAAGATCACAAGCAAGTTCTGGGCTCTGACCTTCAGGCTTTCCCCCAGTTTCCATATTTTTAGCCGGAGTTTGGGCCTTGCAGACAGGGACGTGGAAGGCTGGTGGTTTACTTTCAGAGTGTGGAGATTCTAATAAGAATGGCTTCTTCTCCTAAGCCCTTATCCAATCGTGAAGCTTTTTTCTTGCCATAGAAAAGTAAGAGCTAGTTTTGCTATGTTTGTCTTCATGGGAAATGGTCCAACTTTTGACTCCAGCTCTGGAGTTAAAAGACCTAGGTTTGAATTCTGGCTCTGTCCCCACTTAGTTGTGTAATCTTGCATAAACCCCTTAAGTATCCTAATCTGTAAAATGGAGATAATAGTACCCACCTCCCAGGATTATACTCAAGACTGATATAATGCCTACAGAGTGCCTAGAATATGATAGGATACGCTCCTGGAAATTCCAGTTTGGGATATGTGGTTCTTTATCCACTACCCATCCTTCCTGCACATATTTTTGGCTCTCTGCAGAAATCTGGCACTCCAGTGTAGCAGGCTCGCTGTTTAGCCATGTGGAGAGCTAGTAGGTTTTCTTTAGGAAGAGAAACCTTGATAAGACCAGCTACCCTTATTGTTCATCTTCTTGATGCTAGGCACCATTTAGAAGGTCTTCCACAAAGCCCACACTGGCAGTGTGGAGTTGCAACTGGCACCCTTCTGGCTCCAAACCTATATTCTCCTATTGTCCTGTTGTCAGTCCTGCTTTGCCCCTGCCCTAAAAAAATAAAAAAGAAATACTAAGAATAAAGCCAGAAA
Organism: Martes martes; assembly: GCF_963455335.1. Taxonomy (NCBI): domain Eukaryota; kingdom Metazoa; phylum Chordata; class Mammalia; order Carnivora; family Mustelidae; genus Martes; species Martes martes. Next base: position 44,489,273 of record NC_137898.1, read on the forward strand.
AGTCTGTCAGGATAGTCTCTCTGGGGTTGGTGGTTTACTCACTGGAAAGTCTGTGTACTCTGGGTCCTGTGGGTCAGGCGCCTTCTTCCTGCTGTGTTTCTTGACCTGAGGCTCCCTTCCTGAATGGGCATCACTAGGAAATTAAGAAGGAAACCGGTTTGGGTGGGGGGTTTCCGAAATCATCCCTTTTCTAGAAGTGAGATGGGCAGAGAGGACCCCTCCTGGACCGGATATCTGGAGTCCTTTTCCCTCCCTCTGCCCCCTGCAGCGAATGTGGAAATGGTCCCTCTTCTCCGAGTCATGGAGGGATGCTGTGTGATTGGGCCTCTGGAGTCCCTTTGCTCTGACACCACTGCGAGCAGACTCTTAAAGAGGTAGGTGCTGCACAAGCAGGGCCAGAGGAAGCAGCCTTGGAGGCTGGACGGGTGCCCTCACCGGGACAGCTGCAAGAGGCTCCTCCCACTGGAATGTGGCTGGACTGCTTTATCTCTCACAACCCAGTGACAGCTTTATCTTTTCTAAACAAAGACCCTGTGCTTTAATTCCTCATGGACATCCCCTGGGCTCTGAGCTCTGGGCACAGCTAGCCTTCAAATCTGTGTGCTGACCCTTTACAGCACACCCACCCCCTCCCCTGGTTTATGGAGTCAGGTGCTACGTGTCAAGATTTATGTGGGTCATTCTATGCTGCACACCTGTGAGTGAGCTATACGGCTGACTTTGGACCTGTTCTTGGTTTCCCCCTGTTACTGCCCTGACCTCAAGGTAGCATGGGAAAAGTTGCTAGCTGTGTCCCCCCTTGTGTTGAATACCAGAGAATTACCATGTACCCTGTCACCACTTGCTCAGCCCTACCAGTGTGGAGGTGACAAGGAGAAATGGAATTTGGTAGAACAGTACCTAGGGCTTGGTGTTAATCATCTCCAACCCTTTCCCATTTCACAGATGAAGGGACTGTGGTCCAGAAAGAGAAAGCCATCTGTTTGCTTCCCATCTGGCTGGTATTGTTGCTTATCTTGAGCAACTGAAGTGCTCAGAGTGGGGTGCAAGGGAGACATGATGCAGAAAAAGAGTTTGGCTTCTGGACTTGGGTTCCAATGGGAATCCTAAACCCTTCTGAAATGTAAGACCTTAGACAAATCACTTACCCCCTCTAAACCTCAGTTCCCTGATATAATCCTGTTAGAAGTGTTGAAGTGACCAGTAGGGGTCGTAGGTGCAGGCATCTTAAGCAGTTACAATGATAGTTATGCAGAAAACAGTAGCTGTTCCTTTTAATATAGTCTCAGTGGCTTATTAATGGATACTGGCCACATCAGACTCTTAAAGCTGTGTATCTAAAAGAAAAAGCATGACAAAGGTACTGTCAATCTCAGCTTAAGCTTCCTGTGAGAAGGAGCATAAGGAACGTAGCCCAGCTGCTACTGTTGAGCTATGACCCCTGCTAATGCAGCCAGGTTTCTGGGAGTAGGCATAGGTTCTCAGCCATGCCTGTGTACAGAGGCTTGTTTTTTTGTTTTCCCACCAGAATATCTCCTAATGCTCAGGACCTCTTCATCCTACCCGTATACTTTAGATTTCGCATAATTGCTAAATGGTATGTTTCATGGGTTAATAGATTCATAAAACTGGAAAGGAACATAAGGCCATCTTGGCAGATTACAGACATGGGGTTGGTGTTCTTTCTTTAGCAACATCTTGCCAAATGTGTTTTGGCTTGGGCTTGAAAACTTCCACCAATGAGAGGCAGCCAGCCAGTGTGATGTTCAGAAGTTACTCTGGCTTTGACATTGGTAGACACATAATTCCTTGAAAAATATGCTTCCCAGTGACTCCACCTACTGATCCTAGTTCTACCATGTTGGCCCTCAGGAAACAAATTGAATTACTCTTCTATATGATAGCCCTACAGAGATGATGACAGTTGTCCTGTGCCCTGAATCTTCCCAGACCATAAAACTCCTGTTGCTTTAGTGATGTGGCTTTGACCCATTCGTGCCCTTCACAGTCCTGGCTTGTCTCTCCTTTACCTTTTCACTCTGGCCAGTAGGTGTGGTTACCAGAAGAGAACACAATATTTGGGTGGGGTCTGATCAGTTCAAGAAAGAACATTTTTTACCTCCTTTATTTTAGACTATTACATGGGTCCCAATCAAGATCCTAGTAGCTTTGTGACTGCTTTTCCATACTGTTGACTAGTTGGGTTTATAGTAAATCAAAGCCATTAAACTGATATTGTTTAGATTCTGTATTCTTTCCTAGGGCTGCCATGACAAGTTACACAGACTTAGTGGCTTAAAACATCAGAAGCTTATCCTTATAGTTCTGGAGAGAAGCCTGAAATCAAAGCATCAGCAGTATTTGTTTCTTCTGAAGGTTCTAAGGGAGAATCTGTTCCATGTTTCTCTCTTTGCTTCTGGTGACTGCTGACAATTCTTGACATTCCTTAGCTTGTAGATGCTTTGCTTTGGTCTTTGCCTCTGTCTGCACATGGCCTTCTCCCCTGTGCATACTTTATATACCCCTTGAATCCAGACCAATGCCCTGGATTTCTGTGCAAGGTCTTTTGACTAGATACAAGGATTCCCAGCTCTAAAATATATTTTTCATGCTTGTTAGGGGATATTAGGCACTGGTAGATGGATTTTGTTTAAGGCGGAAAATTAATTTTAAAACAATGTGTGATTTTTTTTCATAATTCTTATTTCCAGGAAGCTAGTGCTAATTTACAGTAAGTAATCACAGTGACCTTGAGCAATTTGCTAACCTTCTTAGATCTCCGTTTCCTCATTTGTAAAACAGAGATTGGATGAGGCAAGCTCTGTGTCATTTTCAGCTCTAAGACGCTTAATACTGTGATTTCTGGAAAACAGGGGTTACTCTTTCTGACGAAAGGTTTCAAGTTGGCTTAATAAACTAAAAATGTGCAACTCTTGACTAAGAAGACAGATTATGATTCATGAATCTGAAAATCTGAAAAATTCTACCCTTTTGTTCACCTTTGACAGGATGTAGAGACTGAGCTGTTTATTACATGTTCCCACCCTCTTCTTGGTTACTCACATAGTGTAAGATACTACAGGCCTGGCTTCTGTTTGGCTTTCAGATATTTGTTACATGAATGAATGAATATGTTTATGTCACACACTATTATTGGGAACAAGTAATGCAATATCATCATTCCAGTCTGATCATCTAGTAAGCGTGGGCCTTTTAAGATTTCTCCTGAAAATTATTATTGTTGTTGTTATTAAAGGCCCCACACCCACCATGGGGGCTGAACTCACAACCCTGAGATTAAGAGTCACATGTTCTACTGACTGAGCCAGCCAGGCATCCCCTGGAATATTATTTTTAAAAGATGGTGGCCATGTTTCAGAGTTGCTTTCTGGAGCAGTTTCCTTTTCTGTGAAGTAGGTGGCTGTGGAGGACTGGACTCCAGGGCTTGTGCTCTAAACACCACAGCAGAATGTGCATTTTTGGGGGTTGAGGGAGGTCTGTGATCTTGGCCTAGGCGGCACTTGGTCAGATGCTTTTCTGTTACAGGAGCCCCTACCTGTTTTCAGTGGCCTTGTGGGTGTCCCTAATGGGCTGCAGCCACGGGGGTCTCCCTTTGGATTCTTTAGGAACCTTTGTTGGCAGTGCCTCTCTGGGTTTTTCATTTTGTGGAAGAAACAGTCTGCTGAGTGTCTGGGGTCTTACCTTTTCAGGAGTCCCTTCAGGGAAGGCTAAGGATGAGTTCATTTGCCATTATTGTCAGGAAGATTCTTCTAAGAATGTTTTTTGTGAGAAGGACATTTTGTGGCCTATTTTTGCTGCCTCCTTCCCCTCCTCCTCCTCCGCTTTCTTCTTCTTCTTAAGACTTTTATTTATTTATTTATTTATTTGAGAGAGAGTGAGAGTGAGAGAGATTGGAGAACGAGAGGAAGAAGCAGACTCGCCACTGAGCAGGCAGCCCAATGCAGGGCTCCATCCCTGGACCCTGAGATCCTGACCTGAGCTGAAGGCAGACACTCAACCAACTGAGCCTCCCAGGAGCCCCATTTTGGCCATCTTTTCTTTTAGTTCTTCCTCTCATACAAGAAATTTTCATTCTTTAAAATAGAGCTTCTTCCTAAAAGAAAGGTCTTCTCTAGAATCAGTAGTGGTGATAAAAAATGGGGTTGCAAACTCCATGTCTGTAGAGGCTTAGTGGATAATAAAAAAGCAGACTGTGTTTATGCTTTCCAATTTGTTTTTGGAATACTTGGGCTACTCTGTTTATCTTGGGTTTTCCCCATTCTGGCTGAGATATGGGTATAAAGAAATTGCTCTCCTATAGGAAAATTAGAAATACAGGTGTGATGATAAGTAGCACTAGGTGTACACCCTCAACACTGGGAATTGGTAGGGAGTGGTGGGGACTGCAGTGAACTTGAAGGGCCATTTAGCCTCTCATGGGCACCCAGCATTGCCCCAGTTTTGTTTTTTTCCAAAGCGTGCTAGATTTTTATATGAAATGTTCCTGCTTTTAAACTTTGGCTCAATTGAGAAACTCTGTGTGAATCAAATAAAACACATGTTGGGGACAAATTGGTTTGCATGTCATCAATTTCAAAGCTCTGTTAGGTGTGTGGGGCAGATTGACATTTCGGATGGCCTCCCAGGTCATCTCTGGCTATAGGCTGGTCTGGTCTGATCTATTGTAGGGGTCCTAAGGAAGCTGTGATGTGGAGAGATTGCTATGTTCATCCTTGCATATGGACATGGGGAATCCAAGATACACAAAGTAAAAGGCACGTTAGAGAATAATATGTACAATTTCATTCTATTTGTTTAATTTTTTTCTAAAAAGAAATATAGGTAAAATTTTAAAAATGCGTAAAATGTTCATAAAAGCAAAAAATATTACTTAAACTGGTAAAGGTATTGCTTCTGAGGTTGACACTGAACTGGACGCAGGAAGGGGAACTTCTGCTTTTTCCCCCCCTCTGTAATACAGAGTAATTTTTGGAAGGTAAAATGAAAAGAGTCATTGGGATGTATGACAGTGTTGAGGAAGGATGGAAGCAGCGTGGCCCGGAGTGATTAGGAAGGACTGTTGGAAAGAGTGGGGGCCTTGATGGTTGGGCAGAATCCATTAGGGAAGAGGATAACAGCAGCCAGAGCCTGGGGGTAGGAAAGCAGGTGTCTTGGGGACTGGGGAACAATTACCTTTGGCAGGAGCTCTGGGTAGGGGGCTTTAGCAGTGAAGGAGGGTGTTGTATAGCAAGAGGCAATGGAATGTTTGCTGTGCTCCAGCACAATCCGTCTGGCAGCAAGGACGGGGGAGTTTGTAGGCAGGGCCATAGGGCAGGAGCCTCTCATGTGGCCTCTTCTGGCTCCCAGGTAGCTGCCACTGATCCCTGCTAGGGTGTTGCCTGGCGAACGGGGTTTATACCTATACACCCGATGAATAAGCTCACGGCACTTCCTGTTCCTCCACTCCCGAGAGTGTGGGCTTTGGAAGCTTGCCCACCTCTGTTGTTGCCTGGTGTGGTTCCTGTTCCTCTGAAGCCAACATGTCTCTCCAGACATTTTGGAGGTTATGTAGAGCGACTGGCCATTGATTGAAGTGTAGCCATTTCAGAACAGGCCCGTACTTTGGAGTCAGGGAGTTTGGAGCTTGAATTTTGACCTTGCCACTTCCTGGTTATGTGGTCGTGGGTTGGCACTTGATCCCTTTGGGCTTCAGTATCCTCTGTGCAAAATGGAGATAGTATGATTTACCTTCTCGGCTTGTTGTACCTGGCAGGTCGATACCTTGCAAATAGATGTGCCTTCCTTTACTTTTGTATTATGGTACCTAGTCTGACCTGTAATTACATATCTATATTATTTATGTTTAGTATATGAAATATATGCTTATCTGTATCTATTTATGACCATATCAGTCTATGCTGTTGGACTGTAAGCTCCTATTCAGTGGGGATAATATGTTCTAATCATTGCTTTACCTCAAAGCGCTCAGAGTGCTAAGTACATAGTAGGGCTAGGTAGATGTTGCATGAGTGGAGTCTGTGTGGTTTAACCTACTCCAGTCTTTACAGCAATTGGCTGTGTCTCTGGGCTAGGGCATATCTTGTGTGTAGTTAAAACAAATTTTGTCAAGCTAGATGCCCTTGTTAGGGTGATGTATCAAGATGGCTCGGGAGTCATTTATTATTTTGTTCCACTGTGGCACATCTGCGGTTTTTGGGCCTTGACGTTCGTACAATTTAGGAGGTCTTCTTTAAAATCATATGAAATGGCAGGAGGCCTGTGAATACAGCACTAGAACCCTTTCCAGGACCTTAGAAGGGACTTTTGGAATGAGGGGTGCTAATGCTTGAGCTTCAGGTAAACCATCTCTGTATTTCAGGATTCACAGAGCACTCACCGAAGGCCATGGTAGGAGTTATGAAGGATAAGGAGATTTCTAAAAGGGGAAAAAATGGTGGCAATGAATACAAGTTTTCGTAAAACTGTCTTCCCAAGCAGACTCAGAAGAAAATCCCTTGTATGTTTCTTTTCATTAAACAAATATCTGTTGAGCACCTACTCTGTGCCAGGCACTGTGTACGCACTGGAACATAGCTGTGAAAACAGAAGTCCTTGTCCCGTGGAGCCTACATTTCAAGTGGTCCCCTCCATCAGGACCTGCAGACCTACTTAGATGGCAGTGAAGAGCCACAGTACTGATCTGCGGCTGTGGCAGTAAAGGCACTTAATGCCTTTATTTCCCTTTCTGATTCCTCTCCCCTCTCCTCTCCAGGCCTGTTCTGAGAGGGAGAGCCACATGGTTCAGCCTATGCTAAGAGGACCTGAGCCATCCTAAGCAGTGACAAAAGACTCCTGGATGGTTCCCTGGGGGAGTGGGGATGGTGGCTTGGGACTGCTTAGGCCCCTCCCCGCCCTGCCTGTGGGACAGAGTGATAAAGGAGCCATTACCTTCCCACCAAAGTCTCCGTTTTAGGGCTTATTTCAGCCACAGAGGTAGTCCAGCAAAACTGAAGGAGCAATTCATTCAGACTCCAGAGCGCATAAACGGAGGTGTTTCCTATGTCCTGCTTCCCGAGGGGCAGCGAGCCCCATAGTCTCCAAGAAGAACGGCGGAGTCAGGAGACGTGAAGTGTCTACCTCGCTGTTTACCCCCAGCCCGTGCTCCGTTTGGCCACAGCGGGGCGGTGACTCAGAGCTGGAGCTGTGTTCCTGCCTTGTTGCCAGTTTTTGCGTGGGGGTTGGGGAAGAGGGAGAATGAATGAGTAGGAGCAAGTGGCGGCTGGATTTGTAACACCTTCGGAAGCAGCTGCGGGAGAACCGAAATTGAGAGTAGGCGGGCAGGGAGCCTCCGCCTCACCTCTTGCAGGCAGCTGGGCCCTCCTTCCCTGTGTGACCGGAACCCAGCTTTTCATAAGGCCAAGGCTGGGGAAGAAGACACAGTCCTTCCAAACATGGAGCTCAAGGAGAGAGCGAGTGTGTGTGCCACCCTTCCCGGTGAGCTGGGGAGAGCAGGTTAGTCCTGTCCGGGCTTCACAGGGACTCCGTTCACTGTGATGTATTCTGATTCATGAAAGTCAGATAATGGACTGAAGGGGGGTTTGGATGGCTTGGTTGGGAGTGCCAACCAGAAACAGTCCAATTTAACTGAGAATAAATAGGATGAAAGTATCATTAAGTACACCTCCCTGATGTCATTACAAAGGATTCTCTGTTAGCAAGTGAGATCAGGGAGACAGTGTTCTGCCTCGTTCCTTTGTGTTTCAGTTATGTTGTAGTGTTGTTCTGGCTCAGTCCGTGGCTCGGCCAGGAGTCAGAGTCTCTGACTCTGACTACGGTGCCTCAGGACGTGATTGTTGCAAGATCCCTACAGTGTCACTTGGTCCATCCTTCTCATTTTACCCTGGAACCTGACTTACTAAACAGAAGCATAGAACCAGGTACTCTCTGAGGTTGAAAATGTTTCCTGTGAAGTTTGAAAACTTCTGTAGCGTGCGCATCCCTGACTCGGCACGGCTCGCTGGGGAGGCTGTTTTTCTTGGGCTGTGCTTTCTGAACGTTTGAGGCCTGACCCAGTGGGGGACAGAAGTAGGGCTGAAGGCAGGCGCCTACTGATCTTAAAGGACTTTTTCTGGCAGGCAGGTTCCTTAAATAGAAGTTTAAACAGGAGGCTGGGTAGAGTGCCTTAATTCAAAAGGGAGAAAATGTGTTCTTGAGCCGCTGCCCTATGGCAGGCTAATCATCCTGGCATTTGCAGTACGGAAAAAGGCAAAACAGCTCTATCCGTGGGGAGTTTCCGGGCTAGCAAAAGAAGATTCTAACGAGCACTAAACGTGGAGTGCTGCAGGCCAGGCCCATTATCAGTACTCTTCAAAACAATCTGCAAGGTTGGGATTGTCTTCTCTTTTGGCAGATAAAGAATCCAGCACTCAGAAAGGTCAGTCACTTATTCAAGGTCATGCACCGCCAAGTGTGCGGCAGAGCTGGGGTTTGAGCTGCAGTCGTCCTGACTCTGAACAACAGCCTGGGGTTCATGCTTGGCAGGCTTCATGTGGCCTCTGCATTGGATGCATGAGAGAACCTAAGACCTTGAGAGGCTGAGTGTTTGCTGGGGATGTGGAAGTGGTAGTGACAATGCTGTACCTCGGCTCCCAGTACCTTGATTCTCTGCCAACCTTCTTTAAAAAAAAAAAAAAAAAAAAAGGAGCAGGAGGCTATCTAGGTTTGATTTCCTCATTCTGTCAGGAGCTCGGTTTTAATCTTTTCATGATTCTTGAGGTCCTGTGAAGTCAAAATTAAAACTCCCTATTAACCACGTAGGACTCCTAAGTGCTGGGGCCCCATGTGGGAGCTCAGGAAGAAGGCAGGTCTTATACATGGGTTAGTGGGTCAGAGGAGGTAATTTATGAAATGAGTTGGCTGCTGAGTGGATCTGAAAACATTTGGAGCACCTAATGAAATATAGAGCTTTTCCAATCATGCTAGCAGACTTGAGTCTGTTAAATCCAGAGTTTAGAAAGCACAGCTCTCTTTGCAAGATATGTGAGCTTTGAGTTTGCTCAGTTAATTCTGTGACTGCTTTATGCCCAGCTCTGTCTGTGCCAGGCTCTGCCCTTTTAACGTCTTCAGGTGAGGAGAGCAGGGACTGACTGTCCGTTCAGGTGGTAGGTCTGGGGTTTGGCTGGATTTCAATGTCTCTGCTTAATTGGGTGTGTGAGTGAAAGCCAGGTGTGGACAGCGTGGGAGTGGGGAAGGCCGTTCTTTGGTTTGTGCTGTGCTCCTCAGGGCTGGTCAGTGTCTCCGCTGCACGTAGGAGCCTTTATCAGGCCTGCAGACCCCTCTCTCCCCCACTCTCTCTGGGGGAGTCTTGACAGGTTGGGCTGCTGTGATCTGGAAATGAGGTGGGTTATGCACCTGAAAGTGATGTGTATTTGTGCTCAGGCTGTTGAGATAAAGGAGTTCAACTGCCTGCTCCCTGGGTATTACTGTTCTGTGCTGCAGGAGATACATGAGAAATAAGTGAATGATGGTTCCCAGCCCTCCAGGAACTTGGGCTCTCGATGGAGGGGGCGGGGGAGGAGAACAAACACACATGAGGTAAGCAGAGAGCAATATACGAGAGAGCATATAATCAGTCACCAAATTGTAGGTTTCGTAGCAAATACTCTCCAGTTCACAAAAGGGAGATATAGGTGATGTTTGTATTATCCTCCCGTGTGTTTTTAATCACACAGTAATTTCCTCTTGGGTGTTTGCATTCCATTCTTTGAGTCTCTGTGTTGAGTGTATTACCCTCCTTTGTTGGGGGGAGGGTGTTCAGGGGAGGGCTGATTTCTCCAAATTATATTGTAACACAGTCGGGAGAGAGCTGAGGATGAAGCGTTCTTGGCATGTTGGTGTCTCATCCTTCTTTCTTTTGTCACTGAGAGAAGAAGCCACTGCCCTCTGATGACTTACGACCTTTTAGATTCTTGTCTCTTTGTTACTTTTGCCCAGACTTCTGTAGGGGTTAACTAGTGTATTTAGACTCGTGGCCTCACTTTAAGGTAGAAGCCTCTTTAGTCGTTTTTCTTTCATTCATTCATTCAGCAAATGTAACAGTGCCTGACACTGGTATAAGCCGATAAGGGCAGTGAAAAGACAGGCAAGCTCCACGCTCTCCTGGAATATACATATTAGGGAGACTGACAGTAGTCAGAACACATGAGTAAGAGAAATGACAGTAGTAGTTAAAATAGGGTGACATGATATGAAGTGACTCGGAGCCACTTATGTGGGTGGTTGGGCAGGGCTCTGAGGTGGTGATAGTTGTGCCAAGGTGAATGATAAAGAGCCAGTTATGTGAGTATGAGGCAAAGAGCTTCCAGGTGGAAAGGCTAGCTAGTACAGAGGTTGTTAAGTTGGGAATAGCTTAGTCTTCAAGGAGCAGAAAGGAGGCCAGTGTGGCTGGGGAGGGATGGAGAAGGAAAGAAGACATCCATTGTACAAGAAGGTGATGTAGGTGGTCAGGGGATCAAGTCACCTAGAGTCAAGCCAAGGCAAAGAGCTTGAATTTTACTCTGTGCTGTGGAGCTGTTGCAGGGTTTAAAGGAGGAGTGTGACTTGATTTAATTTCCATTTGAAGAGATCCATCAGGCTTCCCATGAGGAGAGTGGGTGGTACAGAGGACAGGGAGAGAGCAGTTAGGCTGTTGTACTATCTTAGCTAGAGATGATTGGGTGCTGGCTGTAGGACTGGAGAGAAAGGGGTGCATTCAGAGATGTCTTGGAGATAGAGGCACCAGGGCTTGCTAACGTAGTATGTGAGGAAGTTACTGTGGAGCAGGGAATAGAGAGTGACTCCCAGGTTGCTGGGTTGTGATGCTGTTAATGGAAATAGAGAAGCCTGAAGAAGAAATACTGGGTTTGGTCGGCGTTGGGGGAGGAGGCTTATTTTGTTTCTGCCCTGTTAAAATGTGGATTACTGGTAGTCATTGCAGTGATCAAGGTGCATGGTCAGGTTCAGCAAACGTCAACTCAGTACCTTCAGGGTGCCAGGCATTGTGTGAGTATCCTCACAACTCTTGGGAAGGATATTATCACTATTCCCTGTTTGCAAATGGAAGCACCAAGGCTCAGTGAGGTGAGATGGCTTGCTCCGTTTGAACCCAGGTCTTCTGACGCCGGGGCTCAGGGCAGACACTGAAGGAGGCTGGCTAGTGCACAGTGTTGATGGCTTTCACTTGAAGAGAGGATGGAGACCCTGTGTTGGCTCATCAAGACCCAATTTCGATGATTTCTGAAGCAGGGCCTGACAGAGGAATGCCCATATGCAAGGAGCTGTTGAAAATCTTGACATTTCCAAAATAGTGCAAGCTCTAAAGACCATTTCAGTAAGATTCTCAGTCCCTTTAGGAAACGCCACATGAACAACGGTGACACGTTGTACTAAACAAGCCATTTTATAAAAGTGTTAAATAAAATAAATAAAAATAAAATAAAATAAAATAAAACTTGGAAGTGTTGAGGGAGGGTAAAGATGCTGCTTCAGCCCTTGATTGCCACCTTTTTACTCTGTGGCCCAAGTGGGAACTGAAGAAGATAGGGAGGCAATTTCTTCTGTTCTTGGAGTTTCGGTGACCAATTTGGGGACCTAAGTAGAAGCATTATTAGGTTACCCACAGTCCTTGGTTTTCTTGAGACACTGGGATTCAAACAGTCAGTGCCTTAACAAGCCTGGAGGCAGTGCTGAACGTGGCATCAGGCCTGCAAGGTGATAGTCTTGCCGCATTCGGGGAGCCACACTGGGGAGCCTGAGGGGCCAGAGGGGCAGATGCTGCCGAGCATACCAATGAGAAGAGCCTTGAAAGAGTCCCTCCTTAGACTTTGAAGCTGGATCCTTTTCTTACATTTTAAGCTGTTCTCTTTATAGCTGGGCCAGATAAGAGCTCATGCTGACTGTGCGGGTTTGTCCCACGCTCAGCATACCAATAACACCGCTGTTGGAAAACCAGATTTATCAGGGTGCTCTGACCTCCACTCGTGAGCACCATTCACATAACTCCAGAACTTCTTGCTATGCTCAAAGGAATTGCCAGGCTAAGTAATTGGAACCTTTATGTTTAACCGACCAGAATCTCACTGCTCACATTATGGTCAAAATCTGTATGAATGGAAAATTAATCTTGCAAAAATGCTGCAAGAAACTGTAGGACTTGTTCACATCTTGATTAGTCCTGTCAGTGGTTGTAAGTGTGCTCCTCCTTATATTGAGCTCAAATTGGTTTCCACTGCTCCCTGGTCCTAACTCTGTCTTGTGAAATCTCTTCTATTTGCCATTGGACCTCTTTAGGACCTAACCCAAGTCTTTCCAGGCCCTGGGCTTGTGAAGACGTGCTTATTTATGTGGATGGTTATGTGTGGCCCGCCTTCAAGGGGTGATCCTTCCCTGTAACCTTTTGTGTGCCCTAGTCCTCTCCCAGGTGAGACCAGCTGACATTTGACTTAGAGGGGGTGTTCCTAGGAGGAAGGGCAGGATCTGAAAATAAAGCCTAGCTTGTGTTTTAACTTCATTTGCCCAGTTACTTTCTAGTAGTCTGAAGAGAAACAGAAGCCCTTGTATGGAGGAAAGAACGTTTCTGTGTTCCCTTGAAACTGGCCACCTGGCTCCCAGCCGGGCCATCTCCATCACTCCCAAGAAGCAAGGTAGCAATTCAGGTTTAAGAACAGGTATTTCAGGGGATTTGTCTGTGCCTGCTAAATGTGTCTTGACACAGGGTGATAGGACATGAGATTCTTCATGGATTTTAGAAAATCAGGAAATAGAGCAGGGTGGGGGCTTTTGGCCTGAGGTCAGAGACAGCAGGTAAAGCTGGAGGACTTTGCAATCTCCAAACGGGTGTGGGGATCCTGCATTTACTGTACTGCCTTTGGTGAGGGTGAGCTTGCGTTAGGAGAAGGAGACCAGAAGGGTGGTGGTGTGCAGGAATGCAGAAGTCGACTGTCATTGTGGGCAAGTCATCTACCCTTCCCGGGTCTCACTTTCCTCACCTGTGTTCTGGTGTGATGAAACACAGCCTGCCATACTGGGGGTTTGGGAAGACCGAATTGAATAACCCAATACCTAACACTTCTTTTACTCATAAAAGGGCTGAACCAGAAACTCTGTGTGCTGGGCAAGCTTGATCAGAAATGATCCTATTGTAAGGCCTCAGTATTCAGGAGGTATTATTCTGGTTTATCTCTTTTCTCAGTGTATGAGTCCTTTCCCCCCCTTAGTTTAGTGTTCCAGTAACATCACAGAACCCAGATCATAAGTTTCCTTATGTGTAATGTGGGAGTAAAAATTTCAGCCCTGCTTATCTCAGAGGATACTTGGGAGAGTCAGGTATAGTGATGAATACGACCAAACTTGAAGCTTCATAGAAATTCAGGAAATTTTTTTGTCAAAAAGGGCAACATCTATATTAAGGAAGAAAGGTTGGGGAGCTGCCTCCAGATCTGATCAAAAACAGCTTTTTTTTTTAAACTGGCTATTAACATTTATTTGTTTATTTATTTATTTTTAATGAGCATGTAACGTATTATTTGCCCCAGAGATACAGGTCTGTGAATCATCAGGCTTACACATTTCACAGCGCTCACCATAGCACATATCCTCCCCAATGTCCGTCACCCAGCCACCCTATCCCTACCCCCCAACCCCCCACACACCCCTCAGTTTGTTTCATGTGATTAAGAGTCTCTTATGGTTTGTCTCCCCCCCCCCGATCCCATCTTGTTTCATTTTTTTCTTCCCTACCCCCCAGGACTCCCCACCCTGCCTCTCAAATTCCTCATATCAGAGAGATCATATGATAATTGTCTTTCTCTGATTGACTTATTTTGCTCAGCATAATACCCTCTAGTTCCATCCATGTCATTGCAAACGGCAAGATTTCATTTCTTTTTTTTTTTTTTTTTTAAGATTTCATTTCTTTTGATGGCTGCATAGTATTCCATTGTATACATATATACCACATCTTTATCCATTCATCTATTGATGGACATCTAGGTTCTTTCCATAGTTTGGCTGTTGTGGACATAGCTGCTATAAACATTCGTGTGCACATGCCCCTTCGGATCACTACATTTGTATCTTTAGGGTAAATACCCAGTAGTGCGATTGCTGGGTCATAGGATAGCTCTATTTTCAACTTTTTGAGGACACTCCATACTGTTTTCCAGAGTGGCTGCACCAGCTTGCATTCCCACCAACAGTGTAGGGGGGCTTCCCTTTCTCCGCATCCTCGCCAACACCTGTCATTTCCTGGCTGGTTAATTTTAGCCATTCTGACTGGTGTGAGGTGGTATCTTATTGTGGTTTTGATTTGTATTTTCCTGATGCCAAGTGATGCTGAGCACTTTTTCTGTATCTAAAACAGCTATATTTTTGTCCACTTTAAAAATCTATGTATCTTCTAATGTTAGAATGTAAACTTCATCTTAGTGTCTAAATCTTTCAGTTCAGGATTCGTTTCCCAAAACTCTAGGTTTATTTAAGCTGGTATAAGTTGGGTGTGGGGAGCCCAAGAGTTGCTATCCAGGTCATGCAGCATATGTGAAGAGGTTGCTGGATGCTGGGTGCTGCTCTAGATATAGAGAAGATCCGCTCTTAGTGCACATCAGAGATCCTCCTAGCTGACCTTGGATTAGCACCAAAGGTTGTTTGGGGACTACTGAGTGCCACATAGGTGTTGGCATTCAGAACTTTGGCTCAGGCACAATAGAAGGAGGGAGGTGCAGAGGAAGAGAGGGGGGAGTAGCAGTGGATGAGATGCTGTTTTTCTGATGCTTTGTCTTCAGGGATTTCTGGTTGTGGCCAGGAACCCATGAGCCCTGTAGACTCCTAAGGAAAGGGGACAGCAAGTTATTATGCAAAAAGAGTATTGGATCTAGAAATAGAAGACCAGGATTTCTGTTCCTGTCTTATCACTTACTGATGATGTTATCTTGAGCAAGTCACTTAACCTCTCTGAGCCATTTCCTCATTCATAAAATGGGGGTTGATGGTGGTACTAGCTAAGAGGCATAAGGAAAGGTTTTGTAGACTGTAGAGTCCTTGAGAAGTAATAGTGGATCATGGTGTTGTTGCTTCGTTATTAAGCCTGTTATGAGCGGGGCTTTTTGTTTTTTTTCCTCCAGGTAGAAATGAGGCAGGCTTTGAGTTTGTAATTCCCTGGTGAATGCAGAGCTGGGAAGAAAGAAAGAAAAGAAGAAAGAAAGAAAGAGAGAGAGGGAGACAGGCGGAAGCTGGGTGTAAATAAATCCTAACCCGTGAACATGGTGCAAGGATTTCTGGACCAGGTGTTACTGGGGTCCATTTCTCATCCTTATCTGGATGCCTGTGCCTTAACTCTGCTTTTTGTGACGATCAGGCTGCTGTCTGCCAGATGGAGTCCTGGGATTCCGTGGGCTTGCTTCACACCTGGGAATTTGGAAGCTGGAGTGGTTGGGAGGGATGAAAGGTTGGGGGTGGTGGTGGTGGTGCACAATCACAGGGCCAAGGAGCAACCTGGTTTTGATGGCTTGGACTGCTTCACATTTGGTTTATCAGCACTCAGGCTGCTCTAAACTCAGTGCCAGCTCACCCCAGCCACTGGAACTCAGGACGCTGTGGCCAGGCCCCAGGGCAGAGTAAGAAAAACCTTGTGGGCGAAGAGAGTTTTTTCTTTTTAACCTTATACTATTCTCATTAAACCTACTAATCTCTGGGGTGGCCCCATGCTTAGTTTGGAGGTGGGCTAATACTTTAACACTAGCAAAATGAGATGATGTATTGACTCTGACAGTGAAAGCATTTTAACCATCTGTATTAGGGGCCCTAAAAAATGACCATGCCCTTTGATTAAATAATTTTACCTCTGGGAGCTTAACCCAAGGAAATAATTGGAATTGCAGGAAGAGTCTGTACTAAAAGATGTATAGTGCATCTTAAATATCCAGCATCAGATAAATGGAAATCTTTCTAGAATGTTAGCACGAATGGAGTAAGGACTTCTTGTTCACTCTGTATCTCTGGCAACTAAAACAGCACCTGGCACACAGATGGCCAATGAACATGTTTTATATGGTTATAGACAAAATTTACATCCATAGGATAAAACTCTGACTGGTTTCACCTATCTGGACATAGAGCATTCCTATGAAACATTTTGTAAGAAAGAATGATGTAAGGCAAATCAGATTACTGTAATTTATATGGAAAAAATTTTGAACACTCCCAGACCCCCAGAATAACCTCTTAGGCTTTTCTGATATCTTAGGATGCATTTTGTTAATAGATACACGAAATGTATTGAGATAAAACACAGCTGCTCCCAGATGCCGTTCAAAACCCTGGCAACTTGATGCTGAGATCCTGGTGTAGTTCTCTGGTAGGGAGCTTGGGGGCGCCACTCGCTGCTTGCCTCTGTGAGGATTCCCTGCAAAACAAATGCTGAATGCTTTTTGCTTTTCAACTTTTTTTTTTCTGAAAGCGAAAATTCTCTTCAGATTTCTTTCAGTTAGTGAAAACAGGTACTAATATAGGTCTTTCCTAAAAATGAGGTGTCATAACATGAACTTCCAAAAAAGAGAGGGAGGGGGCACACATGGATTCAGCTATTTCAAATAAAGAAGTCTTAAGGACAGGAAATTGTCTATGTGACTAGGATGTGAAAAGGGCAGGAGACAGATTTCTAAATACAGCAAAATCATAATCTTTTAGTAGAGGGAAAAACTAGGGAAGGAGAAGATACTCAGGTATATCTGTATGTAAGTGATGAGATAATGGGTGACATTTTTTCTTTTTATATTTTCTAAAATTTCTAAAAGGACTGATTCTTTGATTGGGGAAAACACTTTAATATAAATCATATTCTTAGAGGGGGGAAGAAAATGACTATAGATTAGTTTATTTATCGAGCAAACCAGCAGCCTCCTTTCTTTCAAAGAACCAGGCAGCCTTTGTGAATACACAAAACACCTACACACTTTGGTTGTGTCTGTTGGCTTGGCATGGAAGCCGATCCCTTCTAACTTCAAAAGGGTGATAGAAACTCCACAGTGTTGAAATTGTGCAGGTCACGTTGCAGAGACATGCCCATACATTTACATCCCATCATTGAAGCGAAGGTATTTCGTAGTAGGGAGAAGAATTTTAAGAAGATAGATTTTTCTGGGTGGGTGGTTAATTCTTGGAATTCTTTCCCTGGTTCATGGTTTTGGGAAGCTGTTGAAAGTGCTGTCTGCTTTCCTTCATTCTTGTTTTAGCTCGTGCCGTCTTAAAGTAACTCGCCTCTGAGCAGTTTGGTCTGTCGGAATAAGGACTTCACGGAATGTCTCTCGAAGATGCAATGTTCTCTTGCAGCCAAGGCTTTCCTAGAATTAAAATCCCTGTGTCTTAGGTGGGCTTGGGCACCTGAGCTGAAAGTTTTTGATTTTTTAAATGCAACTGGGTCTTGACATATGAAGTGCATCCTTGAAGAGAGACCCACTCTCTCACCCTGGGAGGAATCTGTGCTGATCAGGGGTCCTCAGACATTACTGACCTGTTGTTGTGTCTGCAAGCCTTCCCATTCCCATGACTTCTCATTCATTATCTCTCTTTCTTTCTCTTTAGCCATAACCAACAGACCACAGCATTCAGGCATCCTGTGAGTGGGCAGTTTTCACCAGAAAATAGCGAATTTATTCTTCAAGAAGAGTAAGTACTTCTATGTATTCTCCTTTTCCAGGCGGAGTTTGGGAGCTTAAAGGCATTAGCTCAAAACAGAGCTTGTTGGACTATTTTCTGTCCCAGATAGAGGGACTTGGAGTGGG
The DNA here is from genome assembly GCF_963455335.1 of Martes martes. Lineage (NCBI taxonomy): Eukaryota > Metazoa > Chordata > Mammalia > Carnivora > Mustelidae > Martes > Martes martes. The sequence continues at coordinate 44,507,089 of NC_137898.1, forward strand.
ATGGTCGATTCAAAGTGGAATGCAAGAATTTTGTTTTTCAATCTCCAGACTTCTCTCAGTGGGAAGATGTGGAAGTGCGGAGATGACCCAGGTTTGTGCCATGACTGGTACTGTGAGAGCCTCTTGCAAACTCCCTTTCCCCCGAACGACCCCCAACCCCCTCAAGTATCATCTAACACACTAGCTGTGCTCTAAGAGGACCCACTCATCTGGAGCGAAATGGCCTTCAATCACACCAAACTGAACCAGCCTTTTTATTTTTTAAAGGTTTATTTATTTATTTATTTATTTGACAGAGAGAGAGAGAGAGAGAGAGAGAGATCACAGTAGACAGAGAGGCAGGCAGAGAGAGAGGGAGAGAGGGAAGCAGGCTCCCTGCTGAGCAGAGAGCCCGATGCGGTACTCGATCCCAGGACCCTGAGATCATGACCTGAGCCGAAGGCAGCGGCTTAACCCACTGAGCCACCCAGGCGCCCTGAACCAGCCTTTCAAGGAAGCTTCAAATAAGAGTCTAAGGCCAGGGCTTCGAAGGGAGGAGGGCTGTGGCACCCATTGTCCCGAGCGCCTGGAGTTCTTTCTGCTTGTTTTTTCCATTGTGGGGACTTTCTTGCTCCTCAGTCCAATCTGGGGTGCTCAGAGGTAGGTTCCACCACTCAGGGCTTATCTGTTTAAAAATGCATCTACAACCCAAGCAGGGTGTGTTCTTCTCCCAAACACGAAGGCAGAGAAAGGTATGCAAGTGGCTCTGCTTCCTCCTGCTCGTCTGAGATAGTTTTGTTTGAAGTAAATAGTTCTGTTTGAGAAATGAATAGAGATGGTGGCTTTTTCTCTCCTTCATATCATTTTTCTGTTCAGTCATCTAGACCAAATATGATCTGAAAATAAAAGATCAGTATTTATATTTTTATAGCATTTCTCTCCCTCAGTACTTATATTTTTAAACTTTCTATTATGGAAAATTTCAAACCTATACAAAAGGAGAAAGATAAAGTAGTAAGTCTAGTGTATTCATCTCTCATCTTTAATAATTTCCAAAACATGCCTGATTTTATTTCATCTGTAGCTTCCCCCTCACCACCCAGATTATTCTGAAGCAAATTCCAAACATCATTCTGTTCCTACAGTATTTTCAGTTTAGAATCATTACCTTATAGAACTTTTAAAACTAGAAATCTATAATGATGATACTGATAGTCCTTGCCTGTTTACTCTGTGCTGGGGGTTTACATATAACACAACAATCCTGAGAAGTAGACCGTCATCACTGTTTTAGAGATGAAGACACCAACACTCAAAGAAGTAGGGTCACTTGTTCAAAATTGTATGACTGTAAGTAGAAAAAGTCAGGATGTCACCCCCGCTTGATCTCTATAGTCAGGGCTAACCCTTGCCACTAGTGATTGGCTACTTGCTAAATTCTTTGGATTCTCCTGGCCCATGGGTCATGGGGTCTGACTTCGAAAGCATCAGTACTATTAGAAAGTGGATGGGAGGTAAAGATTGTCTTGTCTTCTACATTGAGACAGAACTGCTATGAAAAGACAGAGCCAGAATGTGGATTCTCCACATTCCAACCTGGAATGAGCATGTTTAAAGAATTCCTGAAGGTTAGAAGCTCTTGGGAGGTCAGTGAGTTCAATCTCCTTCCTAATGCATCCTAGAGAAATGGCTGCCTGTCATTTTTAAAGGTCTGTATGGAGAATCCATTAGAACACATAGTTTGGGAAGTTACCAACTTTAATAAAAGCTTCTAGAGAAATACAGACTTTCCATCACTAAACACCCTTGTCTTATACACACCTCCTTTTCCTCACTGTTAAGATTTTTTCCTTGGCTACTTCTGAGAAGGTAGCCTCTTCTATCCTCCCAGAATATCTCTGTAGCTAATCTCCATTCCATCCATTTCCAAGAAAAGCCTTTTTTTCAAGGGTCACTTTTCCCCACTAGATCACATTTTCTGGATGTCATAAGGACTGCTTGCTTGACTCAGGTGGTGGGTGCAGGGTCTGGGTGATCAGACAATCCTTGAAGCAGGGAAAATGTGCTTTAGGCATTGAGAGGAAGGGAGGATTTCTGTGGACTGAGCTGGTGATCCCTGGGTTTACTCATTAAATACTTACAAAGTGCCCATATTGTGTCAGGGACTGTGCCAGAGTCTGCCGTTACAACAGCGTGCAAGGCAAATGTAGTCCTGTTTATGAAGAGTAGTAGAGTGGTAGTAGTAGGGTGGTAGTGAAGAGAAGGTGGTAGAGTAGGGGAGATAAATAAACAAGAGGTTACAAATGTGATAAATGTTCTCGGTGGAAAAAACATAGGGTTTGATGGGAGTTGATAAAAGAGGGTTCTAACCTGGCTTAGGGATTGTAGGAGACCTCTCCATCCTGGGAAGGGATGCTGTTTCAATTGAGACCTGTCCAGTCACAGTGCCCCAACCTGGGCAGTGACCTAGAGGGGAAAGAGCGTAGAGCTATACCAGTTGAGTGAGAATGAAAAAATAAGACACACCAGATGGACTCTGGAGGTAAAACTGGACTTGGGAGGTGAAATTGACAGGACTTGGTAATTGATTGGCTATGATGGGGTTGCAAAAGACGGAAGACTTTCTTGAAGTGTCTGGCCCTAAACTGGAGGAAGGGGGGATTTAGATAAGTAAAGATAAGTGTGCACGTGTGTGCGCCAATCATTCACAGCTGAAGGAAGTGTGACCAGCCTCGGTGGGTCAGAGGGCAAGAGGGGGACTGACTTATAGCTGAGGTTTGAGGTTTGCAAAGGGGAGGGAGGAGATAAGGTTGGAGAGGGAGTTGCAGCCAGTTATCTAAATTGCTTCCTCCTGAAATACACCCAGAGTTACCCCTGGTGGAGCTCTGGAGGGTGAGTTCAGCATGATTTCACCTGATAGAAACCCAGTTTTTAAAAAAATGTGTCAACAAGGGGTGCCTGGGTGGCTCAGTTAGTTACTCGTCTGCCTTTGGCTTGGGTCGTGATCTCTGGGTCCTGGGATTGAGTCCCACATGGGGCTCCCTGCTCAGCGGGGAGTCTGTTTCTCCCTCCCACTCTCCCTCTGTGTACTTTCTCTCTCACTCTCTCTGTTTCAAATAAATAAATAAATAAAATCTTGAAAAGTGCCAACAAATAAGATTCATGTTTCGTTCCCTTAGAGGAGCTTAATTTTGTTGTGTGGTGTGTTATGTGGTGAGGGAAAAAGATCAAGATGGCCATTCATGTGTCCTTTACACATCAGCTCTCAGATTAACATCAGTGGTGGGTGGAAAACTGGCTCTTTTCTTTTTCTTCTCTAAGGACTATCTGTTGAGGCCACGTGGACTCCTTTTGCCAGAGCCTCCACCTGAGATTCTTGATGTGAATCGTTCCGTAGCAGTGGTTTTCAGTGTAGTCTCTGAACCAGCATCACCTGGGAACCTTTTGGAGCTGCAAATTCTTGAGCCCTACCCCAGATGTACTAAATCAGAGACTCTGGAGCTAGCACGCCATAGCCTGTATTTTAAAGGCTTCAGGTGGTTCTAATTCAGGTAGATGTTTAAAAACCACTGATTTAGACAACTTGCTATTTCCATCCTTACTAAATCACTCCTAGATTCTTCCTTTCATCCTTAAATCTCCTCTAGACACCCATCATTCTCTGCGCCGTGGTAACAATCTTAGATGGATTTTGGTCAAATAATCTTGGGCTCCTTCTTGTGTGTGTGGGGGGGTAAAAAGCCAAACTGGTCTCCATGGTGGTTTCCTTGAGATAATGTATTACTTTGTGGACGGATAACTCATCTACCCCACTGCTGGCAGGTGGTGCTTACCTGAGCCCCTTGGTGTAACAGGTGTATGCCCACCCAAAGATGACTTCCCACCTTACAAACTGGAAGCGTGGAGAAGAGAAATAATGTGAAAGCTATGATCAGTGGGTCCAGAGGACATGAGCACTGGGAATTTTAGTTTCTGTGCCGGTAATACAGAATCAGCCAGGATAGGCTAGGGTCTGCTGTGGTAAAAACAACAAACAAAATCTAAGTGACATGAAAGAATTAAGGTTCGTTTCTCACTTAAGAAAAAAAAAAAATTATTTATTTATTTGAGAGAGAGAGAGAGAGCACGCAGGGAGGGGCAGGAAGAGGGAGAGAAGCAGACTCCGCTAAGTGTGGAGCCTGATGCAGAACTCAATCTCATTGCCCGGAGATCGTGACTTGAGCTGAAATCGAGAGTCAGATGTTAACCAACTGAGCCAACCAGGCACCTCTATTTCTTACTTTTGCTCTGTGTCCATCATGGGTCACCTAAGGGATTTTGTTCTGTCATTTTTATTGAGGGATGCTCCATCTCTGTGCCTCCAGGATGGCCAACGTCAAGAAAAAAGGAACTTGAATTGTGCACTGCTCTTTCACTTAAACTTCATTGACTAAAGCAAGTCAGATGACCTCCCCTAACTTCACTGGGCCAGGGAAGTGCATTTCTACCATCCACCTGGGAAGGCTATCCAAAATATTTGTTGGCCAGCACTATCCTTAATGACTAATACTTAATAATCCACAGTCCAGATTTATTAAAGAAGGTAGTACCTTTTGAGTCCATCACTGACAAGCTTCTCTTGCTGCATGTTTAGGGAGTTTGATTTCTCCTTTCGCCTTTTCTGTTACATGATCTTGTTGTCAGAACCGTCAAGGCAAGGTGGGTATCAGTCAACGGGTCCTACAGCCTTGTTCCCCAGGGGACACTTCTGTATACCCAAGCCAACAGGCTGTGGAAATCCCACTTAGAAGAGCTAATATAAATTCAGGCTGCATTAATAAAAGTACAATATGTAGAGAAAGGAGGATAATAGTTCTGGTATATCATGGTGTTTGTGGACTACTTCATTCCAAGTTTATCGAGCATCAAGGACATGCCAAGACCCACTTTGATCTGGGTACTAAGTTTCAAGAGGGATATTGAGCAATTGAGATTGCCCTGGGAGGGGGACCATTAAGGTGAGGGGTCTGGAAACACTATCCTTTCACGTTCAGTCTGCAGGAGAGAAGATGAAGGAAGATGTGTTGTAAGTCTATAAGAAGGACTGGCGGGCAGAAGTGGGATATATTTATTGAGTGGCCGCCAAGGCAGACATTAGGTCAATGAGTAAAAGGTCTAGGCTGGCAAATTTTAGCTCAGTTCATAATTTTCTTGGAAAGAAATTTCCTGACATCCCTTGTTTTGGGATCTACAATTTCATCTTTAACATTACAAGAAGTAGTCTACCTCCTAAAGTAATAGTTGGCTTTTTCCATTAATAGTAATATTGTTATTATTTTTATAGTGAACATTTAGAGCCTTTACTATTTATTACCAGGTACTTTTCTAAGTGGTTTACATTTTTTTTTTTAATTTTATTTATTTGAGAGAGAGAGCATGAGCAGAGGGTGAGGGGCAGAGGGAGAGAGAGAAACAGAGTCCCCGCTGAGCAAGGAGCCTAACATGGGGCTCTACCCTGGGACCCCAGGATCATGACCTGAGCTGAAGTTAGACGTTTAACCTACTAAGCCACCTAGGCACCCCAGGGTTTACATTTATTAATTTAATTTCCACAGCAGTCTTATGAGGAAGATACCATTATGATCATGGATACTGAGGCACAGAGAGTTTAAGAGACTTGCCAGAAGTCATACAGCTAGTAAGTGGCAGTTAGGATTTGAATCCAGATAGTCTGGCTCCAGATGCTGTGCACCCTAATACTGCCTCTCATCAGAGTGGTCTTTGAGAGACAATGCTCTTCCTTGGCATAGGTATTAATGTGCCAACCAAGGCTAGAGATTTTTATTGTATCTGCAGTAATGAGGTTTGATCTAATAACTTCATTCTTGTGTGAAAGATGCCAAGCCAAAGCCTCCTTATTAGTTTTTTCTCCAGAAAATGTTCTCAAGCTTTTCTACAGGGCCTCATTTCCAGTGATGGGGTCATTTGAGCTTTTCTTTTTCAGCCTCTTTTCCTGATTCTCTATGACTTGCTTGAATTGGGAGCTTGTGGTTTGGCTTTGTGGCTTAACGGGCCACACATAGGGGCCTTCCGAAAGAGAGAACATTGGCCCGAGGGACTCCCAAGCTGTGGTTCTGGGGGTTGGGGCCATGCACAGGAGCATTTGCTCCTCTGAGCCGGCTGTCCAGGAAGCTGCTGACAGACGCCTCCACAGCTCTCTGGGAAGAGCAGAGAAGAGCATGCCGGAGTGGTGACGCTGGCAGCTGATTGACAGCAGGCTGTGTACGCGGCTCCCTAGGCCCTGTCAAGCAGTTGATGTTGAGGTGGGGCCTAGCTGAGAGTATGTGCTCTGGCAGTTCAGAAGCTGCTCTGCTCAGGAGCCAGGTGGAAGGCACCCCGAATCTCCTAGATTCCCTAACCTGGAGGGGACCCTTTCTCGGCCTGCCTCTCCTGGCTCCTCCGGAATGGCCTGGAATGTCATGAGTGGTATTTGGAGGACACCACTTTAAAGGATACTTTGCTGAAGGTAAGAAGTACCCTCCTGACCTTACTTTCTTCCTTGGGTAGAGGCAGGGCCTGACTCTCCAAGGCATATGCAGAGTATGGGCCTGGGGGTGGGCTGTCTCCTGCTGCTGGGAAACCAGAGGCTGGCTGCTGCCTCTCCTGCCGTTTTAAGTTGGTAAGAATTTGCAGTGAGAGGTGAAGAGCACAGGATGAGGGTGGGGGTACAGGCCAACTCTGAGTCTGTCCTGTGGCTCCTCCGCTGAGCCCAGACTGTGCGGCTGATAGAACCAGCACCTTGTCTCTCCAGCCTGGCAAGCTTGGGCTAGCTTTGCCTGTTGCATTTGGTTGCCATGGCAGCAGGAAAAAAAAAAAAAGGAGGAAGAATGGAAACATCTGGCAAGCAGATGCAGAAACTTGACTGTTCAGTTTTCCTTCCTGGTCTAGGAGACGACGTTTGTGATGATCACAGGTAGGGAAGAGGTGGCGCTAGTGTTGACCGGGCTCTGGCGTTGATGTCTCCAAGGGCACCGGCACTGGGGGTGCGGTTGCTGCCACGCAGTAGTCACGTTTCGGGCTCTGTGTTGGGGGAAAGATGCTGCACTGGCGGCTCTGCTCTGTGTGGAAGGGAAGCTGATGGTTGCTGTCGTTTTGTTTCTTCCTGGGACTACCCCTCTGGTCCTCCTCTTTTACCTCCTTGGTCTGAGAAGCGCGCCTTCTCCCCGCAACCCCCAATCTCCATTAGAAAGGCTGTTTTCTAGTCGGGGAGTGGCTGCCTGGTAAGGGGGGTGGGTTGGGCGGGCCTGAGAGGTAAGAGGTGGGCTTGCCAGTGGCTCCCATTTAGCATCTCTGTAGTAGCAAAGCAGAGGTGGGAGGAAAAGTAGAGGTCAAGGTCTGGTTCTTCCCCTGCACGGGCTGAGGCACGGGGTGTGGACAGCACACAGCGGAAGAGACTGGTCCAAGGTCACATGCCTGAGCAGGACTCTGGCTGAGTTCAGAGCAATGCTTGGGTTTGAGGGCTCACTGGGCTGTTTTCATGCCAGGTGAGAGGTGTTCTTCAGGCTGGTTTCCAGCTCCTGGGTTGGGGTGGGATGAGGAACTGGAGCCTGTGTTCCAGAGAGGAGTTGAGGGGGGAGGGGAAGGAGCACAGAAAGCCACAGTTGAGTAACAAGGCCACACTTGCTGAATGAAAACCCGTGTCAGACAGCCTCCCCCGGGGTGTTGGGAGTATACAGTGAGCGTTGGCGGTCTGTCTGTGTGTGTCTCTTTCTCTGAGAAGAGGGGGGTGTGGAGGTGTCTGCCTGCTTGGGACAAGAACTTTATTTTATTCCTGCTTTTCATTGTGCATTGCTTTTTCCTAACCCCTTAGGTGGTGGGTGTGAGCACTTCAAAAAATTTGCTGGTTGTGAGCGCGTGTGCCTCTTTTCATACACCCTCCTCTCGTTGCATTAATTCTGGCTGAGCTCTCTCTGTGGAATCCTTGAGGACAGGGAATTAATTTGGGGGCCTATTTTTCCAGGAATTAATGGGATACAAGTGACATCTAATGATGGCTTCTCAATAGGGGAGTCCCAATTCCCCATAGCTTTCTAACCTCCTGGGGAAAGAATAGGAGTCCAGTCCCCCAGCCACAGGTTTATTATAGTTTAAAGGAGCCCCACCTAGATAAGGTGCTTATAGGGGTGTTTCTAGGAAGTGATTTGTTTAGAAGCTAATTGTTTGGCACTTTGAGCTTTCTGGGAGAGAAGTGCCTTGGGAGTAAAAATAGAGCGTACCTGAGATTTAAATTCTGGGGTCTCCACTGGTAACAGCCACAACAAAGCTTTTCATTTAGTGTAATGTGTCATGGTTTTCAAAAGGTCATTAGAATCCACACAACCATTTTTGAGATGAGAATAGTTTTCGTCCCGTTTTGCAGAAATGGAAACTGAGGCCCAAAGAAATGATGTGACTTGTGGAGGAGTGACTAAACCGTAAGAGTTTTGTTGAGACCTGGTTATTCCAGGCTCCTGGTCTTTCCACCACCCTAGGATCCTCTTGGTTTGGAGATGGAGGTTGGGACTGAGAAGAGCAGCAACAGCCTGCTTCTGTCACACATTGGGACTTGCCCTGGGATGATGATTCTGTGGCAAAACCCAGGTGTTGGAGTCCAGCTTCTGTCCTAGACAAGTCATTCATCTCACTTAGCCTCAGTTTTCTCATCTACAAAATGGATATGGTAAAGCCGGCTCTCCAGGGTTAAGGGAGATAATGCAGGCTGAGTGCCTGGCACGTAGTAGGTGCTGGACAAGTCCAGTCCAGTACCTCTGCTTGCTTGATCTTGTGTACCGACCCTAAGGTTTGCTGGTTCTTGGCTTGGTGACCTACCTATGAAGACAGTGATAGGGTAGGGAAGGGTGTTGCCGTGATCCCACTACAGCTTACTCTTGTTCATGATGTTACTGAGAGGCATCTGGGGATCCTAATAACCAAACTCACCTCAATTCAGACCCAACAGAAAAAAATGACTTCTAAATTTATAACCTCCTTCTTACCACATTATCAGTGTTGTATGCATTTGCTTCTGGGTAAGTAGGTAGCAGAAGCAGTTCCTTTTATAGAGGAGGAAACTGAGGGACAGAGAAAGTGATTTTCTGTGCAGGCTCACTTGACACATCCTTCAGGAAGTTTAGAGTAGGATGAAATCACTTTGCTACTGGGCTTCTCCAGACTGAGTTTTGTCTAGTTCTAACTTCTTTTGTTCATTTCAGCTGGGAGGCAGTTGAGTTAAAACTCTAGCTCACTGTTTTGAACTTCAGCCCACACCCCTCCAGCAAAATAATCAGCATTCATGTAGCCCAAGCCAAGGAAAGAGACGTCTTTGTTCAAATCGTCCCACTGTACTTTGGGAATCCAGAAACCTGGCAAACAGGCTTTTAAGTTAATAGATTTTATTTAATGACACCAAGAGTCTGCCTTCCCATAGTGTGTGCAGGTGTCTTGGTCTCCTCTCCTGGGAGCTGTGTGACTCATGTGCTTGAGGGCATGCTGTTAACTGAACCACCTTTCACAGCTACTCAGCTCAGGGGCACAGGCTCCTCTCCCTCAGGAGAGGACGGATCTTGAGTCTGAGGAGTTGAAGACAGAGTCAGTCTCTGCCCCACCAGGCTCTTAAGTGGGGAACACACCTGTGTTCACTGAAAGATGATTCTTTCAGTATTGTCTCACTTCAGGAGGCTATATAAATATATAACACCATTGATAGTCCTGTTGTTCAAAACGTATGGTAAAAAACCTCCAGAACTTTCCATCCAAGCCAGCTTTTCAGCCAAGTGGGAAAATTGTTTTTGAGGCTTTTTTTTTTTTTTAAGGTTGGGGGGTAAGTGGAAGGGCAGATGGAGAGAGAGAGAGAGAGAATCTTAAGCAGACTTCGTGCCCAGTGCAGAGCCTGACATGGGGCTCAGTCTCAGGACCCTGAGGTCATGACCTGAGCTGAAATCAAGAGTCAGATGCTTTACTGACTGAGCCTCCCAGGTACCCTGAGACTTTTTTTATATCCTTTTTTTGGGGGTGTACCCAGTGGTATTCCAAGCATGACCACCACGTGTTTTGTTTTGCTTTGTTTTTTTAAACTAGTTGTAATTCCAGATAACTAGTTATGTCCCAAAGTAATATTTACCCTTGGGAGACCAAGGAGTTCATTACCGTTATTAAGGAGATTCAGAGGAACATCCTCTGAAGGCTGATCTCACTGGGCTGAGTGCGTAGCTATGTGCACCTTGTTCTTTCAAAGAGCCAGGTCAGGGACTGCAAGGTAGGGGGTTGAAACTGTTGCTCAAGCTGGGAGCTGTCCCTGCCCATGGGGAGCCCTGATGAAGACATTCACTGTTTGTAGAGACAACACAGTCTCTTCTCTGGGGCAGATATAGTTTGGGCTTTAGTCATATCACCTGATAAGCCAGCTTTCTCTGGGTGTGGTTGAGCAGAGGTCTCTGTAAATGAAGATGGAATTGTCTTCATGTTTTTCTTTATTCTTCTCTTGTACTCTGCCACCCTCCAGCCACCCCCCTCCCCGCCTCTGCTGCAAACCACTGTGTTCCACTGTCCCTCACTGATGTTCAGTGTTGGGACCACAGCCCATCCTTCTCCAGCTGAAATCTTTTCATAATTGGCTCCTTAGGTGGTGGTTGTACCTTCCTTCCTCACCCATCCAAGGTGTAAGACAGTACGGTTGTCTGGAGGAGCTCCCTGACCAGTCCAGCATCCCTGAATGGGGTGGGGATATGGGGCCAGAAAGCAGGAGGTCATTAAAGTCAGAGCTCAAGATTGTAAGGTACAGAAAGGGTGCAAGTGGTCATCATCCTGGACCTTCCAGGCCTGTCATACATCCATCCGAATAGCCTTTCTTTGTCCCACAGAGGAGAAACAGTATAGCCAGTTGATGGAATGTGATGTGGTCATTTAAAATGATGTGGTTGTGAGGCGCCTGGCTGGCTCAGTTGGTAAAGCATGTGACTTTTGATCTCAGGGTTGTTAGTTCAAGCCCCGTTTTGGGCATAGAGCTTACATAAAAAGAAATAAAAATAAAGAAATAAAATGATGTTGATGTGTTGAAAATAATAGAGAAAATGTTTAATTTACAATAAGTTTAAAAAATGAAAATGCAAAATCATAAACATAGTATCATAACAATTATATAAAAACAAAAAACACTCTTTTCCCCCACACCACCCCCAAAACCAGACATATAAAGAAGAATGGAAGGATATATACCAAGTGTTAAAAATGATTTTCCTTTGGGTAGCAAGACTATGATAATTTTTTCTTTCCTTTTAGCTTTTTAAAAAATATTTCCCAAGTATTCTATAATAATCCTCTGCCTGTGCCTTAAATGGGAGCAATTTCAACTTGATAAATCCCAAACAAACCTATATTATTGTTAGACTTTGTGTCCTCAATTTTGGCATAGAGCTATAGCCGCCATAACTGAGAACTCATCCTTGTCTCAAACTCTGGAAATCTGAACATCAGGCAAGACTAGGTTCCAGGCAGACTTTTTGGGCATAGTTCTGCTTGGAGGCAGGGGCTGGACAAGGCAGCCTCTCAGGGCCTTTCTCACCCCCCTGTTGGCGATTATCTCTCTGCTGCATGCAGCCTCTGCCAACAGAGAGCGGGCTGAGTGCTGTGACATTCTCTGAGTGGGGAGCAGTAACAAAAGTCTGGCTGGGATGGAGGCCGGGGGCGGGGAATCTGGATTGAGTGCCTGAGCTGATAAGGAGCCAGTGATCTTTCTGCCTGGTGAGACTTGCACCTCCAGCTGCCAAGCATCCGGTAGAGCTCAGCCCCTTGGAAAGCTGGTCCCACTGCAGTGATCCTGCTGTTGGCGCAGCTCAGGGAGCACAGTGGTCACGGCTCCTTCTGTGAAGAAGTAATGGTGCAGGGTGTCGGGGCTCCGTCTTGGGGCGCAGGAAGGATGCCTTATCCTTTGTGCGGAAGTGGTTTTGAAGGAAACCGCCTATCTCCAAGGTGGAAACTAGGATTTTCCCTCGTGGCACCTCTGTAAAAGAGCCTGGCAAACGGACACCCAGAGTGCTGCTTCCTCGTTGGGTCTTGTCTGGATGCTCCCTCTCTTCAGGCTCCTGGCCCAGGCCTCCAAATCCAATTTCCGCCTCTCCTTAGGCAGGGAGCCTCAGTATATTGCTGCTGCCTGGATCGTGTTGCCCATCAGGGAACCCAGCCACAGAACGAGGAGACTCACACTTGGAGGAAGGCTTACTGATCCCCGGAGTTAGTAAAGTCTGGGAATCAGGCATCAAGCTGTTCAGGGATAGGCACTGAATTTGTTGGAAGCACTTGCTGCCATCCGGGCTTGGAAAGACTGCCGAATGCTGGGGCTGTGTGGAGGCAGGTGAGAAGGGTTCTCTGTAGTGTCTCTTGAGTGTCCTACTGAGATGTTCCCAGAGTTCTGGCTCTCTCAGGGCAGGCATACCTTCTTGACGGGAAACATGGTGTCTCTGGGTGCTGTTGGGGATGCGCAGAGGGGCTCTCCGTTGGGGTCCCAGCCATGTTTCATTGCTTCCTGCTCCCAGGCATGGCACAAGGGGTTAATATCTCTGATGGTTCTATTTTGGGGCAAAGGAGTGTTCCTAGAATAGGGTTCTTTGTTGAGTAATCTATTTTGGGAGGCAAGCCCCACTGGCGTTTATGTAAGCGATTCTCTGTGTGTATCTGGGGGTGTGGATGTGTGCGCAAGTGATTTCTTATTACTAATTATAAGCAGTTTCTTTTGGGAGCCAGAGGAATGAGGGTTATATGTGAGTGTGTGTGTGTGCGTGCGTGTGTGTGTGTGTGTGTGTGTGTATGTGTGTAAGGAGTATGGGTTGCTCTCATGTGAAGAGTGGCACAGCTGTGTGTGCGCATCTGATTGGGCAGTTGCCACAGACACCCGATTAAGAGATTAAATGTGGGGACCTTAGTTCAGCAGGCAGGAATGATGGCCTTGTCCCCTTTGTGGGGTGTCAGCCATGAAGGTGTGCCCAGCTGTGATCGTCTTGAGTCCCTGAAGCAGGTGGAAATTTGGGTCCTCTGTCTACAGTCTGGAATTTGGTATTCTCCAAAAGATCAGTCATGGCACATGAACCAGTTCTAGTCGGGAGCAAATCTCAGGTTCTACTTCTACTGCAGCCTGGCACTTACTGGACTCTCCCATGTCTTCCCACAGACCACATCCACATATGTCAAAGCAAGAGAGAAACCAAAGGCCGTCCAGCATGGTCAGTGAGACGTCCACAGCTGGAACCACATCCACCGTGGAGGCCAAGCCTGGTCCCAAGGTGAGCTCCTGGCCACTCACTCCTTCCTTCCACCCTTTAATATTGTGCAGGTGCCCATCGACCCCCACCATTGTTTTGTGAGGGAGGCATGTAAGAAGTATCTTCCCCAAAGGTCAGATCAGGAAGTGGAGACCAGTTGGGGTTATGTCACTTGTCCAAGAAAACAGGTGATTGCTGGCAGAACTGGGACTGACATCTGAGTCCTTGGATGCCTTCTTCATTTTCCTGACTTGTCTTGGGAGGGCCGCACCTCTGTTCACAGGTGTGTTATGAGACTGCCTGGTGGGATTTGTGACCTGTGGGCCCGAGGAAAGGTGAGAGGTGGGACCATTGACTGAGGAACAGGGAGAAGAACCAGCATTGCAGAGAAGGGGTGAGTGCTGAGGACTGAACCCAGGTAGGACGGTAAATAGCTGGAAATTGGCAAAATCTATGATGGAAAAGTAGCTTTACTCCAGAAAGACTAGGACATATGAGGGCCAACAGCTGCTGGTGAAAGTTCATTGAAAAATCCCTTTAAGTTTTTTCTGTTGTTGTTTTGTTTTTGTTTTTTTCCCTCCGTGACCTGGACGGGAAGCCTGCTAGGCCTTGGATTCTAGTTTTAATTAAAATGCTGTGGCCTTGTGCCTGCCTATCCTGGTCTCCTTGCTATTCTTTTCATCAAAGGGCACTGCTACTCAGAGTTAGGCAGAGGAGCCTACAGCTCTCCTATTGTGTAGGTGCTTTCTGTGACTCCCAAAGTCCCCTAAGTGCTGCTAGAATTTGAGTCTGCTTCTTCCTAGATCATGAAGTCCAGCAATAAAGTCCACAGCTTTGGGAAGAGGGACCAGGCCATTCGGAGGAACCCCAATGTTCCGGTGGTGGTGAGGGGATGGCTGCACAAGCAGGTGAGGAGACCGGGAGGGGAGGGTGGGGGAGGGGGATGGCTCTAGCTGATCTCCGTCCTTGCCCTGGCCGCTGGGAGCTAAGAACAGACTCTTAATAAGCTCTCTGTTCCTGGCTTTGTCTGAGGGAGATGTGCTGTCCATTTTTATGAGTGGACTGTCTGCTCAGTGGCTATAGCTTCCTCCCCAAACCTACTTTACCCCTTGGGTTCCCAGTACTACTGGCTGCCCTGGGACCCAGGCACTCACTGGGTGGGTCAGTATGAATCCATCCCTACCACCAGTCCCTGGCCAGCACTTGGCCTCTTGATGTTAAAGAGCCTTTGCTATCATTTGGCTGAAAAATCCTATCTTTTCCTCTCCCCTGGTCTAGCACACATGTCTAGCTCCCCTAGCACCTTGGATTCCGAATCAGCCAAACTCAGCTCATTGCCTCCTCATCCCTTACCTCTCTTTTTTCCCCAGCCTACTTTTTCTGGATCTTAGTGATGATACCACTGTTCTCCTGGGTACCTTGGTTAGAAACAGCTCTTTCTTTTCCTACATCCCTCCACTCATGAAGCCCTGTCAGCTCCCCTGAGGCTATCATGCATCTCTAAACTCGCTACCAATTGTTCTGTCTCATGTCCTCTGGCCACAAATAGACTGTGAGCTCCCAGGGCCAGAGAGCATGTCCCTTTTGTCTCCTTCCTTCTCTCCTTGCCATCCATCCACTCGTCCTTCTGCCTGTTCGTTTACCAAGTGCCTGCCAGGTTCTTTTTTTTTTTTTTTTTTTAATTAAGATCCCTTCAAAGATTTATTTGTTTTTGGGAGAGGGAGAGAGAGCGCATGCAGCAGGGAGGGGCAGGGGGAGAGGCAGGGACAGTCTTCAGCAGGCTCTGCACTGAATGGAAAGCCCAACGTGGGGCTTGATCCCACAACCCTGAAATCATGACCTGAGCTGGAACCAAAAATTGGACACTTAACTGACTGTGCCACCCCGGCGCCCCTGCCCGCCATGTTCTAACTGCTTCCACAGCATGGATAAAGAGCTGAATAACATGTGGTTCCTACCATTGAGGAACTCAGTTTCCTGGGGAAACAGACACATCTCTCACATGTCCTCTCGTCGCCCTCATCGTCTCTCACATATCATACCATCCAAAAAAAACAAACTCCAAGAGCTATGATGTTGATTTTTACCAAATGCTTTGAGGGAAGACAGAAGAGGGCATTATATCATGCACTACATGGAAGAGGTTCCTGGAAGTCCCCTCGAAATCTCTTTCACATCAGACTCCCTAAGGCAGCTTCCATAGCTTCTCTGTCAGACACAGTGCTGGCATCTCTCTCAGTGACACCCACTTCCCTCACAGCTGTGTCTCTTTCCTTGCCTCTCTGCCCAACTCTTTGCCTGAATAACCTTCTGACTTCTCCACTTGCATCCCCATCCCCATTAAACAAAAGTATGCTCCTTTGATATGTGGAGGGAGAAGGAAGGGACTGTAAGTAATTCTCCCCAGCCCCCGCTGCCCAGCCCAGTAACTGTAAGAGGCCTGTGTGGAGTGCTGTGGACACACAGCACAGAGAATGTAGCTGTGCTTGGGAGAGTCCTGAAAGGCTTCCCAGAGGAAGTGACATTTGCACTAGGTGCGAAAGGATGGAGAGGAGTTTTCCAAACAAAGCAGTATGCCAAGATCTTAGAGATCGTCTGGTCAGAGCAGAAGATAAAACCAAGAGATGCATGAACTCAGCAAGTTAAATTTGTTTTTAGCACTTTAGTAAGTGGAGAGTGAACAAACTTCATGCTGTGCTTAGGTTTAGAGACTAACACAACTGTTATTTTTTAAAATTTAAACTTGTCGAAAAATTTGCAGAAGGAAAACAGTTTTTGTTTGTTTGTTTTTTTTTTTTTTAAGATTTTATTTATTTATTTGACAGAGAGAGAGAGCACAGGTAGGCAGAGCAGCAGGCAGAGAGAGAAGAAGAAGCAGACTTCTCGCTGAGCAGGGAGCCCAATGTGGGACTTGATCCCAGGACCCTGGGATCATGACCTGAGACACAACCGACTGAGCCACCCAGGTGCCCAGGAAAACAGTTTTAACAGCTAAAAGTAACTCTGGAGTTTTCCTAGGTTTGGGAGAAAATGACCCTACAGCCCTACTATTTTCCTACCCTGGCCTTATTTTTTTTTTTTTAGAATGTTTACAATCACCTAAAATATTTTTAATGAATGTATTGACTTACATTTTAGATGCATAAAGATAAAT
This sequence comes from Martes martes, assembly GCF_963455335.1. Lineage (NCBI taxonomy): Eukaryota > Metazoa > Chordata > Mammalia > Carnivora > Mustelidae > Martes > Martes martes. Next base: position 44,523,493 of record NC_137898.1, read on the forward strand.
TCATGTTATGAGGCAATTGATAGCAAGACAATCCAAGTCTCTTTACATTGAATGAAAGGAAAATCCATTCTGTGTAAATCAATTTGCTCTTCAGCATAAGAGAAGATATTTTCCAGAATAGCACCCAAATAAATAAATAGCTTCCTTTTTGTTAAAAACTGATTTCTTTCTTAATGGAAGAACTGTATTTCTTGAATTCACATCTTCCTTTCTAAAAGGAGGATATTTACATTAGTCTGTTTCCAGGAAACGCACAAAACTTCCTGGGGACAAACCACCGTTGACTCTAAATTTTAAAGTCCTATTAAAAAATGACCATGCAATAAACTTATTAATTCATTAATTTATTGAAAGAACGAGTGGCTATGGGTAAGTCTTGGTTCTAACATCACGCCGTGCATGACTGGATAGGGGGAAGAGTATGCTCAGATATTGTCTGATTAGTTTTTTTTGCTTTGCAGGACAGTTCTGGAATGAGACTATGGAAAAGGAGGTGGTTTGTGCTCGCTGATTATTGCTTGTTTTACTATAAAGGTGAGCTGAGGCTCAGGCCATCAAGGGCTCTTTGTGCAGGAGGGGATGGTGAGGTGATACAGGGGTTATATTCTCAAATCCAGTGACTGGACCAGTGGCCCAAGCTAGTTTATAACCTGTTTACTTGCTAAAGTGTTCACTTTTACATATGTGAATGGCTGGTGACTTCATTTTTACCAGTCCTTATACTTGAAGTGCCACTTGTTGAGTTAAAATAAATAGAACCCGGCTTATCTGCTACTTAGGCTCTCCAAGTCTGGAGTTGTCTCAGCTTCTACCCCATTTGGAACACAGGCATACCTTCGACACCATCTGGAGAGGTGGGAAGTATAGACAGATCACTGTATTTTATAACTTGTTGTCTGGATCTATCCCCTGTAATATTGGATGAACCAACTTGTGAATTGAGTTGGCCACAGGTACATTTTTGGAGTGCCAGTACAAAGAGTTAGGACTGTGCAATAGTGAGAAAGAAGTAAGACTCAAAATGTGGAGGAAGAGAGAGTTTTCTTGTAAGACAGTCTAGGCTGTGTTAGGTGCTTTAGAGGACATTCAGCGTGCTTAAGCAATTCAGGGGGAGCAATAAATTAATTCCATGTTGGAGAATTGGGGGAGGCTTTTCAGAATCGATGGGATTTGAGTTGGGCTAATAAAGGTAGGTAGAGCTTTGCCTGTGTATGGGGGCAGATGGGCATTTCAAGCAGAGGAAACAACTTGAATAAAACTCTGGAAGCAGAAGAAAGTGGAAGGACAGACCTGTGAGGCCAAAGTGAGTCTTGTTGCATGCAGGACATGGTAGAAAGATGGCTCGGGAGGTGGGTAAGGGCCAAAATGCAAGGGGGTTGTGCCACTAGGTAGAGTAAGTTGAACTGCGTTTTGCGTCCAGTGGGCAGTCAGCAAGTGTCTTTGAGTAGGAGAGCAGCAGGACCAACACTGTCATTAGGAAGTTACCTCTGTGATGAAGATAGTTTGGAGGAGGAGGAGAATAGATGTAGAAAGTAGGCTATTTCGCACATGCTCTAACTTTGCCTATGAGGTTTGCTCTTCCTGGAATGCCCTTCCCCATCCTTTAAAACACTTTAGATATCTCCTTCCGAAGCCTTCTCCGCCTCCCCAGACTGTGTGCCACTTCTGCCTCTGTGTTCCCACAGCACTTGGCATACTGCCCTGTTTCAGGAGTTCACAGGTTGCACTGAGCATGTCTCCATGCCTGTATCTGACCTGCTGACTCACCTGTGTCATTCCTGCATTAACCGCAAGGTCCTCAGGGAGCACCTGAATGGACGATCAGTGATGGCAGTAGTCCTAGGGAGCTCTAAGGGACCTTGAACGGGGCATTGGGATGGCCCAACCCAGGGAAGGTGCCACAGAAGATGATTCTGATGTGTTTTTTCCATTCAAAGACAGCCGAGAAGAAGCAGTCCTTGGGAGCATCCCTCTGCCCAGCTATGTGATCTCGCCTGTGGCCCCTGAGGACCGCATAAGTCGCAAATATTCCTTTAAGGTACTGCCCCCTCCCCTCCAGGGTTGCAGCTCCACCCTAAGAAACTTTGTGTTCCTAAAAATGACCTCATAAAAGCAGCTGTTTTATATGGGGAGTAGGGAGAATTTAAGAAGCTAGAGTATTTCAGGTGCATGTTAAAAATGTTGTAAATACTTTAAATGATAATACCACATTAGAAGTACTTTCATTTGTATCTGAGCTTCTGAGTCCCTCAGCTTTGCTCAAGTATTCAGACCGTCTTTCCTATCTCTACCAGTCCTGTGATTCCTAGTCCCCCTCATGCCTTCTTATCACTGTGATCAGCCGGTCTAACTAGTGTCCATCACTTACTGCAAGTGACGGTCACTCATCATGGATTTATAGCAATTCTGTTATGAAAACTTACATTGAGGGTTAGAAGCTCATGTTGAAGAGCTTTTCAAGTTTGTCTGCTTTGTTTTTCTTGTTGGAAAGCAAATAGAATCAAATTTGATCTGTTTTCTGGATCACTAAAGATTCCCACGGAAATCCCTTCAACAGTAAAACCCCTTTTCAGAGTGACTGATGGTGGTCCTTTGATGCCCTCTGGCCTCTTCAGAGCTGGGCGTGGAGGCTCCAAGAAGGTGGTGGTCAGGCCCAAACTTGTCCCCACCTTAGGCCACCTTGTCTGGTTACCTCCACACATTCCTTCCCTGCTGCTGTTTCTTGGGTTTCCTTGGGATGGTAAGGATAGGGTGGGTTGAAGTTCTACTTAACTGGCGGTTGAGTGCAAGTCTCAGCACTGAAGCAAGCGGCCCTTGGGGCCGGTAGTCACAGGGGAACGCCCTCTTACACTGCTCAGGATACAAGGCAATGAAGGGCATTTCAAGCGGGGGTAGGGGCCCCTGATTCTACTACTCATGTAGCTTAGCTGTTCATATGTTGAGGGCATAAGGTGAGTACCGGACATTAGGTACTAAAGCAGAGGTTGAACAGAAGTCAAGTTTGCCAGCCATAGAAAGCTTAAAGGATCCTGGAAAAGCACAAGATAAGATACCGAGCATTCTCTGTGAGGGTTAAAGAGAGCGTTGGTATGTGGTATCCACGGGGTCTGCATCAGTATCTTGATCTTGAGTCCATTGTGGGGGTGGTGGTTGGAAAGTCAGTCTCACCTTCTACCTTTCCTTCTGGGCTGATGATTTAGCTTTGTTCATTGCCAGGTTTGAACTGTCCCTCTCTTTCCCTTGGCTGTCACAAGCCCCGATGACTGCAGAGTTGCTGTCGGCTGAAGATTCTGGGATCCTTCCTTATTTCTTCCTTATTTGGCAGAGCACTACCTTATATTTGTAAAATCGTTAATGACCAGAGAAGTTCTTCCATCCACGTAAGCTCATGTAAGGCTGTGGAGAGCCAGTGTTGTAAGGTCAGTGTTACGAGGTTTGTTTTATAGATTAAGAACACGAGGATTAGAGTACTTAAGAAATTTGCTCAAAGTCCCAAAGCTGGAAGATGATGGTGACAGAACTTGAATGTGAACTATGTCCTCTTACACTTGCATTGCAGGGAGGGAGGACAGTTTCTTTCTCTTCCTCTCTACTTTTCTTCCACGTCTTATTTTGGTCACCTCTTGCAGGTTATCACTTTAGGAGTACTCTTCTATTTAATCATTCAGAAGCCTCTCCGCTGATTGATGGCTCTGAAAACATTGTGTTCAGTGGGTTTCAGACTGGTCTTTTGCAGCCTAAAAGGCTTCCTCAGAACCTTCCTTTCTAGGGTTCAGTGTTGCTACTGGGCAAACAGTTGGGATAATGTTGTATGTAATTTTCAGGGACAGCATTTGAAATATGGTCACAGTAACTGATTGTAACTATATATATTTCATCTTAACACTTCACTGGGGAGGTGTGAAAACAGATTTAGAAAAACATCTTTTATGTGTCATAGACTCTTTTCTTTTTGAAAAAAATTTTTCTTAGAAGGACTTCAGTAAGAGTGGTCCTTAGCTAATTTTTTTGTCTGAGAGACAGAAGGCGTGCATGTATGTGGGGGATCCCTCTGGGGGGTCCTCAGGGTTTGAGAACAGACAAAAGCTGCTGCAGGCAGGTCAAGTGGTGTCCTGCTGGTTCTCCACAGACGGCTGTGGTTTCTGGATAGTGGAAGAGTTCCCCTTCCCTTGGGTTGCAGCATGGTTCTTTCAAGGGCCAGTAAGTGGGACCCTTGGGTAGTTCAGTATCCGTGTTCTTGGGCACACTGAGGAATGCACAGTGTTTAGTGTCCTGGGTCTTATGCCTGCTTCTGATGTCAACTCTTCATTATGTTCAGAGCTGAAATTCTCTGACTGTTGCTAAGGACACTTTAGCTGAGACTGTTGACGGTATCTGTGGTGGTAGATAGGAACAGCCTGAAAGGTTATATGGTCCCTTCCTTGTCTTTCTTTTTCAATTGTGCGTGCAGCCTGGCAGCCCCTGTGCCTTACCAGCTGGTGCTAGATGGACCCTGAGACACAGACAGCTCTGTAGGAGGGCGAAGCAGGGCTCTTGGTAGCGTCTAGAAGGCATTCTACAATGCCTTGGCCAGCAGGCCTTTTGTGCTCTGCTGGCTCATCTGGGTGCCTCCGCAAAGAGCTCCTGCTAGACGCACAGCTGTCCTTGGCCTGCTGGTCATCTCTGAGCGAGCTTGCCCCTTAAATCCAGGATCTGAAGCAAAAAACATCTCCATGCAGGAAACGGTTCAAGGATCCTCCATGGGGAAAAAAGCCCTTATTGGCCTCCTTTGAGCTGCTCTTCTGTCTTAAGACCAAATGTTCCTGACCTGAGCTCTACAGTGTCCGTGGATGAATCACATCTTTACATTTTTAACCTGTAATGTTTCCTTTGATTAGGAGAGCAGGGGAAAACAGGTATCTGTAGCACTTGTGCCTTGGTCACCAGTAGAAACCAGAAAGCTCTTCATATCACATTATGACTATTGTAAATATCTTGAAATAGGATTATGCTCATCACCACTTTGAAATTACAATAATTATTACTACATTTCTTTTCCTTTTTTTTTTTAAAGATTTTATTTATTTATTTGACAGAGAGAGAGACCACAAGTAGGCAGAGAGGCAGGCAGAGAGTGGGAGAAGCAGGCTCCCCACTGAGCAGAGAGCCCGATGCGGGGCTTGATCCCAGGACCCCGAGATTATGACCTGAGCCGAAGGCAGAGGCTTAACCCACTGAGCCACCCAGGTGCCCCTATTATTACTACATTTCTTATGTAATGATTTATTAAAGAACCACCCATATCATTATGCCACATTTAAGAAAATTTTGGTAACTATATTTCAGTACAACAAATTTCCTTTATTTTATTTGCATACGTAGAAACATTCTGAGAAGAGTTCTTAGGATTTACAAAACCGTCCAAAGGGTTCATGTCCCACCCCCCCAAAAAAGATTAAGGCCCCTGCTTTAGATTCTTCCTGAAGGCCAGCCGAGACATGTGGTTTTTCACTTACTTATATTCAGCAAACTTTCATTGTGCCCCATTGTTCTACTTGGTAGGATACAGATTCTGGGGACACAACAGTGAGAATGTAAGGTCCTTGCCTTCACAGGGCTTATATCCTAGACTCTCCATCAACATGGAGGTTATTAGGAGGTAAGAAGAGAATGGGGAAGAGCTGCCCTATTCCTCTCCCATTTCAGTTTTGTCTACCATCTACTCTTCTCCACCACCCTGTCACTATTCTGTCTTGGCTATTGTCATCCCTCCTGTTGGTAACTAACTTTCTGCCAGAACAGTGCCTGCATGGTGAGTACTCTCTAGGTATTGGTTACGCCTGCTTCAGCCTGCAGACTCTGCGGCCTCCAGCCCATCCTCCAGACTGTTTCTTTCTTTCTTCTTCTTTTTTTTTTTTTTAAAGATTTTATTTATTTATTTGACAGACAGAGATCACAAGTAGGCAGAGAGGCAGGCAGAGAGAGAGGGGAAGCAGGCTCCCTGCCGAGCAGAGAGACCGATGCAGGGCTCGATCTCAGGACCCTGAGATCATGACCCGAGCTGAAGGCAGAGGCTTAACCCACTGAGCCACCCAGGTGCCCCCTCCAGACTGTTTCTGAGTTGCACATCTGTTCAGGCTCTGCTCCCGCCATAAACCCATTAGTGGTTTCCCCATTTCCTGCAGGAGAAAGCCCGGTCTTGGTTTACCAGCCCCAGCCTATCTATCCAGCCCCATTTGTAGCCACTCCCAGCTTAGACTTTCCCTCCAGCCAAGTACGGTTGCCTGGGGCCCCAGAGCATTCTTGCCCACAGGCCTGTGCCTGAGCTTCAACCACAGCCCAGAATGTTCTTTCCCCAACTCTTACTGGTCCTTCAGGCCTCTGTTTGGGGGTTATCTCCTTCAGGAAGCCTTCCTAGAGCCCTCTGGACAGTTTAGGTCCCTTTTTTTGTATGTCCGCAGCTCTTAGATGAGTGCACTGCTGGTGGTTGATTTACCTGTCGGAGCCTTCACCAGGAAGGCGAGCCCATCAGCCAGTTCTGTCTGGGTAGATGGAGCTGGTCCCATTCTGCAAACAGAGACCACACAGAGCAGTCATTTATAGTGAAGTCGCGGTCGAATGACTCTACTTAGACTTTCCAAGTTCAGGCTTCCTTGTAATTCCTGTTTTGTTCTTTGTACATTAGCAATGGAGAGAAGGCAGAGAGGAGTCTTCTCAACGTTTCTAGAAAGTTTATTCAGTCAGTCAGCTTAGATTATTCAAGTGACTGGCCCTACAATAACCTTAACTAACATATCTTTTGAGCCTAAAAAATGGTAGGTGGTGCTGTAAGCTCCATATATGCATTATCTCATTTAATGCTCACGCAGCCTTAAATGGTAAACACCATCATCACCCTCAGTCCCATTTTAGAGATGAGGAAACAGAGGCCTGGGGGGGTTGAGCCGCTGGTCCAGGGATGCCCTGGGGTAAGAGGTAGGCTCACCATGCACGTCAGGCTGACTCGAGGGCCTGAGTTCCTACCCAGTTCAATGTGCTGCTCACTGTCAGCCCAAAGGTTGGGCATGAGGAATTCCTTCTTAATGTCAGCAAATGGGCACCATAGTCTTTGTAAGTCATAAATCTGACAGTCTTATCCTTGACAGTTGCCATTCTCAGCTCTCATGTCCAGTCCATTCCCAGCTCCTGCTGATATTATCTGCTACTTTTGTCGAGCCTCAGGGCGATCGTCTCCTTCTCAGCCCCTACCACCATCTCTCACCTGTACTCCTGTAGTGGTCTCCTGCTCCCAGTCTCCACATCTGCCCCAGTCCTGCTCTCACCTCTTTATACTGCAGCCAGAGTGTTTTTTCCAGACAAGAATCTGATCTCCCCAGTCCCTCGCCCAAACCCTTAAATGGCGTCTCCTTGCTCTTGTACATGAGACAAAACCGTAACATGACCACAAGGCCCTGGTGACCTGGCACTGCCAACTCCAGTAGCTTCACCTCGCCCTGCTCTCTCCTTTCCTCCCTGCCAGGCACACTGGCTTCATCCTCGAACATGTCATACTCTTGTCCACTTTGGCGTCCCACACGTCGCTCTGTGCTACTTCTACTAGGATATCTGCTTGCTATGTAGAGGGCAGCTTAAATGTCCCTCCGTAGGTAGGTCCTTCGCCAGGGCGAGCCAGGGTCCCCAGCAGTCCTCTCTCACAGCCTCCTCAGCTTCTTGGTGACACTTACTACAATTGTAGATATTTGTAGTCTTTCTACGTGACTGTAAACTGTCTGGACCTGGATTAAGGCTGTTCCTTCTGGTATCGTGCCTTTCACATAAACAGTTAATGATAAATTATTGTTAAATGAATGAGTTAGAGAATGAGTCAGTCAGTGGATGGGCCCTGGCCTTGGCCTCTGTGTTCTAAAGGCTGATGCTGGGAGCATGAGGTGTGAGCATTCCAGTTTCCTTCCCTAGTGCTAGATCAAGACCAGAGTCCTAAAGGCCAAGAAAGCAGTCTTGTCCTAGGAGCCTTAAGTTTTTGAGGTAAAATCTTCCTTGCTTACACCCTCATTTCCTTTAGGCATAGCCTAAACTTTTCTCTTCGGTCATGCAAAGTTGCCTAGGAGGACTATGTTAATCGGAAAGCAGAGAGCAGAGGGGAAGGGAGCATCTTTGAGATGAGACTAGGGAAGGGTTGAGAAGACTTCTCATCATGTAGGCTCTGGCATCTTCCTCAGACTCAGTGCACTTTGGACTTGGGTCATGGGGCCGACTCCCTGTACTTCTCACTTTTACAGTTACTATGTCTTTTATGCCCAAACACAGGCAGAATGGAGTTAGGAATCTGTTCTTCAGAACCAAGGGCAGCTGGACAGAGCACGTATGGGCAATTTGGTTAGAGGTTGTTTGTGATCATGTGTAGCTCCTCTGTAATGATGGGTCTAACTCCCAGGGCCCATTTGCAGACACGCCAACTCTCCATGTTTGAAGAGTGTCCCATGTTGATTTCCTGGACAAGCCTGGCTCTAAGAACACTAGTGTAGTAGGGACCTGCTTTCTCTCTCATACCCTTGAGGGTGCCTTATGCTTGTGGGTGGCCTTGTGTCTGGTGGGGCGAGTGCCTACTCTCTGTAACTGGGCAGAGGGTCTGGGAGGAGGCATCAGAGAAGTTATGGGGTCCTTGTCCAGGGGAACTTTTCCAGGACTTTCTGCTGATTCATAGTAAGACACAACACATTCCTTTTCATTCTTTTCTCACTGTCCTATCTCCACCTTGCTAAAACAGGAGGAATCTTTTCTGGGACAGTGACTAGCCCCTTATACATGCAAGGAAGGATATCAGGTTTGCTTTGGTCACTGTAGGGACTCTTAGCTGCAGGCTGTTTGCCTGTACTGTCTTGGAACTAGCTGGATAGATTCAGGTATGTCAGTGTCACTAGCAGGCCCATATTTTATATGCATTTTGGACCTAGGTGTTTGAGTGGGTTGCAAGCCAATGTTGACAGCTCATCTGAAAGGTTTCATCCATGACCATTAGTGATTCTAGAAGCATGCTATTTCCCAACTCCTAATTGGTTCTTTCATTTTGTTTTCTCTGACTGGCCCTTGCGTGAGGTTGCCTTTCAATCTGGATCCAGATTATTGGGCCAGTGATCTGTGTAATCATTACTAATTTCTGGGTAGGACCTGGGAACATTGTACGGAGAAGCTCGGACTCAGAGTCAGATAGACCTAGGAATAAATCCTGGCTCCAACTCCTCATTTATTCAACAAACATTTGTTGAGCACCAACTCTGTGCCAGGCACTATTCCTGGGGATACTTTAGTGAACAAAATAGACAAGTCCTTGCTCTCATGGAGTTTCTGTTCTGGAGGGAAGAGACTGATGATAAGCAAACTTGTGTGTAAAATAGATAATGCCAGGTAATGTTAAATGCTGTGAAGAATCCATTCCTGGGCATGGAGATCAGGGAAAGTTACTTAACATCTCAGACCTTCATTTGACACATGTGTAAAACACATGTTCCTACCTCTGTTCCTACCTCTTTAATCGCCATTGGGATTAAAATGAGGTGAAAGTCATGGAAGTACCTAGGAGACACCTAGGAGGCACTGGTCAGCTTTGCTGATCTTCCTCCTCACACCAGCATCCTATGCAGATATGGTGAGGTTTTTCATTACAAAGTTAAGACAGGCCCCTGCCTATCAGAACACAGAGGGAGGAACGGGTGGCGTTGCCTCTTGGTTGCACTCATCCTGGCTGCTTTTCAGTGGTCATTTCCAGTACCTCTTCTCGGGTATTTTTTGCAAGGATACATGTGAAAGCACCTTGAGGCTTCCTAGCGCATAGTAGGCATACAAAGATTTTCAGTCGAATGGCAGACTCTGTTGTGCCTTTGGGGAGAGAGAGAAGAACAGCAGGTCTGATGGGCACACATCACATTTCACGGCCAAGCTGGGAGGTCCAGCGTGTACCTGCACCAAGCCACCTGCTGTTGCTGCTGATTGTTGGCTCAGTTCCACTAACTGCTTGCTTCAGAAGAACCCAAACAGGGATTACAGAGAGTTTGCTTTTACAGAATGAGGGTCTTGGAAATTCTCTCTCACAGACGCCTTGATGGTAGGCCCCTCCCTGAGCAGGAGTAAAAGAGATAGGAACAGGTACAGCTGCAGGGCCTTACCATGGGGACCAGACACAGCGGTCCCCGGGGCTGACTGCACTAGGAAAGGGGAACCCCGCTGTGATGTTTTCCAGGCATGGGAACAGGCTGGGTGGTGCCTGGGCTTTCAGTCTGGAAGAGGGGAGAGCATGGCTGGAGTGTCTTCTTGTTTGGGCTCCTGGAAGTAAAACGGGTGCTGACCTCTCTGACCTGGGTTTCCGCCTCCTGTTTACAGGCTGTGCACACGGGCATGCGAGCGCTCATCTACAACAGCTCCGCGGGGGGCTCTCAGGCTGAGCAGTCGGGCATGAGGACCTACTACTTCAGTGCGGACACCCAGGAGGACATGAATGCGTGGGTCCGGGCCATGAACCAGGCCGCACAGGTGCTGTCTCGATCATCGCTGAAGAGGTCAGTCCTAATGAAAGGTCCCCATCAGAGTACTTCCCACACTAGGATGCGGACCCAGATAAGAACACTTGGGTGCCCCAAATTCCACCTTTCAGTCACTCGTATTAAGCACTGCCCTTTCTTTGAGGTCCTATTTAACAAAGAATTCTTCTGGGAGGAGAACGCCTACACAGTACCGTCCTCCAGAAGTTATCTGGTCCTCTGGAAGGGTGAGGTGATTGCCTGGGATACGGAGCCTTGGAACCTAGTGTGCGTGTTTCTCATTTGTCCTTCTCTGCTGTGGGGTGGGAGGGACAGTCTTGGGGCACCAGACAGGGGAAGAGAGAGACAAATGAGAAAGATCTGGCAAACTGAAAATGTGCCTCAGACTGCCCACTATGTTGCTGGGGCTAGCCAGGGGCCTATCTTCCAGCTACCCCTTCCCTCGGGTGGGCAAACCAAGGGTACACTCAAGGATCTTGAGATTCCCGAGTCTGTTGGCTGTGGGTAATTCCCTGAGAGAAAGTGCAGGACGAAGAGTGGAGTCAGGGTCTCGGAGAAGGTAGGAGAGCTCTGGAAAAGTCAGGGTGTGCGTTGGCCGGTCCTCCTCTGGCATGGGCCTGTATTTCACCATCTGGACACTGTGCTCTGCTTAGAGGCCCCCTTGACTGTGTTCTGTCAGTGAGGCCTCAGAACAAAAGGTTGTTCTCCAGCAACCTAAAGGAAGGATTTTTCAGCGACTGCAAGTGGATTTCATTTGGTGTGTTTTAGCTCATCAACCTCCCCGCCCTGCAAAATCCTTCCTTACCAGTGTGTGTGTATCAGCTTTATTTTGGACTGTTGTATATGGCATTTTATAGGACCATAATGCTCCCAGCCTTGGATGGTTTATTTTTTTCCTCAACTTTTACCATTATAAATAGTCCTATAATGAAAAGCCTTTTACAGGCCTCTGCATGTGTGCCTTTCAGATTGCCGGGTGAGAATACAATGCGTTTCTAATTTAAATCAGTATACTAAGTTGCCCTTTAAAGAAAGCAGTATAGTCCCCTAACGAGAGTACTCATCTCACCACATCTTTGCCAGTAGTTGATATTGTCGAGCTTTTAAATTTTTTGCTGAACTGCTGTGTAGATAAATAGTATCTGGTTAGGGACACCTGGGTGGCGTGGCTCAGTCATTGAGCGTCTGCCTTCGGCTCGGGTCATGATCTCAGGTTCCTGGGATCGAGTCCCGCATCGGGCTCCCTGCTCAGCTTCCTCCCCTCCCACTCCCCCTGCTTGTGTTCCCTCTCTCTCTCTCTTTCTTCTCTGTCAAATAAATAAATTAAATCTTAAAAAAAGACAGTATCTGGTTATTTCAATGTGTATCTGCGTGATGGTGGAAATCTTTTGTGTTTATTGGGGGCTTCTGTTTCCCCTTCAGTGAACTGCCTGTACCTGTCCTCTGCCCATTTTTCTACTGAGCCATTTGCCTTTTCCTGGTGCTTTCTTTCCTGTGTGCTGTGAAATCTGCCCAGTTAGGGATGCTGCTTAGCCTCTAGGTTGGTGGTAGGCCGTCCAGTCTTATGGTGAATGGAATCTGATTTTCCCTTCTTTTGAAAATCAGGATGCTGTTTGCCAGTCTCTAATATTTTGGCCATTTTCCCATTCTCTTTGATTCTTCAGAAATCACCTGAGAGGTTTCTTGAGCCTTTTTCTGAGTTCCCTTAGGGCACTGGGATGCTGACACCTGGGGCCTTTCCCATCTTCCTTCTGGTCTTGGACTTTCAGTCTCTCATAACTGAGGTTGTTTTCCTTTTTACAGAGAAGATCATACTTCTTGATGAAGATATGAAACTAAATCCGGAAGTTAAAGCATTCAGCTTTATTTATGTGCATCATCTTCCTCAAGCAGAGATACCCACGTCTCATATTCTTTTAAAGCCCTCCCGTCCTTCATTTTAATTCTTAGAAAAATAGAAAGTTTGTTTTTGTTTTGCTTTGCTTTAAATAAGCGAAGTTCGGCTCCTTCTAGACTCTGCCCTTCTTGCCATCATTCCTGTGGGCCCATCCACTGTGCATGTGCATCTGTGCTTGATTTCGTGCCTCACCTTCCTTTTCTAACTTGAGCTCCGAGAGCTGCCTCTGTTATTGTACCGGCTCCTTTAGACCAGCAGTGGCAAATGGGTTCTTTCGTGGGGTCCCATTTCTGCTCAATTCATCATGGCTGACTAGGGCACTGGGCCAAAGGTAGCCATGAGAATGAAATCAGGCTTAACAGGAAGGAGTATTGTGATTGAAAAATGATGCCTGCCTCAAACTATTCAGGATTAATTTGCTAGCTGAGATTTGGCTATTTTTTTTTTTTAATTTTTCCTAACTGAAGATTTTGTACCTAACTATCCCCAGATTCTGTTTCAGACAGGTTCCATCTCTTATCTGTTGGGCTGCCTTCCTTTTAGGGTCTCAGGCTATTGTCCCTAGATTTTCTCTGAACTTTTAACTTTTGTTCTTATTATGCCCTTACTAAATTCTGAAAATCCCATAATCATGCTCGCCCAAGATTCCTTTCTTAAAAACAAACAAACAAACCAAAAACCCAACTTGTTTTACCTTCTGAGTCTGCATAAAGGCAGAATAACATTTTCCTTTAGCTTTCTGAGAGATGAAATAGTTAGCTAAGCAAATCCAGACTTATTAAATGTTCTGTTTTCCCAGAATAAGATGTTCAGACATTTGGTTAGTTAGAATTATTCATCAGGCAGTACTAAATCTTCTTTCTCCTCCAGTTTGGTGATGTGCTTTGGAAAACCTCCATCTGTGTTAAGTGGGGGACCCCAGTGGTCATGTATCAGTCTCTGCCCAACTTGATTCTCACCAGATGCTTCTGATCTTATTCATACGGACAGATGCTTTATGTATGTGGTATATATAGTAGGACTTCTGATTAAGGTAGCAGAAAATGCAGACAAATTTATCTTTTTTTTTTTTAAAGATTTCATTCACTTATTAGTAAATGAGAGAGCATGAGCAGGGGGAGGGGCAAAGGGAGAGGGAGAAGCAGACTCCCCACTGAGCGGGAAGCCTGATGCCAGGCTTAATCCTGGGAATCCAGGATCATGACCTGAACCAAATGTGGACGCTTAACTGACTGAGTCACCCAGGTGCCCCTAAATTCATCTTAAAAAGGGAGCAATTCGTTGGTTATCTTCAGTGAAAAGTTCAGGATAGGTCTAGCTTTAGAAACATGTAGGCTCAAGACTCAGACCATATTAGAAGTCATTATCTCAGGCTCTAGGCTCTGGCCTCCTCTAGTTTGGATTCATTCTTCAACTGCATGTGGAGGTCCCTGAAAGATCCTAGATCTGATGGCAAGGTAGCTGCTGGAGCCCTGGAGTCCTGTCGTCCGGGGGTAAAAGTCCAGCAGAAAAGAGCCAGAGTCTTGTTCAGAGCCATTCTGATTAGACAGGCTTAGATCACATTTAAACCCTATACCATGTCCTGTGGCCAGGGAATGCTCATGCTGACTGGCACAAGCCCGGGATACATGCTTCACTTCTGAGAGCCAGACCCCAGGGACTGAGGGTGAGGTAGGGGTGAATGCCCAAGTCAGTGCCGGGACTGTGGGCAGAGGAAGGGGAAATGACTCACTGGGATGGGATAAAGGAGGCACAGACAATGAACATCCAGGCCAGCTGATTCACCCCTTACTTTCTCCTGTATTGGTTTCTTTCTTCTTTTTTTTTTTTTTTTTTTTGTATTGGTTTCTTTTATCTTTAGTTTTCTTCCCAGAGTTTAGTGTCTGAGGTCAGATAGATATGGGTTCAAATCCCAGATCTACTACTTTCTAGCTGAGTCACTTGTATAGATTAGGTATGCTTATTAAAGCTCAGTTTTTCTTAGTCCACAGGGCTATTACAAGTGTTAAGTTTTAAATCAAATAAATGAATGTAGGGGCACCTGGGTGGCTCAGTCCGTTAAGCATCTGCCTTTGGCTCTGGTTCTGGGATGGAGCCCCACATCAGGCTCCCTGCTCAGCGGGGTGTCTGCTTCTCCCTCTGCCTCTGCTCATGCTTTCTCTCTCTCACGCATGCATGCTCTTTCAAATAAATAGATTGTTTTTAAAAAATGAATGTATAAAGTGCTTACTTCATAAGATACCCAAAATACCTTATAGCAGATATGCTGCCCTCCATAGGGTTTGGTTTAGCAATGTCATGGGCTCTTTTTTTCTTTACACCCTTCCAGTCTCATTGTTCATCCTCTGGATCACATTGATGAGGAGTCTTCTAGGAACAAATTGCACTCTTTCCCTTATCAGGATGTACTCATCTCACAGCAGTGTGAGTTGTGGTTCTCTTCTGCCCAAGCTCTAGCACCATCTCTCCACCTGCCCCTCCCCTCCTTCCTGCTCCAACCTCTTCCCATTTCATTCCTCTGACCCAGGAGAAGAGCTGAGCACCCCTGCTGCAACTCCTGACTTTATCCCCTTGCTTCCTACACAGGCTTCAGAGTCTCTTGATAGAAATTCATTTACGTATTCTTCTTTTTTTAAGATTTTATTTTATTTATTTGACAGAGAGACAGCGAGAGAGGGAACATAAGCAGAGGGAGTGGGAGCGGGAGAAGCAGGCTTCCCTCTGAGCAGGGAGCCTGATGTGGGGCTCAATCCCAGGACCCCGGGATCATGACCTGAGCCAAAGGCAGATGCTTAACGACTTAGCCACCCAGGCGCCCCTCATTCATGTATTAAGATCCCATCCCACACACCAGAAGGGCTACTGCTGCAGTGCTGCCAGAGCCTGCTTGCTAACTCCTTCTGTTCATAATTTCTTCCCCCCGTTTCCATGTTCTTCCACTTGCCGGACTTTGGACTGTCTTGACATCTCTCCTCCCAACTCCCTTGCATTGGACTTTTTTTTTGTCTCATGTCTGAGGATGTTTTGTCCTCTCCAACAAGTTAAAGCAGTAAGCAAGGAGGTCAACTTGCCTTTATAGCTCACAAAACTGACAAGCAGCTAAAACAGGAGAGCCTATCAGAAGACAACTTACGTCTTTTCTGTTTCCAAACCTCTCTGGTCTCTGTGTAACTGTAGTCCTGTCTTGTAGTCCTCCTGGACCGGAGGAACTTTAGAGTCTAATCACTTTTGGAGTAAAAATCAGTTTCCTCGGGGATTTTGAGCCCTGCCTGGGTCTGGTCCCAACCACTCCTTTGGCTCATGTCTTGCTATTCCCCATTCTCTGTGCCCCAACCATACTGAACTTGAATGAGGTGCATGTGTGCATGTGTTCATCTGTTTAGTCTTTTATTCTACAAGGATTTTATTGAGAGCATATTGTGCATCAGACACTGTTGAAGATGCTGAGAAATACAGCCGCGTTCAAACAAAGAGGTGAAGTCCCACGCATTCTTGGGTGGGGATGGTGGAGACCGATCATAAACATGTAAACAACAAGACGATTTTCTGTCATGATCCATGCATGAAGGCAGTAAAATACGATGATGGGATGAGAGGGACAAGGGGGCAGGGAGTAGCCACTGTTGTTTGGGTGGTTAGGGAAGATGCGGGGGAGAGGCCCAGCTGATAAATGAGGCTGAGGCAGAGGGCTTTAAGCAGAAGGAATGGCACTTTCAAATACCCTGAGGCAAGAATGAGCTTGGTTTATTCAAGAAACAGAAAGCCAGGGAGGGTGGCTGCATCTCAGAGAGCAAGGGGGAAAATGGGCTGTTGATGGGATCTGGGTGAGAGATGGAGGTCCATGGTCCATCTCATAAGGCCCCAGGATCCATCTGGGCCTTGCTCCTCTGCTCCCCCAGCCTTCAGCCTTATTAGGAAAACGCCAGTGCATGCTTCGGGCCTTCGCCTAGGTGTTATTTGCTCCTTCTCTGACCCTTCAGAGTGTCAGATGCCCCAGCTTGTCGTTCCTTTTGCACAGGACTTTCGTGCTCAAGTTCTGTTGGCCTGCTTTCTCATTGTCAACCCTAGTCGTCTGTAAACTCCTTGAAAATGGAACAATGGCACATAGTAAGCGATCCGTTAATGGATGGATGCGTGGATATTTGGCTGGCTGGGCAGGTGGGTGGATGGATGGATGAACAAAACAGCTGTAAAACCTCTACCTGTTAGGTGTTCAAATAAGGAGTTGGGGTGTTTCAGAGTGATCTGACCACTGTTGTGGGATTGACATGTGGGGACTCGTCCTCCTCAGAAATGGCCCATACAGTGCTGGCTATCTGCACTGTCTTCAGAGAACTAAATGTTTGGCGTTCCAAACCAGGTCATTTTGAGTAAAGTGTATCAGGAACACCTGAGGTTGGACAAGCCCCTTGGGCCCTGAGCAGAAGTAATTTGTGGGGATGTTTTCAACCAGGTACAGGGCTTTGGAGTCAGATCAGATGGGTTTGTGTCCTGCTTATGTCACTGGTTGTGTGACTCAAGGCAAGATAGTTAACCTCTTAGAGCTTCACTTTTATTACCTATAATGAAAGATGAATAATATCTCTAGCCTTGGAGGATTGTACAATGATAAGAGGAGGTAATATATTTAACTTGCTTATTAGCTCAGGGTTTTGCATTTCGTGAGTGCTCCGTGATGACTGCTGCTGCCACTGTCCCCATTCTTTAGTAGAGACCATTTGTTGTAGATAATCTGGTGCTTACTGAACGCCCTCAGCCGCTCTGGGCTTGACAGTACTGACCTTGCAGGATTGTTGTAGGCATTAGAGATGGTCTATGTCAAGTTCCTGGCACATATTAGGACCCAACATATGGTAATAACAACTAGGCACTGGCCACAAAAAAATGAATGGCCTGCAACTGTGACTGCTGTAGGGAGATGGGAGGTGAATGAAGTTGGTCAGAGCGAAGAGACCTGGAGTGACCAGACCTCTTTTATCTGATGTGTCCATCCTTAAAATTTCACAAGGGACTTTGCCAGTAGCTACATCTCTGAGGCAAGAGGCACCTCAGCTTGGCAGTCTGGTGTTCCATTTAATCTTTAACCCTGCTCTTCTTTTGGGGAGGACAGCCTGGAGAACTGGGGAGCGTGTCGTCAGAGCGGTAAAGCCCTCTATTGTTAATTTAGAATAGACTATGAAAGGGAGCCAGATATCTGCTCCACTCCCAGGGGGACTGCCCTATTTAACTCTGGGGGAGAGGAGAAACAGCCTCCTGTCTCTATTTCTCTCCAGCCATTTCCTTCCTTAAATGCTAGGGACTAATTTAAGTGACCAAACCTGCCATAGGCTCCCAAGATACTTTGGGCCCCTTTCTCTTCAGCTTTTTGTACAAGTCTACGAACTGTGCCTAGGGTCAGTTCTGACTGTTGAGCCCACTGTCCTCCTGAGACTAGGTTCAATGCTCAGGACTCAGCTTCTGTCAACACAGGCTGAGCAGGGCAGGACTTCCGCTACCTAATCTGGTTCAGACTAAACTCTCTAAGAATATCGGTGGCCTGGCCCTTGTTCTTGAATTCCTAGTTTGGTCATTTAGGTGTGGAGAGTAGGAAGGGATCCTCTAGTGGGATTTTGATGGTAGGGTTGTATCTGCCACTGGACCAAAGTCCAACCAAGGCCCTACAAGCTGTCATTTGTCTTCCCACCCAAGTCTTTGAATAAGAGTTAATGTGTACGGTGTGTGCATGTGTTTAGCATTAAGATAGAAGGAAATAGTAGTTCTTATTTCCTGGTGAGATAAAGGGTTTAGATGCAGAATAAAATAATAATCAGTGCTTGGTATGATCTGTTAACTTCTAAGTTCTTGTGAAGAAAATGAAGAAGAGAGAAGTATCACCAGTCTGAGGTGAGTGCTTTCTCACTTGCAGGAGGAGACAAGAATATGTTCTAAGTAGGGGCACTGGGTGGCTCAGTCGGTTAAGCGCCTGCCTTAAGCTCAGGTCATGATCCCAAGGTCCTGGGATGGAGCCCCGCATCGGGTTCCCTGCTCAGCGGGAAGCCTGCTTCTCCCTCTCCCACTCCCCCTGCTTGTGTTCCCTCTCTCATTGTGTCTCTGTCTGTCAAATAAATAAATAAAATCTTTTTTTTTTTTTTAAAAGAATATGTTCGGGGCACCTGGGTGGCTCAGTGGGTTAAAGCCTCTGCCTTTGGCTCAGGTCATGATCTCAGGGTCCTGGGATCGAGCCCCGCATCGGGCTCTCTGATCAGCGGGGAGTCTGCTTCCAGCTCTCTCTCTGCCTGCCTCTCTGCCTACTTGTGATCTTTGCCTGTCAAATAAATAAGTAAAATCTTAAAAAAAAAAAAATGTGTTCTAAGCAGACACAGAGATTGCCGTGATGTGCTAAAAATGGAGGGACCCAATCTCTGCTAATAATGTTTAGCCCCTTGTAACAGGTTAGGGATTGTGTCTGGTTGCTCGTAATAGAACAACCCAATTTAGGACAGCATCATCAAATTGGGTTTCCCTTTCCTCACATAACACAAATCCAGGCTGGTATAGTATCTCCATGATGCCAGCAGGGGTCCAGGCTCTTTCTCACTTTCTACCCAGGTTTTAGCAGGTGGCTTTTATCCTTACTTTTATCACCTTGGAATCCAACGTAGTCTAAATTCCAGGCAGAAGAAGGGGAGGATTAGCTAAGCCAGCTAAGTGTGACTTCTTTTAGACTTTCCTGGAAGACCCACCCAGCAATTTCTGTGTACATCTTAACATCTTCTTGGCCAGATCTAAGTCACATGGTCACCCTCAGCTCCAGAGGAGGTTGGGAAATATGACTTTTTGCTGGACACATTGCCACTTAGAAAATATGGGGTCAAGGAAGAGGAAGAGAATAGGTATTGGGTAGTCAGCGCATGTGTGTTTGAGGGCGTGCTGTGTGTCAGACACTGTGCTGTGCTCTTTCTGTGCACTGTCTCCTTTAGTTCTCACTACAGTCCAATGAAACAGGGGTTGTTATCCCCATTTTGCAGATAAGAAACATGAAACCAGAGAAGTCAGAGACTTGCTCAAGGTCACCCAGCTTGTATTGGGTGGAACCAACCCTTGAAACCGGATTTCACCGGCACTAAACCCTGTGCCCACTGGGTTCGACACATTTGGCCAACAGTGGTCACCGAATGCCAAGAATTCCTTGTGACTTTGAAGAGTCACTGAGTCCAGTGCTCACAATAATAGTAGTGACCTGCATTGGAAAGGCTTGTGTCACCTTAGCTAAACATGTGTGCCCTGCATAGCCGACTTCTCTGAATGATACAGTCATTGAGAACTGAGGGGTGTTTCATTCTTTCCCACCATTGTGCTAAATGGAGCGTTGCAAATCTATTTTGTGACAGATCTCCTGATTTGAGAAGTTGGCTGTTAAAATTGTAGGGAATGTAGGGAGATGGGGGGAAAACCAGAAAACATTTTTCCTTAAATCATATATCTTAGTAAGTTAACTGTTTAAGTCAGTTAAGATGGGGGAGTAGAGGACATAACCTTCATCTTTCTTACCTACAGCCATAGCCTGAGTTATTTTTTTTTTAAATTTTTATTTTTTATTTTTTTTTATTTTTAAATTTATTTGACAGAGAGAGAGTAGGCAGAGAGGCAGGCAGAGAGAGAGGGGGAAGCAGGCTCCCTGCTGAGCAGAGAGACCGATGCGGGGCTCGATCCCAGGACCCTGGGATCGTGACCTGAGCCGAAGGCAGAGGCTTTAACCCACTGAGCCACCCAGGCGCCCCTAGCCTGGGTTATTTTGAGCACAAAGGCATCTTATGTAAGTCCCAGCAGTCAAGAGACCAAGAGCTGTTCATAATCCCAAGTTTGAGGGCCTAGAAGGCTGCCAGGTGGCAAGCAGACTACCATGCTTTAAGCCACTGTCTTTAAGGCTTATTTTGCAGTAAATGGTGGTGTTAATCTGACAAAAGGATTGGTCATTCTCTATCAACTTTATCACCAGGATGTACTAGCACATGTGAGCGTGTATACATTGTATGTGCAGACTAAGATTTATAATTATAAATTAGCTCCATGGTGAGAAAAGACTGGAAACCTCCCCAATTTGGGATCACTTAATGAGAACAGTAGTAAATGTGGCTACCATGATTAAATCAGGCTCTAGGGTTGTCTGGCTTTGATTGCAGGGACCGTTTTCTCTGCTACCTTCTTATACCTCCAAGTACCTGCCCCAGTGGGGATAGATAGTTGCTCAGTAAATCCGTGGACGTTGATTGGTAAAGAAAGGAAAATCCCCGTTACGGTTGCTTGGGCTGAGGCATCATACCCACAGTCCTTGATTTCTGGAGTTGAGGAAACCCCTTTTTCCTTTAAGTTCTAGTGTCATTTATGTAGGTAGCATGGTTGTTTCACAATCTGGTTTTTGTGACCAAGTGCTGTTTATCGTTGGTGTGGAAATCACAAGGAGGGATAGTTACTTAGGTCTCGCAACTAGAGTAACCAGGTTATCAAGCTTCAGTGACTTGGCTGGTGTGTGACCCTGAGGGCAGCCAGAGCTCCAGTCCTTGAGGCAACAGCTTTAGCACAGATCACCTGGGGGGTTTCCCCCACCTAGTGTGAGAAACAGTAAAGAAGATAAAGGCCAACTTAGGCAACCTGAAGGCTACTGGTTGGGGTTACACTGATGCAGTTAATGGAGGATTAAAGGAAGAAAGGACAACAAAGTTAAAACCTATAATGTACACTGTGGAAAAGAGTTGTCCCTTAATGAACGTACAGTAAGAATTGCTTTTTCTTGAAGTATAGCCCCTGAATATTTCCCAGATATTCCCACTGCTGGAGCTTATAGAATGGAAGGGCCCTCAGAGATCACAATCTGAATATGTCATTATAAGGTGATGTAACAGGACTCCATCCGCTAAGAGTAACCGAGACCAAACTCAGACTAACTTAAGTGAGAAAGAGAATTTATTGGTTCACAACCAAAAAGTCCAAGGATATATCTGGTTTAGGTATGGCTAAATCTCAGAGCTCAGGCCAAGTTTTTAGGATTCTGTTTCTCTCCATCTGCTTTCTTTGGTGTTGGTTTCATTCTCAAATAGCTGATTCCCATATAGTTATAGCAGCTTGAGACCCGCTCCAGCCAAAGCCCCAGAACTAATTCTGCCAGGTTTGGGATAGGTGATGTGTTAACCCCCGAACTAGTCACTGAGACTGGGAGTCTCAGCCGGACAGGGACTAGTAGAGTCAGCAGCACCTAGACTATATGGATTGGGAGTTGCAGGGAGGTGATCCCCAAATGAAAATTGAAATGCTGAAATTGATTTTTTTTGTTTTTTTTTTTTTTTTTAAACAGAGCTTTGTGTTTTCATGGATGGTCGGGAGAGTACATGGACAGTGAGATGTGTGATTGCTTTCCTTAGGTGTTATATTGTTACTTTACATTGATATTTCAACTGTCTCCCAGACTGGATTGATTCTGCCCTGAGTCTGTGCTGATTATTGGTAGCTGAGGTTCCTAGGTTGTTGTAAGGATGCCTGGTATGTGGCCACAAAGATGTAAATGCAGCAGCATTTCCACTGTATGCTTTCACGTTGAGATGGAGAGCTCGGTCCTCTGAGGAGTGATGGAGCTCAAGGCCAGGACCATTTTATCAAGGAAACTGGCTGCCCCAGCCAAGGATCCTTGGTAATTTTCTGGGCTAGGCTGGAGTGCATTCTCCTTCTTCCCCAGTCTAAATTCTGCAAAGCCTATGGAGCTGCTGCTCTGTCCCTGTTATCAAGTAATGGGATGTAGACATAATGAGGATCCTGCCCCAAGGAAGGCGGGTGGGGTAGAAAGGTTTTACAGTAGGAGACAGGCCACACAAAAGGAGCCCTACTCAATGCCCCCAGAAGTTCTTCCTCCAGCCTCTGTTCACATCCTGACTGATGGCCCCCACCCCATTCTCCTTTGCAGTTTCTAGGTCTGCGTGTACGTAGGCCGTGGGCACACATGGAGAGGCAGTGGGAACTACATGGGCTCTGCAACACTATAGTCTTGGGAAAATCATTTATCTTCCCTGTGCCTCAGTTTCCTTATTTCTAAAATCCGACTAGTGATGCTTCAGAAGATTGTTGTGTTCCCATGGGTTCCTGTTTGAGCTCTAGGTAAGAAGTCATATAAAGAGGTTGCTGAGCCTGTTTTCTGCTCAGCATATTGGGAAAATGTTAATTGTGCGCTAATTGTCCTTTGGGCTATGCTAGATGCCAGCGGGAGAGACCTTGGGCCCAGGAGCCTTTTATCCAAGCTGGACTGCCTCAAATAGACGGCTGGACAAGGAGCAAAAGGGAAAGGCACGAGATTGTCACATATATCATTTCCTTGTTAAAGAGTATTTATAAAGTACTTACGCTATACCAGTCATTGCATAGAAGTTCTGGGCATATCATAATGGGCCAGATGGGGCTCTGGCCTCAGGGAACTCATGGTCTACTTGGGCATTAGATGAATAAACTCAATTATGGTCCAGTGTGAGTAATGTGACAGTGGAGTCAGCTAAGGTCCCAGTCTAGACTGGGAGTATGTGACTGGAGTGGCTTCCTGGGGGAGATAACTAACACGTAGGCCAGGTCGAATAGAAGGAATAGCAGTTAGGCAAGAAGAAGTAGAAGTCAGGCAAGAGAGTAGGAGTAGAAGTTAGGCAGGAAGAATGAGGGACTAGGTGTGAAAGACATTCCAGGTGGATGGAACAGCCCATGCAAAGGCCCGGAGGAAATTCACGTATAGAGTGTGTTCTTCGGGGAGTCTTGGCTGCCTCTGGGGCTGTCTGGAACGGGCTAAATGTGCCTCTGTCATTGCAGGGACGTGGAGAAGGGAGAGCGGCAGGCGGTCCCCCAGGCCAACCACACAGAGTCCTGTCGAGAGTGTGGCCGCGTGGGACCTGGACATGCGAGGGATTGTCCTCATCGAAGTCATGAGGATTCATTTGGCTTTGAGAGGCGGGAGCAAGAGGAAGAACGGTACCGTTCCCAGAGGGACCCACTGGAGGGCAAGCGGGACAGGAGCAAGGCTAGGTCCCCGTACTCGCCGGCTGAGGAGGATGCCTTGTTCGTGGACTTACCTAGTGGTCTGAGAGGCCAGCAAGCACAGCCCCAGCGGGCAGAGAAGAACGGGGTGCTGCCCGGCATGTATGGCCCAGGAGAGCAGAACGGGACCGGCGGGTATCAACGGGCCTTTCCTCCCAGGAACAACAATGAAAAGCACAGCCAGAGGAAGAGCAGCCTGGCCCAGGTGGAGCACTGGGCAAAAGCCCAGAAGGGAGACGGCAGGAGGTCAGTAATGGACTCAGGATGGCTGCTACTCCTGAGCATAATAACATAACAATAGGAGCTATCATTTCCCAGCACGTGCTGAGGAAATGCTGGCCTTAAACTCTCCACCTCCACTAGCTCCGTAAATTCCTGTAACAACCCTGCAGGGAGAGGGTGATATCCCCAAGTTACAGACAAAGAAACGGGGGCTTGGAGAAGTGAAGGAACCTGCCCAGGCCACGCAGTAAGAAACAAAGCCAGAGTGCAAACCCGGGTCTGTGAACCTCCCAAGCCTGTCTGAGATCACATCAGGTGGCTTCTTGGTTCCCCAGCGAGTGTGCCTTGAGACAGTGGGTATGTCGATAGTAGCCGATCTTCTCCTCTTACTCCACTCCTTCTCTGCATCCGGGAAGTATTTGCAGAGATTAGAGTAAATACGGATCCATTTTCAATTCCAGGCACACAGAGAAGTGCTTAGGCACTGTTGACAGTAGGCTTTATCATACCTATTCCTTCAAGAAGTGTTTTTTTAATTATGTGGGGGGCATGCAGTTTTTGCTATTTGCAAAGCACTGTTTGTACTTTATTACAATTTTAGATTAAAAAGGGAACTTTTCTGAACGTGAAGAATTCAGGGTCACCGGCTTCCGCATTTTCTCCAGAAGCCGCTGTGTTTTGTCCTCCTTATGAAGACAGTGAATTATTTCATCATCCTCGGGCTTCTAAAACCAGCCACTGACTGAAGAAGAGATAGTGAAGCCCTGGTACTTTCAGAAAGCTCCCCGGGGACTAGAGGGGCTACGGTGGATGTGCCAGAGCTCAGACCAAGTCTGCCACAGACTTATCTGCCTGATAAACATGTTCTAAAACCCATACTACATTGTCCCTGTTGGTGGAGCCCAGACTCTCCCTCTGTGGGCTGTGGAGGCATGAGTGCTCCTAAGGGAATAGCCTTGGCCTCTTTCCAGGCGTGTGGGTGTGCTGCGTGTATGCAGGTTGTGTAACTTCTTGAATGTGGTCTAGGTGGGCAGTTGTGAGTTTAGATGGTTAGTTTAGAAATTATCGTGGAAATCCCCCGGTGAATTGGTAGACATTGTTGTGGGACAGACTAGGAAAAGGAAGACTTTTGGTGGCGTAGCTAAGATACATTCCCATTCCCACCCTAGGACTGACCGGGTGTCAATTCCAGTTCACATTTCGTGTCTTCTTAAAAACAGAAAGCTACCTCCCAGAGACACAGGGGAGAGAAGCTTCTATTCTTGGTGCTGGGCTAGGTAGACCCACCCCTGGAAGGTGATTCTAAGTGCCCTCACTGCTGAATGAGGTTGGAAAGCTAGCAGGCATTATATCATGTAGGTCTCCTACTCCAAGGTAAAACAATTTGGATTTTATTTGAAAAAGCAATAGGAGAATCCACTGGAAAGTTTTAAGCAGGTAAGTGATGTGATCTGATTAATAATTCAGGAAGAAGAGCCCAGGGAAGATGCTGTTGCAGTAGTCCAGGATGGTAACAGTGGAAATAGAAAGAAAGAGAAAGATTTGAGATACATTTTGGAGGTTGAAACAGCAAAGTTTGTTAATGAGTTGGATGCTCAAGATGAGAGAAAGGGAGGAACAAGGATGATCCCTAGTTTTGACTTGAACAACCAGGTGGTTGCTGAGACAGGGAAGGCTTAGGAGGAAGACCAGGGGAAGTCAGTGTTCCCTTTTTGGACAGTAAGGTGTTTTTTGTTTTTTGTTTTTTCAAAGATTTTATTTATTTATTTGAGAGAGAGAGAGTGAGAGAGAGCATTACAGGGGAGAAGGTGAGAGGGAGAAGACTCCCCATGGAGCTGGGAGCAGAGCCTGATGTGGGACTTGGTCATGGGACTCTGGGATCATGACCTGAGCCGGAGGCAGTTGCTTAACCAGCTGAGCCACCCAGGCACCCTGGACAGTAAGTTTGAGAAGCCTATTAGCTATCCACGGGAGATGTCAGGTAGACAGTTGGGTATGGTTTATGGTGTTGGGGTTTGAGTTCTGGTTAGGAGCAGTCACCACATTGATGGCACCTCAGCGCTTAGGAGTTAGCAGCAGAAGGGGATCTGGGAGAGGAGACAGTGTGGTCAGAGAGAAGCTACTCATGATAAGTTGGCTATTTTCTCTTGCAGGTCACATGTCCTAGGAACTGTAGTCAATATGGGCAGGCAAGGGGAGGTAAAAGCACGAGAAATCATAACTAGGGGAAGATAGGAAAGCTAAGGGTTGAGCTCAGATGAGCCTGTATTTCTTTCTAAAGAGTTTGGATTTAGTCTTGGAGGCCTGTGAAAGCCATCGATGGTCTGAAAGGTATTGGCAGGAAAGAGGCATTGGGACACCCGGGGAGATTTTGCAGCCTGGACAGTTCTGACTACATGCCAGCTCCAAAACAGCAGGTCCATGTATACCATGAAGAAATCTGCCAGGTGATTCTGATGTGTCCTGCCCATAATGCAAATGGTAGTTTGTAGTGATTCCTTACTCTAACTCTTAAAAGTTTTTTTTTTTAATTAATGTATGCACATAATTTAAGGATTTAAGTAGTATGGCCCCCATCTCTTCCTACTCCTGATTTCTGTCCCTTTGAGGCAGCCACCTTCAATTCTTTCAGTAGTTTTACCAATTTATTTCTGTATTTTCAAATAAGATACTTACACAGCTCCTTCTTGATTTTTCAATTTTAGTTATCAATAGACATTTTACTCTAGAAGATAAAGTTTGAAGTCTCTTGTTCCCCGCTGTGCCTTTCCAATAGACATACACTTACCCTTATCCTGGCTTCACAATATAGCATAATTTTTGTACAGATCACTAGTCAGTTTTTATATTATTATGACAATATAAATATTCACAGCTGGGCCATAATGTACTGTAATTAAATTTACTTTGTTGAACAATTTTTTGTTTTCTGATGTTGATAATTTTCACACTTGTGGTTTACTTAGTTTTCTTTGTACAGATTACAATTTCATCACCAGATTCATAGCTGCATGTCTAAATCTCCCTTTTTTCAGTAACCTCAAATAATCAGTAATCCACTCACAAAGTAAATAAAGAAATCCAAATACCAAAGATAAGTACTGAAAAACAAGTGTCCTTCTACTTTATTTTGGAAACCTACTTTCACTCCCTAAAGACCAACTACCTTGTTAAAGAAAAATTAACCCTGTCCTTCAGCTTGCTTTTTTCATTTGATGTATCAGTATATACGCAAGTCTGTATGTAAATATCTGAATGTACTCTAGCTGTCTTTCCATATCAGCACATACAGGCATACATCATTAATTTGAAATAAGCAGAGCAGTCCATTGTATGCATCTGTAGTGGTATTTAGACCATTCACTATTGATGGACAGTGAGGTTGGTTACAAACATTTGCTATTACAAACCATGCTACAGTGACTATCCCAGCCTCGTTATCTCTGCGTATGAGTACGCGTGTACTTAGAGAACAGATTCCTTGAAGTGGAGCGACTAGATCAGAGGATATATGCCATTTTAATTATGATAGTTATTACAAAATTGCCCTCCAAAGTGTCCTAGTTTGTCCACCTGAGAGCTAGCACTGAGTCCAGCACTGGGAATTACTGTTGCAGGTTAACTCCTTGCTCCAGTGACCACATGGAAGGTGGTCGAGATGGAGAAGGGTCTGGAAAGAGGCAATGATTGAGTATAATAAGGTAGTCATAGCTTGGGTAGGAGGTGGGGAAGACCCAAACTGAAGCAGTGAAGATGATGAGACTTTTGAGGAGGATGGGTAGGATACACAGGTGTTGAGGCTGTGTAGGTACGAGACTTGGTAAATTGCTTCATCTAGGCCGGGAAGGTGAGGAGGGCCACAGGTGGAGCTGATATTTAATAGTTTGACTTGGGCTTGGTTAGTAGGTAGATGTGGTACAGCCTGGAGGTCAGGAGTTTTAACAACACACCCTTCCCTGCTCTGATGTGCAGCCAGGCTGGAGAATCCGTAGCTCAGAGTGAGCCATAGCAGAGGGCCAAAGGTGGAACGCTGAAGCCTCCAGCCCAAGGGGTGGACAAAAGCAGTGTCTGTGAAGGCAGTGAGCAGGAGATGGGTGCAGGGGCGGGGTCGGGGAGCAGGGAACTGGAGTGTGAGGGAAGGAGTTTCGTTTAGAAGGAGTCTGGTTTGTGCTGGGCATGAGGACTTCTCCTTGGGTTGGTGCCTTCTAAGGAGGCTGGGAGCCACTGAAAGAGTGTCTGGAACCTTAAGATTTCTGCTGTCTTTTGCTCAGTCACCGGGGATTTTGGTTCCACCGAACGCCTTAGTGGGCTTACATGGGCAGACATGACCCATTCTTCTGAGTGGAGCTAGGATTTTCAAGTTAGGTTAGGAGGCACAGTACGAGGAGAGGAGGACAGGAAAAAATCAGAAAAGGTCTCATGGCCAGTGAAAAACCCTTTGTGGCAGGGGCACAGAAAGAACTTTCAAAAGCTGTGTGACTGATAATGCAGTTATAAGCTCTTGGTTGAAATGTCTCTACGTAACTGCTTCTGGCAGCCCACAAGCCTACGTTACTCTACTACACACAAGGGCCTGTGCTTGGGGCTCCGGGGCACTCAGGGGAGCTAAAGCATGATGAGTCCATTGCAAAGTAGACGACAGGG
Source organism: Martes martes (assembly GCF_963455335.1). NCBI lineage: Eukaryota > Metazoa > Chordata > Mammalia > Carnivora > Mustelidae > Martes > Martes martes. Next base: position 44,551,813 of record NC_137898.1, read on the forward strand.
CTGGGAAAAGCATTGGACTTTCCTTGCATCTGAGCTGGAAGTTTGAGCCTTTCTTATCTAAGGGGCAAGGTGACATGAGGTCTGTAGATGAAAACAGTTCATTGGCCTTGGAGGTCACTGAGTGCACAGCGAGAGGAACTTCAGTCTAGTGATAGAAGTAGATCTCAATGGGCTGAAAGAAAAAAGTGAGGACTTGAAGACACCCTTTTGAGAAGAAAGCTGTCAGTGAGTAAGCGAAGTGCATGGTCTCTGATCATTCACTTATATCTGGAAAGGATTGCATCTTGCATTCTCAGAATTGCTGTTTACCTTAATAATACATTTGTATTTTCTTACAGTCAAGTAGTAAGTAGATCTGGCTGCTTAACGAAGGAGCTTCCAATATTTGAAAATACAGAAGAGGGATGGCTGTGCTTTGTATGATTAAGACTATGCCAATCTTGTTCGATTGGGCACATTAGACATAGGAAGGAGGGTTATTTGCACTGTAATATGATCTTATATTCGTGGGTCTAGACCACACAAGAAATTATTTCTAACTGTTCTTTTAGTTCTTGGAGATACATATTGTGTTTTCCATCATTAAACTCCTTTAGAATGATGTTTTGCGAGGACAGACTGACATACCCTTAGAATTCTAAGTTCTAAGAGATTGTTTTGAAATTCTAGCCTTCCATTTTTTCCCTCTGGTATTTCAAGTAATTTACATGCCTGTAATAAAAAGGCAGGGGTGGGGATGGAATCAGGGACTCAGCTGTTACTGTGAGGAACAGTATAGAAAGTGAAAGTCCTGCACAATTAAATGTGGACTGTAGGGTGAGGACTATCTGTTGCATACGTAATTGGTTATAGAAATTGATTTTACATTTTGATATGACCAGTTTGTAGTGGCTGTATGAGAATATCCTCTTTGGTGCCTTTTGGAACAGGGAGGCCCCTTGGAACAGAGCAGGGTATGAGGGCAGGGGACCTGGAGCTTTCTTTTTGGGTAAGGTTGGATTTGGTGGCCAGCACATGGATCTGCTCTCAGGGGCAGAGATGCTCTGGGTACTTCCTGCCTATTTTGGGGGGCTCTTTACCTCTTCTTGCAAAACTTCTTCCTGTGTCCCTCACTCTATCATTGGTTAGTTTTCTTGGTTTGGCCTCTGGAGCTCACCATTGCACTGGGATTTGGGGGGTTGCCTGCAAATGGCCAGCAGTGAGGGCTTGGGAGTATGGCAGACAATGCAGAAGCAGAGGGCATAGGCTAGAGGATGAAGCTGAGGGCTTTGGGGCACCACCCTGTGGGGGAACTCTGACTGGCAGGCTGGCAGGCACCGAGAACAGGTTGCAAAACCAGACTGAAGGGGTTTGGGAGCAGAGCTAGGACGTACTTTGCATAGTCTGAATTTTGCATCAGTCAGAGTGAACAATGGTTGATAAAGTTGTGGAGTCCCCGGGGGAGGCCCCCAGCCTGGTTTCTGCCACTGCCACCATTGCTGTTTGAGGATTCAGCCACTGCCCCTTGCTCAGATACACAGTCCCCTCTGACTTTGGGAAAGCAGTAGTAAACCCTGCCACCTAGTGGCAAACAGACACGCTAGCCAGACGCCCTAGACAATAATTGCCTCCCATAATTGCAAAGATAACAATAAAAAGAGAAGAAATCTACCATTTTTGAATGACAACTATTTCTAATCCGCACAACAGTGTTAGGTTCTTAGTATCCTCATGTTATAGGAGGGAGAGTGAGGACATAAAAGACATTTACTGAGGTCATAGTGAGAAAGTGATTAAATGAGATGAATTTAAGAATAGTTAGAATAGCACTTTTTTTTTTTTTAAGATTTTTATTCATCTATTTGACAGACTGAGATCACAAGTAGGCAGAGAGAGAGGAGGAAGCAGGCTCCCTGCTGAGCAGAGAGCCCGATGCGGGGCTCGATTCCAGGACCCTGGGATCATGACCCGAGCCGAAGGCAGAGGCTTTAACCCACTGAGCCACCCAGGCGCCCCAGAATAGCACTTTTTAATTGGCCACCTGGAGGGCTTGTTAGAACACAGGAGGCCGGGATCTATCCCCAGTGTTTCTGATTTGGCAGATCTGGGGTGGGGCCTGATAACCTGCATTTCTTTTTTTTTTTTTAAGATTTTATTTATTTATTTGACAGATAGAGAGATCACAAGTAGCCAGAGAGGCAGGCAGAGAGAGAGGGGGAAGCAGGCTCCCTGTTGAGCAGAGAGCCTGATGTGGGGCTGGATCCCAGGACCCTGAGATCATGACCTGAGCCAAAGGCAGAAGCTGAACCCACTGAGCCACCCACGTGCCCCTAACCTGCATTTCTAACGAGTTCCCAAGTGGTGCTGATGCTGCCCATCCAAGACCATACTTTGGATGCACTGGCTTAGAGCAATGGCTAGCTGGTTATGCATCAGGACTTTGTCAGACTGTGGGCAATACCGCAGAATGCGAGACATAGTTCCTGCCCTCTGAGGATTTACAGGTTGGCTGGGGAAGAGATGTCTTTCTTCCAAGGATGAAAAGGTTGCATCAATAAAAAGACCTTGGACAAGTTTCCTACAACATAATAACTAGGTCAGAGCAGAGTGGAAGCCCTGAGAGCTGCAGAAGTTCTCTCTGGGAGGAGCATAGGATAGTGTCATAGAAAATGAGTGAGATTTGGGTGGACAGGGCAAGAAAACCCCATAAAGGTAGGGGAGGGAAGAACAATACTATGAGAATAAAGAGAGGTAAAAGGGAGAACCTATTGAGAAGTAGCTTCTGTGCATCAAGCACGGAGGCTGCATTTTCTTGTCTCATTTACTTTTCAGAACAGTCTTATGAGGGAGATAGTTCTGTCCTCATGTTGCCTACAGGTGAGGAAGCTGAGGCTCAGAGCCATCCAAGGGTCATCTAGCCAATGGATGGTAGAGCGAGCATTCAAACCCAGGTCAAGCGCTCTCCACATTTTCCCACTCTGAGAAGTAGCCCAGGTATGTAGGAGGCTAGGTGGGATTAGGGTAAGGCTCTCATTCCTAGATCCCAGCAAGTGCAGGGGTGCACCTGAGTGGATGTGCCTCTTTAACTGTTGGGCCCTAGATGCCTGGCTTGCCCCAGCCCAGTCCTGTTGGAAAAGCAGTGAGAAAACAGCAGGACTGCAAGGTGGGTTGGGATCAGGTGGTAGAGAGTGGTGAGTTCCAGGCTGAAGAGTTTCGATTTTATTTCATAAGCAGTGGGGAGTCATTGACGTTTTTGGAGCAAGGGAGTGATTAGATCCAAGCAGTTGACTGTGTTCGGTGTGGGCACTGGTTAGGAAGGTCTCTGAGTGATGTGGGGAAGATGATTAAATTAGTATCTGGACTAGAGTAGTAGAAAAAGAAAAGAGCTGGTGCCAGCCACTTCCATTAAGGGCCTCCGGAATTTGGTGTGAGGATACCAGCAGAGGGCAAGTCTCAGTGACCGAGGAATTAGGAGGCATTTCCTAGGAATAGACACACCCATTTGGAAGAGGGGACTGATAGCGAGAGGGAGAGGAGGAGGCGGGTTTCATCACCTTGAACCGGAAGCGTTCGGTGTGGGGTAGCTAGGCTGCCTGGTGGGGAGGCTGATACTCCCAGGTGGTTGGAGACCAACGGTTTTAGAGTCCTCCGCATAGGGAGGGAGTGACCGAGGTCCTGGGCATCTGCTTCGATTGTTCTTTGGGGCTTCCTCGTGCCTGGCACTGTGGATTTACCTAGCCATGTTTCCAGCACAATTCCGTGCTGGTTGTCTTACCCGTCTTCCTTCTCTCTCCACAGCCTACCCCTGGACCAGACCCTTCCTCGCCAGGGTCCCAGCCAGTCACTATCCTTCCCAGAAAATTACCAGACTCTGCCTAAGAGCTCCCGATATCCCTCAGGGGGCTCCTCGCCCCCTCCCCGCGACCTGCCCAGTGACTACAAGTATGCGCAGGACCGAGCCAGTCACTTGAAGATGTCGAGTGAGGAGCGCCGGGCACACCGGGACGGCACGGTGTGGCAGCTCTATGAGTGGCAGCAACGGCAGCAGTTCCGGCATGGCAGCCCCACGGCGCCCATCTGCGCCGGTTCCCCAGACTTCACCGACCAGGGCCGGAGCAGAAGCATGCTGGAGGTGCCCCGCTCCATCTCTGTGCCTCCATCTCCCTCCGACATCCCTCCTCCGGGCCCCCCGAGGGTTTTCCCACCCCGGCGGCCACACACGCCAGCAGAGAGGGTCACCGTGAAGCCACCGGACCAGCGGAGGAGTGTGGACATCTCCCTGGGGGGCTCTCCCAGGAAGGCACGGGGCCATGCCACCAAGGTGAGTCTCTGGAGGGCTGGCAGGCAGTGGGGTTCAGCATTAGGGCACTAGGACCCTCCCATGGTTTGAACACTAATTTGAGCAATTTCAAATAAGGAGAGGTGACACCTCTGTGGTACTTTTAGGTGCCAGGTGCAATACTAAAGGCTTTCCTTTAATGCTTTCCACACCCCAGTGAGGTAGGTGCTATTATGCCCATTGCACAGATGAGAACTCTGAGGCATTAAGAGATGAAGGATCATCCAACTGCAAGTCTGCGGGAAAAGATGTCTGTGTTCAGCCAGTTCAGTAGTTTATAATAACCCATAATAACCCGACTTCAACTTTACTTCTCCAGGGGGCTTCCCCAGTTTACTGTTGTTATAACCCAGTAAGAAATATGTGGACCCCCCATTTCGCAGATGAAGAGGGGTAGTGCCGTGGGCCAGGCCATGTCGGCAGAGAGGGGCGGAGGGGGCAGAGGTTCGGCCCACAGGCTGATCTCCTGTCTCCCCTACGTGTAGAACTCCTCTCACGTGGACCGCCGCTCCATGCCCTCCATGGGCTATGTGACCCACACAGTCAGCGCTCCCAGTCTCCATGGAAAATCGGTAAGCCGCCCCTCATCTCCCCTGCCCCGTGAATGTGCTACTGCCTGCAGGGTGCCGGCTCAGCCGGTGTTCCCTGACCCTGAGCCCGTCACCCGCAGTGTGCTGGGCAGCCGTCAGCCCCCACATTAGAGATGGGGAGGCTGAGGCTCAGAGAAGTCCAGTGACTTGCTCCATGTCATCCAGCTGCCTTGGGCTCCTCCAAGATCGGAGGAAGAGCTTAGGGGAAGTGAAGGAGAATGTGGGCTTTTCTTCTCTTTCAGGCAGCATTTCCCTGCAGCATTTTCCCAGCGTCTCTGCCGTTAGCTCCTCTCCTCTTGTCCAGGTCTTTGCTTTGGTTAGTTAACTTTGCCTTCAAAGAGCACTGTTCGTTGCTGTTTCCTAGAAAAAAATAAAAAATAAAAAATAAAACCTGCTTCCTGCAGCCCCTTTTCTGCCAGCGCCTTTATTTGTCCTGATGACAGAATTAATGCAATAATTACTTAATGGTGTCACATCAGTGCTGTCCCGGCCCCGGGGTGAAGAGTAATTATAGCGTCGTGCTCCTGCGGTGGCTAATTTCCTCGTGATGTGTCTACACACCTGCAGCTGGAGGAGCTCTCGAGGCTTCTCACCCGCTTACGGCGGCACCAGGCGCGGCTGGCCAGCGTGCGCAATCTCGCCGTCGGCCAGTTACTGCAGCACCAGCTGACATGGCCCGCCTGCCAGGTCAGCGCTGCTGGGCTCGCTCAGGGCCGGGGCCTCCCTGCTGCGGGGCAACGGAGTGATGTGCTGGCCCGTGTTTTCTCGTGCCCATGCTCTCGTCTGTATTTGCTATCTGGCTCGTCCCCTCATTCCCTGCCTGTCTGCTGCTGGTCGCTATTGCCAGACGCTGCGCAGGGGCGGGGGGTGCCCACGCCTCTGGTGCTGGAGAGGGGCCTGCATGTACCGTGAGGGACCTCAACGGTGGCTTCTCCGTCTGTGAGTAGTGACTGCCAGGCTGATGTGTGGTCATGTCTGAAGGGCTGTGCTGGCTGTCATCCTTGTTGCCACCATGGCCACTCCTTGGGGTGCAGAAAGTTGTGTTTCACTGGTGTCAACCCGGAGGGAAAAGGCAGGGTGTCCTCTCTGATCTGGACAAAGCATCCTCATGTCCCTTATCCTGGAGAACCTCACTGTACCTTGGAGAGGTGAGGGAGGACAGGGGTTACTGCCACACGCAAGGCACGGGATCCAGAAGGGGAAGTGACCTGCCTGGGACCCCTCAGCCAGTGGCATGCGGGCTGGAGCCCAAATCAGGTCCTATCTGCCATAGTGTTCTAAACCTTCTGGGACATGGAGGTTTGCAGGCAAGCTCCTTAAGCAGTGGCCAGGGAATTGCTCTCCCAGGCATCTTGAGCAGCTTGACAATGTCCATACAAGATTGGTCCCTCTGGACTGCATGAAAGTAGGCAGGGGACAGAAGAGGAAGATGACAGGGGTATCACCTTCTTTAACTGTCCTGTTTAGAGGGACCCAGGAAATGTGCTTGGAAAAATGAATGTGAGAGAACCCAAGCAAAACCCCTAAGTTGTGAATTTAAGAGAATTTTAACAATATTCCTCTGCTCAGTCCTCCTTACTGCTGTTGAAAGTGTATAGGGACTGGGCTGATTGGGGGAGTAGGGATGGGTGAGGGGACAGTTTAGAGATGGAGATACCATCTCAGAAGTCACCAGTGTCCCTGTCAATGGTCCTTCAGGTCTTCTCACGCTTAAAAGCACAGCCTGAACATCTCACATTGTTTACTTGTTTGACATCAGAGGTGTAAACAGGGCCTTCTCCTGCAGCTCTGGTTTGCCTCAGTTTGCTGGGAGACCTCTTAGCTGGTTGAGAAAGTGCTGCCTGGGCCATTTTTCTTAAGCATTTACAGCCCCTCTGCCTAACAGCTTCTGTGGGCTATTAATGGGAAACACAGGTCCTAGAAAATGGAAGAGTCTTTTGCTTATTGTCACTGTTCCTGGTAATTACACTGAAGAACTCAACAGATTGTCAGAGACAGTGTAGGCAGATAGGTCTGACACTGAAACTTCCTCAGCTAGCTCCTGACATGGTCCCATGCTGAGCAAAGGGAGCTGAAACTTCCAGTAGCTGCTGGGGCTTATCATCCTAGAACCCAAGGTCATGTCAGGACCCACCTGGGTCACCAGGTCATCTCCCTGCCCCTTTGAGACATTAGCCACACTAATCAGAGGGTCATTTTGCCTCATGCATATTAAGTGGGCCAGTGAAAAGGTTTGATGACAAGGATTGGAGCATTGGTGATTATTGGGTCCCTAGCTCAGGGGTTGCCTGTCCTCTTCCAGCTAGACCTCTCTAGTTCTGTCTCAGGAGCTCACTACTGGCCTTAGCTGCTCTGCTGTCCTAGCCCTGTGGTGGTATGTGTGCTGTCTCCTTCCTCCCCCATCAAACTGCACCCCCCACCCCCGCCACCCACCAACTGCAGGACTAGCTGGCTTTTCCCCACAGTGACCTGCAAGATCCTTCATGCTCAAAGAAGGCTCTGGGCTACACTGAGACATTTGTGCTTCCTCCGTGGCTGCAGATGTTAGCCCGCTATGTAGTTCCTTGACCCCGAAGCTGTGCAGTGTCAAGGATTCATACACGAAGCCCCAAATTTTGGAAACCCTTGGTGTTCGTAACTGGCTTTTTTCTCTCTTTGCTTCATTTGAAGGCTGATGATACCTACCTCCAGCTGAAGAAGGACCTGGAGTACTTGGACCTAAAGGTGAGGGATGTCAAGCATCTTGCCTCCCTTGGACATGCACCTTTCTGAGCGTGTCAGCCTCATGGAGCCTAGCCCAAAGCCAAAGGCTGTGCAGTTCTTATCAAATCTGGATCCCAAATGAAGACATCTCCTGTCTAAATCGGAAGAGTTTTATTTCTTATTACCTTGAATGCTGGGCTCAGTTCCTTGTGAGTTCTGCTGTAAGATTTCAGTCTTATGAAATGAGGGTATGAGATCTTGATCTCTTCCATCCTTGGTCAGGACCCAAACAGTAACTAGTTCCTTCCTCAGAGGTTTGGCTCATAGGGTGCCACTGACGTGTGTTTTCAGCCACGAGTACCTTGGTGGCTTTTTTTGGTTTTGTTGCTGGGGGAACAGGTTCCACACAGAGTTCTGCAGTGCTGAGGCCCACTGTGGTGTGCCAGATGGGAGCCCCCGGTATGGTTAGTCTCCCGTCTGCATTCAGGAGAAGAGCACTGGGCGCCTCGCTGTAGGTGAGAAAGCGTCAGGCTCAAGATCAGCCTTCAGAGCACAGAGACTGAGAGAAAGCTGGCGGAGAAGTGTGAGAGGCATTCTACGTGAAAGAGGGCTGCTATTGTTTCCTTACCCTGGCTCTCTGAAAGCTCCCACTGTGAAAAGCACTTCTGATGCCTAAACCATGAAATTGACTGAAGGAATGTGACCTTTAATTAACTGTGGGTGCGAGAGAGTGGGGGCGAGCTGTGGAAGGACACCCAGGCTACTGCCACAGGGTGTGCCTCCCCCAGCCCCTCTGGGTACCTGACTTGAGGTGTCTTTAACATGGGGATTGTCATCCAGCCTTGTAGAAGCGAGATGACGAACATTAGGCCCTGTGGTAGCAGATGCAGGGGACCTGTCCACACTGAGACAAGCTCAGAGCCTTTGATTGGGTATCAATAATTAGCTTCCAGATCTGATGAGCACTTGCTGTATAACCAGCTCTAAAGAAGCCTAAGGGACATGTAAGAGGAAAAATGAGACTCTCTGAGTCCCTGAGAAACTCCCAAATAGTCTGGGTTAGAAAAAGAAAATCTCCCAAAATAACTCAGACTTGTTTATAACGAGTTTACAAAGATCTGTCTGGCCTAGTGCTTGGAGTTGAGATAGTGAAGGTCACCGTGGGCTGTGATGCTGGGAAGAGTTCTAAAGGAGGTGGCATGTGTTTAGAGCCTTGAAGAGCCAGAGGGTTTGAGTTGATTGAAATTAAAGGGAAGGGAACAGTGGGAGCCAAGGAGAGACAGGGGGAGAGTGGTGTGGCCAGGGCTGGAGGAGGCAGACTGTGCATGTTCCTGATCTTTAGGAAGGAGGGGTGCAGTTAATAGAAGTCAGACTTGGCTTTCTGACATGAGAAAAATAAGGGGGGTTCCCTCAAAACCAGGACATTTTCTAGCTTATGTGGTGGTTGGATCACACAGAGCACAAGTGAATATTGTAAGTTTGGTAGTCATGCCTCAGGATGCAAAATGTGCAGCCTAGCCCACCCTGCTGTGCCCTGATTCTGGGCAGGGTCCTCCCAGCATGCCCACCACCCCCACCTGGCCTGGAGAGAGGTCCACCTGCCCTGTTTTACCACCTTCACCTGCCCTGTGTTACCACCTCGTCTCCATTCGCTGGCCTCCCCAATAGCCAGTCACCATGCCACCCCTTGGTTCTTCTCACCTCTGCCCCAGGGCCATGTAGTCAACTAGACGTACTTATGGAACATTCACGATGTACCTAGGCTGTTAAGAGAGGTTTGGCTCCCCAGCAGCACGGGTGTACCTTGAAACAGTCCCCAGAGTGCTTGGTGCATGGTGCAAGAGAGAGCTTAGAGAGTCCAGACTAGAGTAATAGGAAATCTCTGTCTTCTGGTTCCTGTTTATATGGGACAGCAGAAACTCACACCTGGTCCTGGAGGGAAGATTCAGTTCAGGTCTGTTTTATTTCAAGATCATAGAATTTGAGTTAAAAGAGTTTTAAAGAGAGAAACTGAGGCACAGGACAGCAGGGCCTGAAGTCCTTGGGTGTCCTGACTACCTACAGAAGCTTAGTAACAATAGAGGGTAAAATGTGTGACGGTCACTGTGTTTTACTTCTGTTAAATTATGTAAATCCCACAGTAACCCTAGAAGGAGGGTGGTGTTATCTTTTTTTTCACTGACTAAGGCTCTTTCCCAAGGCCACATAAATGGTTACTGGCGAGTTGGTATTTAGGGTTAGCTCTAACTCTGAAACTTCAGTCACCTTGCCTCCCAGCCTCTCTTAAAATGCTTCCACTACTGTGGACCCGAAGGCATTTCAGTTTTTGATGGAACTGAACTAGGGACATTATCCCAGGAAGTGTGCTTAAGGTGATAGAGGCAAGGTGCGTCCTTGGGATGTTTCATGAGCTAGGAGCTATCTGTGGCCAGAACATTAACTAATGACTTTCTGGAAGTTGTCACTGTCATGGAAAACAGCTGTGTTGTTACCAGAATTTCCCCAGTCTTATTTTTGTTACTCCAGTTGCTAAGCTCCTCTCAGAGAACTTTCCCCCCAAATGAGCTGCACTGGTAGCAGGGAGATGGTGGGGTTTGTGCTGTGAGTTGTCTGTCTGGTGTGGCTGCCAGAAATGTTGGCACCTTAACCTCTCTCCAAGATACAGCAGGGTGCCCACGTCAGGGAGGCAGTGAACCTGCTCTGCTCCACTCAAACCCAGCTGGGGCATAGGGTTCCCAGATGGTGTTTCACTTCAGGACCCAGCTGAAGAAAGGGCTGGAAGCAAAACAGAGGTATTGAGCGCCTATAAAACAATGGCTAAGGATGTATTAGGCAGGATGCTTTTGTTTGCAGGTGTCTGAAACCCATATCAACCTGCTAATAACCCAAAGAGGGAATATACTGGTTCTTTTAGCCAAGGGCTACATCATCCCAGAGGCTCAGGCCACGTCATCACTATTCTAGGTTTCCCGGTGTGTGGGCTGTGTCCACATGGCAGGGAACATGGCCACCTGCAAACCTAAGTTTACTTTCTCCTAGCCCAGCATCCCCATGGCTGACCACTTGTAAATCCAGACTCCCTGTGGAGTGAGGGAAGGGTTCCCTAATGGGATGGCATGCTGGGCAGAAACAAGAAAATCAGCAGCAGTTAGCACAGCTGTGGTACAGAGTGATGGAGAGAGTTCTGGGTAATTCAGGAGACCTAGAGACAGTCAACAAAGCTCTGAAATGTTACCATGTGTCTTCTGTGACTGCAAGGGGGGATGAAGACAAATGGATAGCATGAGTCAACTGTACTTCAATTAAAAAAAAAAAGGCAAGTAGATAGCAGCTACAAGTAGAGGGGTTTCTAAAAGGGCCTGCTCAGGTTGTGGTGGACCCCCCCCCTTCTCTGGGGTGTCATGAAGCTAGATGAGCACTGTGGGACAAGAAGGGTGGCGCATGACTGTGTCAGGAAAACCCTAAGGTCCATTGGCTCTTGAGATGGCAACATGCTCAACAAAATGAGCTAATGCTGAGTTCAGCTTGGGTCCCTGAGATGAGGGCCTCTGTGGACACAGCCGAATGAGCCCTGAAGCCCAGACTGGGTGTGGGGGTAGCCGTGACACAGCCCCACCATGACTAGCTGCTTGTGAGAGGTTCCTCTGGGTTCTTGGGGGAGGGGTGAGGAAGGAGGTAAGCGTCACTGGAGAAAATTGACCTCCCTATCCCTGCCTTGTTGCTCTAGGCTCCCCCATGTCCCTGTTCTAAAGGCCACAGACTGAAGGATCCAAACCCTCCCTTTGCCACCTCCACCACCACCACCATCTCCATCACCACCTCCTCCTCCTCCTCTTTCACCACCACCACCACCAGCACCACCAATCAGCCAATACTCAGCTTCCAGAATCAGTTGGTGGTGTTTGCTTCCCTCCATGTTGTGGGAGCTTTTTCTCCCTAAAGTGAGCATTTCTGTTGTGGTGCCCAGTGTTCAAACAAAGGTGGACTCTACTCTTTTAGAAGACACTCTGTATTAACGCTCTTTTCTCAAAAGAACTTGTCTGGCATTTTACTTGGTGCTGCAGAGTGGACAGGACTCCACCCCGATGAGGCATCTGTTTCCCCCTGGCGGGGTTTGGGTGCGTGTTGTTCATTATGGCTCTTGGTCTTCTCAGCAGTTTCAAGCAATAGGAGTGATGATAGCTACCTTCCTAACCAAGAATCCAAGTATCAAGAGAGGTCACTTCCACAGCGATAGGTCTGGAATTTAAACCCAGGGTCTGACTTTATTCCTGCCTTCTTTCTTCCATGCACCATGTGCTATGCCCACCCTAAAGTTGTACTCACTGAATTAATTGTGTTTCTGTCATCATGGTTCTGCTTTTCAGAACCGCATCCCCTGGCTGGGTCTGAAGAAGCAGATGTGGGGTTACTGTTGTTGACAACTTAGATTGCTTTCATGCATCTGTGAGGACAGCTGGGAGGGGGAGGGGGAGGGGTGAGTATCTGCGGCTGTTCAGGTGGTGCCCCCAGAGGCTGTCATTCCTGACTGACGGATGCGTCAGCCGGGGCTCTGGTCACTTGGCCTCTGGCCTCTTCCTGACTAAGCCTGAGATCAGGGCTCCTCTGTTCAGGGTCTCTTTCCAAAGTTAGCTTCTAGAGCCAAGTTTCTTAAGTTGTGTTCTGGAACACCACCTATTTTCAAGATCACCTGGGAGCTTGATTTTTTTTTTTTAAGTACAGATTTAGGGGGTTCTATCGAATTAGAACCTCTGGAAATGGTGCCCAGAATTCTGTCGTGTTTGCTTGTTTGTTTGTTTGTTCTTGTTTTTTAATCAAGCTCTGGAATAATTCTTGGGCACAAAAAAGTTTGAGATCTGTTGTTTTGGAGCAAAGATTATTAACCCTGGCCATGAACTAGAACTACCAGGGGAGTTTGTAAAATGAATATCAGTGCTTTCATCCAATCACTTAGACCCTGATCTAATTGGTAATACTCGGCAATTAAAAAAAAAAAAAAACAAACAGGGGCATCTGGGCGGCTCGGTTGGTTGAGTGTCTGGCTCTTGGTTTCAGATAGGTCATGATCTCATTAGTCGTGGGATCAAGCCCTGTCTGCTTGAGAGTCTCTCCCTCTCCCTCTGCCTCTCACTCCCATTCACGTGTGCTCTCTCTTGCTCTTTCTCCCTCAAATAAATGAATAAATAACTCTTAAAAAAAAAAACAAACAAACAATTAGGGGCACCTGGGTGGCTCAGTGGGTTAAAGCCTCTGCCTTCGGCTCAGGTCGTGATCTCAGGGTCCTGGGATCGAGCCCCGCATCGGGCTCTCTGCTCAGCAGGGAGCATGCTTCCTCCTTTCTCTGCCTGCCTCTCTGCCTACTTGTGATCTCTGTCTGTCAAATAAATAAATAAAATCTTAAAAAAAAAAACAAATAAATTCCTTAGGTGTTTCTAATGTATGGCCAGGATTGAGAAACATTGTTTCAAAGCAGTGGTTCTCAAAGTGTGGTCCCAGAACAACAGCATCAGCAATACCTGGGAATTTGTTAGAAATGCAAAATCTTGGGTCTCCCACCCCAGATCGGCTCAGTGAGAATCTCTCAATGTGGGGCCCAGCAAATCTATATACAGTTCGCCCTTGAACAGCGTGTGGGTTAGGGGTGCCAACTTCTTGCACAGTTGCAAATCCAAGTATAACTTGACCCCCCAGAACTTAACTCTTAATAGCCTACTGTTGACAGGAAGTTTTACTGGTAACTGAACAGTTAACACATATTTTGTACCATTATGTATATTACAGACTGTATGCTTGTAATAGAGTAAGCTGGAGAAAAGAAAATGATAAAATCATAGAGAAAAGAAAATTTCTAGGACTGTATTGCATTCGTTGAAAAAAATCCACGTATATATGGGCCCTCATGATTTAAACCCATGTTCTCAAGGGTCAGCTGTGTTAGCAAGCCCTCCAGGTGATTCTGAAGCGTGCTGAAGTTTGAGAAGCCCTTGTTGCAGTGGTGGTGGTGCCCAGTCTTAGCTGCGTATTGGTATCATCCGGGGGGCCTGTTAAGGATCTGGATGCTCGGGCTCCACCCCAAACTGATTTATACCCAAGTCTCTTGCAGTGCGACTTAGGCATAAGTTATTGTTTTTTTGTTTTTTTAAACCACCCAGGTGATGCCAGTGTTCAGCTGGAGTTGAGGTGCACTGTTTTAGTGGGTAGGGACGGTGTTCCCGCAAAGGAGCTGTAAACATTTGGGATCACTGGTTAGACATTACTTAGATGAACGTAAGTGTGGAGAGGAGGGTCTGGGGGACTGAAGGTGGAAAACATGGGGCAGGGATGAGACTAATGTCTAGTGCCTCCCTAGTGATTCGTTGTTTCACAGCATAAGGTGAAGGAGAGCAAAGGAAGAAGCAAAGTTTCCTCTTGCCTTCTGCAGGGGGAATTGGAGGGCAGTGGGCCCTGGCATTGGCCCTCTCACATGAACTAGTCTGCACAAAGATCCTTCAGGCAGAGCTTCTTGTCCTCTGTTTCATCTGTGAGGGAACAAAGTCTGGAAAGGTCAGCAGCCGGGAAGCGGCATAACCAGACTGAGACATGATCATTTGAATCACACAGCACACATCCTCCCCAAGGTTTCCCCCGGCCGGTTCCCCAAATTCTGGCTCCTTCAAGTGTCTTTTGATGTCTCACCTGTCACATTTTGTTATATTTGCCTTTTTGTTTGGAACAGATAAAAAATAATGAACCTTTGATCAACGTGCTTTACAAAGTGCTGAAGAAGTCAGCACGGGGCTGTCGGCCCAGGAGAAGCGTAAGATGATCTGATCTGTGTCTCCAAGCGGGGCCATTCCATTGCTTCTGGCTCAGTGCTGACCTCATCACTTGCTTAACCAGGGGCTCTCCTGACCGCCCCCAGGCTTCCTGCAAGTCATTTTGGTTTATTTTTTTCTCCTATTGAAGCTCCCTTCAGCATTTTGGCTGGTGCACCAGGCTGAGCCTCTCATCTGCGATGTTCTGTGACTCCATGTTTTGTGTTGCCTTGGGATTGTCGTGGGGTGGGGGGCTTGCCTGGCTTGCCACCAGCTTGTGTTGTGTTCCCATTCTCTCTCATCTGCCTCCATGGTGAGGACTGACCTCGACGGAGACCAGTGTGGTCTGTGTAGTCAAGCGTGAGTTCCTTGGGAAGGAATAGCAGTTTCTGGTCACCATGGAGGAGCTGGGGTATCCTGAGATGCCACCATGCCCCTGGGATTAGGGTGGCTTTTCTTCAGGGCAGGGCATTGGTATTTGAAAACAGTCTAAAGCAGGACTAGAACAAGACGGTTCTCCCCTGCCCACTCCCCAACCTCCCGTCCCAGACGGTTCCCTTTGACTGATGCAGAAGTAGCACCTGAAATATGGCCAGCTTTTATAGCTTTCCAAGGGAGGCTGCAGGTTGGGAAGCAGATGCTATGTGCAGTCATCCCGAGCCCTGAGAAAACGTGTGTTGGGATGTGATGGAGCGTGAGGTAAAATGCCTGGGTGGCCTTCAGTTCTTTTCTGGTGCACAGACTCTTTCAAAGGGATAAATGCCCACTGACTTCCACTTTCTGGTGACAGAGATGCTGGAGACCCATAGTTGACATTTTAAATGGATCTAAGCATTGCTATCACAAAGCATAGTTTTAAAAGGAAAATTAGACGTAATAAACTACTTGTGGATACTTGTAGTAGCCTTGATTCTCTGGAACAAAGCTAAATTCAGAAGTTTCAAGGGCCTCTGAGCTGTGTAAACACTTCCCTGAAGCTCATGCTCTAAAACATGCCCTTTATTCCAGCTCCCTCTATTTTGTTACATTCACAGGTTCATTAAGCAAACATTTCCCAAATATCCTCAATATGCTGGACTTTAAGGATACAGAGAAGATATGAAAAATGTGTCCCAGTTCCCACAATCACCCCTAATCAGGTCACTGTTCACTGAGGGGAGACAGAGCATATCATCTGACGTGCTAAGGCCCATAGACTGGAAGACACGAGCTGTGGGAGGACCTCCCCTGAAGCCACCAGAACCACTGGAGGGAGGGAGTTCCAGAAAAGCAGCAAGTGTCACCTCTGTTGACTCTCCCGTCCTAATAGACTCAGCCATTTAAATTCCTAACTTTCAGCACCTTAAATGCAGCCCTTAAAAGGGGACAAGAGAGAGTTACTTAGAAAAGAAGGCGTACTAATATTCTGAGAGGGAAAAGATGTGTCAATCTACAGCGGAAATGAAAGCACAGAAATTTAAGAGCATTTAATCAAGGGCCAAATAGTCCCAAAACACTGACTTCTAAGAAATTCCATATTACTGATTTTTATAATGACTCTGATTCATCCCCGAAAGGTTGAATTTATATTCAGTTCCTTGGAGGCAGCGTAGGACTGACTTTTAGAAACCTTTCCGTCAAAAAGTTTAAAAGGTTCAGCTTTCTCAAAACGCCCTTTTTGTGTAGAACACGTCATTCCTTTCTTGGCGGTGTTGGGTAGATGAGGCTCTGCTCAATTAGATTCTCTGCTTTGCTATTTCGGTATCAAAAAGATAGTATCTGTTAAAAGCTCTAGTGAAATAAAGGAAAGAGTTTTGCTAGGAGGAAAAAAATCTCCACAGCCTATCTCAATTGGAAAATGATTTATTCCTAGGAAGTGAGCCAAGGGTCAGCCCCTGGAGAGTAGGCAGACTCATTGTCTTCTGCTTTGATGAGGGACTGTGACACAGAGTGACCTCCTTACTTTCACCTGCTGGGCTCCCCTGAGTTTAAAGGCCAAGTTCTGCCTGGAGGTCAGCTGTTCCTGGTTCATCAGAGTTAATGCCACCCCTCCCCCCTCCTCCACTACTCTTCCTGCCTTTCCCAGCCCTATGTCCTTGAAGCCAGTGGTTTGTTTGTGGATTGTGGCAATAGTCCATGTGTCCTTGACTCTGTGTGTAGATGTATGTACACATACATAATATGCCAGTCTGAAGAGCAGAATTTGGCTGGAGCTCTACTTTTTCCAGGAATTCTACTGACCCACATGTGTTTGCCTTTGACCTACCTCCAATGCAATAAGCATTTGCCCAGTGCTTTCCAGCATACCAGGCTTTATGTTCAGGCTGACTTTACCAAGATATAAAAGACAATGGTCCCTGCCTTCTGCTCTGTGACCACAGGGAACATGGGAATGGATTGGGGCTGTATCTGCAGCTAGACTCTGTCCTCAGCTCAAGGCATGGAGAGGGCATCATCCCTTGACCTTGAACTTGGCATTTGCTGATGATGAGAGGAAGGAGGAGTGCAGGACAGCTGGGGACATGATTGGCTTGAGTTGTGAGGGGAATGTTTGCTAATATATTTCTGCTTCTTATTCACACAACTTACTGGACCTCTCAGATGGAGTAGGGAGAAAGTGAGGGCCATCTCTCCAGCAACTGTCTGTCCATCCACACTGGAACCCCTGGCCTAGTATACACACCATCTGTCTCATGGAAGAGATAGGTTCTACCCTCTGTTTCCGTGGTCACATCCGTAAAATGGAATTCAGCAAGATGGCTTTCTGTGCATGGGACACCTTCGACCTGGCTCTCTCTGACCATGGCTTGGCCGTGGGGGTGCATCTGTGGAAAAGTCTCCCAGCCCCATCCCACACAGCTTTTGGCAAGAAGGAAATTAGGGGAAGTGAAAACATGGGCTGAAGAGTTGGGTTTAGCTTTGTAGGGGTCAGTGGGAGATGCCAGCGTGGTGCCCACATGGGGTCAAGGGAAGGATGGACAATGTTGTGAATGCCCACTGACCCATAAGTTTAGATGATTTTTGTCTCCTGATTTTGGTTTCCATTCTTGAGAGGACAGGGTAACTTGTGACGTATACAAATATGACCTGCCTCAGTTATTTAGGGATCAGTTGAAAATCCCAACCAGGAGTTACCTAGGTTCCTTCATCCCTTGACCTGATTTTCTTCCCAAATGGTATGGGGTGAGAAAGACTGACCTTGCTCATAGGGGAGGTTAGCAGCTCAGAGGCTTCCTTAAACTAAGGCTTGGAGATGCCCCGGGGACTCGCAGGTTCCTCTGGTCCACCTCACTACCCTGGGCTGGGGGCCATAGACTTCTGTAACTTGGGTTGACCCCAGGTTCGGTAGCAAAACTCTATCTTTTAAATTTTCCAAGATTCATACTGAACTCATTTTGGACAAATTTTAGCTTCCACAGTCAATGATACTATAACTTGAATGTCTTCTTTTTCTTTAAATTTGAGAAATTTACAAGTGCTTCTTGGATCACAAAAAGGTTTTGGTTTTTCCCTAAAATGAAGTAGGCATAAAAATCAAGTCTCGCCTGAGTTTTTACCCGTTTCATGCCATGACCCTACCACCAAGACTTCCACACTTGTCCATCGTGGGGCTAGCTCTCCTTCTCGAGATCTGATCCTGAACCTTGTGGTTAATCTCCTTTAAATTGTTCACCTCCCAGATGACGGGCCGGGACCTTGTCAAGGATCGGAGTCTGAAGCCGGTGAAGATCGCGGAGAGTGACATTGACGTGAGTGAGCAGGGCAACAGTCTGAACCTCTGGCTGCCTGTTGCCCCCAGACCCGAGGCGGGCAGCTTCAGGCAGGGCTTGGATGGTTCCGTAGCCAAAGGCTTTCTGATCACACTTCAAGGTCGTGCCCTTTTTTCATCATCCCAGGCTCTCTCCAACCTGTTCTTGCTCACAGGTCAAACTGAGCATCTTCTGTGAACAAGACAGGATCCTCCAGGACTTGGAAGACAAGATCCGAGCCCTCAAGGAGAACAAAGTATGCATCAGTTTTGCGTAACCTTGGGCTGAGTGGAGGGGGTTTTGTCATGCTGTCTTTCCTCAGATATAGATTGGACTCGTATGTCACAGGTACTCATTTATCCAGAATGGGTGTTAGTTTATTCAGAACAATATGTTTGCTTCCAGGGGCATTTCTGCCTAAACCTTAGTCAGGAAAGAGGAAGAAAAGAGGAGGAAATCTCAGGGGGAGACTTAAGCCTGTTTATTCCAAATGCGACCTCCTCTTTTTCCACTTTAATTCTGCTCTGGCCTTCTTCTCCTTGGAGGCCTCGTGAGGTCAGCCTGGGAGAGGAGGGCTCTGCTGGCTTATGTGTGCTGAGCCCAAGTGCCTGAACTCCATGGAAGAGGGCTGCCTTGGAAAAAGTGGCCACACTTGTAACAGGACAGAGGCTGTCATTTCCTAAAGCTCCTTTCCTCCTAGGATCTGGGCTATGGAGAAAGCAAGTCTGGATGGGAGGGGAGGAAGAGGTCAGGGGCTGCCCATGTTTGGCTTCTTGGATACTTATTATGATTTTTTTTTCCTTTTTGAACTTTAATAAGGTATTATACTTGTGATGCCAGAGGTTCATAACATGCCCTTTTCCCCAAGAAAAGAGAATTTTCCATCTACTCTTTGATGTATCCTCATAATTTATCCGTAAAGAGTGGATGACCTTATGCCCACTTCATAAATGAGAAAACTGAGGCAGAGAGCTGTTAGGTGGTTCATCCCAGGAGCGGGCAGAGTTAAAGCTAGAATCAGAGCCCCCAGCTGGACTGTGGGCCCTTCAGTCTCAGTCAGATCCAGCAGGTTTGCTTAGTTCCTGGCATGAGATGGGGAGGCCTCCAGGGGCTGTCCTGCTCTCCTCTTGCTCTTTGGCCCTTGCCTACTGTAGGACCAGCTGGAGTCTGTGCTGGAGGTTTTGCACAGACAGATGGAGCAGTACCGAGACCAGCCCCAGCACCTGGAGAAGATTGCTCACCAGCAGAGGTTGCTGCAGGAGGACCTTGTCCACATCCGGGCGGAGATCTCCAGAGAGTCCACTGTGTGTAGAGGGTGTGAGGGCGGCAGACACTCTCCTGCCCCCATCCCCCAGCCCCAAGACGGGCTGGGCCAGGGGCTGGGCAGGGGGCTGGGCAAGTGGCTGCTTCTCCTGTCTCACAAGCTGTAGTTGAGTAGTTGGTGGCCAGGGACAAGAGTCTTGGAGTAGCAGAACTTCTCCAGGCTGCCTCCTGATAGTAGCTCAACTTGCCTGGGGGTGACATGTCTATCTCTGCTGGTACCTCAGGATGCTTTCCATCAGTGACTGCTGTATGGCTACAGTGACACCCAAGGGACCAGATTTCCCTGATCTGTGTGCAGTTAATTCCAAAGCATCAGAATTTCTACTTTATTTGTCCATCTGATGTGGTGCAGGCCCTTTCTGCCGGGGCTGGGGACCAAAGCATCTCCAGTGATGGGAGAGGGGACAGTTCGACAGTTCCAGTAGCCAGGGTCAGAGCAGGAATGAGAAGACGAGCCCTGTCTCTCTCCTGCCAGGCCTGCCTGAGACCCGCTGGGCTGCCCTTTCCCCGTCCGTCTTCCCCTGGCTGGGTCAGCAGTGGTCAAGAGCGCAGGTGCTCATGGGGCCGTCTGGGTGACGGGGGATAACTAAGACTCAGGAGCATTTTCTTGGCCAACAGGAGATGGACAATGCCTGGAATGAGTACCTGAAGTTAGAGAGTGATGTGCAGCAGCTGAAGCAGACCCTGCAGGAACAACACAGAAGGGCCTTTTTTTTCCAGGTGACCCAAGGGCTCTTCATCCCTTCTGAGCTCCGTCCCTTCTGAGGGACTTCACCTGTAGAGCTGTGGGACTGTGGGGCTGTGGGGATTAGGTGTGTGGCCTGGGAAGAGCCTGCTGCACCTCCACCCACCATTAGGAGCTGATTCCATGGTCCTATGGAAAACACTCTTGCCTGTGGCTCAGGGCTGGCCTGCTAGGTCCCCCAGAAGTTGTCCGTCTCCTGCTGCTGTTTTTTTCCCCCCCATGATTTCCCTGTATCCAAGCTAACATTTTCCTATTCTTATTTGGTACCCTAGCACTTGGCATAGTGGCCTGAAAACACTAGGTGAATATTGTTGACAATGTCTTTCAAATGATTATTTCTAATTACTAGTTCCTTAAACTGTTCCATCCCATTAAACTTATCTTCTTGGATCTTCTTTAATTAATTTTAGCAGTGATTTTTTTTTTAGCTTTTTATTTCTTATGTTTCTGTAACTATAAAAATAACACGTGAATCCATCTCTCTGTAAAGGCCAAACAGTAAGAAGCAAAAGCAAAAAATGAAATGAAAGCTCCTTTGCCTCCCTTCCTTTCCCATCACCTTCCCTGTATGTGATCCGTGCCGTCACTGTGTGGCATTGCCTTCCATACCATTTTTTGTCTGTTTTCAAACATATGCCCATTCATAGGATAGTATAATGTATCTGGCAGTGGGAGTTGGGTTTACTTAAAGAGGGATCATACTTACACATTGTTCGGTAATTTGCTTTTTTGTCATAACTTCACGTTATGCAAATCTTTCCAGGAGAGATACCCAAGTTTATGTTGCCTGATATTTAAATGTAAACATAAATTAATTGAAAGTAACTAAAATTAGAGATACAATGCTCAGTCACACTAGAATCATTTCCAGTGCTCAGTAGCCACCTGTGTCTGGTGGCTGCTGTATTGAACAGCACAGATAATAAGATTTCCATAATCTCAGCTGTGTAAAGTAAAAGAAATCAGTTCTTAGCTGCTGCGTAGTATTTCATAGTCTTAATATGCCATATTTAGCTATTCTTTTCTGATGGGCATTTAAGTTATTTGCAGTATTTTGCTTTTATAAATGGTACCACAGTGAGCGTCTGTCTAGCTGTCCTTTTAAGCTCATTTATAAGCTTTCATCTAAGATGGGCTCCGAGGGTGGACTTGCTAGACTGAAATGAGTGCACATCTTAAATATTGGTGGATGCTGGCCAGTCACCCTCTAAGAGGTTGCACTCATTTGCCTTCCCACCCGCAGTGAATGAGGGTGCTGAACCTTTATCCACATCTTCTCCAGCACTTGACGGTATCAGTCTTTTTAGTTTTTGCCAGTCCGCTGGCTGAAAAAGGACATCTAGTTTTAATTTGCATTTATTTAATTACTGTTAGGTTAAACATCTTTTTATATGGTCATTGGCCATTTGTGTTTCTACCATGCCTCATTTCATGGTGATTTAACGTACTGCAGTCCCAGAATCCCTTTTTCTGCTCTGAAAAACAAATGGGTAAAATATACAAGTCTTGTCACAGACTCCCCGAAGAACTTAACCGTGTAAGTAAGTTACAAAGAGATAGGCTAGTTTGAAGCCTAGCTCCTGCAACTTGACTTCCACCTAGCCTGGTGGCATTGCTCGTGCTTTCCCTGAGTACCATTTTGTGATCTGGGAAGCTCACAAAGCCCTTCTTTGAACAGGCTTTGTGCTAACTTCTTTGGTGTAATTCTAGGCCAGGCAAGCTGTTAGAGTCCTGAATAAGTCATGAAGAGTGGAGATATGCGTGCAGCCCCACATACACATTCTCAGGCAGGGGCCTTGGAAACGTGCCCCCTTTAGCCAGGTTTGGCTGTGAGAAAATCCACAGGCTTTTCAGTAAAGGTGAGTGGCTTTATTTATAAAGATCCTCATGACTACCTGCACCGGCAAGCCAGAGGATAAAAGAACATTGAGGTAACTGTGAGAGGCAGTGATAGATGAGGCTGCCTGTGCGTGTCCCTGCTTCTGGACAGTAAGTGCAGGCGTCTGCTGAATGCAGTCCATAGGAGCCTTTCTGCCCAGCATGGTGTGAGGGTCCAGGGATGAAGCACCACCCCCTGTGCCCCAAAAGCTTCCTTCACCTTGTCCTTCAGTTCTGAAATTCCATCGTCCTTGGAGAACCTTAGAGGCTCTCTGGCTTTTGCTTGTCTTTGCTCTTCTCTTACATGTGGGGGTGACAAAAGGGCTAAATAGGGGCAGGACTGCAAACTGACAGTTAAAAGTATGCCAGGTAGACCGCTGGAGGAGAGGGGAGAGAGTTGATTTTATTCCGACGCTCCTCCTTTACCTGTTCCCAGCACCCTGCTTGGGGACTTCCGCTCTTGAGATAATCCTGTTAGCTTACACACACACACACTCTCTCTCTCTCTCTCTCACACACACACTCTGGGTTTGATACCATGTCTGTTTTAGGACACTTGTGCTTTGGGGTGGAGCTGAGCATCAAGCCCGTTCCTTATTTATCAGCCCTCAGGATGTGCGTTGGTGTTGGAAGGGTGGAGAGAGTATGAGAATGTGAGCTCCCTTAGGAGGGAGGCTTCGGACATCTGTTGTCACAGCTGTTGATCAGGGAGTTTTATGTGATTGGGCCTTTTTTCACTCATCATCTATGTGCTGAGAACCTGTGAAGATACACCAAGAGCATATAGTCTACTTGCTGAATCAGACAAGTCACTAAGTATCACACATAGGCAGGAATTTTTCCACTGGAGGGTGGCTAGGTGCCTTGAGAGGAGATGGGGTGTGAAGCCTTTGTTTTTAAATCTGTGGGGAGTGATCAAAGCTACATTCTCCCATGACAATTTAAAAATTAAAAAAATTTTTTTTGATGTTTAAATAACTCTATTAAACAGTGCCCACAAATTAATATCCAAAATATGTAAAGGAATGGGACGCCTGTGTGGCTCAGTTGGTCAAGCAGCTGCCTTCAGCTCAGGTCATGATCCCAGTGTCCTGGGATCGAGTCCCACATCGGGCTCCTTGCTCGGCAGGGAGCCTGCTTCTCCCTCTGCCTCCGTCTGTCAGTGCTCACTCTCTCTCTCTCTCTCTGACAAATAAATAAATAAAATCTTTAAGAAAAAAAAAAAAAAGAAAAGAGACAAAATATGTAAAGGACTTATACAAGTCAACACCAAAAAAACCCCCCCAAGACCCCAGAGAACAAAAAACATTTAAAAATGGGCAGAGGACCCTAATAGACATTTTGCCAAAGACATACAGATGGCCAACAGACACATGAAAAGATGGTCAACATCATTTATCATTAGGGCAATGCAAATCAAAACCACAATGCGGGGGCACCTGGGTGGCTCAGTGGGTTAAGTCTCTGCCTTCGGCAGAGGTCATGATCTCAGGGTCCTGGGATGGAGCCCTGACTTAGGCACTCTGCTCAGCAGGGAGCCTGCTTCCCCCTCTCTCTGCCAGCCTCTCCACCTACTTGTGATCTCTCTCTCTCTCTCTCTGTCAAATAAATAAAATCTTGGGGGAAAAAAAAACACAATGAGATTACCTTACACCTGTTGGAATGGCTAAAATAAAAAAGACAAGAAATAAATGTTGGTGAAGATGTGGAGAAGGAGGACCCTCGTGTACTGTTTGGCGGGCGTGTAAATTGGTGCAGCCACTCTGGAAAACAGCATGGAGGATCCTCAAAAAATTAGAAATACCATATGATCCAACCATTCCTATACTGGGTATCTAGGCAAAGGAAATGAAAATACTAATTTGAAAAGACACATGCATCCCTATGTGTATTGAAGCATATTTACAATAGCCAAGAAATGGAAGCAACCTAAGTGTCCGCTGATAGACACATTTCTATGAGAAGATGTGTTATACACACACACAGTGGGATGTTAGGCAGTTATAAAAAAGATGAGCTCATGCCATTGGCAAGAACATGGATGGAGGGTATTATGCTAAATGAAAGAAGTCAGACTGAGAAAGACAAATACCATATTATTTCAGTCACGTGGAATCTAAAACACAAAAGACTAAACAAAAAAAGAATCAGACCCCTAAGCACAAAGAACAAACAGATGGTTGCCACAGGGAAGGGGGTTGGAGGAGATGCACAAAACAGGTGAAGAGGAGTGGGAAGTACAGGCTTCTAGTTATAGAATGAGTAAATTGTGGGAATAAAAGCCACAGCACAGGGAATATAATAGTAATTGTGATAGCACTGTGTCATGACGTATAGTAGCTACACTTGTGGTGAGCATAGTGTAAGGGTTAGAGAAGTTGAATCACTATGTTGTACACCTGAAACTAATGTAACATTGTGTGTCGACTATACTCAGTAAAATGCCCAGAGTCCCTTAATCATGATTAAACCTGCTCACCGCTTCCTAGGACCTGTCCCCATCTGATTTTGTTTGTGACTTGTGAGAGTGTGCATAAGTTTTATCACATAATTTACATGCCATAAGATTCACCCTTTTAAAATCTACAATTCAGTGGTTTTTAGAATATTCAGAGGTGGGCAACTATTGCCACAATCAATTTTATAACATTTTCATTATCCCCGAAAAGAAACCCTCTCTCTATTAACAGTCCCTCCTTGTCCACACCCCCAACTGCCCAGCCTTGCTCTAGCCAACCATATTCTACTTTGTGTCTCTTTGGATTTACCTCTTCTGGACATTTTGTGTAAGTGAAATCATAAAATGTGGCCTCTGTGTCTAGTTTCTTTCACGCGGCATAAACATTTTCAGGGTTGATCCATGTTGTTACACGTATCAGTACTTCATTTCTTTTTCTTGCCAAGTATTCATTGCCCATTGTGCTTTTAAATGAACTTCAAATCCCAGGATTCAGCTTTGTCTTTTCAAAGATGCTCTTTATATTCTAGGGACGGTGTAACCTCTAGTCTTTGCCTTCTCTTCCCTTCTGCTGTGGTTGCCTAAAACAGTCAATTTTTTTTTTTAATCACGGTAAAATATGCATAACATAAAGCTTCTTACCTTAGCCATTTTTAATGTACAGGTGAGTAGTGTTAAGTACGTTAAGACAGTGCAGCCAATTTGCAGAACTTTCTTCATCTTGCAAAACTGGAGCTCTGTACCCATTAAGCAATACTCCTCATTCCCCTCTCCACCCCAGCCTCTGCTAACCACTCTTCTGTCTCTGACTTTGATTGCTGTAGATACTTTGGAAGTGTGCAGTATTTAAGGCATCTATTTTTAAATTAGGGGGAACTAGGCAAGGTGAATCACCGAAACCTCCTCTGAACTTCTCCCCTGGATCTTGGGTGTCTTCCATATGTGTGTTTCCCTGTGAAGCTCTGAGGCAGGCTTGGCTCTAGCCCTGGTGGAGTTTCCAAAGGGGATGCTGCCTCCCAGGGTGAGGGGCTGTGTCTGAAATGACAGCATAAGTCCTAATGAGAAACTTCTGGTGAGGTGCTAAGAAGGAAGTGAACCACCACCTTGTCTTTCTCAGGAGAAATCGCAAATACAGAAGGATCTCTGGAGGATTGAAGATGTCATTGCAGGCCTGAGTGCAAATAAAGAGAACTTTAGAATCCTGGTGGAATCGGTCAAAAATCCAGGTGAGTGGGCCATCTTCCTGGGGGGTGGGGGGTTGGAGGCCAATGCCCACATATATGGGCTGTCGCTTGGGGAGGTCAGGTCTTTATGGCAAAGTCACTCCCCTTGTTCTCCAAGAGGGTCTTTGTTCCATCCCATCCTTTGTTTCCCTCCATGCTCCTTAGAGAGAAAAACGGTGCCTTTGTTTCCTCACCCGCCTGTGCCTTCACTCTCGACTTCTGAGAGCAAGCCGCCCCCACAGCTCAGCCCTCCTACCAGCCCCGTGCGGACCCCTCTGGAGGTCCGACTCTTCCCCCAGCTGCAAACCTATGTGCCGTACCGACCTCATCCACCCCAGCTAAGGAAAGTGACGTCCCCTCTTCAGTCACCAACCAAGACGAAGCCCAAAGTTGTAAGTATCAATGACCAGGAGCTGAGCGCCATTGTTTTCTCTCTGGGAGATGATTGTCTCTCTCTGTCCTTAGGTCAGCTTCTGTTGGAAGAGAAGCTTTTGGGGAAACCCGGGGAGATGGAATCAGTCAGAGTCCCGAGCTATCTACAGTTAAAGAGTGGTGGAGCCGACCATCTTGCTCCAAGAACTGGAAGGGCCCTGAGAGAGGATCTAGCCCAGTCTTCCCATTTTACATTTGGGAAAACTGAGGCCCAGCAAGAGGAAATGACTGTGCTAAGTAGGATGGGATTGTGATATATACCACACAGAGGCAGGTGGCTGCCCCACGCGAACTCCATGCAAACCTGTGGTTACACAAGCTCCTGGGTGAGGGACTCCTCTCAGCAAAAGAGCATCTTTGTCTTCCCTGGCAGCTGAGCACTCTGCTGAGTTGTAGGATACAGCTGAGTTGTAGGATACAGTTGATCTTCACAGTCCACAGACAGGAAGGTCTCTGTCCCATCCCACACACGAGAGAACTGAGGCCCAAAGGTGTTAGCATTTGCTGAGAGTCTCCACATCTCCTATTTTTGCCGTCTGCCATCTAAGTGGACATTCGGCCCAGCTCCCCAGATCAGGTTTGTGGCCCATGTGGTTGCCTGAGCCAGCACCTTGGCTTGCCTGGCAGAGAGAAGGGCAAGCTTTTGACAGAGTCTGGGAGCACAGGAAACTTTAAGAAAATAGAAGATATGGTCAGGAACTATGATGGCTCATGTCTGCAGTGCCAGGCTGGGCTTGGCTGGAGAATACAAGGGATCTGGTCCAAGTGACAGGGAAGCCATAGTAAGGGGGACCTTGGGATAGGGACCTCCAGGTTTTGCTAACAAAGGCTTAGAGGAGCTTTGCCTGGGTATGGGGTATGCCTAGGACCTCTGAGAAGGTTGGTGTGCAGTGCTGGCTAAAACACACAAGTCCCCATCTCTTGGCCCTCACTGTCCACCTGCTTCCAGCCATCATCCAGGGCCCAGAGCTAGAAGACACGTGCTGAACTGAGTCATTGTGAATTTCTTCACGTTGATATCTCCTTCCCAATTTTATATCTAAGAGGCAGTGGGGTACCAGCCACAAAACAGGAGGTGGGGAATAGCAAAACACAGCAGGAATGGCTAGGGAAGACAGCTCCTGACTTAAGGCAAGATGCCTGCTAGCGGGATGAGGAGCAGAGGGAAAAGGTGGTAGCCTGGGAGCTGGACTGCCTGGGTTGCGGCTCTTGTTCTTCACTGGGTCCTTGGGCAAGGGCTTCCTCAGTTTCCCCTTGTGCACCATAAGCAGCTTGGAATAGATGGTCACAGAGGCTCTTCATAGTTGAGTCCTCTGTGCCCCACAGGCAGGGATTTTTCAAGTTGGCTTGTCTTCTTTCCCTTTGTTCACCAGGTTTACTGTTTGTTACTGTTGTTTGTTTCATGTTTCTATTTGTGAAACAGTAATATCCTGAGATTGACATAAAACATGAGTATATAATTTAACAGATAATAAAGAGACCACCTGTTTATACCAACACCTAAACCAAGAAAATAGAACTTTGTCAGGAACTAGAGACCTCAGGCCCATCAGTCCTTTTCTGCCAGAAGTTAACCATTATCACTATCTTGACTTTTTGACTTTTTGGATAATTTCCTTCCTTTTTTTTTTTTTAGTTTTGCTACCTGTGTCTAAACTTGAGTTTTGCCCACATGCGGTGCTGTATTCTTCTGTATCTTGCATTTGTCTTCAGCATTATTTTTGGGAGACTTATCCACATTGTTACATGTAGCTATAGTTCTTCCATTTTTGCTTGGCTTATTTTCTTGATTTTAAGGTCACTTACTTTTCTATTAGATAATATTCTTCAAGGGCACAAAATCAAAAGATACAAAAAAGTATATAACAAAATGTCTCCTCCTGCCCTCCATCTCCAGACATTCTTTTCCCTTCAATCAAAGCAGTTTTTGTGTTTGTGTCAATGTTTTGTGTTTATCTTTCTGGGGAGCTTTTTAGAGATTGGTGATTCCAAGACATTGTCAGGGTTGGAAGCCGCTGATGCTCAGAGAGCATGTGGGTATCTGGGACAGGAGGCTTAACTTTCACACAATAGTGAACTGTGTCACTTTACCAGAATGCTGATAAACCTTCCTAGAGCAAGCTTCAGCACCCTTTCCTGACCTTTCCAGAATCCTGAAAAACAAAGAAAAATTAAACTAAGGAAGGGGGGTGGTTAGGAAGGATGGTCCCTGATTCCAGGAGTGGGTGTTTGTGGCAGTCAGGGGCCAGACTGTTGGTCTGTGTAGAAGCCACAGCCCTCAGAGAACATTTATTAGGGGGCGGGGGTGAGTTTCAAGGAAAATAGTTATATTCATCACCACCCAGCGAGTGGGCTGCCAGGAAGGCAGTGAGTCACCCGTTGCTGACTGCTTATTCAGTCCCCGAGTCAGGAAGGAGGAAATAGTTTGTAACCACGCACATTTCTGATAGAAAGGGCATGGACAGGGGATGTACACTGTCCTTGCTCAGATCACAACCTGTTGAAGGATCCAGAGACCATGCAGGGACAGTGAGCCAGCTCAGTCTGAGAACTCTGGAGTGGGAGTAGGTGTTTGCTCTCCAGGTGGTGGTGGTGGCGGGTTGCTGTCATCGACATGCAGATAAGCACAGAGTTGCCAGCCTAGAGCCCCCTCTCCACCTTGGTACGCTTCGTGGAAGTAGAGTAAGACCACAGACCCAGGAGACCAGATTTTGTATAGGTAACGCTTTGAAAAAATGGAAAACGAGTGAATTGAAGGGAAGAATAGTATTAGAGCAGAGGCACCCCCCTTCTCCGCAGCTCATCTTGGGGAAGTGTTGGCATCCCTGGGCTGTAGCGGTCCTACTCTGTAGGCCTGAGGTGGCCCACTCCAGTCTGGTGGGCCACCACCTCAGTGATGCCACATCCTCCCTCCAGCTCCCTCTCACTGGCACTGATTCTGGTTCTTTCTCTGAGCAGGAAGACGAGGCACCTCCCAGGCCTCCACTCCCTGAGCTCTACAGTCCAGAGGACCAGCCCCCAGCAGTGCCACCTCTGCCAAAGGAGGCCACTATCATCCGGCACACGTCAGTGCGGGGTCTGAAACGGCAGTCGGATGAGAGAAAGCGAGACCGGGAGCAGGGGCAGTGTGTGAATGGGGACTCAAGGGTGAGCAGGGGGCACCTCTGGGGCTGCCCCGCTGTGTGTGAGGGGAGGGGAGGGGAGGTGGCATGACACTGGGCAGGTACGACAGCCTCAGACTCTGCCCACAGGTGGAGCTCCGGTCATACGTTAGTGAGCCTGAGCTGGCGACTTTCAGTGGGGACATGGCCCAGCCCTCCCTGGGACTAGTGGGCCCTGACAGCAGGTACCAGACACTGCCAGGCAGAGGTAAGGCAAACCTGTCCGTGGAGGCTTTCTGGGAAACCCCGCTACTACCATACCACTGGTCCCCAGTCGCTCGCCCGGTACCTTGCACCCTTCTGCTTGCAGCTGGGGGCCTCAGCAGCTGTCACGGAGACTCTGGGCTGCAGGGAGGGCCTGTCCTTCCTTCCTCTGGCCCCCATCCTGATTCTCTTCCTCTTTTATCACATCTGCCCCTCGAAATAATGATAATAACAGTTACTTTAAAGCCCAGCACTGTTTCAAGCTCTCTATATTCACCTAGTTAATATTTATAATAATTCTAGGAAGGGAGTGCTATTATTATAATTTCCACTGTAGAGATAAGAGAACTAAGACTCAGAGTAATTAACTAACTTGCCAAATGGCCAACAGGTGATGGAGTGAGAATACAGTCCCAGTGTTCTGACTCCGGAGCCTCTGACCCTGCAGGCTGGGATGTTGGGTGACTGCCATCAGTTTGGCCGTTCTCAGGCCTTCCGGGGGTGGGGGGGGGGGGTTGGCTGTCCTGTATCACTCAAAGACTCCATGAGTCCCTTCTATAAACAAACACACTTTCCTTCTCCTTGTCCTCCCCTATCCCTTCCAGATGGGGATGGGAGCAGACTTAGGCCCTTAGACTTACCCATACCCTCTTGGTCCCCACAGCCAGACCCTCTTCTCAGAAATCCCCTTAAAGGGAAGTCTCCTGACCTTGTTGCACCTGGGGCTCCTGGAATCTCTGCACAGGCTGACCATACTCCTGCATCTGTTTCTCCCCTGATCCTCCTGTCTGCTCCCTAAGGTGGACGGTCAGTGCTTTCCCCACTGGCCAGGTGCAGAAGCAGAAGGAGCCACAGCTGTGGTTCTGGCACCTGCAGGGTTAGAGGCCTAGGCACGCTATGGCCTGAGCTGGTCCCTGGAGGGTGTAGGCTCTGGATTTTGCTGAAGGGGGCCACAGCAACCCTTGGCACTGTGCCCAGGGACACTTCCCTTAATTCATTATGGCATAGGTATATATCAATGGCAGTATTAGTGGCATTTGGGGCAGGACAGTTCTTTGTTGCTCAGGATTCTCTTTGCATTTCAGGGCATTTATTGTTCTTTCCCCTATGTGCCAGATGCTAGTGGTGTCCTCAGTGGGTGTGATGCCCATTTCCAGATGTCAGGAACCACCCCTGATAAGAATTGGTGTTAGCAGAGAAAGCACAGGCAGTGGCATCAGCCAGCGAGGGTGAGATGATTTCTCTAAGCCATAGGACTGACCCAGGTGTGGGAAGCACAAAGTCAGTGATATTCCTACCATGTGACTTTGGACAAGTTCCTTGACCTCTCTGAGCCTTAGACTATACATCTCTGCAATGGTCAGGTAATGCTTACATGGTAAGACCAGTGGAACGAAATCTATATAAAACACCAAGCACAGTGTCTGCCTGTTCCGTAGTTAAGTGCTTAATAAATACTTGGTGCTGCTGCTTTCCCTTCATTCATTTATTCATTCAGTCATTCGGTCAGTCGGTCAGGCAGGCATCATTAAATTTGCAGGCTAGTTGGTTAGATGTGTTGGCACTGTGGTCAGTGCGGTAACTAATGCATGTACTGAAGGATATAGAGGACAGTAAATTCTGCCTGGGGCATTTGAGAAGGCTTCACACAGGCAGGGCATCTAGGTTGGGTCATGCAGGATGCATAGAAGTGCACCAGGAAGAAAGGAAGAGGAAGGGCATTCCTTCCTCTTCATCCTTTCTACCTGCCAAGCAGCCCAGGTCTTCTGCATGTGAAGGAAGACTAGGGTGGTCTGTAGATCTCCAGGGACGCTGTACCCCACTGGGGACAAAGAGCACCCCTGGGCTGGCCCCGCCTCCTCTACCAGGCCCTGCTCTTCTAGGTCTTGGAGAGGAAGAGGAATGGGTTGTTGGCTAGGTCCTCATGGTCCCCTCTCAGGAGTGGGAGGTGATTTGGGAGGGGCTGGTGGCCTGTCCACCCCATCATAAATACACTTGCACTTCTCTTTCCTCATTAAGGGCTCTCAGGGTCCACGTCAAGGCTCCAGCAGTCATCCACCATTGCTCCCTACGTCACGCTCCGGAGGGGTCTAAATGCCGAAAGCAGCAAGGTGACCTTCCCTGTGAGTGGCCTTGGGAGGCAAGGGCTATGAGGTGGATGGTGACTGGCAATCCTGGGAGCCCCAGGGATGGCCTTTGAGGTGACCTCAGCCCCTCCTGAGCTCAGGGTCCCTGTCACCATGTGCTCAGTGGTATCTTTCCCACTGCCCACCTAGAAGGGCATCATCTGGCTCTCTTTGTTTCTTGAGGACCACCCCTTACCTTTCTCTCCAGCCTTTTAGGCTCACAGGAGGGTACCCAGAAAGTCTGTACCCTGAGTTCTGGCCCCATCACATGCTACATGTGTGTCCAGCTGGACAGGCCTGGGCCTCAGTGTCTGCATCTGCAGAATGGGGTCCTCTCCAGAGAGCCTGAGTATGCTTAGAGGAGCGTGTGTGTGTGTGTGTGTGTGTGTGTGTGTGTGATAGAGCGTGTGACAGAGAAAGAAAGAAAGGACAGGAATGATGGCTGCCCTCTGAGGTCCAGCCCAGCTGCCCTGTCTCTCACCCTCCTGCTCCTCAGAGACCCAAGAGTGCCTTGGAGCGCCTGTACTCAGGGGATCACCAGCGGGGCCAGATGAGCGCGGAGGAGCAGCTGGAGCGCATGAAGCGGCACCAGAAGGCCCTGGTCCGGGAGCGCAAGAGGACGCTGAGCCAAGGAGAGAGGACGGGTCTGCCCTCGTCCCGCTACCTCAGCCAGCCTCTCCCTGGAGACCGCGGCTCAGTATGTTAGGAGGGTCCAGGCAGGTGGGGCTGGGATGGGGAGCAGAGCTTCCCCGAGTTCCCCAAACACAACGAATATCACACCCTGGAGAGAGTAGGCCTTCGACCGAGATGGTTCAGAGAACACCCCATAGGCTGTGTGTCCACAACCTGGGTCGCAGCTGTGACCTGGTCAGAGGGTGATCCGGACTCAGAGAAGGAGTGAGGATGTCATAGCAGGAGCCTAGGAGCCAGAGCAAGTGTCCCAAGTTTGTTCTCCAAGCTGAACTCGAGAGAGGGCTTTGTAACCCTCGGAGTCTCAGCTGGATCAAGGACTTGGGGATAGAGAGTTCAGGAATGGAGGAGGAAGATGGTGATATGATTGGTGAGGAGGAATGCAAGCCAGCTAGCCTCCCAGACCTCTCGGCGATGCCCTGCGAAGGAGCTGAGCACAGGGTTGGGCTCCACAGCCCTGATGGCTGGCGGTCTCCCCCAGCTTCTGGTGCTGGCAGGCCTCATGGTACCCCTCAGAGAGTGGGGGGGGTACCTGTGCTGCCCCCTGGTGTGCTTCCTGGCGCTGCACCCTGCCCACAGTCCCCCTTTGTCCCTTTGGGAAACATTCCATCAGACTATTCCCTGTTTCCCTAGCCCTGTAGCCAGACTGCTGTTTCCCTAATTCATTGCACAAGCTCTTTTGCTTTTAGTGTTACCGCTCATTGCCTCTCTAATCCTGCCTGATTGTGTTTACAGAAGCTTCTAATTTGCATTAAACATTCTCTAACTGGCCTGTGCTCTTTGTTACCGGGCTTGTAATAGAAGCTCTCGTCTCCATAGCCTGACTAGCACTCCCATGTGTGACTCACCTTTCTGCTGTGCCCTTGATGCAGGCCTACTGACTTGAAATTCACTTAACCCAGAAGCCGCCCCACAGGGCTGAGCCAGCCTGCTGCCTGAGGGCCGTGAGCATGGGCAGAGGTCTGGGCATTACGAGTTGATCAAAGTCCATGCCTTACACCTGGACGGTAGACACACGCTTCAGAGACTGCACGTTTCAATAAATACTACCAATCTAAAGTGGTTCAATTTTAATTCCTCCAGTCCTATCGCACAGTTTCTTATGGAAAACCTTTTGTGTTTCTCGTATTTAGTAATTTGAATGGATGCCAAGATATATTATGTTCTGTATTCAGAGGGGCTCTCTGCAGCTGTTAGCACAGACACCAAAGGGGTAAGACCCAGCACACTCGTATCCTGAAAAGCTACAAAGCCAGTAACTTTTAAACTTTATAAGCAAATGTCATTTGGGGTAACACTGACCTTTTACAACCTGATGTCTCAAATGTAGAAGGATTATCTAAAAATCGTAACTTGAGTATCTTGTAATTTTTCTCTTAAAAAAGACTTGTGTAAGTCTCTGCATCAACGCCAATAAACGTGTTGCTTAATGACAATGGATTGGCGTGGTTCTTCCCCAGGATACATCACAGAGTCTAGTGAACTTTTCCTGTTTGTGGAAACAATCAGGCTGGGTTTCAATGAGGACTTGTCTATTTGGGGCACTTGTGAGCGTGTAAGAAAATGTGCATTTTCTTTGTGAATCATTAAATTAATTTTTCATCCTTAAAACTTCAAATGCCTAATCCTTTCATGCTGTAATTGGAAATCATCACCTAAGAGCAATCCCACTGGCTTGGAGTCAGTATTGAGAGCTTGTGCATGAATGGGTGAAATGTGCCAATATGGCCATGGGGTTGGGGCTTTGGGGGTACATGAGGGGGCACCAAAGACAATCATCACTTGGGGCTCTGTGAGATATATGGGGTGGGACGGAGGAGGTCTGCTGGGATGGAGAAGCATCTGCTTGGTTTCTGCTCAAGAAAAGAGAGTCTTTGAGGCTGTTCCCCCCTCTCAACAACCTGCTCAGTGTCAGAGGCCTGTGAGGACGTAGGCCATAGATGATTTGAAAGGCCCCCACAGAGTTGCAGAGTTGCATTTGGATCTTAAAATGGCCAGTTTAGTTTTTCCCTCTGTGAAGGGATGCTTGTACTAAGTAACTTAGTTACTTAGTACCTAAGTACCTAACTTAATACCTACTTAGTACCTAACTTAGTACCTAACTAAGTTACTTCGTACCTAGCTGGTACTAAGGAAGAACCTGGGAAATGTTGTGTTTGATTTAGCATTTCAATTGTATGTAGTTTCATGGTTTTTCTAACTTAAAGTGTCTGCCCCCAAATAGATGCCTGGGTAAGCAGCAGTTTAGCTGCCTCCCTAGGCCCAAGCCATTACTGCTTGGACCTTCCCTACCCTACTGTGGGTGCAGTACCCCCCACCCCAAATGTATCCTCTTGGGACTATCCATTAGAGAAGGTCTTGGCTATTGGTATGTGCTTACCAGGGCCTCAAAGGGCTTGTTTTTTCCATCACTTCTGAGCTGAGTTGTATGGTTCCTGAACTAGAAAGGCTTCCACAAGCTATAGGGCAGCTTCTCTGGAGCTCTGTCCCAGGGTCTGTTTTGGGGTCACCCTCTTAGACCGAGAAACTTCCTGTATCTGGGGACCATTGTGAGTCTGAAGTCATGGGTCTTAGAAGTGGGTCCTAGAGGTACGTGGGTGAATCCTCTTGGGGCCCAGATGGGAGAGAAGTCAGCAGCCTGGCATCAGGCCATATAAATGAGGCAGAGGCCTCATTCTCCATTACATGGGGTTACAGCAACCCACAGGGACCACCCATGTCCCACAACCACTGCCTTGACTTGGAGGTGAGGTTGAGGGGCTCATGGTCACACAGCTTTTCCCCAGTGGGTCACAGGCTCCCTTCCCAAGGACCCCAGTACCTGCAAGCCCCTTCCGAAAGGGGACAAGCCTGGCTCTTGTAGCAGTCATGAAGTGACTACATTTAACCTTCTTGTTCTGTTGCCAGTGGAAGCGCGAGCAGGACTTTGACCTGCAGTTGCTGGAACGGGCCATGCAAGGGGAGAGAAAGGACAAGGAGGAAAATGGCTGGTTGAAAGTGCAGGCCATGCCTGTCACTGAGTTGGACCTGGAACCTCAAGACTATGACTTGGACATCAGCAGAGAGGTGAGGGCAGGGGCTTCCTTCATGTCCCCCCTCCCCCAGGAGAAACAGCCTTTGGCTTGTGGCCTGACCACCCCACCCAGTGGCACTGGGGGGAGGTGTTGTCCTGAATGGGGACAAGGCTCAAAGTGTCAGTGTGGCCAGGAGAATGGATGAATAGGAGCTCGAGGCAATAAAAGGAGCCAAGGCATTTTTAAAAAAAAGATATTTATTTTTGTGACAGAGTGAGAGAGAGAAGAAGGGAGAGAGAGAGAGAGGGAGGACAAGCAGAGGGCAAAGTACACTCCCTGCTGAACAGGGAACTGGATGTGAGACTGGATCCCCGCACCCTGGGGTCATGACCTGAGCCGAAGGCAGATGCTTAACTGACTGAGCCACCCAGTTGCCCCAGAGCTAAGGCCTTTTGACGAAGATTCAGACCCATCCATCTCTCTCTTCCACAATTGTGGGCAAGTCACTTAACTTCTCTGAGCCTCGGTTTCCCCCGACAGTAAAGTGGGTTGTGGTAGGGGTGAGCTGACTCAGCACATTGCCTGGAGGATTAACAGTGGTCAGAAAACCATGAGCACCGGGCCTGGCACATAGTAGGTGTGTGATGAGGTCGCTGTGGTTATTGGGAAATGCTCCCTGGAAAACTAGGAGTTGGCCTTGTGCCAGCCAGTCAGGCCAACTTGGGCAATTAGACTTGGTGTGGAGGGGGTGGCTGTGGAGGGGAGCAGGTTTGAAAAATCACAGGTGAAATTTCCAGCCCTGGCAGAGCCTAGACCTGCGTCGTAGTTCTAGTCTGAGTTCTTCTAGTGCCCTCTGGTGGCACAAATGCATCATGACTGGCCAGGCCTGGAAAAGCAAGTAACCCCTGGGTCTTCTGTCATTGAGGAATGTGTCTTACCCAAGGGAAGAGCAAGGAATTAGAGTGGGACAGATTCAGGGTCTTCATGAGGTCTTCATAGGTCTCCTGTGGCCTCTACTGTGCTGTTTGTAAGCTCTGTAGAACAGTGCCTATGGCTGTTTGGTTCACTTCTGTGCTCTTAGTGCCCAGCACAGAGCCTGGCACATAGTAGGTGCTCTGTCAATATTTTCCGGGTGACAGCTCTGTTGAATGAAGTACACGGGGGCCCGCAGATACCCCACAAATATTTATAAGAGGACTTGGTGTGCCCTGAAACTGCATGAGAGGAAATGTTCTCACCACTTGAGGGCTAGATTTAGCAAATTGACATCTATGGAGTTGCTAAGTTCTGGGGCCAGCTGGGGCTCCAGAGGATAAGGAAGCCGGTCCCCTCCCCTCAGACTTTCTCCCTTTGGCACCTCTGCAACAACCAAAGGTCTGTGCTTTCTCAGATTCTCCCAAGAAGCTTCTCCCTGCTGCCTTGGCAATGCAAGTATGCTTCGTGGTGTTCTGAGTGGCCTGCCAGCCAGGGAAAGAGTCCTTCCTTATCTCTAACCTAAATCCCTCCTGCTATAATGTAATCTACTTCCTTCCTCTGGATCTGCCCTCATTGGAAATAACAGAGAAGAGCTTATTTCTTGCCATCTTTCCCCAGAATGAAAGGTCTGCCTGGGTTTAAATTCAAGTCCAGATCTGTCCTGGGATTGGATGTAGCTTGTTTTTAGAAACTTCAACCAACCTCATTTTAATGTGCTTTTGTAGTTCAAGGAGGAAGAAATTCCCTGGGGTGTGCAAAAGTTGCCTTTATCATTCTGAGTCTAAGTAGGGTGTCACCAGGCTGAAGTTGCTGCTGGGCTCATGTCAGAGACTGGTGGGGGGATCTGGGGACATTGTCCTCTTGTGACCAGTGGATACTGCATGGCTGCTTACTGTCTAGAGCAGAGGAGCTTCTGAGGGACAAAGCATTATCGCTTCCTTTCGTCCACCCACCCAACCATGCATCTCTCTACACAACCATCTATCCATCCAAGGAGTGTTTGCTGAAGGGCTATTGGGTGTCAGGTCCCTGCACTTGACAGCAGAGAGACAAACAGAAAATAGGACGGGATACCAGGGGTGGGGTGGGGAAGGGCAGGGAAGACTTCTGGAAGTGAGGTCCGAAGGGTCAGAAGGAGGGGAGCGAACGGAAGAGCATCCCATGTGGAGGAGAGCACGGGGGCAGAGGCCGCACGGTGGGTCAGTGTGGCTGTGGAGGTTGGCAGGGCTCAGCTCCTATCGAAGGCGGCATTAAGGATAATCATTTTATCCTGAGGGCTTCCAGTCTCGTCGTCTTGCCTTTCCCCTCCGTCCCTTGGCCCGGAGGAGGTTGTCTGGTGTGGTGGAAAGAACACAGTTCTGATCCCGACTCCACAGTGGACTGCCCTTGATCTTGGCACATTACGTAGCTCTGTGGGCTCCATGTGCTGCCTTGTGCTGGGGGACAGGGCGAGGAGCAAGTTCTAAGCCCAGTATCTGAGCCCCTTTGCCGCCACCGCCTGGTCCTTTCCTCAGCTGGCCAAACCAGAGAAGGTCTCCATCCCTGAGCGTTACGTGGAGCTGGACCCTGAGGAGCCACCCAGCCTTGAGGAGCTGCAGGCGCGGTATCGCAAAGCTGAGAAGATCCGCAACATCCTTGCTCGTTCCAGGTCAGCGCTTATGATGCTCAAGTCTTGACAGCCTGCTAGGCCAACCGCGGGGGTGTCTCTACTACCTGGGACCTGGGCCAGGCTGACTAGGGTGTGTGTTTTGCCAGGTCTCTGACTCATGTAAGCCCTATTTATTGCAAAGGGCAGGCTGGCTCTCAGAATGGCACCAGTGGGTCCGTGAGGAGGCTTGCCAGGTCATCTGCAATCCTGAAATACACAATAGAGGGCTGCCCTGGTCCTTTGCCCCCAGATCTGTGTCTTGTGATGCTGGCCAATATAGGGAGTGGAGCCAAGTGTGACAGTGAAGTGGACGCAGCTGGAGATCAACCCCAAGGCGGGTGGTCCGGTGTTGGGGCCTATGTTTCCTCACACAGATCCCTAGACCAGAGCCAGGGGCTCAGCCGGAGGCCTTGCCCACTTCCCTGGAGGCCAGGAAGGGAGGCTTTCCTATCTCCTCAGCCCCTGAGCTTCAGAAACCTAAACGTGGTATTGGAGGGCCTCTCTTTCAGAGTTGGGTTAGCCTTTTCATGTTAGGATTTAATAGGAATGCAGAGCTGGAACTCTCTTAAGGCCATGATCCCCCAGAGGAGGAACAAAGCTGCGGCTGGGTGTTTGGGAGAAGCACATACGCCTTTGTCTAGGGAGAGAGTGCTCTGTGTTTATCCGATGCCCCCTAAAAGGGTGAGAGCCTCTAGGCCACGGAGACCCTCCTCTCCTGGGGCAGATGCCAGGGTGGGGAGGGCCCATAGCCTGCTTTCTGGCCCTCCTGCAGCATGTGCAACCTGCAGCCGCCATCGGGCCAGGATCGGAACAGCGCGGCTGACCTGGACTTGCAGCTGCAGGAGCAGGAACGCATCATCAACATCTCCTACGCGCTGGCCTCCGAGGCCTCCCAGCGCAGCAAGCAGGTGGCAGGTGAGGCCGAGGGTGCCAGCCTCCAGCCCTGCTTGGGCTCAGAGCCCAGCATGGCCTGTCAGGGAGTGTGCAGAAAGCCAGCTGTCAGGCGTGGTAGTTGCGGGCGAGCGGCGTGTCCTCCCATCCCATCAGCACTCCAGGGTTTGGGAGGTGAGCTGCGGCGGGGCGGGTGGTGGGAGAACTGAGGTTCAGGAGTGTCAGAGGCTAGAGGTCCAGGAGAGGGTGTCTCGAGCTCCTCCTTAAATCTGGGAGTGGTGCTGCTCTTCAGCTTTCTCTGAGAATGTGGGTTAAGAATAGGTTTTTCAGGCTCCGAGACAGGGCCAAGGCTAAGGTTTCTGGCTTCACAAGAAGGGGGACAGGAAAGCATTGGTGTTTGGATTTCTTGCTTGGGCAAGGCAAAGGGGAACCCTCGAGCCTTCCCTGGGACCCCTGCTTTGGCCCCCAAATCAAAGCCACTGCTTTCGTTGTCAGAGTGGCCTCTGCCAGTAACCAGGACTTGGGAAGTGGGATTCTTTGCTGGCCAGTGGGGGAAAAACACCATGGGATTGGAAGGGGGTCTGTGTGCATGTACACACATGTGTGTATGTGTGTGTGTACAAGGCTTTCTCTCTCAGCCAGGAAACAGACTTGTGGCTCCTCCCTCCACCCACATCTCCACTCCCCGTGTATGCCCTCCAAGTTGACCCAGTGCTATTTGTCCCCCAGATGTAGGGGCCACTGTATGTCTGGGTAGCGCCCATGGCCAGGTGTGCTCTAGGCCTTCCGGGGAGGGCATGATCATAGAGCCTGAAGTGTTGTCACAGTCCCCCAGCCCCCCAACCCTGGCCAAAGGTCTGGAAGTGATGAAGGGTGGGGTCGGGTGGGGCCTGCTGGGCCCAGAGGGGACTGGCCCTGGAAGTCTGGTCTGGGGAGGAGAGCTTGAACATCGCTTCAAGAAGCCAGGGGAGTGACCTTGGACAAAAGGAAGGCTGTTTTCTGTCCCCCCATGTTGTGATCCTGCACAGAGTCCCTGCAGCCCCTGCTGTCCTCACTCCCTTGGAGACTGCTAAGTGGACTGAGATGTGGTTGGTGTGGCCGGGGAGACAGTTGAAGACTCACCCAGACCCCTCCTCCCAGGGATCCTGGGGGCTCCCTGTGGGTCATTTTGACTCCTTTCCATGTTGAGGGGTCCAGCAGGCATACTCCCCCGCCCCCACCGTAGGTGTCTTCTTGTCTGGCCTGTGCTTGCCCTACCCACATGGAGCTCAGCTTCCTATGGCTGGCAGGCAAGCCTGCCAGGGCTCATGCACCCTGAGGGCAGTTAGCAGGGCCTCCTGCCCCTCTCCACAAGTGGCCACCTTTGCCACAGCCTTTCCTTGCTCTTGCTCCCTCTCTCTAGCTCGGAGGCAGTATCTGGCAACTGCGGGCCTGTCCCAACCAGGCCCCCCCGGGCCACATGGGTATGCTGCCCGGGCCATTAGTGACAGGCAGTGTGGCCTGCGCCCCTCCAGCCCTGCCGAGCGTGGGGCATCTGGTGCTGCAGGAGCAGATGAGGAGCCTAACGCCCCGCTTAATTCCTATGTGCCCGTCTAGCGCAGCAGCTGGCCCTCCTCCCGCCTAACGCCCCCCTGTCCTCCAGGACGGTGCCACCTTACCCCCCCTTAAGCAACGGACTCCACTACACCTTTGTCTAACACCTTCCAAGTAAGAGCCCTGCCTGGCCTGCCTCTTCCCTAGCGCCGAGCATGCCCCCCGCCCTGCCGCCGAGATGATTGCAGTGCCACCTGCTTCTTTCCTTCCCCTGGCAAAGCCGCCGCTGGGGAGACTGCCCTGGACTGGTGGGCGGGTGGGGGATGGATGGTTTTTAGGAGCTCAACTCTCAGTGGCTTCGCTACAGTAGGGGCTGGGTGATCCAGGCCCCCTGCTTCCCTGAAATAGAAGCGGGAGCTGTACCTCTTCTACCCACCTCTGTTTCCTGCAGGGAGTCCAGTGCCCTGAGGAACCAGTGCAGGCCAGGCTGCCAGCTTGGGGGTGAAAGTTAGTCTCAGGCTCTCGGGGCTCTGGCTAGAGAATGTGAAGAGCTGGAAGACTAGAAAAATCCAGGAAACTGGAGCCCAGTGAGGAGATAGAGGCTCACTCCAGGCCAGATGGAATTGGTGTCAGAGCAAGGACTGGAACTGCCCTTTTCGGCACTTGAGCACCTTAGGAGGGGGAGAAGAAGGGAAGCTTTGGGGGGAGGCCACCAGGGCACCTTGGCATTCAGAATGTTCTGGTACCACCCCTTGTGGGGCCTCCCCATGAGAGCACTTAGTGATGAGAGGCAGGGAGGGATTAGGCAAGGAGCACTGGAGCAGGAGCCAGGAGGCCCAGCGTCTGGACCAGTCTTGGGGTGAGTTCGTGGCCTGAGCCCAGTTGCCTTACCTGGACAAGGGACGGTCATACCAGAAGTCTCAGTGGTCCTCTCCCTGACATTCCATCTCGCCATCATTTTGTAGGGTTTCCCTCTCTTTCCTTTGTGTGTACTTCTGGGTAGCATGGTTGCATACTTGCTATGTGCCAGGCATTGTGCTAAGCATCTCCTTTGATCCACACAACCACCTTATGAAGACATTCAACCCAATTGTACAGGGGAGGAAATGGAGCTCAGAAACCTTGAGGGACTTGCCCAAGGAGTTGAAGCTCTAAGTGTCAGAGCCAGGGTTTGAACCCCAATGGTGTGAGTTCAGAGCCTTTGTTCCCTATCACTACCGTGGACTCATCTGGGCACCCCCAGGAGCTCTAGGTGTCTGGAGAATGGAGGGACAGAGAGTGTGTGCATTGGGGGTGGGGTTCATGATTTTCAGCAGGTGTCCCCCAGCCTGGTGCCCTGCCAGCCTGAGGGTAGAAGGAAGACGTTGGCCGGCTTGGGCCAGGCCCTTGGAAAGTGTGCATTAGAGAAAGTGAGCGAAGAACCACAGGGAAATGCTCCAGCCACATCCTTTATCAAGGTCAGAGGGACCTGTTGAGGCCACAGTAGGGTGTGTGGATTTCTCCTGGAGATCTGAGTGTGGTGATGCCATGCCACATGCCACATGTGGCCCATGCCAGGCCACGAAGAGGCAGGGGCAAGGCCCTGTTCCTCTCGGCATTTGACACCCCTGTAGTTGTGAGATAGGCCTTTAATGCCTTGTTTCAGAGCACATCCACATTCCTGTTTGCCCTCCTGTTAGGGTAGATCCTCATTAGGAGGTGGGTATGACCATTCTGTTTTTAGGTTAATAAAATGAGACTCATGGAGGCTGAGAGCAAGCGTTACTCAGTCGCTCAGTGAATGAAGAGCAGGGCCAGAACTAGACCCCAGAGTCCTCTTTGCTCAGGACTTTTGCCTTATCAGAGCAGAGACCCAATCTAGGGGCCAGCATATGTCTGGCAAAACTTTCTAGACATGGAAGGGGTGAAGAAAGGGTGGGGCCGAATGCCCATGAGTCCTAGAAGCTAAGGGTCCCCCAGCAGCGGCCGCATTGCCCCAGTCCCCTGCTCAGCTGCTCTCTGTCTTGTCAGCCTTCCATTCCCTGTTGTGTGCGTATACAGACATGCCCACTGCCTGCTCCCCAGGTGTGGGCTGGGGTCCTGCCAGCCTCTTATTGTGTCCTGTGCTTTTTGCCAGCCCAGGCAGTGACTGACCCATGACCCAACGTGCAAAGGAGAAGTCTGGAGCTGGGGACCCCGTGGAACCAGTTTCGTCCAAGAAGATTGATCTTCCTTCCCTCAAGGAAACCCCCTTCCAGCTCAGCAGGGGGTCCGGCTGGAAGAAGGAGTGGTCCACCAACTGTGGGGAGTTCAGCATAGGGCTAGGTCCTAACAACCCTCCCCCCAACTTGTTTTAGTTCAGACTCCTTTTTACATATGACAAAGGCACTTTTGATACATACTGTAAAATACTGACGCTGTATTTTAGACTCAGAATATATT
This sequence comes from Martes martes, assembly GCF_963455335.1. Lineage (NCBI taxonomy): Eukaryota > Metazoa > Chordata > Mammalia > Carnivora > Mustelidae > Martes > Martes martes. Next base: position 44,594,668 of record NC_137898.1, read on the forward strand.
TTATAATGTTCACCTCAAGGGCTGAGTGGCTGGAAAGGAGAGGATGCAGGATTTTGGAGCTGCACCTACAGATTCAGGTACCGTGTGCGTGGTAGGTGTGGGCTGGGGAGAAGGGCAGGGCAGGCAGGGGCCAGTCCAACATCCATGAACTCAGGTGAAGGTTGGATTTGACATGTGCTTCCAGGGGGGCCCGGCGTTGGGCTTGTTGGCATACTATCTGGGGGAAGAGGGCTCCTTAGCTACAGAGGTTAGCTGTCCCTGACCTGGCCAGATGACTGGCTCTGGAGGGGGAAACTCCAACAGGCTGCCATGTGGAGCCCAAGTCTGTGCCTTGGCCGTTGGGTTTGGTTTAGGGACAGTAGTATATTCAAGAGGTTTGGCTCCCAACCTGTTCATGAGGCTCTCTCAGCAAAGGGCTCTCTTAGGAAAAACAGAACAGTTTGCTTTAATTAAAAAAAAAAAACATATATATATATATATATATATATATATGTATATGCATATATATACACACATATGTGTGTGTGTATATATGTGTGTGTATATATGCATAAATATATATATATATGCCCTTTGAAATACAGAAAAGGTGAGAGGAAGCACCTTTTATTGTATCATAAGCAATAAACTTCACACTGGGTGGTGTCTCCCTAAAACTCCCTGACTCCACACTAGGCTGTGATAGGACTTTGCTGCCTGCCCCGGAGAACCTAGGTCAGTTTCCCCGTGATAAGGGCCTGGTGGCCAGAGGTCAGGCCGTGTGCCCCCAGCATCCCTGATGGATGGCAGCAGGATTTGGACTTGACTTCCAGTCTCAAGTGAGGAGGGGGCTGCCAAGCCAGGAGCAGTGTTTGTGGCCCTTTATTTAAGTCATGAGCTCATGATATTTTGCATACAGAAAATGATGTTTTAAGGAAAAAAAAACAAAAAACAAAACCTCCATTGGGTGGGGCCACACTTTAAATGAAAATTTGTCTTTGACTATGGTCGGAAAAAAAAAATCTTAACTATATTTAGAAATTGCTGTCTATTTTTAACTAACTCCATATGCTGCCAGTATCAACTTCATGACATTTGCCAAAATAAGATTTTATTTTTGCCTTTATAAGATTTTGTTGGAAAAACGAAATGAATATTTTGCAAGAAAAAGTTAATTTAAATAAAAGTGTAATGGTTTGCAAAAAAAAAATGTGATGTACAGATTAAAATATTAACCTGATATGCTTTCTGCTTCTTGCTGGCTCTATCCTCATGAGTGGCCTTAGTTTTTTTTTCCATTTCTTTGGAAATCCCCAGTGTCAGCTCTCGATCTTGCTTGTGTTCACTTATGTAAAGTTTCTCCTGCCGACAGTTCCTTGACACTTGATTGACTTTGGAGGCCTGGGGGAAGAAGGCCTGTGCTTTTGGGTCCTTAGTGGGGCTTCAGCTGCTGCTCACAGTGGTTCCCCCCAACACCCCAGTTGAGGGGCCTCTGGGCTGTGGACTGCCGTGTGGGGATGGTTTGGCAGGCAGACTGCAATCCAAGATAGCAGGAGGGACGCCCGGGGACCCTTTCCAACCCACATGCCGCCAGCTCGTTCCAGTGAGGCGGGTTAGTGACGGACCATTGCAAACTTGATCTGTATTTAATTCGTTTTGACTTGTTATGTAGGCTTGAAACAGAAGCCAAGAGGCCAGTTCAGCTTGGGTATGTGTGTATTTCCAAGTTTGTTGTTATGGCAGTTTTTCTTTATTGCCAAGAAGAGTACCCAAGGTTTAGAATGACTTTCCAGCTATTAATACTGGAGAGAATAAGTTCCAGGGCATTCTGAGCAGGGAACACTGCTGCTTTTTTAGCTACCGATCTCTTTTTGAATTTTAAAATAAAAAAAAAAAAACTCCTTGGTTTTAAGCATTACTTGAAGATCTCTCCATAACAGATGAAAGAGATTTGGGCGGGGGAGGGGGGCATGGAAGAGCAGATACTCCTCAATAACTCAGTACAAAAGTTAAAAAATAAAGAAAAAGAAGATGCAGGAACCAATACGCCCTACACACAGTGTGGCCATCAGTAGACATAGACCTTTTTCAGCAAAAACGTGTCTGCGGTTTTCTTCTTACTGTTGGTCTCAGTTTCTGTTTCGCACATACAATCCCATGTAGGAGGGAAGGTGGCGGCTCTCTGTTCTCTCCAGCTCCAGCCAGGAGAAGGGTTAACCTCTTCTGTAAGAACTGTGACCCAAACTTCAGTCTGCAGAGAGCATGACAGGCTCTCAACTCAGACTCCAGGAAGAGCGCATGTGGTTTGGAAGAGGCCTGCTGCAGCCACGACCTGTAAGCGGGCAGCAGGGCCTGGCCCCCTTCTCAACCCAATCAAGCAGATTCCTTACTTGAGGTAAGTTGGGGCCACCTGTGAAAGTACGCGCCAACTGGGGTCCTTCCGGGTGGGGACCACTCCGGAAAACCCCGCATGGCCGAGTGATTCCTGGTTTGCTCCTTAACAGGGGCACAGAGCCCGAGCACAGTTTGATTGATTGATTGGTTTCTGTTTATTTATCTTTTTCTGAGCAGAGTTGTAAACGATGGGATCGTGGTTGACAAATGTGAGCTCGATGCTCCTGCATCCATTTGCAACATTCCCCTCCCAAGCTATAACTTTTAACCTGGGCTGGTTTGAGCCCAGGATGTCTATCTAATTTTAGCAAGAACAGGTGGGAACACTTTAAGATCTAGTCTGCAGTGGGGGATAGGGATAATTGCCACTTTAGCTTCCTGAACTGCCCAGGTCTTCAACATGTCCAGGGCATTGTTTCAGTGATAAAAGCTGAGATGCACCTGCATTTCTGAGTGCATGTGAAGTAGAGGTTCCCAGACTGGTGGAGATGCTGAAAACCTTTTGTTTGCTCCCCATCATCCACTTTTCTGCCTGCCTTCATGGCTGGCTGTGAGAGTAGAAACTTCCCTGAGTCTGTTTGCTTCCCTCTACCCCCTTGGCTGTGGTTTTCAGTTACACTGGATTCTCTAGAATTTTCCTGGCTATTATAGATTGCAGCCCAAACCCAGGGAAGCCTCTGTCTCCCCAAAGTCAGTCTGGGAATGGCAGGGGTGGGGGCGGATGTGGACCCTGGCTCAGCCCAGCAAGAGCCCATTTTGGGCTTTGGAATTTTCTTCTGCCCGTGGTTACAGTCCTCCATGGCAAGTCCTTTTGTGTTCACACCAAGGGTGGGAAAGAAGCAGCAAATTATTTGTCTAATCCACAAATCACATTTCTGAGACATGGTAGGCAAATTCTGGGAGCCCCTTGCTTCTGATTCAGCATCAGACGCCAGGGTGCACAAGGGGCTTTGCCCATGTGGATTTCATGCCGTTATGAAAAGAACAAAGAGACAAGGCTGGGGGGCTCTGAAAAAATGGCAGCCCCTCCCGGCCTGGTAAACACGCCATCGCTTTGCCGCCTCCACTCCAAAGGCTATCACTTTCATTGCTCTCCGAGCAAAGGAACCTTTCTTCAGAGCGAGTGGCGGGGTACAAAGGCAGAGTACAAAATGTGTGCACATCACAGTCCCTGCAATTCTGTTTGAACAAGCATATTGATTGGGTCTGACCCTGTTACATTTTTTCCCTATTATTTGAAAAGGTGCATCTAAGTGTAGTGAATTGAACCCGTGCAGCTGAACTTTCCATGAAAACTTCTCGAGATATTTCTTGAGTTCAAAGCTTTTGAATTTTAAAGGGCATTTTTAATATAAGTCTGTTGAGTATTCTCTGCCGCAGCCCAACAAGGGATGTTAAATGCAGATGAGGCGGGAACCAGGGCACAAGTGGGTGGGGGGGACCTTCCTGTCCCGTGAGGGGTGCAGGTCATGGTTGGAGGGGGCAGAAGAGCCCAGGAAGGGCTGAGCTTTGGAGCAGCCCCTAAAAAAGGACCCTAAAAAGGACCCCTCTGAGCTCACTGGGTCCAGCTAAGGGGTCAGACAAGAGGCTTCCCAGCTGAGCTGCTCAAAGGCTTTTACATGGAGAGCCAGAAAAAGCACTTGCTAAGAGCGCCTCCTGATAAACGAGGATTTTGGCCTCATGAATAAGGGGCTCCTGACTGCTCGGCTGCTGCTTTCTCTCACACTCTGCTTGAGAACTGAGAGGGAATGAGACACAGTCCCTCAGCTGAGGTCACAGAGTCAGACATGAGGCTCCCATTGTCCTCAGCCCTTGGGCTGACATCACTAATCTGTCGCAGATGCTTTCCCAGAGCCTGGAGCCGCATCTCAGTCCTTAACTGACTTGACATCTTGGGGCGTTCTGCTAGTTATGTGGGCTGTCACTGTGGTTCCTCTCGTCATCCTGGTCCTAGGCCCTGGAAGCTTCCACAAAGTCTCATTTTCCCCACACATATGGGTTCTCCTTGCCCCCTGAAGGCACCTAGTCCCCTTTGAGTCCCTGGCTCCCTGTTGGTCCAAATCCCTGTTTGCCTTTGGAGGCCTCTTTGATCTAGAAAGCGTCTCCTTCCTAGACCTCAAATTCATGTTCAGAGGCAGATTGTCCCTGGGAGAAGTGGAGCTGTCCTGTGGCTCTGGATTGGGTCACTTGAAATAGAATTGCCCCTGGTAAGAGCGATGAGCTCATGGATAGCCTGCAGAGTAGCCTACAGGAGAGTGCCTAACACAGTGCCTAGTGAGTAATGGAAGCTGCCATTGTGGCTTTGATCTGACAGTGAGCATCTCCTGGGGATCCCACAGAGAGGTGTTACTTTGGTGTGCTTGACCCAGCCCTCCATCCCTGGGCTTTGGGGCTCAGAACCCAGATTTGTCAGCCGCAAGAGTTGGGACTGTTTCCCAGGGCAATAGTCACACTCACTGGGCTCTAGTGTTCACTGACACACATACGCTTCCCGAGGCCAAGTCTTCCTTGGAAGGTTGCCTGGCAGTCTTGAGACCAGGGCAATCTTGGACATTCCTGGTGTCACTGAGAAGCATCAGCTGAGGTCCTATCACCACTGTAGGCTGCTCCCATCCTGAGACCTGATGCCGTGTTTCTGGACCACGGCTTCCTCTCTTGGGACAAAGTCAGATGAACCGCCCCTCTGATGCTCCCTTCCTCTGTGACTGTGGCTAGCCAGTCTCCTGTTAGTAGGTTGACACCACAGAAAGGAGGCAGTCAGGAGGCAGAGGGAACAACCACAGGCTTTGAGGCCAGGCTGCCTGGAATCTAAACTTGGTTGCTCTATTTGGCCAGCCGTGACCTTGGGCAAGTTACTTAACCTCTTCATGCCTCAGTTTCTTGCCTGTAAGATACAGGTTTATATTAGCAACTACCTCAGTAGAGTTGTTGCGAGGATCAAATGTTATTATACAGAAAATGCTAAGCACAGTTTCCGGCCCTATAGGAAGCACTAGAGAAAAAAATGTATGTTATTCACGTGCATTTAAGTTATGATCATTCAATACGTATCACGCTCTTATTCTTTGTTTACGTAGTCATTGCCTGTCTCCCTCACAAGAATATATGTTTCATGAAAGCAAGAGTATTGTCTTGTTCAAAGTATCTCTAGGGCCCAGAATGATGTCTGCCACGAGAAGGGGCTAAGAAATAGTGCTTGAACGAATGAGAGAAAGAAGTCAAGGCTTGTTGACCAGGGAGGCTCCTCTCTTCTGCAGATGATGTTGCCTATCTCTGCTCTCCTCTGTTAGGTGTTTTATACTCTAGATCCCAGAGATCATTTCTAGTACCCTCTTCATAAGTTCCTTGAGTAGTAGCTAGGAGGAGGGAGTATGCAATTCAAAGCTACCCTTATTAACTCTGACCTTGGGCAAGTGCCTGAACCTCCCTAAGCTTCTGTTTCCTCCTCTGAAAGATGGGAGTAATAGTACCTCCCCTCCTGGGTGATTGTGAGGACTGAATGAGATCATGCTTGGACACCGTAGCTGGCATGAGAGCCCTCAGCCAAGGTTCACTGTGCTGCTTTGCCCTCGTGCGTGATCCTTACTGTGAAGAGGGGATCCAGGTCGTTCTTCCACATTTGTAGCATCTCCTTTCCCCGATTTGGCAGGATAAACAAGTTTGGGGTCGTCTGTTATCCTCAGTCTGCTGCCCTCCACCATCTGTCTGCCATTTTATTTATTTATTTATTTATTTATTTTTAAAGATTTATTTATTTGCGGGGGGAGTAGGGGCAGAGGAGGAGAGTACTCAAGCAGACTCCTGCTGAGCCCAATGCGGGGCTCGACCTCACGACCCATGAGGTCAGGACCTGAGTGCCAAGCAAGAGTTGGATGCTCAACCAACTGAGTCCCCCAGGCGCCCCATCTGCCATTTCAGACAGGTGCCTGCAGCAGGTGAAAACAGCCTGGGGCTTTGAAGTTGGGGTTCACAAGGCCATGCCCCTGCCAAGCTGCCTCCTTGAACTCCCCAGGGACTGAGGACAGGCGGATCCTCTGAGGCCTCCCCCTGCAGCCCTGTGGCTGTCCACCCAACATGAGATCAGCCTGCGCCTGCCCCTTTGATGTCAATTCCCAAACTGGAGCCTCGTGCCCTGCTCTGAGGACCTGGGCTTTGAAGTTGGCCTATAAACTGAGCTTTCAGGAAGAAAGTTGTCTGTTGTGCCTCAGAGCACGGCTGGGCCCTGTAAAGGCACTGGGAGTGCCATGAACACCTGATAAATAATTCTTTCTGGGCCCAAGAAAGATTCATTCCATTTAAAGGGGAGGAAAATTCCCTTGACCTTTTCGCTGAAGTTGTGGGGGGTGGGGAGGTGGATGGAGAAGGTTTTGCAGCTGCTCACTGAAGTCACGTGGGGCAGGCAGGTTGTCTCTGAGAGCTGAGCTGTCCCTGGCTGACCTGAGGGCCCCTCAGCCAGTCCTGGTCCGCCTCCCATTCGCTGCCTCCTGCCTGGAACAAGGGAGAGCCTGGGTCCTCTAAGGGGAAGAGGGGCTGCAACAAACGACAGGCCTGCCTTTCCTTCCAGAATCTGTCATGGTCAAGAGGTGAGGCAGACAGGATTTCCTACCTGCAGGAGTCCTGGAAATGGTCCTGATTTCACATCCCCTGAGCACTTAGGCCAAACCCTCCATGGGCCCCCTTTTGTGTGCGGCTGGATAATAGGATGTATGTTTGTGTGCGGTTTTGTGAAAGCTCTCTTGAGGGCAAGGTCTAACATACATATGTATGGTACACAAAATCACAATGTACAGCTCTGTGAAAGGTCAGAGCACCAGCCCCCGTGCAACCGCTGCGTCAGTCAAGAATTCCGTTGGGTGTGGTGCATAAACAATGAATTCTGAAAAGAAATAAAATGAAAAAAAAAAAAAAGAATAAAAGAATTCTGTTGGCCAGGAAGCCAGAAGCCCCTCCCACTCTCCTTCCCGCTCAGTAGGTCCTCCCTCCCTCCCTCTCCTGTGCAAGATGACTTTTGTGGTAACTTCTTACTTGCTTTTTCTTCACAGGTTTATTATCTAAGCAGGCATCACCACAATCTGTAGCTTAGTTTTGTTTGTTTAATGAAATGTGCACGAATGGACTAATAAAGAATGCATTCCCTTGTGTCTGCCTTTTTTTTCACTAAACACTGTATTTATGATAGTCATCCTGGTGACTCTATTCCACTGGTTTTGCTGTTGTATAGTATTCATAGGAGGAATATTTGATGAGTATTTATCATTCTACTGTCAAAGGACATTTGGGCATGTCCAGTCGGGAGCTATCACAGATAAGACTGCTACAAACATTTGTGTATGTGTCTCTTGGTGCACGTACATCTTTTGGTAGGTACCCAGTGTAGAGTTGCTAGGTGATAAGATAAGCATATCTGCAGTGTAAGTAGAAAAGGCAAACTGTTTTCCAAAGTAGGAGTACTAATTTATAGTCCTAGGATGAATGTGAAGGATGAATCCTTGCTGTGGTGGCTGCCTCTAAGATGACCCCCAATGATCTCTGCCTCTGGTATTTGCATCCTGTTTAAGCCCCTGTTATGAGAAAACATAACAGGATGTCACTTCCAAGATGAAGTTACGAGAAGACTAGCTTCTGTCTTGAGCGTTCTCCCTTGCTTTCTTACTTGCTCACTGTGAGGGAAGCCATGTTGTGAGCTAACCTGTGGAGAGGTCTGCAGGGCAAGGGACTGATGTCTGACCAACAGCCAGCAAGAACCTGAGGATGGCAGCAGTAATGTAAGTGAGCTGGGAAGTGGGTCCTTTCCCCAGGGAGACCAGGAGATGATGGCAGCCCTGGCTGCCATCTTGATTACAGCCTTGTGAGAGACCCTCCTCCAGAGGCACTCAGCTAATCAGATTCCTGGCTCATGGAAACCATGAGATAAATGTTTATTGTGTTAAGCCGTTAAGTTTGGGGGTAACTTATACAACAATAGATAATCTACACAACAGAACTTTCTTGTTAACGTTAGGCATTTTGATATGTATGAAGTAGCTTTATTAGTGTGTCTCTGATTAATAATGATATTGAGCATCTTTTCAAAGTTCATTGACCATTTGGATTTCTTTCTTTTTTTTTTTTTTGGTGGGTGTGGGTAAAGTACGTGTCAGGAGTTTTGTTATTCTGTGGGTTTGCATACCTTTTCCTTGTTGATTTGTAGGGTTTCTGAATATAAGTCTATTTTAGCTTGGGTTACTCCTAGAAAGCAGGGCCTAAGGCAAAGGCTCACAGGAAGATGGTTTACTTGGGAAATGATCCCATGGAACATAAGTGGAAAGGAAAGAGAAGAAACCAACAGAATGGTGCCTTTTCAACCTGGTGACTGTGGTGGGAAATGGGCTCAATTTTATTGGGGCCTTCTGAAGAGCCATGTAAAATACACCTCAAAATTATCTGAGGTATGAAAGAGAAGATCACTTATCTACTAGCTCAGGGACCCCATTGACCAAGGGTTTTCCCCATAGGGTGTCCAGCATATCTCCATATCCCACCTGTGTTTCCCACCAAGAAGCATCCAAGAAGCCATTGGGCATCAAATGAGAGGTGAGGCTAAATGAGATCCCACAGCAGTAATAGCTAGAATAAAATGGGGGCCTAGAGGATGTGCAGTGGAGCACGAGAAGTATCTGACACAAAGCCTCGTATTGATTATAACGAACTGCTAGATTGCTAGTATCTTCTTATACTCTATGGCTTGAATTTTTACAGTGTCTTTTAATGAATAGACATTACTAATTTTAAGGTAATCAAGTTTATAAATTTTTCCCTTTGTAGTTTGTAGGGGGTTTTTGTTTTTTGTTTTTTTTTCATCTTGTTAAAAGTCTTCCTATACTTAAGTCATGAAAATGTTCTTCCATAGTATTTTTTTTCCCCACAGTGTTTTCTAAGCTTTATTGTTTTGCCTTTTACAGATCTACAATCCACCTGGAATTGATTTTTAAGTAAGGTGTGAAGTGGACATCAGTTTTCATTTTTCTATGTAGATATCCAGATTATTGAAGAATCTATAATTTCTCACTGTTGTACTGTGCCACCTTTGTCATAAATCAAGCATTCGTATGTGTGAGAATTTATTTCTGGGTTCCTTTTTTTCCTATTCCATTGTCTATTATTATATCACACTATTTTAAGGACTGGAGCTTCATAGTAAGTGCTGATTCCCAGAAAAACAAAGTGTCTGTTTTATTCTCCACAAGTATCTTACCGATTTTTGGTCTTTTGCATTTCCTTACAAATTTTAGAATCAACTTGCCAAGTTTCACCCCCTACCGTCAAATGGATTTTTTTTTTTTTCCTATTGAGACTGCATGATGTGTAGATTACTTTGGAAAGAAGTGTATCATCTCTATAATATTGAGTGTCCTAATCCATGAGCATGATAAATTCCTTCATTTATTTAGGCCTTTAAATTTTTCTTTCCAAAATATTTTATAGAAAGAATTTTGCTTCTAGCAATGGTGGACAAGGTGACTTTGAATCAACTTCCTCTATGAGAACAGATAGAAAAGGAGGCTAAAGTACAAAAACAAACAAACAACAAACCAACCCCCATATTTGAAGGCACTGGAGAGTCAAAGCACTGTATGGAGCCAAGATTCAGAGGAAAGGTAGAAGTGGGAGGTCAGCATTTGGTACCATCTTCCCCTGGAGGTGCATCACCCATTCCAAAGGCAGTCAGCCAAGGCCCAGGGGAGTGCTTTTGTATAGATTCGGGGCTTGACAGCTCCCCCATTGCCAGGACTCTTACTTCCAAATCCCAATCTCCTTGACAGCTTTGCATGCTGGTCTGTTTTTTCCACCCGGTGAATCTGCTGCTTCTGTCTACACTCCTTTACTGCGGTTGGAAAATGACCTCAGGAGCATGGAGGGTTGAATGTGGAAATCAGAGTGTGCTTCCTTTCTCTCAGTGATCAGAAGTCCTGTGTGGGTTGGCCAACACAAATTTTTAATCTTTACTCTTGAAAGATATTTTCACTGTGGATAGGATTCTACGTTGGTGGGGTTTTCCACCCCCAGTGTTTTGAAGTTATCATTACCTTGTGTTCTGGCTTCTTTTGTTTATGGTGAAAGGTCAGTTGTCTTCTTTTTGCACCTTTAAAGATAATGTGTATTTTCTTCTCTGTCTGCAGTTACTTTTCTTCTTGTCTTTGGTTCACAGCACTTTTACTAGAATATGTCTAGATGTGAGTTTGTCTTTATCTACTTTGGAATTTAGAGATTTCAAGTCTGTGAGTGTATATCTTTTGTAAGTTTGGATTCTTTTATCGCTTTAAAAGATAGATTTTCCTCATATTCTGTTTTCTTTCTCTAAGGGATATATAATTGTATGAATGCTAACTCTTTTCACTCTGTTTCCCTGCTAGGCAACAATACTGCATTATGCAAGAATTACATCTGTGTGAGAAGGATTTGACAAATCAATTAGTCTTTCTCTTACTGAAATGCTTTTGACACTCAGATTCTCTCATACTCTAAAGCGGTGTCTGTCTCTGACATTAGCAGTGGCAAAACCTATACACCATCATGGAATTTGGACATAGTCACCTCTTGTTTCAAGGACAAAGGGCAAAATATGTGGAGGATTTTCCTGGTCACAAGGTTAGATGTTTAAGGTTTTAGGCTGTACTATGCCAGCCCCAAGTGGCAGATTCTGAGCGATAAATGCACCTATTTGCTCTTTGATAAATGTATCTGTGATATGCAGCGCCCTTTAAGGCATGGGCCCCACGGTAGGAGCCCATCCTACCTGGGTTTAAGGGTAGCATTTCTCAGTCTCAACACTAACATTTGGGGCCATATGATTCTCTGTTGCGGGGCTCTGTCCTGTACTATTATAGGATATGTAGCAGCATCCCTAGTATCTGCCCACTAAATACTAGTAGCACCAAATACAAGTATCTTCAGACATTGCCAAATGTTCCTTGGGAGGCAAAAATCCCTCCTGGTTGAGAACCACTGATCTAAGGATAATACACCAGACAAGACCCACATGGTGAGTTCTACTTAGAACTTAATACCAGTAGTCTGCTTTATAAAGGAAAGCACATAACCAGTTTAACTAGAGACCATGAGTTATAATGAGTTGTGTTTTCCTTTGGCCTTGGAAGGAAAGTCTTCCTGTGTAGAAGCTTTTCAAAGCTTAAATTCCATGTTTATTACATTAACTGTAAGCCTCAGTTTTCAGGACTGATCTTTTATCTCTAATATAGGAATCCTTTTGGAAATGGCTTCACTTTAATTTGAAGAGTGGCAGGCAGAATGATTCCATTTGAAGTCAGCCTGACGAGGCAACATCTTAGTACTGGTAAAGGCACAAGAGGCACTGTGTTTAGTAGAGTGAATTAGGCTCCTTGAAGCAGCTTTGAGGGCAGTGAATGGCAGTTTGGTGAGATGGAGAGAAGAGGGAAGGCACTGTTTGGTATCTGTGGGGGGCATACCTTGTGGGGAGCATACAGATGTTCCTTTGGTTTATCCTGTGCCAGAAGTAATTGTGGAATGCCTTCTGAGAGTGGGCTAGGGAAGTTCAGAAATCAAACTAGTGGGGGTTTAAGCAGTAATAATTTTGGTGTGATAAGTTAATGTGTACTTCCAGTTTGGAGACAGAAGAGTGAGGTCACTTCTCTCTTCTTTTGGAAATTACCCAAAAGCAGTAAGGAAAATGAGAAATGGAACTACAAACCCTAGCTTCAACAAACCTAGGAGACATGTGAGACGTGGAACTCTCAAATGGGTGAAAGAGTTGAAAAAGTAGTGAATATCAAAAGAAGAGTACAGGAGAAGACTTGTGTCTGCAGTATCTGAGAAACCTAGCTACTGTCTTCTCGAAGGTGAGCCTATTTGCAGGACCAGTCTGTTAAAGTAGCAGGGAAGAGAGGAAAACCCCGCATGTGAAGAGCCCTCTACTGTAGCATATGATCTTCACTGGCAAGGCTGGAGGGGTTCACAGACATAACTCTGGATCACAATAAAAAATTCTGTTAGCTTATCTCCTCCTCAATATAAAAATCCTGCAAGGGGCGCCTGGGTGGCTCAGTGGGTTAAAGCTGCTGCCTTCGGCTCAGGTCATGGTCCCAGTGTCCTGGGATCGAGCCCCACATCAGGCTCCCTTCTCTCTCTGCCTACCTCTCTGCCTACTTGTGATCTGTCTGTCAAATAAATAAATAAAATCTTAAAAAAAATAAATAAAAATCCTGGAAATACCTGGGCAGAGCTTAAATTTAAGATGAGTCATCAATTTTCCTCATACAGGTAAATGGGAACTCATTCTTGATTCCCCTCTCACATGCTACATCCAGTCTTCTGGCAAATACTGGTACCTTTACCTTCAAAATACATCCCAGAATCAATTTCTCATTACTTCCACCATTACACTCTAATCTACATTCCTGTGCTCACCTAGAATACTGCAATAATTTCATACCTGTGTTCTCCATTTTGACATTTGACTCCCAATAGTATTTTTTTCAAATAGACCTGCCTAACTACATTAGATCATGTCACTCTAATCAAAAACTCTCTCCAATATCTCTTCTCAGCATAAAATCCAAAGTTCCTTTTGTGGCTTTAATGATCTTATTCCTAACTGCTATCTCTTTGAACTCATCTCACAACTCTTTGTGACCCCTAGCTTATTCAGTTACTTACATTGCATCCCTTTACCCTGTTTTCTTAATGTTTATCTCATTTGATACATTTCTGTATCACCCCTCCATGATAATGTAAGCCTCATTAAATCATTAAAGATTTTTACTCGCTGCAGTACTTCAGTGGCTAGAACTGTGCTTGACACACAGTAGGTGCTCAGTAAATATTTGTAGTTGATAAAAGTAAAAAAAAACAAACTAGCACAGGCTTTATATGAAGATATTACAATGGAGGAAAAGATCAAGAAAAATAGACATTACATGAGGAACACCAAAAAAAAATTGCCTCAAAGTAGTTGAGAATTATGATCAAACATTTCATAACCTGAGTATCTTAATGGAAGATTAATCTCTATAAAATAAGAGCAGACATCAGAAATACAAGAGGATATGATGAAACAACAAAGAATGAAATGTGAGCTGCCAGAACTCAGGAATAAAATTTACAAAAATGAATATAAAATTGGAATGACAGAAGATACAGCGCTCAAATCACAATACGGGGAATAGAAAATAGGGTTTAAAAATAAAGAAAAATGACATGGAGAATAGAAGCAACATGTATATAACTTGGAATTTCTAAAGGAGAAAATTTGTTTTCTATTTTTATAGGTGAAAGCACTGAGAACCCTTGCTCATAGGAAGAGCTGGCAATAGGTTTTAAACTTCAAGCCTCTGTGGAACTAAGGGTATTATGCTAAGCAAAATAAGCCTATCGGAGAGATACAATTATCATATGATCTCTCTGATATGAGGGATTTGAGAGGCGTGGGGGGGTAGAGTAGGGAAGCTAAAAATGAAACAAGATGGGATTGGGAGGGAGACAAACCGTAAGAGACTCTTCTTCCTCTTTTTTTTTTTTTTTTAAGATTTTTTATTTTATTTATTTGACAGAGAGAAAGAGAGAGAGATCACAAGTAGGGAGAGAGGCAGGCAGAGAGAGGGGGGGAAGCAGACTCCCTGCTGAGCAGAGAGCCCGATGTGGGGCTCGATCCCAGGACTCTGAGACCATGACCTGAGCCGAAGGCAGAGGCTTAACCCACTGAGCCACCCAGGTGCCCCCGTAAGAGACTCTTAATCTCAAGAAACTGAGGGTTGCAAGATGGTGTGGTGGGGGGAAGGGATAGGGTGGTTGGGTTATGGATATTGGGGAGGGTATGTGCTATGGTGAGTGCTGTGAAGTGTGTAAGCCTGATGATTCACAGACCTGTACCCCTGGGGCAAATAGTACATTATATGTTAATTAAAAAAACCACCACCACCACCAAACTTCAATCCCCTGAACTCTTGGCATCTAGGCCAAACATCATAATTATCTTTCACTAAAATGTATCCCTAGTTAGCTGACAATTCACTTTCTCTAATTTTATTAAAGGCATTATTCCTGACTTGCATTCAGGCCACAGTATCAACATTTCAAATTGTCCCCTCTTTTGAAGCCTTGATTTTACCCACAGGGAAGATAAATCACTGTGAAGTCTGGGATGATGAAGAGGTATTGTCTTTCCTTCCTTTCCTGAGAAAGTCAATCATGAAAGGAGAGGTAGGTTTCAGAGAAATCCATTTAGGAACAAGAACATATGGATGTACAGAAATTGATTCTACTGAATCTCTTTGTGCAACCCAAGAGTGGATATTCATCTAAAGATTGATGGTTAATAATACTTAGTACTGCTAACAGGTCAAGCAAGGAATTAACTGAAAAATCCATTTTAGGAAAATGAGAGTCACTGATTTGATGAAAGTAGTTTTCAAAGGAGTTGTGAAACCATATTGAAATGAAGTGAGGGAGGGGATGGCAGTGAGGAAGGCAGTGACAGAAGCAAGTTATTAAAACTGGATGTGGAAGGCATGAGGTAGGATGACAATAGCTGAAGTATGTATTATCTAGGAACAATTATTTTTAAGATGTAAAATACTGGGGGTAAAAATGTTGACAGAAAAGGGCCAACAGATTAAGGGAGAGGTTGAAGATGCAAAGGAAGATAATCAAAAGCACTAGGTTCACAAGAAGATTCAAAGGATTAACTATAGCTAGTATTTATTGAGCACTGAATACCTACCAGTGTGAAATGCTTTTAATCTGCTTTATCAAATTGTCACAGTCACCATACAAGGTAGTTGCTATTGCTATCCTCATTTTACAGACAAGGAAAGGAGACTGAGAGATCTAGTTTGCAAAAGGTCACTCAGCTTCTTCACTGTGGTGGTAGAGCAGGGCTGCGACCTAAAGCTGTGGAACTGGTCCATGGTTGTGAATTTAGAAGGCAGAAGTTGAAGGAATTTCTGCCTGATAAAATCTATTTCTTATGTAAGTTAGGGCATGTTAAGAATGAAGGAGGGTTACAGGTTTATGAATAGAGGCTTTAGACAATCACTAAAAAATGGGAAAAGAGTTGACTAGAAAAAACAGTATTGATAACATGCAGTGTTTAGGCCAGTTAACATTGATTTTTAGTAATACTAGGTCTTCTCCAGAAATAATCCATAAAGGACTGGATAGATCTACATATGGGACTTCCCAGGAAGGTATGACTGAAGAAGATTATTTAGGACACTGACAATAGTGCTATTGAATTGATAGACCAATTAATAATCTAGACAGGGATTGTAAGGGTGAAAATAGATTGACAATGACCTAATTTGAACATATATAAAGGAATAGAACTGTCATGGTCAGAGGTAATTTCTAAATTAGCAATTTCAGAGGTAAAGTTGTTTTTGGATATTGGAAGTATCCAAGATATGGTTGTTGTTGGAGACAAAGTAATGGAACCAAAGCCCGGTAAGAAGTGGTCACTGAAGTCAAACAGGTAGTTGAAAATTTTTCCTCAAAATTTACTCAAAGAATGTGACATGTCTTTCTGATCTCAAACTGCTGTTTAATCAGAAAAACAGTAACTTCAAACTTTCTTCTGTAACTTCATTTCTCCCAGGTTTAAAAAATTATAGATTTGAGGACTTTTACCCATTATTACACACAAAATTGGAAATTGTGTTCCTAAAAAGCTTTCCAGTAAAGAAAGCTTTAATGTTAAATCATTGGCATAGATAAACACTTGGGAGAAGTGCATTTCAGGTAAGAAATTATCAGTGATAGAAATTTGCCATTAAACTTTTGACTGAATAGTCTTTCACTGCACCAAAATAATTTGTATTTTCCCACCTGATTCTTTAATAGGCATATCAAGATGGCAAAGCATCTGTCTTGTTTTTTTCCCTAAAATTGATAATGAAAAAAAAAAACACAACCCTGATATTCATGCTTAAAAGATAGCCATGATGTTTAATGTGGTGCTGGGACACTAGGCCACATGGACCAACAGACCTAAATTTATTCCAACCCTGAATTATGTAAATGGTCCAATAATATATGAATTAGTTGGAATAAGAACTTCTCCATTTGGTCATGAAGAAAAAGGTCTTCCAGTGAAGTTATTTTAGAAGAAGGCTCTTCTATTTACATATTAAGAACCAAGACTTATAAATAACCCAGCATGTTTCAACAATAAACTAATGGAAAATACTTTTTAAAACATAATACTGATCTCTCCCACTTCCATTCTTAAACATAAATCAGCCTTCATTTACTACTTCATTTCGTTGTAATAAGCAACCCTAGAAACTAGATATTTAAAAATCTGTGGCCAACTGAAATTTGAATAAAGCCAAACCTATTCAAACTAAGTATCTATTAAAGGTCATATATCCTGTCTACTACCCCCTGACTTGATATTTTACTATGTAGGGTAGCAACTATTATGAAACAATGTAAGAAATAAGAAAAATCAAAAGCCAAATGTTGGAGGGCTCTAATCTATGAATGGATTGCATGAACCGGATTATCATCTGTTCAAGTTGCTACACTCCTAAATTTTAAATTTCAAAGTGACATAGGAATTTGTTTTTTAAGTCCCACACATCGAACACATAAGTAGCTAGATATATAAAAATTCAGCAAACAAAGAGGTTTGACTCATGCCTCTGAACATGTTACTTAGAAATATTTTGGACCCAAATATTCAAAGATCATGGACTAGCCCATAATGCAGCCTATTAATTTGCTGTACATATCAACCACATAACACCAGTCAGAGAATTCTAATCTCACTCCCAAAGAAGCAGCAACAAAATCAGAAAGCAGTACTACTTTCCAGTTATTCAATAATCAAGATAACAACACTGGGATAAAATGAAGAGAATTTGTTTCAGCTTCTTCTTCAATAAGGCTATTCCTCATTTTAGATAATGAGGATAAAGGTATCACAAACCAAATATGGGAAACTGCTTTTTCTTTATTTAGGCCTTAGGAAGAAAATTAACTTTGGTCACATATTACCTTAAAAAAAATTCCAGTTTTACATATTCCTAAATAGATAGGACCAAATGATCAGAGAAATAATTTCTTCTGTAAAAACTGGCCAAATTTTATCAAAAATCTAACATACAATGTAATTCAAATTATATAAAGACTGCTTGGGATCATAACATTCCAAATGTATGACAGTTGCAACTCCATCCTAACAGGTGTGAAAGTATTTGCTCTCATGTTGCTTTGGTCCAAAAGAGTAGAGCTGAATCAGTTAAGAGTAACTAAGTACCTAATCTTTGCAAACAATTTAGATAGTTACTGGCAGCAGAAATATCCATGAATAGTTCTACTGCAGCAAAGTATAATAACTGAGTATTTTTCATGAACACATCACAGTATCAGATTAAACTTCTTATAAGAGAAAAATATGAAGGAACAAAAAAGATGAAACAGCTACCACAAAAAAGTGTTTCCTCCATAACTATCTGAAGGGGTAAAAAGGTGAGATCAGAGTTTGATGATGCTAATATGAAATGAAATTGAGTATTGTATTTATTTCTTTTATACAACTCTTACTCTTTACAAAAATGGTTATAGTCATGCCCATAAAAGTGTAATCCATGGCATCTGAAAGCAAACACTCTTTGTAATTATTTAAAAGGGCCTTTTTAAAAATTATAATACAAAGGTCTGTGCTCTATAAGCAGTCCTCCACTGTGCATTATAACAATAAGGCTTACTTTTAATACAAAGACTAAGTGTTTGGGAGTTATGAACCACTGGATTTAACAAACATCATTTTATAGTTGCTTTTTGCATCTTTTTTGTTTTTGGGATCCTCCACTTCATCAGGGTGCTCAGTAGCTTGGAGTTCTTCAGCAGACTCTTCTTTCTCTGACTCTGAATCACTTTCAGAGTCATCTGGACTTTCAGGATCAGGTGAATCATCATCATCATCATCATCTCCAGCCACATCACCTTCTCCATCATGATCTTCTACCTATGAACATCAACCAACAGGTTCTTCTTAAATACTACAATTACCCAGTACAAAAACTGGGAAAGACACTAATTTTTGTCACAGTCTCAGAACACCTACTCCCTAGCCATTAACATCAAGTTTTATGATCACGGGCTGCCAAGGGAAGACTGGAAGACTCAGGCATCCCGGTGTTTTACCCATTAGGACTTAAGCAGGATTTTGTTCTAAGAAACAGCTCTGAAGACCACTCACTTGACTCCCCTCCCCCTAGTTTGAAAACTACCGTATCTTCCTGAAAGAAACAGTATTTTTTTAAAAGTAAGACAAGTTAACCACTGACCCATGGAAATGAGGAAAAGTGATCAATGTTTTACATATTATATTACTTTGGAGTAGTTAACCAGCACTTATAATATGAAAAGAGATCACGGAGAAAACTGAGAAAGATCCTAAACTAGTATTTACATGAAATATTTTCTCTAACTTGTATGTTGTTCATGCTTATTAAAGATGTGCCATAATGATTATCTAAGCTGAATTTACATTAAGCTTCTATCAGAAAATGTTTGTAAAACTCAAAAATACCTTTTCTCATTATCTACAAAGACCTATTTGGGCATAAGGAAAATTAAGTAACTGTAAGAAGAAAGCCTTCTACATAGGATTCTTGACTGCTGGAGTAATCTAACAGAAATTAAGGTATCAATTTAGAAATTATCTTCCCATTTAATGAAAATGTTAATTACTACCTCACTGAAGCCAAGTCCACAATGTCGTCGATATCTTCCTGATAATTTACTGTCCATACTTTGCTGATACTGAGACTCCAGTTCTTCATTAATTTTCTTGTCTTCTTCCCCTGCATGTCCAGTGTACTTTGGTTATGTTTTAGTCAAATTAATAAAAACATTTGATTACACAAAAAAAACCCATATTACAAATGCTAATATATTCAGGGCTGATTTCTCTGTGACTAATTTTACAATGCATTTGGTGGGTGGGTTTCCTCTATACAGTAGATATAATACTAATACCTAACCACTATTAAAAAACTGAAGGATGGGGGCACCTGGGTGGCTCAGGGGGTTAAAGCCTCTGCCTTCGGCTCAGGTCATGATCCCAGGGTCCTGGGATGGAGCCCCGCATCAGGCTCTCTGCTTCGTGGGGAGCCTGCTTTCTCCTCTCTTTCTCTCTGCCTGCCTCTCTGCCTGCTTGTGATCTCTGTCTGTCAATAAATAAATTAAAAAAACAAAACAAAACAAAACTGAAGGATGTATTTATGATTACTTCTCTAGTAACCTACCCTCTGAACTACAAAAGTGTTGATAAAAGATGAAGAACGTAAATTTTTCTAACTGATAAGTTAAAACTATACAAGTCTCAGAACTGCCTGAAGTTCAGGTATTATAAATATTAATTACCAAGAACTCTGGGCCTTAAAAATTTTAGCTTACTTATAGTCTAATAAATAATTGTTCCCTGAAAGTGAGTTTTCTCTCACATTTAAAGCACCAGCAACAAACAAAAAAGTTTGTCTTTTAACAGATATACAATGAAAAGGCAGGCAATTCTGTTCAGAGAATGGCTAAATAAATAATGGCTCTAATTTACGCCCTTCTTACATACCAGTTTACTGAAACAACACAAGCTTAATTACAACTAGAACACTACTAATACCATCAAAGCTTTCTGAGGGGTTGCCTGGTTTGCTCAGTCATGTGAACACCCAACTCTTGATTTTAGCTGAGGTCATGATCTCAGGGTCCCAAGATCAAGCCCTGAATTGGGCTCCCCACTCCGCAGGACGTCTGTTTGAGATTCTCTTTCTTTCCCTCTTGCCCTCCCCCTGCTTGCAAGTGCTCCTGTGCTCTCTAAAATACATACATAAATCTTAGGGCGGGGAGAAAAAAAGCTTGAGTATGCCATTTTAATTTGTGAATGTAAGAGGAATTTCATTTTAAGTCACAAATGGTGGTGCTTGCACTATTTTTATTCATAAAGTCCACAGTTTTAAAAGAATAAATGCAGTAAATATTTTTCCATTCTAGAAAGCTCAGGTATTCTTTTTGCCTCAGAAATTCTTTTTCTAAGAATGCAAATCAATTTGAAATAATTATTTGGAAAAATAAAAGACCTGTTAATTTCTGAAATGTGCTAAGTAGTCTAGGTCAGTATAAAGTTAATTTAAATAATGTTAACTAAAAAGTTTGTTAAATATGATCCAGGTCATTATGCCCTATTATTAATAATGTCCAAGATTAGTGCCAATTTTATATAGGAGAAAATTTCATTTTTTAGCAGCCTGAATTCAAATCCAAACTCATTTTTAGTTTTTATTTTAAAACTTTTTCCACTAAAATTAATTTCTTCAGGCTTTGTGACAAGTTTATATTCTTTATTAAGGATTTCAAAACAAAACTCAGTGAATAAATTCAAAGCCAGTTTAATATGCCAACAATAATATTGTATGTTAAATAACTTATGTAAAAAATTCATATATACATACTACATAACAGTTGGCAAGGTAAGGCATAAAACCTCACTATAATAAATATGATAAAAACGAAGATAGAAAAAGGTCAGTTTCTTGGTCAGAATATCATTGATATATACTCTCAAATCTTTAAAGTATATGCTAATTGTTATATATACACATTTACATATACATTTCCAGATCTAATATTTTAATCATTAACACAATTATACAGAGAATATCCCGCAATACATACGAATATTTCATGTTCCAAATGCAGCACTGCCTCTTAAATTATATTTTACTTACTTACCTGTTCGGAAGTGAGATGTTGATTTGTGGTCTCCTATAACAAGACGACCAGTGTGTTCTTTCTATAAGAAAGTAGAAAATATATTAGAATTTGAGACCACAAACTTAAAATAATTATTGAGTGTCTACAATGTGCCCAATATTATCCCAGACTTCTGAGATACAGTGAAGAAAAAGAATTAAATTGAGATCCTTGTCTTTATGAAACTTATAGTTTAGCAAAGATAGAGATGAGGAGGGAAAATGAAGTCAGTTAAGTAAATTATAGTACAGTAGAAAGCTGTAAGTGCCTTTAAAACACACAGAGCATAGAAGGGGAGTGGAGAGTATGCAGAGGTCAGGCTTGAATTTTAAATGGGATATATAACCAAAAAATTGCAACAATATAAATATTTTCTTTCCTAAAAGGCCAATTAAATGAGTTGCTTTAATTTTCCCATCTCCTCTTTCTGATACCTCAGGCATACTTTATAGAAAGAAAGCAAATGAAATTATTTAGCTAGATAAAAATAAAGTAATAGACTCATAATGAAAAAAGTGATAGATCTTTAACAAATAGCCAGCTCATTATTATTTGACTACAATAAGTACCCAATCTTAAACTGTCAAGAACAGAATTTAAAGCAATCTAATTCTACTCTAAAATATACAAATAAATCCTGATTCAATGTTACTAATTAATCACACCACATAATTACTCTCAATTATCAGTTACAATCCACTCCTTATGGTTCATATTTAGTTTCATAAACGAAAGAAATTCTTCACTAAAACACAGTGAAGGAGAGATTAAATGTGACTGCAAAGTAATCTTAACCAATCACCTGTGAAGATATAGTACATTAACAAATCTTCCTTTTGTGAAAGGATGACAGACACATTTTCCATACTCCAAGATATTACTGAAAGGCTTCAAGCATTAATACTTAACTGCTTTATAGGCCATTATCACAGAAGCAAATTAATGATTCAATATGCTGCTTTAGATTGCAAAAGACACTCCATTATCAAGATTTGAAAATGTGTAATACATTGTTATCTGAGAATGATGACAGTAGTGTACTAGTCTATTCGTACTTTCTCCTAGCTGGTTCTCCCTGTGACCAGTAAAATACTCATGGTAGCTGGCTAGGGTTAGGAATATACTTCGTTACCACAGAACAGAATAAAAACTAAACAGCCTATATGTAAGATCAAAGCTACAATCTTGGCCTTGCTAGGAAATAATTTAATGTACGCTAAATAGCTCATATATTGGTAGTTAATTTTTTAAATTGTTCAATCTATTCTTTCTTCCCCACAGTTTTAATGAGATACATTTGACTATGTAATTGGTATATAAAACTGGGAGCTAAATTTCATACACTTTATGTTAGGGTATTCTTCCTAAGTACTCAAAGAGTTTTCATTCTACTAGGTTGAGCATGTCCCCTAAATTATCATATATTCTTAACAAATTCTTAACAAATATTTTATTTGCATAAATCAAGACAAACTTCAGATTACTTTCTATGATAAATCACAAAATTACTGGAAAATCTGCGTTAAAAAGATATTATAAAAATGCATCCTTGTACAGGTCTTACTGTGTTGCACGATCTCTCGCTACCCTGAACCCCACTATTCTAGTCTGGCTAACTCCTCTTTGTTTCACCAATTCTATTTCTGGGCCACTTGTGCCACTAAGGCAGACTTAGCTAGCCTTGTCTGCTGACTCCAAAGCACTATATGCACAGTTCTTTCATAGCAATTATAATTCTAAATTATCTGGTTTCCTCTATTACATGATGGCTCCAAACATGTGATCTATGTAACCCCCAGGACCTAGCATGGTCCCTGGCATCTTGTAAACAGTCAATAATGGTTGGTAAAATGCATGAATGAGTCCCTATATGAATAACAAAAACAAAGGGCAGAATTTAATTTTGAGGAGCTTAAAAGAGAAAAAAGTTTTCTTATTTTATTTTATCCACATTTGGGGCAATGTTAGAAAAATAAATTGACTTGCTTACACAAAATAAGTATCTAGAAATAACTGTATTTGCATGTAAAAATTATTGCTAGGAACAAGACGGGTTTTTTCCCCCAAAAGGTGATGTTTTCCTGGCACCTATACTTTCTATTTTCTACCACGTTAATCAGTTTGAAAGGGATTTCAAAATATATTAAACATTTTAAAGATTAAGTTTTTGATAAAGGCTTGGCTAGTACTTCATGGGCTAGAGGGTGCTATAAAATATGAAAGACCTACCAACTGGTCTGCCCAGAAAACTATGAAGTCATTAAGCTAACAGACAGCAAATTATAAACTTTCTTCCACAGGAGTCTCCTCAAACCAAGGTTTCTCTCTATTCAGTCTCTAAACTTTACTGCTCAGTGGCACTGAGAATCCCAGAAGTGGTTCAGAAATAGTATAAATTTTAAGTGCTTGGTTAGGTAAGCTGTATTTCCTAAGCAGAATAGGAAAATGGGATCCAAGTATATCCAGTCTGGCTCACTCAACAGACAAAATAAGGACATTATTTATACAGAAAGACTAAAAAAACACAAACTGTTTGATGCTTACCTTTCCTGCGCCCATAAGTCTCAAGAATTTTTGTTTTCTTTCTTCATTACCTAAGTCTGCTGCTTCCCAATTGCTAGATCCCAGCTACAAAAGAAATTAGCCATTAGTTTTGCATACTAATAAATATTAAAAAATTTAAACTCTCCCCACAACTCCCAAGGTTTTAAAAAAACCTTGTCATTTTTAACTATAAACAGGGCTCATTGATTTTGTTTAGGTAGCTAAGCGTATATATCATACTCAATATATACTCCTTTTCTGTTACCTCAAGGCAGTATCCTTTATTTCTTTTGCAGCCAGAGCTTTGATTCTGAAGATTGCACTTATCAGAATCACCTGGAGGGTGTGTTAAAACCCAAACTGCCAGACTACACCCCAAGGGTTTCAGATCCAGTAAGTCTGGGCTCAAGTAAGGTAGGCTCAAGGATTTCATTCCTAACAAATTCCTAAGTGACGATGATGCTGTTGATGTTCATGTGAGGACCACACCTTGAGACCTACTATCCTAGAGCTTTGCAAGGCCCTGGAGTACCTAGGATTTCGAACCCAGAGCCTGCCACGGTTGTTACTTAAAAGTTAGTCTGGCTTTAGTGATAGTCTAAAGGACCATGGAACACAAAATGGACCCCATTTTAGGTTTCAACTTCTTTTCTGTGCAGTTCTAGTTATTTGTAAGGATTGATATATTAAGACTTATATTCTTTCTTAAAGGTCTTCTGAAAGAGAAAACAGAAAACGGAAACAGAGAAAACTTATTAAAAAAAAAAGTAAAACTCATTCTACCTTGCAATTATCAAATGGTCAGTTGGGCCCTTTTACAATCTAAGAAATATTATGGAGTCCTAGTGATCATTACATCTTGAAACAAATGTAGGAAATATTAAGATTCATTAGTTATTGCCAACTATACTAAAAATGACTAAAATTAAGGAAACAGAAAAAACAGCAGAAGAGTTTTCTCATCCTGTTGTTCAAGGTAGTATATCATCTTTCAAGATGTCACTCCCCGTTGTATACTTCTAGCTTTCATGGACACAGTTGAGTCCAGAATTTTCATTTCTACCCATAATGGCAACTAGGTAAAAACCAGAAACTGACAAAAGCCATGTCACAACTATTAGATGAATAAAGTGAATGCAAAATGATAGGTGGTGTACCCTAAAGAAATGATAATGGCAAAATTAATCATATATGCAAAAATCTTAAAGAAGGAATTTTTGGATGCTGAAACACTACATGACTTCTCTCTAACCCAGGAATCAAGAGACAAAGAAAAAAAAAGAAAGAAAAATTCGGCACTCTCATCTAGAAAGTCATTCAATAGGGATTCTTCATCTTGCAATACTGCGCAGTAAGAGCCCGGACCATCCTGTTTTTCTAAAAAAATGTGTGACTGCTTCATCTTTTATATTTGTACACCAATATTTACTTGACAGGATTTGAAACTGAACAAGTGCCAAAGGAAGACGTATATACAAAGGTGACTAGAAGGAATGTAGAAAGGAAACATTCATTGGCTTGATCATTCTAATTGAGTTTATAATCTAAATATGAAAATGTTTTGCAATTATGGAGCAAAGATGACAACCCCCCCTTTCAACACAAAATTATGGGCACAAAGGTTTTAAATTCTTCATATTACATTTTGATGATGAAAATGCTAGAACTACAAATAATGATAAAGCTAAAATCTATTAGAAATTATTTGAAATCTGAAACTATGTGTTCCAGTTTTACACATAAAAAGTGATAAGCAGTTAGCTGATTCAGAGGATGCTAACCATTTTAGGTATGTATGTCACGAAAATCAGAAAGCCATGTAATAGAAATTTGGGCTTGCTATGGTTACATTCATATTGAAATTTTCAATAAAATTGTTTTTCACTATTTCTATTCTTCTGGAAATTATTTGTAGAAGGTTTAGAAAATATAAAAAAAGAATGGTGGGCACCTAAGTGGCTCAGTTGCTTAAGCGACTGCCTTTGGCTCAGGTCATGATCCTGAAGTCCCAGGATTGAGTCTGCATCCAGCTCCCTGTTCAGCAGGGAGTCTGCTTCTCCCTCTGACCCCTCCCCCTTCTCATGCTCTCTCTCTCATTCTCTCTAATTAAAACAAAACGAAACAAAAAACAAAACACCAGAAAAACAAAACAAAACAAAAAAACCCCAATGGTGACCATTTCTCTAGGGATATGAGTGTTGAAGTATTTGTTCATGGAATATTAGCCATCAAAAAAGTGGAATCTTCCCATTGGCAATGACGTGGATGGAACTAGAGAGTATTTTGTTAAGCGAAGTCAGTCAATCAGAAAAAGACAATTATCATATGCTTTCACTTATATGTGGAATTTAAGAAACAAAACAGAGGATCATAGGGGAAGGAAGGAAAAAATAAAGTAAGATGAAATCAGAGAGGGAGACCAACCACAAGAGACTCTTAACTGTGGGAAACAAACTTGAGGGTTGCTGGAGGGGAGGGGATGGTGGGGAGATGGGGTAACTGGGTGACGGGCATTAAGGAGGGCACTTAATGTAATGAGCACTGGGTGTTAATATACAACTGATGAATCACTGAACTCTACCTCTGAAGCTAATAATACACTATATGATAATCAATTGAATTTAAGTAAAAATAAATTTTTAAAAATTAAGTATTTGTGTAACACTGGATAATCACTTGTGGTTCTTCCAAATTCCTTTTTTTTGGTAAGCTGATATGCTTTCATGATTTTGGCTACCTAACTTCCAAATCTGCACTTCTTTCCATCTGACAACTCAGTACCTTTTTATATGCCAGTTAGTTCCTAACTATTTCTGGCTGAACACAGTTAAGAAATAAAAAAACCAAAGTACTAGCGAAAGTTAAGTTCTGATTCTCACTAAATCACTTGCTCTCTGTCTGGACCGCACATTTAACTTCCCAGTTTTCATTCCTAACCTACACTGAGTAGCTTCTTTAAAAGACTGTCTTAAGAATAACAACACCTAAGAATTGCAGTGTTTCACAACTTACAACATACAAATGACTGCTCACTTATGTTCTCTTCAAGAGTCCAGTTAATAAACAAGAACACTGAGGCAAAGTCACTTAAAAGTTTAAGTGACTGATCCTCTTGCCTTAAGTTCTCTGCTCTTTCCACATCATGCTGTACATGACCAAATGAGATAGACTGTGATAGTTTATGAACTAGTTATAAAAGTTACAGAATCAAGTTAAAAACAAAACAACTTTTTAAAAGCCAAAACTTTTCTATTAAAAGAGCAAATATCTTCTGAAGTCTTTACAGAAATAATCCTATCATTTACAATATTTAATCCTATTGTTTTTTTCCAATCATCAAGTCCTTCTGGTTCTTCCTTTCTCTTAGCATAGAACAGCAACTACCTTGCTCAAGTGCTGCATTTTCAAAGGCACATGGGTGCCTGATACATTCTTGGAGGGTCTCCACCAGTTACTAATATTAACTTCCCCTCACCTCCTATTTTCTTAAAAATAGTTTTCATTTTTCCACTCCAATCAAACCAATGAGACCATTTTTAAGTTATCCTTAATACCTTTTATTATAGAACTGTAGTCAATCTACCTCCTCCTGAATACATAATGTAGTAACTCTTAGAATTTACTTCTAACACTGTCAGCATTTTCTTAAAGCTGGATTCCATGTTTAATGTCTATTTTGAACCTCTTTCTTTCCTCTTAAAAGATTTTATTTATTTGAGAGACAGGCAATGTGCACGAGGTGGGGGGAAGAGCAGAGCGAGAGGGTGAAGCAGACTCCCTACTGAGCAGGGAGCCTGACACGGGGCACTATCCTAGGACCCTGGGATTATGACCAGAGCTGAAGGCAAACGCTTAACTGAGGTGTCTTCTACTTTTAACATCTTTCAAATGTTTTGTTATCTCCATTTAATATGTGAGGTGAGTAAGCAGAGAAACTGATTATCTTTCACATGCAGTATATGTTCATTAGAAACTGATGATTACAACTTCAATTATAATTAATTGATTTTCCACAACTTAAATGTATATTTAAAAAAGTAATTTTTAATTTTGTATATAGTATTTAAAAATGTTTTTAAAACAAGTAAACTCCTAATTACCAGTAAAAGTAATAGTCACATGAAAGAAACTGACTTAAAAAAATCACTATCAAAAGACAATTACTCTATTGCACTTTAAATTAGCAACATAATCATTTTTAGATAATGTGTGAAAGTTGTAGGACCTAATCTTGAATTGCAACTACAACCATTCCCTCCAAAAGAATGCTTGTAAGACTGGAAAAGGTCTTAAAGGTCATCTTAAACTGATCCCAACAGAAGCTGTGGAGTTATCCCTTTAACATTCTGTTAAATTACCTAACATTAAGAGTTTTCTGTCAAGCTAAAAGTTATTTCTGAGTCTAGCAAAACAGGTGCCTGACATTCCAGGAATCAAGTCACAGTTAAATGCCAGGAGGAAAACAATGTAATAGCTTTTAAAATGGCACCCAGGTTACTCAAATGCCTTAGATAAATGCCTAACAACTACTGGATTACCATATTAACAAGATCTAAGAGGCAGTAGGAGGGAAGAAGAGAGGGCACCAAAAAAATCTCACTATATAATTCTTCATCCCCACATCTTTCCTGATTACTAATCTTTCTGCAAAGTTAAATTCAATTTAAGAACCTTGGTATTCCGGTCGTAATCCCACCTCCCATCCAAAGAGGGGTGGGTCTTCTACAACTTAAGCACTAGTAGCAGTCTTTAGTGAGCTTTTAACGGTTCACAAAGGTATTATGAAAGTGCACTGAACTGCACTATAAAGAATTCTACATATTCAGAAATAGTATTTAAGTAGTTATTTAAACAATAACTTAAAGAAAATTAGATGTAGTTCTTTTTTCATTCTTAAAGATGACCTCTCCATGCCCCCACCCACCCGTCCCTAAAATTTCTCAGTCAACGTTTCTATGGCGTTCATCCATTGTATGAAGGACCTAGTTTTCCGTTTACTGCAGTCTCCATGACACTGCGCTAAGAGCTAGGACAAATACACAAAAAGACCTAGGATAAGCACCGTACTTATTCATCTTTGAATTCCCAACACCTGGCATAGCAGTAAATATTTAATGGGTTACTTTAAGGAATGAATGGTTTGCTATCTAAGCTGACAAGCTTGGGTGGGGGGAAAAGGAGAAGGTAGCTGAAATCAAAATGGGCTTCTAGGTCCCAACATTTTAGACCTCATCACCATGCGTCAGTACGAAATGCCCCTCCCGGTACAATTTTCGGTTCAATACTGTTTTCGGTTTATTCCCAATAGTACACTGCGCGAAAATAATGCCGGTCGGAAAAATCTGTCCAAACGTGCACCAACATCTTGACATTGTCACAGGAGCATTTTAAACCTCAAACAAGAGGGATCTTGCCATTCCTAAGTAGAAACGCCCGACAAAGAAGCTTCATCAGCCCCGAGATACGCTTTCCGACCCTCTCAGGACTTCCTTCCTCGATCCCCCCTTCCTACGCAGGTCTCTGGCTCTTAAGATGTAGACCTCTACACACCTTCCGACCCTAGGTTAGGAAAGGAGACATTTCCAATTCTTCTGGTTCCTCCCCCTCGGCCCTCCCCATTCGGGCCACCTCGAACCCTTCCTCCTTCTTAAGCCACCCTTCCCGGCCTACCCCAGCCTTTAGTAGGCCTCAACCCTCATCCACTCCGCCATTGTTATTTACATCGTCGTCTGGGGAGGCTGAACGCTTCACCCCATGCGGATGGGACTCCCTGGCAGCACTCATCGTTGCTGGGACCCCGACGGGAAACGCCGAACCCACTCGCCGTTGTCTTCAGCAGCGGCGCCAGCAGCCTGCAACCTGCCACCGGCCCAAGCAGCGCCACTCCAGAACGCCGAGTCCCTGCAGGCCTTCTCCGCCACAGTCGTCACCGCCGCGGCTACTCGCCGCTACGGAGCACTCTGGTAGTTGTAGTTTTCTGGCTCACTCCATACCGATCTGAACAAAAGGCATGGATAAGAAAACTAAAACTACAATTCCCAGGAAGCCCAGCGGCGCAGATCGCGCTGTGTGGCGGGAGTGCCCTTTGAAGTTCCGCCTTCTTCAGCTGGTGAAGGGAGCTTTCCCGCGGATGGGTATGGCGGTGAGAGTTTCTTTAAAGCGTCGTCGCCACAGAAAGCGACTTAGAGACTTCGTGGCCACAGAAAGAGGCATTTCGCCGTGAGATGCTGTGCGACTGATAGATGCATCTGTCATAGTTAAGCACCTAGGTTTAAATGTAATGTTTGAAGATTATTGAATCCTCACTGGTACCGTCCCCCCGCGACAAAAACCTTAAAAAAAAAAAAATATGGCTTCTACTGTTTCCACCTTCTTGTTCGGTGTTGCTCCTGAGGGTTTACTAGATAACCGGCGGTGCGGCTTTCTAGAAGATTCTGATGAATATTTTGCCGCTTTCTCACTCTCACCGAAATGAGTTCAAGATGGTGCAGGTTAATTGGCTGTTACTGAAACTAGGGTCTGGCAGAGGGAATTCTGTAAACTGCCCACACGGCGTTTTGTGAGGTGGGAGTGACCCTAACCGACCTCCCTGCTGGTGTATAGGCGTTGTACTTCTGGGGCCTTCACTGAGTAAAGTCCCTTTCTGTCAGAAGGCCCCGTATCTTAATTTTCATTAAAATTTTTTTGAGGTGAAATCCATATAATGTAAAATTAACCACTTTGAGGTGTACAATTAAGTGCCATTTGGTACATTCACAATGCTGTGCAACAACCTCCTCTATGTAGTTCCAAGTTATTTTCATCACCGCAAAAAGGTCAGTACCCAGTAAGTAGTTCCTCCCCATTTCCCCCACCTTACCCCCAGTAGCTACACTACTAGTCTACTCAGAAAGTGCTGTATCTAAAGGTTTTATTCAACTATTGAAGATTCATTCATGCAGGATCAAGGTGTCTGATTTTTTTTTTAACCAGGCCTGAACCCGTGTGCTTTCAATCCTAACATTCTGCCAGGATGCTTGTCCTTATTTATTCTGAAGCTTTCTGACCTTGATCAAATATTTAATTTTTTTAAAGCAAAAATCAGTTAATGGCATGACAATACAGATCTAGTGTGCATTTTGGTAATGATAGCAGCTTGTGAAACTGCCTAACTATCGGTTTCTGAATTTAGCAATTATTGTAGCTTTGACTGCTTCTGTAGAAATAATATTACTGTACTAGATTTCAGATGATCTTTGTACCATTTACAGAACTGTGACTAGTGTCAGATAGTTCTTCAATTTTGCAGTCATATATCCAAATTCTCCTTTATTCTGGAAGCAAAGGAATGAAAATGCTAATTAGGATTATATGAAAAAAATCTCAGATAGGGTCATATTTTATTACCAAACAAGGGACCTTAATCAATTAGTTCTCTGGTAAGAATAAAACAAGTGGAGGAGGAGAAGAGTAAAGCTATGAGGAGAAGTATTTTGGGGAAGTGGTTACTTGCTGTTTACTGTGAATGAAAATATTTTGCATATTAACTGTGATTCTACAAAGATTCTATAAATATAATTACAATGAAGTTACAGTTAAGTTACAGAATTTTCTAGGATGAACTACAGTTCATATCCAAAGGATTTGACAGACTGTAAATTATACAATTTAGAACTTAGCTTTATTAATAAATAAATAAATGAGATGGCTGAATATTTATTCAATTATTTGAACTGCTCAAAGAATTCAGAAACAAAAAAGGGCTATCAATAAGGTTAGTAGTTACTAAATAGTTTTAGCTTAAATTGGTGACCATCGAGAAGAGTTTAATGATCTAGCAACCTGCCTTTTATTGCTTTACCAGAATTGCTGGCACCTGGATGACTAAATCTTCAAGTTATCATAAATCAAGATCACAAGCCAAAAAGTAACATAGGAAATAAAAAGGACTGGATCATTTTACAGATTTTACTCAGTTTGATTGCAGAAGCCTTTATAGGTAAGGATGGAATTATAGTGCAAAGGATATTCATATATGGCACAGAAACTCAGTAATACCCTTTCTCCTTGTACTGTGTGCAACTGTTCCATTTTGGGAGGCAGGGGGTGTGGAGCAGAGGCAGAGGGAGAGAGAGAATCTTAAGTAGGCTCCATGCGCAGCGTGGAGCCCTATGCGGTGCTTGAGCTCACAACCCTGAGATTGTGACCTGAGCTGAAATCAAGAATCAGATGCTTAACTGCTTAACTGACTGAGCCACCCAGGCACTCCAACAACTGTTTGTCTTAATTTTTTGTTTCTGTATCTTCTGGCACAATGTGCCACGGAGTAGTTAATAAGTTTTTTTGAATTAATGAAATATGAATGAAATTATATAATGAATTATATAATATATAATATAATTATATATTATATAATTATATAATAATTATATAATATATAATATAATTATATAATGAAATTATATAATGTAACTGAGTGGTACCTCATATAAGTCCTAGAAACTCAGCAATAGCCATCCTTATTGGATAGTAAAGACAAGGAGAGGAGGACCTGCATGTTCCTAATAGCATTTTGAAATATTTTCCTGACCATGCCTTCTTCATTTTTTATATACCCAATGCTTTAGCATATAGTAGGCTTTCATAAATGTTTGTTGAGTGTGTACATCAATTTTTCTTCAACCAAGAGCAGTCATAACTGAACATAGTTAACAAATCTATAGAAGACATAAAAGCTCTGATGAATATGCTCTGTACAAAAAACTTGCTGCTGTTTTATCTGAGACTAAAAAAAAAAAAATTCCTCAACCCATAGTTATAGCTACTATTTATTGAATATCCACTATGCACTGTGTACATTGCTAGGTGCTTCTCAAAACTTCACAACAATTTGCAAGGATTTTTAATTTTATATGTGATGAAGCTTAAGAAAAGTTAAATGCTTGCTCATGATCATATAGCTAATGAGTGAATGGCTAATCTGCAGTTTAATCCTTAAATCTGTCTAACTCCAAAAACCTGTGCATGTTCCTCTGTGCCAGTATAACTCATTGTTTATATAGGGAGCTTAATATGTGTCAGGTAGTGTGCTAAATTTGAAGAAAACCAGAATAAATAATGTATAACCCCTTACCTCAAGGAGTTTATAGCTTTGTGGGGGAGGAATGACTAAACTAACCAGGAAGTTACAGATAAAATGCTATGGAAGCAGTTTGTTTTAGCTGAGGGCAATAGGGAAATTCTTCCCTGAAAGTTTTTGATTTAGAGTCTAAAAAACTGTGGAAGCAGGGTGGGGCATGTATTCAGGAATGGTCAGTGTCTTGTGCAGCGAAAACCCGATAAACACAGAAGTATATTCTGAGACAAAACTCTAAGGCTGATCAAAGCCTTGAATTTGAATCTCTCACTGTGTGTGTTCGGGTTCAAATCCTCTGTTTCATCAATTTATAGTAACCTTTTCCCATACTCTAATAGTTCCCTACTTAAAGCCTTTTTTACATATCATATTCAGACTCATCATCTGAAAATGGAATGTAGAGACTCTCCGCTCAAAAACTGCTTAGAGTTTCCCTCTTTGTACAGAATTAAGTTGATAAAGTTGATGTAATTAGCCTACAATTGAAGGTCTATATTCTTTTTTTTTTTTTTAAAGATTTTATTTTTTATTTGACAGAGAGAGAGAGAGATCACAAGTAGGCAGAGAGGCAGGCAGAGAGAGAGAGGAGGAAGCAGGCTCCCCGCTGAGCGGAGAGCCCGATGCGGGGCTCGATCCCAGGACCCTGGGATCATGACCCGTGCCGAAGGCAGAGGCTTTAACCCACTGAGCCACCCAGGCGCCCCTGAAGGTCTATATTCTGACCTCAATCATCCACTCCAATCTTATTTTCCACTGCTACCTTTTATTTATCTTGGTTAGTCTGTCATTGCTAGTTAAAATAAAAATATATGTGCTATAATAGAGGTATGAATAAAGATATGATGTCGTTCTGGACTGGCTATTCTAGAGCGTCTAAGAATCTTTTGACTAGATTCTAAACTTCGCACCATGACTTGTGTATAAACCATGACTCAACAAATTTTTGTTGTATTATATGAATGAATATGGTCAGAGAGGAGCAGGTTTACATGGTAAGATAATGACTTTTTTATTTTAGACAGGTTAAATTTAAGGTATTAGTGGGGTACCAAGTGGAACTGTCTAGTAGGCAGTTAGAAATACTGGCTTCAAAGTTGGGAGAGAGCCATAAATTTGGAAATCCCCAACATAGAGATGATGGCTAAACTAGGAGAGTGACTGAGCTTACTGAGTGATCACATAGAAGAGAGGTCCTTGGAAAAGGAAAAAAAGAAAACAACATTTAAGGGTAGGAAGAGCCTGAGGTTAAAACATAGATGAGAACAATGAGAGTTAAGTATCATCGAATCCAAAAGAAAAATATTTGAAGAATGCATTGTTTCATTGGGAGACTAAGAGATGAAACTTACCTTAAACCTGATTGTAAAGGCATCATATAAAGAGAACTGTAGGGCCTAACATACAACCCTGAAGACAAGGAATAAAAAAAGTATTTGTGATTGATGATGGTTGATGATGATGAGATCAGTTCCCATTCTGTCCATGTAACATACACATTTACCACATTGCTACTGTACTTTAAAATATGGTGGCATAAATATTGGGTTGATGATTTTAGATATACCTAGAAGCTTTAAAGACTAGAGAATGAAAAGGGAAGTGAAAATGTATTTGTTTATAAAATTGCTTCAATATAGTTGTTGATATATCTCTTTAATCTGGTCATAAGGTCTTCAGATACAAAAAGCAGCAGTATTCCAATAGTTGTTGTCAAAAAGAATTTGTGACTTTAAATCAATGGTGATACCTTTTTTGGGTGGGGGGTGGAATTCGAGAACATTTTAGTTTATTCTCCCAAGTTACTTTGTTCTTGCCAAATATAAAAGTATTCTGTCAGTATGAGACTGGCTAAATGTATTATGGTAAATCCTTACTGTAGATCACCATGTAGCCATTAAAAGGAAAGAGGAAACTCTCAAATTAAAAATGGAACTACCCTATGATCCAGTAATTATTCAACTGGGTATTTACCACAAAATATGCAAAAACAGTAATTCAAACTGATACATTACCCTATGTTTATTGCAGTATTATTTACAACAACCAAACTATGGAAGAAGCCCAAGTGACCATTGATTGATGAATGAATAAAGAATATATGGTGTGTATGTGTGTGTGTGTGTGTGTGTATTTATATTTATATGTAATGGAATATTATTCAGCCATAAAAAGAATGAAATCTTGCTGTTTACAACAACATGGATAGAGCTAGAGAGTATAATGCTAAGTGAAATAAGTCAGCCAGGGAAAGATAAATACTTTATAATGTCACTCATATGTGGAATTTAAGAAACAAAATAAATGAGCAAAAAAAAAAAAAAAAGACAAGCTGAGAGACAGACTTAACTATGGGAACAAACTGATGGTTACCAAAGGAGAGGTGGGTGGGAGGATGGGTGAAATGAATGATGGCAATTAAAGAGTATACTTATCATGATGAAAAAAATAAAGTAAAAAAAAGGAAAGGTATGCCTGGGTGGCTCAGTCAGTTAAGTGTCTGCATTCAGCTCAGGTGATGATCCCAGGGTTCTAGGATTGAGTGCTGCATCAGGCTTCTTGCTCAACAAGGAGCCAGCTTCTCCCTCTGCCTGCCACTCTCTCGATTTCTCTCTCTGACAAATAAATAAGAAAAAAAAAGAAGTAAAATAAAATAAAAATAAGTAAAACAATTAAAAAAAAGGAAACTTTTTAAGTACTGATGAGGGACAGTCTCGAAGACATTGTTGAATAAAAAAGTGAAGTGGAGAACAGTACTTATATTACACTGTATTTGCATTAAAAAAATGAAAGAGTCAATATATATGCATAAAATGTTTCCACAAAGATACTCAATAAACTGAGAATATTTATAGATTCCATGCTGGGAGTGGTGGGCTGGGCAGTTGAGGTGCAAAGGTGGCAGAGATACTTTTCAACATACTTAATTTTTATCTTTTGAATTCCCAATTGTCTGACTGTATTAACCTATTAAAAATTAACCATAAATGAATGCATAAGTAAATTAAATTGGGTTTAAAAAAACATCAGTCACAAAGAAAAGCAGATTCATACAAAGATAAAAACATTATAAAAATGTGGAAAAGAAGGTATAAAGAAGAAATAAAAATCACTCATAGTGTCATAGTAATGAGGTAACCACAGTTAACTTGTAAGTGTAATTACATCTAATTTACTTTTTCTAGTGATTTGGAGGACATACATTTTGGTCTCAATACTATTAATGGTTGTATTTTAGTTTTTACTCTAGTCAAGGGTAAAACAATGTCTTACTGTCTCATGACTCCATGTATGTGTGAGAAATTTCACACCTCTCCTTTTTTCCTGTTCTTCCCTCCCTCAATTCCAGGATCGTATCATTTATGGTTTAGGTGCAGATTATTGTTATGGCATCAGTTGTTTTTTTTTTAAAGATTTTATTTATTTATTTGACAGAGATCATAAGTAGGCAGAAAGGCAGGCAGAGAGACGGGGGAAAGCAGGCTCCATGCTGAGCAGAGAGCCCGATGCAGGGCTCGATCCCAGGATGCTGGGATCATGACCTGAGCCAAAGGCAAAGCCTTTAACCCACTGAGCCACCCAGGCGCCCCTATTGCATCAGTTTTTATATCACATATATTTTCCATCAATAATATTTGGGCATGTACCTTTAGGTTTTTAAAATACAGCTTTATTGAGATGAAATTCACATACTGCATAATTTACCTATTTACACAATTATTTTTTTTTTTAAAGTAGAGTCCATGCCCAATATGGAGCTTGAATTCACAACCCTGATATCAAGAGTCACATGCTCTACCAACTGAGCCAGCTAAGTGCCCCACAAATTTTTTAATATAGTCTCAGAGTTGTATAGTCATTATCACCATCAATTTTATAGCATTTTTTATTATTAATTATTTTTATTAACATATAATGTATCATTTGCCCCAGGGGTACAGGTCTGTGAATCGTCATGCTTACACATTTCACAGCACTCACCATATCACATACCCTCACAGTGTCTATAACCCAGCCACCCTATCCCTTCCCCCCCATCCCCCTGGAACCCTCAATTTGTTTTGTAAGATTAAGACTCTCTTATTGTTTGTCTTCCTCCTGATCCCATCTTGTTTCATCTTTTCCTTCTCTACCTTCCAAACCCCCCACCCTGCCTCTCAAATTCCTCATATCAGGGAGATCATATGATAATTGTCTTCCTCTGATTGACTTCTTTTCTTTTTTAAAGATTTTATTTATTTATTTGACAGAGATCATAAGTAGGCAGAGGCAGACAGAGAGAGAGGAGGAAGCAGGCCCCCCACTGAGCAGAGAGCCCGATGCAGGGCTCGATCCCAGGACCCTGGGCTCATTACCTGAGCTGAAGGCAGAGGCTTTAACCCACTGAGCCACCCAGGTGCCCCCTGATTGACTTATTTTGCTTAGCGTAATAACCTCTAGTTCCATCCACATTATCACAAATGGCAAGATTTCATTTCTTTTGATGGCTGCATAGTATTCCATTGTATATATATACCACCTCTTCTTATCCATTCATCTGTTGATGGACATCTAGGTTCTTTCCATAGTTTGGCTATTGTGGACATTGCTGCTATGAACATTCGGGTGCACGTGCCCCTTTGGATCACTACGTTTGTATCTTTAGGGTAAGTACCCAGTAGTGCAATTGCTGGGTCATAGGATAGCTCTATTTTCAACTTTTTGAGGAACCTCCATGCTGTTTTCCAGATCAGCTGCTCCAGCTTGCATTCCCACCAACAGTGTAGGAGGGTTCCCCTTTCTCTGCATCCTCGCCAGCATCTGTCATTTCCTGACTTGTTAATTTTAGCCATTCTGACTGGTGTGAGATGGTATCGCATTGTGGTTTTGATTTGTATTTCCCTGATGCGAGTGATGTGGAGCACCTTTTCATGTGTCTGTTGGCCATCTGGATGTCTTCTTTGCAGAAATGTCTGTTCATGTCCTCTGTCCATTTCTTGATTGGATTAATTGTTCTTTGGGTGTTGAATTTGATAAGTTCTTTTCAGATTTTGGATACTAGCCCTTTATCTGATATGTCGTTTGCAAATATCTTCTCCATTTCTGTCAGTTGTCTTTTGGTTTTGTTGATTGTTTCCTTTGCTGTGCAAAAGCTTTTGATCTTGATGAAGTCCCAATAGCTCCTTTTTGCCCTTGCTTCCCTTGCCTTTGGCGACGTTTCTAGGAAGAAGTTGCTGCAGCTGAGGTCGAAGAGGTTGCTGCCTGTGTTCTCCTCAAGGATTTTAATGGGTTCCTTTCTCACACTGAGGTCTTTCATCCATTTTGAGTCTATTTGTGTGTGTGGTGTAAGGAAATGGTCCAGTTTCATTCTTCTGCATGTGGCTGTCCAATTTTCCCAACACCATTTGTTGAAGAGACTGTCTTTTTTCCACTGGACGTTCCTTCCTGATTTGTCGAAGATTAGTTGACCCTAGAGTTGAGGGTCTGTTTCTGGGCTCTCTATTCTGTTGCATTGATCTATGTGTCTGTTTTTGTGCCAGTACCATACTGTCTTGATGATGACAGCTTGTAATAGAGCTTTGAAGTCTGGAATTGTGATGCCACCAACTTTGGCTTTCCCATTCAACATCCCTCTGGCCATTCAGGGTCTTTTCTGGTTCCATATAAATTTTAGGATTATTTGATCCATTTCCTTGAAAAAAAAATTGATGAAATTTTGATAGGGATTGCATTAAACATGTAGATTGCTTTAGGTAGCATAGATATTTTCACAATATTTGTTCTTCCAATCCATGACATGGAACATTTTTCCAATTCTTTGTGTCTTCCTCAATTTCTTTCATGAGTGTTTTATAGTTTCCTGAGTATAGATTCTTTGCCTCTTTGGTTAGGTTTATTCCTAGGTATCTTTTGGTTTTGGGTGCAATTGTAAATGGGATTGACTCCTTAATTTCTCTTTCTTCTGTCTTCTTGTTGGTATAAAGAAATGCAACTGATTTCTGTGCATTGATTTTATATCCTGACACTTTACTGAATTCCTATACAAGTTCTAGCAGTTTTGGAGTGGAGCCTTTTGGGTTTTCCACATATAGTATCATATCTTCTGCAAACAGTGATAGTTTGACTTCTTCTTTGCCGATTTGGATGCCTTTAATTTCTTTTTGTTGTCTGATTGCTGAGGCTAGGACTTCTAGTACTATGTTGAATAGCAGTGGTGATAATGGACATCCCTGTCATGTTCCTGACCTTAGCCAAAAAGCTTTCAGTTTTTCTCCATTGAGAATGATATTTCTGGTGGGTTTTTCATAGATGGCTTTGATAATATTGAGGTATGTGCCCTCTATCCCTACACTTTGAATAGTTTTGATCAGGAAGGGATGCTCTACTTTATCAAATGCTTTTTCAGCATCTATTGAGAGTATCATATGGCTCTTGTTCTTTCTTTTATTAATGTATTATATCACATTGATGGATTTGCAGATGTTGAAACAACCTTGCAGCCCTGGAATAAATCCCATTTGGTTGTGGTGAATAATCCTTTTAATGTACTGTTGGATCCTATTGGTTAGTATTTTGGTGAGAATTTTCGCATCTGTGTTCATCAAGGATATTGGTCTGTAATTCTTCTTTTTGGTAGGGTCTTTGTCTGGTTTTGGGATCAAGGTAATGCTGGCCTCATAAAATGAGTTTGGAAGTTTTCCTTCCATTTCAATTTTTTGGAACAGTTTCAGGAGAATAGTATTAATTCTTCTTCAGATGTTTGGTAGAATTCTGCTGGGAAGCCGTCTGGCCCTGGGCTCTTCTTTGTTGGGAGATTTTGGATGACTGCTTCAATCTCCTTACTGGTTATGGGTCTGTTTAGGTTATCTCTTTCTTCCTGGTTCAGTTGTGGTAGTTTATACATCTCTAGGAATACATCCATTTCTTCCAGATTGTCAAATTTGCTGGTGTATAGTTGCTCAGAATATGTTCTTATAATTGTTTGTATTTCTTTGGCGTTGGTTGTGATCTCTCCTCTTTCATTCATGATTTTATTTATTTGGGTCCTTTCTCTTTTCTTTTTGATAAGTCTGGCCAGGGGTTTATTGATCTTATTGGTTCTCTCCAAGAACCAGTTCCAAGTTTCATTGATTTGTTCTATTGTTTTTTGGGGTTTCTATTTCATTGATTTCTGCTCTGATCTTCATTATTTCACTTCTCCTGGTGGGTTTAGGCTTTCTTTGCTGTTCTTTCTCCAGGTCCTTTAGTTGTAAGGTTAGGTTATATATTTGAGACCTTTCTTGTTTCTTGAGGAAGGCTTGAATCGCTGTATACTTTCCTCTCAGGACCGTCTTTGCTGTGTCCCACAGATTTGGACCAGTTTTGTTTTCATTTTCATTTGTTTCCATGAATTTTTTCAATTCTTCTTTAATTTTCTGGTTGACCCATTCATTCTTTAGTACAAAGCTCTTTAGCCTCCATGTATTTGAGTTCTTTCCAACTTTCCTCTTGTGATTGAGTTCTGGCTTCAGAGCATTGTGGTCTGAAAATATGCAGGGAATGATCCTAGTCTTTTGGTACCGGTTGAGACCTGATTTGTGACCCAGGATGTGATCTATTCTGGAGAATGTTCCATGTGCACTAGAGAAGCATGTGTATTCTGTTGCTTTGGGATGGAATGTTCTGAATATATCTGTGATGTCCATCTGGTCCAGTGTGTCATTTAAGGCCTTTATTTCCTTGTTGATCTTTTGCTTGGATGATCTGTCCATTTCAGCGAGGGGGGTGTAAAAGTCCCCTTCTATTATTGTATTATTGTCGATGTATTTCTTTGATTTTGTTATTAATTGGTTTATGTAGTTGGCTGCTCCCATGTTAGGGGCATAGATATTTAAAATCGTTAGATCTTCTTGTTGGACAGACCCTTTAAGTATGATATGGTGTCCTTCCTCATCTCTGATTATAGTCTTTGGCTTAAAATCTAATTTATCTGATCTAAGGATTGCCACCCCAGCTTTCTTTTGATGTCCATTAGTATGGTAAATTGTTTTCCACCCCCTCACTTTAAATCTGAAGGTGTCTTTGGGTCTAAAATGAGTTTTTTGTAGACAGCATATTGATGGGTCTTGTTTTTTTATCTATTCTGATTTACATTTACATTTACATTTACATTCAGGGTAACTATTGAAAGATATGAATTTAGTGCCTGTGTATTGCCTGTAAGGTGACTGTTATTGTATATTGTTTCTGTTCCTTTCTGGTCTACCACTTTTAGGCTCTCTCTTTGCTTCGAGGACCCCTTTCAATATTTCCTGTAGGGCTGGTTCTGTGTTTGCAAATTCTTTTAATTTTTGTTTTTCCTGGAAGCTTTTTATCTCTCCTATTTTCAATGATAGTCTAGCTGGATACAATATTCTTGGCT
Source organism: Martes martes (assembly GCF_963455335.1). Taxonomy (NCBI): domain Eukaryota; kingdom Metazoa; phylum Chordata; class Mammalia; order Carnivora; family Mustelidae; genus Martes; species Martes martes. The sequence goes on from NC_137898.1 coordinate 44,635,851, forward strand.
GCATGTTTTTCCCGTTCAGTGCTCTGAGTATCTCATGCCAGTTCTTTCTGGCCTGCCAGGTCTCTGTGGATAAGTCTGCTACCAATCTAATATTTCTACCATTGTATGTTACAGACTTCTTGTCCCGAGCTGCTTTCAGGAATTTCTCTTTGTCGCTAAGACTTGTAAGTTTTACTATTAGATGATGGGGTGTGGACCAACTTTTATTGATTTTGAGGGGGGGTTCTCTGCATCTCCTGGATTTTGAGCCTGTTCCCTTTGCCATATTAGGGAAATTCTCTATTATAATTTGCTCCAATATACCTTCTGCCCCTGTGTCTCTTTCTTCTTCTTCTGGAATCCCAATTATTCTAATATTGTTTTGTCTTATGGTATCACTTATCTCTCAAATTCTCCCCTTGTGGTCCAGTAGTTGTTTGTCCCTCTTTTGCTCAGCTTCTTTATTCTCTGTCATTTGGTCTTCTATATCACTAATTCTCTCTTCTGCCTCATTTACCCTAGAAGTAAGTGCCTCCATTTTTAATTGCACCTCATTAATCGGTTTTTTGATTTCAGCTTGGTTAGATTTTAGTTCTTTTATTTCTCCAGAAAGGGCTTTTATTTCTCCAGGAAGGGTTTCTCTAATCTCTTCCATGCCTTTTTTGAGCCCAGTTAGCACCTTGAGACTCATCATTCTGAACTCTAGATTTGACATATTACCAATGTCTGTATAAATTAGGTCCATAGCCATTGGTACTCCCCCTTGTTCTTTTTTTTGTGGTGAGTTTTTCTGCCTTGTCATTTTATCCAGGTAAGAATCTATGAATGAGAGAATAAAATACTAAGAGGGTGCCAAGACTGCAGAAAAAATTACACTAACCAAATCAAAAGAGACCCAAAACCGGTGGGAGAAGAAAGGGGGAAAAAATAAATAAAAGTAAAAAAATTTAAAAAAATGTATATATTAGACTGGTGAATAGAACAGAGCCACCATATATATATTCTGTGTGTGTGTGTGTGTGTGTGTGTGTGTATGGAGATAAAAAAATATTTTTCACACAAAGATAAGAGTAAACACAGTGAAGGGATAAAATATGACTGTAAAGATGAAAATTTTTAAAAAAATTCTAAAAAAGCAATTGATAAGATAATTTGGTTTAAAAAAGAAAAAAAAATGGAGAGAATTTGTTCAGGCTGGAGAGTAGAACAAAGCCATGTGTTAGATTTAGGGTTTATTTTGATCTATTAGAAGAAATTTTATCCCAAAATTTTAAAGAGAAAATAAATTATATGTATATAAAAAATAAGGTTAAATACAATGAAGTGATATAATATGATTATAACAATGACGGTTTATAAAGATTCTTTTTTGAAAGGTATTTTTAAGATAAACTAGTTAAAAATGTTAAAAGAGGAAAGAGGAAAAGTTAAAAAAATAGAATAAGAAGAAAATAAAATTAAAAAAAATTTTGCTTTGCAAGACTAAAGAATCATGGGGGAAAAAGCCATGAATTCTATGTGTTGCTTTCCCCTAGCTCTGGAGTTCTGCTGTTCTCCTTGATTGTGTGCTTGGTCTTGCCTGGATGTTCTTGCTGATATTCTGGGGGAGGGGCCTGTTGCAGTGAGTATCAAATGTCTTTGCCTGAGGTGGAATTGCACCACCCTATATTACACATAGCCAGGGGACAGGCTATGTAATCTGCTTGGGTTCGCTCTTGGTAACTTTTGTTCCCTGAACGCTCTCCACAGAGCTCTGGGAGACGGGAATGAAAATGGTGGCCTCCCAGTCTCCAGCCTAGAGGAGCCAAGAGCTCAGGGCCCCACTCCTCTGTGTGCCCTCAGATAAAAGCAGTCAGTTCCTTCTGTCTCTCTGGTCTCCAGCCTCACTCTGTGCTTACCCAGCCTGTGACCGAGCATTTGTGTCTCTGGCACACAGCCCTGTTTGGAGTTTCCAAACCCAGCAGATTCCTGCCACATGTTCCTACACTGCTCTTTCTGGAGGAGGTAGGAGGAAGTCTTTCCAGATCTGCCACTTGTGGGTCCCTGCTTAAAGAGCAGAGGTCTGACTGTGCCTTGGATCATGGTTGAAGGTAACTCCCATTTGAAAGCTCACTCCTTGGCTCTGTCTTTGTAGTCAGCTTCCCTGCTCTGATTCCTGGGAACTCTGCCACACTCAGACACCCCTGATCCTTCTGTGACTCTGCAGGACCTGAGACCACACTGTCCCCATGAGGGCTCCATCCCTGCTTAGCCTCTGGAGCGATGTCCCTCAGTGGAGCAGACTTCTAAAAGTTCTGATTTGTGCTCTGCTGCTCCACCACTTGCTGGGAGCTGGCCCCTCCCTCTATGGTCTATCTTCCCGTTGTTTCAGACTCACTTCTCCGCACATCCTACCTTTCACAAAGTTGTCAATTTTCTGTTCCTAGAATTGCTGCTTTTCTTCTCTTCTATCTCCTGGTGAGTCTGGAATGGTTTGATAACTATCTAGCTGAACTCCTGGGACCTGATGTCATTTCAGTCTGCTACTCTCTGCCATCTTGGCCCCAGCTCCTTTATAGGATTTTTATCACCCCCCCCCCAAAGAAACCCCCAAAGAAACCTATCAGCAGTCACTCTATTTTCCTCCCACTGACCCCAGCCCTAGACAACCACTAATCTACTCTCTGTCCTATAGATGTGGTTATTCTAGCCATTTCATGAAGTGGTATCATATAACACATGGTCTTTTGTGGCTGATTTCTTTTACTTATAATATTTTCAAAGGTTCATCCATGTTGTAGCACATATCAGTACTTTATTCCTTTTTATGGCGGAGTAAGATCCTTTTGTATAGATATACCACATTTTGTTTATGCATTCATCACTTCATGGATATTTAGGTTGTTTCCATATTTTGGCTCTTATGAATAATGCTGCTATGAACATTTGTGTACAATTTTTTGTTTGAACATGTTTTCAGTACTCATGGGTGTATGCTGGGTCATGTGATTACTCTAGGGTTAATTTTTTAAGGAGCCATCAGACTGTTCTCCAAGGTGTCTACACCATTTTACATTCTCATTAGCATTTTACATTCTCATTAGCATTGTATAAGCGGGCCAATTTCTCCATACTCTGGCCAACACTTGTTATCTGTCTTTTTGGTTATAACTATCTTAGTGGATATAAACTTGCCTTCAGTTTTGAAACCAAATCTTTTAAGTGGTTTTCTGACAACAGATGAAATATGTAAAGCATCAAATGTACTAATGGCTTTATATACTAAAGGCTTTATATAAGTCCAGAGAGAAAGGGATAAAAATCTTACTAATTTGCACCAATTGTTCTGAAGCTTTTATGTGCATTGGAACCACTTAGAAGACTTTTTGTGAATCTGTATTATTGGGTCCTACCCAGAGCTTCTAATTCAGTAGGATTGCAATGGGTGAGAAAATTTACATTTGTAACAAGTTTCTATATGCTACTGTTGGTCTAAAGACCACATTTTTGGAACCATTGATTTAATACACATGATGGTAATGCTTACTTTGAGCCCAGCTTCTTCCTTAAGTGTTTTACGTATGTTACTTTATATAATCTTCACACAGGTATGCTCTACTATTAGATCATTTTACAGATGAGGAAATTGAGTCATGGAGAGATTAAGTAACTTGCTCAAGGAAATTGATTATATAAAATTTAAGTAATTTGCTCAAGGTCACATATCTGAAATTAGTGGAGCTGATACCTGGTTTGGTTCTAGTATTTATGCTCTTAATCACTATGTATTGCTGCTATACATAAAGTTAATTCATGTGGTATACATGTTTATTGAGTAAACACTTGAGAATAATCCATTTCTTGCAAATTTGGGATGCTTAGTTCTAAGAAAGAATTCTTTTCTTTCAAGACAATAATCTAAAAAATCAAGGATTTCCTCAATGTGCTTGTATCTACTAATTCATTCATTACTGTGTTCAGTTATTCTCAAAGTTCTTTTGTGTTTATGATTCAGTTTTATGTAACATAGGACTACTGTGAATTGTAATTTTTATGTTAACAAGTATTGTTGAATATCTAACTAATTGTATGATCTTGGAGAGTGCCTGAAATTCTCTGAGCCTCAGCTTCTTCATCAAACTATGCTCCTATAATTTGGATTTAGTTGTCCTATTATAAAATTCAGATGACAATCATTTCTTAGTTGAGAGGGGAATTTAGTTAAGTGGATGCAATTTCCTGTTTTAAGATTTTCTCCCTTGAAATTTTCTCAACTTTGGAAGTTACTGATAGAAAAAGTCAGAGTTGATCAAGCTTTCTTTGAGACCTTTTTTTTTTTTTAAATGAACATTTGTGTTTGTGTTTGTGATTTTGTATTTCTTACCTATAAATTACTCATAATTTCTTACACAGTTTTTCCTATTTTGTATCAGTATTTCATGATTTTTTAAATAATTTACTAATGTGCAATCATTTAAACTGGTCTGAAGTTTCTAAAGTTTGTAGCACCTCAAATATTTTGTGATATACCTTGATTATATACATACTAAGTTCAGAACACTTTACTAAACAGTTTTAGAACATAAGTTTGAAAGAGACACTATGTTTTCTGCCATAAAGGAATTTACATTTTAATCGTAATAGTTTTAATTCAGTTTACTAATTCGTAAAGCATATCTGGAAAATCTGTCAGACTTGGGCATGGACAAAAGTGATTACTGGAATTCCTTTCAGGGAAATGCTGAATGTCTAGAGACCCTGAAAGGTTTATCTGATTCTAAGTAAGTGTGCACTTTGGATCATCTTTGATTGACCAGGCTATTATATAACTCTAAGGATAAAATTTAAATTGTAGAAAACAAAACATTGCAAATATTTTCTGCCTTTGACACTGCAAATGATTCTTGTTCTTGGCAATACAAATGGGTTTTGTCCAGGAGAAAATATAAATTTCTGTAAGTCAGACTCTACAATTTGGTTTTCACTTCTTTCTGATTTTCTCCTTAATTAATAAGGAAATGAAATCTGACAGGTAACATTTTGATTCATGGTCTTTTAATATTTACACGAGAAACATGATTTTACAATTTTGGAAATTATGCTTTAGAATTTTTATCTACTTATATAATGCATATGTAGTTAAATATAAATATATATGAATTTGTAAGATACACCCATATATATATGTTGAAAAGTAATTAGACAGCACTAATTTTTTTTAGACTAAGAATAATATTTTCCATTATCACAAATAATGCATGTACATACAAGATGAACTAAAATATATTCATATACAAGAAAATTAAAAAATAAAAATATTTTATGGTCTCAACATCTAGAAATAATCACTGTAAAGCCTTGGGATACAGTATTTCAGACTTATTTTTTGTATTTATGTAACTTTTTTCTTACGTGGGATAATACTATATCCTGTATTGATTTAAGCCTTTTTGTTTTAACTCAAAAGTATATAAATGAGCACCTTTTTGATATTTTGTTTTTGAAGATTGTTATTTAGCATTTCTTTTCTTTTCTTTTTTTTATTTTTTATTTCTTTTCAGCGTAACAGTATTCATTGTTTTTTCACCACACCCAGTGCTCCATGCAATCCGTGCTCTCCCTAATACCCACCACCTGGTTCCCCCAACCTCTCCCCCCCCCCCCCGCCCCTTCAAAACCCTCACGTTGTTTTTCAGAGTCCATAGTCTCTCATGGTTCACCTCCCCTTCCAATTTCCCTCAACTCCCTTCTCCTCTCCATCTACCCTTGTCCTCCATATTATTTGTTATGCTCCACAAATAAGTGAAACCATATGATACTTGACTCTCTCTGCTTGACTTATTTCACTCAGCATAATCTCTTCCATTATTTAGCATTTCTAAGGAGAGGGGGCTAACAAAGGTTCTTGTTAGCTATCTTAACTCTAATTACTTAGTAGGTAACATGTCATTATTTTTAACACGACAACATGTTAAAATTGGCACATGAAATCACCAAGTGTAGAAGAAATTAAAGCAAAAATGTTTGAATACTTTACAAGAGGTAGCCACTCTGTTAGGGATCTTAGAAATCTCCCTGTACACACATCATGATTAAATCTTTTTTGGTTTGTTTTTGTTTTTGTTTGTTTTGTTTTTTAAAAAGAAGCTGGTAGGGGTACCTAGGTGGTTCAGTGAGTTAAACATCTGATTCAGCTCAGGTCTTGATCCAAGGTTGTGAGTTCAAGCCCTATGTTGGGCTTCATGCCAGGTTATTGAGAAATTGAGGGTGGGGAAGAATCCAAGACTACAAAGGAAAGGAAGCCGGGAATATCAGTATAGGAAAACAGTCCTATCCTAGCTGTTAACATTTAAAAAGCCCTTTCAAGGACTAAAGAAATAAAGGCTACAAATGTCTGGAGCTTGAAATGGCTTTTATACTTTTGAACCTGTTATGAAAGCTTTTCTTAGAACTCTTTCCTCCCCCTCCTCCAAAACAAAATAGTTTTAAAAAAGAAATTAAACAGGAAAAGACCAGATAAAAAGGATATTGCCACATAGTCTATTTTAAATTTCTGAGCCAGAAGAATAGCTTCTTGAGAAAAAAAATTGAACAAAGAATTGCCATATTTGAAAGTCTGAAGGAAACAAAGAGAATAAGTTGTTTTATTCTTGAATCTTGTGAATTGCTAGCAGCTGAAATGTAGGTGCATTTCCAGCAGGGATCAACACCTCTTGATTTTGTTGCTCTTACACTTGTTTACAAACGTGTTAGAAAAAGTAAAAGAGAAAGAAGCAATATATACCAAGACCATTCTGTTTTTAATACAGTATTTGGTTGAACACAAAGATTTTATATCTGTCTTCATAAAGAGTAACATAAAGAGTAACATTTACTACATAAAGAGTAATATTTCAACATTTTTAAAAAATGTTGAAAGGACATGGATTGTCAGTCCTTATAAAGTTACTCACCAAAAAGCTAGGTATGACTTTCCTCCCTTATTTTATGACTTATTTCTTATTATAAATGGAATGGAAAAATAAATGACAGACATGTAGTGACTTACAGATTTTATCCTTTTACTGTTATAAACCATCAAGATTGCAGAGATATTTCCAGTCTCTCTAATGGAGTCTAACTCTACTTAAATTAAAAACTTTTAAAAGTCCTGCAATGTAATATGGAAGTTCTGAATTTTAGTCCCATCACTTCTATTAATTTAGTCATGGCACAGTCACCCAACCTGTCTCAGAGCCAACTAGTTTATTCTTTTTCTTCCATCTCTAAAGCTCTGTAATTCTGTGAATTTTAAAAAGTGAAAGTGATGTTAAGGATAAAATTTTCCTAAAAAAAAATTCTCAACAAATATTCTTAAATTCAAAATGATGTTTTCTTAATTAGTAATATAAAACAAAATTTTAGTATACCACAGAATTTTTTTTTGACCACCTAATTTTTTTTCTTTTGAGCCCAATTTCATTGTTTTTTAATATTGGAAGAGCTACTGCTCCTTCTACATTTGGCAAAAATGGAGCACCTGGGTGGCTCAGGTCATGATCCCAGGGTCCTAGGGTCGAGCCCCACATCGGGCTCCCTGCTCAGTGGGAAGCCTGCTTCTCCCTCTCCCACTCCCCCTGCTTGTGTTCCCTCTCTCAGTGTGTCTCTCTCTGTCAAATAAATGAATAAAATCTTTAAAAAATTTTTTTGACATATATTAGTTTCAGGTGTACAATATGGTGATTCAACAATTTCCCTATATATTATAAAATGCTCACCACAGTGTACTCCCCATTTGTTACCACATAGTTAATACAATGTTACTGACTATATTTGCTATGCTGTACATTTCAGTGGCGTGACTTATTTATAACTGGAAGTTTGTACAGATTAATCTTCTTCATCTATTTTTTCATTGAAATATAATGGCATATAGAAAAGTGCACAAAGCATAATTGTATAGTTCATTGTTACAAAATGGGTATATCTATATAACCACTGCCCACGTCAAGAAATAAAATATATTTAGTGCCCCTTATGTCTTCCTTCCCTCCCAGTGACTACCTTCTCTTTTCCCCCGAAGATAGCTATCTTGACTTCTAAGAACATGCATTAATTTTCCCTGTTTTATTGTTAAAATGCAAATCAAGTAATTAAAAATTATAAGACTTTATTTGAGTGAAATTTGATTTGAATCAGGCAACATCCAATCTAGCAGATAAAATGGAGCTTCGAGGAGCTATACAAAATGAAAGACTTTTATAGGCAGAAAGGAGCAGGAACAAGGACATTTTATTAGCAAAAGCTGGGTTACTTGTGGCAAGGTCACTTTTTTTTAGGGTATGCAGGGGACCTATCAGGCAGATTACCTCACTGGTGCTGACCAGGTGATTCTTTTTTTTTTTTTTTTTAAAGATTATTTATTTATTTGAATAGAGAGAGAATGAAAGAGAGAGCATGAGAGGAGAGAGGTCAGCGGGAGAAGCAGGCTCCCTGCTTAACAAGGAGCCTGATGTGGGACTTGATCCTGAGACTCCAGGATCATGACCTGAGCTGAAGGCAGTTGCTTAACCAATGAGCCACCCAGGTGCCCTGACCAGGTGGTTTTTGATTAGCTGGTTTAAGATTCCATTTCTGAGGGGCTCCTGAGTGGCTCAGTGGGTTAAGCGCCTGCCTTCGGCTCAGGTCATGATCTCAGGGTCCTTGGATTGAGCCCCGCTTCGGGACTCCCGGCTCAGCAGGGAGCCTGCTCCCCACCCCACTGCCTGCCTCTCTGCCTACTTGCAATCTCTCTCTCTGTCAAATAAATAATTAAAAAAAAAAAGATTCGATTTCTGAGAGGTCAAAGCTCTAATTAAGTCAGGGCACCTAGGTGGCTCAGCCATTTAACCATCTGACTTTGGCTCGGGTCATGATCTCTGGGTCCTGGGATGGAGCCCTGAGTGAGGCTCTCCACTTAGCAGGGAGTCTGCTTGTCCCTCTTCTTCTGCTCTTTGCCCCACAATGCTCTCTCTGTCTCCCTCTCAAATAAATAAAATCTTTTTAATAAAAATCTATCCATTTGAGAGAGAGAGGGTGAGAGGATTGGCAAAGGGAGAGAATATCAAGCAGACTCCCCACCAAGGGCTGAGCCTGATGATCCCACAACCCATGAGAACAACCAAGGGTTGGTCACTCAACTGACTAAGCCACCCAAGTGCCCCAATAAATAAAATCTTTAAAAAAACAAACAAACCTGTAATTAAGTCTTGGTTTAGCTATGTGGGGCTTAGCATAAGTGGGGGCCGTTGTCTTGTTTTTAACATGAACTTTATTTAAATAGGCCCACATAGTATACTGAGGTGCCTGGGTGGTTCAGTCAGTTAAGTGTCTGCTTTCAGTTCAAATCATGACTCCAGTGTCTTGGGATCAAGGCCCACACTGGGCTCCCTGCTAACTTGGGAGCCTGTTTCTCCTCTCTCCTACACCCCTTGCTTGTGCTCTCTTTCTCTCTCTCTCTGTTAAATAAATTAAATCTTAAAAAAAAAAAAAAGAACCAGACAGTATATATTCTTTTGGATCTAGCTTTTTTTTTTTTTTACACAATATTATATTTGTGCGAATCATCACTGTCATTATGTAGTAGTGGTTGGTTCATTTTATTTCTGTATAGTATTCCACTGTATGAATTCACCTATTGATGGATCTATGGATTTCTGGTTTGGGACTAGTATGAATAATGCTGCTGTAAGATTTTGTGTAAGTTTTTTTATATAAGTGTGCGTGCTTTACTGTTGGGTATATTCTTAGGAGTAGAAAATAACATGAAAAGCTTTTCCAAAGTATGTGTACAAATTTATATTTCCATTTGCTCAGGCCATAGAATTTTAACATTTCCTTTATGATTATCAAAATGAATTGATCTCTAATATGAAGCATTTGAATTTTCCCAAGAGAAAATTGGTATGTGGACACTGATTAAGCTTATGAATTCTTATTTTTTAAAATGTCATAGCCCTACTCTTTGGTGACTAGGACTCTGGAATTTCTCACTACCTATTATTTGATACAGGGAGAAGCAATTGATTTTTTGCCAACTTTTGTTCCCTCAGAGAACTGAGAGTGGTTGGAAAAAGAAAACCTCAAAATCATTGAACTGTTTTTTTCATTTTCTTTTTTTACTCCCTTGGTTAAACTAAGCAGTGTTCTAATAATAAACTCCTTTAGCTGTCATAACATTCTTGAATAATATAGTACTTTCTGCTTTGAGCAGAGAAGAGATTAGTATTTATTATCTATTCCTATGATGTTTCTCCCTCCTTCTCTCTCTCTTTTTGTGCTAATTCTTACTGAAAGTATATATTTTCATTTAAGGACCTTGCTGTGGTCTGTCCACCCACCACAACATATTAATCAAAAGCTGTTTCTTTAAGACAACTATCATATGATCTCCCTGATATGAGGAAGTGGAGATGCAACGTGGGGGGCTTGGGGGGTAGTAAAAGAATAAATGAAACAAGATGGGATTGAGGGGGAGACAAACCATGAGACTCTTAATTTCACAAAACAAACTGAGGGTTGCCTGGGCGAGGGGGCTGGGGAGAGGGTAGTTGGGGGTATGGACATTGGGGAAGGTATGTGCCATGGTGAGTGCTGTGAAATGTGTAAACCTGGTGATTCACAGACCTGTACCCCTGGGACTAATACTACATTATATTTTAATTTTTAAAAAAGCTGTTTCTTTGGGGAAAGACAACACCAAAGCTAACTTAATTGTAGAAATCTGGATGTCCTCAAAGGCTTTATCTACTTGTGTCATGATACTTCTGTTCTTTCCTTAATTTAATTCTGGAAAATAGATTTTCCCTGACTAAACCATCACAAAAATGCAGGGATGGTGATGATGATGGTTTGAGTGGATGTAGGGAGAGGTACTAAATCAAAGTAGAAGATCAATAGGATCAAATAAGATCATATATTTGAGAGTCCTTGGTAGAATTTAAGGTGTTGACATCATGATGATGATGATGATGATGATGATGATGATGATGGACTAAGAATTTAGTCCTGTAAGAGGAGAAGGAATAAAACAGTCTAGACACAGTAGAACTCTATTAATTACCATGGGACCAATGCTGTCTTATAAAAATGTAATGTGAGCCACAAATGTGAGTCATGTATGTAACTTAAGATTTTCTAGTCATCACCCTAAAAAAGTAAAAAATTAAAAAGATACAGGTGAAATTAATGTTAATAATGTATTTATTTGAGTATATCAAAATAGTATCATTTTAACATGTAACCAATATAAAAATTATTGAGCTATTTTACATTATATATTTATACTAGGTGTTCAAAAGTCCAGTGTGTGCTTATACCATTACACACCTCGCTTGGGGCTGACTACATTTCCAGTGCCCAATAAACCAGAGGTTGTTATTGGCTACCACATTGGGACTACATAGATTTGGGGCTTTTCTTGATAGAATGGAAGAGTGCTCCATGCTATACCAAGTAGACATGATTTATTCATGCTTATTTACTCACGGAATAGTGAGTGTGGATACCTTGTGCTTGTGCTTAATAGAGAAATAAAAAGTAACACGTTGTTGGTGAAGAAAAGTTGGATCAAAGTTGCCTCCACCAGTCACCAGTATTTTACTGTAATGTATACTAATAGTGAATTGTTAAGTCTATTTTGAGATAGGGGATTTTTAGTTTAAGAACCCTGAATTCTACTACTGAAATTCATTTCATAAAATTTTTCTAACAGGATTATTTTGCTAGATTCTAAATGATAAAAAAATAGAGCCTTGAAACCCATAGAAGTCCAGTATATTCTGAGGTAATTTGCATGTTAATGAACAGCAGCAAGAGACACATCTGATGGACCCAATGAAAATTAAATAACACAACTTTAAGAACAACTGGTAGGTAAATAACTAAGATATATATGTTAATTGTGAAATTTTTATGAGGGCAAAACAATGAACATGACTGATTTTATGAAAAGAACTTTACTGTAGAGTGAATGTTTATGTCCCTGAAATTCATATGTTGAAACTTAATCTCTAACATGGTGGTACCTGGAAGTGAGGCCTTTGGGAAATGGTTACTTGTCCTTTTTATATTTAAAACGATTTTATTTATTTATTTGACAGAAAAAGAGACAGTGATAGAGGGAATACAAGCAGGGGGAGTGGGAGAGGGAGAAGCAGGCTTCCTGCTGAGCAGGGAGCCTGATGTGGGGCTTGATCTCAGGACCCTAGGCTCATGACCTGAGCCAAAGGCAGATGCTTAATGACTGAGCCACCCAGGCATCCCTAATTGTCCATTTCAAAGATAGTGCAAGAGCTTCCTTTCCCCCATGTGAGGATATAGCAAAAAGAGCCATTTATGAATTAGGAAATGAATGGTTCTCACCAGATGCTGAATCTGCCATGGCCTTGATCTTGGACTTCTTAGTATCCAAAACTGTGAGAAATAAATGTTTGGTGTTTAAGCCACCTAGTCTATGGTATTTTTGTTATAGCAGTCTGAATGAACTAAGACAAACTTTGAAAGTTTAGCATAGTAACTTTAGGGAAGTTGGAAATCAAGTAAAAGTTCCATAGAAATAGTTTTTTTTCATAGAACAATACTGTATAATGTCTCATTCACTAGGGTAGGCCATATAAAACTGTTTGAACTAAAATATAGCTGAATATTTGTCCTTTGCAGTGATTACTGTTATAACACTAAAAGTAAAAAAAATGAAATATTTTATTATTCCTAATAATTTTGAAAAATTATGTAGACTTCTTTGTTGTTTTTAAGGATTAAATGGTTAATGACAGAGCTTTTTTCTAACTTTTTGCTATGGAAATTTAAAAATATATACACAAGTAGACGGAAATAGTGAGTGTGGATACTTTTGCTTAATAGAGAAGTAAAAAGTTGTTAGCAAAGAAAAGCAGGATCAAAATTTCCTCCCATCAGTCACCAGGTGACAAGAGCAGCTCGAGATGGTTTTGTAGTTATCTGTTTGGATTCTGGAGGAATAGAAGGAGCTGGAGGCAGTATGCATTGATTCATGACTGAGTAAAGAGATACTTGGCTAAATTCTCCACCTACCAGTGATTAGATTCTGGAAGTAGGTAGTATAGGATTCCTGGGTTTGATTGTTTCTTCTTTCATCAGTGGCTATTGTTAGTTATGGATATTTTGCTTATTTCTTGTTTAGTTTCAAAATTATATGAATTTTATATTTTATATGAATTTTAGAGAATTCTTGGCTATTGAGAAAACATAGTGAGTTTTTTGGAACAAAGCAGATTTCCCTATGAAAGTTAATTCTAAAGGTATTATCCATGCTAAATGAATTTTTGTTTATATTGTGAAGTAAATGATTTATGTAATGTAAAATAGAGAACTATTTTTCTCTTTTCAAATATTTCATTTATTGATTAGGGATACTTATGTAAAGGGTTGTGACAACCAGATGCATTGTTTTTTAAAAACGGTTGCTTTAAAAAAGGTTTTACTGGTATTTTTGGCCACTTTGTGGAAAAGTTGTTAGGTGTATTTTTGGGTGAGGCTATCAACGTAAGACAAGATGATATGTCAGAAAAAGCCTGAATCACAGGTCAGAAAGCCTGGGTCATTGTGGCCATGTCACTTATTATTGTGTGTCCTTGGGCAAATCACTTGTCATTCTGGACCTCAGTTTTTATGTTTGTCAAATAAGAGGTTTGGACTAGATGATATCTAAAATCCCTTAGGGTGGTAGCCTGATATAGAAGAAAGAACATTGGTTTTGGAATTACACACACCTGGTTTTTGTTCATCCAGCAAATTCTATTGAGAGCTATTTTGTGCCAGGCACTGAAAATATTAATTAACAATATAAATAAGTTAACCACTTAGTCTCTACCTTTATGGAGCTTATATTCTATTTTGGTAGACAACAAAAAAACAAATACATAAAACAGTTACAAAATATAATAAGTGCCATAAGGGAACAAGGGACTCTTGACAGGTTGGCTTAGGAATATCTCTTTGAGTTAATGACTCAAGGATGAGAAATTGCTAGATAGGTAATTAATGGGGCAGTGTTTCAGGTGAAGGGAACAGCAAATGAAAAGGGCTTGAAGCTGAAAAGAGCTTAGTGCATTCTGGTGCTGAAGGAAGACTGGTATAAATTAGAGTGTAGTGAAAAGAGGGGAGAGTGGCATAAGATGAGATCGGAAAGATAGGCAGAGTTTTGTAGATCAGGATAATGGAGTTTGGGTTTTATCCTAAGTGCAATGGTAAGCCATTGTAGGGTCTTTCAGCAGAGGAGTGATTGATTTAATGTTTTAAGAAGCCCCCTCTTATTACAGTCTCAGGAATTGATTAGAGGAGGTTCAAGATGAGAGGTGAACCTGTTTCATAGTCTGGGTGAGAAATAATGAAGACCTGGGCTAAAGTGGTAGTGGTAGAGATGGAGAGATGTGGAGCAATTTAAGATCTATGTTACAGGAAGAAACAACTGGATTTGCTGCTGGATTGGATATTGAGGATAATGGAAAGGAAGGAATAAAAGATGGCTCTTAGGTTTCTGGTTTGAGCAACTTTTGGGACTCAGTGGGGAAAGATGGACAGATTTAGGTGGGTAGGTATCATGATTTCTTTTTTTATTCCTTCTTTGGACATATTAAGTTTACAATGTCTTTGACATGTTTAGGTGGTGATGTAAAAAACTAGTCAATTAGATATTATATGAATTCCAGGTTTTCTGAAATTCATAGAAGTCAGGGCTAGAGATATATGCTTGGGAGTCATGAGCATGAGGATAGTATTTAAATCCAAGGGAATGGATGAAATGATCCAGGAGAAGAAACAAATCTCAAAGGGCTCTAGCCTGAGTCTGAGGAACCCTAGAACTTACAAGTCAGGCAGAAGAGGTAGATTAAAGAGTAGAGGCTAGGGGTTAGTGGTAGTGAGAAAGGATTAAATCAGGAGAGTATAGTATTTGGAAACCAAGAGAGGTCAGTGTTTCAAGAAAGAGGAAGTTGATTGAATTGATTTTGTTTAATGCTTATGAGAAACAAAGTTAAAATGATCACAGAGGAATGACCATTGGATTTTGTAACATTTGATTTTAATTTCAACTCTGCTACTTACTAGTTGTGTGAACTTGAACACTTCATTTCACATCATTGTCTCAGTTTTCTCATCTTCAGAAAAGGGAGTAACAATACTTCTATCACGTGGTTATTGTAAGTGTTGATGAACTAACATATGTTTACCTTGAACGGCATCTGATAAATTTGGGATGCTCAATTGATATTAATTAATTCCTTTCTTCTCTAGGTCTGTGATGCCTTTTGAAACTTTGAATAAACTATCCCTTATTTAAAGATGTTAATTTGTTTCTGAAAATTCTGTTGCGTAGTGAAAATCTATAAAATAAAAATATTGTCATTAATTTAATTGTAAAAATTATGATATATTTCATCTCAACCCAAGATACCCAAATATTTACACAGATAGAAAAATGTATCATTTAGGGAACAATGAAAATAAATTTATATAAGTAGTAGATAATATTTGAAAGTAAATAGATGTATTGTATATAAGCTATTAAGTAATAAAGGTTTATTATACCTACCAAAGAAGGAAAAGAATTGATAATGGTTGTTGGCTGGTGGAGGAGGAGTGTGAGGTATTTATTCTTTGGAAGGTATGTTATTCTTTCTGTGCTGTTTTTCCCCATCAATTTTTTCAGCCCTTTAGGGGCTTCTGATTATCTTGCCTTCATGTGAACTTAATATAAAATTATAGCATACTTTTAGAGTTGTGTAAGATGCTACCTCTTCATTCCTTATTGGTAATGCAGAACATTTGGGTCATCTAAACATGCAATGTTTAGGTAAACAATGCAAAATTTTCCACATGATACTCTTTGATGAGGAGTTGTTATATTGAATAAATTGGTGAGTGTTTTTGCCTGAAAGTGTAACATCAAAATATTGTATCTTATAGTGTATTTATTTAGTGTATTTGGTTGAGAAAATGTTTTGGAAAAAAAAAGATGTCATCTGAAAGCAATAAAACTTTTTCAGAGTCATTTTAAGCTAATAATTTGCTATCTATTGTAAGTCTATTTACTGATCATCTACTCCATGCATGGCTATGTTAGGCTCTGGGGAGATAGCTAATATGTTTATAATTTAGCGAGTAACTTTTAGCAAGCAGAAGTTTTAGGTGATTTTTAATTTTTTTAAAAAAGATTTTATTTATTTATTTGAGAGAGAGAGAGAGAGAGAGAGAGAGAATAAGCAGGGGGAGCAGCAGAGGGAGAGGAAGAAGCAGGTTCCCCGCCGAGCAGGGAGCCCAATGTGGAACTCCGTCCCAGGACTCTGGGATCATGATCTGAGCTGAAAGCAGAGGCTTAACCATCTGAGCCACCCAGGCGCCCCTGATTTTTAATTTTAAAGACAAACTATTGAAAAGGCAAAAGCCATTTATTAGTGGCATCTCTCTAACAATGTGAAATACTCTCTTAATTGAGTAAAATACGAAAACTTAATGTATATTAACTGGAAATAAGAGATCCAATTATAAAAAATGTAGTTACACTTTTAAACGATGTATTTTAAAAAGTATATTTTTTTAAATTGGCACCTATACCCCCAGACTGGCAAACCATCTTGTGGGGACTCATAAAACCACTCTGGCAGATGGATAGGAGTATGGTTGCACCAGAGAACCATGTCCAGACAGGTTGGATTTCCATTTCATGCCGAGCTTATACATCTAAGACACATGTATTTCTTGGCAAAAATCTGAATTTCCTGCTGAAAGTCTTGGCATAGATAAGCATAAGATCAATGAGTTCCAAGGTAGGGTTTTTGCTTTAAGTATCTGTGTATAACTTCTATTGGCATGGTGCTTTAAAGGGAATATATTTGATAAGTTACTCATTTCCCCCTCTAAACTATAAAGTTACTGTATGGTAGTTTTAATAATATACCATACAACTGTTGTTACTGGTTGGTGTTGTACATATCTCGGTCTCAGAGCAAGAGTATGTGCAGATTGGAAATCAACCCCAAAGACTTCCTTGTGTGATTATTACAAACTGAGACTTAATTCTGTTTCTCTCTAATCATTTTCTTTTTGTACTGATACTAGACTCAGTATCTACCCTAGTAGCCCATCCAGTGGTGGGGTTTGTAGGCATCCCTAAACCTGAAAAAGTGGCTGAGATGAACTCAGGGGTGTTCTTTACTTTTCTGAAAGTAATTCTGTGTGGCTTATTTCAATTTATTTACTTTTTTCTCTAGAATTACTGTAAAGGTTTTCTATTTCACTCATTACAGCACAGTGTTTTTCACATTTGAATAGACTGCATCAACATGAATTCTTTATAAGGACCTTAAAAACAAACTTTGCCAAGTCCCCGAATACAGAAGTGAATTCACATCCCAATACTCAGCTGGCTCATGAATAAAGGAGAGCCTGTGCCTGACACTTTGAAGCTGTAGCTGTTAAACCATACAGAATATTTACCTCAATAAATCATTATAAGATACTAAGGTACAATTATACCCACAGAGAAAAAGAATTCAAAACACTGATTTATGTGTTTCAGTGCCTATTCCCTTTCCCACTATGTTTTGAATTTTATGCATGTTTGTCATCTTTGGCTGCTCCTATGTATCTTTAAACTAATGGGTTCTGATTTTTTTAACATTCCTCATTAAGTTTGTTATTTTTCTTAGACACACAGACATGATTTGCATAGTGTACAAAGTTTTACATTCAAAATGAACTATATCTCATTTCTTAGGGCTGAAGCAAAAAATGGAAAAAGTGACTTACCTATTTTAAATAAAACACTGACTTTGCTTAATTTGTGGACATTTAAGCACAAGTTCCATATAAAGAATTTCATTTGGCATTTATTTTGGAGTACTGGAAATAGTAAAGAATTGGTATATAAGCAGGAAGTAGACCACTGCTTTAAAGAACCACCTTCTACTGAACTGTTTTGCTTATTTAAAATGATAATAATATTGTGGAAAGAAACGTTTGTTCACCAATGTATATTTTGTCTTTCTGAAAATAAAAAGGCCCCAAAGCAAAAGTTAACCAGTAACATGGAGAAAGGAATGGCTGTTAAACTTGACAAAGAATCAATGTACAGACAGGAAAACTTTTGCCTAGAATAATTTACAATGTCATCTAGATGTGGTAGAAAAAAAAGGTTTTCTAATGACATATTGTTAATTGAAAAGTTATAAAAAGTACTTTAAAGAAATGAAATAATTCATAAACAAGGATAAAAATGTTATAGCTTTAATTTAAAGCAATTTAATCTTCATGATTTTAGAAACATTGGAGTACATACTATTCCTGAACCTTATCGTAGAAATCAGGGACTGAATTTAACTTAATTAATTATGTGATCAGTTTGGATCGCAGGGTTGTACCTTTGAACAGTGTAATGTTATCTAGATGTTATCCCCTTTTTCAATCAGTGTGAAATTTTGGATATTAGTTGGATTAAAGTCAGGCCTTTAATGAATTCCTTATTACTCAAGTAATAAGATAACTCTTATTGCTTCTTATCCTTTTCTAATGAGAAGAATATAAGGATGTACATATATTGTAGGTTATTTGGGATTCTGGGATCTTCTCTTCCCCCACCTCTCTAATATTAGGACCAGTTTATTTCCTTCCAGTTACTAATTATAGTTTACAATTATTTTATCACAATTCATTTATTGTACATCTTCCTAGTAAAGCACCATATAGCAAGGTCTTGGTTTTCTTATTAATGATATATTCCCACCACCCAAATAGATGTTCCTGGTGCACAGCATGTGCCTAACAAGTACTTATAGAATGAAAGAATCAAGGGAGCCAGTGTAATGGACACCCTTGTTTATTTTCACATTTATTTACTATGAGTACAGGGTGGCTAAGGTAAGTGGAGTTAGATCATGAGGGGAATGAGAAAGCTAAAGAAAGAACTGCATAAGACAAGAGAAAATGCAAATAGAGAAAAGAAAATAAAACCTAGCTATTGAAGAGCAAATATTCAAAATTTGTTGACTTTTCATGTAGAAAGTGATTCAGGGTAAGAAGTCATATGACAGGAGTAAGATCAACAAGTCAAAAAGGAAAAAGTAAAGGAGAACCTACAGTGAAAAAATAACCCTATCCAGTCATTCATTTCGAGTACATTTTTATCAGGCACCTACTCTGTGTAAGGAACTGTGTTAGGCACTGAGGGTGTTCCCAATACACTTTTGCCTTCAAGGAGCTTAAGTCTAACAGAAAGATAAAACTGTATACATTAGTGATGAAGAATAAAAAACAGGAAGCAGAAGAAGTACAAGCAAAAGTACAAGCAAAATTCGTGAGTTTAAGCTAGTCAGACTACATATTGTATGATTCCATTTATATGAATGTCCAGAATAGACAAATCTGTAGAAACTAAAAGTAGAGCAGTGGTTGCTTAGGGTGTGGGGTAAGGTAGGAGGAAATAGGGAGTAACTGCAAATAGATACAGGGTTTCTGTTTTGGGGGCTTTGATAAAGATGTTTTAAAACCGATTGTGATGGCTGCACAACTCTGAATATGTTAAACTCCACTGACTTTAGCGCTCTAAATGGGTCGATTGTGTGATATGCGAATTATATCTCCATAAAACTGTTAAATTAATGTTTTCAAGACATTCAGTGGGAGTTCTGAAAAGGTATGGGCAGAAGGAGTGAGGAAGGGAGAATTAGAGGAGATTTTGAGGATAGGGAAGATGTAATGAAGAAACCATGGGTTGTCAGGTGGCAGATAAATGGGACAATTTAGGGGTGCTTAAGTAGGATTTTCCTTTCTTACTTTTAAATAGGAAATTTCTGAGAATGGGGAAAGAAATTATTAGGACTGATAATAAGACACCAAGTGCTTAAAGGAAGAGTGAAAAATGTATAGAGAAATTTCACTTTGGAGTTAGTCCTCTGTGTGGTTGAATGAAAGAGAGTGGGGGTGAGAGCTAAAACTAGAGCACAAATAGAAAAATAAATGTATATGTCAGAGTACAGGAGGTGAGGGAAAAAGGAAAGTAAGTGTAGGAGAATTAACTAAGTGAGAACAACAGTGATGGAAGAGGTAAGAGGCAAGAGAGAGAAAGTGATGTTAATGACCTATTCCTTTGTTTTCAGTTCAGGTACTCATTGATGGTCTCTGTTCTGGTTCTTTGTCTTTTTTTCAGCTACCCTATTCTTTGAAATATCCAGTCCTTGCCTGTTAGTTACGCTGGGATCTGATCAACTCACTTACTCTTACGAAGTAAGGATTTCATGCTATTCCTACTTTCACAGATCTTTTATTTTTAAAGAGTACTATAAAAAGAAGGCAGTGTTTAACCCAAAGATATTAGTGATGGAATTTAGACATCTTATTAGAAGTCTTGACTTTTTCCTCAAAGATAGAAGGGAAATATTTTTTATCATACAATATAAGCAACTGCCTATTTCTTTATGAATAGAGCAGAAGGGATGGAAATTTAGATGATCTTTAGTTTCCTTCATGTTGTTTCATGTCAAATAGATTTTTTGCTCTGAAATAATGTTTTTTAAAGTTTCCAAGAGAGTGTTTGAATATTCATGCTGGAAAATTCTTTAAATCTTCTTTACCTTCCCAAATGTTACATATGATTTTGCACCCTAGTTTAATTATCCAGAAGAATTGAGTCCTGAACTATGTTTTATGAAGTCCACTTTTAAATTTGGGAGAATCCAATCCAGATTTACCCTGTGAACTGAGAATTTGGGTATTCTGTAGGAAACTCAAGGCAAATCTAATGTTTTATCCTATTTTAAGCTATGTAATTAGGGAACTTCAATAGGCTTTTATTCATTCAACAAATTATTTATTGAATACCTACTGTATGCCATGTCCTGTGCTAAGAGTCTTAGTTTTTTTTCACATTAACATAGGCATAATAATACCTGTTTTGCAGGGCTGTGGTGGTGGTTATATAAAAATCTACTAAAGTGCTTGGTACCTATGTTTAATAAAAAAAGTTGCTGTTGTTTGCTTAGCTTGTTATCATTCTACTAGCCACTTGATTGTTTATATTTTTTGCCTTGGAATTACCGAAGACATGTAAGTGGGAGAGTAGGGACCATGTCTTATTTATTATAGTGCTTTGCAAATAGTAGGTTTCTACCTACTTCCAGAAAGGAAACTCATTGTAATTCCTGAAACAAAGTAAATTATTTCCAAGTAATGAAGTGGAGGAGATAATTTTTGCCGAGTTGAGTACAACATTTGGTTTCAGGCTTCTTGGCAATCCAGAATAAATGAAAATCATAGTATTGTTATCCAATAGGAAGGAAGCATACTTATTTCTCAAATAATACAAATTTTTCTCCAACATTAAATTCTAAGAGGAATTTGCTCTTTCTTTAAGCGATTCTGTGCCTTGAATTGACAGTGCTTTCAACAGTAGATTAGATTTGTTAGTTTGACAATAGGAACTGCTCAAAGGTAAGAGGTCAAGTTAAAAATTGTATAATTGGTAAGAGAAGTTAGGACACTTCACTGAGCTTTATTTATTAATTTGACAAGTATTTATTGAGTACCTGCTGGTGAGAGAAAAATAGAATTATACATGTATTAAAGTGATTTGCAAGGTGTATTACAGAGTGATACTGTTGAGAGAAATACAAATTCTTCTGCGTTGTAATTCACAAGTGATTTCCATGGATAACATTTTAGAACATAATGTATCAGTTTTGAGCATGTTGTGAGAAAGATGAAATAAACAAATAAGCACAAATAAATTTTTTAAAGTGAGTTTGTTTTTGATGGGGAGAGAAATAAAAGCTGAAAATATATTGTTTGTTTTATAGCACTCAAGCTTTCCATTAGCATTCCCCTCTACTTTCCAGATTATATTTCTAGTTTATATTATTATGAAACACTTTGAGAAACTCAAAAGTGAAAAAGGTCTTTGTAATTTAAATAAGTCTTTGTAATTAAAAATTCCTCTGGACTGGAACTTGGCACTGAGGTCTCTTTCTATCTTGAATAGTCTTTTTCATAAAAAATATTCACCAGCCATTTTTTAATCAAATGAAAATTTAAAAGAATGTTTCTGGCAGTCATGAGACATTATACATTCATAAAAATAATAAAATGTTTTCATTACCAGGTGTTCTGAGAATTTTACATTAACTAATTTACAAGTGTAATTTGATCATTTACCATTAGCATATGAAATATTTTGTGATACCCTCATGGTCATTAATCTATATTTGTGAACTTTGTATTCTCCATGTATTGTATCACACTGATTAGTGTGATTTGATCATGTAGTAAAACACATTCTATGCACACACTATATAACTTACTAAAGTTCAAACATATAATGTACATTTTTAATGCCACAGGGAAGTAAATTCAAATTTGATGCCACTTGTGACCTTATATAATTGTTTTATTTATTACTTACTTATTTGCTAAATGTTCAAGGGAAAACTATCCCTTAAAGTGGTATGTGGGGAAGAATTTTATATATGTGTTTATTGCATAGGTAGTTTC
Source organism: Martes martes (assembly GCF_963455335.1). Lineage (NCBI taxonomy): Eukaryota > Metazoa > Chordata > Mammalia > Carnivora > Mustelidae > Martes > Martes martes. The sequence continues at coordinate 44,658,345 of NC_137898.1, forward strand.
TTTGACATGGACTATTTCAGTTGAGATGTAAAATACAATATTCAGGATTTTTTTCCTTGTTCATAAAATATTACAGTACAACACAGGCTTTCTGAAGGTGTCTGGGACTTCAAACACCTTTAGAAGATTAGGGACTCAGGAAAACAAGAAGGCTGGCCAGTGGGTTTGGAATGGGGAATCTTCCAAATTCTCCATGCCCAGGGGGAATAAAGGATACTAATGGAAAAAAAGTGACTGAACTTCAGAGCTAGCCAGTGTCCTTGGACTGGAAAAAGGTCTGTCAGAGGAAGGTTCTGATGTTTGTAAAAGTGCCTTCCAGCAATCTGACTCGGGAAATCATATATAGTAAACTAATTTAATGATTTACACAGTCACTGTGTTTTCCCCAAGCAGTGTCCTTTTTACTTGCTGGTACACGGACACATGCTTTTATTTCATAGAAGGGTTAAAACAATTCAGAGAAGTTATCTCTTCTAATAAAGACCAGTGTAGCATTTAAATAAAATACATGGAAACTTTCCTTTAAGACCATAAAGTCTTAGATGAGAAGGATTTGGGAGTTTGTTTTGAGTATGTATAGTGGGTAGCAAAAGAGCATAAATGTTAGTGTACAAAACTTACATTTTATATTAAAAATACAATGAAATAATCCATCAATTTGGACTTCTGTTAGTTTGCAAATCATTTTTGAATTTTTCCAAATTATTAATAAAATATTTCCTTCAGGTTCCAGAAGACTTAAGTAATTAAATAACATTATTTAAATATTTACATTGAGACTCCTGGGTGGCTCAGTCAGTTGGGCATCTGCCTTCGGCTCAGGTCCTGATTCCAGGCTCTCTGCTCAGCGGGGAGTCTGCTACTCCCTCTCTCTCTTCTGGCTGCTCCACCTGCTTATGCTCTGTCTCTCTCTGTGTCAAATAAATAAATAAAATCTTAAAAAAATATATTTACATTTTGACTAACTCCAGGAACCAGATAATGAAGTGTGTTTAGAAAACTTTCAACTAGTATCTTTCTTTTTTCCAAACATGAGCTTTTGATCTTAGGTCAGGTAGAACTGCATGCTCATGTTATTAAATGTTAACACATTACTTTGTTTTCCTGAGCCAGATTTCTGGGGTTTTCAGAGGCCATAAAATCCTTATTAAAATCAGGATAGAAGTCAGTAATGAGGCAAAAAAAGCATATAACACATCTGAAAAGGTTATTATCTATGTAGAATTTATAATGTAGGAGGTGATAACAGAGTGTGACATAGTTTAAAGTGGACTGAAATTATAACAGGAGATGCAGGGTTTAGTCCTTGATATGCATTAGGGAAGAAACTCACCAGGTCTCAGTTTTAGCTGGTTTGTTTTTGATGAGTGCTATGTTTTTAAAATAAACTTTAGGGGCATCTGGGTGTCTCAGTGGGTTAAAGCCTCTGCCTTCGGCTCAGGTCATGATCTCAGGGTCCTGGGATCGAGCCCCACATCAGGTTCTCTGCTCAGCAGGGAGCCTGCTTCCCCCCTCTCTCTGCCTGCCTCTCTGCCTACTTGTGATCTCTCTCTCTCTGTCAAATAAATAAAATCTTAAAAAAAATAAACTTTAACACTAAAACCTACAGCATAGTAAGTATGTAACTGAAAGTAAATCATAGTATGCAGAATTAGAAAACTCACAAGCAAGTTTATCAAATAATCGAAGTGTATTTCAAGGAAAGAAAACATCTAGGTACGTGCTTCTGCTATGGTTGCCATTAACCACCTGTGGGTATTTAAATTTGGATTTAAATGAACAAACATTAAAAAATCAAAATTGAGCTTTTTAGTCCTACTTAGCTATGTTTTAAATTTTCAATAGTTACATGTAGCTACAGACCTGATAGAGAACATTTTCATCAAGGCAGAAAGTTCTGTGGTATAGCACTGACCTAGGTGCTCAGTCAAATGGTCTTGATTTCTGTGGTAGTCACAGGGGCTTTATAGATATAACCTGTAATTCATACTTCTTACTAGGTATCATTCTATCATAAACATGTAGGTTGATATCTGCTTGCATCAAATGGATTATTTTGGGACTTGGGACTAATGCTGCTTGTCTAGAGAACCTCCAATATTTATTAGTCTCGGGGGAAATCTTTTTCTTTCTAATAGGCTAAGGAAGGCTATGGAGTAGTTAGAACTGAGAACTTCACATCAAATTAGACTTCCTTTTGGAAGCATATATGTAATATATATTCATGTATATATTTTATTTTATTACATTTTTAAGTTTATGCATGCTTCTACTTTCTAACAATGATTTAGAGCAATTTCTCCTTGGAAATTTTTTATGCTATTTCCCCCAAAGTGACTCATTCAGTTCTACATATGTTTATTAAATGCTAATGCCCAGTTAGATATAAAAACTCTGAGAAATATTCAGATCTTTGAAGAACAATTCCTTCCATTAAGGAGGTTATAGTAGGAATGGGGAAAATTTTTTTACATAAAAGTTTAAAAATAAAAGATAATCTGGGTTAAATATGTCATAAATGACATAGCACCATATGTATTATAGAAGATTTCTTTTGAGCTTGAGTAGTTGAAGAAGTTAAGGAGGAAAGGGACTTGAGCTGAGATTGATATGTTATAAAAAAAACTTTGCAGCGGAAAAAAGCCAAAGAAAATGTGTAGGAATCAACAATGTATGTTAGATACTGCATTGGGTGTAGGTTAGTCTGCTTACTTTCTACTGGCTAGGATTTAGTTACATGGTGAATTATGTATTCTAAGCAATGAAGGAGACTAGGAAATGTAGTCTAATTGTGTTCAGGAAGAAGATATTTGGTGATCATCTAGCAGCCATACCCACACACAGGAAGCCAATGGATCTAGTTTAGCTAGTAATACTAAAGTTTAGTATGGGAGAATAATGAGCAGTAAGTCTAGAAATTTGGCATAGGGTCATAATGTGGGAGATTTTGATGGACAGTCTAAGCATTATGAACTTTTTTTTGTAATCATTTGGATGCTTTTGTACAAAAAGCTTTTGTACAAAAGAAGAAGAAGGTGAAAATGGGTATTTACAAGCATTAGTCCAGTATACAGGAGCATTTGAAGAAGAAAGATTTTTAAGGGAAAAGGTAATCCAGATTTGAGATGACAAGGTCTTGGCCTAGGGCAATAGGAATGGAAATGAAAGTATTGATTTATAACGTACTAGAAAGGAACTATAAAATATGATGATTGATTAATTTGGCTCCTATGGAAGAGGGAGGAATTAAAATGGTGGGGAGAAGGGAGAGAAATTTTCTTTCTGTTCTACATATTCAAGGGGAAAAAATAAACATTCCAAGTAGTTTATGTGTATTTGGTTTTTGCCTTATTATTTCTGATTTACCTTAAAAAATTCACTTTCAGTCTTTTAGACTGCTTAAGTATCTCCTAAGGCATATGTTAAAGGGGGAAATTCTAGACCTTCCAGAGATTCTGATTTAGAGGTGTGTGTTTTTTATAAGCATGCTGAATGATTATGATGCAGGTGGTCTGTAGACTATACTTTGAAAAACATTCTCTTAAAGATACTGGCTCATGGTAAATGATGCCTTTTTTTTTCTTTTTTTTGTAGTAAATGTTTGGAAATTCCTTACTTTTATAGGCTGATAAGAGATACTTAAGTCTTTAGGTTCTGAGTAGAATGATTAGAACCATTCTTGACAGTGGGTTTCCTTATTCTTGCAGTACTTTTTGACATACAGCTTTATTTCTACTTCTTTCACTTCCCTGAAATTCTGATATCAAGAATCAGAAATATTTCCCATTTTATCCTAAATTAGTCCAAGTCCAGCCAGAGAAATGGAAATAAGTCTGCTCACTCTGTTTTCAAAATTGTACTTTTTTGTGGATATCATTGATATTAGGGTGGTACCTGAATTTTGTGGGATTGTTGTGTTGCACACACACCTCGGAATATCTCAGTCAGAAAGGAGGAGTGTTGATTCTTCCCCTTCCCAACATGTATGAGTCCATCTTCATTCTTCAAATGCAGTGTATATGTGTAGAAAAAGTCTATAAAGATACATAGCCAACTTTTAACAGCAGCACTCAGAAATAGAATTGGGAGGTGAAGAAAAGAAATGGTGCTTTTACTTTTTATTTTATACTTCATATTTTTCTCTATTTTTAAAAACCATGAATATATGTTAATTTTATGAATGAGTCTTTTCCTTTTCATCCTAGATTAAATGGATGTAATAGTAATTGTAGCTACCACTTATTAAGTGACTTCTTTTTACTAACCCCTTACTTTATTTTATTTAATATTCATAAGAATCCTGAAAGGCAAGTATTAACATTCCCATTTTACATAGGAAACAAGGATTCAGAGAGTAAAACACGCCTAAGGGCATATGACTATTAAGTGACAGAGCAAAGACCTAAAGCCAGGTTTCTCTGATCCAAGTCCATGTTTCTTATGTCTACATTAAAAAGACCTTGTTCACCCTAATTCCTTTGGATGGCTAGAACCTGTGTGTATGAATGGTAATGGTTTTAGTCCTTCAAGAATCTTTTATTTATTTATTTATTTATTTATTTAAAGATTTATTTATTTATTTATTTATTTGACAGACAGAGATCACAAGTAGGCAGAGAGGCAGGCAGAGAGAGAGAGGGAAGCAGGCTGTCTGCCGAGCAGAGAACCCGATGTGGGGCTCGATCCTAGGACCTTGGGATCATGACCTGAGCCGAAGGCAGAGGCTTTAACCCACTGAGCCACCCAGGTGCCCCCAAGAATCTTTTATTAATTAAGAAGACCAACTACTAAGAATAAAATAATCAATGGAAATAAGAGGCAAAGAAAATTCCATGGGGTGTCCTATGACTGCAGTAAGTTAAGTTAGTCTGGTCATTTGGTTACTAGATATTTATTGTGTGTCACTTTGTGTGGGTCTTTTTACTAGGCCCCCCAAATACCTCACTTGTTATGGTCCCAGCAGGAAACACTTCCATTCAGAGGAAAAGGCTTTAATGGAAGGACTACCTTCAAAGATGTGGGCAGGGTTAAGAAAACCAAGAGAAATGCTAAGGCACCCAGAGACCAACAGGAGGAGGCCATAACCATCCTCAGGTCTGAGGGGGAAAAGGATGGAACAGTGCTATTGGAGCCCGTAGCCACTAAGGCCCCAAAGTTGTGTGAGTAGAGAGGAAATATTCTTTGTTTTCTTTCTTCCTGCTACTCTTCTGCAGGCGCTTCCCTTTGGCTAAATACAAGTAGAAGCCATCCGACAATGAGCCCAGGTGATGCAATATGAGGTTTTAGCCTCTCAGGGCTCTAAGTGGAGAATGAGTCTGGGGGTGGGTTAGAGTAAATGGAGAATAATCTGTATATCCCTTCATTGCTTTGCTATTGTTTCAAGATAAAGAAAAAATTCTTCACATGACCTATAATACCATACACTGTTTGATCTCTGGTGACTTCTTAAGCATTTTTTCATTCTTTCCACTCTAATTTCCTTGTCTATCAGTCCTTCATTCTCACCATGTTCCCATCTTCTACAAATGCCCTGTCAAATACTATACCCTTTTATTAGATATTTCCTTCTCTTTCCTCCCTTTCACCTAATGTGATTACATATCTTCCAGATCTTAATTCAAAAGTTGCTTCCTTAGGGAAGTCAGACTTCTCTGACCAGATCAAATTCTTTTTTTTTTTTTTTTGTAAGCTCTTTTCGAGCGGAATATAATTTTTCTTTATATCATGCATTGCATTACGGTAGCAATTTATATCTACTACATTTATCTAATTATTTATGTTTACATTTTTCTGATTATTTCATTAATGGATTTCTTCATGCTAGGCCAAAAGCTCCATGAAGGAGCTAAGTCTGAATTTTGCTTACCAGCATAGTTCTAGTGTCCACCTAATGTCTGGCACTAAGTAGGTACTGAATAATATTTTCCAGAAGAACAAATGAAAATAAAAGATAAATAGAAGCCTCCAAATGATTCACATTCTATTTGATGAAGATGATACATGCATAAATAAAACAATATAACAGAAAATACAGAGCAGCAATTATAACAGTTAAGGTAAAATCTCAAAGATTCCACAAAGATTCCAGTGTTCTGCACTGGTGGTATTTATATGTATCTTATTGTCATGTCCCTTGTTTGGAATCTGACACAAATGTCTCATACAAAAATATACTTAAAATAGCTCCTAATATGGTGTGACTTGTACATAGTGTTCATTCATTAACTATTTAATTAGTGAATGTAGACAAATTATGAATGATATAGCAGGCTTGAGAATTAGTGTACATAAGAATCATCTGAGCAGACTGGAAAGAGCCAAGATGCCCTTCAACAGACAAATGGATAAAGAAGATATGGTCCGTATATACAATAGAATACTATGCAGCCATCAGAAAGGATGAATACCCAACTTTTGTATCAACATGGACAGGACTGGAGATTATGCTGAGTGAAATAAGTTAAGCAGAGAAAGTCAATTATCATATGGTTTCACTGACTTGTGGAACACAAGGGATAGCATTTATTTAAAATTTATACTCCATTCATTGGAGTTGCCCATTGCCTAATGGGCCATTGGGTTGCTTCTATATCTTGGCTATTGTAAATAATGCTGTGATAAACATAGGGGTACATATATCTTTTCAAATTTCTGTTATTATTTTCTTGGGAAAATACCCAGTAGTGGAATTACTAGATCATATGGTAATTATATTTTTAATTTTTTGAGGAACCTCCATAATTTTTTTCCATAGTAACTATACCAGTTTGCATTCTATACCTGAAACTAATGCAACACTGCATGTTACTTCAATTTAAAAAAGGAAAAAAAGAGAAGAAAAGAAAATATAGACTCTACTCCATAGATACTGGGTTCAGTAGAACTTGAGTAAAGCCTGAATATCCACATTCTAAATAAGTACCCCAAATAATTCTGATGCAGGTGATTTGAAGACTACATTTTGAGAGCTATTGGACCATAAGGTCCTGGGTGGCAGCATAATATTTTGGTTAAACATGGGTTTGGGAGTTAGATTCCTGGGTTTGAATTCTGGCTTTTATTTAAACCCTCTGGATCTCAGTTTTTGGCTATAAAATGGCTGTAATAGCATCTAATTCCTAAGACTATTGTGGAGATAGAAATAAATGAGAAAATATATGTAAAGCATTTACCACAGTGCCTGTCATATAAATGTTCAATAAGTGGTAGAATCAGTTTTAGTAGTCAACATTTAGCCTGATGCCTGGAAATAATTGATGTTAAGTGAATATTTGACATGTGAATGGAATATAGTTATAAGATTATCACATTTATAGCTAGAAGGTCATTTGAAATCATCTAGTCCAATATCCTCATTTTACATATTGGGAAATTCAAGCTAACACAGGTTCAATGACTCAAGATTACATATCTATTGATCTAATTAGTGGCAGAACTGAGACCAGAAGTAAAGGGTGAAAGGAAAGATCTGGTCATTACTATTTGGCTGGTATTTGTGGTTGGAGTTACATTTAGATATTTAGATTACAAATAGGTAGATTGACATATATTTCTGTCCATAATAAATGATGCCTTCTAAAATGCTTCTTTCTTTTTTTTAAGTAGGTTCTACACTCAACATGGAACCCAACACAGGGCTCAAACTCATGATTGTGAGATCAAGACCTGAGCTGAGATTGAGAGTTGGATGCTCAACCAACTGAGCCACCTGGGCCCCACCCCCCAAAATCTTTCTTAAACATTAAAACAGCAAACAGAAAACTAGTAAGTAAAATTAAATGATTGTGTAGCTGTTGTTGGATTCTATTTTCTTTCTAAATATTACCTCAGAGACCACAGTGTTTCCCAGATAAAATATAGACATTACTTGTGTGCTTAGAGCAGTAGAACCATAAACTACTTGAAGAACTGGGTTTATCTCTTGCCTTTGGGCAATAATGGTGGCCTAATATTTCCTGTCTCTTTCTGAAGCTCTTATAATAGTTAAATGTCAAATTGCCATGAAATATTTGCAGAAGATATGATAAATGAAGGATTGGGATCTTTATTTTGAAAATACTACTAGTGGGAAAACCGGGGGAAGAAGAATTAGAAGAATTACACACACAGCTAATACTGTGTATGGTGGATGAAAATGAAAAACTGCTCATTCTCACCAGCAATTAAATTATTGCAAAGATAAACAATAGTGAAATACTGTTTGTTGGTCTCAGTTTTTTAGTAGCAGTAATGCTGTCCAGGGTATGATAAGATGGAGATACTCCTGAATTATTAGTAGGAATCAGAATTGGTACAACCTTTACGGAAAGAGGTTACTTTATTATTATTATTTATACAATTTGACCTAGTATGATCTCACTTCTAGGAATAGAGCTTAAAATCTTAACCAGAGATGACATCAAAGATTTGTGTATTATAATACTCATCATAGTATTAATTATTATAGGAAAAGTGGGAAACATTCTAAATGCTCAACAGTAAGGGAATATTTACTAGAACGAACCATATGAAAATGCTAATATTTTACTGTTACTGACATAAAAAAACATCGATTTTATATGATACAACCTAATGCTTAACATTATTGTTTTATTTTATATTTATTTTATGTAGCTATAAAATCATTTATAATCTATAAAGAATAGAAAATGCTCACTGTATCAAGTAGACTATAAAAGTAGGATTCAAAACTTACTAAACAGGATAATATTAATTTTGAAAAGAAGAAAGAATCCAAGTATATTTTAAGTATATATATATGTATATATATATATATATATATATGTAATAATATGAAGAAAATATTATTTACTAAATGCCTTTTGGGGAGAATCTTATATTTATTTGGAAAGAATACCTTAATAAACTACTTGGAGTGAGTTTTAAAACTCCAAGCTGGATATTCAACTTCAAAAGTTGGTAAACTGCCCTCTGTTTTATTGATCTCCATGATGAGTTTATGTATGTAGGTTTGAATGTAAATGCTAAAGAAGAACTCTACAGGAATGGAAGAGTGGTATCAGAGCCAGGAGAGGGGAGCTACCTAGGACGTTGGGGCAAGCTGCATTGAGGAGGAGTTTGGGAGAATAAAAATATCTAAGGCAGATTCTAAATTTGTTGACTGTGGAGATAGCCAACTAAAAAATCTTCAGTGAAGTCTAATTGCTTACTAAAGCCTTTTTTCTTTACTCTTTTCCCTCCCCTCCCCCTTTTTTTTTTATTTTGAGAGAGAGAGAGAGAATTTAAAGAGAAATAAATGGGGAAATATTCTCTAGGACTCCAGAGCCAGCTTACAAGGGAATAGATGTATCTGGCTTACAGATGCATAGGAAAACTAGAGAGATGTAGTCTAAAACATTAATAGTGGTCATCTTGGGTGATGGCATGTTTTTTTTTTAATTATTTTATTAACATAAAATGTATTATTTGCCTCAGGGATACAGGTCTGTGAATCATCAGGCTTACACATTTCACAGCACTCACCATAACACATACCCTCCCCAATGTCCATAATTGTTTTGTTTTTTTCTTCTTTATACTTCTGTTTTATGTTTTATTTTTCAAGTTTTTATTTAAATTCCAGTTGGTTAGCATACAGTGTAATATTAGTTTTAGCTGTACAATATAGTGACTCAATACTTCCTTACAATACCCAGTGCTCATCATAAGCACTCACTCCTTAGTCCCCATCACCTATTTATACATGTTTTATTTTTTAAATTTATTACTTTTGTAACCATAAAGTTATAAAAAAATCTCAGATCAAGAATAAAGTGATCTATTTCCTTCATGTTTTGTTTTAGCTGCCTTAAAAGGCCTAAGACACACATGACCATGCATTTTCAGTTTCTCCCTTGCTTTCTGTCTTTGCCACTTTTTCTTCCTTTTTGCTATCTACCACCTCAGAGCTATGAACCTTGATTAGCTAATAAATTACATAGCTTGCAAAACCAGTTCTGTGACAATACTATTCTGATGGCTATTAGGATTGCACCAACTAATCCCAAGCAGGGGCATGAAAACAGGAATGGTCCCCAGTTTTGAGTTTCAGTTAAAATAAAAACAAGCAAACAACAACAACAACAACAACAACAACAACAACCTCTGTTTCCTAAGCCAAAACTGCAAGGACCCATACTTTCCCATATCCTGTAAAAATTCTGACTCGGCTTCAATCAAGGAGTCATCTGATCTTCAAGTGTTACCTGATGTACTATACATCAGCCAAATAAAACCTTTAGCATATATATATATATCTCTGTCTATGTATATCTCTCTCTCTATTTTTTAAGTAGGCTCCATGCCCAGTGTGGAGCCCAGTGTGGGCCGTGAACTCATAACCCTGATATCAAGGCCTGAGCTGAGTTCAAGGGACAGATGCTTAACCAACTGAGCCACCCAAGCACCCCAAAACATTGAGCCTATATTTATATCTCTTTCACTTAGAGAACTTACTTGACACTACAAAAATATTTCCTTATTGAAGGCCAATACTTATTAAGTTGCTATTATATATCATATATAGTGACAGGCACTTGGCGCATAATAACTCATTTAATCCTCACTGGATTATGAAGATTATTGTTATTCCCATTTCACAAATGAGGTAATGGAGAGTTTTAAGTAACTTGTCCCAGGTAACGAATCTTGGAAGTGGCCAGCAGTGACAATTCTTTTAAATATCCAAAAACAATGTTTCCTTGTATTGCATGAAAAGCCAAGGAATTAAGCTGTGTAATGAGAAGAAGGAAGAAGGAAGACGGAAGAAGAAGAAGAAGAGGAGGAGGAGGAGGAAAGGGAAGGAGAAGGAAGAGGGTAAGAGGAAGAGGAGAGGGGGAGAAGGCGGAGGAAGAAGAGGAGGAGAAGGGGGAGAAGGAGGAAGAAAAAGAAGGGAAAGAAAAGAAAGAGGGGGCAGGGAAAGGGGGAAGGAAGAATTATCACCAAAATATGTGTAATGGGATAGTATTTTGAAATACTACAGAAAATTTTCCTTCTTAGCAGTTCTGTTTTATCTTGCAGCCCTTACACTATAAAAACTAGACTCCAGGGCTGAGACTTTTTGCCTTAGTGAAGGGAAGCCAGAAGAGAATCCAGCAAGAATGAAGAGCCAAATTATTTCCTTTGAATTTCAAAACAAACCCTATAAAGCTGATAAAAGAGATAAAATCCTGGAGAACAGGATTTTTGAGCCCTGGGGATTCAGAGCTTTGAGTTTATACCAGAGGCCACAAACTGAGGAATGGTGCATTTTCTAAGCACAAAAAGATAAAAACACTTATGGAAGCAAGAACCACTTTAAAGGGTTAGAAGGCATAATATTCAGTGATTGAATAGGGGTGGGAATAGTTCCAGTTTTCCCCAGCCAGAGTGAAAAATCTCATAATTCACAGGATATCAGGTGGTAAACTCAAAAAAGGTTTGCCTCAGTAGCAGGGCAAAATTAGCTTTAGACCATATACTGCTTTAGTTCTACCTCACAAAGCTTAAAAGCAAAGGATCAAACTATTTTCAAGTGACTTAACTATTTCTTTTCTTTTCTTTCTTTCTTTTTTTTTTTTTTCAAGTGACTTAACTATTTCTTAGAACAAAGTTCAGGGGTAGTTATAGGAATACAGAAATATCCAGTAGCATTCAATATCTGGCATTCAATAAAAATTTAATAGGGGTGCACAACGGCAGGGATATATGACTCATTAAAAGTAGAAAAATCAGTCATTTGAAACTGACTCAAAAATGACACCAGTGAATGAATTAGTAGAAAAGAACATTAAAGAGTTAATATCATGGTATTCCATAAGTTCAAGAAGGTAGAGGAAAGATCGAACAGAGGCATGGAAAATATTTTTAAAAATATTTTTAAATATTTAAATTTAATTTAAATATCCAACTATTAGAGATGAAAACTATGATGTATGAGATTTAGAAAAAATACAGAGAGTGTGACTACAATATGGTAGTCATTGCTGAAGAAAAGATTAATGAACTTAATGACAGTGGTAGAAACATTCCAAAATGAAACAGAAAAAAGATGGGGGAAAAATTGGAGAATCAGTTAGCTGTGGAACAACTTCAAGTAGTCTAGTATATGTATAAGTGGAGTCACTAAAAGAGAAGTGGAGAAGGGAAAGAAAAATATTTGATTGAATAATGGCCAATATTTTTTCAAATTTGTTGAAAACTATAAGCCCAAGCATAAGAAACACATTATAATCAAAATTTATTAAAACCAATCATAGAGAAAAGAGAGCCGGGGGAAAAAAGACATTATTATACAGAGACACAAAGATTAAAATGAAAGCAGATTTCACACTGGACACGATGTGCATGGCAAGATGATGGAACAACAACTTTAAAGTACTGTAAGAATAATACTGTCTGCATACAATTCTATTTCCAGCACAAATACCTTTCTTTCTTTCTTTCTTTCTTCTTTCTTTCTTTCTTTCTTTCTTTCTTTCTTTCTTTCTTTCTTTCTTTCTTTCTTTCTTCTTTCTTCTTTCTCAAAATACCTTTCAAAAATATAGTTGTAAGAGACTTTTTTCATACACACAAAGCTGAAAATTCATTACAGGCAGGCATGTACTGAAATGTTGAAGAGATCTTTAGGCAGAAGAAAAATGATAACAGATGGAAATCTAAATATAACAAGAGAAATAGTTACTGTGTGAGTTAGTATAAAATCCTTTATTTTTATTATTGAAATCTCTTTAAAAGGTAAAAGCAAAAATAAGAATGATGTATTGTGGGAGCACCTGGGTGGCTCAGTGGACTAAAGCCTCTGCCTTCAGCTCAGGTCATGATCCCGGAGTCCTGGGATCAAGTCCCACATCAGGCTCTATGCTCGGTAGGGAGCCTGCTTCCTCCTCTCTCTCTCTCTGCCTGCCTCTCTGCCTACTTGTGATAGCTGTCTGTCAAATAAATAAATAAAGTCTTAAAAAATGATGTATTGTGGGATTTATAACATATAGAAGTAAAATATAAGATAACAACATGAAGGTGGGATGAAATAAACTGTTGTAAGTGGTATGTTATGGGTGAAATGGGATAGTACTTGGAAGTAGTCTCGTGCTAAGTTAAAATGTACATTATAACTTTAAAATAACTAGCAATAGAATAAAGACTTTTTAGCTAATAAGACAACATTGGATCTTAAAATGGACTCATTAAAAAATTCTGTTCAAAAATAAATTAGGAAAATAGGAAAAATGGACAAAACTGAAAGTATCTATAAAAATCTAAAATTAGAATTAGAGATTTCAACAGTGTTCTCTCACTAATTGATAGAACAAGTATTTAGGAAATCAGGAAGGCTATAAAAGATTAAACAAAACTATCAACCAACTTGACATAATTGACATTTATAGAATACTATACCCAACAACAGCAGAATCCAAATTATTTTCAAGTGCGTAGTGATATTTACCAAGCTAGACCATATCCTGGGCCAGAAAATAATTCTCAATCTTAAAATGACTCAAATCATACAAATATATTCTTTGCTTACAGTGGAATTAAATTAAAACTAGTAACAGAAAAGATATATATAAAATCTCAAATATTTGAAAGCTAAATAACATACTTCTAAAAAACACATAGGTCAAAAGGAAACCAGAAGGGCAATTTGAATGATTTTTGAACGGAATAAAAATTAAAATGCAACATAATAAAAATTAGTAGGATGCTGCTCATTTAGTACTTAGGGGGAAATTTATAACTCTAAAAGCCTTTTTTTTTTTTTTTTAAAGATTTTATTTATTTGCCAGAGAGAGAGAGAGAGAACACACAAGCAGGCCGAGGCAGCGAGAGAAGCAGGTTCCCTGACGAGCAAGGAGCCCGATGCGGGACTCGATCCCAGGACTCTGGGATCATGACCTGAGCGGAAGGCAGCGGCTTAACCAACTGAGCCACCCAGGCGTCCCTCTAAAAGCCTTTCTAATAAGAAAATAAGAAAGGTTTAAAATAAATGACCTCAGCTTTCACCTTAAGAAATAGGAAAAAAAAAGTAAAATGGATCAAAAGTAAGCATAAAAAGGGAAAGAATAAAGATCAGAGCAAAAATCAATGAAGTAGAAAACAGAAAAAACAATAAGGAAAAAATGAATAAAACCAAAGTTGTTACTTTGAGAAGATTAATAAAATTGATAAAGAATTACTCAGTCGGGGCGCCTGGGTGGCTCAATGGGTTAAGGTCTCTGCCTTCGGCTCAGGTCATGATCCCAGGATCTTGGGATCGAGCCCCGCATCAGGCTCTCTGCTCAGCGGGGAGCCTGCTTCCTCCTCTCTCTCTGCTTGCTTCTCTGCCTACTTGTGATCTCCGTCTGTCAAATAAATAAATAAAATCTTTAAAAAAAATAATTACTCAAAGTGATAAGGGAAAAAAAAAGAATAAAAAGACCCAAAGAATATCAACAAATATTCTGAAGATAACAAATGATAATAAAGGAATTTTATAAGCAACTTTATGCCTGTAGATTGGACAGTTTAAAAAAAGTGGGAAACATATTTTTAAAAGATGCAAATGACCAAAGCTTACTGTAGAAGAAATGAATAACCTTAGTGTTTGTATATCTATTAAAGTAAGTGATTTTATAGTTCAAAACCTTTTCACAAAGAAAACTCTGAGGCTGGATTGGTTTGTTGGTGAATTCTGTCAAGGACTGAGGTAGAAAGAGTACCAGTTTTATGAAGAATTTTCCAGAAAATTGAAGAGGGAGGAATATTTCCCAACTCATTTTATGAGGTCAGCATTACTTTGACATCAGAACCACACCATAACATCATAGGAAAGAAAATTACATATCAACACTCTTCATAAATATAGATTCACAAATTTTAAATAGTTTACTGAATCAAATCTAACCACATTAAAAAAGGATAATTTATGATGATCAAGTGGGTTTCCCTCCCAGGAATGCAAATCTGGTTTAATATTAAATACCAGTCAACATAAGCAAAAATGGCAGAGCAGGAAACTCTGAAAGTGTCTATTTCCAGAAAAACAGTGATATGGTGGTAAAAAATGTTGAACTTAAGTTTTTCAAAACTCTGGAAACTAATCAAGAGCTAACAGCAACCAAGAGAAATTTTGCGTGTCATCCTTGCGCAGGGGCCATGCTAATCTTCTCTGTATCGTTCCAATTTTAGTATATGTGCTGCCGAAGCGAGCACCCAAGAGAAATTTTAATCAAGGAAAAAAACATGTGGATCTTGGTAAGAGAACTTTGTGACACTTTAATTTACTCTGGTTGTCCCTTCACCCCATTCTACCATGGTGGTAGAAAGTACATATAATATACATTCGTATATAATTTGATTATTTTCTTCATAGAAATCTGATATGTACCTTTTGTGATATGTGAATAACTTTTTTTAGCAGGTATTTTTTCAAATTTTAAAAATTAAAACATTAAAAATTTAAAAAAACTAAAAATTTAATTGAATGAAGTATAGTTGTCCTACAATATTAGTTTCAGGTGTACAACACAGTGATCTGACAATTATATGCATAATAAAATGCTCACCACAATATATGTAGTTACTTCTGTCACCATATAAAGTTATGACAATTTTACTGACTATATTCCCTAAGTTGTACTTTTCATCCTTGTGACTTATTTATTTTATAACTGGTAGTTTGTACACCCTAATCTCCTTTACCTATTTTGTCCATCTCCCCTAGGCCCCTCCCCTCTGGCAAGCACCAGTTTGTTCTTTGTATTTATGTGCCTGTTTTTGTTTGTTCATTGATTTTTGTTTTTTAGATTCTACATATAAGTGAAATCATATGGTGTTTGTCTTTCTCTGACTTATTTTGCTTAGCATAATACACTATGTCCATCCATATTGTTGCTAATGGCCAAGTTTCATTATCTTTTATGGCTGAGTAATATCCCATTGTATATATATACCACATCTTCCTTATCCACTTGTCTATCAGGGGGCACTTAGGTTGCTTCAATATCTTGGCTATTGTAATTAATGCTGCAGTAAACATAGGCATGCTTATATATTTTTGAATTAGTGTTTTTGTTTTCTTGGGGTAAATACCCAGAAGTGAAATTACTAGATCTTATGGTATATTTATTTCTATTTTTTTGTGGAACTTCCATACTGTTTTTCATAGTGGCAGCATCTGTTTACATTCCTACCAATAGTACATGAGGGTTCCCTCTTCTCTGCATCCTCATCAATACTTGTTATTTCTTGTCTTTTTGATAATAGCCATTCTGACTGGGATTGTGGTTTTGATTTGCATGCCCCTGATGAGTAGTGATGTTGAGCATCTTTTCATGTGTCTGTTTGCCATCTGTATGTCTTCTTTGGAAAATGTCTATTTAGGTCCTTTGCCCATTTTTAAATCAGATTGTTTTGTTTTTGGTGCTGAGTTGTATGATTTCTTTATATACTTGGGATATTAACCCCTTATCAGATATATCATTTACAAACAGATTTTCCCATCCAGTAGGTTGTCTTTTTGTTGATGGTTTCCTTCACTGTGCAAAAACTTTTTAGTTTGCTATGGTTCCAATTGTTTATTTCTGCTTCATTACTCCTTGCCTAAAAAGAGAGATCCAGAAAAATATATCTAGGGCTAATGTCCAAGAGTTTATTGCCTATTTTCTTATAGGAGTTTTATGACTTCAGGTCTTACATTTAGGTCTTTAATCTGGTTTGAGTTTACTTTTGTGTGTGGTGTAAAGAAATGGTCCAGTTCCATTCCTGGGCATGAAGCTGTCCAATTTTCCCAACACCATTTATTGAAGATTGTCTTTTACCCATTGTATGTTCTTGCTTTCTTAGTCATAGTCTAGTTGGCCACATAAGTGTGGACACCTTTCCTCTTTCTTTTCTTTTTTTTTCTTTTCTTTTCTTTTCTTTCTTTCTTTCTTTCTTTCTTTCTCTCTCTCTCTCTCTCTTTCTTTCTCTCTCTCTCTCTTTCTTTCTCTTTCTTTCTCTCTCTCTCTCTTTCTTTCTTTCAAGATTTTTTAATTTATTCATTTGAGGGAGAGTGTGCAAGAGCATGAGCCTGGTGGGGGGTTGGTTCAGAGGGAGAGGGAGAAGCAGACTCCCCACTAAGTGGGGATCTTGACATAGGGCTCAATCCCAGGACCCCAGGAACATGACCTGAGCTGAAGGCAGATGCTTAACCAACTAAGCCACCGAGATGCCCCTAGTGTGGTGTTATTTCTGGGTCTCTATTCTTTCCCATAGATCTTGGTGACTGTTTTTGTGCCAGTACTGTATTGTTTTTATTATTATAGCTTTGTAATGTAGTTTGAGAACTGGGATTGTGATACCTCCAGCTTTGTACTTCTTTATCAAGATTACTTTGGCTTTTTGGGGTGTTTTGTGATTTCATACAAATTTTGGAATTATTTGTTCTAGTTCTGTGAAAAATATTATTTATTTGATAGAGATTGCATTGAATCTGTAGATTGTTTTGGGTAGTATTGACATTTTAACAATATTAATTATTCCAATCCATGAGGATGAAATATCTTTCCATTTTTTATTTCTTTTTTTTTCTTTTTTTAAAATTTTTTATTTTAATAAACATATAATGTATTTTTATCCCCAGGGGTACAGGTCTGTGAATCGCCAGGTTTACACATTTCACAGCACTCATCATAGCACATACCCTCCCCAATGTCCATTTCCCCACCACCCTCTCCTGTCCCGCCTCCCCCCAGCAACCCTCAGTCTGTTTTTTGAGATTTAGTCTTTTATGGCTTGTCTCCCTCCCAATCCCATCTTTTCATTTTTTCTTTTCCTACCTCCCCCCAACCCCCTGCATTGCATCTCCACTTCCTCATATCAAAGAGATCATATGATAGTTGTCTTTCTCCAATTGACTTATTTTGCTAAGCATGATACCCTCTAGTTCCATCCACGTCGTCGCAAATGGCAAGATTTCATGTCTTTTGATGGCTGCATAGTATTCCATTGTGTATATATACCACATCTTCTTTATCCATTCATCTGTTGATGGACATCTAGGCTCTTTCCACAGTTTGGCTATTGTGGACATTGCTGCTATAAACATTCGGGTGCACATGCCCCTTCGGAGCACCACGTTTGTATCTTTAGGATATATACCCAGGAGTGCAGTTGCTGGGTCGTAGGGTAGCTCTATTTTCAGTTTTTTGAGGAACCTCCACACTGTTTTCCAGAGTGGTTGCACCAGCTTGCATTCCTACCAGCAGTGTAGGAGGGTTCCTCTTTCTCCGCATCCTTGCCAGCATCTGTCGTTTCCTGACTTGTTAATTTTAGCCATACTGACTGATGTGAGGTGGTATCTCATTGTGGTTTTGATTTGTATTTCCCTGATGCCGAGTGATGTGGAGCATTTTTTCATGTGTCTGTTGGCCATCTGGATGTCTTCTTTGCAGAAATGTCTGTTCATGTCCTCTGCCCATTTCTTGACTGGATTATTTGTTCTTTGGGTATTGAGTTTGCTAAGCTCTTTATAGATTTTGGATACTAGCCCTTTATCTGATATGTCGTTTGCAAATATCTTCTCCCATTCTGTCAGTTGTCTTTTGGTTTTGTTAACTGTTTCCTTTGCTGTGCAAAAGCTTTTGATCTTGATGAAATCCCAATAGTTCATTTTTGCCCTTGCTTCCGTTGCCTTTGGCGATGTTCCTAGGAAGAAGTTGCTGTGGTTGGGGTCAAAGAGGTTGCTTCCTGCGTTCTCCTCAAGGATTTTGATGGATTCCTTTCTCACATTGAGGTCCTTCATCCATTTTGAGTCTATTTTCGTGTGTGGTGTAAGGAAATAGTCCAACTTCATTTTTCTGCATGTGGCTGTCCAAGTTTCCCAGCACCATTTGTTGAAGAGGCTGTCTCTTTTCCATTGGATATTCTTTCCTGCTTTGTCGAGGATTAGTTTACCATAGAGTTGAGGGTCTATTTCTGGGCTCTCTATTCTGTTGCATTGATCTATATGTCTGTTTTTGTGCCAGTACCATACTGTCTTGATGATGACAGCTTTGTAATAGAGCTTGAAGTCTGGAATTGTGATGCCACCGACTTTGGCTTTCTTTTTCAATATTCCTTTGGCTATTCGAGGTCTTTTCTGGTTCCATATAAATTTTAGGATTATTTGTTCTATTTCTTTAAAAAATGGATGGGATTTTGATAGGGATTGCATTAAATGTGTAGATTGCTTTAGTTAGAATAGACATTTTCACAATATTTGTTCTTCCAATCAATGAGCATGGAATATTTTTCCATTTCTTTGTGTCTTCCTCAATTTCTTTCATGAGTACTTTATAGTTTTCTGAGTATAGATTCTTTGCCTCTTTGGTTAGATTTATTCCTAGGTATCTTATGGTTTTGGGTGCGATTGTAAATGGGACTGACTCCTCAATTCCTCTTTCTTCTGTCTTGTTGTTAGTGTAAAGAAATGCGACTGATTTCTGTGCATTGACTTTATATCCTGACACTTTACTGAATTCCTGTATAAGTTCTAGCAGTTTTGGAGTGGAGCCTTTTGGGTTTTCCACATATAGTATCATATCATCTGCAAAGAGTGATAGTTGGACTTCTTCTTTGCCAATTTGGATGCCTTTAATTTCTTTTTGTTGTCTGATTGCTGAGGCTAGGACTTCTAGTACTATGTTGAACAGCAGTGGTGATAACGGACATCCCTGCCATGTTCCTGACCTTAGCAGAAAAGCTTTCAGTTTTTCTCCATTGAGAATGATATTTGTGGTGGGTTTTTCATAGTTGGCTTTGATAGTATTGAGGTATGTGCCTTCTATCCCTACACTTTGAAGGGTTTTAATCAGGAAGGGATGCTGCATTTTGTCAAACGCTTTTTCAGCATCTATTGAGAGTATCATATGATTCTTACTCTTTCTTTTATTAATGTATTGTATCACATTGATGGATTTGCAGATGTTGAACCAACCTTGCAGCCCTGGAATAAATCCCACTTGGTCGTGGTGAATAATCCTTTTCATGTACTGTTGGATCCTATTGGCCAGTATTTTGGTGAGAATTTTCGCATCTGTGTTCATCAAGGATATTGGTCTGTAATTCTCTTTTTTGGTGGGATCCTTGTCTGGTTTTGGGATCAAGGTGATGCTGGCCTCATAGAATGAGTTTGGAAGTTTTCCTTCCATTTCTATTTTTTGGAACAGTTTCAGGAGAATGGGAATTAATTCTTCTTTAAATGTTTGGTAGAATTCCCCTGGGAAGCTGTCTGGTCCTGGACTTTTGTTTGTTTGGAGATTTTGGATGACTGCTTCAATCTCCTTACTGGTTATGGGTCTGTTCAGGTTATCTATTTCTTCCTGGTTCAGTTGTAGTAGTTTATATGTCTCTAGAAATGTATCCATTTCTTCCAGATTGTCAAATTTGTTGGCGTAGAGTTGCTCGTAGTATGTTCTTATAATTGTTTGTATTTCTTTGGTGTTGGTTGTGATCTCTCCTCTTTCATTCATGATTTTATTTATTTGCGTCCTTTCTCTTTTCTTTTTGATAAGTCTGGCCAGGGGTTTGTCAATCTTATTAATTCTTTCAAAGAACCAGCTCCTAGTTTTGTTGATTTGTTCTATTTTTTTAGTTTCTATTTCATTGATTTCTGCTCTGATCTTTATGATTTCTCTTCTCCTGCTGGGTTTAGGCTTTCTTTGTTGTTCTCTCTCCAGCTCCTTTAGGTGTAGGGTTAGGTTGTGTATTTGAGACCTTTCTTGTTTCTTGAGAAAGGCTTGCACCGCTATATATTTTCCTCTCAGGACTGCCTTTGTTGTGTCCCACAGATTTTGAGCCGTTTTGTTTTCATTATCATTTGTTTCCATGATTTTTTTCAATTCTTCTTTAATTTCCTGGTTGACCCATTCATTTTTTAGAAGGATGCTGTTTAGTCTCCATGTATTTGCATTCTTTCCAAATTTCCTCTTGTGATTGAGTTCTAGCTTCAGAGCATTGTGGTCTGAAAATATGCAGGGAATGATCTCAATCTTTTGGGACCGATTGAGACCTGATTTATGACCCAGGATGTGGTCTATTCTGGAGAATGTTCCATGTGCACTAGAGAAGAATGTATATTCTGTTGCTTTGGGATGGAATGTTCTGAATATATCTGTGATGTCCATCTGGTCCAGTGTGTCATGTAAGGCCCTTATTTCCTTGTTGATCTTTTGCTTAGATGATCTGTCTATTTCAGTGAGGGGAGTGTTAAAGTCCCCTGCTATTATTGTATTACTGTTGATGTATTTCTTTGATTTTGTTATTAATTGGTTTATATAGTTGGCTGCTCCCATGTTAGGGGCATAGATATTTAAGATTGTTAGGTCTTCTTGTTGGACAGACCCTTTGAGTATGATATAGTGTCCTTCCTCATCTCTTATTATAGTCTTTGGCTTAAAATCTAATTGATCTGATAGAAGGATTGCCACCCCAGCTTTCTTCTGATGTCCATTAGCATGGTACATTGTTTTCCACCCCCTCACTTTAAATCTGGAGGTGTCTTCAGGTCTAAAATGAGTTTCTTGTAGGCAGCATATTGATGGGTTTTGGTTTTTTATCCATTCTGATATCCTGTATCTTTTGATTGGGGCATTTAGCCCATTAACATTCAGGGTAACTATGGAGAGATATGAATTTAGTGCCTGTGTATTGCCTGTAAGGTGACTGTTACTGTATATTGTCTCTGTTTCTTTCTGATCTACTATTTTTAGGGTCTCTCTTTGCTTCGAGGACCCCTTTCAATATTTCCTGTAGGGCTGGTTCTGTGTTTGCAAATTCTTTCAGCTTTTGTTTGTCCTGGAAGCTCTTTATCTCTCCTTCTATTTTCAATGATAGCCTAGCTGGATATAGTATTCTTGGCTGCATGTTTTTCTCGTTTAGTGCTCTGAATATATCATGCCAGTTCTTTCTGGCCTGCCAGGTCTCTGTGGATAGGTCCACTGCCAATCTAATGTTTTTACCCTTGTATGTTACAGACTTCTTTTCCCGGGCTGCTTTCAGGATTTCCTCTTTGTCACTAAGACTTGTAAATTTTACTATCAGGTGACGAGGTGTGGACCTATTTTTATTGATTTTGAGGGGAATTCTTAGCATCTCCTGGATTTTGATGTTTGTTCCCTTTGCCATATTAGGAAAATTCTCTCCAATAACTGTCCTCAATATACCTTCTGCTCCCCTCTCTCTTTCTTCTTCTTCTGGAATCCCAATTATTCTAATGTTGTGTCGTCTTATGGTGTCACTTATCTCTCGAATTCTCTCCTCGTGGTCCAGTATTTGTTTGTCTCTCTTTTGCTCAGCTTCTTTATTCTCTGTCATTTGGTCTTCTATGTCACTAATTCTTTCTTCTGCCTCATTTATCCTAGCAGTGAGAGCTTCCATTTTTGATTGCACCTTATTAATAGCTTTTTTGATTTCAACTTGGTTAGATTTTAGTTCTTTTATTTCTCCAGAAAGGGCTTTTATCTCTCCGGAGAGGGTTTCTCTAATATCTTCTATGCCTTTTTCGAGCCCGGCTAGAACTTTGAGAATTGTCATTCTGAACTCTAGATCTGTCATGTTACCAATGTCCGTATTGATTAGGTCTCCAGCCTTCGTTATGGCCTCTTGTTCTTTTTTTTTTTGCGGTGAGTTTTTCTGCTTTGTCATTTTGTCCAGATAAGATTTGCTTTCTCCTGCTGTGGAATTCCGCTGTTCTTGGTGAGTGAAGTTGGTTTTGGATGGGTTTCTTGCTGATCTTCTGGGGGAGGGGCCTGTTGTAGTGATTCTCAAGTGTCTTTGCCGCAGGCGGAATTGCACCGCCCTTGCCAGGGGCCGGGCTAAGTAATCCGCTCGGGTTTGCTTTTGGGAGCTTTTGTTCCCTGAACGCTTTCTGTAGAGTTCCGGAGGACGGGAATGAAGATGGCAGCCTCCCAGTCTCTCGGCCCCAAGGAGCCGAGAGCTTGGGGTTCTGCTCCTCAGTGGCCCTCAGAGAAAAGCGCCCAACCACCCCGCCTCCCTGGCCTGCGGTCACGCCTTAAGGAAAGCAGTCAATTGCTGGAACCTGGAGAAAAGCGCCCGGTTGCTTCCGTCTCCGTGGCCTCTGGCTGCGCTCTGAGCCCACCCAGCCTGCAACTGGCACAAGATAACCCTGGGCTGAGAGCTCACTCCTCAGCTTTGTCGCTGTAGCTGGCTTCCCCGCTCTAATACCTGCGTGCTCTGTGGCACTCAGACACCCCCAGTCCTTCTGTGACCCTGCGGGACCTGGGGTTATGCTGACCCCGCCTGGGTTTCCCCCCGGTTTAGCCTCTGGAGTGATGTCTCCCAGTGGAGCAGACTTTTAAAAGTCCCGATTTTGTGCTCCATTGCTCGGCCGCTTGCTGGGAGCCGGCCCCTCCCCCCAGGGTCTATCTTCCCGTCGCTTTGGATTCACTTCTCCGCAGGTCCTACCTTTCAGAAAGTGACCGATTTTCTGTTTCTAGAATTGTTGCTCTTCTTCTCTTCGATTTCCCGTTGGATTTGTAGGTGTTCACAATGGTTAGATAAGCTATCTAGCTGATCTCCTGCTACCCGATGTCGTCTCAGCCTGCTACTTCTCCACCATCTTGACTCCTCCCCCTCCATTTTTTATTTCATCTTCAATTTCCTTTATCGATGTCTTATAGTTTTCAGAGTATATTATCTTTCACCTCCTTCGTTAAATGTATTCCTAGGTATTTTATTCTTTTTGATGCAATCGTAAATGGGATCACTTCATTAATTTTTTACAAAGATTTTATTTATTTATTTGAGAGAGAAAGCATGTGTGTGAGAGAGAGCAAGCACAAGAAGGGAGGGGCAGAGGGTGAAGCAGGCTCCCCAGTGAGCAGGGAACCAGAGGCGGGGTTCAATCCCAGGACCCTGGAATCATGACCTGAGCAGAAGGCAGATGCTTACCTGACTGAGCCACCCAAGTGGCCTATTTCAATAATTTCTTTTTCTACTTGTTTATTATTAGTGTACAGTGTATACTTTGTATCCTGCTATTTTACTGAATTCATTTATTCTAATGTTTTTTTTTTCTTTAGGGTTTTCTATATATAGTATCATGTCATCTACAAATAGTCACAGTTTTACTTCTTCCTTACCAATGTAGATATCTTTTATTTCTTTTTATGGTCTGGTTGTTGTGCCTAGTATTTATAGTACTATGTTGAATAAAAGTGGTGAGAGTGGACATCCTTGTTTTATTCTTGATCTTAGAGAAAAAGCTTCCAGCTTTTTACCATTGAGTATGATGTTAGTTATGGGTCTGTCATATATGGTTTTTAGTGTGTTGATGTATGTTTTTGCTAAACCCACTTTGTTGAGTTTTTGTCGTGAATGGATGTTGAATTTTGTCAGATGCTTTTTCTGCATCTATTGAGATGAGCATATGATTTTTTTTCTTCATTTTGTTAATGTGGTGTATCATGTTGATTAATTTGAAGCATATTCTTGCATCCCTGAAATAAATTCCACTTGATCATGGTGAATGATCTTTTTAATATATCGCTGGATTGGTTTGCTAATATTTTGTTGAGGATTTTTGCATCTATATTCATCAGGGATATTGGTCTTTTTTTGTAGTGTCTTTGTCTGGCTTTGGTAGGGCAATGTTCACCTTATAAAATGAATTTAGAAGCATTCCTTTCTGTTATATTTTTTGGAATAGTTTGAGAAGGATATGTATTAATTCTTTAAATATTTGGTAGAATTCACCAGTGAAGCCTTCTGGTCCTGGACTTTTGTTTGAAGTGAGTTTTTTTGGTCACTGATTCAATTTTATTACTACTAATTTTCTGTTCAGAGTTTTTTTTTTTTTTTTTTCCTTCTTGGTTCAGTTTTGGAAGATTGTATGTTTGGAGTGCTGACAATACTGTACTCCATCTTCAGCTTTCCATCTTATTCATGCCTGTGCAATGACCTCTCTTGAGGTTATAGGCCCCTTGGAGGTTAATCTATGCCCTAACCAGAATACAGGAAGAGTTGTTCTGATCTTCCTTAAAGTGGCCATAAGGTGGTAACTAATAGAGATGACTGGCTCAAAGAACACCCCTTTTTAAATAGTTAGTGTAGGAGACCGGTGCACAGAAGGACCCCCTTTAAATAACTAGTAGAGATGACAGGTGCATAGAAGGCCCCATTTTAGCTAACTGGTAGGGACTCTTTTGCGTACTTTGATGCCACTTTAGATAACTACTCTGACCTCACCATATTGCCCCTCACTTTATAAAAGCTGTGGGTAGAGGTCTGGACATGGCAGAGAATGGAGTGGAGGTACCATTGTAGACTCCTGAATCATTGCCTGCCTGATCCCCACCCTCCCATCAGTAATTTACCCTGAATAAAACTCTGTGTAAATGATATGGAGTGGCTTGGGTTGTTTTTCAGTTCCAAAGTGCCTTCTCAGTTTGAAGGATACTTTACTCTCTCCCACCTTCTAACAGTATGTTTCTAGGAATTTATTCATTTCTTCTAGGTTGTCCAATTGTTGACATAATTTTTTATAGCTGACTCTTATACTCCTCCATATTTCTGTGGTCATGGTTGTAGTTTCTCCTCTTTTTTTTCTGATTTTATTTGAGTCCTCTCTCTTTTTTTCTTGATGACTATGGCTAAAGATTTATTAATTTGGTTTAATCTTTTTAAAGAACCATCTTTTAGTTTCATTGATTATTTTCTATTTTTTGGTAGTCTTTATTTCATTTATTTCCACTCTGATCTTTATTATTTCTTTCCTTCTACTAACTTTGGGGTTTGTTTGTTGTTTTTCTGTTTCCACTTAGTATAAATTCAAATTATGTATTGGAGATTTTTCATTTTATTTGAGTTTGGTCTGTATCACTATACACTCCCTCTTTTGCTGCATCTCAAAGATTTTGAAACATTGCATTTCCATTTTCATGTCTCAAGGTATATTTTTATTTCATATTTGATTTCTTTATTGACTCATTGTTTATTAGCATATTGTTTAGCCTCCATGTGTTTGTGTTTTTCCCAGTTTTTTTTTTTTCTTGTAATTGATTTCCAGTTTCACACCCTTGTGGCTGGAAAAGTGCTTGATGTGATTTCAATCTTTACAATTTATTGAACCATCCTTGCATCCTAGGAATAAATCCCACCTGGTCGTGGTGAATAATCCTTTCAATGTACTGTTGGATTCTATTGACTAGGATCTTGGTGAGGATTTTGGCATCCATGTTTATCTGGGATACTGGCGAGGGTTACAGAAGGGAGGGATATGGGGGGATAGGGTAACTGGGTGGTGGATATTAAGGAGGGCATGTGTTGTGATGAGCACTGGGTGTTATACACAACTAATGAATCACTGAACACTACAT
The DNA here is from genome assembly GCF_963455335.1 of Martes martes. Lineage (NCBI taxonomy): Eukaryota > Metazoa > Chordata > Mammalia > Carnivora > Mustelidae > Martes > Martes martes. The sequence goes on from NC_137898.1 coordinate 44,684,657, forward strand.
CAAAAACTAATGGTGTACTATATGCTGGCATATTGAACATTATAAAAAAATTAAAAACTCAAAAAAATTTGTAAAATTAACAACAACAACAACAACAACAAATAAATAAAAATAAAGACCCCAATTTACTGAGACTTGTTTTGTGGCCTAACATGTGATCTATCCTGGAGAATATTCCATGTGTGGTTTGTTTTCTTACTGATGAATTTTTTCTTCTTATTTCTTGATATTGTCTGTCACAACGCAGAAGTTTAAAATATCAGTGACTCTAGCTTACCAACTTTTTCTTTTATGGATCATGCCATTGGTATTGTACCTAAAAAGTCATCACTGTGCCAATGTTCATCTAGGGTTTCTGTTAAATTATCTCCTGAGATTTTTATAGTTTTGCATTTTACATTTAGGTATATAATCCATTTGGAGTTAATCTTTGGTGAATGTGTAAGGTCTGTGTATAGATTCAGTTTCCTGCTTGTGGATGTTCACTTATTTCAGCATCATTTGCAGATAAGACTATTTTGTTACATTGTATTGACTTTTCTCTTTTTGTCAAGGTCAATTGACTCTGTGGTCTATTTCTCAGCTCTCTATTCTGTTCCCTTGATCTATTTGTCTTTTCTTCCTTCAATACTGCACTGTCTTGTTTACTATAGCTTTATATTAAATCTTGAGGTTGGGTAGTGTCAGTTCTCTTTGTTCTTCTCTTTCAATATTGTGTTAGGTATTCTGGTCTTTTGCCTCTCCCTATAAACTTTATGATCAGTTTGTTTGATTCATATTTTTTGATACTTTATTTAATTAATACCTAAGTATTGCATTTTTGGGGTGCCAATGTAAATGGTATTCTGTTTTAAGTTTTAAATTCTTCTTGTTCATTGCTAATAAAAAGGGAAGTTAATTGATTTTATACATACAATCTTGTATCCCAAAACCTTGCTATAATTGCTTATTAGTTCCAAGAGGATTTTTTTGTCATTTCCTTCAGATTTCCTGTATAGACGATCATGTCATCTGAGAAGACAGTTTTATTTCTTCCTTCCCAGTCTGTATTTTTTTTTCCTTCTCTTGTCGTATTGCATTATCTAGGACTTCCAACGTGATGGTGAAAAGAGGTGGTTAGAAGAAACTTCCTTGCCTCGTTCTTGATCTTAGTAGAAAGCTTCTAGTTTCTCATCATGAAGTATGATATTATCTGTTTTTTTTTTTTAAATTATTGGTAGATATTCTTTATCAAGTTGCGGGAGTTCCCTTGTATTTATAGTTTACTGAGAATTCTTTTTTTTATACCTTGATAAGGTTGATTTTTTTAATGAACATATAATGTATTGTTTGCCAAAGGGGTATAGGTCTGTCAGGCTTACACACTTCACAGCACTCACCATAACACATACCCTCCCCAGTGTCCATAACCCAACCACCTTCTCCAAAACCCCCACTACCCCAGCAACCCTCAGTTTGTTTTGAGAGATTAAGAGTCTCTTATGGTTTGTCTCCCTTCTGATCCCATCTTGATTCATTTTTTCATTCCCTACCTCCAAAACCACTTACTTTGCCTCTCAAATTCCTCATATCAGGGAGATCATATGATAATTGTCTTCCTCTGATTGACTTATTTTGCTCAGCATAATAACCTCTAGTTCCATCCACATTGTCACAAATGGCAAGATTTCATTTCTTTTGATTGCTGCATAGTATTCCATTGTATATATATACCAACTCTTCTTTATCCATTCATCTGTTGATGGACATCTAGGTTCTTTTCATAGTTTGGCTATTGTGGACATTGCTGCTATGAACATTCGGGTGCACGTGCCCCTTTGGATTACTACGTTTGTATCTTTAGGGTAAATACCCAGTAGTGCGATTGCTGGGTCATAGGATAGCTCTATTTTCAACTTTTTGAGGAACCTCCATGCTGTTTTCCAGAGCAGCTGCTCCAGCTTGCATTCCCACCAACAGTGTAGGAGGGTTCCCCTTTCTCTGCATCCTCGCCAGCATCTGTCATTTCCTGACTTGTTAATTTTAGCCATTCTGACTGGTGTGAGATGGTATCGCATTGTGGTTTTGATTTGTATTTCCCTGATGCCGAGTGATGTGGAGCACCTTTTCATGTGTCTGTTGGCCATCTAGATGTCTTCTTTGCAGAAATGTCTGTTCATGTCCTCTGCCCATTTCTTGATTGGATTAATTGTTCTTTGGGTGTTGAATTTGATAAGTTCTTTTCAGATTTTGGATACTAGCCCTTTATCTGATATGTCGTTTGCAAATATCTTCTCCATTTCTGTCAGCTGTCTTTTGATTTTGTTGATTGTTTCCTTTGCTGTGCAAAAGCTTTTGATCTTGATGAGGTCCCAATAGCTCCTTTTTGCCCTTGCTTCCCTTGCCTTTGGCGACGTTTCTAGGAAGAAGTTGCTGCAGCTGAGGTCGAAGAGGTTGCTGCCTGTGTTCTCCTCAAGGATTTTAATGGGTTCCTTTCTCACACTGAGGTCTTTCATCCATTTTGAGTCTATTTGTGTGTGTGGTGTAAGGAAATGGTCCAGTTTCATTCTTCTGCATGTGGCTGTCCAAGTTTCCCAACACCATTTGTTGAAGAGATTGTCTTTTTTCCACTGGACGTTCCTTCCTGATTTGTCGAAGATTAGTTGACCCTAGAGTTGAGGGTCTATTTCTGGGCTCTCTATTCTGTTGCATTGATCTATGTGTCTGTTTTTGTGCCAGTACCGTACTGTCTTGATGATGACAGCTTGTAATAGAGCTTTGAAGTCTGGAATTGTGATGCCACCAACTTTGGCTTTCTCTTTCAACATCCCTCTGGCCATTCAGGGTCTTTTCTGGTTCCATATAAATTTTTTTTGGATGGATTATTTGGATTATTTGGATGGATTATTTGATCCATTTCCTTGAAAAAAAATTGATGAAATTTTGATAGGGATTGCATTAAACATGTAGATTGCGTTAGGTAGCATAGACATTTTCACAATATTTGTTCTTCCAATCCATGACATGGAACATTTTTCCAATTCTTTGTGTCTTCCTCAATTTCTTTCATGAGTGTTTTATAGTTTCCTGAGTATAGATTCTTTGCCTCTTTGGTTAGGTTTATTCCTAGGTATCTTTTGGTTTTGGGTGCAATTGTAAATGGGATTGACTCCTTAATTTCTCTTTCTTCTGTCTTCTTGTTGGTATAAAGAAATGCAACTGATTTCTGTGCATTGATTTTATATCCTGACACTTTACTGAATTCCTATACAAGTTCTAGCAGTTTTGGAGTGGAGCCTTTTGGGTTTTCCACATATAGTATCATATCTTCTGCAAACAGTGATAGTTTGACTTCTTCTTTGCCGATTTGGATGCCTTTAATTTCTTTTTGTTGTCTGATTGCTGAGGCTAGGACTTCTAGTACTATGTTGAATAGCAGTGGTGATAATGGACATCCCTGTCATGTTCCTGACCTTAGCCAAAAAGCTTTCAGTTTTTCTCCATTGAGAATGATATTTCTGGTGGGTTTTTCATAGATGGCTTTGATAATATTGAGGTATGTGCCCTCTATCCCTACACTTTGAATAGTTTTGATCAGGAAGGGATGCTCTACTTTATCAAATGCTTTTTCAGCATCTATTGAGAGTATCATATGGCTCTTGTTCTTTCTTTTATTAATGTATTATATCACATTGATGGATTTGCAGATGTTGAAACAACCTTGCAGCCCTGGAATAAATCCCATTTGGTTGTGGTGAATAATCCTTTTAATGTACTGTTGGATCCTATTGGTTAGTATTTTGGTGAGAATTTTCGCATCTGTGTTCATCAAGGATATTGGTCTGTAATTCTTCTTTTTGGTAGGGTCTTTGTCTGGTTTTGGGATCAAGGTAATGCTGGCCTCATAAAATGAGTTTGGAAGTTTTCCTTCCATTTCAATTTTTTGGAACAGTTTCAGGAGAATAGTATTAATTCTTCTTCAGATGTTTGGTAGAATTCTGCTGGGAAGCCGTCTGGCCCTGGGCTCTTCTTTGTTGGGAGATTTTGGATGACTGCTTCAATCTCCTTACTGGTTATGGGTCTGTTTAGGTTATCTCTTTCTTCCTGGTTCAGTTGTGGTAGTTTATACATCTCTAGGAATACATCCATTTCTTCCAGATTGTCAAATTTGCTGGTGTATAGTTGCTCAGAATATGTTCTTATAATTGTTTGTATTTCTTTGGCGTTGGTTGTGATCTCTCCTCTTTCATTCATGATTTTATTTATTTGGGTCCTTTCTCTTTTCTTTTTGATAAGTCTGGCCAGGGGTTTATTGATCTTATTGGTTCTCTCCAAGAACCAGTTCCAAGTTTCATTGATTTGTTCTATTGTTTTTTGGGGTTTCTATTTCATTGATTTCTGCTCTGATCTTCATTATTTCACTTCTCCTGGTGGGTTTAGGCTTTCTTTGCTGTTCTTTCTCCAGGTCCTTTAGTTGTAAGGTTAGGTTATATATTTGAGACCTTTCTTGTTTCTTGAGGAAGGCTTGAATCGCTGTATACTTTCCTCTCAGGACCGTCTTTGCTGTGTCCCACAGATTTGGACCAGTTTTGTTTTCATTTTCATTTGTTTCCATGAATTTTTTCAATTCTTCTTTAATTTTCTGGTTGACCCATTCATTCTTTAGTACAAAGCTCTTTAGCCTCCATGTATTTGAGTTCTTTCCAACTTTCCTCTTGTGATTGAGTTCTGGCTTCAGAGCATTGTGGTCTGAAAATATGCAGGGAATGATCCTAGTCTTTTGGTACCGGTTGAGACCTGATTTGTGACCCAGGATGTGATCTATTCTGGAGAATGTTCCATGTGCACTAGAGAAGCATGTGTATTCTGTTGCTTTGGGATGGAATGTTCTGAATATATCTGTGATGTCCATCTGGTCCAGTGTGTCATTTAAGGCCTTTATTTCCTTGTTGATCTTTTGCTTGGATGATCTGTCCATTTCAGCGAGGGGGGTGTAAAAGTCCCCTTCTATTATTGTATTATTGTCGATGTATTTCTTTGATTTTGTTATTAATTGGTTTATGTAGTTGGCTGCTCCCATGTTAGGGGCATAGATATTTAAAATCGTTAGATCTTCTTGTTGGACAGACCCTTTAAGTATGATATGGTGTCCTTCCTCATCTCTGATTATAGTCTTTGGCTTAAAATCTAATTTATCTGATCTAAGGATTGCCACCCCAGCTTTCTTTTGATGTCCATTAGTATGGTAAATTGTTTTCCACCCCCTCACTTTAAATCTGAAGGTGTCTTTGGGTCTAAAATGAGTTTTTTGTAGACAGCATATTGATGGGTCTTGTTTTTTTATCTATTCTGATTTACATTTACATTTACATTCAGGGTAACTATTGAAAGATATGAATTTAGTGCCTGTGTATTGCCTGTAAGATGACTGTTATTGTATATTGTCTCTGTTCCTTTCTGGTCTACCACTTTTAGGCTCTCTCTTTGCTTCGAGGACCCCTTTCAATATTTCCTGTAGGGCTGGTTCTGTGTTTGCAAATTCTTTTAATTTTTGTTTTTCCTGGAAGCTTTTTATCTCTCCTATTTTCAATGATAGTCTAGCTGGATACAATATTCTTGGCTGCATGTTTTTCCCGTTCAGTGCTCTGAGTATCTCATGCCAGTTCTTTCTGGCCTGCCAGGTCTCTGTGGATAAGTCTGCTACCAATCTAATATTTCTACCATTGTATGTTACAGACTTCTTGTCCCGAGCTGCTTTCAGGAATTTCTCTTTGTCGCTAAGACTTGTAAGTTTTACTATTAGATGATGGGGTGTGGACCAACTTTTATTGATTTTGAGGGGGGGTTCTCTGCATCTCCTGGATTTTGAGCCTGTTCCCTTTGCCATATTAGGGAAATTCTCTATTATAATTTGCTCCAATATACCTTCTGCCCCTGTGTCTCTTTCTTCTTCTTCTGGAATCCCAATTATTCTAATATTGTTTTGTCTTATGGTATCACTTATCTCTCAAATTCTCCCCTTGTGGTCCAGTAGTTGTTTGTCCCTCTTTTGCTCAGATTCTTTATTCTCTGTCATTTGGTCTTCTATATCACTAATTCTCTCTTCTGCCTCATTTACCCTAGAAGTAAGTGCCTCCATTTTTAATTGCACCTCATTAATCGGTTTTTTGATTTCAGCTTGGTTAGATTTTAGTTCTTTTATTTCTCCAGAAAGGGCTTTTATTTCTCCAGGAAGGGTTTCTCTAATCTCTTCCATGCCTTTTTTGAGCCCAGTTAGCACCTTGAGACTCATCATTCTGAACTCTAGATTTGACATATTACCAATGTCTGTATAAATTAGGTCCATGGCCATTGGTACTCCCCCTTGTTCTTTTTTTTGTGGTGAGTTTTTCTGCCTTGTCATTTTATCCAGATAAGAATATATGAACAAGAGAATAAAATACTGAAAGCGTGGCAAAGACCCCAGAAAAATGTATGTTAGCCAAATCAGAAGAGACCCTAAATGATGGGGAGAAGAAAAGGGGTAAAATGAAAAAAAATACATATATGTCATATATATATATATATATATATATATATATATATATATTCTATTCACCAGTCTTTTATATATACATATATATATATATATATATATATAAAAGACTGGTGAATAGATTAGAGCCACCCACTTGATTTTGGGTGTATTTTGGTCTCTTAGAAGAAACTACCTCCCAAAATTTTAAAGAAAGGAAAACTTATATATACAAAAAAATAAGGGTAAGCACAATGAAGAGATGGAATATGACTGTAAAGATGAAAGTTAAAAAAAATTCTAAAAAAGGAATTGATAAGATAAGTTGGTTGGAAAAAGAAAAAAAAAAAAAAGAAAGTGGAGAGAATTTGCTCAGGCTGGAGACTAGGACAAAGCCCTGTGCTAGATTTAGGGTATATTTTGATCTATTAGAAGAAATTGTATCCCAAAAATTTTTAGAAGACAAATCCTATATGTACACAAAAAATAAAGTTAGATACAATGAAGGATAAAATATGACTATAATAATGAAGGTTAAAAAGGTTTTTTTTGAAAGAAAGGTATTGTTAAGATAAACCAGTTAAAAAACATTAATAGAGGAAAGAGGAAAAGTTAAAAAAATTAGAAAAAGAAGAAAAATAAAATTAAAAAAATTTAATTAACTTTGCAAGACTAAGGAATCATGGGGAGAAAGCCGTGAATTCTATGCTTTGCTTTCTCCTCCTCGGGAATTCCATTTTTCTTGATCAGTGAGCTGGGCCTTGGAGGATGTTCTTGCTGATATTCTGGGGGAGGGGTTGTAGTGATTCTCAAATGTCTTTGCCTGAGGCGGAATTGCGCTGCCCTTGCCAGGGTCCAGGCTACGTAAGCTGCTTGGGTTTGCTCTCGGGAACTTTTGTTCCCTGACGCTTTCCGTAGAGCTCTGGGGATGGGAATGAAAATGGTGGCCTCCCAATCTCTAGTACGGAGGAGCTGAGAGCTCGGGGCCCACTCCTCTGTGTGCCCTCAGAGAAAAGTGGTCAATCACTCCCATCTCCCTGGTCTCTGGCTGTGCTCCAAACTCACCCAGTCTATGACCGAGCATTTCTGTCTCTGGCACACAGCCCCGTTTGGATTCTCTAAACTTAGCAGATTCCTGCTGTGCTGCTCTTCCAGTGGAGGAAGGTGGGTCTCCCTGGATTTGCCACTTGTGGGGTCCCTGCTTAAAGAGCAGTGGTCCGACTTTAGCATGGATCACAGTTTAAGGTAACCACAAGCTGAGAGCTCACTCCTTGGCTCCATCTCTGTAGTAGGCTTCCCTGCTCTGATACCTGCAAGCTCTGCTACACTCAGACACCCCTGATCCTTCTGTGACTCTGCAGGACCTGAGATCACACTGTCCCCACGAGGGCTCCACCCCTGTTTAGCCTCTGGAGTGATGTCCTTCAGTGGAGCAGACTTCTAAAAGTTTGGATTTTGTGCTCCTTTGCTTCATCGCTTTCCGGGAGCTGGCCCTCCCCCCGTGGTCTATTTTCCTGTTGCTTCGGATTAACTTCTCCACACATACTACCTTTCAGAAAGTGGTCAATTTTCTGTTTCTAGTATTGCTGCTCTTCTCCTCTTCTATCTCCTGGTGAGTTTGTAGGTATTCAGAATGGTTTGATTACTTCCTAGCTGAACTCCTAGGATTTGATGTCATCTCAGTCTGCTACTCCTCTGCCATTTTGACTCTCCCCCTTTACTGAGAATTCTTTAAGTCATGAATAGGTGTTGGATTTTATTAAATGCTTTTTTTGCATCTACTTATTGATCATGTGGTTTTTATTTTTTCTGTTGATGTGATGGACTATATTAATTGCTTTCTGAATGTTCAAACACCCTTACATGTCTGGGATAAATTCTACCTGGTCATGGTAAATAATTCTTTATATATTGTTGGATTCATTGTGATAATATTTGTTGAGGATTTTCACGTCTATGCTCATGAGAGCTATTGGTGAGTAGTTTTCTTATATTGTCTTTACCTGGTTTTGATATTGAGGTACTGGTGGCTTTATAAAATTAGTTAGGAATTATTCCTTCTGCTTCTATCCTCTGAAAGACATATAGAAAGTTGGTATAATTTCTTCCTGAAAGTTTTGGTAGAAGTCACCAGTCAACCTCTATGGGCCTGGTGCTTTCTGTTTTGGAAAGTTATTACTTACTGATTCAATTTCTTAAATATTTCTTAAATTTGGATGTATTCAGATGCTCTTCTTTTTGTGTGAATTTTGGCAGATTATTTCAAGGAATTGGTCCATTTCATCTAGGTTATTAAATTTTGAAGCATAAAGTTGTTCATAGTATTCTTTTATTATCCTTTTAATTTCCATGGGGTCTGTAGTGATGTCTCCTCTTTCATTTCTGATATTAGTAATTTGTATCTCTTTTTTTTAAGATTTTATTTCTTTATTTGACAGACAGAGATCACAAGTAGGCAGAGAGGCAGGCAGAGAGAGAGAGGGGAGGAAGCAGGCTCCCCGCTGAGCAGAGAGCCCAATGCGGGGCTCGATCCCAGGACCCTGGGATCATGACGTGAGCCGAAGGCAGAGGCTTTAACCCACTGAGCCACCCAGGTGCCCCTGTATCTCTTTCTTAATCTGGCTTCAGGCTTACCAATTTTATTGGTCTTTTAAAAGAAAAAGCTTTGGGATTAATGATTTTCTCTATTTCTTGTTTTTAATTTCATTGATTTCAACTCTCATTTTTATTATTTATTTTCTCTAACTTAGTTGAACTTTTCTTTTTCTTGTTTCCTAAGGTGGGAAATTAGATTATTTATTTTATATTTTTCTTCTTTCTAATACATGCAACTTATGCTATAAAATTTTCTCTAAGCACTGTTTTCATTCCATCCCAGACATTTCGATAAGTTATGTTACCATCTTCATTTAGTTTAAAAATATTTTTATTTTTTTCTTGAGATTTCTTCTTTGATTGATGTGTTATTTAAAAGTGTGTTGTTTAGACTCAGCAATCAGACAACAGGAAGAAATAAAAGGCATCCAAATTGGCAAAGAAGAAGTCAAACTTTCACTCTTCACAGATGTCATGATACTCTATGTAGAAAACCCAAAAGACTCTACCAAAAAATTGCTAGGACTGATACAGGAACTCAGCAAAGTCACAGAATATAAAATCAACACACAGAAGTCTATTGCATTTCTATACACTAACAACAAAGCAGCAGGAAGAGAAACCAAGGAATCACTCCCACTTACAATTGCACCAAAAACCACAAGATACCTAGGAATAGACCTAATTAAAGAGGTAAAAGATCTGTACTCTAAAAACTTATAGAACAGTTATGAAGGACATAGAGAAAGACACAAAGAAATGGAAAAACATTCCATGCTCATGGATTGGAAGAACAAATATTGTTAAAATCTCTATGCTTAAAATGTCTATTAACAAATTTTGTTAAAATGTCAAAGCAATCCTCACATTCAGTGCAATCCTTATCAAAATGTCATCAGCATTTTTTTAAATTTTTTTATTTTAATAAACATATAATGTATTTTTATCCCCAGGGGTACAGGTCTGTGAATCGCCAGGTTTACACATTTCACAGCACTCATCATAGCACATACCCTCCCCAATGTCCATTTCCCCACCACCCTCTCCCGTCCCCCCTCCCCCCCGCAACCCTCAGTCTGTTTCTTGAGATTGAGTCTTTTATGGTTTGTCTCCCTCCCAATCCCATCTTTTCATTTCCTACCTCCCCCCAACCCCCCCCCCGCATTGCATCTCCACTTCCTCATATCAAAGCGATCATGTGATGGTTGTCTTTCTCCGATTGACTTATTTCGTTAAGCATGATACCCTCTAGTTCCGTCCACGTCGTCGCAAATGGCAAGATTTCATGTCTTTTGATGGCTGCATAGTATTCCATTGTGTATATATACCACATCTTCTTTATCCATTCATCTGTTGATGAACATCTAGGCTCTTTCCACAGTTTGGCTATTGTGGACATTGCTGCTATAAACATTCGGGTGCACGTGCCCCTTCGGAGCACCACGTTTGTATCTTTAGGATATATACCCAGGAGTGCAATTGCTGGGTCGTAGGGTAGCTCTATTTTCAGTTTTTTGAGGAACCTCCACACTGTTTTCCAGAGTGGTTGCACCAGCTTGCATTCCTACCAGCAGTGTAGGAGGGTTCCCCTCTCTCCGCATCCTCGCCAGCATCTGTCATTTCTTGACTTGTTAATTTTAGCCATTCTGACTGGTGTGAGGTGGTATCTCATTGTGGTTTTGATTTGTATTTCCCTTGTCATCAGCATTTTTAATTTTTATTATTTTATTTTATTTTTTTGAAGATTTTATTTATCTATTTGAGAGAGAGAGAGTATGAATGAGGGGGAAGGGTCAAAGGGAGCAGCAGATTTCCTGCTGTGCAGGGAGCCTGATACGGGACTCCATCCTATGACTCCAGGATCATGACTGAGCCAAAGGTTGTCGCTTAACCAGCTGAACCACCCAGGCACCCTGTCACCAGCATTTTTCACAGAGCTGGAACAAACAATCCTAAAATTTGTGTGGAACCAGAAAGGACCTGAATAGCCAAAGGTATGTTGAAGAAGAAGACCAAAGGTGGTGGCATCATAATTCTGGACTTCAAGTTATATTACAAAGCTATAATCATCAAACTATCAGTCATCAGTGTTGTACTGACACAAAAACAGACATATAGATCAATGGAACAGAATAGAGAACCCCAAAATGGGCCCTCAACTCTATGGTCAACTAATTTTCAACAAAGTAAGAAAGAATATCCAATGGAAAAAAGTCTCATCAAGAAATAGTATTGGGAGGGGCACCTGGGTGGCTCAGTGGGTTAAAGCCTCTGCCTTCAGCTCAGGTCATGATCCCAGAGTCCTGGGATTGAGCCCCGCATCGGGCTCTCTGCTCAGCAGGGAGCCTGCTTCCTCCTCTCTCTCTGCCTGCCTCTCTGCCTACTTGTGATCTCTGTCTGTCAAATAAAGAAATAAAATCTTAAAAAAAAAAAAAGAAATAGTATTGGGAAAATGGGACAACCACTTGCAAAAGAATGAAAGTGGATCACTTTCTTACACCATACACAAAAATAAACTCAAAATGGATGAAAGAACTAAATGTGAGACAGGAATCCATCAAAATCCTAGAAGAGAACACAAGCAGCAACCTCTTTGATCTCGGCTGCAGTAGCTTCTTACTAGTCATGTCTCCAAAGTCAAGGAAAACAAAAGCAAAAATGAACCATTGGGACTTCATCAGGATAAAAAGCTTTTGCATAGCAAAGGAAATAATCAACAAAACTAAAAGGTAACCTATGGAATGGGAGAAGATATTCACAAATGACATATCAGATACAGGACTAGTATCCAAAATCTCTAACGAAGTTGTCAAACTCAACACTCCCAAACCAAAAATCCAGTCAAGAAAAGGGCAGAAGGCAGAAATAAACATTTCTTCAAAAAAGACATACAAATAGCTAACAGACACATGAAAAAATGCTCAACATCACTTGGGATTAGGGAAATCCAAGTCAAAACCACAATAGTATTCCACCTCATACTAGTCAGAATGGCTAAACTCAACAACTTAAGAAACAACAGATGTTGGTGAGGATGTAGAGAAAGGGGAATCCTCTTATACTCTTGGTGGGAATGCCAACTGGTACAGTCACTCTGGAAAACAGTATGGAGGTTCTTCAGAAAGTTAAAAATAGAACTACCATATGACCCAGCAATTGCACCACTAGGTATTTATCTAAAGGATACAAAAATAGTGATTCAAAGGGGCACATTTGCTCCAATGTTTATAACAGTAATGTCCACAATAAACAAAGTTTGGGAAGAGTCCACATGTCCATAGACAGATGAATGGATAAAATAAAAAAAAAGTGACACACACACACACACACACACACACACAGGAGTATTACTCAGCCATCAAAAGCATGAAATCTTACCATTTCTAATGATGTGGATGAAACTAGAGGTTATTATGCTAAGCCTTGAAATAAGTCAGTCAGAGAAAGACAAATACCATATAATTTCACTCATATGTGGAATTTAAGAAACAGAATAGATAAATATAAGGGGAGGGAAGGAAAAATGAAATAAGATGAGAACTGAGAGAGGCAAACCCTAAGAGACTTTTAACTATAGGAAACAATCTGAAGGCTGCTGGAGGGGAGGTGGGTGGGAGATAGGGTAATTGGGTGATAGGCAGTAAGGAAAGCACTTGATGTAATGAGCACTGGGTGTTATATGCAACTGATGAATCACTAAATTCCACCCCTGAAACTAATAATATGCTATATGATAACTAAATTGAATTTAAGTAAAAAATTTTTAAAAGAAGTGTTTTATTTAATCTTTACATATTTTAGGATTCTCCAGTTATCTTTCTGTTGCTGATTTCTAGTTTAATTCATTTTGGTAACAGCAGATATTGTATGATTTCTATTCTTTTAAATTTGTTAAGGTGTGTTTTATGGTTCAGAACATGGGCTATCTTGGTTAATGTTCCATGTGAACTTGAGAAGAATGTGTAATCTGCTGTTGTTGGATGAAATAGTCTATAGATGTTAATTGTATCCAGTTGATTGAGGGTATTGTTGAGTTCAATTATGTTCTTACTGATTTTCTGCCTGCTGGTCCTGTCAATTTCTGACAAAGGAATGTTGACGTCTTCAACTATGATAGTAAACTCACATATTTCTCTTTGCATTTCTATCAGTTTTTGCTTCATGTAGCTTGATGCTCTGTTTTTAGGCATTTTTTAGGCATATATACTATAAGGATTGTTGTGAGTTGACTATTATTATATAGTGCTCTTATTTATCCTTGATAAATTTCCTTGCTTTAAAGTCTGCATTGTTTGTAATTATTATAGCTACTTCTCATATTTTTCTCTATCCAGTTACCTCTAATCTATATGTGTCTTTATAGTTAAAGGGGGTTTCTTGTAGACAACACATAGTTGGGTATTGTTTTTTAATTCATTCTGACAATCTCTGTCTTTTAATTGGTGCGTGGAGATTATTAATGTTCAAAGTGATTATTGATATAGTTGGATTAATATTTACCATATTTGTGACTGTTTTCTATTTGTAACTCATCCTGTTTGTTCCTATTTTTTGCTTTCTACTCTTTTTCTAACTTTTGTGGTTTCTTAAAAAATATTTTTTATGTTTATTTGAGAGACACAGAGAGAGAGAGAGAGAAAGCGAGCGAGTGCAGGAGTGGGGGAAGCAGCAGCGGGCGAGGGAGAAGCAGCCTCTCCACTGAGCAGGGAGCCCACCATGGGGCTCAATCCCAAGACCCTGAGATTATGACCTGAGCCAAAGGCAGATGCTTAACTGACTGAGCCACCCAGGTGCCCCTAACTTTTATGGTTTTAATTGAGCATTTTATATGATTCCATTTGCTCTCTTTTTGTAGCATATCAGTTATACTTCCTTTTTAAAAACATTTTTTAGTGGTTGCTCTAGATTATGCAATATACACCTACAACTAATCCAAGTCCACATTCATATAACACTAGACCACTTCATAGGCAGTGTGAGTAACTTATGATAACAAAATAACCATAAATTCTTCCTACCATTCCTCGTATCATTGCTGTCATTCAGTTTATTTATATTTGTATATATATGATGCATATGTAAGCATATATATGTATGATATGCACATAAGCATACATAATCAAACAAATACATTGTTGCTGTTATTATTATTATTATTATTGTAAAGATTTTATTTATTTATTTGACACAGAGAGAGTAGAGAAGGCAGAGGCAGGCAGAGGGCGAGGGGGAAGCAGGCTCCAGGCTGAGCAGAGAGCCTGACTCAGGGCTCGATCCCAGGACCCTGAGATCATGCCTGAGCCAAAGACAGAGGTCCAACCCATTGAGCCACCCAGGTTCCCCTGCTATTATTATTTTGAAGGAACTGTTATTTGTTAGATTAAGAAAAAGAAAAATAACATTTTTAATTGTATTTTCACTTATTCCTTCTTAGATGCTCTTCCTTTCTTTATATAAATCCAGACTTCTGACCTATCTTATTTTCCTTCTCTCTAAAGAACTTCTTTTAACATATCTTTTAAGGCAGGTCTACTGGCAACAAATTTCTTCAATTTTTGTTTGTCTGAGAAAATCTTTATTTTTCTTCACTTTGAAGGAAAATTTCTCAGAATACAGAATGCAGGATTCGTTGTTTTTTTTCTCTCAACATTTCAAATACTTTATTCCATTCTCTTCTTGCTTGCATGGTTTCTGAGAATTTAGATGTAATTCATATCTTTCTTCCTCTATTGGTAAGGTGTTTTCCCACCCTCTGGCTTCCTTCTAGATTTTTTATCTTTTTTTTTTTTTTTTTGGTAATTTAAAAATTATATGCCAAGGTGATTTGTTGTTGTTGTTTTTTCATTTATCATGCTTGATGTCTTCTGAGCTTCCATCATTTTTGGTTCAGTAACTGACATTAATTTGGGGGAAATTCTTTGTCATTATTGTTTCAAGTATTTCTTCTTTTCTTTCTCTTTTTCTTCTTCTTCTGGTATTTCATTACCTGTACATTACACCTTTTGTAGTTGTTCCATAGTCCTTTTTGTTTTTTTCACCTTTCAGTTTTTGTACTTTTGTTTTTCAGTTTGGGAGGTTTACTGATGTATCCTCAAGCTCAGAGATTCTTCCCTGACACATGTCTGGTCTGCTAGTAAGTCTTTCAAAGACACTTTCATTTCTGTTATAGTGTTTTTATCTCTAGCATTTATTTTTTGTTCTTTCTTAGGATTTCTATGTCTTTGAATACATTGCTCATATGTTCTTACATGCTGTCTACTTTATTCATTAGAGCCCTTAGATTATTAAAGATAGTTGTAAATTCTAGTTATTTTAATTTCAATATTCCTGATATGCCTGGTTCTGATGTTTGCTCTGTCTCTTCCAACTATGTGTGTTTTTTTTCCCTTTCAGTATGCTTTGTAATTTTTCTTGATAGCCAGGCATGATGTACTAGGTAAAAAAAATTACTGTGAATAGGCCTTTTGTAATAGTAAGGTATGGGAGGAAGGGAAGCATTCTATAGTCCTATAATTAGGTCTAAGTTTTTTAGGGAGACTATGCCTCTGGACTGTGAACTTCACAAGTGTTTCTGTTTTTTTCTTCTCTATTAAGTGGGACGAGATGGCTAGAGTGGGCTAGAGTTTGGCATTTCTTTTCTCGCACATGGAAGGATAGAGCTTACTAGAGTTAGGTGTTTTATTTCTCCTATGTCAGTTAGGCTTTGATAATAAGCCAGCAGGTTAGGCTCAGGTTAACTAGTTTCCCCTGACTGAAGGACCTTTTTTTTTTTTTTTTTTTTTTTTTAAACTGAAGGACTTTCTAAGAGGAAAATACTCCTCCTCTGGCATATTACAAAATACAAAATGATCGTGTTTTTTCTCTCCCTGCCTGAAACAGAGGAATTTCCTCTGTTACTTACTGTGAACCTGGTCAAACTCTTGGAAGTGAAACAAAAATGTGGGGACCTCCCATGCTGGGTTCCCTTTGAGCTTTTAATTCTCAAACTGGTCTCATCGAGCTTCCACCAGTATGTCTAAAGGTTCTCATTTCTGCATATCTTTACCAACACTTGAAATTGTTGATCCTTGTGGTTGTAGCCATCATGGTATGTGTGAAGTGGGATCTCGTTGTGGTCTTGATTTGCATATCCATAATGACTAATTATGTTGAACATTTTTTTTTTTTTTTAAGATTTTATTTATTTGACAGACAGGGATCACAAGAAGGCAGAGAGGCAGGCAGAGAGAGAGAGAGGAGGAAGCAGGCTCCCTGCTGAGCAGAGAGCCCGATGCGGGGCTCGATCCCAGGACCCTGGGATCATGACCTGAGCCGAAGGCAGAGGCTTTAACCCACTGAGCCACCCAGGCGCCCCAATGTTGAACATTTTTTATGTTTGCCATGAGCAAGATGCAGCAGAAATGATATAAATTGTTTTTGTTTTTGTTTTTTTTTTTAAGATTTTCTTTATTTGACAGAGAGAGACACCGCAAGAGAGGGAACACAAGCAGGGGGAGTGAGAGAGGAACAAGCGGGCTTCCCACAGAGCAGGGAGCCCAATGGGAGCCCGATGTGGGGCTTGATCCTAAGATCCTAGGATCATGACCTGAGCCGAAGGCAGATGCTTAACCACTGAGCCCCAGGTGCCCTGATATAAATGTTTCTAACCCGACAGTATTTTAGATATTGGACTTATTAGACATGGAATATAAAATAAGTATATTTTATATGTTTAAGAAAACAAAAATATATTAAAATATGAATGAATAAGAGACAGTAAGAGATGAACTGCTGATATGAAAAAAAACCCAAGGAGAGATTATGGAAACAAAATTATAATATATAAAATTTAAAACTCAGTTAGATACAGCTGGATGGTAAAGCTAAAGACGTTTTCTAGACTACAGCCTAGAGGGAGAAAGGATTAGAAAAAAATGAAAGAGAGGTTAAGAGACATAGAGAACAGCATATGTAAATCTAATGTAAATCCAATTATGGATTCAGATGAGAAGAGAAGAAACTGCGTAGAAGCAATATTTGAAGAGGATTTCCCAGTATTAGTGAAAGTAACCAATATAGAGACTCAGAAAATTCATCAAGTCCTAATGGAAATGAATAAAAATATATCCACAATTAGACATACTGTAGTGAAACTTTACAGCACAAAAGACAAAAAAAAATCTTAAGGGCAACATAGAGAAAGATAATCTTTCAAAAACAACAGTTAGACTAACAGCTTTTTTATCATTAGGAACAGAGGAAGACAAAAGATAGAATATGTTCAGCAATGATTATAACTAAATTTGCATATCCAATGAAATGGTCTTTAGAACAAGAACAAAAAGAAAATATTTAAATGAGCATGTTTGGAGGGGGAGACAAACCATGAGAGACTGTGGACTCTGAGAAACAAACTGAGGGTTTTGGAGGAAAGGGGGTTCAGGGATTGGGAGGGCCTAGGGGTGGGTATTAAGGAGGGCCTGTATTGCATGGAACACTGGGTGTGGTGCATAAACAATGAATCTTGGAACACTAAAAAAAAAAAATAAAAAAAGAGAGCAAGTTTGTAACTAGCAGACCCATGCTAAAAGAAATTTAAGTGATACAAGAAGAAAGGTCTGCAACGCAAGAAAGAGTACTGAATAATATGGTATATAATATAATATATAGCAATAAATTGGCTAAAATGTGAATCAAATAAGTATAAATGACAAAAATATTTACAGGAATAAAAAACTATATAGAATTAGAATATTGGACAAATAGCTTAAAAGTTTGAAGGTATTGATTGGGATGCCTGGGTGGCTCAGTAAGTTAAGAGTCTGTCTTCAGCTGAGGTTGTGATTGCAGAGTCCTGAGATCAAATCCTGCATCTGGCTCCTTGCTCAGCAGGGAGCCTGCTTATCCCTCTGCCTGCTGCTTCCCTGGCTTGTGCTCTTTCTCTCCTTGTCTCTGAAAAAAAAAACAAACAAACAAACAAACAAACAAAAAAAAACTTAAAAAAAAAGTTTGATGGTATTGACCAGAATTAAAGTGCTTAAAGTCCATATATTGTTTGGGGAAAGAATAAAATATATTAATTATTTTAGACATTTATATGTTAATCATATAATGGATAGAATAGAATGTATAACTTCATAGGAGAGCCAAATGTGCACTGTGCCTTAGTTACAGAACCTCAGTTTCATTTAGGCTGTTAGTGTTTGCAGTCAGAGGACGTTTTTTGGTTTCCCATATGAGGTCTAGTTATGTGACTTAAATTCAGATATTTAAGCAGAAGTGTAGTGTGGAATTTCCAGAAAAATTCCTCAAAATGCTTTTTTTTTTCTTTTTTTAAGAGAGAGTGAGCATGCAGGAAGTGGAGGGGCAGAAGGAGAGGGAGAAAGAGAATCTTAAATAGACTCCACACTGGGCAGAGCTTGATCTCATGACCCTGAGATCATGATCTGAGCTGAAATCAAGAGTCAGACACTTAACTGACTTAGCCAGCCAGGTTCCCCAAAAGGCTTTTATTTTCTTAGGTGGGAGATGGGCCTTGTGTCCTCTTCCTCCTTTCTTCTGCTGGATGCAACATAGATGTGATAGTTACCTCTTCAGCAACCATCTTAGACAATCTTGGACAAAGAGGGTTGTTTTAAGTCTGCAAGCATGGCCTAGGATGATTTTGCAGAAAGATAGAAAGAATGTGGGTTCTTGATGATATTAGAGCATGTATACCAGCCCTGGACTAACTATCTCTGGACACCTTTTAAATGAAAGAGAAATAAATTTCTATCTTGTTTTAGCCCTGTTATTTGTATTTTTATTGTTATTGTTTTATATTAGAAAGTTTATCAGCAGCTAGTCCTGATACTAGCTAATATATACTTCTAAAGTGGTGGAAGAGAGAGCATGGAATGAGAAAATATTTCTAAATCCATTTATGATAAAAAGAACTCTGTTAACAAATTTGGAATAGAGAGGATTTCCTGAATATGAGAATAGGATACTACCCAAACCCCGCTTTACAGATCACATTTAATTTTGCAACAGCAAAAGCATTCATTTTATAATCACAAATAAGACATGGCTGCTATTACCTCTTTTATACTACATTGTAGTTGTAGAGTCTACATTGTAGAGTCTAGTTTGTGTGGTATAGACAGGCAAAGAACTAAGGTGTAAAAGGATCATTGTGGATTATATGATTATCTTCTTTGAAAAGCAAAATTAATCTACAGATGTTATTGGAATTAATAAGAATTTATCAATATTTCTGGATGTAAAGTTAGAAAATAATTGCATATTTGTAGCATTAGAAGCGAAGGATTAGAAAGTGCAATAAAAGACCAATTGTAATAGCAAAAAAAAATGTAAGTACCTAAGAATACATCTAACAGAAGATTGCAAGAATCTTTGAGGATAATATTACAAAACTTTATGGAATAATGTATTAGTTAGAGTCATGCTGGTTTAATAGATAAACTCTACTTGCCAGTGGTTTACCACAGGAGATGTTTCTTTCCTTCTGAGGGTAATCCAGAACAGGTGTTTTGAATTAGTGGGTGGCTTTCCCTTAAGTACAGATTTAGGTGCTCATTCTCCTTTCATTATTTTGCCTCTGCCATATTTAACATGTAGCTTCCAAGGTTGCTATAACAAACAGACATGCAGAATCATGCAGAAGTTGTGAAGGCTAGAGCAGCAACTCCTATAGGTATGCAATTCCAAACAAAATTCTGCAGTGTTTTTGGTAAAAATTGACAAACTGATTCTAACATTTATATGGAAAAGAGAAGAAACTAGAATGACCAAAATTTTTTTGAAAAGACGAGCAGAATTGGAGGATTTACACTAAAGCTATATAGTACTTAATACATTATGATATTGGTGGGATAGACACATACATCAATAGAATAAAATAGAGAGCCTAGAAATAGACCTAAACATATATGGTAATTGAGTTTCAATGAAGGTGTAGAGGCAATTCAATGGAAAAAGTCTTTTAAAAAAATGGTGCTGGAATAATTGAATACTCGGGTGTTGGGAAAGTGGAAGAGAAAAGAGAAAAAGCAACAAAAAAAGAACCTTGAACAATACTTTACTCCGTATATAAAAATTAACTCAAAATGGATGAAAGACCCAAGTGTAAAACCTAAAACTATTATGTTTCTACAAGTAAACTGGGGGGAAATTTTGTGGGCTTTGTCTAGCCAAATATTTTCTAGATATCACACAATTGCACAGTCCATAAAATAAATTTGACTTCATCCAGTGAAAAACTTTAGCTCTTCAAAAGACACTCTTAAGTGAAAGGTAAGGCAAGCCACAGATTGGGTGAAATATTTCCAAAACTACGTGTTGTTAGGATATTTGTATCCAGAACACATAAGGAACTCTAAAAGCTCAACAAATAAATTGGGAGAAGATTATTTTCCACATGTGAACCTGATAAACATTAATATTCAAAATATATAAAGAATATGTAAAAAAACTCTGAAGTTTCCCAAGAGCTGATTGGAGGGATGTGCTACTCATGACTGGAGGCTATACAATTTACTCTCTATTGCTGCCATGAGTCATAGCTTAATCAAGAAGTAAATTAAGTCTTTCTTCCTTGAAATTGATTTTGTTAGCTGACCTGTGATATCTCCTCTATCATTATATGGAAAGGACCCCAGGAGCCATTGTTGCATGGTCTGGATTTGAACTGGGGCCTGAGGGGTTAGATGGATGTAACTATAAATACATGAAATGAGAGGGGGAGTAAAGAGAGAATTACATAAAATTAAAATTTCTACAAAAAATATTTTTTTTTATTTTTTATTTTATTTTTTAATTTTATTTAGCTAAAATCTAAAACATATGAAAAAACAAGTTAAGGCAGACCTCTGAAATCAACAAAAATTGATAATTGAAATAGAAATGTGTTACATATAAACTGAGTCTGTAAGAGTCTAATAAAGGTTTTAAAGTGGGTATGTTTATGATGTCCAAAGAGATCAAAGAAAGCATAGCAAAAGGATCAGAAATTATGAAATTATAACTGGAAGAAATTTAACAAGCATAGTTGGTGTTAACTTCATTTTCCACTTGTTTGCTCCTGACATATATGCATGCACTAATTTTAAAATATTAACCTTGTTCCTGTGACCTTGTTAAATTTTCATATTAATTCTCATGATTGGTAGATTTCTTAAGCTTGTAAAAATATATCTCCATCTCCAAAGAGAGTTTACATCTATTTTCTAATCTTTATGCTTTTTATTTTTAAAAATTTTGCCATATTGCAAAGCTAGGACCTTCAGTGCAATGTTGAATAGAAGTGTGAGTCTGAGCATCACTGCTTTGTTCCCAAGCTTCATTCATATTTCACTATTAAGTATGATGTTAGTTGTAGCTCTCTCCCACCCACCCACCACCCCCAGAAATGCTATTTATAAAGTTGAGGAAGTTTCTTTCTATTTCTAGTTTTTAAGAATTTTTTAAATCATGAAATTTATTTGCATTTTTGTTCAATGCTTTTTTGCATCTATTTTTTCTCTTTTAGTCTGTTAATTTACTCTGTAAATTACAGACTGACTGCTTTGTTATTATTGGTTATCCTACCTTTTTACTAACTACTTTGTTATTATTGGTTATCCTTTTTCTATATTGTTGGATTTGATTTGCTAATATTTTGTTAAGGATTTTTGTAACTATGATTTTTTTTTGTTTTTTTTTTTTTTTAAAGATTTTATTTATTTATCTGACAGACAGAGATCACAAGTAGGCAGAGAGGCAGGCAGAGAGAGGAGGAAGCAGGCTCCCTGCTGAGCAGAGAGCCTGATGCGGGGCTCAATCCCAGGACCCTGGGATCACGACCTGAGCCGAAAGCAGAGGCCTTAACCCACTGAGCCACCCAGGTGCCCCTTTTGTAACTATGTTAATGAAGGAATTAACTGCAGAAAATCAAAGACAAAGAAGAAATCTTGAAAAATCCAGAGGTAAAAACCATGCTACCTATAGAGAAATAAGAATAAGAGTATGTTAGGCTTCTTTTCAATACCACACAAACAAACCACACACACACACACACACACACACACACACACACGCAAAAGGAAGACAGTAGAGTGAAATATTTAAAGTCATGAGAGAAAACTTTTCATCAGTATAGAATTCTGTACCCAGCAGTTATTTTTCAAAAGTGAAAAAGAAACAAAGACTTTTTCATATAAACAAAAATTGAGGGAATTGTTGCCTACCTTGTAGACCTACCTTGCAAGATATGTTAAAAGAGGGGCACCTGGGTGGCTCAGTGGGTTAAAGCCTCTGCCTTTGGCTCAGATCATGATCCCAGGGTCCTGGGATCGAGCCCCGCATCGGGCTCTCTGCTCAGCGGAGAGCCTGCTTCCCTCTCTCTCTGCCTGTTTCTCTGCCTACTTGTGATCTCTGCCAGATAAATAAATAAAATCTTTAAAAAAAAACTTTAAAAAAAGGTATGTTAAAAGATCTTCAGAGAGAAGGAAAATGGTTAGAAACTTGGACTTTCACAAAGAAAGACTGTTAGAGAAGGAACGAATAAAAGCAATATAAAACCTTTTATAGGTTTTATAAATTTAAAAAATTAATAAATTATAAATTATAGCTTTTATAAATTAAATTAATTTTTTAAATCAGTTGATCTCATAGGTCATGACTTAATAACAGCAACAATGTGTTGCGTGATTATAGCTTACAGATGAGTGAAATGGGTGACAGCATTGTTATAGGACAGCAGGGAGAAATTCGGAATATTCTGTTATAACATACCTGTACTGATTTTGAAGTGCTATAACATTATTTGTCATCAGAAAGGGCTTTCTTGACTACACTCTGTAAAATATTAATGACCCTCATTCTTATCTCTGCCCTGTTCCCCTTACTCTGCTTTTTTTATTTATGTAGATCTTACCATCTCCCAACATGTTACATATTTATTAGTCTATTTATTAGTCTCTTATTTCTATTCTAGAATATAATGTCTCTGAAGGCAGGGAGGGACTTTGCTCACTGTGGCATGCAGTAGATGCTCAGTAAATATTTACTGAGTGAATAAATGAATGAAGAAGTTAGTGAATTGTCTTAGACTAATGAGTATTCATCAATTGGGGCTGAAGATAGACATATAAATCACATAGGTTCCAAACATTGAAAAATATATATTTTAATGCAAGATGGGGGTGGCTGATGAGTTGGCAGTTGATTATGTGTGCCACAGGTTACAAATAGTTTACAGAAAAGAAAGTTTAAATAGCCAGTAAACTAATGAAAAATTAATCAGGAAATGAAATTAAACATCAGTAATCTATTTGTCATCAGATTGACAGAAATAGAAAACAGTGATAATATCTAGTACTGAAAAGGGTGAGGGGAAATCTAATATGTTGCCAATGGGAGAGTAAATTGCTACAACTTTTTTTCAAAGTTAACAGATAGTTTCTATTAAATTAAAATATACACTTTCTTTTAACTTAACAATTACCTTTTGGAAATCAAACTTAGAGCAACAAATGCAATAATAAAGGATATTTACTGCAGCATTATTATGGTAATAAAAATTGCAGATAATTTGTATGCCCATTAACAGGGGTAGGGTTATAAGTAATTGTAGTATACCTATCTGTTAATATATACAGCTATTAACAGAATGCATTTGATCTATTTTGATGGAATGTCTATGCAGTGTTGTGAAAGCAAATTGGAAAGTGTTGTAAATAGCATTAGCTCATGTTTCTAACAAATATCATAGAATATTTGTCCAGAAATTCAATATACATATATATGTTTGAATAAATGTGAAAAAGGATGTAAAAATTCATGGGAACAATTAACTTTGCTTATCTCAGGGAGCTGGTAATGGGAAGTTTGGTTTTATTAAATTTTTCCTAAGAATCTCAATATTATTCCACTAGTTATAATGAATAGCAAAATGCCTGTTTATTTAATTTATTATTATTATTTTTAATTAACATATAATGTATTGTTTGTTTCAGGGGTAAAGATCTGTGAATCATCCCTATATAATTCACAGTACTCACCATAGCATATTCCCACCCCATTGTCTATCACCCAGCCACCCCCCGCTTCCCCTCCAGCAACCCTCAGCAACCCTGAGATTAAGAGTCTCTTATGGTTTGTCTCCCTCCCCTCTCCCATCTTGTTTCATTTTTCCCTCCCTTCCCCCATGACCCCCGCCCTTCAAATTCCTCATATTAGTGAGATCATATGATAATTGTCTTTCTCTGATTGACTTATTTCACTTAGCATAATACCCTCTAATTCCATCCATGTCATTGCAAATGGCAAGATTTCATTTTTGATGGCTGCATAGTATTCCACTCTCTATATAGCTCACATCTTTATCCACTCATCTGTTGATGGCTGTTGTTTTTTTAATAATAAAACAAACTTTCAAAGGAAAATAATCCAGAGCAAAGGAAAATAATACAGAGATTAGAATATGGTAAGCAAAGTAAGTGATTTAGTTGTTAAACAAAACAAACAGGTGTGATTAAGCATAAATAAGAATATTATATGAAGAAAATCAGTGACCACATATTCCTATTATGACATTTTGTGAAAGCACAGATTAATCTTTTTCTAGAGATAGTACCCAGTTTGAGGCTCTGCAACCTTAGAGGGGTGTGGAGAACTCAGAGAAGAAAGCTGCAAGTATTATAAAAAATTTAATTATTAGACGTAAAGAATAAGGCTAATAGTATATACAAATAAGAATATGATATTTAGAATAAGGCTAATCTACCACTAGCTGAATACTTATTGTAGGTCCATAGTAGGAATGTTTTGGTCTCATAGTATCTTAAGCAAAGAAAACAATTACTTATTTCATGTAATAGGAAGTCTAGAGTTTGAAAGTTTAGGACTGTCAGAGCAGTGTAGTTGATGTTACTGAAGTTTTAGACTCTTTCTATACTGTTGCCCTACCAATCTCATTATTCATTGAACATTTATTCATTTTACAAATATTTATGCAGTACTTGATATATGCCAGGAACAGTTCTGTTTGTTTTTTATTTTTCAGATATCTTTTCATTTTGGTATGTACAATCTCATGATTGTAAGACAGTTCTTGCCACTCTAGACATCACAATCACATTTAAGAATAGAACGCTGGGAGGTGCATTGACAAAAGATCTTTTATTCACGGACATCTATTCTTTTATCAGGGGAAGAGAACTTTCTCAGAAGCACCCAGAAAATCATAAAAGTAAAGAGATTGAAAGTAAAGAAGAAGTAAGCATTTTAGAGAATCATTTTAGAAGTTCCAACATTCTAACAGTAAGCATTTGAAGAAAGGAGAATAGAAAATGGAATGGGGTAGAAAAAGAAAAAAATACAAGAAAGTATCCAGAAATGAAAGACATGAATTCTCAGACTGAAAGAGCATCCACATGCCCAAGACAATGAATGAAAAAAATTCACACCAAAGGGCATTGTAAAATTTTATAACAATAGGTATAGAGGTTCCAAAAGCTTCCAGAGAGAAAAACAAAAGTAGGTCATGTCAAATTAGGAAGCAGACATCTCAATGTCAACACTGAAGTTTAGAGTACAATGGAGCAGTGCTCACAAATTTTTGAGAAAATGGTTTCAACCTAGACTTCTATACTAAATCAAACTATCAACTGAATGCCACGAGAGATAGATAACTATTCAGATAGATAACAAACTGAAACTTATTTCTTATGCTTTGTTTTTGTTAAAGAAGTTACTAGAGAATGTGCTCCACTAAAGTGAGGTAAGTAAGCCAAGAAAAAAAGATGTGGGCCCCAACACAAGAAATCATAAGGGCAAATACCTGGATGACCATTATTCAGTGGCGTGGAGGGCAGCCAGTTTGAATTTGAGCTGAAAGGTTATTTATTTGTAAATCTGAAAAATAATACTGATGGGCAAAAACGTGAAAAAAGTGATGATGATAAGCCCATAAAAAGTTAATAGATGATTACAAGTGAGCCTTTCAATAAGGAAAAACAAAGAAGCTATAAAAGAAATGACATGTGTTTATAGTATACTACTTGGCTCAGCCATGAATGAAATTTACTTTGTGTGATAATGTAAGCATTGACTTAGCCAAGAGTTTTACATAATTATTTCGGAAGGTGGGAGAGATGATATATAAGAATTAAACATTCACTTGCTAAAACAAGAAAACAAGACAAGAAGATAATGACTAGTGAATGCAGAAGTAGTACTTAGGAAGTAGAAATGACTTAGGATATGCGATTATTAACAGATGTGTCAAAGGGCACTACAAACTTAGCAGTCAGAAAAAAATTCTGCAGTTAAACCTACAAATTATTTTAGAAGCTGATTTATTCAACTGTGCTGGTGTCTTGTTTAGGATAATGTCTGAGTACATATAGTCAATGAGAACAAAACTGTAATTTTAAAACAATCTGATTCTCTACATCATCTTCGTGTACAACACTATATTCTTTGGAAATCTGAGATAACACTCTCACTATTTCTAGGTTGTATTTGCCTTTTGTGACAGTTGAATGACAATTCATTTCAGTGTATCTGATGCATCTTTAAATGCGTCTCTTGGAATGACTTGTGATGATTGTGAACTATATGCTTATTGAAACCAGATACCAGTACTCTTTCTTAACTCTTCTTAGCACCCATGCCTTGCATGTTTGGATTTGGCTTGGATAAATTGTTCTTAGTTATCTCATTTTAGGATTTTTAGTTTACTTAAGGATAGCACAAAATAATTGTAAGTAGTATATGAGCACTCTAAATTACAGAGCAGCAGAGTATTGGCTGTTGTATGCATCACTTTGTGAAATACTAATTATAAACAGACCAAAACCAAGTTTGCTAATTGTAAAACACATCTTAGTTAAGTTTCCTGGATGACATATTGTTCATAAAAAATTGAGGTTGCGGGGCGCCTGGGTGGCTCAGTGGGTTAAAGCCTCTGCCTTCGGCTCAGGTCATGATCCCAGGGTCCTGGGATCGAGCCCCACATCGGGCTTTCTGCTCAGCAGGGAGTCTGCTTCCTCCTCTCTCTGCCTGCCTCTCTGCCTCCTGTGATCTCTGTCTGTCAAATAAATAAATAGAATCTTAAAAAAAAAAAAAATTGAGGTAGCATGCTTTTTCAAATATAAACACACAGATGAAAGCAGAATGAGAAAGTTCACATTTTATACTTTATTATATACTACTGTACTTTAGTATATTAAATTAGAAGTCTGTTGGTGATTTTAACAGTTTTTAGCTAACATAATATCAAGACTAAAGTGTTGCTGGTGCAAGGTAGTTTCTTTGTTCCTTGTGTTTAAATGTCATGCTCCTAATATATTTGTAATGTTCATGTAAATAATTAACCTATATTTAAAATTTTTTTGATTGAATGATATCAAATACATGAATATATTTCATGCTTTATTATGATCTGGGAGATAATTGAAGCTTCACAGTAAAATACATTCAATTTCAGTAGTAACATTCATATAAATAAATGCTTATGGGTTATTGAATATTTAATACAATTTTAAGGACTAGTAATTATCTTCTGTCATTTTTCATATTAAACAAAATTTTAGTTTAAAAATGTAATTGTTTTAATATATTCAGGAGTTTTTCATAATTAGATATTTTTGCTGAGTTTGTGCCAATCCAGGTACTGTTATATTTTGTACATATGGCCATATTGTACCTGTCCCCTCTCTTTGTTTCAAAAATATCTTTTCCATCTTGACTAATAGAGAAAACGTCAGGAGTAAATTTAGTAAATAACCCATCTGGGCAATAGAAATACCATATTTTTATTTATTAGGATATATTTATTCTCTGCTACATAAAATCAAGAAACAATATGGACAATAACCAAAATTAAAATTTATCTATTACCTGTAGTGGATACCAAATACACAGTTACTGTGATGTAGGCAGGAGATAAAAGCTTCATGAAGAAAATTCATTATAGGATTTATTTTCAAAAAATAAAAATGCCCAAATACTGAAACATTTTTAAGGTGCCTAGCATGGTGCTTTGTTCAAGAAATAATATAAAAATCAATTGAACATTAGTTGTATTTTAAGTTTTTTTTTTTTGTAATATAGGTCTGTGATTATGACAGACAACTTTTAAAATACTCATTTGACATTTTCCAATATAGTGTTAGATAGATACTACTAGATAGTATTGCTGTTGTCTTGCAGGGTCACACAATTTTCAAGTTTATCATTGTATTTTCTCATAATGGTGATGTAGTAGTTAATGGGTTGGTTTTCAGTTGTGTAGACAGCAGACACCTGGCTTACTCAGACTAACACTTTCACACCAGTAAGTAAAACTTGGTAGGATAGATTGTGTAATGCACAGATCTTACGCTGTAGTTATAGTGTTAAGAAGTCCTTGTTATTATGAATGTGCATTATGAGTATATTGTACACAGTCCTGGTATGCAAATGTGTAGCATTCAGAGAAGTGAAATAATTCTGTGTTATTATTATCTTTGTAAATTACATCTTAAGAGTTTTTGAGGACTTTATGATGGCAGTTTTCTATAGTCACAGTCATACAGTATGTGCAGCACAAAGTGTTTTCTTTCACTATTAACAATAACTGAGCCAATGAAAATGCTTTTTAAATATACACTCGGCAAGCAGTTATCTGGCTCTTCCTTCTTACTATCCACAAACGATCTTTTATCGTCTTTTAAGACAGCATATGAAACAGCTTTGTAAACATCTGTTTTTCATTGTTAATTGTCAGGAAAACTGGGGATTTAAATGCTTCTTTGGAATCCTCTTAATCTTATCAAGAAGAATAAGTTGTGTATGTTTATCTTTTCTTCTTTAGATTGTTTCTTTGCCATTAAAAAGTACATACATACTGTCTTCATTTATTTTTCCAAAAATTACTGTTAGTATTATAATATTTTTATAGATATTTTGGGGGCATTGCTTTATAGTAATTAATTGAAATTATTAGGAACAAAAGCTATATTATATCTGAAAGAGATGCCTGATAAATATAGGCTTACATATAATTTGCCTTTTTAAATCATTTTCAGAGTTTTCTTGGGCACAGTCCATATAAAAATGTGCAATGAGAGAAAATAAAAGGAAAAGGTATTTTTTAGCCAAAGAACAGATTAATTAAGAGCTCCAAATCATTTGCCATATTTATTCTTTAGGAAATACATGCTTTATTTTCATAAGCTTTTTCTGTTCCAATAATTGAGCCATTAATGTCAATGGAATATTTCTGGCAGTGACATACTAAGACGGCTTTTGCAATAATACATTATGTCTTCCTTCCAAGTGAAAAGGATCTGTTGCAATAATTCCCTAAAATATATTAAAATTCTGCACCAGTTGTTTTGAATTCATAATGTAAAAGCAAATGCACCTATCTCTAGAGAATAGAGAGAACATCCATAATTTAATAATTAAGTAATATGTAATAACCAATAATTTTTGTTACCTATATATGAACCTAAGTAACAAAAGTATAGAATACTAAGAGAAGTAAAGTAGTTGATTGTTAATGAAAACTTTTTTCGGAATGTATTTATTTTAAAGCATTTTATGATCTTTATTAAATTGCTGTCTTTTCATGCAATTAGAATGCATTGTGTATTTTTCTTTTTAAAAGGCTTGTACTTTATTAGTTTCTAAACTGGTATAAATTAGAAACTCACTATTCACTATTTATATCGCTTTTCAGTCTTTGCTTTTCAAACTTGTATTGAAATGATGTAGAACTAGGCCTTATCACTGCATATAAAATTAATTGAAATGACATATTGTTGCAGTTTCTATGGCAACCATATCATGATGCTGATGCTCTTAAAAATTTATAAACTATAATCTGAAATATGCTAATTCTAGCGAACATAGTTAACACTTATTTGCTTAATATTCAGTTTAGTGCTAAACTTCATCAACTTGGAAAGTAGGTTGATAACATAGTCTATACGATTAAAAGAGGTTTCTGTATTGAGCTCTTGAGTTTAAATATTTTCTCCAAAAACCTACTATTCAAGAACTTTAAGTGTGAATAAGTGAAGCTTTTCACTTATTGTTGTCTTAAACAGACATGAATTAGCATGAGGATGATCATTGTTGCAGATTCTCAATGTTTCTGTCTCTCCTCCTCCCCCATTAAAAAGATAAAATATTCAAACCTCATGCAAAACATCCTGATGAGAACTTAAAAATTCAATAAAATTGAATGAGTTATTTAAATAATTGCAAACATCCAGATACTTGGAACACTGATTTATTTATTTTTTTTTTTGCTTTCATTTGTTTGTTTGACTTTAGGTAGATAATATCTTTATCTTACATGTATGACTGTGATACATATTAGAGACCTAAAATTAGCAAGTTATAGAATAATTCTGCATTACACTTAAAGACTGATTTGAAGATATGGTTTGAAGTTTCTTTTAGAACTGATTTGAAAGTAAAATACATAAAATATGTTATTTGGAATTGAATTGTAACTAAAGATTGTTTTTAAATAAAGCTTTTTTTAGATATACATTTTGATAAGTAAGAAGAACTTTTAGAAATGTCTGTAGGCGGTTAGTAAAAATATATAAGGTAATTTAAACAGTATATACCAAATAAAATGAATTAACATCATATGCAATTATCAAATATACTTATATTGAACAGAATACTTGGGCTGGCATAGTTGGTAAAAATTAATTTTCAGCATATTAAATAAATTTCTGTAGATGTGAAACTAATATTTATTAAATCATAAAAGTACAAAAGATAGATACTTAAGTAACACACTTTTAATTATTTGCTTTGTACATATTAGGCACTCAATAAATATTTAAATGTGAATAAAAATGTGGGAAACAAGCAAAAGTCTTCAACATAATTGTGATATTTAAAAACACACACACAAAAGAAATCCTCTATTTTGAAAATTTAAAAATAGCAATCTAGGATTTTGGGAAAGATTTTTAAGTAACAAATTTTAAAATTAAGAGAATTCAGTTAAATTCAGTTTTTTAAAAAACAATGCTAACATAATAATACAGAAAGCTTATGATTGTTGAAGTAAATTATCAAACCTTTAAAGAGTAGTAATATTAGTGAATTATTGTTTTATTGTTTGTTATTTATCAGTGAGCAGTTTTACACATTATTTTTGTGTCCCTTGCTTGTCTTTTATTAGGCACTGGAATGGAACTGTAGGATTTATCAAATGTTTCTAGTGTGGCTAAAGTGTATACTGAATGAAATGGTAGTCATCTTAGTGATTGAAAACCGCAGATTTGGGAAGGGGTATGTGTTGGGAAGAGAAGCACATATGAAGGAATGCACATGTTTTAACAAGAGTACTTAATAATGGAAAGAACATGATATCTCAGAAGGATGCTATTGGGACAAATACTTTGAATTTTAGTGAATAAAGTTTATTTCTGTGGTTGAATCATCCTGTAACTCTATCATATTTTTCCTTTCTGTGGTTTTTGTGATATTCATGTTCACCTATATAATTATTTAGATCACTTTTAGTTAGAAAAATAATTCAATGTTTCATTTTAAGACAAATATTTGGATAAAAATTTCACTTTTCATCTAGATCTTCAGTCCTCATCTAGTGGCAGTTTTGGCAGCCTTAAGCTATAAAACAATCAGTACTTTAATAAATAATTTTCTTTCAGATACTATTTTAAAAACATTAGGTCTGGCATTTCAAAATATTAGTTCTGATATGTATGTTTGAAGGGGAGTTGGTAGAGGTTTATATTTTCTGGTTTCTACCACGTTTCTTCTTATGGTGGTTTTATTTCATTCTATTTTTGCCATTGATATTCTATTTATAGTAAAGAAAAATATATGCCAAATAGTGACAACTTCCATGTTGCTAGGATTTTGATTTAAAGATCATGGAATTGGTGCCTGGCTGCCTACATGCCATGTGTTCCAGTTTCGTAGTCACTGGTCTTTGATTTGATTTTTCTTTAAATGAGGTTTCTACCCACTCTTAGTTTCTGGCAGTTACATTAAGCTTCATGTGTATATCCCTTTCACTTAAGAGAAGATGAACTGCCAGGATTATGTATGGTAAAACCAAGGCCCCTGTAAGATAAGGCTCTGGGGGCATTGTATGAGTCTAATATTCTTCCATGAGGTTGGCCCACCCCAATGCAACTAAGAAATAAGATGATTTGAGGACTATTACATATTTAAGGTTTTCATAGTGGATTAGAATAGCATTACTTAGCACAGGTGTTTCTATAATTGGGATTCCCTGGGAAAATTCAGTACTGTATTCAAAGACACTTGGCTTTCTACATGAGCGAGGAGGATCTAATGTTAATTTGCTAGGCTGTGGAGTGAAACCTGGGAATAGGGGTTTGGCTTCAGGGCCTGTTGCCTCTCTCATCGAAAAGATATTTCTTGTCCATTACGAGTACTGGGTTGCTGTGGTTCTTGTTTTAAAATTTAATGTATTTGTTTAATTAGTTATTATTATTATGATTATTACTATGCTGATCAAAATAGTGAAGGCCCCTGGTGACTTATGGCCTCATGTAACACAAGATAGTTCCTGAGTGTCCTTTTTCTTGAGATAAATAAAAATATTCTTCCTCTCCTTTGATAAAGTATTACATTTAAAGAATGTCTGTGTACCCAGGTGATAGGGAAGACGGAGGCACCCTTGCGGCACAGTTCACTGAAGAGGATGGACTTAGAGTGGGTTTGCAGATTGATGCCTGGCAGTGTCCAGGCATAACAAAGAACAACCACAAGCTATTTCAGGATTAAGGAGGGAATTCCTAAGCCTGGTATCCTTATAATGTAAGGTGTGAGTACAGGAAAGAGTGTGTAAAGATTTTCAGTAGAGGTAGGGGTGGGAAAGTTGAAAAATTCTGACATAATTATTATTATTATTTTACCGAATCCTTTGTTAGACAGTCAGAAGGACTGATTTTCTGAGAAATGGGCGACTATAGATCTAAGTATCCAGCTCTTGCAGCAGGCAACTGGGTTGCCTGAGCGTTTTCAGGTGTGCAGTTCTTGTCTGGAGGCCCGCTGCTAGTGACCTTGGGTCTGGCCGCTCCCCGAGACCCTTTGTCTTCTGCCCTGAGGATACAGAAGAAGCCGGAACCCCAGGGAGTGTGGAGTCCAAGTTGAGCCGATGTCACTGCAAGAGGGAGCTCGGTCTTCGGCCAGGACTGGAGCGGATATTTCGCCTCTCCGAAGTTGCCTGTACCCCTCGCCACGGGCGTGGGAGTTAGTGCTTGAAGTTTCGGGGGAGCAGCGCCTGCCTTGGAGCTGCAGAATCCTTGGCCGGGAGCTTTGTACTCTGCTGGGAGAGTGCGCCTTCCTCGGTTGTTGGCTATTGGTTTTAGCTAGCGTGCAGTGTCAGCCCTCACTCTGCCTACCCGAAGTCTCGGAGAGCAGGCCTTTCCGCTCAGCGGGTCTGCTTGTTGGCCCTCCCCTCACTTCCCTTTCAAGCGGTCCCCGCTGTCGCTAAAGGCAGCAGGGCCGGTGTCAGCCCGGTTTGTCTCGACAAGCCGGGAGCCGGGCGCAGTCTTCCGCTCGACCTGAAGGTGGCGACTTAGGCACATAAACAGAGCTCAGCCAAACGGGAGGTTGGCACCCTCGCGGTTCATCCACGTATCATCCTAGTTTTCCCGCTGCTCTCAAGCGGGCTGAATTGACGGTTATAGGGACTTGAGTTTAGATGAGGAGTTCAGCCAGATTGTCAGAATGTGTGTGTATCTCTCTATGTGTCGATGTGTGCGTGCGTCCCCTCGCTCAGAGGCGGCCAGTGGTGGTGATCTGGTGGAAACCCTCAGCGGGACCCGTTTGGGACGCCGCGAGTCTCCCCAGCATCACCTGAGTGTTCAGTCCAGGCTGAACGGCGGGCTGGGGCTGCAGAAATGCTCTGCAGCCCAGGATGCCGCGATCAGCGCGCAACCCGCAGAGGGACGGAGGGTTTGGTCGCTGCAACCAGCGGTAGAAGATTTAATAATTTCGTTTCAGTGACACCCACAATTTATGAGCAGAGAGATCTGGAAAATAAAGACCGTCGTGCTGTGCCCTTCTCACGGGTGCATGCCCGGTGACCCCAGTGGGAGGGGTCCTTGGGGGTGGGGAAGAGAGGCACAGACAGCGGAAGAATAAACGTGCGACAGTCACAAAGTCTTACCTCCGGGACGAAAGGACACGGTTCCTAGAACTGAGATATCCATAGCCAGTCTGCATCCCAGCTGTTTCTTCCGTAGCCTCTTTCCTGCCTAACACAGCCTTCTGACTAACTTGGACAAGGCTTAGCTGCCCCCCTCCCTTTTTCCTCCTTTTTTTTTTTTTTTCCCCCTTTCCAGACATTCCCTAAACTCAACCCAGGGCAAATCCAGAAGTCGGTACAGTACAGAGCTTCCATTCAATCGTGGGGGGAAAATCCCGTTTCCAGTTTCTTTTAGGCAGATGGAAGAAGTAGATGGTTACCGGACTTTGGAGGGGTGCATGGGGCTGGCATGGGGTGTTGGTGGCAGGGAAGCGCGATTTCTCTTAGGTCTTGGTGCTTCAGGTAAGGTTCCCAGATTCCAGCTGCCCTCCTGCTGAGCTGCGGTGGCGGGTGAGAGTGGAGGGCGATCCTCTTCTGATTAGTGGGGAGTGGAGGAGGGTGGAGTATGTGTGTGTGTGTGTGTGTGTGTGTGTGTGTGTGTGTGAGGGGGGAGGAATGGACCCTGGACAGGCTCCACGGACACATTGTCTTGATTTGTGTCTGTGCCTGGTCTATGCTGCTGCCTCTGGAGCCTTTTGAGTAGGGTAGTATGCCCTAGGCTTTTTCTCCCTCCCCCACCCCTCCTTTTAAAATGTGTTTAAAAAAGAAGTGAATATCTTTATAAAATAAGTTAAAAATCTTTCTTTGACTTTCCATTTGAGATGTCAAAATGATTAAATAAATGAAACTTTATTTGACTGGGAGTTTACCCAGAGACTCAACGACATCTCGGGTCTTTGGCCTTATTCTAATTCCACGGTGGTAATTACCCTTCGTTTCTTTAAGTGCAATAGATTTATTGCCTTAGAGACTATGCACAGTTTGATTGAATTATTCATTTTTTTTCTTTGGTGTAGACTGCATCTGGGGACTCTGATGTGACGTGTAGATTTTTTTTTTCAGGAACAAAGGGAATGTGGAAATGAAAGAGAGAGGGAGAGAGAGGCTGGCAGATGTAATGAGACGCGGTGAAGGTGTACGCAGACTGGCACTCCCACTCCTCCCTTCTGCTCTCACTGCAGCCCTGGGTAACTCGCAGGCTAACACAAACAGCTTTTCTCCCGCAGCCTGCCCTCTGTCACTGTAAGTACATCAGCCTTCTCTTATCAGCATGCAGATTCCAGCCACGCACTCCCCTCGCTCGGCTTTGCACCTTAGACAGCAGAAGCACATTTAAAAATTAACTTTCCTAAGCCAGGAAAGCCATGTCTGTAAAACTTATTTTTGATTTATCTTTATTTTTCTCTGAAAAAAGTTCATGCATTCTTACCACTTTTCCCCACCTCCTTTGTGACGGTGCTGTTGCTACTGTTGCCACCGCTGTGGTCTTCCCAACAGGACGACGCGCAGATTCAAATGAAATTTCATGTTATTGTCTAGCCACTTAAAGTCCAGGGAAAATGCCTTGTCCTTTTATAACATGATGTCTTAAAGAACACAGAGCATTATTCACAGTTTGTTTTCTGCTTTTGTTGTGGAAACACGAGTTCCGACCTCTTTGAGGTAGAGTCCCAAGGGCACTGTTATTTGGGAATTTGGGTTATTTGGTTACACCAAACTTAAACGAAGTGCAGGGGGCTACCGAGGTGCTGTTATGTGTGTTATCCCTGTTTCAGAAAACCAATTGCTAAAACTTTTCTCCGTGCTGTAATTAAAGTTTTCAACTCTTCCTTTTGGGGTTTTTATACTCTTTCACTTATTCTTCGTTTCAGTAAAGTTCTCATTCCCCGTATTTTGGAAGTAAAGACATTTATATTTGTCCTATTTATACAGTAGCCGTAAAGCCCTTCCTGAAAGAAGTTAGCGACCTTAAGATGTAGCTCCGAATTGTTCGCCCGGCTGGTGTAAGGAGACTTCCACAGCGAGAATTCGAGGTTTTAACAGTCGTTATGATTTTTGCGTGGGTGCTTTAAATATTAACTTCTTTAGCAGAATTCAGTGCGTTGCCCTTCCCAAGTTCAGGCGGACCTTTCTCCAGGAACTGCCCACGCTTTGCCTTTGCGGGTTCGCGCCTCTTCTCTGGAGGTGCGAGGCCAAACTTAGCAAAGCCGTGTTGCCTTAGCTGGTTGCTGTGCGCAGGGACACCGGGACTGCACCGGGGCAGCGAGAGCTGCGGCAGGTAAGTTAGCCCCCACGCGTTCTCCCCCCTTCCCTCCCTTGTTCCCCTAGCTCAGCGCCCAGGGTTCTCGCGCGGCGGAGCTCCGACCCCCAGGGCAAGTGAGCCTGAGTGCGAGTGCGCCAAGATCTGGTCGAAAAGGTGCTTGGGTGTCCTACTCTGCCTATGGGACTTGTCGGAGCCCGCAGGCCAGTGCGGACCAGGTGGAGAGCCCGGCACTTCAACCCGCTGGAGCGCTCTCCGCTCACCCCCTGCGCTGTACAGTCGTGCTCGAGGCTTGAAAGGAAACCCTTAGGGTGCACCCCCGCCCCCCCAGGGCCACGTGTCACCCCATGCATAGCCTGAAGGGCAGCACGGAGACCCCAAACTTTAGTTTTTTAGCTTTAGGGATCAATCTTGTGACCACCTTCGGGTTTCCGCCTTATCAATATACTTTAGTTATCGGTTTATTAGGTAAAATCTAAAGAGAGTTCCTGCCGCTCTTAACCGGAAGGTCCACCGCGGCCCAGTTAGGGCCTTGGACTCCAGAGATCTTGATAATGTCGCCTTTCCCCACTTTCTGCCTCCCGCCAGTGGCCTGCATCTGGTTGGCGGGGTCAGTCGAACCACCCAGATCCCCCAAATGCTGTGTAATTTTAAAGAGAGAGATGCGCTGGTGCTTGAAAAGCCAGACTTGTCGCAGCAACTCCGAGGGACCCAGTCGCATCCCAGCATTTCCGTCCCGGATGTTTTACCTCCTTCCGTGGCTCTTCCATGAGGATTCAGGCTTTGGGACAGAAACTACCCCCTCATCTCTCTGCCCCAGCTCTGCAGACATTTAGGACAGGTCATTCGATTTTGACCTCTTCAGGCTTTGGAGAGATTTTTCTCTTTCTTTCTTTCTTTCTTTCTTTCCTTCCTTCTTTCTTTCTGGCCCCTATGGTTGAGTTCTGGGGCAGGCGGCTAAGTAGTGTGAGACTCTGGAACGCAGCGATGGGCCTGGCTTCTCTCATTTACAAAACCAAAACAAAAAACAAACCCTAGGAAAGATTTGGCCCTGTCTAGGCTAGAGACGCTGGTCTAGCTTTGTCCCTTGGGCCTTGGAGGTCAAGGGGCAGGCCTAGTAGTTCTGGGAACCTCAGGGTGGGAGGAACTGCCTGCAAGGTGCTAGGCATTCTCTTTAATGGCCTCTAGGCTCTGGCTCTTGGAGGTAGACTTTCTAGTCCTGAAAGTCGCAGTGGGCTATGGGAACACAAAATTTCTTGTTGGAGACTAGTAGTCTTTTCAGCCCACAGTCATCAAGTCATTTTTAACTCATAGTCCCCAAACTCCCAATTCTCAAACATCTTATTTCCTCTTGGGGTAGAAGCATCTGGCTATTCCTTCTGTCCCACTGATCTGAGATTCTCATCCTCATCCTTATTTCTTTTTCCTCTCTTGTCTTGAGTTCATATGAAACCAAACATAAAATATACTTTAAGAAGCCCATATATGACTGATATCTCAGTTCATTCCATTTTCTGTGTTTGGTTACTCTTTCCATTTTTTAAAAAGTTAATGTAACAAAGGTGAGGCTCTCTCCCCTTTATCATTTTAATCGCTTAATTGGTGGGAAATCTTATTCAAAGTCTTGGCAACTTTAGATTGCCTTGAATTTTCTGACTTAGTCATAATTCCTGTCCCATCTCTCCTGGTGCATATTTCTTCTACAAAGTCCCTGTTTATGAAGTGTCTCAAAGTGGCCATCTCATATCAGTTGCTATATAGTAAGGATTTTTTCTGCCACAGATGTCTGCAGTAGTTATGTAAGTATGTCAGAACCTCTCTTCCAGCTTTTAATTTTGATGTAATTTTGACTCTCCACTAACTTCAGTTTCTGAAATGTAGTCTGTTTTGGGGGCCTGGGTTAAGGCAGGTCAACCTCACCTGGTGCATACTGTCTCCAGAGAGCTCTGTGTCTACTGCTGTCAGAGCTGGTTTTCTCATCTATCTCTTTCACTCTGCATCTCTACTAACTGACACCAAGATTATTCCTTCCCCTCTCGGTCCCTCAGCTTGTGTGCACTAAGATAAATTTCCAGGTCTCTGCTCCTTTAGACCATTCTGTACCCTTGCAAATCTTTTATCTACCTTACACAGGCATCAAAGAGAATCTTTAATTTATGTGGGCTTTGGGGGGGTGCCTTTTATTATATAATTTCCTACATCTTACATGCATTTTTACATGCTGTTCAGGGTGACAGAAACTCTTTTCCTCTTCTACAACTTCCAAGCCACCCTCTTGAAATTGTAGCTCTAGATCTTTTCCTCTACAAAGTTGAGGTTATACATACCCAATTTCACACAACACAAATTTATCCAGATAATAAATGTGGAATTATTTTATGTACTGCTGTGAAGGTATAATTTTTCTTTGGTAGTTTGTATGTGTCTTGTTATTTCTAACCATTTTCACCCATAAACTCCATAATCACATGGTTTCCAGAACATGCCACCTACATATATTAAGGCTCTCCTATGTCAATTGCTTTTTCTTCTTTTCCTCCTCTTCCTTCTTTTAAAATAAAATTCTCTTCCCCCATTTACTGAGATCCTATTAACTGGTGTGTTTTCATTATTTCTGGTTCCTGCATCTCTTTTTAAATCTCTTTGACCACTTGCTTTTTCATTTTCTTTCATCCTTCTTATTATTCTTCCTAATATTCACCCATCTTTCCCTCTTCCTGGTCTGCTTTAGCCCTCGTCCTTCCCTTTCTCTATCTCCTGTGACTCACTTTTGTGGTCCACTTTTGTATCTCAGTACTTATTAATATTCAGCCCATTCCTCCGCTGTCACATAACTTTTTCAAAACACAAATTAGCACCCCTACATATTCCTCTCCCGCTTCCCTTCTTCCTTTTCTCCAGTTTGCTTTCTTTCTCTGTAGTTGTCTACCTTTGCCCCACTGCAGTTTGCCTTCCTCTTGACTCCTCCTCCCAGCAGCCCCAGCCCTAATAGTCCCCCTTTGGTCCCTTACTCCTCACCCAGTCTCTCTCCCATCTAATACTTCTCTCCATTCTCCTCTGACCCCAACTCTCTTCTTTGTCCCCTTCCAATTCTCTCCCAGTAGTTGCTTCACTCTTTCTTCCCAGGCGCTTTCTCTAATTTCAGCCTCCGCTCACGCCGATCTCTGCCCTCTCCGGTTCTCTCTTGCCTTTGCCTCCCGCTCTTCCCTCCTTCTTCTTCCTCTGGCCCTCCCCCTCCCTCCCAGCTTCCCAGCCTGGCTCGCTGCCTCCCTCGCCTCTTGTCTCATCTTGCCTGTGTTGTCTGGGAGGGGAGCCCTGCCTCCTCTCCCTCGCTCAGATCAATGCCCTGGCCACTCACTTTCTGATGTTGCACGACGGGAAATGCTTTGAATACTTACGACATGGCCGCTCACACTGATTGCCAAGATTGACAGCACTAACCATCGCCTTCACTTGTTTCAAGGGGGGAAGCCCCTAGTCACCCCGCTCTGCGCGCACCTCCTGGCACCCCGGCGGCAAACTTCTGCGGGTCAGCGCTCCCCCCGCCCGGGGCGGGACACCCCCGCAGACTTGAGTTAACGGGCTGTGCCGGCCGCAGCGCTGGGGGGTTCTGCTCCCTTGCTCCCCGGGCTATGCTAATTGACCTAGCATCGACTCCCCTTCCTTAATTTTTTTTTTTTATTTGTATCTTTCCCTTTTTCTTTAATGCCGTTTACTCCCGCGGCGCAGCGCACAAGGAGCCCTCCCGTGCGGTACCATCCTGGAGCCCGCCCAGGTAACCGGGACGGAGCGAGCGATCTAGAGAGCGAGGGAGGCAGAGCGTGAGCGCGCGGCCCGTTTGTGAGCTACCTGTTGGGGAGTCAGAGGGGGCAGGGGGCAGACACCCCGGGTCGGGCCGCCGGCCCCCGGTGCCTTCCGCTTCTGCCCTTCCGGGCCGCTTCGGGGTTAGTTTCCCTGAGCTGGGACTGAGGGGCTGGGGTAGGGCAGGCGGAGGGACTCGAGCTGAGCGCGCGGAGCCTTGCGAGGGCGCGGGTTGCCGGAGAGGCGGCTGCCCAGCCCGGGCGGGTTTCCGTACTTGGCTGGGGAGGGGTGAGGGGAGGAGGAGCGGGAGGAGGGCGCTCCGCGGGGCCGACGCAGAGGGGGGAGTGGAGGCTGAGAAAGGGGCCCGAGCGTCTGCCGCTCGCTGGTGGACGCGCGGATCCCCAGGATGCGTCCCCCTCTCGGAGAGTTGTGCCTTGTTCCGGAGGCGGTGACAGATCTGCGTGGCGGGCTTCTGGTTTTCTTGCCACCCCCCACCCCCAAAATCCACTCCGAGAAAACACATGTTGTAGCTGTAGATAACTGTGCGTAGGACACTAAGGCAAAAAGGGCAGGGGAGAGAGAGACAACGCAACCTTTGACAACAGAAAGCTGTTATCGCCATCCTAAGTATTCGTCCGGAAATCTGTCCGCCCTCTCGGCCCACCTTATTCCTCCTCCTCCGCCTCCCCGTATAGATATTCTAATCTGTGTAACTGGGAGTGATATGAAAAAGAAGTCAGGTGGCTTAGAGAATGAATTTGTAAGTCTCCGTGAAGTTTGAGGTAGGTATTTCATTGAAGTTTGCCTGTGTGATAGAGGAAGCTTATGTGCCTGCGTGTGTAGTTCTCTCTATCTCTCTCTCTCTCTCTCCTGTGTAAGCAAATGCGTGTGTGCTCTGAGGGTTCAGATGGGACCGCTGGGTGGTAATGCCCCATGCACCCACAAGAGGGCAGCATCCCGAGGGCTTTGTGAGCGCTGTTATATCTCGTTATCGCTGCAGGCTTGGGTTTAGAGAAAGTTATACTGAAACTTTCAAACTGATATCATCTTATTTCATGATATTAAAAAAAGACATAAAGAAGGAAGGAAGGGAGGGAGGGTGGGAGAGAGGGAGGGAGGGAGGAAGGAAGGAAGGAAAAAGGAGAAGTGAAGAAAGAAGATAAAGAGAGAATAAAAGAGAAAAGCAGGCGACCAGCCTACCCGGGGAGAGTCCTAGTCACACCAAGACTAGGGGGAGGGCTGTTTTAATTGTGGGTTTGGCCGACTGACGACTGGAGTGCCCTCCGCGGCTGTCTTAGTTGTAGCCGGAGGTCATGTAAATCGACCTTAAAAGAATGCATAAGCCATAAATTAAAATAAACCCTCACCCAAGGGCTGATCCATAAGTAGACAATATCCAACCTGGACAAAACGAACTTTCCTTTACAAGCCGACTTAAACCGCATCCCCCCAAAGAATAGAGACTAAATGCAAAGTAAGTTTCCCGGCGAATATTTTGTTTTCTTGAAAAGTGTTG
Organism: Martes martes; assembly: GCF_963455335.1. Taxonomy (NCBI): domain Eukaryota; kingdom Metazoa; phylum Chordata; class Mammalia; order Carnivora; family Mustelidae; genus Martes; species Martes martes. The sequence continues at coordinate 44,726,391 of NC_137898.1, forward strand.
TGTTGATCCGCCGTGTGACTGACTGCGACACCGCAGTTTTCCGGAGCGCTTCAGTGTTAGCCAGGCTCGGTCGGGGTGCGGGAGGTCGGGAGGACCAGTTGGGTCTCTGGGTTTCTTAACGTCCCCCCCACTCCCCCCCCCATTTTGGTTTGAAAACTTTGGTTATTTGTGGGGTTGACGCTGGCCGAGAGCGGGCGAGAGTCGAGGATCTCCGCGGCGCTCTCCTACGGGGTGAAGTTTAGTGCGAGGAGTTCCTAAAGAAAACCCGGATCGCTAGAAAACCTGGCCGCTCCCTTCTCCCACCCTCACCCCACCTCCGCTCCGCCGCAACTTTCTCGGGACCCTGCGCGAGTCGCCTCCAGTTCCCTCCGCTCTCGCCGTTCCTCCCCCTCCCCCATTTTTGGAGGTGACTTTTTATGATCTTTTTAGGAATAAACAAACCGAACTCCAAGACAATCCGAAACCCAAGTGCTAATCTGTGGTCGTCTTTGCTAGGGACTCTAGGGCAGCAGTGCTGGGCCGGCGGGGGCGTGTGTGAGGGGCCGCCCACCCTGCGCGGTGCGGGCTCGGCCTGGGAGTCCGCCGGCCGGGTGCACGATCGCCGGCTCGTACCTTCCCTGCCCCGCGCTCTCCCACCGCGGGTCCCTGAGCCCTGCCGGCGCCCTCCGTCCTCCTCGGCGCCCTGCCCAGGCCCTGCCGCAGGCAGTCCTCTCAGCGGACCGGCCGAGATCCGCCGCTCTGAGGCTCGGCCCAGGCCCGGGGGCGGTGCTGCCACCCGCCCGGGGTCCAGCCGGAGCTTGGTTGCTCCCGGGGGAGCTGCTTTCTTCCCTCTCCCTTAAAGGGCCCGTCAGAGAAGGGAAGGGGCTTGTGCTAAAGCTGCTGGGCTTGTGCTCTGGCTCCGGGAGGAGCGGCCCGCGGCTGCAGAGGCTAGATTAGCTCCGTTTCCCGGGCGCTCCGCGGAGCTTTCAGATAAAAAGAGAATTGGTGTGTTCCGAGCAGATAAAAGGTGGTTGTTGCCTGCGTGTTTTGAGTTTTATTTAAGCTCTCTTAGGCTGACCAAGTTTGAAAAGGTTTGTTTGTATGAATTACCAGATATTGATTGTTGCCCCTATTTGGGGACTAAAAATAAGTCTTCGACTGTGCTGGCGGGGCTGGGCTGTTAGCGAGATGGGCTGTCCCCGGCTGCTTCTCTGTGTGTGACCTCCTCTGAGGGCCGTGCTTGAAGTTTAGGTCCCGAGATGGCCCGAAGCCGGGGCTGCGGCGAACTGGGCTGGGCTCAGGACCTCCAGCTGCACTGTCAATGGGGCTCTCGGATGACGTCCCTGTCCGGGGCGCTGGACCCCGGCGCGCACTCGGTGGCCAGGCTTTTGGCCCTGGCGGGATGGCCCAGACAACAGCCCGGTGGAGTCGGGATGCGAGCGTGCCCTTCTCCCCCGTCTCCCCAGGGTCTCCTGTCTTCTGCCCTTTATAGTCACATGCCCAGGTTTTCCCCCGGTCCCAAGGAGAACAGATACAGCCCCGCCCAGTCTATTTCTAGGAGGTGGGTTTGGTGAATAAAAAGGTCAAGTGGTCGGGTCCGCAAGCTGGTCCATGGAGAGGGGGGACAGGACGGACACCTGGCAAGGACCGCCCCGCCTGTCCCCCCCACCCCGGGCCAGTCCGCCCGCCCACAGCTGGCCTCCCCAGGCCACATTTTTGCGCTAAGTGCGAGAGGCTGTGGGAAAAGCAATCCTGGACCGGCCAAGAGCCGGCGAAGCTGATCCCGCGATGGCATTTTGTTTTGAACAGTTGCTGGGGTTGACGTTTCCTCATAAGGTAAGGTGTCACTGGACGGTCGGCTGCCCAAATGCCACAAGTATAATTAGCTTGCCCACTCAGCACCTCATCCCTGAGGCCCATAGGCACGGGCTTGGCGGAACTGGTCCACTCAAATCTGTTCAGGGCTACAGGATTCCCGAGGAAAGACTGAACCTAGCAGGACAGCCCTGGAAGGCCCTGGCACCAGGGAAGACTGTGACAGTGTAGTCTTGTCTTTGATTTCTCTCCTCTTTTTCTCCCCCATCTCCTCCTGTTTCCTCTCTTTATTTTTCACCTGGGGGTGGGGGGATTGCTGGTTAGAGGGGTAAATGGGATGCCAGCAGCAGGCTACAGACTGAATGAGGAGAGGAGATGCAGAGTAAAATCTGGCAGTATGCATCTTTAACTTATATAACCCTTCCATGGGGGAGGTCTGCTAGTGCCCCTCTATGCTGCACTAATCCTGTAGGACCAGCCCAGGCTTGACATTGTATCTTGGCTTGGGCAGGGGCTTTAGGCTTCTAGTTTGGACTGTTCACATGTCTGTGTGCTCCCTCCTACTCCGGCGCTAGAGGTCTGAAAGTTTCTGTGCCCTGATTGCAGCTTCTGTTTTCCCCCTTCAGGCCTAGCCGCTTGGGGCTGCTAGTGTTCACTGTGGGGCAAGCCTGGAAAGATCTGCTGGCTCTTCCTGTATCACTCTTGTTCAGCCTGGGATTCTTAGGAGCAGTGCCTTGTTGTCTCTGTACCCAGAAGTGCTTGAACTTCCTACCTAGCTTCCCAGACCCCAGCCTCAGGTCAGCTGTAGCCTGTACTCTCTAGTGGAGACCAGATTTCTATAACCATGAACATGACCTTGCCTCTTTCACCCTGTGCAGTAACCATGGAATTCAACCCTCAGCATTAGGTACTTTCACTAGTCTCCTTCCTCCCCTTGCTCCTATGCCACTCAGTTATGCCTGATACTTACTAGAAGATTCTCTTTATTTTAAAACAAACAAGCAAACATCCTAAATCTTGCACAAGTTTAGTGGGATAGTGTTAGCTTTTCTATGGAAGCAAGAGGACACCTGTCTGGTGGGAGGTGGGGGACACAGTTTATTTGGTTGCGTTTGCTTTTTATTGAACCAGTGAAGTATTTCATTTTCTTTTAGTAGAGGAAAACTTATGACTGAATTTTTAAAAACTCTACCAGATCAGAAATGAATTATCTATATACTTTGAGAATATCTTCTGGAATACACATATGGATAATAGGCCAAGTGACATGTAGATTTTTTTCTCCTACATTTTTGAAAACCTCATAAATAAAGAGGGATCATTCCTATTCTAAAATAACAACAAGAACAACAAGACCAAGAACAACAATAAACAACCCCCCCCCAAAAAAAATCCTTCAGACTCTGAAAGCAAGCAAGTATGCACCACACATATTAGATCTAGTTTATGACCAAAGGCAGTAAGAAAACCAGGATCTAGACAAGTGATAGGTCATTAATTCCTTAGGCAAACTGACATCCCCTGTCACTTTTCTCATGTACCACCAACACCTCCTTTCTTCTCTGCTCTCCCACCATGTTCCTTTACCTATAGTGGCAGAACTAGATTTTTTTTTATTTATAATTTATCCTGCTTATTATTCTTAGTTTATGTTTTAGAAGTAATGAAAAGGAACTTTCTCTTAGAGTGTATTTTTTTTTAAAGAAGAAATATTTATAAGCTTATTATTATGGAACATGATACAAACTCCTACAATAGTATATTGTGTAACTACAACACTCAACATTATACTATAAAGATAAGTATAGAATGTATTAAATAATAAAGTAGTATCAATATCTATACCTTCAGCTGGTTCTATTCTATAATGAACTCACTAACTGAATACCTTGAAGAGGTGACATTCAGTAGGAATATTATACTGTCTGTTGGATATTTTTTCTTTAGTAGCAGAAAGCAACAGATTTTTTTTTTAAAGTAAGGGGAAAGCATACATTTAAAATATATTAACATACTTAGCAAATCCTTCTTTTATAGGGCCTTAAAGTATATTACTTTAAATACATATATGATATATTTTGGTGTCATTATTGAGATTTTAATGTCTGTTTCTATTTGACTTTTAGGAATTATTGGGTGGTGACCCCTGATGAAATTGCTATATATCTTGTATTGAAGAAATTAGTGATGTTTTAAATAATTTCCTTTCAATTAGTATAATAGGTACTGGAATAAATGAATTTTCCTTTTAACAAGGTTTAATATACATTGGCTTTAACCCTTTCAATATTTCCTGTACTTTTCAGTTTTGTTAGATTATATATCTAAGTTTGAAATAATTCTCTTGTGAGACAATTGCTACACACTTTTTCACTATTTACAAACAGCATTATATAAAAGAGTAGTGCGGTACAACTAAAACTTTGATCTAAGAGCTATTTGTTTAAATATAGTTTAGGGGTGCATATATATCAATTGATGTTTTTGAAGTCAAGTGAAACATTCCATCCAGCTAATGTGTCTGAGAGTACCATATCAGGCACAGACAGGTACTAGAAATGATAAAACACAGATAACATACAGCAAGATGATTTGCAGATGGGGCGTATTATCTGCTGTTATGAAGTTAGTTGGGTCATATTCCTGTTTTTTTATAAAATTAATCTAGGTTATTTCAGAATTATCAAGTTATGTGGGTATGTGAGAACAGATTTTATTATAGGAATCTGCTAATAAGTGAACAAATATTCATTGCCTTTTAGAGGAAGATATGGACTGTCTTTGCATTTGAATTGCTTATTGTTTTCTCCTATTATTTTTTTTCCTAAAAAAGAGTTTAATATTTTGAACATCCTATGTTTTCATCCTAACTCCACATTTTTCTACTGATTAGACTATGTTCTGAATCTTAACATACTCAGGTTAAAAAAAAAAGCTGGCGTTCTGGTATACCTATGGAAAGCAATTTTTATTACATGTAAGTGCATTTTAAATATATAGCATATCCTTTTTTGCCTGATATTCTTCAACTGTGATCTGAGAACTAATGTTTTGGTAAGAGTTATATCAGAAACTTTTATCATCCTCTCATTACATATTCTTTATCCATTTATAGGAAGAATGTTTTTACTTTTCTTGTTCTGTGGAAGAGGGTAAAAGCTTTTTAGGTAATTATTTTGTTTAGACATTTAGTCAAACTGGAAATAATTTATTTTGTGTTATGGTTTTCTATGGAGCTTTTCAAGTTTGAAGTATCCATCGTCATAATTTGGATAAAAATATCAATTGAAGAATATGGGTAGAGGTTGTAAGATGGACTATCATTTAAATCTACTACCGACTCTCTCACGTCCAAAAAAGGGTACCGGTCTGTTTTTCCTCAAATCTGTGGTAGTCTCAAAAAAGGGAACATGAAATCCTAAAATCTCAGAGAAGCAGTATCAATTCAGTTCTTAACTGTAAATCCTTCATATCGTTGCTCAAAATATCCAACTTTACACCAATATTAGCCATTCTTTTTATAGTGACACCATGCTTAGTAAAAAACTTCTAAGCACTGAGGTCAGGTGTTGAGATTGGATTCTAGTTTATTTTTTATGAATCAGATAAAGATTTCTGTGCATGAGACCATATGTGAAGATGAGAGAACAAGAACATTTCCATATCAAAGGCAATATATCTGAGGCTGCCTGGTAATTAAAATGCAGTGGTTTGGACTCTGTGCACTAGCACTTAAGCAGAGCATCGCCGGGACCTTGTGCATCATGCAGGCGGTTGCCTCTTGCATACTTCTTGAAATACACTTATAATTTTGTACAAACATTTATGCCAGTCCACACTTTTCTGTAGATAATTTGTATTTCATCCAAACCATTCAAAGTAGAAGTTATTTTCTGAGCTACCCCCTCATTATGGCTTTTGTGCATCAACTATTTTTATTCTAGTTGTTTGTATTTCCTTTTACCAGAAGGATGCCTTGTTTATATTCAGAATCTCTTCTTGCTCCTTTAAGACCCCTTATGTATTACTCGTATTTTACTATTCACTCAAAAAACTTTCATCTTTAGGAATAATGTGAATTATTTTCTGAGGTTAATTGTAGATGCTGTTATCTATTATAAACTAATAAAATACATTTAAAAATCAAATGTCCAGTTATTTCTACTTTATAATACTGATATGTATAATAATCCTGCCTAACCTGCACAGTATATAATATTGGAAAAAACTCCTTTTTGAAATGTTTAAAGAATTCTGTAATGTTCTTCTTTATCTTTTAATGGTATGAAAATGTGTAGTGGCATTCTCTTTTGTACTACTTCAACTGAAAAACAATCATTTGAAGCTATAGAAATCTTTATATTTATCTAGAGAATTATCTTTTTGCATTTATAGAGAGTTGTTTGGCTTTATTTATAAAGAACTGGGTTAATACCTTAACCTGTAATTATTTGGGGATTGAATAGTGAAATTAGAAAAATCTAACAATTGGTAGTCCAATGTTGTATATATTTCAGAACATTTTGCATCTTTGGCTTGAATTTGCTGCTCTGTAATTTTCTAGATTTTCTATTTCCCTCTTTTTCTCTACGAACATTCTATGCTGGCACATGTAACAAGGAACTCACTGGTATATTTTATTTACTAAGCTCCCCTGGTTTATAAAGCTTTTCAAGGATTTCTTTGGATTGAAGTACCTTGTATTGAAGAAGCCTAATGTAATACTGTGGAATTCTTTAACAGTTTTTGTGTTTTAAACTACTTTGAATAAAAATTACTTAAGCATATTGATTTGGTGCTCTTCAATGCTGACCTGTATAAATAAGCTTAATAAATATAAGGCAAATTCAAATTACAGTATGTGATATATATATTAGCATCTACGCAAATATTCTATATTCTATATTCTCTCATTTCAAGTTTTCCCTTGATCTCTTTCTTTTCTAAAAATCTCACAAGATAACCCTTTACATGATATATTATCCTTACTGCCTTCAATAATTTGTTGTTTCTAGGCATCTTAAAGAGATGAATTGAATTGTCTATCTTAATATATCCATTCAAATGCAAAAAGAGACTTTAGTGCTATTTGTGATTTTGACTTCACTGAGCACAATCTCTTCTCTTCTTTGAAAAGTAGTTCTTTAAAAGTAGACAAAGAAAATTAAAGATGCTTTACTTTCCACGACTACACAAGCGCAATATGTGGAAAAAGAAAATATAACAGGTTTTCTTTCTTTCTTTCTTTCTTTCTTTCTTTCTTTCTTTCTTTCTTTCTCTTCTTCTTCTTCTTCTTCTTCTTCTTCTTCTTCTTCTTCTTCTTCTTCTTAATAAGGAGCATAGATTTCAAATGGAACTCATTCTGAGACGTGGTTGCAAATGTTTCCTTTCATACTTTAGAAACAGATCATTGGGTAACATGATTGAGCACTTACTAAGTTCTAGGCACCCTGAAGAGCATTTTTGAAGTCACAAATCTATTTTTTAAGGATTTTCCTTTCTATTAAAGATTTTTGATATTGGGTAGGTGGGGAAACTTAGCTGCAGTTGTCATGGTGCTAAGAAGGTCATTGGTAGAACTGGAGAAGAATGCTTCTAACTAGGAGAGGATAATTCATCATTCTTTCTTGGCAAAGAATATCAAAGACCAGCAGTGTTGTTGTGTTGTTATTTTCTCAGAAATAATCTCCAGCTATCTCGGTGGGCATTGAACCTCTTCTATTTAGAAGTCAGCCACCCCATCCACCTCCCAATATATCCATGGTGTAATCCCTAACCCTCCATTTCTTCATCTCTAAAATGGGAATAATAATAATATCTACATCATAGGATTGTTGTGAGCTTTAAATGAGATAAATGAATGTAAAGCACTAAGCTCAGGGCTTGGTATAAAATAAATATTTAATACCTGTTGAAATTACTGTTGAAGTGGTACTGTGTTTATCATTATACAGATCTGGCTTCCCATTTCAGCTTCCCTATGTACTCGCATGAAATCTTTGGTGAATTACATCGGCTGTTTCTTTTATTTATGTATTCCTTCCTTTCTCCTTGAATTGCCTTCCTTTCTCCTTGAATTTGCTGCTCTGTAATCTGCAATTCTCCTAGAAAGGAGAATTCATTAGTAATCTGGCATACTTGGGATAAATGGAGAATTTGGATGTCCAGCTCTGAAATTTGAGAAAATTCCAATTCTAAGGACTCTTAAGAGATTTTGAAAGGTGATTTCATCTGTCATCCTGCATCCTCTGAGGTTATATGGATCACCCTTTCTCCAGTCTGATCAGTTAAGAAGCTCTCTTTATTTTGAAGGCCTGCAAAGAATGGGATTGTATAATCTCCTTTGTTCATGTACTTCAGTGATTAACACCAGGAAGTTCTTTGTGTCAAATATGCACATCTTACTCTGCTTTCTTTTGGTTTCATTTAAATAAAAAAATGGAAACCTTTATTCTTTATTGAATGATAGACCTACATGTGAGGAAACCAATATTAAACTTTGAATTTTTATTTCTTGAATCTTTTCTTTGGAGTCTTTTTTCTAAATTAATTGTATGACCTTGGAAAAGTTATGAAACCTCTTTAAGTCTTGATTGTGATAGAACTTACCAGGTGATAGGGTTGTTGGGAAGATTCAGTTTGAAGATACTGTGCACAGAAGTTCATAGAACAGTTCTGGACGATGGTATTAGGATTAGTTGACAATAATTATGTGATCAATAGAACTTTGTCATGAAAGGCTAATTTTTAATTCTCTTACATTTTATAGAACTCAGTTTGCAAAGTGCTTTCAGATTTGTTGCCTCATTCAATATAAGGTATGCAGGGTAGATAACCTTACCGGTCATACTGTCTAACTTCCTACTTGATATAAATAAATGTTTCAATTGGGTTTTGCTTCAGGGTACTATTCACTACAAACAAAGCTTGTGTGTCATAAATTAGGGCTGGCTTTTTTGCCTTCCTTTTTTCTTTTTTTCTCAGTCTCTTCTGTGTAATGTCAGTGTTCATTTATTTTATCTTCCTACTTATTTCCAGAGCCAAACGAATGCTGCATTTCCCATATACCAATGTATAAATGAATAATATTTTGCTGATCACAAGCATTAAATATTAGTTATATATTCTGATTTTCTAAAAATTAGAAAATGATTTACATAGTAAGTTTGGCTAGTTTTATAGGCAGCTCTCTCTCAAAATTTGGGGTTCACCAGGGAAGATTAATGAAAGGATCCTTGGCAGGGAAAAGTGGGAAACACTTGATTACATGATTTCAAAGATGAAAATGCAATGAGGAGGTATGAATATAGGTAATTCGATGCTGGTTGTTATAATGGAGAAAAGTACAAGAGCAGAAGTGCCTATGTATAGGAAAGCTTCTAGTAGGAGGTAGCCTTTGAGCTGTGATTTAAAGGATGATTAAGAATAGGTTATTTGATGTAACATCCTGAGGATCATTGGACACGTGGGAAAAATTTGATACCACTATTGGTTTTTCTATAGTTCTGATCAAAATCTCATATTTGTGTCTTTGTGACTCCTAGAAAGGCCATTTCTGATCATGAATGTATTGTAGCTATAGGCCAGCAGCTTAACTGCTACACTTCTCTCTCTTAGCTCGGTTTTGTGGTCAGGAACATTATGAGTACATTTTAAGGTAGAGGAATTTTTCACATTACTGCTTTTCTTCACTTCAACTAAGTATTAAAATTAAAGTAAGTGGCTTATTAATATATGAATGGGTGATCAGTACTATGAATTAATAAGATCTTATATTTTGCACTGTAAAAAACTTTTTTTTTTTTTCACTTGGCAAACATGGTCTTAGAAAAAGGCCAGTATCTGGAAATTTTTAGATCTGTCTGTTATTTCTGAGTTTTCTTTGTTACAGGTCTTTGGGCTTCACATTTGTAGTTAAGTTTTTCTAACTGTAGAGTTGGCATGTTCCTAACTTCTTTTTTTATTGAGGGATAAGATGAACATAAAATAACCCTTAGGCTGATTCAAAAATTTTGGATGAAATAGAAATTATTATTTCACAATGATGATAATGAAACAGTAGCAAGAGCAGTAGGAACAGCAACAGCCCCTCTCTACTTTTGATCACTCTCAAATAGGGATGTTAAATCCACCCTCTTCAGTTTTGTGATCTGGGATCTTATGTTTTCTGATGACTTTTTGAATACCTTTTCTCCGAGTCCACAAGCCTTCTTTGTTGTTTTAGGCCTGGAGGTTTTCCGACGAATGACTTATTTCTTCAAATTAAACACACCTATTGAGATTTTGCAGCTTATATGACTGTGACATAATCACTTTCTGAAAAGGGCTTGGTGGTCACATAGGCTGGAGAAGTTGTGGCGCTGGTTTTTAATGGCCTAACCTATTATTTTCCTTACCACTGCTTTGGCATGCTGGACAGTTACAGTGTTGATCCATGACATGAAAAATATGATGAAATCTCTCCATTAAAAAGAAAGGCTCTGAGGCTAGAAAGGAAGAAAAAAGATACAAAAGGTCTATAGAACAGTTTAAAAACATAACCTATTAGTCATATTGAATTAGTTATGATGCTTTAAAGAAGTTCCCTTTAGAAGCTGAGTTCTTTTTTTTTTTTTTTTTTAAAGACTTCATTTATTTATTTGACAGACAGAGATCACAAGTAGGCAGAGAGGCAGGCAGAGAGAGAGGAGGAAGCAGGCTCCCTGCTGAGCAGAGAGCATGATGCAGGGCTCGATCCCAGGACCCTGGGATCATGACCTGAGCCGAAGGCAGAGGCTTTAACCCACTGAGCCACCCAGGCGCCCCAAAGCTGAGTTCTTTAATAAGAAGCAACCCCCCCAAAAAAAGAAAATAAAAATTGAAATCATAAAGCAACTGAACAAAGCTTAACTAACTTGGAACACAGCATATTAGTTAACCGAGTCTCAGGAATATTTATTACTCTTGAGTCCGAAGATCCAAATATATACTGGAGAAAAATTGGACTTTTAAAAATTTCTTAGTTGTTGTTCTTTCCTACTATAAAGATTGAATTGAAAATAGATATATTGAAGTTTAAAGAAGAATTTAAATATTGGAACAATTAAAATTGTAATATTTAATTTTTAATATAATATTCTGAGACATCATTAAAAGAAAATTTCAGCTTTCCTTACGTTAGACTCCTTAAACTTTTGCAGACAACAGTTCTAGAGAAGGCCTCCACTTGTACTTTTGTATAGGTCTGTGTGATTTACAGGTATGCTAAGGTAGGGTCACGTACACTGAATTTAAATTGTAGCATTTTGTAAGAGACTTATTTTCTCTGAGGTGAATATATATATAATAGCCTAAATTAGGTGGGACTAGTGAACTTGGGCGTTCTTATTTCTTATTTATGGCATGGCAGGGAAAGAATGAAAAATAGCTTAGTTTTTAATTATGACACCTTGGGACCTTTTCCAAAGAGCTCATCGTAATTAGCCATGTCTTAGTTGTGTAGTATTGTGTTTAATTTCTTCTTTATGTCCACATGGAAAACTCATTAAAGTTACCAAGAGCTATTTGAAAAAAGTTTTTGGAAAAGTATACCCCTCTATATTGTATGCTAATTTTTTCTTCTGAATTTTCTTAGCACTGCTTTTACATCTTTGGGTTATTTTCATCTTTCTTTCTGATTGGCATGCACACTATTTTCTATTATCAATATACCAAATAAATAGAACATTTGAACCAATGTCCTTTAAATTTTATTTAGGGTTAGGGTATGATTATATATTCTTCATTTTTGCTTACTTAACAAATTTACATCTGATATAACATAAAAACACAAATATGATTTTAGTAAATTTAGTAAGGGGGCATTAAATTATTTGATTACCCTAAATTGTTTCAAAGCCTCCGTTAAATAGAATATTGCTAATATATCTTAAAACTAAATATGGTTGATTATTAATATAATGTTCATTTGAATATCTTCCCTGCTTGATTACAGTGAATGTAGTATTTTCAGTAGCTGAGGTAAAAGGAGCAGAATTTAGGATGCTTAAAGAGAGAAGGAAATAGAGATGTTAGGTGATTTAGATAGCCCATGGGTAATCTGAGAGTATTGTTGCTAAAGGTGAGGCTGGAAGAATTCCTCTGGCAAGATAATTTTAAGGTTTACTTGGGAGAACTGACTATAATAGAATTCTATAATAGGATATAGAATAGGAAAGTCTTCAAACTTTTTGGACAGAGCAGACCAGCAGCAAAATATTTATGAGCATGCACCCTAATACATGTGCATATTTATTTAAAATTATATATGTGGGCTAGTGTGCTAATGTATGCTATAAAACATTCATAAATTGATATTAAAGAGAAAGAGATACAGATAAAATAAATTCGATTTTAAAACTAACTGTGGTTCCCCCAAACCCTATAATTTAACATTCTTTGTTATTTTAAAAAGTCAGTTTAACACTTCGTAATGAAAAGATATATAAGTTTGGTTCTAAGTTCAGTTTACTTTATGACATGGTTTTAATGCTGCCATAGCTTAAAATTATACCTCAAAAAGAAAAATAGATCCAAATGGAAGAAGTACATCATTATTTGCACTTACTAAATTGTGTTACTAATTTATTAATCCTATAGACAAAATATGCAAAAATTTTTAAAAATTTTCCCTGATGGCAATAAGCTGCTTCTGGCAATGAAGTTGAAGATATAGCATTTTAATATTTTTAATAAATGGACTCAAAACCCATTGAAACTCTTTGGAACATCATTAAACAGGTTGGAATATTCTGTTGCCAATTTTAAAATTGAAAACAGATGAGAGTTTTAGTAGATGATAGACATAGAATTTTTGGTAACAAAATCACACTATGATGGAATCGTTTCCAAACATATGTTTTCAAAATACTTTCTCATAGCACAAATCTGTTTTGAAAAGCATTTACTTTCTCATTTGATAAAATGTCACCTTTACTTTGAAGAGACAGATTAAGTTTGTTTGATGGTTTCTATGTATGTAAGTATCTAGTTAGCTAGCTAGTTAGCTACTTGGTAACACACACTTGCAGCTACTTGTTTCACATAAGGTCAGCACATTTCGTATGCTAGTTTTTGTTGTTCCCAATCCTTAAGTTTGGAAACTTTTCCATGAGATAAGCAGTGGAACCTCTGGGTGGTGCAAACAATCCTTATGGTTGTTTCCCATTTCATTTCAAAGCTTCGTAAAGCTTTTATTATGTTTTACAGGTCTTATTTTAAAAAGTAATTGCACCATCATTGCAGTACTTGGCTTCAACATTGTGTTCCAGTTGTAGTTAGTGAAGTCCATGGTGCTATCTCCATCATTTTATACCTATTTCTCCCCAGGCCCCACCCCTTTAGTCCAGCTAGGGTAACCATTTTATCAGTGGTTACACTTAACCAGTTTTACCTAAAAATTATTTTTATTTAGAAAAGTAACACTGTTGAGATTGTCTTCTTTCATACTTTATTATAGTGACTCACTCAGAAGTAGCACTTCACTTATCAAATATTGTAAACTGAGGCATGTTAAGAATGTATACATTCATTTACTTGAAAAAGAGGCATCCTACATGACATAAGTTTCTTTTTCATATCTTCAGCCACGTTTTCTATGCAACTTCCAGTGCTGTGGCAGTGTTTGCCGTACAATCCCAGAAAACACTATTCACATTTCATTCTAGGTAAATTACCCCGAGCTGTGCACCGTGATAGCTCTGATTTTTTTTAGCAAGGGAGTTTATTTAATTTGTTGCCATCTTGTTTTCTGTGTATTATTTTAGCCATTTTAATGGCAGCAAGGAGAACAAGTGCTTTTTTAATAGTGTGGCTTTTTGTCTTTTCTAATTGAGGACCTTCAGAAGAGGTTTCTGTTTTTGTGTGTGTGTGCATGTGTGTGTGCTTTCCTTTTTTAAAAAAATATTTAAAATTAACATATAAAATATTATGTGTTTCAGGGGTACAGCTCTGTGATTCATCAGTCTTACACAACACCCAGCACTCACCGCAACACACATCTTCCCTAATGTCCATCACCCAGCCACCGCCCCACCCCACCTGGCAACCCTCAGTTTGCTTCCTAAGAGTAAGAGTCTCTTACGGTTTGTCTCCCTCTCTGGTTTCATCTTGTTTCATAGATGCATGAATGGATAAAGAAGATGGGGTATATATATATACACAATGCAATATTACGTAGCCATCAAAAAAAATGAAATCTTGCCATGTGCAATGACGTGGATGGAACTAGAGGGTATTATGGAAGTGAAATAAGTAGGCATTTAACATTAAGTTTTGTGAAATTTTGTAAATTAAAAGATTCAGTATTACATGATTTTAAACATTATTGGAAAAATTGTAGCCATTACAAAAATGGCTAAATTACAAAAATTTATATCTATATGCTTAGCTTTTAAATATCTTACTGATTTATAATGGCTTCATATTCTTATTATTTAATATTCTTATTATTTAATATGTCAAAGTCCAAGAGGATAAGGTACACTGTTAAGTAACACTATATAGCCTGTAATGTGGCCACTAAAGGGCTGCTACTACAGTATAAGTCTTAGTATTATTGTCATGAAGGCCTATATTGTTCATATTATCCTCAAACTATAGTCTCTTAGGAAGGATCTTTTTAAACCACTCGAACATTTGTTCAAGGTTACTTTAGTCAAAAACTAGATATTATTATCTATAATATCCATAATGATTCACTCCTCTCTCTTTCTTCTAGTATAGGATGTGACATATTAATGTTTGAAATATAGACCCAGGGTGTTAATTTGTTATTTAAATTTAAGTAAGGATTAATTTTTCTTACTTTTAAAAAAGTACATATACATCAGTAAATTTATAGTGTACTCTTAGGATGTGTGAGCTCACTTTGGACACCAGTGAAATAAAAAAGTAAATGGGAGAGACGGATATGGGTATGATGAGTCAAAGAGGAAAGGCATGGTATCCAGAGAACACTCTCCTGGGATAGGATCCCTGTGAAGCATGTAGCCAACCACTGGAAAACCCCTAAGTGGGGCTACAGATTTATCAGCATTGAGGTTCAGAAAACGGTCGTGTGGCATTTTCACAATACTCTAATATGAGAGAGGGACAGACTTAAGCCGTCTCTTCATTTTTTTAATTTAAGTTCAATTTAATTAAAATACTGTATTATCAGTTTCACAGGTAGAATTTAGTGATTCATCATTTGCATACAACACCCTGTGCTCATTACTTCCAGTGCCCTCCTTAATGCCCATGACCCAGTTACCCCATCCTCCACCCACCTCCCCTCCAGCAACCTAGGTTTGTTTCCTATAGTTAAGAGTCTTTTATGGTTTGCCTCCCTCTCTGTTTTTGTCTTATTTTATTTTTCCTTCCCTTCCTTTACGTTCATCAGTTTCTTAAATTCCACATATGAGTGAAATCATATGGTATTTGTCTTTCTCTGACTGACTTATTTCACTTAGCATAATACCCTCTAGTTCTATCCGCATCATTGCAAATAGCAAGCTTTCATTCTTTTTATTGGCCGAGTAATATTCCATTGAATACCATATCTTCTTTATTCACCTGTCAATGGACATTTGGGCTCTTTACATATTTTGATGTAAGCCATCTTTTATTATTCAAGGCAAAACAATTTGAGTCATTTGTTAGCAGGAAGCGGTCAGTGAGATTCCATAGTTAAGGTGTTTATCATGTTGCAGGAAAGAAAACTAAGTGGAGGATCACTATTTCCCCAAATGCCTGAGGCCCTTTGTCGCTTCCTTACTCAGCCTTCCTTGGATTTAGATACAATTAGAGCAGAAGATTGGGAAGGTAAAAGAGGCAGCAATGAGGGGTGGCTATAGGCTGGCACTGTTTTTGGCTCTCTCTTGTTTTCTTTTTTTCTCTCTTGTTTTTTTTTTTTCTCTTTTCTCACACTTGATATACTTGTTGGGCAATGTAGTTTAATGGCAACCGAGTTTGGGAGGTTCAACTCTGCCAATAAACTTTGGGTGACTTTGGCTAAGTCACTTCTTTATAGGAATTAGTTTCTTCATGGGTAGAATGGGAAGTTTGATGATCTTCAAAGAAATTTCAGCTCTGACATCCTGTTTATATTGTTCTAGGATAGGGCTCTAAGCTGCCTCTTCCCAAAGAACTTTCAATGAAAATCCCTGCTCTGTATGCCAGTCTCATTCAAGGCCCCCATCCATTCTGCCATCTAAAGTGACCAATGGCTAAGAATTTAACTGAATAAATGAATTTATACTGGTAGACACATGCGCAAAAACTGTGGAACATTCTAGCTTCTTCCCTCCACTCTCCCAGACAATTTTGATAGAGTGCATTTCCACAGTGTGATCCTGGACAGTGCCCTGGCTTTCTAACCTAAGTGGCTAATGAGAACTTTAGGAAGGAAGTTTTATCATCTGAAGGGTTGTGTCTGTGAAGGAGGTTGGGCTGGATGAGATAGGTAGGGCACTGGGACACAGCCATCAATTAATTACATGTGTTTGGCGAGGCTCGTAGCAGTGGCCAGTGCCAGGTTTTTGAGTATGGTTTCTCTCACCAACAGAGTTGGCTGTATTTGAAGTCTGTTAGTTAACCTCTTCCAGAATCTTAAAGTACAACTAGCACTCAAGAAGAGAAGTATAAAGGAAATTCTAGGAATAAGAATACACCTGCCCCCAATTTTCAGTCAGAACTGAATTCTCCTCTTACAACAGTTTTTTGAAGCATCTAATACGTGAACAGACTTCAGATTTTCCTGTTTTCTTTTCAGTACCTATTCACTGCCATGGATAAAGGCAATACTGAGTAATGAAATAGATGCATATCACCAAACATATATTGGGCAATTGCCATATGCCAGACGTATTTTTGGATGCTTTCATAAGATAGAGGTAATAGACCGTATCATAGTTTTTGAGGGGTTTCAGTATACAAAACACACTTGGAAGATTGCCTGATTTGTTGTAAGCTCTCATTAAATATTAGTGATTATTATTTTATTATTTCATTTGCACAACAACTCTAGGCAGTAGATGTAATTACCCTTATTTTATACACAGAGAAAATAAGGTTTGGAGAGAGAAAAGGACTTGCTCAAGGTCATATACATTTTAAGTGGCAGAAACATAATCTAAACTCAGATGGATTGGCTTGAAGTTCCACAGTATTTCTGCTATATAATACAGCTGCTTGTTATAGGCAAGAAAGTCATGAGATTTCCCACAGATAATCTACAAACTAGATAATCAGGATAATCATGAGCTAAAGTATTCTTATGTGATGTTGAATTTCAGTAGGTTCAGTTTTAAGGCCATCCTTGCTTTTCCTGGCCTGTTGTTAATTAAAATTTCTGTTGTATCAGAACTGTATCCTCTCTTTGCATAGTTCTGATCTCGTCTTTACATAGTTCAGATGTCATGGTTTGATCTCAATTACTATAAAACCTTCCAGAGTGAGGACCTGGCTCCAGAATGCATTAGTCTCAGTTAACATGGTATAGTGCAAAGTGAGGACTGCCTATTCTATCGGCTTCACATTCACAAAGAGAAGTTCTTAAATTCAAGAGGATTTCTTGAACTGGTCCTCTGGTCTAGTTAGATGGTTGTTTCCATTTGATGACCCATTATCTTTTGTGTTGTTTTGCTTATAAAGTTCTGTTCCTGCTAAGGGAGAGCACTGTGTTGCATAAGTAAGGTCTTTGAAGATCACTGATGATTAGCTCTTGGGTTATAAGTAAGCATACCACCTTTATTGTGTGCAGCAATAGATCTCTCTCTGTACTTAGAAACCCTTGTTTTCTTTGCCTTTTTTTTTTTTTTTAACTTTCCCCGCTTTCCATTACTTTTTTTTTTCGTTTCTTTTTTTCCCCCCTTTGAACATGGGATGTGTTTCCTTTTATTTATATCTTCTTCAATTTCTTTTGGCAGTGTTTTGCAATTTTCATTATATAAGTACTTCACCTTTTTGATTAAGTGAATTCTTAAGAATTTAATTTTTTGATGCTGTCATTAAGTGGAATTCTTTTCTCTTTCTTAGTGTGCGGGGTTTTACCCCACATTTACTTACTTATTTATTAATTTAATTTAATTTTTTCAGTGTTCCAAGTTTGTTTATGTACCACACCCAGTGCTCGTTACGGCACGTGCCCTCCTTAATACCTATCACCAGGCTCACCCATCCTCCTACTCCCTTCCTCTCCAAAACCCTCAGTTTGTTTCTGAGTCCACAGTCTCTCATGCTTAGTTACATGTTTAAGTTTCTTTCTGAGTTGATGTGTTTCTTTCTGTTCTAGCAATGTAAAGGAAGGCCCGTGAGGTCAGTTATCTCTCAGTTGGTGTTTTATATATTGCAGTAGGCAGTGAAAGCCATCAGGTAAGAACTGGGTCTATTTAAATTTCTTTTTAGATAAAGATGCTTAAATTCTTTTAAAGCACTTAAGGATTTCAACCTGAAGACAGATGCTTGGGTTGCATAGATGTCAGTTTTAGGGCAAGATAATATTGAAAAATACTAGTGCTTTGAATTTGCTCCTATCCCCCAAATTTAAAACAATTCTCCTCCCTTGAATTTTTATCATTGTCATGCCTCCTCTCCCACATTTAAGATTATGTATTAATAATGTGTTCTTGGTTTTCTTTGTCAGGCATTCTGAACAGTAGAAATCCTTTGCTGACTCTAATTTTATTTCTCTTACCTGTATGTACAGTGCTAGGGAATTAGTTTGGGATAGAGTGAGCTTGACATTGTGACGAAGAACATACTCCACCACTTTCTAGCAGTGTGAACATAGCCCTGTCACTTTAATCAACTTTAATCTATAAAATAGTACCCACATATTAGTGTTGTTTTAGGAATAAGTAAATAAATATAAGTACTTAGAACAGTGCTTGACATGTGGGTGGGTGCCATGTAAGCATTATCTATTATTAAAGTGAATGTTTTTAAAAGGAGAATCTGGCCCAAAGTAGAGAATATTCAAAATACTTTATTAAAGGAGTAAAAATGAATACTACTAGAATGCGGTGTGAAAGCCTCCTGTGGTTTCGCCAACACAGTGACTCTAGAGTACTGTTAAGAGGGAATACTATTTTATACCAATAGGTACTTTGAGGATCTCTTCAGCTGCAAATCAACAAATCAATTGGAATGTAAATTCCTTTATTATAAGGCCAGTACCATCATTTTTGAGTTTCATAATTTGTAGAGATGAGGTAATTTGGGTACAGAATGAGTTTGGGTGTATGTTTTCTCAGGGCTAACTTTGTGACAGTAACCGAAGAAGCAGTGGTGAATTTAAAGAGGTGGCAGGTAGGGGCGCCTGGGTGGCTCAGTTGGTTAAGTGTCTGCCTTCAGCTCAGGTCATGATCTCAGTGTCCTGGGATCATGCCCAGCATCTGGCTCCCTGCTCAGCGGGGAGCCTGCTTCTTCCTCTCACTCTCCCTCTTTGCTCTCTCTCAAATAAATAAATAAAATCTTTAAAAAAAAAAAAAGGTGGCAGGTAAGAGAGAGGGAGCATGCCCCAGGAGGCATGCCCCAGGGAGGACCCAGGTGTAGTGTGGCTTGGTCACTGATTACAGACCTAATCTCTAAGTCCTAGAAAGTACAAGTGGAGGACAGCTGGCTGAGATTGGGGTATGGAGTTGGTAACCTTCTATTGCCATCAAGGCTTTTTTGATGCAGGCCAGGAAGGGCTCAGTCTCAGCCAAACCTGGCCAAGGATTGCAGGCTTGACCTCCAGGTCCCAGAATATTCCTAGTGAAGGCAGCAGATTGGCTATGTTAGATCTAGGATTTGAACCCAGGTTTACTGATGATAAAAGCTAAGCCCTTTCTACTAATGACTCCATGATGTTTCCCTGACGAAGGGGGTACCAGTGGAGAGAAGGAAAGTAGTAGAGGCAATGGAGGCATCAATGAATTCAGTATTTAAAGGGATAGATGATGTACAGTATCTAAGAGGATAGCTGGAGGAGATGGCAGTTATAAGCCTTTCATGGGTAGATTAGAATTTGGGAATGCATTTCAGTGTGTTCCTATAGTATTTATATTTTAAATCATAGACTCACTGTCCTTGCCATATGGAACCTCAAACTTGAAAGGGTGTTTGAATCATTCCTTTTTATGGTGTGAAATCATATATGTGATCATTCAGTCCATTCTGAGGGGAGCAGTGATACAGAAGTTACTTCCTCCTCTCCACTGGAATGTAAGCTCCACGCAGATAGGAATTTTGTCTGTTTAATTTTTAGTGACTGAAGCAATGCCTGGAACCTAACAGCACTCAGTAGGTACTGTTGAATGAAAGAAGGCCTGGGCAACTTGTTTAAAAATTTTGTTTTACATATTGAACAATATTATTTACATAGTGTTATCTCATAAAGTATTACATATAATGTATTATTATTATTAAGTATAATGTATTATTATTTCCAACTTATGGGTGAGGAAACTGAGACTCAGGAATTAAGTAATTTTCTTAAGGTGGCATTATTAAAACATGATGGTCAGGATTTGAATCTATGAGTATAACCATGACATTGTACTGTAGAATTACTACCTCTGTTGTTCTAGATAATATTATTTTATTAATGGAGGCTAAATTTTTATGGAAACCACAGCACTGTGTTGAGTCATTAATCTTACTGCCAACTAAAACTCACAAGCCTTTTAGTTACTATGTCTTATCCATCCTATACTTGAGCTGCTGGGATTTTGCTTTGTTTTGTTTTTGGAGCTAAGCGTAGGAGTTTGCATTTACTCCAGGTAGATTTTATTCTGGTTAGATTCATTTGATCTTTCCTTATTAAGAGCTTTTGGTTTATAATGGTTTTAAAATTTCATCAAGTATTTTTTGGGCTTTATTGACAAAATAATTTTTTTATTTCTTAGTTTCGTTAATAGTCTGTAAAACATGTTGATAGATTTTCTTGTGCTTAACTATCCTTGTATTCCTGTATGTATATGTATATAATATGTACAATTAATTTTCATGCTATCTTTATCGAGTTTTGATAGTAGGGTCATGCCAGCTTCATAAAACGAATTGGAAGCTTTCCATCCTTGTCTATGTTCTGAAAGGATAGGAATTATCTATTGTCTATTGCCATTCTTGTTGGAGAGCATAGAATTGACAGTTCTTTAAAAGATAACACTTATCTCTAAAGTAATTTGATCTTCACACCTTTATTTATTTTTTAATTTAAATTCAATTAATTAACATATAGTGCATTATTATTTTCAGAAGTGGAGTTCAGCTATTCATCAGTTGTATATAACAACCAGTGCTCATTATATCACGTGCCCTCCTTAATTCCTGTCACCCAGCTATCCCATCTCTCCCCTCAGCCCTCAACAGCCCTCAGGTTTTTCCTGTCATCAAGAATCTCTTAAGGTTGCTCTCCCTCTCTGATTTCATCTTGTTTTATTTTTCCCTCCCTTCCCCTATGATCCTGTTTTGTTTCTTAACTTCCACATAGTGAGATAATATGATAATTGTCTTTCTCTGACTGACTTATTTTACTTAGCATAATACTCTCTAGTTCTGTCCAATCTTCACACCTTTAAAAGAGATAGATATTCAATGGTATTTTATTGGTCTGTTCATATTTTCTATCCTTTCTGGAGTCAGTTTTGGTAAATTTATATTTTGTAGAAAATCATCTATTTTCCCTAGATTTTAAAAATATGTTGGTATAAAGTTGGCATGGTGTTCTCTTTTTTCCTTTTTCCATATCTGTAGTCATATTCTCTTCCTTATTCTTTATGTTTTTATTTTAAAGATGTTTTTAGATCCTGATTCTTAACATATTAATTATTAAAACCTTTGTTGAACATGTTAGCAGTTAGCTCACATTAATTCATATATCCACAAGGCTTACTTAAATAAAATTCAACAAGTTAAGTATTTTCTATATGCCAGATAGATGCTAGAGATATAAAGGGTGGTTAAAACTGTGTCCTACTGTAACAAACTTACAGTACAGCAAGGATACTTGAAACTGTTTGTCAAATGGCTTGTTGAAATTCAGATAAATTATTTCTAATGCATTACTCAGCAGGCAGTAAAATACTTCTGACAAAGAAGCAAAAGAGGTGAATATGATAGGACCTGTTCTTTGTGAACCCAGGTTTGGTCTTAATGATTACCTCTTGTCCTTGTAGGCGGTCAGTTATGAATTCTACAATCTTGTCCTGGTAAATAAGGGATGTGTTATTGGAATAGATCTTGCTCATTAACAGAGATTCTATTGGAAATTTTTCAAGGAATATTTTAACCATTCTAGAAATTTATACATTTTATCAGCTAGAGAAGAAGTGCTTCTTAAATTTTACTAAGTATACAAATCACCCGGGGATCTTATTAAAAAAGCAGATTCTGATTCTGTAGCTCTGGGGTGGGTCAGTGAATTGACCCATAATTCAATGAATTGTGCTGGGAAAACTGGATATCCCTATGCAAAAAATGCAATTGGAACCATACCTCACACCATATACAAAAATGAATTCAAGATGAGTCAGAGACATAAATTTGGGATAAAATCATAAAACTCTTAGAAGAAAACATAGGAGTAAATCTTCATGACCTTGGATTAAGCAGTTATTTCATAGGAATGACATCAAAAGCATTAGTGAAATAAAGATAAATTGGACTACATCAAAATCAAAAACTTTTTTCTTTCAAAAGAAACCATCAGGAAAGTAAAAAGACAACCTATAGAGTGAGTGAAAATACTTGCAGATAATAAATTGACAAGAGACTTGTATCCAGAATATATGAAGAACTTCCACAACTCAGCAATAAAAAGACAAATAATTGAATTTTTAAAAGATTTTATTTATTTATTTGAGAGAGAGCGTGAACAAACAAGCAGGGGGAGGGGCATAGGGGAGAGAATCTCAAGCAGACTCCACCCTATGCGCAGAGTCTGAGGTGGGGCTTGCTCTCACAACACTGGGATCATGACCTGAGCTGAAATCAGGAGTTGGATATTAAACCGACTGAGCCACCCAGGAGCCACAACAAATTTTTTAAATTTTTTAAAAAGGCAAAGGATTTGTATTGCTATTTCTCCAAATAAGATTTATAAAAAACCAATAAGCACATGAAATGATGTTCAGGATCATTAATCATTGGGGAAATATTAATCAAATCACAATGAAGTGTTGCTCCTTCATACTAGAATGGCTATGATTATAAAAATTGAAACGAACAAATACTGGCAAGGATATGGGAGCACTGAAACCATTAAACATTACTGGTAGGAACATAAAATGGTGTAGTCACTTTAGGAAAACGGTTTAGCAATTTCTCAAAAAGTTAAACATGTAATTACTATATGACACAGAAATTCCACTTCACTACTGAGATATGGTCCTTTAGAAGTAAGATACACAATAAAAAAGACTTTGATAGTAAGAAGTAAAATCAGGAAAGTATATTATAATAATTAATATTGTGAGAAGCTAACACGTAAGTTGTTTTTATAAAACATAATAATGTTAAATATTTAAAAATTCTCTAGTCATACCCTTTTTGCCTGTCAACTTAATATGTGAGATAATGTACATTTGTTTGTATACATATGAAAGTGGAATGTGAGATTTAGTGAAAATAAATTAATTAGCTTCTTCCATTTCTCCCTCTCCCTTTCTCCTTCCTATTTTCTTTTCTTTGGTTTCATTCATTTTTAAAGATTATTTCCATTAGTTATTTATACTTAAAATAATTTCCCTTTAATTTTTTAAATTTTATTTTATTATGTTCAGTTAGGCATTGTATAGTACATCCTTAGTTTTTGATATACTGTTCAGTGATTCATTAGTTGTGTATAACAGTGCTCATCACAACGCATGCCCTCCTTAATACCCATCACCCTGTTACCCCTACCCTCCTCCCCTCTGAAACCCTCTGTTCGTTTCCTGGGGTCCATAGTCTCTCATGGTTCATCTCCCTCTCGGATTCCCCCCTTTCAGTTTTCTCTTCCTTACCCTATAGTCTTCCATGCTATTGCTTATATTCCACATATGAGTGAAACCATATGATAATTGGCTTTCTCTGCTTGGCTTATTTCACCTAAAAATTTTTCCCTTTAATTTTTTATTTTATTTATTTATTTTTAAAGATTTTGTTTATTTATTTGATAGAGAGAGAGAGAGAGATCACAAGTAGGCATAGAAGCAGGCAGAGAGAGAGGGGGGAGCAGTCTCCCTGCTGAGCAGAGAGCCCAATGTGGGGCTTCATTCCAGGACTCTGAGATCATGACCTGAGCCATAGGCAGAGGCTTAACCCACTGAGCCACCCAGGCACCACTTCCTTTAATTTTTTTTTTTTTTTAGGATTTTATTTATTTGACAGAAAGAGGGAGCACAAGCAGGGGGAGAGGCAGAGGGAGAGGGAGAAGGAGGCTCCTTGCATAGCAGGGAGTTGGACGTGGGACTCAATCCCAGGACTCTATCCCAGTACTCTAGGATCATGACCTGAGCCGAAGGCAGTGGCTTAACTCACTGAGCCACCCAGGCACCACTTCCTTTACATTTTTAAAGATAGCTTTCTGGTATGTAATATCCTGGAAAGCCTATTAAATAGGGATAGAGACCTTTTGTATTGGAGTGTTGTATAGACCTGAAATAGAATATATTTATTCTAAATCTGAAAATCCCATATTGTCTTATTGGACTTTCTTCAGCAATCCCATATAGTTGCAGTTCTCTGCTTAGCACATTTTCTCAAGAGGTGTTTTGATTTTAAGAAAGGATAATGTTTTAATCCAAAGGAATGAATCTCTAAAAGATGAGTATTAAATACCTCTTTATGATATTACAGAAGATGTGTCTTCCTACTTGGAGGTGACGACATATATTTTTGAAGTAGGGAATTTAATTTAATTTAATTTAATTTTTTAAAGATTTTATTTATTTATTTGAGAAAGAGAGAGAGCATGAGCCGGACAGAGGGAGAGGGAGAAGCAGACTCCCCACTGAGCAGGAAGCCCTATGTGGGACTCAATCCCAGGACTCTGGGATTGCGATCTGACCCAAAGGCAGACACTTAACAGACTGAGCCACCCAGGTGCCCGAAGTAGAAATAACCATGTAGGTTATTTCTTGGATGGTTTATGAATGAGGGGGGTTCCATTCCTTACTTAAGTTTAAAAAACGACCTAGTGGTGGGTATTATGGAGGGCATGTATTGCATGGAGCAGTGGGTGTGGTGCATAAACAATGAATTTTGGAACATTGAAAAGAAATAAAATAAAATGAAAAAAAAAAGAGTATATTTGTAGTTGTTTGTATTTTGTTTCAGAGAGCATTTTCTCATACATTATTTCACTTTTGTTCAGAATAACTCTGTGTGAAGTAGGTTTGTTCTTTTTAAAAACCGAAATGTAAGCATTTAAACTATATAAAATACTGTTGTATGTTTGTATAATGAATACTTATAGAGTGAATTCCATGTAACCATATCCAAATTAAAAAAGAAAAAGAATATTGATGTTGTCCCAGAAGCCACTTGTGTCCCTTCCCAATCATACCCCCACCCTCTATTTTTCAGAGGTAGCCATCTTTCTGTATTTAATGTTAGTCACTTTCTTTGCTTTATGGTTTTACTACCTATGGATGCATCTCTGAACAATATATTTGATTTTGCCTGTTTTTAAAAAAATTTTTAAAATTTTTTATAAACATATAATGTATTATTAGCCCCAGGGGGACAGGTCTGTGAATCGCCAGGTTTATATACTTCACAGATTTTGCCTGTTTTAATGCATTATCTAAAGCATGCAGAACGTATTTTTTATGTGTATTGAAGTTTTTGCTTAACATGTATCATCATGAAATCCTAGTTCATTAATTTGCTTTTTATTGTGGGAGTGTTAGAATTTATTTATCTTCTCTATTGTCAGTGAACATTTGAACTTTTTCCAGTTGCTGGTTATTATGAGCAATGCTGCTATGAACCTTTTTGTATGTATATCCATTCTTGGTGTAGATGTTTCTCTAGGTTGTATATACAAGAATAGAATTGTTGGGTCAGAGGGTATGCAGTCTTCATTTTTACTAGATAATGCTAAACTCTTTCTAAAGTGATTATACACCTACCAGTAATCTGTGAACATTACTATTGCTTGATATCCCTGCCAACAGTTGGTGTTGTCAGATTTAAAAGTTTTGCCAGTCTGTCAGGTGTGCAGTCATTAATATCTCATCATGGTTTTAATTTGAATTCCTGATTACAAATGATATTAAACATCTTTTTATAAGTTACCAATCAAGTAAATTTCTTCTTTTGTGAAGTGCCTGTTCAAGTCTTTTGACCATTTTTCTATTAGATTGTCTTTTTAAAAAATAGTTTATAGTGTTCCATATATTCTGTGTATTAATTTTTTGTCATTTATATGTTTTGGAGATACCATTCCCACTCCTGGCTTGTCTTCTCACTCTCTTTATGGAATTGTTTGATAAAAGGACATTCTTAATTTTAATATAGTTGAATATTTATTGACCTTTTACTTCTTAGTTAATGCTTTTCCTTTGCTGTTTAAGACATTCTTTCCTATCTGAGGTAATAAAAGTAATTTCTAATGACTTTCACACTGACTTTTAATCCACTTGTAGTTGTTTTGAAATACTGTTTGAGATATTGTTTTCTTCCTCTTATGGGTATCCAGCTATCAGATAATTTATTAAAATCCCTTTTTTCCAGACTTCTCTGCAGGGTTGCCTCTGTTACAAATCAAATGCCCATATAAGCATGCATCTACTTTAGGGTCCTGTATTATGTTCCTTTGATGTTTTTATCTTTTTTGCACCCATATACCCTGACGTAATCATATTTGCTCTATAATAAGTCTATTATCTTGTAAAAAGTAAGTTCTAGTACCTTATTCTTATTTTTCAAGAGTGTCTTGGCATTTCTTGGCTCTTTGTATTTAAATATAAATTTAGAACTAATTTTTTAAGGTCTGTAAAACCTGTTGGGGTTTTCTATTCCGCTTGCATTTAATCAATAAGTCAATTTTTAGGGGAATGATACCATTATAACATTAAATCTTCTAACCCATGAATGTATTATACCTCCCTATTTATTTTAGTTCTTTCTAAAGTCTTCCAACAAAATTTATAAATTTTTTGTATAGGTCTTATACAACATTAAGAAAATTAAGTAACAGTTCAAGACAATAGTAACAGAGAAGTCAGAAGGTTAATTTGTTAAGTGAATGATACAAAAAATACATTTCTTTAAAGATTCAGAAAAGGAACAGCTATGCCTTAGTGTTTCATAATAGATGACACTAGAAGAGATTTTTTGTCAACTATTAATTAAATAGTATTATTTTGATTCCCTCATAGATGTTATACACATGTCTGGAAATTAGTTGTTTCCAGTTTGTTAGTAGGTTAAAAAAAAATCAAGGTACTGGTTGCATTATTGACTATCTTCACAGTTATATTTTAGTGATTCCTTTTTCTGTTGATGAATCTTTTGGTTTGAAATGGCTAGCCTTAAGCAGACATTTTGGTATCATGTAAAAATATCTTAAGGGAAAGGTCTGTATAGTCATTTCCAACCCATGTATGTTATAAAAGTTTTTGAAATGTAAATGTTTGGTGTGACTTCTGAAATAATAAAATAGTGCATTGGTTGCTCCTTAGTTGTAAATTTAGCCATTTCCATTTGGCCTATTAATTCTTTGAAAACATCAGAGGCCTTCTTTAGGCTTTGGAGAAAATTGAGCCACGTGCATTGTTTGACATTAAAATGTAATTTATTTTTTATTTTCAAAATAGAGATTGGCATATTTAAAAGAATAAGGTGGCATTCTTAGTTTCTAATAAAAATAAATCTCTGTTGGTAGTGAAGGTTGTTGTACAGATAGGTCCTAACCTTGTCACTTCTGGGGAACAGCAGTGAAATTGTTTGTTCCTGACAGCAGACAGCCCCACTGCAGAGCCCTGGTTTCATGTTACATTAAGTATTAGTGCTGTTCTTTCAGGAGCTATTATGCTGTGACATCAAAGATTTTCTGACAGGGCAGTGGTAGGTTAGCACTGAAGTTGTCTACTGAAATTTTAAAGAATGAAATTAAATATATATGATCAGACTTTAATATAAGAGATAGAGACAGAATTAGAATGGTTAAAAGAGAGTTGCAAAAATGATGAGTCTATAGGCTGGCCTCTTTGTCTCTACTTGTTTAAGCCAAATTATATTATCTTTTATTTCTATAGCAAGTACAAGTGGCCATTTTGTTAAATCTAAGATAGTTGATCATTTTCAGAAAGACATTATGAATAAGGAAAAATAGTCTTTGTGAAATAAAACAGGTGAAAAAACAGTCTTTTATGAAGTAAAACAGGTTTAGGCTGACCTGTAGAGTATTTGAAATAAATGAACATGTGGACAGTAATTGCAATGGCCTGACTTCCTTTTTGCTGATCCACTAATTAGTTAAAAGGATCAAACTACATACTCTATTAAAGTTACAGGAGTACAATTTAGATGGCAAGAGATGAAAAGTCTTGCAACTAAGAAGGCTTAATTTTTCATAGCAGTTTTATACATATAGGTAACTTAAAATTAATCAGATTACAATGTTGTCTTTTGAATACGCTAACTTTTGTTAAATGTTGAAAAATGTTATTAGTCATTTTGTTTGTATAAGCTTTCCATTTAAGAAAAATAAATTAAGCATTATGATTTCAGCTATTTCTTAAATAATTTTTTTGTAGTGAAATCAGAGTTGCTATTACTGTAGCATTACTATGATATTTTTATGAAATAATCTTGGTAATGTGAAATTCCAATTAATTTTATAAGTACAATTAAATGTCTGGACATTTTTAGACAATATAATAGTTTTTTGAGATTAAGAGAATAAATCATATGCTAAAATGGATATATTCTCAGTATTGTAGTTTTCCTTTTTTAAAGTAATAATAAACAAAACATTTTTTCCAATTATATGCAAGATACACCATGATACATTTATTTTAAATAATATAATACTAATCCTCTCAGTTGAGAAGTAACTTGAACAAAAAAGAAATTTTCTTTATAGGTACTTGTGTGTTTGATCATGTTTCAAGGTAATTTCCATCCAGTTCAAAGTAATCTATAATATAGTCATGAAAACAGTTATTTTAAAAAACTGAATTTAGGGGCGCCTGGGTGGCTCAGTGGGTTAAAGCCGCTGCCTTCAGCTCAGGTCGTGATCCCAGCGTCCTGGGATCGAGCCCCGCATCGGGCTCTCTGCTCAGCAGGGAGCCTGCTTCCTCCCTTCTCTCTCTGCCTGCCTCTATGCCTACTTGTGATCTGTCTGTCAAATAAATAAATAAAATCTTTTAAAAAAAATAAAAAACTGAATTTAAAGGTCTTTGCTTTGACATGTATCTCACAGTTTTATTCATACAGATTGAATTATACAGGGAATATTGCTACATCCTTCAAAAATCATTAAAAGTGATTAAGAAAAGGCCCAAGGAACTCTACTGTTTTCTCATACTATTTGTTGAAAGTGAAATACTTGAACGTGTAGGTCTGAAATGAATATATTATATTTTACTTTGTTTTATTTTATTTTAATTCCAGAGTAGTTAATGTACTGTGGGATATTAGTTTCAGGTGTACATATAGGGATTCAACAATTGCATACATCACTCAATGCTTATCACAAGTGTTCTTCTTAATCTCCATCACCTGTTTCATCCACCTATCTCCCCACGGGCAACCATCAGTTTGTTCTCTTCTATAGTTAAGAGTCTGTTTCTTGGTTTGCCTCTCTCTCTCTTTTCCTTTGCTCATTTGTTTTGTTTCTTAAATTCCACATACAAGTGAAATCATATGGCATTTGTCTTTCTTTGACTGACTTATTTCACTTAGCATTATACTTGAAATGAATTTTATTATATAGAAATACTTTTACTTTTCGAAAGTTTTTGTTTGGTTTTTATTTTTTGTATAACAAAATGCAATGGTAGCAAAAAGAAGCAATGGGCCAAATATGAAACTACTGTTATGATATCTTCTTTAAGGATCCTAAAATCTTATATTCCAGAAATGTTGAAGCAGATTAAATATTTTTCTTTTTAAAAAAGTTATAGTTTTAGGGGCTTTTGGGTGGCTCAGTTGGTTAAGCGGCTGCCTTCAGCTCAGATCATGATCTCAGGGTTCAAGCCCCGCATCTGGCTCCCTGCTCGATGGGCAACTTGCTTCTCCCTCTCCACCACTTGTGCTATATCTCACGCTCTCACTCTCTCTCAAATCAATAAATAAAATCAAAGGAAAAGTTATAGTTTTAAATTGCATCATTTGGTAGGAAAAGAGGTATAGTACTGGGATAGATATTTATTCATTTAAAAGCGTAATCTTATATAAATACTTACATTACCAGTATTGTTTCAATCCTTTTACTTCTGCAAAGCAGAATTAGAATCCTATTTCAAAATGCTTTGAATTGCCATTCTACAATTAGGATGCATATTAGTTTAGTAATGTCATTAGCTGGCTAAAAGCAACATAGGTGTGTTTGAAAATTTCAAGTATACTTATTGACTGAAGTACTGAAGGACTATAAGGAATTTTGGTCTTTTTCATATAATGATGAAGGAAAATAATTAATCTGAACTGTTTTGAAAAACTGAAAAGAAGTCTGGTTCACCACACCTTCTATAAAACAATTGATCAGTACTAGTGTTCCCAAGAAAGCTACTTATGGGTACAGTCAGCCCTTCACAAAGGCTGCTAAATGAATATTTAAAAAGGCATTGTTTATTCATTTCTGAAAATATTGTGCATTTAAATTAAAAGCTACTGGGAAATACATTTTGGAGAATTTGTTGTACAATATATTATGAGAGACAGCTGCCTTTTCAAATAAAAGTATTTTTACTAAAAAAGCCCTTAGCAATCAAAACCCCCTATTCATCTGTATTGTTTTAAGTTTAAATATGTGTTACATGATTTTTCAAATCAGCAAATAATTTATTAGGTTCTGACTATGTGCCAGGACTCATAGGGATATAAAATAATTAGTGTGCATCTCTGAGTTCAAAGAACTTAATAGTTGTTAGGGCAATACAAGAGAATATATAATCAATTGCTAGAATATGTGGTAAGACAGTATCTTCAGACATGAGAATGAATAAAATCAGCGGCAGGAAGTCAAGGTGGGCTTTAATAAATAAACTTTGGAATTAAATCTTTAAAGTACTACAAGACTTAGATTGGCATTGCAGAAGGGTGAACGTCTCAGAGTGGGTGAGTTTTCCTTTGTCTTTGGTGTGTTTGGAAATATATATTATTTGTGTACTTTTTTGAGCTTATATTAATTAGTTCAAT
Source organism: Martes martes (assembly GCF_963455335.1). Taxonomy (NCBI): domain Eukaryota; kingdom Metazoa; phylum Chordata; class Mammalia; order Carnivora; family Mustelidae; genus Martes; species Martes martes. Next base: position 44,757,522 of record NC_137898.1, read on the forward strand.
TTATTAAAGAAAACATATCTAGAAATTTTCCCCAATAAAATCCAGAAGCTTTATTTTCTGCATAGAATATCTCTTAAACCAGGATAATATCTTTGCTTCCCTTTCAATGGATAACAACAAAAATGACTCGAAAGTTGCACCAGTAAATTAGGTCATATAATTGAGGTGAATCCTCAAAATCTAATTTTCAACTTTATTTGTTAAGTTAAAGGTAAGGGAAGATCTTCAAAGACTGAAAGGTGACAGAGAAGGGGGCTTGTTTTTTTATTTTTGTTTGTTTTTTAAAAATTATCTTTGTCTTCCTACTGCAAATGTAACACATTTCATACATTGTATTAAGTCTGTTTCAAATCTGTGCATAAGAAGAATCATAATTATATTATGTAGTTCTTGGCACATATTTACAGTTTTTTGGATTAGAGATTATTAGTATTCAATACCCTCATTTATGTTTTTATAGTATTTTAAATATATATCTGGTAAATTCCAAGATATCAAAAAGTTTTAAACAGTTTATCCTAAAATATTTTAAAAAATGAAATTACTGAGGTGCGATTTAAGAACTCAGCATTTTCAGTTTTAGTTATTTTTATTTAATTAGCCACAATTTCTTCTTACCTAAAGCAAAAGAAAACATTTAAACCAAAGACTACTCTGCAGATCATACAGAGAAACAAGACCATTTTGAGTAAATAGTCTCATTTATGCCAGATGGTATTTACATTACTGTATCCAAGAAACAAAATCTGTCATTTATATATTTTTATCTGATTTTGGTGGGAATATCAGATAAAGATCCTATTAGTTATTATTTTTGATAATTCTTACATTTAAAATAATTTCTCTTAACACAGTTAGATAAACATTTAAAAATAATTTTTTGGCCAATATTTGAATTCCTTTGCCTTTTAAATGGGCACTGGTATATAAATGAATTCTGACTATTTTACTATACTACCATTTTGTTTTGTTTAATTTTGAGGTATACTTGAACTTTAAAAAAGTGTTAAGATGTATGTATTTATTTAAAAATTAAAGTGATTGAAATTAATTTCAATTTCAGACTTTAAAAAAAATTATTTATTTATTTGACAGAGAGAAGGATCACAAGTAGGCAGAGAGGCAGGCAGAGAGAGAAGGGGAAGCAGGCTCCCCATGAAGCAGATAGCCTGATGCAGGGCTGGATCTCAGAACCCTGAGATCATGACCTGAGCCGAAGGCAGAGGCTTAACCCGCTGAGCCACTCAGGCGCCCCTCAATTTTCAGACTTTTTAAAAGAATTTCACTAGAGTTTGATAATTCTAGCCACCTTGCTATGTTAATAAATGTCAACAAACAAAAGTCTGGGTTTGGGGTTTATTGATATAACAAATCCCAACTCAAGATGCAAAAAATAACTGATAATGTCCTTCAACCTGTATGATCCTTCCATGTAAGTCTACATTGCAGTTATTTATTTGTTTCTTCTTTTCATTCACTTAATGAATTTATTGAGCATATACATTCAACCAGACACCAACGATATAAAGAAGAAAAATAAATGGTTAGAGCCCTATGTAAACTCATAACTGGGGGGTGGCAAAGGAAGCATTGAGAATGAAAGAAGGCAGAGAGAAAAGATACTTTGGAAGAGTAAAGGTGAGCAGTGTAAAAGACATCAAAAAATATTTTCAGATTCTATACTGTGATGACTTTTAATGGAGTAATGGGTAGAGGTCTGTGGGAGAATCTATTAATATTGACTTGAGTGAAGGGTCCTTAGCAACTATTTTTAATGCACACAATTTGAATTTTTTGTTATTCTCTTTCCTGTCTTAAGGTCAGGTCAATATGTCCTTATTTTCACATTTTTAAAATTGATGTACAATTTATGTAACACAGGTTATCCATTTTAAAGTGAACAGTTAAATGGCATTGGGTACATTTATAATGTTGTGCTACTACCACATATGTCTAGTTTCAGAACTTTTCCATCACCTCAGAATGAAACCCCATGCCTATTAAACAGTTATTCCCCATTTCTCTTTCTTCCCAGGACCTGGAAACCACCAATCTTCTTTAAGTCTCTATGGATTTACCTTTTCTTTGTATTTCATATAAATGGAACCACACAATATGTAATCTTTCGTGACTAGCTTCCCCCCCCACCTACCATAATATTTTCTAAGTTCATCTATGTTGTAACATTATCAGTATTTGATTACTTTTTATGACTGAGTAATATTGCGTTGTGTATATACCACAATTTGTTTATCCATTTATCCATTCGTGGACATTTCTTGTTTTCACCTTTGGCTATTCTGAATACTGCTGCTATGAACATATGCATACAAATATTTGAGTTTCAGTTTTCAGTTCTTTTAGATATATACCTAGGATTGGAATTGCTGGGTCATGTGGTAGCTCCACATTTAATGTTTTTAGAAACTGTCATATTGTTTCCCACAGTAGCTGTATTATTATATCCTCACCAACAATGTATGAAGTTTCCAATTTCTTTATATCCTTGACAACACTTGTTATTTTCCATTGTTTTCATTATGACCGTTCTAGTGGATATGTCAGATACTATTTTGTTGCCTATTTTTTGAAGTTAGAACTAAGGATTTCTGAAAATTTTAGGGAAGTGATGGATTTGTTTGAGCTCCCAATCCCTATTGAGATACAGTAGGCTTGACTGAATTTATTTCTTCATTCTAGCAGGAATTATCCTAAACTTCCCAGAGATACCTTTAGGCTGATAAAACTTCACTATGACATAGTTGTTCATTCTCAGGATCTGTTTTTATCAGGGCAGGATCCTAACTCCTACAGGACAAGTGAGAGTTAAATATTTTAAAGGCTGGTGACAATATTTTTGGATTCTCGCAGGGCTTACTTTGAAGATGACCCTAAAGAGATGTTGCTCATATTTCAGAAGACTCTTGAAGATTTCTAATGTAGCACTTTAGAAAGCTATTCATAAACTAAAGAGCTGGTGCCTTAAATCGGAAGTTCTAAACATTTTGCTCTCAGGACCTCTTTGCACTTTAAAAAATTACTTAGAACCCCAAAAGCTTTTGTTTATATGGGATAGTTCAATCAGTTTTTACTACATTGGATTTTTTCCCTGTTGATTGTTTTGTTTACTTTAAGATTATTTTTGTCCACCAAGAAGAGAATAGATTACCATGGACACTTATATCAATGGGTTCTTCTTAAAAAGATAAGAATTTTTGCATCTATATTTATGAGGGATATTGGTCTGAAACTTTCTCATTTTAGTACTTTTTTGTTTTGTCTGGCTTTAGTATTAGGTAATACTAGCTTTATAAAATTAATTGGATAGAATTCATTCCTTTTCTATTTTCTAGAAGAGATTTGTGGAACTGGTGTTAATTCTTCTTTAAACATTTGGTAGATATTTGGGCCTGGAAATTTCTTTTTGGGAGTATTTATGAATTCAGTTTCCTTGATAGTTATAAGGCTCTTCAAAATATTTATTTCATATTGCCTGAGGTGTAGTAGTTTGTGTTTTTCAAGGAAGTCCATTTCATCTAAGTTGTCAAGTTTATGTGTGTAGGGTTATTAATAGTATTCACTTACAATTCTTTTTAAGTCTGCAGGTATGTAGTGGTACTTCATTTCATTCCTGATATTGGTAATTTGTGTCTTTTCTGTTTCTTTGTTAGTCTTGATAGATGCTTGTCAATTAATCTTTTCAAAGAGCCAATTCTTTGTTTTATTGATCTTCCCCCTAGTATTCCTGTTTTTAATCTCATTGGTTTCTGTTCTTTGTTGTTTCCTTTTTTCTGCTTGCTTTCGGTTTATTTTGCTCTTCTAGGTTCTTGAAGCAGAAGTTTAGATTTTTTTTTAAAGATTTGTTTATTTATTTTAGAGAGAGAGCTAGAGCATGAGGTGGGGGTGGGGAGGGGTGAAGGGCAAAGGGAGAGGGAGAGTGAGAATCCTCAAGCAGACTCCTGGGTGAATGAGGAGCCCCACTCAGGGCTTGATTCCAGGATACTGAGATCATGACCTGAGCTAAAATCCAGTCAGTCACTTAACTGACCGAAACACCCAAGCACCCTAGGAGTTTAGATTATTGATTTAACTTTTTTTCCTTTGTATGCATTTAGTGCTATAAATTTCCCTGTGAACATTGCATTATCCATGTCCCCCAAATTTTGATATATTTTAATTTTTGTTTGGTTTAATGTATTTTTAAATTCCTTTTGATATTTCCTTTTTGACCTATGGATTATTTAGAAGTGTGTTTCCTAGTTTCCAAGCTTTTGGAGATTGTCCTGTTATCTTTCTGTTGATTTCTAGTTTGGTTCCACTGTGGTGAGAGGACATATTCTGTACAACTTCAGTTCTTTTAAATTTGTTAAGGTTTATTATATGGCCCAGTTGATGGTCTATCTTGGTGTGTATTCTGCCATTGGGTGGAGTGTTTTATAAATGGCAGTTAGAATTTGTTGCTCTTGTTGAGTTCTTCCACTTTCCTTGGTGTTTTTCTGTCTGGTTCTATCAATTGCTGACCACTAGTGTAGCCATTTTACCAGTTTGAGTCAAATATGGAACCTTATCTCCTTTTATTTTCAATTATTCTTCCCCTGTTATAATTGTCTCAAATATTTCTTCTATATACATTTAAAGCCACATCAAGCAGTGTGTTTCAGCCATCAAACATAATTTAGAAAACTTGAGATGAAGAGGAAAGCATACTGCATTTACCCATGTTACCATATTTTGCTTACCTTGTTCTTTCGTCCTCCTTGATGTTCCAACATTCTTTTGTTGTTTTTTTGTAGAGAACTTCTTTTAGTCATTTTTTTGGAGTGGGTGGATTTTGCAAGTGATATGCTTTCGTAGTTTTCTTTCATTTGAGAATGTTTAGGTTTCCCCTTCCTGAAGGATATTTTCACTGACTATAGGATTTTGTGTCTATAATTCCTTTCTTTCAGCACTTGAACAATATTATGCCACTTTCTTCTGGACTCTATGTGTCCAATGAGAAATCCAATATCATTTGAGTCGTTTTTCTTCCATAGGTAAGGTGTCATTTTTCTCTGAATGCTTTCAATTTTTTTTTCATTGTTTTTAGTTTCTGAAAGTTTAATTATGGTGTGTCTCCATATGAATTTTTTTGGGGGGGCACTTATGCTATTTGAGGTTCACCCAGCTTCTTGAGCTTGTTGGTTAGATTTGGGTTTTTAAACCATTATTTCTTTGAGTACTTTTTAGCTCCATTATTCTTTCTCTTCTCTTATAGGACTCTGATGACATGAATATTAGATCTTTGACATAGTCCCAAAGATTCTTGACAGTCTGTTCATTTATTTCATCTATTCCCTCTCTTACTTAGATTTGATAATTTCTATTGTTCTATCTTCCAGTTCATTGATTTAATCTCTTCCATTCTGCAATTGAGTCCCTCTGTTGATCTTTTTGTTATTGTAGTTTTCAGTTCTAAATTTTCCACTTGGTTCTTTCTTTTTTTCTATTTACTTACTGAGAATTTCTATTTTTTCACTGTTTCAAATGTGTTCACAGTTGCTCATTTAAGCACTATAAATTTATTATGGCTGCTTTAAAATGTCAGATAATTCTAACATCTTGATGTTGGCATTTATTGATTGGTCTTTTTCATTTAGATCTTTTTTCATTTAATTTGAAATCTTCCTGGCATGATAGTGATTTTTTTTTCTTGAAACCTGTTTTTGTATTGCATTTTGACACTCTATCTTTTTTTTTTTTTGAAAAGATTTTATATATGTATGTATTTATAGAAAGTGGGAGTAGGGGGAGGGGTGGAGGAAAAGGGAGAGAGAGAATCTCAAGAAGACTCTGTGCTGAGTGCAAGCCAGATGTAGGGCTCAGTCCCACAAACCTGAGATCATGAGCTGAGCTGCAGTCAAGAGTCATATGCTTAACCAACTGAACTACCCAGGTGCCTCATGATACTCAGTTTCTTATGTAAACCTTCTGTTTTAGCTGATTTTCCTTGACACTGTTCCAGTATGGGAAAGGTGGCTGCTGCTTTGTTACTTCTGAGTGGATATAGTAGTCTAGGTTCCCCACCTGTTTTGGGGGCTCCTTGCTACTGCTGGATGAGGAGTTCCAGCTCTCCATGTGGTCTTCATTGACATTACAGTGCCAATGGCCTTGTTATTGCTGGGCAATTGTCAAATTTTGATTCTTTACTAGACTTCTTCTGGTATGATCTCAGAAGGAAGGGGAAGAACACCTCTTCCTGCCTGGTGAAAGTGGAAGTCCAAACTCCTTACCTGTTTTCACTGACACTGCACAAGAGGAGAGAGAGCAGACAGGGGCTTATTGACTGGCTGGTGGCAGTAAAAGTCTCAGATCCTTACCTGGCCTTCTTCAACCTCCTCAGGGTTGAGTTTTGGGTGCCTCATTATAGCCATTAGAGTGGATTTCTAGGCTCCCACTTGGCCTTACTTTGAATAGGTCAGGATGGAACCAGTTTTTTTCTGTGGTATTTTTCTGAAGTTAGAGCAGTTATTATCTAAAAGCTTTCTGTTCTGCTGAAAGCTACCCTTTTCCTAGTTCTTTGGCTAGAGTGAGCAGGCTGTTCTTGGTGGGTGGTGGTGATGATGATGATGATGATGATGATTTTGGTCTTTGGTGGTGTTTCTAGGTTTCTGGCTCCTTTAGCTTTGAGTCTGGGAATATGAGGCAAAAGAAAATGCAGAAAATTCACCACAGTATCATTTCTCAGGTCATGGGGATCTAGCAAGTTTGCCTTCTTCTTTTCACCTTTAAAGTCTTCTAATGTTTGTTTTATATACAATGTCCAGAGTTTTTAGTTGTACTCAGAGGGAGGAATAGAGAAAAATATTTTTACTCCATATTCCCAGAAATGGAAGTCTTCATATAAGAAATTTTAAAACACAGCAATACAGAAGGACATATTCCATTAGCTTTTGGAAGAATGAGAACATTATACAGTCTTTGGAAAACTCTACTGTATACTTACAAGATAATGTGAGAAGGGCAAATAACATATTATTGTCCTTGTCATGAAAATATTTTTGAACTTGCAGATCTCTGGAAGTATCTTGGGGACCCTCAGGGATCTCATGAGAGATCTGCTGCCCTAAACTGTAGTCTATTCAAGGACCTAGAAATATTAATGTTGATGATATAAATCTTAAAGCAATTGGTATTAAATACCTTTTGTTCTAATCAGGCCCTGATGTAAGTGCTGGGGATATAGCAGTGCAGGAGATAGACAAAGTCCCTGCCCTCATGAGCTTTGAGTTCTAGTCAGTTGATCTGGCAACTGAATGATGTCATGAATTTTCTATTTGTCTAAGCTAAGTCCTTATGTTCATTTCTCAGGATCTGTCAGGGCGTGTGTGGGGCTGTTTGTTTACAACAGGTGAGGCAGTAGAGCTGCAGTTGTTGACAGAAGTTCAGACTGCTGGGCAGACTGTGGTGCCCAAAGAGAGTGGTTAGCAATACTTAGTTACGGCCCAAACGGGATTTTTGAATTTGCTATTTTTAAGATCCTGTATCTCTTCTTTTCCTTTCCTTCCTTTCTCCCTCCCTGTTTCCCTCTCTTCTTCCCTCTTTCCCTTATTCATACCCCTTATTCCTTTCTTCCACTTTGATTTGTACATAGACTATTTCTTCACATCACCTCTGTAATCTTATCACTCTGTCAGCCTGATCAAGTTATAGCCTCATGCTTCTTTGTTGTGTGTGTGTGTGTGTGTATTTATTAAAAATATATTTAGTTTATATATTAAATATATATTAAATTAGACATTTACATTATAATATATAAGTGTATATGTAAATACTTAAAATATATATAATAATGTATATATAATATGCATATATACACGCACACTTTGTATTTTATATTTATATATATAAAATAAGCATCTGCTGTGTTTCAGACACATTGCTGGGTACTAGCAATAACACTGGCAATTACATCTGAAGCCCTCTGGTCTTAGAGCAAGAGTTGGAATATTTTAGCATAATGGCTTGAGGAGATCCCCCTAAGGCATGTACTGTAGAGCTTGCATGTCCCTAACCATTCTAATGTCCAATTTTAACTGGATTTAACAGTTTCTTTGGGTGAATCATCACAACATTTATGAATGGATTGGCTTTGAAAACTTCCCTATCCTGTCTCCCACTCTTAGCATTTAAGTTGTAAAAACTAGGCTTGATTTGCATTTTCTTGGGCCATTGCTTTTTGGGGGAGGGACATTGCTTTTAAGAACAGTCAGATATTAGGCATCAAAATATGCTAAGTATGGCTGTAGTCTGGATCTCTTTTTTTCCCTTGGGAAGAAAAGGCAAAATAAAATAAGCCCAAATTCCAACTTTTTACTTCAATTAAAATAAGCTTATTGAAAATGTATTTATTTTTATTTATTTAATTTTTGGAAATGTATTTTAATGGTGCTCCGGTAGCCTAGGAAAATTAGGGTTTCAAAAGTAAATATTGCCAGCACTCCTTAGACTCTAAGTAATAGCAACAAATATTGTGAAAATTACAGTTTAGGAAAGAAGATTAGTATGATACAATTAGTAAGGCACAAAAGGCAGTAGCAGGTAATTGAGAGGCAGGGGTAAAGTGATTTTATTTACTTTAAAGGTAGAAAGCTACATTTTTATGTTTTGATTTCGCTTTTAAGACACCTGTGCCCCACTTGTTACAATCACAAATACCAACTGTGAATAATGGAAATCACTGAATAAGTATAAATGATGTATTGACTGCTCTTTTCAGTCTATAACACACCTTCCTTGTTGACACCAAACAACAATGAATGAGGCATTTTATTAAAACTGAGGCTTGTGGTTCTAATCAAAGGTCACTGGTTGGCTCTCACTTTTCAGTTTCAGATTTGTCTATGTTTGATCAGGGGACAGCAATGAAATTATTATAACAAAGGCTTTGTACTAGGCTATATCTGTCTGTTGAAACTTGAAAGAAACTTGGAACCGTGATGTTGACAGCATGTGAACACTGAAGGAATGTGCAAGCTGTGTAACGTCTTAAAGAAACTTTTAAGTATCATCTTCTTTTTGTGTTGTTGGAAAGAATTTCAGATACTATTAAGGTACTAGTGAAAAGGTGTTTCATTGATTAAAGAAGATTTTTTTTCCAGCAAATATGCATTAAGACAGTCTTCTTATTACTTTTTCTGCTCAGTCTCTGCTTTATACAGCAAGTTCATTAACATGTAGATATGCAGTGATTGAAGTCAGACTGCTTTTTACAGTGGAGTTGTCTTGATATAATGAGCTCCTCTTTAATGTTCAAAAAATTGTTGTTACTTTCTAAAAGGGGTTGTTTGTGAATTTCATTAAATTTAATCTCCTCTTCAAACAATTTCAGCATTGTTCAGTTTACTACAATTAAAATGCTTTCTGATGCTAAAAAATCACTTTTTACAGATGTATCACAAATGTAAGCACTGTGAGAAGGCCTTTGTTTTTTACTTTGAAAGAAAAGCTGCTATTTAGCTGAGAATTCTCATTTCTTTAAATTGGTGCTCCATATGGAAAATCAGAAAAGGGTACACTTACTGTATTGCTAAATAGTCTAGTTTGCTCAGAGGGTTGGGTTTCACAACTAGTTCATTCAATCTCTGAACTAAAGCATTGGTCTAATCATAGTTGAAAAACAAGGGCCTTAACCTTGCCTTCTCAGTTTACTAGAGTGCAACCCCTTCATCTTTAGAATGCTAGAAGTCTTCAGAAAGAACAGATATCATGACATTAAGTTTCTGCTTTGGGCAAAAGTTTTCGAAGTGGTGTATAAAAAACCTGACTAAATTCTCAGTTGCAGAGCAGCAATTGTAGTTCATAGTGAATAGTTTCGTTCTTTGTAAATTATCCTTTCCATTTAGGCAAGCATAATTTCCCCCTAGTCTGTAGGACTTGAATGGTATGGGAGCAATCCATGGTATTTCTTGAAGCCTGGGTACAGAAAGAGGTACAGTGTCTTTTGGAGAGTATTTAGTAGGTGGAAGATTTAAAAATTCCCAGGTGGTAGCAAGGAAGTTTTCTAGGTGAACCCCAGGAAGTCTGGCTTGTGAAGGCAGGAGGTTGGAAAGTTGTGAATAAATTATTTGGTATCTTAAAGTTTTGGCCAACCAGCAGAATTTTTAGGGTTATATGAGTCTACTAGGACCAATGCTCAAGAAAATATTCTTCCAGTAGGCTCCTTCTTGCTTTAGTTTTAGAGGCCATTTACATAATGCTAAAACATCTAGTCAAGTTAGGGATACACTCAGATTCTTTTTTTTTTAATTTTTAATTTTTTATTAACATATAATGTATTATTAGCCCCAGGGGTATAGGTCTGTGAATCACCAGGTTTACATACTTTATAGCACTCACCATATCACATACCCTCCCCAATGTCCATAACCCAACCACCATCTCCATACCCCCACTCCCCCAGAAACCCTCAGTTCGTTTTGTGAGATTAAGAGTCTCTTATGGTTTGTCTCCCTCCCAAACCCATCTTGATTCATTTTTTCCTTCCCTACCCCCCAACCCCCCACTTTGCCTCTCAACTTCCTCATATCAGGGAGATCATATGATGATTGTCTTTCTCTGACTGACTTATTTTGCTCAGCATAATACCCTCTAGTTCTATCCATGTCGTCGCAAATGGCAAGATTTCATTTCTTTTGATGGCTGCATAGTATTCCATTGTATATATATACACACCACATCTTCTTTATCCACTCATCTTTTGATGGACATCTAGGTTCTTTCCATAGTTTGGCTATTGTGGACATTGCCGCTATAAACATTCGGGAGCACGTGCCCCTTTGGATCACTACATTTGTGTCTTTAGGGTAAATACCCAGTAGTGCGATTGCTGGGTCATAGGGTAGTTCTATTTTCAACTTTTTGAGGAACCTCCATGCTGTTTTCCAGAGTGGCTGCACCAGTTTGCATTCCCACCAACAGTGTAGGAGGGTTCCCCTTTCTCCACATCCTCACCAGCATCTGTCGTTTCCTGACTTGTTAATTTTAGCCATTGTTACTGGTGTGAGGTGGTATTTCATTGTGGTTTTGATTGTATTTCTCAGATTCTCGGTAGTTGGCATTATTTAGAAAAAATATTTTAGGTGTTTGGCTAATTTTTGAAATTGTGTTTTGACTTCTTAAAGACAGAGACAGAGCCAACATCTGAAAGTTAACCAGGGTCTTTAGTAGATGTGGGCCTTTATAAGTCATTATGAGTTAGTTACATAGCAAAAGGGCTTAATCAGGTTTATTTATCACCCAAAATGTAAGATGTCACTATCATGTGAAAAAGTCATGATTCTTGTGCTATATAAGTCATGAAATACTTCTGTAGCTTTGTAGGAGCTAATAATGATGATAATAACATTACTGATATTTTATTTATAATAATAATTCAATAAGATAATCAATATTATAATTTATAATTATAAAGGTAATATTATCAGGTGAGAAATAAGAATATTTGAAATAAATACATAAGAGACATATATGAGCAAAGGGTAATTGTGAAATAGTGAATGAGAATCATGGAATTTTATGTTTAGATTAGCTCTCTTACAGAGATTGCCAGCTTTATGTTAGTTAAATCAGAAGAAGCTTCAAGAAAAAAGGAAAGTTGGTAAGCTGGAACTAGCTAGGGAGGACATTTCAGGGGTAGTGTATAGTCAAAAAAAAAAAAAAATTTGGGTGAGGGAATGGATTAACTGGAGGTATTTAGTGTAGAGTAAATTTTCCAGAGGGGAGTTTAGGGTAGAAGGTAGATAGAAGAAAGAGGTGCTGAGGGACAAATTTGAGAAGAGTGAAGGCTTAAGAAATTTGACAAATGAATTGCAGATGCCATATGGAAAATTTCTTAACCTTACTTTGCCCATCTTAACACTTCACGTAGACACACACACACACACACACACACACACACACACACACTTTAATTATGCTCATGAGACTTTTGATACCTTTGATAACATTTTTTAGTATTCAAGGGAAGCTAGGATAGAGATAAAATTTTGTGAAAAACCATAGTTATATTTACTGCTTATGATAAGTGTATTTAGTATGACTAACTAGAAACAGTGTATTTTGAGAATATCATCAGAAGTTCTGGGATTCTTAAGCTTGGAGGATATTTAACTGACATTGAAAAGGGGAAATTATGTGTGACAATCTTGTTATGGCATAGAGAATAATGAAAAGGTAGAGAATAAAGTCAGAAATTCCTGGAATGAAGTTACTTAACTTGATCCCAGAAGCACTCACAGGTGAGCCTTATGAATTGTGTTGTATTGTTTGTCTACAGAATAAAAGTTTTAAGCATTCTATATTTTATGAATTAATTTCTCATGCTTTTTATTATATGCTAAGGCAATAAAGCAAAGTGCAAGAACAATGCTGCTTAAATATTAGCAGCAACTTGAATAAAAGTAAATTTATGATCAGGATAAATTATTATTGCTGAAAACAAAGCCATATTACATGGCTTGATACCAGCTACTTCAACCTGAAATATTAAAACATTTTAATCAACATAGAAAATGTTAGAGATGCTTATCCTAGATTGATAACTAATGCTTTTATGGTTACTTTTGTATGTAATTCTATAGTTGTATTTGAACTATACCTTTAAAGAGGATACCACAGTTACATTTTAGTTATATTTGAATATTTGGGTCAAAAGATTTAGTTGGAGTACTTTTATTTTAATAGGAGGAAGTATGAAAAATGTAGTGTTCTCTGAGAAAAAAAGGAATTAGGTCAGTATTGCAGGTAGTTTTTAGAACATCTAACTATTTGGTATATTTTCTGCCATGGTTCTATTTATTTTGATTTAACTGATGGCTGGAGAGTGTTGTTGATCTGGGGACATGTAATTTCAGTGCTTTTGACTTTTCCTTCATTTTTAGACTATGACTATAATGAATCTCTGATAATTATGACTGTAATATCCTCAGCCATTCTGGCTATTTGAACCTATTACTAAATTATCTGTTTCCAGTGATGATTACATATTCATTTAAGGACCTTTTGTTAGATGCTTGATTTAGAAAATACTATAGAATATAATTAAGAGCTATGGCATTCTTTTGAGTAAGTCCTCATTTTGAATCAAATGTAATAAAGTTTCAATTCTTTTTTCTTTTACATAAAAGGTATATATAGCAAAAACCTAGAAGTAGTATGTCAGTTTTTCCAATGAAGATATCAAGATCAGGGTCTTGGGAAGGAAACATGTATATTAAAAAGACCATCTGGATGTAGAATTACCAAAACACATTATTGAATTATTGGTAAATATGAATTTGTTCATAATATTACTTAACTAGCAAGATACATGGGAGAAGCACTTCAGCTTATCAATATGTTCATCATATTTCCACGTGTTAAAGTGATTTAACTTCCTAGTGGATGAAATTCTTCTGGTAGAATTTTTTATATGTTTAAGCCTTTATATGTACTAATAATGATAATATATTTTATTTAGGAAAAACATCTAAATGTTTAAATTACCCATCATACCTGAGTAAAAATAATCTAAAAAAAAGAAATAATTATAGTTATCTTGGTAGATGATCAGCTAATTAGTGGTAATTTAGACTCAATAAACGCACACACTGAAAGATTTAATGAGTTTTCTTGGCATTGTCAACTTTTTAATGTATAAATTAAAAAAATTCTTTTCCTTTTCAGATTGTTGAATTTTTAAAATGTTATTGATACCACAGATTCCATTTGTTAGTTTGTTTATGTATTTATTTTTGGTTGTGAATTTTGCAAATTGTCTTACTGGCCAGTGTGTGATTGAGATTGAGATGTGTTCCATTTTTAGATATTTCCATGTAAAACATTCAAAGAAGTAATCTTGAACATCTTTTAAGAGTCAGTGACCTTCTCTTTTGCCAAAATCAAATGACATTCACTACTGATACTATGGAGAGAGGAATAAAAAGACACCTAATTATAATTACTTCCCCCCCATCATTATATCACTACATGCAGAACAACTGTATTTTAAGAGATCGCATAACTGCTGAATTTTGGCAGGTACAAAGGGGTTTTTTTTTTTTTTTTAAATTTCTTCTCCCTCCCTCTTCCTTCCTGCTTTCATCACATATAGGATTTGTTGGAACAGTTCAGACTGACCTCTTTCTTGATTTACCCTGAATTTTAATGGTTTACAGGAAATAGCAGGAGTGTAAAGAAAAGTTAATATGTTTATGATTGCTCCATATTTTCAAAATCCCTAACATTTATGGTACAGTTCAGTTGTTGGGAGACTATATCTTTTAAACTATTCTGACCTCTACAGAGTACTGTGCCTGGCACATAATAGATATTTAATAGTTGTTTGAAAGAGCAAAGGAAGATAAGATGGGAGCGAAGGAGGAAGGAGAAAAAAGCCTAAGTCATTTGGATGAAGTGGTAAGTTCCATGTTACCTGTTGTAATTTATTTGGCTGATACATTGCTCTCCCAGATCAGTGACTAACAGGGGTATGATCTTTACACAGAGCATGAACATCGTGTAACTTTAGGAAACCTGTCTTCGGAAGGGTTTTAGCACTTCTACTTGCTGTTAATTCACAATGATTCAATTCTTTTCCCTACTATTCATTTTTGTTGGGTAATATTGAGAAGTAATGAGACTAAGATTACTTATAACATTTCAAGGCACACTTTGATGATGATTATCAATGTATTTATTGTCTTTTCTCTTAAAACTGTAGATCCCGATCACCAGTTCTCCTTTCAAATGGGCTGAGTACTATCTCCCAGTTGGGGCTACCACTTCCATTCAGTCTTGTTGACTCTACTAAATACTTCAAATACTCTGTAACTTCAAAATACTCTGTAACTTCTATGTGATATTTAAAAGTCAAAGGTGGATGTCTGGGTGGCTCAGTTGGCTAAGCGTCTGCCCTGATCCCAGGGTCCTGGGATTGAGCCAGGGTCAGGCTCCCTGCTCCTCGGGGAGTCTGCTTCTCCCTCTTCCTCTGCTACTCCCCCTGCTTGTGCGCTCTCTCTCTCTCTGTGTCAAATAAATAAATGAAATCTTTTTTAAGAAAAGAGTCAAAGATGCCCACTAGTTAATTCATTGACAGAAAGTGTTATTATTCATCTGTTAGAGAAGGTCATTGATGAAATGGGGTTAGAAGTTACAACTAGTTAAGGACCTGAACAATAGAGTTCATCATTTTGTTGTTAGGTCAGCAATGAAACTAATCTATCCTGTCTTTGTGAATTTGTTGTCATTTTACTTACTGTTAATTTTATCCTGGCTCAGCTTGGAGTTAGGGCACCAGTTTACATTAGATGGTCCTAGGATGAACACCTTTTAAAAGATATGGTCTTTATTTGGAGATGTGGCTGCTTTTTACCACAAGGTGTGGCTGCTTGATTGTTGTCATTCACACACTTCTGTTTTAAAGTGTCTTCCTTTTACAGATAGTTTAGTTACTAAAAGGAAAGTTACTAGCTGGAGAAAGAAAATATTTTTGAAGATGATAAATTCCTAGGTTTAAAGCCCAGATTTTCAATCTCTTTTGTTGACACTATTTAGTAATTGTTATTTTTATTATGAAATATAATAAAATGATCATAAAAAACCCCATATATATAGTGACACTTTTTGAATAATTTTATATCAGAAATTTTTTTATTCCCTTCTAGATAGGTATTACAGATTGCCATATTAATTTTCCTGGTTCTCCAATTGTATCACAGTTCTGTGATATTTAACAAATCAACTTAACTTATGAGTGTCAGCCCAGAGCAGTCTGTAATTTTTTTATGGCCCAGAGAACCTCATTCTAACCTTGCAGATCATAACTTATAACTTTTGTGAATTTTATATAATACTTTTTTTAAATTTAAATCTTCTGGTATACTGAGACACCTGAACCTCACTCTTCAGTAACTTCCAGGATTGGGCAATATAAAGTACATACTTCTTTATGAAGTGTCATTGATAGTAACATTTTGTTAGTAATTGTTTAGAAAAAATTTGCATTAAGTCTGTAGGTTACTTTGGGTAGTATAGACATTTTAACAATATTTGTTCTTCCAATCCATGAGGATGAAATGTTTTTCCATTTCTTTGTATTGTCTTCAATTTCTTTCATCAGTATATTATAGTTTTTAGAGTACAGGTCTTTCATCTCTAGGTTAAGTTTATTCCTAGGTATTTTATTGTTTTTGGTGTAGTTGTAAATGGGCTTGTTCTTTAAATTTCTCTTTCTGTTACTTCCTTATTAGTGTATAGAAATGCAACAGAGTTCTATACATTGATTTTGCATCCTGTGACTACTGAATTCATTTATCAGTTCTAATAGCTTTTGGTGGAGTTTTAAGGGTTTTCTATATGTAGTATCATGTCATCTTCAAATAGGTTTACTTCTTCCTTACCAATTTTGATGTCTTTTATTTCTTTTTATTGTTTGATTGCTGTGGCTAGGACTTCTAGTATTATGTTGAATAAGAGTGGTGAGAGTGGACATCCTGTTCCTTGTTTCTAACAACACATTGAGTCTGTTGTTAGCTGTGGATTTTTCATATAAGGCCTTTACTATGTTGAGATATGTTCCCTCTAAAACTACTTTGTTTTGTTGAGAGTTTTTATCACGAATGCATATTGTACTTTGTCAAATGCTTCTTCTGCATCTATTGAAATGATCGTGGTACATTTAAATTTTTGTAGTGTACTTTATTTGTAAAATGTCAGCTTTAGAACATGTATTTTCTTGCTTTTATTTTAACTCAAAGGATTTTTGTGATTAACAGATTTTAAAATGTAGCACATAACCTCTGTTTTGGTTTATAATTTGTTAAAAGTACTAATTTATTTTTGGGGTCATATATATTAAAGCTTAAGGTATTGGAGAAAATTTCAGGTGATTTTTCTCTGTATATGGTATTCAAATATAAATGAAATATGCAAAATTGGGAAAGTAGAAGGTATAGCCTTAAGAGTATAAGAAAAATGTACACTATAGATTTATTTAAAATGGTCTAGAATATTTATAGAGAATCCCTTGAAATGTTAATTAAGAAATACATAAAACATATTCTATTTGATAAGCTTTGTTTTTGGATGAATTTCTCATGTTAAAATTATTTTTGTGCTACTCCTTTAAGTTTAACTCTGTATTTATAAATTTTATTGCATATATGCCAAATAGAAGAGTGTCACATGGTCTGAATCTATTTTAAAGTGGGTTACTTGTAGATGGCACATAGTTGGGTCTTGGTTACATCATTTATATTTAATGTAATTATCCACATGGTTTTGGTTTACCATTTTGTTATTTTTCCCTATTTGTTCCATCTATGAAGTATTTAAAAAAGTGATTCCATTTTATCTCCACTGTTGTCTAATTAGCTGTGCTTTTTTTTTTTCCTGTTACTGGTTGCTCTAAGGTTTCTAATATATATTTTTATTTATCATGATCTGCCTTTAAATAATATTATTGTATGTCATGGATAGAGTAAGAACCATATTTGACAGCAGTATATTTCCATTTCTTCCCTCCTGTCCTTTGTGTTATTGTTGACATACATTTTACTTTTATATATGTCAAAACCCCCCAATATGCTGTTCTTGTTTTCGCTTTAACCAATCAATTTTTTAGAAAGTCAGGTTGATTGAGATTTAATTTACTTACAATAAAATTCAGCCTTTTAAGGCATACATTTCTATACATTTTTATAAATATGCATCATGTAACTAGCATAACACTGAAGATATATTCATCATCCCCGAAGTTCTTCTATGTCCCTTTTTAGTCAATCCCTCATTCCCCCTCCACCTCTAACAACCACAGATCAGATTTCTGTCTCTATAAGCTTTCCTTTTCCACTATTTCATATGAGTGGAGTCACACAATACATAACGATTTGTGTCTGGCTTCTTTCATTTAGCACAGTGCTTTTGAGATTCCTCCATGTGGCTGTAGGTAACAGTAATTTGTGCTTTTCTTTTGCTGAGTAATAGACGGTTGTATGGATATGCCACAGTTTGTTTTCCCATCACTGGTTGATGGTCTTTTGGTGATTATGAGTAAAGCTGCTTTAAATATTTGCACGCAAGTCTTTGTGTTGACATACGTTTTCATTTTTTTTGGGTAAATACCTAGGAATGGGATTACTATGTTGGGTGATGAATGAATTTTTAACTTTATAAGAAACTATCAGAGTTTTCCAAATGGCTGCACCAATTTTGTATTCCTATAAGCAATTTATGGGCTCCATTGCTCCATAACCTCACCAGCACTTGGTATTCTGTTTTAAAAAAAGGTTTTATTGATTCCAGTAGACTTGTAATGCTATTTCACTAAAATTTAATTTTGCATTTCCCTAATGATTGATGTTTTTGAGAATTTTTTATGTGCTTACTTGTCCATATATCTTTGGAGCAATATCTTTTAAAATAGTTGCCTATTTTTTTGTAATTAAATTGAAAGAGTTCTTTATGTATTCTTGATACATTTTATATGTCTGATGTGTGTTGTACAGATATTGCTCCCAGACTGGGCTTATCTTTTATTTTCCTAATAGTGTCTTTCAAAAAGCAGAAGTTTTAAATTTTGATGAAATCCAATATGGCAGGTTTTTTCTTGTATAGTATATGTTTTTAAATGACCTCTACTGAATCCAAGGCCAGATTTTCTTCTAGAAATTTTACAATTTTTGAATTCTATATTAAGCTCATATTAGGCCTATTTAAGCTTTATTCATTCCTTTGGTAAATCTAGATTTCCGTCTAGTATTATTTTACTTCTATATGAAGAGCTTTCTTTAACATTGATTGTAGTATAGATCTGCTACTGGTGTATTCTCTCCCAACTTTTGTTTGTCTGGAAAAGTATTTTACTTCATGTTAGGAAGTTATTTTTCTTAGGTTTCTATGTTGGTGGTTATTTTTGCCCCCCAGAATATTAAAGGTGCTGCTTTATCATCTTTGAGCTTGTATAGCTTTGAATGAAGAGTTTGCTATCATTCTTACTTTCTAAAAAAATTATTTTTCATTCTTACTTTTTTCTTTATATGTATTGTCATTCCCCCACCCAGCTGTTTTTAAGATTTTTTTTTTTATCACTCTGCACTAATTTGATTATGATGTATTTTGTATCTTTATGTGGTTTCTTTATGTTTCTTCTGTGTGGGCTTTATTGAACTCATTAGATCTATGGGTTTATAGTTTTCTTCAAAATTGGAAAGCTTGGGCTATATTCCTTTCTTTTGAGATTCCACTTATGTGTATAGTAGACTACTTGATGCTCTATTCATTTGTTAAATTTTTCTTTTCCTGAGCACTTCTGTTTGAATCAGTTGCTTCTATTGCTCTGTCTTCAAGTCTAACTGTTAATCCAGTCCAGTGTCTTTTCCATTTCAGAAATTATATTTTCCTTCCTTAGAAGTTATGTGCCTTTTTCACATATTCTATTTCTCTTTAACATGTTCATGTTTTTCTGTATATTTTTGAACATGTAGAGCACATTTTTAATAGCTGTTTTAATATCCTTACCTGCTAGTTTTATTCTCTCTGTCATTAGTGGGTTTCTTTCTATTGATTATTTTTCTCCTGATCATGAGTCATATTTTCCTGTTTCTTTGCCAGCCTGGAATTTTTTTAAACCTTAAAAAAATTATTGTGTAATATTGTGTAATATTCATATAACATAAATTAATAATTTCATACATTTAATACTCATTATTTTGAACAACCATCACTACTATCTAGTTCCAGAACATTTTTGTAACATTTTGACAAATTGTCAGAACATTTTGCCAGAAGTTAAACTATACCTTTTAGGCAGTCATTCTTCATTTCTCACCACTACCCTCAGACCCTGGCAACCACTAATCTTCCTGTCTCCTTGGATTTGCCTATTCTAAATATTTCAGATAAATGGCACCATACAATGTGATCTTTGTATCTAGCTTCTTTCACTCAGCCTATTTTCCAGATTCATCTATGTAATAGCATATATCTAGCGTGTATCAATACTCACCCATTTTTATGTTTGAATAATATTCCATTATATGGCTATACCTTAATTTTTCTGTCTGTTTTTCAGTTGATTGACATTTGGGTTGTTGCTGCCTTTTGACTATTATCACTAGTGCTCCTGTGAACATTCTTGCTTAAATTTTTATTTGAACATCTGTTTTGATTTATTTTTTGGAATGTACCTAGGAGTGGAATTGTTGGGTCATATGGTAGCTTGGAACTGTCAAACTGTTTTCCACAGTGGCTGCAACATTTTATATTCCTACCAACAATATATGAGAGTTCCACTTTCTCTGCATCTTCATCAGTGTTTGTTATTTTCTGTTGTTGTTGTTGTTTTTAATTATAAATAATCCTGGTGTGTGTTAAATGATTTGTGAATTTCATTGTGATTTGATTTGCATTTTTCTAGTGAACAATGATGTTGAATGTATTTTTGTGTACTTACTGGTCATTTGTATGTTTTCTTTGGATTTTATGTTTTCAAGCCTTTGCTCCTTTTAAAATTGGCTTGTCTTGGGGAGACTGGGTGGCTCAGTTGTTTAAATGTCTGTCTTTGGCCCGGGTCATGATCCCGGGGTCCTGGAATCTAGCCCCATGGCTGGCTCCCAGGGAGCCTGCTTCTCCCTCTCCATCTGCCCCTCTCCTGTGCTCATTCTCTCTCTCTTTCTCTTTTTCTCTCTTAAAAAAAAAATTAGTTTGTCTTTTCATTGTTGACTTGTGAAAGTTCTTTATATATTGTGGGTACTAGGCCCGTATCACATATATGACTTGCAAATATTTTCTCCATTCTGTGGGCTTTTACTTTTTTGATAGTGTCCTTTGATGTGCAAAAATTTTAATTTTGATGAAGTCCAAAGTAGTTTTTCTTCTGTTACTTGTATTTTGGTTCATATCTAAAAACAAAAACAAAAACAAAACAAAACCTGCCAAATTCAAAGCTATGAAGATCTACTCCTATGTTTTCTTCTAAGAGTTTTATAGTTTTAGTTCTCACATAAAGTTCTTTGGTCTATTTTAATTTTTTTTTTTTTTGTATATGATGTGAGGCAAGTGCATTTTGCATGTGAATATCCAGTTTTCCTAGCATCATTTGTTAAAATATTCTTTCTTCATTGAGTGGTCTTGGTACCCTTGTTGAAAATCAATCAATCATAGATGCACAGTTTATTTCTAGGCTCTCCTTGTCTGTTCCATTTATCTATATTATTTATATTATCTCCTTATGCCAGTATCACACTATTTTGATTTCTGTAACTTTGTAGTAAATTTTGAAATTTGAAAGAGTGAGTCCTCCAACTTAATTCTTTTTCAAGATTGTTTTGGATATTCAGGGTTCCAGGCACTTTCATATAAATTTTAGGATCAGCTTTTCCATTTCTACAAAAAAGACCATTGGTTTTGGTAGGGATTTTATTGAATTGATAGGTCTATTTGAGGAATACTTCTGTCTTAACAATATTAAGTCTTACAATCTATGAACATGGGATGTCTTTCTATTTATTTAGGTCTTCTTTAATCTCTTTCAGTAATATTTTGTAAGGCCTGTCATTTTTGATTGAATGATGAACATTGTGAATTTTATGATACTGAAGGCTAGATTTTATTTTGTTCCTTTAGATAATATTGTTATATGTCTGGTATATGAAGTTACTCGGAATCACTTAAGAGAGGCTGGCTTTTAAGCTTTTTTTAGTGAGGCAGTATGTACTAGGAATAGTTTTAGAACCAATACTTGATGAGACATTTTTGATGATTCTTCCTCATGTCCATGTGGTATGATGTCTTTTCTATGTGGCTGGTGGGAATAAGAACTATTCTTCACCCTGTGTGGGCTTCCTACGTTTTTCAACCTATTGTTTTCCAGTGGTACTTTTCCAGAGTAGTGTAATTTTCTCTAACCTATGTGCAGATCTCTATTCAGTCAAAGACTGAATGGGACCCCTGTGTACATCTCTGAATCTCTTTATGCAGCATTCTTCTTTTGTGGTATTCTTCCCTGTTAATTCTAGCCTTCTCAGTCTCTCTGATCTTTAATCTCTTTGGGGATCTCCCTTTCTCTTCTGTGACCTGAAGACTCCAGGAGCAATTGTAGGCTCACTCATTTATTTCCCTTTTCAAAGGAATCATAGTCCTGCACTGCCCATTGTTCAGTTTCTGAAAATCATAGTTTAATGCATTTTGCTTTCCAGTTGTTTAAGGTAAATCCAGTTGTTACTTCATCATTGTCAGGAGTAGAAGTTGTGAATCACCTTATCTAAGAAAAATCAAACTGAACTTTCACTGATGTGAAATAAAGAGGAGGACATTTTCAGTCTTGTTTAGTACCTGGATGAATTTAGTAAATTTGGTGCTATTTTTCATCTAAATACTAGTTTAATGACACAATAAATACCCACAATGTTAAGAAATTTTTAAAAAATTCAAACTTAAAGGCATAGCAAGTTTTAAAGATTTTATTTATTTATTTGACAGAGAGTGAGAGAACACAAGCAGGAGGAGTGACAGAGGGAGAGAGAAGGCAGGGAGCCCAATGAGGGGCTTGATCCCAGGATCCTGAGATCATGACCTGAGCTGAACATAGCTGTTTAGCTGACTGAGCCACCCAGGCACCCCAAAGCATCGCATTCTAATGGAATAGATAGAAGTTGTGTGTGGTAAAGACAAGGGGACATGCTTCAGTTTGTTTATTTTTAAAATAAAGAAAATAATATAGTTATTGTGATATATTTAATGTGTCATAGCAATGTGTTTAGGACAGTGTTAGGTATATACTAAGTGCTGTATAAGTGTGAGCCATGATTATTTTTTAATCATAATCATTACTTTTATTATCATATGAAGAGACAAGGAAGGAATTAGATCATGAGATTTAAAGCTATAAAAATATTTATCTAGGGATGCCTGGGTGGCTCATTTGATTAAGCATCCAACCCTTGATTTTGGCTAGGTAATTATCTCAGGGTTGTGAGATCAAGTCTAAAGTTAGGCTCCATGCTGGGCATGAAGCCTGCTTGGGATTTTCTCTCCCTCTACTTCTGCCCTCCCTCCCACCCCCCACTTGTGCATGCACTTTCTCTCTCTTTAAAAAAAAAAAAATATATATATATATATATATAAAATTTAGTATCAAATTATGCTTGGATGTACTAATTTTGAATATCGTTGGCATGAAGATTTGAAGACAGAACCTGAAGTCTGGGCTGGTAATAAAGAGTTTAATAAAGAGCTTTGGTTCTGTGAAACGTGTGTGTTAGCTAGCATACTTTTCCCTTTTGTATCTGTGATATCACTGCTGGAACCATCAATATTGAGAACTGAAAAGAAATTGACTTGAGATTTTTCCTATGTTAGAAATAAAAAGATATCATAGCCATCACATTTTAAAGATTTTTAAAATTTATTTTTAGAAAGAGAGAGAAAGAGAATGTTGTGAGTGGGGGCGGGGGCAGAGGGAGAGGAAGAGGTAGAGACGCAGACTTCTCACTGAGTGGGGAGCCTGATGGGGTTGGATCCCAGAACCCTGAAAACATGACCTGAGTTGAAATCAAGAGTCTGACTGAGCCACCCAGGCATCCTAGACATCACATTTTAAAAAGGGGATCAAATTAACAATATTATTAAATTATAAAATTATAGTTAAATAATGATAATAATGATATTATAGTTAAACTTTGGGCAACAATATATACTGATATCTATTGGTCTATAAAGTAAATGTATTCCTAGAAAGCTACATATTCATTTAATATTGGTTAGTTCGTTTTCAAGATTAGTATGGAGGATTATACTACTACTAAAAAGAATTTGCTTTTGAGGTGAAGAGTTCCTTGTTAATAGACCTTGCCTGGTTTGTTAGTAGGTGCTCAATTCATTTCTACCTAATTAATTTGTTTAAAGTTTTCTTAGGGCAGTGTGTATGTGTGCTTGTGTGTGTGTGTGTATGTGTGTGTGTGTGTGTAGACTGCTTTTGAGTTGGAAATAAAACACTATATCTTTTCAGAAGTGGAGTTAGGAGACTATGAGTAATATAAATATGAGCTGTCACTTACCAATTAACTGGTCTCCGGTGCTGAAAAAAATGTACTCCGCTGAATTGATCATAGTCTTTAAAATAAAATATCTTCATTGAACAAACTTTTGAATTCTAATGATACAGAGCATGGTATTACTTAAGAAATGAGTATTTTTGTTCATATTGTGTTAGGATTGGATAATATTTCTGTTTTAGCTAAACAGAATTTAAATGGAGCTACATAACTTGATTCTGAAGTCTTCTTGATTTGCTGTTTCATTAATAACTAGAGTTATTAAAATTCTTAGTCACAATATTAAAATGCTCAAGATTTCTTACCTTGCTAAATTCTGTAGGACAGATTTATTCTGGGAGATTTTTGTGAATCTGGAGTTCAACAGTTCAAACAATTGCCATAGAAGTTTGCTTGTGAGGTCATAATTTATATCATTGTTTTTATAACTAACACCACAAAATGACTATGCTACTATAACCAGCAGCAGAATTTGGAAATGGTAGGGTCTAGTATGTGAAGTTATTGCATATGAATGGAGAGAGATATTATTTCAATGATATGTTTTTATTACTAGCTTCTGTTTTTATTAAGGATAATGAGAACCTTGTGTCTGGGCCTGTGAACAAAACTA
The DNA here is from genome assembly GCF_963455335.1 of Martes martes. Classification (NCBI taxonomy): domain Eukaryota; kingdom Metazoa; phylum Chordata; class Mammalia; order Carnivora; family Mustelidae; genus Martes; species Martes martes. The sequence continues at coordinate 44,782,203 of NC_137898.1, forward strand.
ATGTGACCTTTGATGTGACCCACCTGTTGTACTTTCACAATCGATAATAGTCCCCTCATGTGAGGCTGATCTGGAGAATAACAGCATGCCAGCATGATGGACGATAACATTTGCAAATTTAAGTTGCAGAAATTGAAACATGCTTGGATCAGGTCCTAGATTAAAGTAATGAAAACAACTTATCTAACCAAATATTTCAGGAAAAGAAGATATTAACAGATGTCTGCTTCACAATGCCTTTTTCGGGGGGAATTGTTCCTTGGTGATATGCTTGTCTATCAGGCTCCTCATAAAATAAATGAGTTCCTAAATCAGTGTTTGGCAAATTTTACAACTAAAGATAACCAATGCCTGGATTTTAGACATCCCCAATGTTGTTGCATTCATGGAAAATGAAAAGTTTTATTTAGCATTTAAGACCAATTTTTTAAAGTACCAATCATGCTACAAACATGATTTCTCTTTAAAAAAGAGAAAGAAACAAGGAATAAGCAGTGTGCTTATATGATTCTTGGAGCATGGGTATAAGTAATAGCTTTCCCTGCTAGACCATGTCTGGCCAGGATTTACCCGGAGAATAGTCTACCAGCCAAATAATTTTATCAGTTTTGCAGATAAATTTAAGGGCACCATCATATAATAGACATTTTTCATCAGCTTGTAAAATGTCTTTAGCATATTCATTCTTAGGAAGATCTTAGTAATGATATATATCCAGTGAGCAAACATCAGCATCTCAAAATTAAAAAACTAATGTACTTCTGTTCTGCAGTGAACCAGTCATATTCCATCTATATGAGGAAATCCCTGTGATTATGAAAACATTGACATATCTTGGTTACTGGATTAGGTTAAAGATAATCCCTAACTAGTCAATACTCATCTTAAATCTTCTGCAGAACCTCTCCTCCCTCTTTGGCAGCGGCATGGACATTAGTGTCATGGCTATAGCTTTGTTGATGAAGCACCGAAAGGGCCATTGTAGAAGGAGGAAAAGAGGGTGGCATTGAAAATGTGATGGATGACACTTTACTAATGTTTCATGCTTTGCTCTTGAAATTGCTGCTGTGGACATCAGTAGATCCTTCTTCCTCTTGGTGTGGTGGGGAATGAGGATCAGGAGACAGTTTGTCTTGGTTTTTCCAGAGAGAATTTAATACATATTTTCTTAGAGAATCCAGAGTGCTATAATCCGGTGCTCAGCTATGCATGAGTAGACTGGCATAGGATTCTACTGGTATCATTGTTTCTATGAGAAAGTACATTCCAAGTTCTAAGAAGACTTTTGGAACTAAATCCACTTGTGTGCTTCTATGTTTCCTGTAGAAATTATAGGACTTCCTATATTTCCAAAATTATAGAACTGCAGTATTTTAGAACTGGAGAGATCTTGGAAGTCATCTATTTCAAATTCATTTTATAGATAAGACAAAATTCTATTTGACAGAATTTAGGTCCTGAAAAAAAATATGATTCTGTGGGATTGAGCCTTTAAATATCTTAAAATATTTTAAAATATTTTAGCGAAATCAGTTTTTATCTATAGACTTACTTCTTTTAGGTTCCAAGGCTTTTGTTTCAGAAATTTTCATAGTTCTGTGATGTACAGGCCTAAGAACCATTTGAGAATTTTCCAGGTTTCTCTGAGGACTTCTGCATCACTAACCAATATTGTATGATCTATAGATTAAGAGATGATAAAACTTTGTATATTTTGCTAGACTTACCTCTTTTGTTGTGATTGTTTTATTAACTGTATTTCTATAGTGTTGAAAATGCGTTATGATGTAAAGTTATTGCTTTAAATGACCAGTTTATAATTACGAATTCATTTAAAAATTCCTAATTATATGTTTATTTGAGTCTTTATTTGCTTCAGATCTGTAGATTGGTGTTACGTTAAGGTGGACAAGAGAAGAAATGTACTCAAGAAGTGTAAATTTATTGGTTTTCAAAAACTGTCATAATTCAAAATTGTCTTTGTTTGGAACTGTGACTTTTTATTTTTGTGTGATTTTTTTCTTGATATCTTCTAGTATAGCAATAAACTGTTTGTTGGAAGAATATATTCATTTTTCAAAATGACATTTGAACAAATTTGTCATTACCAAATGACATAATATTTATTATGGTATATAGGAACTTCCCTTTTACATCTTGCTCCTGCTCAAACATGCACCCTAATAAGACAAAATGAAAAGTTAGATATTAATTAATACTATGCTGAAGACAAAATTTCATGTTTTCAATGAGGATATGCTATCTTTAAAATCTTTTTCACTTTAAACACGTTAGGATGACAATGTAGCAGCCATTTTCAGCTGCTGGAAAAGAACGATGGGGAGGAGTTAAAAGTTGACTTTCCGAATTCAAATATCAGACTACGACTTTTCAGATCTCAACAGACAGTTTTTTGGTCTTAAGTCTTGCATTGAGCTTTGTGTTAATCCTTCATTTTACCTAATTTTTAAGGATATACAATTTTTTTTAGCCACCATGAATATCTATCTTCCCCGTTTTCACAGACTACATTATGCCCCAAATACTAAAGATATATTAATTTAGTTTTAAATATTATGTTTCCATCGCAAGGTACCCATATTATATACTTTTCGTTTGTGTTGAACATTTTAATGGTTTTTTTGCTGAATGAATATAATCAGTATGCTAAGTATTATGTTTTAAACAGATGCCAAATATGTAATTTTGCATCTAAGTATTTTTTGATGATATAGGGCATCAATATTAAATGAAATTTTATTCAGTGATTTCATTTCCTTGAAAATATTCCTATCAGAAATTCATATGATACTTGTATTATGCTGAATATGATGAAATATTACCCTCTTTCCCTTGTGTCCTTATTGCAGCAATATCCAAAACATTCAAAAGTTTAATTTAAATCAAAATGTTTCTCCACAGAATAAACAGACCATCTCACCTGTGAAGGGTGATTTCACTTTGCAGATTTGTTCTAAGACCTTTGTAATTCACAACTTACAACTTTGTGTGCCTGATGCTTAAAAACATTGGTATATCATGTTTCAAAGATATGTAGGATATTTTTGAATCTTGCTATTGTCTCATTTAAACCAGAAATTGATATTGAGATTGCATTTTATTTGGACTTACCTATTAAGATGTATTAGGCCTAGGTCTGTTTTTATAAAGTAATTTTATTAAATTTTTGTGGAATACATGTGGTTATTTAAAAAGATTTTGAATCATGATATAGTAGACATGTTCTAAGTAAGAGTCAGTTAATTAAAATTTGCTAAGGAAACTATAGGAATCCAAAGTTCCCTATTATTAAGTGAACTAGATTACTACTGGATATAATTGAATATTAGACACCAGGATTGAACAGCTTTTACAGAAACAAGTAAACTGTTATAGTTCTGGAAAATTGTATTTAGAGCACAGTGCTGATGAGGTTAAGGTCATGAAATTATGAGCCAGTTAGTTATCTTTGCTTTATTTTTTGGTCATACTGTGGATTAAGAAACCTAAAGCATAAAGATAAATAGACCCCTTCCTGAATAGAGTAGTGTTGAGGATTCCTTGGGGATTAGTTCTCAAACTAGTCTCTTTTTATTTATGCATTTGAAAAGAAAATGTAGGGGGAAATCTCTTGTTTCCTTGGGATAGGAAGCCTATATTTCATAATTGTTGAATTTAATTTTTCTAAGATTTAATAAAAGAATTTAAATGAAATTGAAGAAATTCCCTAACTTGAGATATATCTTTATAGCAAGACATATTAATTCCTAAATATTTTTGTGAAATAAAAAATAAACAAACAAATAAAAAGGATAAGATTAAGGTCATTAAAAAAGAAAACCACGGAATTCAACTTCAGATAGTATCCTCTGCTGTGAAAGAAATTAAATTAATTTACACTTTTTTACCCTATCTTCCTTCACTCCCTACTTTGATTTATTATTGCCACATTGTATCATAACTTACAGTGTTACTTAGTACTTACCTTTTAGCACTAGATTCTTTTTGATTTATTTCTTGCTTAGGTAGATTTTATCTTCAGGTAGTGTTTTCTTGGATGCAAATGTCAGTAATCTTTAAGTTTACATATTTTTATATTTCACCTTTGTTGATTTTATACTTGAAGGATAACTTGGCTGCATATAACATTGGGTCACACTTACCTTCAGGATTCTGTAGACTTTGCTCCACTTTTTTTCTGGCGTTTAATGTTGGGGCAAAGGCTGAGACCCACTTTTTTCCTGGAAAAACCCCTTCTACCTCCAATTTTGTAGGTCATTGTTCTTACCTGTAGGCCTTTAAAGTACAAAGTTTATGATGATATATTTTAGTGTCATTTTTATGTTTTACCTTTTCCTGGGGACATGGATTATTTTCTCCTTTTATAAGTTTTTTGTGTGTGTGTGTGTGTAGGTCCATTTAAAAAACTATTTTCTTCAGAACCAATAATGATATATATGTTGCAAATCCATTGTTTTCTTAATTACCAGTTTTATCCCCAATATTTTCTCTTTGTTCATTTTTACCATTTCTTTTTAAGTGATTTCCTGAGTCCTTCCTCTAGTTTCAGTTGTTCAAACAATTTTTTATTACATCTAATGAGACTTTTATCTGTAAAATGGCTTAATTTTCCTTCTTCCATTTCTTTCCTAAGTTCTTTCAGCTCACTTTTCAGCTACTGTTGTCTAATCTTTTCTTTGGTCTCTTTATCTTTTCTTTGAGCTCTTCTCCTCCACCCTCCCCCAGGTCATGTTATTTTTATTTGAGACTGGAGAAATATTTGTCTAAACTCTTTGTTTCCTTGAGCAGGGGAGAAAATCATTATTCTTTTACTGCGTAATCTGTGTCTCTAATATCCTGTTTTTTCCATTATGTTATATAGATCCTGTGCTAATTTCTTTCATATTATTTATCTTTAAATGGCAGCATATTTATCCGGATAGCTATTTGCTGAAAAATAACGTTAAGAGGGGTAGTATAGAATGAATTGGGGCAGTCTTGCTAGCTTTAAAATTGGCATGTGTTGTTTTGCAAAAACCTCATTTTTTTTTTGTTTTTTTAAACATTCTGCCTATATCTCTCCTTAGTTTCTGGCATTAGAAGCTTGGTGTGGCTTACAAAGAAGCACCTTAAGTCAGGCTATCTCTGTTGTGATCTGGACTTCTCTGCTTCCTTTCCCTCACCTCAGGTAGTGTTTTAGGAGATTAGGTTATAGACAAGGTGGTGTATCTGCATGTGTCTTCCTTATTCAGTTGGACTTCACCTGCAGTTCCTCAGGGTGGAACTGGGTCTTCACAGAATATTCCCTACTAGTTCTATTACTTCTCATGCCTCTCATTCTTATCACTTTAAGCAAAGGATCATTTGATCCTTTCAGACTGTGTACTTTTAGCGAAATTTATTCTTGTTTGAGGTCTGAAAAGGTGGGTGTCAGCTTGTAGTATTCTTCTCTATTCTGGTTTAGATCTCAATATATTTAGCATATATTCTTCATTTTATGGTTTGGGCTTGTAGGTATTTTATTGCTTCATTGAAGATCTCCCCAATACTCTCTCCCCCGTGCCAGTTTTTGTTCTTTTTGGTTTTCAAAGGAGAAGAGTTGAGGGGAAAAATGCTTTTGTTCATCTTTGAGAATTATCTCTTTTAAAATATTTATAAATACATTCTCTACTCTTTTCAAGTCAATTAAATGTTTCCTAATACTAATTGAGTATCTGCTGTGTATTAAGTCTTGTTCAGTGAGCTTTATATAACTATTATCTCTCTTAATCTTAAAAATCCTATACATTTTCAGTATTATCTCATTTAAAAATCAGAAGTCACAGGTTCAGAGAAATTGATTTCCCAGGGTTACACAGTAGAAGACATAGAATTAAAACTCAAGTCTATTGACTCCAAAGCTGTATTTTTCATATTTTCATCCCAATTATAAGTTTTGAATAAGAGATTTTGTTGGTACTTCATAGTTAGAATTTTCACTGCCAACTTTTGGCTGATTTGAATTTGATAAATGTGTCTGTACATATCATCCACTCACACATATAAATACTATTACTACTACTGATCTTGATGGTTTGTGTCTGAGTATGTACAGACACAAACTGCATTAGTAAAAATTTTCTCCTCTTTGAGTTTTCTATCAAAGGGACCAGTGGTACTCTATTCCAACTAGAATAATACACTGGTACCTGAGCATGAACAAGGTAATATTTCTGAAGTAGATTATTCATACACCAGTTGATTCTTTTTTGATTTAATCTATCATGTGGTTTAGTTGACATTCTGAATTGTAGGAAAATATCCAAAGCCATCTTAGGCAAATATAACTTAGTTATTTTACTAGAAGATTGAGTGGTTAGCTATGTAGCAACATTTAGAGAAAAGTAGGTAGGGGTTGAAGAAGAGAATTGATTCAGACCAGATTGTATGGACAACTGACTATTCCAATTTTTGTCTTATATCCGGGAGATTATATGCTTGTTTTCTATTTATTTATTTATTTTTAAAGATTTTATTTATTTATTTGAGAGAGAGAGAAATCACAAGTAGGCAGAGCAGTAGGCAGAGAGAGAGAGCGGGAAGCCTGCTGAGCAGAGAGCCTGATGCCAGGCTCGATCCCAGAACCCTGAGATCATGACCCGAGCCGAAGGTAGAGGCTTAACCCACTGAGCCACCTAGGCGCTGCTGTTTCCTTTTTAATCCCCCCCTCCATTGTGTTATAGAGTAACAGGGTCTTTATATATACACAAATAAAATAGCATGGCATACTTGTACAAAAATTAATTACTTGTAATGGGCTTTATGCTACTTAGAGATGGTTTACCTTTTCTCCAGCAGCAATTTGGCTATCTGGTGTGGAGGCCTGCTAAGGGATTCACCAGCTTTCTGTTACAATACTAATGTTCTGTGGTGCCTCTACTGCTCTAATTAATACTTACCTGATGATTAGAAAGTATTTTACTGGTGTAAGTATCTATCTCTAATCGGTTTTAAATTCTTGAATTAAAAAAAGTCAACAATAAGAACTAGAAGTTACCTTGCTACCATAGTTTGTTAACATTTCAAATAGAATTACTATTATGGTAGAAATTGGCAGAGAGAGCAGATCGTGGTCTGGAGGCCCAGAGTGTGACTCAGATGAAAAATGACTCCTTCAATGTATTGAGAGCAATTCATTCAGGTTCATCAGGGATGGCATGTTTTTTGGATTTTAAAAATCACATGATGGGGGCACCTGGGTGGCTCAGTGGGTTGAGCCTCTGCCTTCGGCTCGGGTCGTGGTCCCAGGGTCCTGGGATCGAGCTCCACATCGGGCTCTCTGCTCAGCAGGGAGCCTGCTTCTCCCTTCCTATCTGCCTGCTTCTCTGCCTACTTGTGATTTCTCTCTCTGTCAAATAAAAAATTAAATAATTAAAAAAAAAAAAAAAGCACATGATGTCCAAAGGCTAGTGACACCAGTTTCAAAACAGGCACTGAAGTGAGTACATGGTAGTGTTCAGACAGCTACAGAAAAACTGGGTGTTTATACTTTTTAAAGAAAAGGGAAACACCCTACTGCTTTTCTTATGGCCTGTGAAATCAGAGTCTAAAAAGTTTTCCCCAGAGGCAAGCTATTTTTGTAAGTGCTCTTGCCCGGAGAAGTGCTATCAATTTCTCTTCTTATTTTCCAGTTCCTTGGGGTTCTCATTGTTGTGCTCATTCCTATCTATCTTTCCATAAGTCTGTTTTCATAGTTGTTTCCCTCTTTTTTACTACCCTTACATTGCCCTATTTCACTTAGATAGGTTAGTTATTGAAGTCTTTTATAGCCAATACTGGCTTTACACAAGGACAGATCCCATCTGTCAAGTTAGTGCTTATAACTTGACAGAGAAAAACCATGTGTGAATGTAGAGTGGGGGTAAGAGCAAGTGCTTTGCAGTCACGTATTCCTGGACTGGGATCCTAGGCCTCCAATCACACATCTTTGGATGTCTTTGGACAAATTAAATTACTTCTCTGAGCCACAAATTTGTAAAAGATGGAGATAATGCCTTCTTTACTGGGTCGCTGTGAGATACAGTAGGACAACTTATGTAAAGTATAGCTAGTACAATGATTAAAATGTATGAATAAATCATGGCGATAAAAGGTATAGGGAATATAGCCAATGTCATTATAATAGTGTTGTATGATGACAGATGGTGGTGAGCATAGCATAACATATAGACTTGTCAAATCATTATGTGTTACACGTGAAACTAATGTAACATTATGTATTCAACTATACTCAATTAAAAACATAATAAAGATAGCATATTGTACTATTGATTATAATTATTTATTCCTTCACTTCTTATAGGTGAAGTGTATTTCCTCCTTCTTACTGATTTGGGGTTTTGGCCATGTCATTTCTGAGCAGAATCTTTTAGAAGCACTGTAGGTTTCCACTAGATCTCTTATTCCTTTGCCCTCTGTTATAAGAAGAGCATGTTTCAAATATACAGTGTATCTTCAGCCTGGGTTCCAGAATAAGACGATGGAGCCGACTTGAATCTAACTCAAGGCCTGGAGCAGAGACAGAGAAACTGACCTGCTTCTACCAGCATATAAGAGCAGAGAAATAAATATTTGTTGTTATAAGTTACTGAGGTTTTGAGGTTCTTACACAGTATAATAATTTTTTGGTGCCAATTTCTGTATTTGTCAGTTTTGCTGCAGTCACAAAGAATCCCAAAGTCATAGTGGCTTAAAACAACAAACATTTATTTCTCAATCATGGGTCTTCAAGTTGCCTTTGGCTCTGCTTGGCTTTATGTGGCCATATGGCATTTTAGCCTCTCATTGGGTCATGCTGTTCTCAGAGCAGAATCCAGGAGTACAAAAGGTGGAACCAAATAGTGTAGGTGCATTTTAAGCTTCCCTAAAGATATAATGTATGTGTGTGTTTGTCAAGTCACCTGTCCATGCCTGGCAGTGGGGCAGGGAAATATACACCATCTACTGAGAGGCACTGGAAGTCACATGTCAAAGAATGAGAACAGATAGTTGGGAACATAATACAACTGACCACAGTAGACTTTCCACGCATGTTAGATTTCTTCTGCCTTCAGTACTTCTGTTTCTTTTATTTTTTTAAAATTGTATTTTATTTAATTTAAATTCAATTAACATATAGCATATTGTTAGTTTCAGAGGTAGAGTTCAAGATTCATCAGTTATTACATTACATCATGTGCCCTCCTTAATGCCCATCAACCAGTTACCCCATCCCCCTACTCCCCTCCCCTCCAGCAACCCTCACTTTGTTTCTTAAGATTAAGGGTGGGGTAGAAGGTTGGGGTAATGGGGTGATGGACATTGGAGAGGGTATGGGTTTAATGTGTATTATATAAGACTGTGTATTATGTAAGACTGATGAATCACAGACCTGTACCCCTGAAACAAATAATACATTATATGTTAATTAATTGAATTTAAATTAAAAAAAAAGTCTCTTGTGGCTGGTCTCCCTCTCTGATTTTGTCTTATTTTTCCCTCCCTTCCTCTATGATCCTTTGTTTTGTTTCTTAAGTTCCACATATGAGTGAAATCATATGATAATTGGCTTCCTCTGATTGTCTTCTTTTTTTTAAATTTTTAATTTTTTTTATTAATATATAATGTATTATTAGTCCCAGGGGTACAGGTCTGTGAATCGCTGAGTTTACACACTTCACAGCACTCACCATAGCACATACCTTCCCAATGTCCATAACCCCACCACCCTTTCCCTACTCACCTCCCCTGCCTTGCACCCACCCCCACAACCCTCAGTTTGTTTTGTGAGATTAAGAGTCTCTTATGAAAAACCAACTCTTAAATGCAAAGAACAAACTGGAGGTTGCCAGAGGAGAGATGGTATAGGGAGGGATGAAATAGATAAAGGGGATTAAGAGTACACTTATCTTGATGAGAACTGAGTAATGTATAGAATTGTTGAATCATTACATTGATAGCTGAGTAATATTCATATATATGTATATATATCTGCCATATATCCTTTATACATTCATCCATCAGTGGACATCTGGGGCTCTTTCCATAGTTTGGTTATTGTGGACATTGCTGCTCTAAACATTGGGGTGCAGGAGCCCCTTAGGATCACTATCTTTGTATGTTTTGGGTAAATACATAGTAGTACAATTGCTGGGTCATCGGGTAGCTCTATTTTCAACTTTTTGAAGAACCTCCATGCTGTTTTCCAGAGTGTATGTATCAGCTTGCATTTCCACCAGGAGTGTAAGAGGGTTCTCTTTTCTCTGCATGCTCACCAATATTTGTTTTTTCCTGATTTGTTAATTTAGCCATTCTGACTGGTGTGAGGTGGTATCTCATTATGGTTTTGGTTTGTATTTCCCTAATGACAAATGATGAGCATTTTTTCATGTGTCTGTTAGCCATTTGTATGACTTCTTTGGAGAAATGTCTGTTCATGTCTTCTTCCCATTTCTTGACTGGGTTATTTGTTTTTTGGGTGTTGAGTTTGATAAGTTCTTTATAGATTTTTAGATATGAGCCCTTTATCTAATAAAACATTTGCAATTATCTTCTCCCATTCTGTATGTTCTTTTGTTTTTGTCGACTGTTTTCTTTGTTGTGCAAAAGCTTTTTTCTTGGAGCACCTGGGTGGCTCAGTGGGTTAAGCCTCTGCCTTCAGCTCAGGTCATGATCTCAGGGTCCTAGGATAGAGCCTGGTATCCGGCTCTCTGCTCACTGGGGAGCCTGCTTCCCCCTCTTTCTCTCTGCCTACCTCTCTGCCTACTTGTGATCTCTGTCTGTCAAATAAATAAAATCTTAAAAAAAAAAAAAGCTTTTTTTCTTGATAAAGTCCTAATAGTTCATTTTTGCTTTTGTTTCCCTTGACTTTGGAGATGTATCTAGCAAGAAGTTGCTGCAGCCAAGGTCAAAGAGGTTGCTGCCTGTGTTCTCCTCTAGGATTTTGATGGATTCCTGTTTCACATTTAGGTCTTTCATCCATTTTGAGTTTATCTTTGTGTGTGGTATGAGAAGATAGTCCAGTTTCATTTCTCTGCATGTAATTATCCAGTTTTCCCAATACCATCTGTTAAAGACACTGTCTTTTTTTCCATTGGATATTCTTTCCTGCTTTGTTGAAGATTGGTTGAACTATAGATTTGAGGGTCCATTTCTGGATTCTCTATTCTGTTCCACTGATCTATGTGCCAGTATCATACCGTCTTGATGATTACAGCTTTATAATAGCTTAAAGTCCAGAATTGTGATGCCACCAGCTTAGGTTTTCTTTAACATTTCTTTGGCTATTTAGAGTCTTTTCTGGGTCCTTCAGTACTTCGCTTTCCATTACAGGATTGCTAAGCAGGTTTAGAAGACAGATACATCTGGGAAAGGTAATATGAATTTAATTTCACCCAGGTTGAACTATTAGATACTTTTCTCAGGGTAGATTCTAGCTGAGGCTACAGTAGCAACACAAAAGAATAAAGAAAACAGTTAAGTATTAGGAAATGTGTTGGATCCCTGCAGATTGAGTGTGAGTCCGGGAAAGCATTGGTGAAAAATTTTCATTTTGAAAGTGTAATTTTATGATGCTGTCAGGTTTCTAGAATTCTAAAAGGAAATGGCTGTGGCAGGACCCTTTCTGTTTGACTAATTGCCTATGTTGATTTTTTTATCCCCTCCTCAGTGCTCTAGGAGTTTTTATGAGCCTCTTTAAAGTAACTGAGATGCCAGTTAGGATACTTGTAACAAACAGGTGATATCTGTAGTCTGGTTGTTGCCCCTGAGTGAAAAGTCCTTTTGGCCACCGGAGCTTCTTTGAATTGGCATCCGCTGTACTGGGGCATGAAAGCTCATTAAAAAAGTATTTCATCTATTATATTACCTGCCAAAGTTTCCTTTCCCTACATTTATGTATGTCTATGGGGGTCAGAGTATCTTAGAAGGTGCCTGGGGAGCACTTGAACTTAATGCCACATTTAAATTGATTTTGTGACCTTAATTTCTCTTCTCTGTTCTATGTCTCTATTTTCTTGTCACTTTTAAAATGTCTGAGTCTTATTTTAAGCAAACTTGATATGGGAGAAGATGCATTAGCATTCAGATAAATTGGTACCTTCTAAACTTAGTATTGCATCATGAAATTTGGAGGAGAGGTTTAGCCTGTTGAATAGAACTTGAAAAACATGGCTAGTAATAAGTAATAAAAATAGGATTTTTATCCTAGCTACTGAAAATGATAACTCATTTATGTTATTTCTTTCCTTTGATTCTTATTTTCTCAAAATCTGGCAGGTGGGGGAGAATAATAGCCTTCCTTCTCTTACTGGGATGGATATATATATGGTAGATCTGAAAACACTTTGCTTTCAGAAGAAAGGTGCAACAGAAATTTTGTTAGTGATATAAATATAAAGGGGATCTCTGCTCAGATATGAATAAATTTTGTCTTGGATGATGAATTTATTTTTCCGTCCAGCTTTTGAAGGATAATGGCTTATGTTCATGAATTGAGTTCAGAGGTTTTTGGAAAGTCAGATACACTTCTTTTGCCATGAAACATGATTATTGAAAAGATTACTGTTGTGTGTTTGAAAATAAAGGATATAAGTGCAGCTTTTTAAGTTTTTATTTGTTTTTAAAACAGCTGCCAATGTTTGAAGGAGACAAGATACATGATATGATGTGGAATACAGCATAGCAAGTATTTCCCTCCATCCATTAGGGAATGTGTTCCTATTTATTTTCTTAGCTATGATTTTTCTGGGTGAAGTTTGTTTGCATAAAGAGTTTCCGTATTTAAATTCAAAGGACATATTACAGAATTCCTGGTATTCGGAGCGCTCTTCTAGGCTCTTCTAGGCTTTGTAGGTGAAGTTAAAATGAAGACAAGTGTTCTCCCCTCAGTGAACTTACAGCTTAGTGAAAGATAAAAGAAAGAGTTATACAAATTATCGTAATACAAAACTGTGTGTCCAAGCAAAAATACATAAACCTACGCTATCAGCATACTAAGGAATAAGAGGTGAACTCCAGTTGGGAAATTTAACTCTTGAGGAAAAAACATGAACAAAGGCCAGAGGTAGGAAAATGCCACTCACTTTGGAGAAGCAGGGTATAATCCTCTTTGGCTGAAGTTTTAGCATTCAGGATGATGAAGCTGTGAAGAAAACGGTGGCCTGATTTATGAAGACCTTGAACAGGATGATAAACATTTTGGGCTTTACACTGAGGGATGAAGTGGAGCCAAATAGATTTTGAGTATAGTAGTGACGTGATCATATCTATATTTAAGGAAGATAACTAGAAAGATTATGGATGGATTGAGCAATGAATAGATAGGAGAAGGGATTGGAATTAGAGGAATTAGAGATTTTAATTAGGCTGTTTAGAAATTTAGGTGAGTTGTGATACACACACACACACACACACACACACACACACTGAACCCAGCCATAAAAAGGATACTATCTTTCTTTATGACAATATGGATGGACCTAGAGGGTATTATGCTAACTGAAATAGTTCAGACAGAGAAGAGAAATACCATATGATTTCATTTGTATGCAAAATCTAAAAAATGAATAAAAACAGAAAGCAGAATATAAATATAGAGAACAAATTGATGGCTGCCAGTGGGGAGGAGGACGGGGAGGATGGACCAAATGGGGGAAGATACAGACTTCCAGTTAGGGATGAATAAGTCATGGGAATAAAAGGTACAGTGTAGAGAATATAGTCAGTGATAATATAATAATGTCATATGGTGACAGATGGTAGCTACACTTGTGATGAGGATGGCATAATGTATAGAGATATTGAATCACTATGTTGTATATCTGAAACTAAAGTCACGTTGTGTCAACTATGCTAAAAGAAAAAGTTCAGGTGAGAGACAGTATGGGCTTAGTTAAGGGCTGTGAGAGAGAATAGGAGGGAGTTAACAAATTTGAGAATCATTTTGGAAATGTCATAAATGCTGATAAATATTTCATTTGGAAGTGATGTAATTTAATGACAGATTTGTTTCCAGAATCAAGATACATTTTGTAGATAGAGTTCAGATGATCTGACAACCAGCTGGTTATTCAGGAATAATTTTAATATGGTATTAACAAAGTTACAGTAGCAATTATTTTTTTCAGTCTTCTTTGATAGCTGGGTGTCTGATGTGGCCATGAGTTTAAGTTCTTGTACTGCAGGATTGAGCCATTGGAGTATGAAATCTATAGGTTATCTATAAGGAGTTTTGAAACTCCTGCTAGCATGTCTGTCTCTTCCTAAAGCTCATGTGAGAATGAAAGTAAAAGTACTGTTTTGAGTGGTTATAATAATGTCTTATTGTAGAACTTTATATTCTCAAAAAATTTTCATTCTCTCATCATATCCCATTCTTTCAACAACACTTACACAATAAATATTATATATTATGCATTCTACAAGTTTGGGACAACTAAGAAACAGTAAGATATAAGGGACATTTCAGAGGTCACAGAGTTAGCTAGTACCAGAGAAAGGAAGAGAATACATAACTTGAACTATCTATTGCTGTATATACCAACATCACTCTGCTTTTACTAGCTTTCCTTTTGTCTTACCTAGTTTTAGTAAAATAAATCTGCATAGATATCCCAGATAACTTCTTCATTGTCTCTAATTCATTTAAATAACACAGGAGCATATCCACAGTGTATGTCATGGGATTTTTTTTTTAACTTAAATTTTTTTTTTACCAATAGTTTGCAAACTTACCTTTAGATGGAATTTTGCACTTATATAAAAAATCTTGTGTACTAATTAGGTATGTGAAACTTTCAATTAGATTTCAGTCTTATCCTTTTTTATTTGCATATAAATTGGCATTATGTTTTGCTATAATATTCTTGTTGTGTTCTTGTTGGAGTCACAATTGTAGGCATTGCATAGCCTCATCTTAAATCTATCTTCCCCTGCTTTTAGATGAGAATTCATGGGCTGTTTTAGGTTTGTGATCCTTTTTACTCTGTGTTGAGAGGGTTCTTCCTCTTGTACTGTTTCACTTCATTTCCCTCTTTTTTTTTTTTTTTCCTGAATCTGTATGTTTTAAAGTCCTAGGACCTTCTTTTTTAGTATCTTTTTTTCCCCATGTGCACTTGTACATTTCCTGCTTTCATTTTGATCTGGGATCAGAAATTCTATCGGATACTTCCAGGTTACCTCTGAGTGTGAAGTTGTACACATGCTTGTTTTATGTCTCTGTGACTATCTAACCTAACAGTGTGGTATTTCCAGTAAGTTTTTCTTCTGTTATGTGGAATACTTTTGAGTTACTTTCCTCAGGTTGTCTCATTGCTTTCTTTCACATTTTCCTTTTTAGATTACATATGCATCTTGAGGTGCTGACTTATTTGGTACTGACATTGAGACTATTGATTTTGCTCACGGTAACCCCAGGCTCATTCCCTTCCTCTGGACCAAGTTTATTCAGGCACCCTTGAAAAAGTGTATTTTCAGATACTTTTATTATTTTCCTTTATCACCAGTGATTTGCCTTCACTTACTTGAGTCTTGTATATTTGTGAATAAGCAGGCTCTAAGGCGTAAAGTCAGAAGTTCTCACATTTTCTTTATTTGTGGTGTCTTTAGTGTGTCAGTAATTTTTTCACAGGGACTTTGATATAAGAAAAATACGTAACAATTTACTTTAGTACATAGTTGGGATCAAACAACTTAAGTGTTTATGTACTACAGTCTTAGTAGCTGTTTGAAAAAAATACAGGTAAATTGAAAGTAAAAAAATCCACAACTTTAATTTTATTTTTAAATAATCACAATTGCTGATGAGCTGTCTGTGCCTTTTGGGCACTGTACAAATTTTTCAAACACTGGAAACAGATTGGACATCGCATTCCTCATTTTCTGTTCCATATTAATTTTAGCATAGTTGCTTTTTTATCACTGTAATCACTGAAAACAGCTTTGCAAAGATATGAAGCCATAGTATGATGTAAAATTGAAATTTGTGTTTGTAGTTTGCAGAGTGATCAACAGATGTCGGGTATCACTGTGTTTCTCTTGAAAAGTTTACATATCCTGTAGGGTTTCTGTGAGTTCTCTGTGGTATTTTGGGGTGCCTTGGTGAAAAATTTAGGAACTATAGCCTTTGGTACTTTCTTTTTGTTTACCATGACAGCATGCTTTTCTGGTATATATCAAAGTGTCTGGAAGATGATAGGTACTCGTTAAATTTTGGTTGGTTTTCATTGTTGGCAGGCAAGCAGTTGGTTTACAGAAGTTGGGACAAAAAAGAGAACATATGTACAATCTGCAGTTCTGGAAGAAGACATATTTTGAAGCACAGTACTTTGCTGAGTTATGTTTTGCCATGCTTCTTCTTTCCCCTTGAATGAATTCTAACGATTGTAAGACACTCATATGGGCTTGTCAAAGGCATAGTTCAAAACCTTAATCTCCTCCCATTTGTTTTTAATGTGAAGAACTCATCTTAGACATCTGTTCTAAGAAAAACAATTAGAGAGAAATTATGATGCAGTGGTCTTATCCTGAATTTTATTTTGCGACTTGGCTAGCTCCTGTGCTTTTAAGTTTTAGTAGCATAATAGTCTTATTTCATGGTAAACACTGCGAGGCAAGTGTAGCTTCAAATTTCTTGTCATTAGTTGACTGAGTCACCTTGCTCTGATTCACCATGCAGACAACCAAATTGGGGATAAAAATTTAGTGGGTGGATGCAAGGGGTAACATCTGCTTTGCCAGCATTCTACTCACTGAATATACTATTTGTATAGTTCAGGTACTGCAATTAAAAAGAAAGGTGAAGCCTGGGCATATGAGATCTCCATTAGAGAAAGTTTTTAGACCGTATAGTTCTGTTTTGACTTGGTTGGAATTTTTCTTACTTAAAAAAATTGATTTAATCCTCCCTAGAGTGTTAAGTGCTAACTCAATATTTTGCTAATTATGCAGAAGGAATACCAGGTGGTTTCTGAGGATGACACTGTATGGGTGGAAGCATTGGTGAATAAAGCTGTGGTAAACTTTGTAGCTCCATGACCATCATCATCCATAGCAACATGTGCTTTTGTAACAGAGGAATAAATAATTATATAACATTTTAAAGTAATACAATTAATTCTGAGAAAAGAGTTTCGGTTTCTTGTAAACTGCCATGTGGTAAGAAGGTATCATTTAGAATGAAGCTCCTCTAGTATTATAATCATCAAAGAAGTATGTTTGTATATATTTCTTTGGAAAGTAAATTTTTTCCCTTATTCTCCTTTACTCTTCGCCCTGACAATCATCTCAAATTGTTACCTTATTTATTATTATTTTTTACTTAACACAATCAGAGTCTTAACTTAGATAATTTTTTTTCTGGGTTTCATTATCTTTGCCTTCAGTTAGCCTGCAAGAAGAATTGCTCACTATCCCTACCTCCTGATCAGTTTACCTACAGTGGAAAATGGAGAATTAAAAGTAATTGCTACATCAGAAATGTCTCTGTGCTGTATCTCAAATCCAAGGGGATGATGGTACTAGTCTCCAAGATGTAACAATGTATAACAACAAATATGACAACATGTAAATTCAGAATAACCTAGCCTACAAGAATATTTTAGTGGAAACAAGAACCAGGGTGTTAATAATAATAATTTACCATAGAAAGATGAGTTCTTATTAAAATGGACTTTGATTAGTAAATTGATATACATCAGAATATTCTTTTTTTCCTTTTATTTATTTATTTATTTTTTAAATTTCTTTTCAGTGTAACAGAATTCATTGTTTCTGCATCACACCCAGTGCTCCATGCAATACGTGCCCTCCTTAATACGCACCACCTGGCTCCCCCAACCTCCCACCCCCTGCCCCTTCAAAACACTCAGGTTGTTTTTCAGAGTCCATAGTCTCTCATGGTTCACCTCCCCTTCCAATTTCCCTCAACTCCCTTCTCCTCTCCATCTCCCCATGTCCTCCATGTTATTTGTTATGCTCCACAAATAAGTGAAACCATATGATAATTGACTCTCTCAGCTTGACTTATTTCACTCAGCATAATCTCTTCCAGTCTCGTCCATGTTGATACAAAAGCTGGGTATTCATCCTTTCTGATGGAGGCATAATACTCCATAGTGTATATGGACCACATCTTCCTTTTCCATTCATCCGTTGAAGGGCATCTTGGTTCTTTCCACAGTTTGGTGACCGTGGCCATTGCTGCTATAAACATTGGGGTACAGATGGCCCTTCTTTTCACTACATCTGTATCTTTGGGGTAAATACCCAGTAGTGCAATTGCAGGGTCATAGGGAAGCTCTATTTTTAATTTCTTAAGGAATCTCCACACTGTTCTCCAAAATGGCTGCACCAACTTGCATTCCCACCAACAGTGTAAGAGGGTTCCCCTTTCTCCACATCCTCTCCTACACAGTTGTTTCCTGTCTTGCTAATTTTGGCCATTCTAACTGGTGTAAGGTGGTATCTCAATGTGATTTTGATTTGAATCTCACTGATGGCTAGTGATGATGAACATTTTTTCATGTGTCTGATAGCCATTTGTATGTCTTCATTGGAGAAGCGTCTGTTCATGTCTTCTGCCCATTTTTTGACATGATTATCTGTTTTGTGTGTGTTGAATTTGAGAAGTTCTTTATAGATCCTGGATATCAACCTTTTGTCTGTACTATCATTTGCAAATATCTTCTCCCATTCCGTGGGTTACCTCTTTGTTTTGTTGACTGTTTCCTTTGCTGTGCAGAAGCTTTTGATCTTGATGAAGTCCCAAAAGTTCATTTTCGCTTTTGTTTCCTTTGCCTTTGGAGACATATCTTGAAAGAAGTTGCTGTGGCTGATATCGAAGAGGTTACTGCCTATGTTCTCCTCTAGGATTCTGACGGATTCCTCTCTCATGTTGAGGTCTTTTATCCATTTCAAGTTTATCTTTGTGTACTGTGTAAGAGAATGGTCGAGTTTCATTCTTTTACATATAGCTGTCCAATTTTCCCAGCACCATTTATTGAAGAGACTGTCTTTTTTCCACTGTATATTTTTTCTTGCTTTGTTGAAGATTATTTGACCATAGAGTTGAGGGTCCATATCTGGGCTCTCTACTCTGTTCCACTGGTCTATGTGTCTGTTTTTATGCCAGTACCATGCTGTCTTGGTGATTACAGCTTTGTAGTAAAGCTTGAAATCAGGTAACGTGATGCCCCCAGTTTTGTTTCTCTTTTTCAACATTTCCTTAGCAATTCGGGGTCTCTTCTGATTCCATACAAATTTTAGGATTATTTGCTCCAGCTCTTTGAAAAATACCAGTGGAATTTTGATCGGAATGGCATTAAAAGTATAGATTGCTCAGGCAGCATGGACATTTTAGCAATGTTTATTCTTCCGGTCCAAGGGCATGGAATGATCTTCCATCTTTTTGTGTCTTCTTCAATTTCTTTCATGAGTGTTCTGTAGTTCCTCGAGCACAGATCCTTTGCCTCTTTGGTTAGGTTTATTCCCAGGTATCTTATGGTTCTTGTTGCTATAGTAAATGGAATCGATTCTCTAATTTCCCTTTCAGAATATTCTTTTAATCAAGTAGAATAAATTGTTTTTTGTTTTTAAAATGTAGTATAATAAACAAAATTACTGAAGTCTTTGTACCAAGATACTGTGTAGATTTATAAAAGGAAAGAGAAAATACAGGTTTTTACCCTTAAAAGATTTATAATCTGAAGAAATACATATTGAAACAATTGAAGAGTTGCTCCATTCATGTTGGCCAGGGTCAGATTCTTGATTAATATATGCTGAAGGAAAAAATTACAGTTGCACATAGGATTAAGAGAAATAAGGCCGTTACTTCAACTAGTTCAGAATAGATTTTTGTTGATTTGAAGAAACAAGTGAATAAGTAACTACCTATAGGTTTAAATGTTAATTCAGGAGCTTACAGTCTTTAAAGCCTGTGAGCAAATGGCACAGAACCAAGGTGTCACCTACTAATTTGTGAAATAACAGCTTCTAAATTTTAAGAGAGGCAACATCTTTCTTTCTCAGATGTCATTTCTGTTTATTCTGATGTGACATGAGATTGGTAAATCATTTATAGTCTCCATGATTATAAACAAAATGAGGTCTGTATGTAGTTGAATGAACTTAAAGACAGACATAAGATTAATTGAAATGAAAAAGACATTCATGAAAGCCATGGGAAAGTTAGATTCAAGGATAGGAAAATGATCTATGGTATTTCCATGTTCACTGAATTGGGTTTACAGAGAAAGGGATATGTTGAAGTGAAGATCTGCTTGATTCAACCCATTTTACAGCAACCATTTTACTTTTTTGTAAATGGGTAAATACTCATGACAGCTGCAAAGAGTTTGTATACCAAAAGGAGGGCAGAGTCAGCTGGAAGAAAGAATTGTTCATTGCTCAAGTAAGCTTATTTAAAATAAAAATTATGAAAAATTATGAAAAGAGGGAGTATATGTTTAGTGGATCTGTCTGGGCATAATCATGACTTGTTTTCCTGTCATTTAATTGATCTGGTTCTGTGTTTACTCTGCTATTCATTAGCACAAGATAATACTCATCTTTGTTTTGTCCAGCACTGTTTTATAATATATTTGAAAAACTGTCATTTTCAAGTTGCTTCCATTATGCTGAGACCATCATACCAGTATGGTAAATCCCAAAACTTCATTCCTAGAGTTAGTTATACTGACCCCAGGAATATAAAAAATGTATGTAGATAATATACTAAATGGTGCACAGGATAGCATACCTTAAGGATATAGCCTTGCCAGGTAATCTTTAATATCTTATTACTACTTACTAGATTAGATATTTGTTATGTGAGGACTTTTGGAAAACTCAATTTCAAAGTAAATTTATTTACTTGAATAGGTCATATGTATATATGGTAAAATTTATAAAGGTATAGAAAGTGCAGTGAAAAAGGAGATGTACTTACTTCCTGCGAGTTCCTCGGTTTCTCAGGTTCCTTTCTTGAAAGCCATGTCCATTACCAGTTTTTTATGTATCCATGTAGAGCAATACTGTGAAATGCTTTCTTAACACAAACGGTATGTTGTATATGCATTTGCCTGTGTCTTGCTTTTTCCATAATATATATATAGAGGATATACCTATTAGGACACTAGGAGCTTTCTCATTCCTTTTAAATATTCAGTGTTTGAGTATATTATAGTTTCTTTAGCCCCACCCCATTAAAGGCTCTTTGGTTGGTTCTAATCTTTTACTACTACTAACAAACAGTATTGCATTGAATATCCTTGTACAGTCTTCTTTGTGTTCATGTACAAATATATCTGTAAGACTAATTCCTAGGAATGGAATTGTGGGTTAAAAGTTACATGCAAATTAAATTTTAAATTTAAAGTTATTATCAAATTGCCATTCATAGCTGCTGTGCCAATTTGTATTCCTAACGATCATGTTTGAGATTGCTTCTTTCACCTTATAGGACCATACAGGTGAAAACTGATGTCTCATAGTTGTAGTTTGCATTTTTATCATTTTCTTTAGATTATCTTTGTTTAAATGTCGGTGATTTAAGGAAGTAATTGTTTTTAACCTTTGTATTATAGAATATAGTATCCAAGTAGAAAGGTGCACAAAACAAAGATGTTTTATTATAAAGTGAGTATCTGTGTAATCACCACCCAGGTTAAGAAATAGAATATTTCTGTCATCCCCAAACTTCTTCTTGCTCCTTTGCCAACCACTACTACTTTTCCTCCTCCAAAGGTAAAGTTGTCGCTATCTCTTTCTTATGGCAATCACTCCTTTTTCCCCCCAAGTTTTTATTTAAATTCCAATTAGTTAACATACAATATAGTATCAGTTTCAGGTGTAGAATTTAGTGATTCTTCACTTACATACAATAACCAGTGCTCATCACAAGTGTCCTCCCTAATATCCATCACCCATTTAACCTGTCCCTCCTGTCTACTTCCCCACTTGCATCCCTCAGTTTATTCTCTATAGTTGAGAGTCCATTTCTTGGTTTACCTTTCTCTTCTTAACCCTCCCCCACCATGTTCATCTCTTTTGTTTCTTCTTTATAGTTTCTTGTCCAGAGCACACATCCCTAAACAATAGTTTGGTTTGCTTATTTTTCTATACTTTATATAAATGGAATCATACATTATATATCCTTTTATATTTGTATCCTTTCATATTACATTTGTGATATCCATCCTTTTATTTTGTATAGCAGTAATTTGCTCATTTCTTTGTTGTATTGTATGACTATATCACAGCTTACCCATCCTATTGTTTACAGACATTTTCAATTTGGGGCTAATATGAATAATGCTACTTTATGCATTCTTCTACACTTGGTTGCATTTCTGTTAGATAATATACTTAGAAGTGGAATTGTTGGATCAGAGGATATGGCATTTGATCTACATTAGATAATGCCAACCTGTTTTATAAGTCTTGCTAATTTATATTTCCACCAGTGGTTCATAAGAGTTCCTTCTATCATATGCCTTTGCCCAGTATTGTGATTATCAATTTCCATAGTTTTTATTTTGATGCTGGTGGGTATGATATAATATCTCATTATGATTTTAATATGCATTTCTGTAATTATTAATGAAAGTTAGCACATTTTCATGTTTATTGGACATTTGAAGTCCTCTTTTGTGGTTTCTTTTTAATTTTTATTTTTTTGGTCTCATTTTCTATTCAATTGCTTATCTTTTTCTTACTGATTTCTAGAAATTCTTAATTTATTTTGGATACAGACCAGTTTATATGCTGTTTTGGTTTGGGTCCAGCAAAACCAGAGACATAAGGATAAGGGTACAGATAACTTTTTTTTAAAATTAAAGATTTTATTTATTTGTGAGAGAGAGCAGAATGAGAGAGAGAGAGTGCATGTGAGCATGAGCAGGGGTTGGGGGTGGAGGGGCAGAGGGAGAGGAAGAAGCAGACTCCTTGCTGAGCAGGGAGCCTGTTGCGGGGCTCTATCCCAGGACCCTGGGATCATGACCTGAGCCGAAGGCAGATGCTTAACTGACTGAGCCACCCAGGCACCCCAAGATAGACTTTTGGGAGTGATTCTAGGAAATAGAAGAGAAGAAGTGGTAACGGTGAGGCATGGAAGAGGGAAAAGCCATTATTAATTTCACCACTGTAGGCATCAGGGACTTGATTGCTCTAGGACCTCTGAGAAGAGCATAGAACATCTTCCTGAAGGAAGAGTGTCTTGAGCACTTATTTAATGTGGTTGAGAGTTCCTTTCAGAAGCATTTATTTCCTCAACTTCCAAGCTGTGCTTATGCTGGGCAAAATGTACTCCCATAGCCTTTAGAGAAGGTCTAAAGCAGAAGGTGGCAGAATGCTCAGTGAGCACTTAAGATGAAATACTTGCCAGAACCAGTTAAATTTGGGCTCAGATGGAACTGTCTATTGCAGCTTTGGCTAAAATCAGAAATGGGCCTGGGAACTCTTAAATAGGGGCACCAATGGTGCCCTTTGTATCTTTTAAATACCTTTCCCCATATTTGAGGTGACTTTTACTCTCTTAGTAGTGTCTTTTGTGAACAGAAATGCTCACTATTTATGTAACTGAATTTATCTGTTGGGTCCATGGTCAAAGGAGCGAGACTGCTACAAAGCGAAGGTCAAGCAAAGCTTTATTTCGTGCCAAGCATCGAGAATCAAACTGAGCGGCCTGGGCCGTTTCTTGCAAAGAGGTGACCTCTCTCTGCCTTACAGACTAGCTTTTAAGGGCAAAGGCCATGTGGTTGGGCCTGGCCACGCACAGGTGGCCAATGAGATTGTAACACAGAGAAAGCTGCACAGTCCTGCTAGGTCACACATAAGTGACCAATTGAATTACAATTTACCCTCTAGTAGATATTTGAACTAGCCTATCACCTTGGTCAGAATTGGCGCCCAGAAGGCACCCAAAGGGCGGGGCCCATACTCCTTGGTAGCTAGGGAGACAGTATCCGCCTCCACTGATTGAATACCTACACCTGGCCTGACCCATCCTTATATTTGGGTATCACTCTGGCTAAATAGGCCCTTACATTATCCACCTTTTACATTTTGCTAATATTTTAATCTCTTAAGACATCTTACCCTGAATTCATGAGGATGCTCTTAACTTTTTTTTTTTTTGAATAGTGTGTTTTGTTTGAGAAGGTTATAAAAGGTATAGGTAATTTCTCCAGGAAAATAACACATGATTATGTGCAACTTTGAGGTGTTCATGGAACCTTTGAAATCTTTCCATGGAACCCCTAGAGGTTCATTGATCTGAGGTTAGGAATTTCTGGTTGTTGTTTTACCTTTCAAATTTAGATCTATAGACCACCTGGAACTAATTTTTTAGTATGATGTGAGTAGGATCAAGTTTTATTTTATTTTTCCATGTGGTTGTGTGATTGATCCAGCATCATTTGTTGAAAAAGCAAACAAAATCATCCCCATCTATTCCCCACTGCTTAGTAATGCCAACTTTTAATTTTGTTGTAAATCAAGTACCTAATCTGCTTAGTTTTTTTTTTTTTTTTCCTTTTCTTTTTCTTTTCCTGGGCTCTTGATTCTGTTTCTTTGGAGTGTTTTTCCCCTTGAGCCAGTTTCTCTCTGCCTTAATTACTACTGCTTTATAATAAGTCTTGATATATGTAGAACAAGTCTGTCATTTATGTTCTTCAAGGTTTTTTTTGGCTTTTCTTGGACATTTGGATTTTCATATAAACATTAGAATCAGTTTAGCAGTATATATATATATGTATACACACACACACACATTCACATGCACCATACTGTTGGAATTTTTATTGGAATTGCATTGATTTTATAGATTAATATGGGGAGATTTGCTTCATTCCAATTTTGAGTCTTCCAATCCATGAGCATGGTGGAACCCTCCACTTATTAAGTTTTTTAACCTATTCTCAAAAATGTTTTATAATTTACTGCAGTGAGGTCTTGCATTTCTTTCATTAAAAGTTTTGCTTAGAAATTTGATATTTGTAATGGCTTTATTTAAGTGGTATTTATAAATTCTGTTTTGTTTGGGGTTGTATATAGAAATACAATGTACTTTTGGGCACGGGTGGCTTAGTGGGTTAACTATCTGACTTTGGCTCAGGTCATGATCCTAGGGTTCTAGGATCAAGCCCCGCATCAGGCTCCCTGCCCAATGGGGAGACTGCATCTCCCTCTGCCTGCTGTTCCCCTGCTTGTGTTCTCTCTTTCTGTTTAATAAATAAATAAAATCTTTTAAAAAAGAAATACAATACACTTTTGTATCTAACACCCTTGCATAAAACAAACTTGCCTAATTCACTTATTGATTATAATTCTTTATCTGTAGATACTTTTGAATTTTCTACCTATACAATCATGTCATTTCACATAATGACAGTTTGATTTCTTCTTTTTTAATCCTTATACCTTGTATTTCTTTTTCTTGTTGCATTCTTATTATTATTGTTTAAGGCTTCCAATATAATGTTGAGAATAGAAGTAACAATGATGGGCATCTTTGTTGTATTCTCTAGCTCAGAGAAAAGCTTTCAACATTTTATCATTAAGTACAATTGTATAATATCTGCTTAAAAATAATGTTTATTGTGCAGTTGTTGTAGTTGTTTGGTACACCATTCTAAATATATCAGTTAAGCCAAATTTGCTGATTGTATCATTTAAATCTTAAATATTTTCCCGTGTTTTTAGTCCACGTTATTTTATCATTTATCAAGAGAGGTATTTTAAAATCTTTACTCTGATTGTGAATTTGTCTATTTTGCCTTATATTTCTGCCAAATTAGCTAAACATTTTTTTTTTTAAGATTTTATTTATCTGTTTGAGCAAGAGGCAGTGAGAGAGAGCATGAGAAGGGAGAAGGTCAGAGGGAGACCCAGACTCGCCATGGAGCTGGGAGCCTGATGTGGGACTCGATCCTGGGACTCCGGGACCGTGACCCAAGCCGAAGGCAGTTGCTTAACCAACCGAGCCACCCAGGCACCCAAATTAGCTAAACATTTTGAGACCACATCATTAGATTCATACAAATTAAGAATCATTATATCTTAACAATATATGTCATATATATATATGTATATATGCACAAATACATATTTGGTGGATTGACTCTTTTATTTTTTTTTAACATCTTAATTTTATTTTATTTTTTCAGTGTTCTGAGATTCATTGTTTATGCACCACACCCAGTGCTCCATGCAATATGTGCTCTCCTTAATCCCCATCAAGGACTCTTTCATTCTTAACTGTGACCTTTGTCCCTACTAATGTTCTTTGCCTTTAAGTCATTCTTTTTTAATAGTATTCTGGTTTTCTTTTGGTAGTGGTTTACATATTATATTTGTAAAATCTGCTTATTGTTATTTTTTTCTTATATTCTTGTGTATTATAAGTGTCTCTTATAAACCACATATAAAAAGGATTTTATTTATTTAATTAAAAAAATTCTTTTTATTTTTAAATTAAAAAAAATTTAAATTTAAATTCCATTTAGTTAATATATGGTGTAATATTAGTTTCCAATGTACAATATAGTGATTCAACACTTCCATATTTTAAAATTGGAGTATTGGTTCATTTACATTTAATCTTTGAACATTCTTGTGTTGTACTTCCACTCTGGCATGCCCTGTCCTCCAACTGCTTTGCTTTTCTCTATATCACTTACCACCATCCAAAATACTATTCCTGTTAGTTATTTTGCTTATTGCTTGCCTCCCATTAGAATGTGAACTCAATGGATACAGGGACTTTTTTGTCTATTTTATTTATTTATGTATTCGGATCACTAAGTGGATAGGCATTCCAAAAATTTTCCAGAATAATAACTCAATGATTTACATTCCATATATTCTTTTTGGAGATTTACAAAAATGTTACTGTATAAAGAAGTTACACAGTTACAAAATTTGTTCAGTCAAGCATTTCCCAAGCTTTTACAGTAATAGAATCTTATTAATAAGTGTAACATCTATTACCTAAGGAAGCAAGTGTTCTTAGCATACACTTTGGAAAATACCTAGAAGATATGATTACTGAAGTATTCTTAGTATGCATGGATTAGAGAGCCATTTAGAAGATCTCCAGTTGGGGAGGCCACTAAACTAGTGTTCAGCAAACTATGTCCAGGTGGCCAAATCTGGCTCGCTACCTATTTTTGTAAATTAAGTTTTACTGGAATACATCATGCCACTTATTTGTGTACTGTCTGTCTTTTGCTCTATGAAGACAGAGTTGACTAGATGTGACAGAGACCCTATGGACTTCAAAACTTAAATCATTTACTATCTGGCCTTTTATAGAAAATATTTGCTGATTCCTGCTAATAATTGTCAAAAAAAATTCTTGAGTACTTACAACTTTGTGGACTCAACATGTTGCTAGATATTTTTATAAAGATAATCTCACTTAATTGTCCTAAAAATCTTTTGAGGTAGGCAATATAATTATTTTTATTTTATAGATGAGGAAACTGAGATGCAGAGAAATTGAATAATTGCCCATTATCACACATTTAATAAATGACAGAGACAGGTTTTGAACCTACGCCTGACTCTTAGTCTTTGTTCTTTCTCACTAAACTAGACTGTCTTCTGGTTCCTGTTGTTCTACAGAGTATGAAATAATGGAATAAATATTAAAGAAGATTAAAAACTCATACTGTACAATGTAATTATTATTCTAAGAGGTTAGCTAAGCAAGCACAGCTGACTTTGAGGTTCTTTGTGCTTACAATTCTTGAACATAGCAGTAGTAAATATTACCTTCTTATAAAAATATATATTTGGAGAATTGGGGTTTAAATAAGTAATTTCCCAGATATAATTTTGTATCTTTCACACACTCAACTGTTTTAGATATCCATTTGTAATTTAGAAAACATCCTTCTTTCATTCTGATAGTTTTGTATGTAGTCTATATTGTAATAGAAAGGACAGAGTAAACATTTTGGGTCAACCATACCCATTGTAGTAACAGTTGCCACCACTTATTGAATGCCTAAGTGCCAGGAGACTGTTCTTATTACATATAAAGTAATCTCATTAATCTTAGCTACAAATCTGTGAGGCAGAATACTATTATCACTTGCATTTTATAGATAAGGAAACTAAAGTTACTTATCAAGGAAAAAGTAGCCGATTTACCTTACTCTGTACCTTCAGAAGAATATTGCTGATTCAAAGGAAGTTAGGTAATTCTATTGGCTACATTTAAACTCTATTATATAATAGAGTGGAGATACACCACATGAGCATTTCCCAATGACATTACCTAGGATTACAAATAAATGTTTTAATTACCATAATAATATTATGTCTTGTAATAGGCTATATTTTACTTAAACTTTTTATTTTCAAATATAGTATTTAGAACTCACATTACTAATTAAGGAGGTTTACTTATATGTTAATTATAGGTAAAAAATAAAAACCCTTTGAATGTCGGTCAAGATAATAACATTTGTGAGTGTGAACTCTGCACAGAATAGTAGAATTACATACTTTTTTCTGCCTAATTTACCTTTTCCAAAAATCTTCAGCCTTATGGAAATTTAGAAAAGTACAAAAAGTAGGAAAAAAAGAAAGAATTTACCTCTGTTCTCATACCTGGTTACAATCTTTGTTAACAGCTTAATAGTTCTTTCCAGTCTTTTTCTTAAGCAGCAGTTTTGATTTTTTTTGCTTCATATTATCACATGAGCATTTACCCAGGGTTCTGTCAACATGCCATTACCCAGGATTCTACATAAAAATTTGATAACCATAAAATAGTGAGTGAGTGACTATATTTTACTTAAACTTCCCTTATTTTTAGATATGGGTTGTTTCAAATTATTATTGTTACTGCTATTTTATCTCTCCTTTTTTTTTTTTTTTTGGAGAGATAATCTTAAGCGGGCTCCATGCCCAGTGCAGAGCTGGACATGGAGCTTGATCTTACAACCCTGAGATCATGACCTAAGCTAAAATCATTTAACTGACTGAGCCACCAAGACACCCTTATTTTGCATTTTAAATTATAAAAGTATAGTCATGCTTATATCCAAACTGAAATATGTAAACTTGTAAAGTGAAAAGTAAAGATCTTTGTCCCACTATGAAGAACTTTCTGGGTATTCTTCCAGGATTTGTCTATGCCTATGTAAGCATATTTATGTCTATCCTTATTTTATGTAAGTAAGATCTATAACCTGCCCCTTTGGTTTTGCTTTTTTATGTAATGTTGGGATATATATATTTGTGCAAAAATTATTTTTGTGTTTATGACTATTTCCTTAAGACAGGCTCTTACAAGTATGGCTGGGTCAAAGAGATGGACAGTTTGAAGGTTTTTACTAAATTTGCCAAATTTAATACACTGCTGTTTTAGGAAGAGTATGTTTACATTATAAAATAAGAATATATTCTATCATTATAACTTCTACAAACTATATGGAAACCTGGCATGCTAATTTCCTGAAAGCTTTTTTATAAAGACCCAATCATTTATGATAGAAGTAGATAAATATATACTATAGGCATATCACATTTATCTCTATCTATGTTACAGGTGTAACCTATCTATACACATATTTGTGCACATATAATATGTATATGCACACACACTGAATTTGTTTAACCAGGGTAGGTCTGGTCATTTTTCCTGCTTTGGACTTAGCATTGTTATTCTTACTCTTACTGATATTAGTTAGAAATGTCTTTTTTACATCATTTTTTTGAGGTTATAACTTGGTTTAAAAAAAGGTGTATTTGATGGGGGCACCTGGGTGGCTCAGTGGGTTAAGCCTCTGCCTTCAGCTTGGGTCATGCTTTCAGGATCCTGGGATCAAGCCCCACATCTGGCTCTCTGCTCAGCAGGGATCCTGCTTTCCCCTCTCTCTCTGCCTGCCTCTCTGCCTACTTGTGATCTCTGTCTCTCTGTCAAATAAATAAATAAAATATTTAAAGAGTGATTTAAAAAAATAAAAAAAGAGGTGTATTTGAATCTTATTTAAATCTTTACCTATTTAAAATTTTTTCAATTTATTTTCATTTTTTTAAATAGAAAAAAGTTTTTATTTAAATTCCAGTTAGTTAACTTACAGTACAGTGTTAGTTTCAGATGTGCAATATAGTGATTCAACACTTAGGTATAATAATTGGTGCTTGTCACAGCAAGTGAACTCCTTAATTCCTGTTACCTATTTAACCCCCCACCTCCTCTCTGGTGACCATCAGTTTGTTCTTTCTAGTTAAAAGTCTGTAAGGAGGGCACTGGGCATTATACACAACTAATGAATCGTTGAGCCCTACATCAAAAACTAATGATGTACTTACTATACATTGGCTGACAACATAATACAAAAAAATCTAAATAAATAAATAAATAAATAAATTACACTAAAAAAATAAAATAAAAGTCTGTTCTTGATTTGCCTCTCTTCTTTTTTCTTCCCTCTGCTGATTTGTTTTATTTCTTATATTCCACATATGAGTGAAATTCTGTGGTATTTGTCTTTCTCTGACTGACTTATTTTGCTTAGCCTAATACTCTCTACCTCCATCCATGTTGTTGCAAACATCCAGATTTCATTCTTTTTTATGGCTGTAATATTCCGTTGTATATATACCACATTTTTAAAAATTCATTCGTCAGTCGATGGACACTTGGGCTGTTTCAATAATTTGGCTATTGTAGATAATGCTGCTATAAACACTGAGGTGCATTATCCATTTGAATTAGTATTTTTGTATTTTTTTGGTAAATAACTACTAGTGCAGTTGCTAAAGTCAAGAACATGAGAAACAACAGGTGTTGGTGAGGATGTGGAGAAAGGGGACCTCCCCCCATGCTGTTGGTGGGAAGGCAAACTGGTGCAGCCACTCTGGAAGACAGTATGGAGGTTCCTCAAAAAGTTAAAAATAGAACTACCCCTTTAAATTTTTTTAAATAAAAAGTATCTTTTTCTGATTACACAAGGGATAAATGTCATCAATGAATATAAAAAAATCAAGGCAAAAGAGAAGTA
Source organism: Martes martes (assembly GCF_963455335.1). NCBI lineage: Eukaryota > Metazoa > Chordata > Mammalia > Carnivora > Mustelidae > Martes > Martes martes. The sequence continues at coordinate 44,813,240 of NC_137898.1, forward strand.
GAGAAAAAAGAGAAAGTTTAATTTATAATCATAATAACCTTTTGCTGCATATCCTTTGTTTTTGTATTTATACATATATATGTATATATAGAGAGAGATCTCAACACTCATAAATTACATTTTGCAGCATGTACTTGTGTGTTTATATGTATACATACCCATACAATAATTTGTATGCTTTTATAGTAATGGAAAAAATACATATGCTTCCTAAGCCTTCCCTCTTCACACCCCCCCCCAATAGGCTATAGAGGTCTTCCTTGTTGATAAATATGGATGTATGCCACAACTGAATGACTACATTATACTCTACTTTGTGGTTGTACACTACCTATTCTAATATTGATGAACATTTGGTTATTTCTGACTTACTTCAGTGAACATTTTTTTACATATGCTTTACCCACTTGCCCAGTAACTTATTTAGGATAAATAGAAATATAATTTTTGTATCAAAAGACATGTACATTAAATATTTGGGTGTATTAGAAAGGGCATTTTTAAACTTTTTTTTACTTACATTTTTTCCATGTTATTTTAAGTTTTTTTCTATAAGTGATATAGCAAATGCAGAATTGTCAAATTGCCCTCCAGAAAGTTGATGCTATATTACATTTTGATCAGTGAATGGGAGTGCCCAATTCCTCATGCTTATAAACATTGAATATTAACAATATTTTAAGTTTTTGCTAAAATGTTATTTTGTATTGAGATATTAATTATATTACATAGCATTTAAAAATTGTGATATTAAATATATTTTTTAGCTTATTTGCTGTTTCCATTTTCTCATTTGTAAATATTCCACTTATTTTTGTGGCCTATTTTACTATTTTTTTAATTGATTTAGGAGCTTCGGAGACTCCCTTTTGTTATACCATACCAATAGTATACTTGTTTCAATTTGCGGTTTTTATTTTAACTTTGTTAATAGTCTTTTGTTAATATAGAAGTTTAAAATTTTTAATGTAGTCAATTTTATTAATCTTTTCCTTGTTTTAATGTTATGCTTAGAAAGATGTTTCTTATCCAAAGATATACGAATACTGGGGTGCCTGGGGTAAGCATCTGCCTTCCGCTCAGGTCAGGGTCCTGGGATGAAGTTCTGCATTGGGCTCCCTGCTCAGCCGGAGCCTGCTTCTCCCTCTCCTGCTCGCCTTTCTTGTGCTCTCTCTCTCTCTATCAAGTAAATAGATAAAATTAAAAAAAAATTAAAACAAAAAATAAAGCTAATGATCCTCAATTAAAAATAAAGATCCTAAGAATATAATCTTTCTATTATTTTTAAATCGTTTAAATTTTTTAAATGATTATTTGTTTTTAGTTTTTACATTCAAAAAATTCATCTGGAATTTATTTTAGTGTAAAGTGGTAGGGACTTAATGGAGTTTTTTCCCAAATGTCTACCTCTACTTATTGAATAGTTTATAACTTATTGAATAGTTTATTGTTTCTCAACTGAGTTGAAGTATCATTTATATCATATAATATACCCTTCTATAAACTCATTTATTTCTAAATTCTCTGTTGTTCATTTATCTGCCTGTTATTCCTGTGCCAATAATATACTATTTTAATTTTTGTACTTGTGTAATATTTACATTAAGCCTTTTAAATCTAAAATTTATTTAGATTATTTTATTCTTGGAAAGAGATCAAATTTGTGTATTTAATTTTTGAAATCACCTCAAATATAAATTATTTATTTGATGCATAAGATAACATCCTTGACCTTAGAATTTTTCTCTTTAAGTTTTATAAGTTTTCATATGGTATATATGATATACATCATAAAAAAAGTTAATTTTTTTAGGAGAAAGACTCTTCTCTCCAGTAAAATTGTTCTGGGGAGCTGCTCTTGAGGTAGAAGATGCAAGGAGGATTTGAATTAGAGGCTGATATGTGGACTTGGCATAGTGCCTCTCCCAGAGAACTTTGGTGGGTCAAGCACAGGAGTAGGATCAGAGCACAGAAGTGATAGGATTTAAAATCCTTTAAAAGAGGGGCACCTGGGTGGCTCAGTGGGTTAAGCCTCTGCCTTCAGCTCAGGTCATGGTCTCAGGGTCCTGGGATCGAGCCCCACATCGAGCCCCACATTGAGCCCCACATCGGGCTCTCTGCTCAGAGGGGAGCCTGCTTCCCCCACTCTGCCTGCTGCTCTGCCTACTTCTGATCTCTCTCTGTCAAATAAATAAGATCTTAAAAAAAAAATCTTTTAAAAGAAGCTCTTTTAGCATCAGGACCAATAGGTTTTCAAAGGCCTAGGTTCTGAAATGTAAAGGAATGCTGTTTAAAGTAAAAAGGACAGTGCACTAGTTTTGAAACCAGAGATTGTGAATTTGAGTGCAAATCCTGCCAAATTACTACCTTTGTGAATATCTAATCCCACTGAGTTTCAGTTTTTTCATTTATAAAATGAGGATAGTAATTCCATCAGAAAGTAATTATGAAGGTTTAATGGGGAAATAAATATGAATTGAACAATGGTTGGCCTATAGAATTTGCTTCATAATGCCTGGTCGTCTTTTTTTTATCGTGGATCCTGCAGAAACAAGGTTGATGGGAATAAAATTTAGGGCTGGGGTTTGAGTCTTGGAGAGTTCTGTGAATTTATTTCATCTCTGCACATTTAAAAAGGCAGTGGTTTTTGTCCCAGTGCTAGCATGAGAACACTAATGTAAGAAAATTAGAATTATGTAGTGTGTAGCAGGGTATTTTCCCTATGTACACACACACACACACACACACACACACACACACACACACAGTTCTAGCAGTCTCATCATGGATCTCAGAAAAAGAAAGGGAAATTAGGAAAATTCCAGGACAAGAAGATACAGAAATTGGTAATTAATTAGAATGGGGGGAGATAGAAAGTGCTGGCATCAGAGAAATGTATTTAAAAATCCAGTGATTTACCCCATTTCCATTTTGTAAAGTGCCTTTTATCAGATGAGTTAAGTAGGATCTTAACTATCCCTTTCTACAGATGGAAGTAACAGGAGACATTTATGTTTCTCATAGAATGAACATAAGTCTAATGATTGGAAACTCTGACTGAAAATGAAAGCTCTGTCGTCAATTTGTCATGTGGTCCTAAGTCAGTTATATGTCCATTTCCTTGTCTGTTAACTTGGGTGCATCTCATTCTGGTATCTCTCTCTCTCTTTTTTTTTTTCCATTTAGGGAAAGAGGTAATAATATCTGATAGATGCCAGGTGGGATCTTGTATGGGTTTTACAGTGAAATGTTCAAATTGTTAGGAAAAATAGGTAGCAAAAGGATAAGGGTCTTCCTACATGATTCTCTCCATTTGTTTCTGTGTTTTTGAGAGTGAGCAAAAGACTTAGTAAGATCTGGGAAGGACTAAACTATAATGTGTGACTGAGCTCCCCATGGGTATGCAATGTTTAGTTATTGAGTTTAATGATGGGGTAGGATTGCCAAGGACACAGCTCTCGGGTCATTTATTCCTGAGACATCCTTCTTTAAAATGTGGGTGGTTATATTAGCTACCATGTCATTGATGTAAGTTGTGACTTGGGCATATTTCAAGGAAAAAGGAAAAATAGGAATACATTTATAGAAGACCTTTCCATTGAACATGTTCATATCTCTAAACTTTGCTAAAACTTTGGAAGCTAGATAGTAGTATCTCCATTTCCTATGCATATTCTTTATTTATTTATATATTTTTAAAGGATTTTTAAAAAGATGTTATTTTAAAGTAATGTTTGTACCCAGTGTGGGGCTTGTACTCACAACCCTGAGATCAACTGAGCCAACTGAGCCAGCCAGGCCCCCCTCCTGTGCGTATTCTTTATTTCGGAAAAGGAGATTATATAGCTTTATAATCCGTTTTCTTCACCTAACAAATCTCACACAAAATTATTTGTCTCCTTTACTAGACTTCGAACTTCTTGAAGTTACCAACTCTATTCATTTTTGGTTTTTTGGTACTTAACATAGTGTGTGGTGCAGAGCGAACAGTAAATGATGAATAACTATGACTTATTCTAGAATCAGTACTCTTAGATAATTAGCTGTAGTCACCAGATCTTTATTTTCTGCTTCTTTTAGCATCTCTCCCCATTTCAATTTCTATCATGAACTGAACAATGCTTAAAAAAATATGAAGTGCTGTATACATGCTATGTAGCAAGTTAAGACCATATTGACTCTGAATTCACATAAATTGTTCTGGTCTGAATCCAGTTGATAATGCAGTTGTTATTTTTATAATCTTATCCTAAGTACATATTTGCACAACAGGCGGTGTCAACTCTTCTAAGTAACTTGGTGTTATTTGCCTTAAATTATGATACCTTAAATTATAGAGCTCTATTACTGAAGTCATTATTTGTGGTTAAGAGGGAGTGGTACTGAGAGTGGTAATAAGAAGAGTTTTTTAATGAGTATCAAAATGGACCCTATCTTTAGATGTCTTTAAATTTATCTTGATTTAACTACCTAGAAATTGCAAAGAACAGTCCTTCCTCCTTTGTCTATTAGTTTACTGCACAGAAAATAGTGGGCTGATTTAAAAAAAAATGTATGAGCTTAAAATTAGTACTTTTTGCAAGCTTTTGTTAAATGATTGCTTTTAAAATGTTCTGACACTTTATTTTGTGAGCAGGACTCTGGAGAGAAAACTCAGCAGGGATGGAATCCTTTCCTTTTTCTGGGTATGATAATGCACTGCAAATGTTGAGACTATTTTAACTATAATATTTATCTTACAATGAATCCAAATTGTCGGTTGCTGGAGATCTGGAATTGGGCTTTATTGTTCTTTATCCCTAGAGGTTCCAATTCATGTTATGCATCCTGTGGGCTCTCAGAAGTGTTAATTGAATTGCTGGAGAATTGCTTGTATCATTCTCAAATTAAGAAAAAAAAATACAACTTCCTGCAATAACTAAGACTTAATTTTTAAGTTAAATTTCAGTATCTAGCATCTATTCCTCCTTACATTTAAGAAAATATTTCACTTTATTTTTTAAAAAGATTTTATTTATTTATTTGAAAGAGAGAGAGAGAGAGTAAGTGACAGAACATGACCAGGGGGAAGGAGAGAAGCAGACTTTCTTGCTGAGCAATGAGCCTGATGTGGGACTTGATCCCACGACCCTGGGATCATGACCTGAGCTGAAGGCAGTCGCCTAACCTACTGACTGACCCACTCAGGTGCCCCCCAAATTTTTATTTTTTAAAAACAGGAATTCCAAAATCATTGAGAATCTTTTCCATAAGATAAAACATTTTCTAGAGTTACTAGATTTTTGTTTATGCACAAAAGTTTTTGTGAGCTTACCCACATTTAACACAATTGCCCTTTAGTCTAGCAGTTACTAAATTTTAGTGTGCATAGGAATTACCTGGGGGCTATGCTTTAAAATAGATTCCTAGGCCATACTCTCAGAATTGCAGAACCAATAACGTAAGGTGGGACCCAACAGTCTTTTTTAAAAAATTAATTTTAATAAGCATCCCAGGTGGTTCTGATATAAGGAGTCTGAGGATTATTGTTTGATAATCACTTTTTTTCTCCAGTCCTACTCACACAAGTCTTTCTCTGACTTCTGTTATTAAACTAATACCATGTATGTCTGAAACTAGATAGACCACAAGAAAAAAGGATATATTAAAAGACACAATAATATGTGTTATTTCCAAGAAAGATATTTTGCTAAGAAAAGCATTGGATGTGAAAGAAGACATGAGAGAGAACAAGTTTATTGAGTGAAAATTCTAAAATATATTCTGAATGTCTTTTTAGCCCACTGCTAATTTTCTGTTTGATTCTGATCAAGTGACCCTGCTGCCTTATGTTGTGTTTATGAATTTTTTTATAGTCAGGACCTCAAAATTCAAGAGTTTTGGGGATTAAGTTATCGGTGATTCTACAAATAGGTTTTAGAAGTTTGTGGTCTATATTTTTGTCTTGGTTCACAGCAGTAAGCTGCTTTTGTAAAGGATAAGACATGCTCTCTTCTTCTAAATAATCTCATTCATTTTTCATGTAGACACAATTTTTATATTGACTATCCTTGTTCACAGATAGATCTTGAATTGTTATTTCAGGAGAGCAGTCAGTGTTGGCAGTTGTGAAAACATGTCAAACTTAGGCAATTTTACCTCTCATTTTCTATTTGCTGTACGTGTGGGTAGAGGTGAACTAGTGGGCCTAGAAAATGCAACATTAATTTCTCTTTTTCTGACCCAGAAATACCTTGCTCTGACCATCTACAATGTGTTAAAGTCGGCCTAGGAAATGTTACATTAAAGTGTAAGCATATACTTCCAGTGGATTTGGATGAAATATAAAATTGTAAAATCTTCAAGTGGTAGGGACTTTCAGAGGACAACTGGCACAGTAGTTCTTGAATACCATCTACAGCTAGGCTGGCTTTAACAATCACCTGTGGAGCTTTTAAAAAGTGGAAATTCTAGGCCCAGTCAAGGAGATTCTCATTTAGTAAGTCTGTAGCAGGGCCCAGAAATTCAAACTTTCTGAAAGCTTTCTAGGTGATTATAATCAGCTAAGTCTCATCATAGGAATTCTTTCTCCAGTATCCCTGGCAAAGGGTCACCCAGCTTTCACTTTGACAACTCCAGCAACAGATCTCTATTTTGGGAGGGAACTTATTCCATTGCTTTTCTTTTCTTTTACATTTTTTTGTTTAATTTTAAATTTAAATTCTAGTTAACATATAGTATAATATTTGTTTCAGGAGTAGAATTTAGTGATTCATCATGTAACACCCAGTGCTCATCACAAGTACCTCCTTAATACCCATCATCTATTTAACCCATCCTCCTTCAGCAACCCTTACTTTGTTCTCTAGTTAAGAGTCTGTATTACTGTTTGCCTCTCTTTTTTCCTCCTGTCTTCATCTGTTTCATTTCTTAAAGTCCACATTTGAGTGAAATCACATGGGATTTGTCTATGACTGACTTATTTCACTTAGCATACTGTACTCTGGCTCCAACCATGTCATTACAAATGGCAAGATTTCATTCTTTTCAGTGGCTAAGTAATATTCCTATATATAGGAATATATTATATAACATTATATTATATATATATCTCACCTCTTTTTTATCCACTCATCAGTTGATATTATATATGTAATATATATATTTTATATATATTATATATATATATATACTTTATATACATATATCTATCTCACCTCTTCTTTATCCATTCATCTGTTGATAAACATTTGGGATCTTTCCATAATTTGACTATTGTTGATAATGCTGTTATAAACACCAAGGTGCTTGTGTCCCATTAAATCAGTATTTTTGTATCCTTTGGTTAAATACCTAGTAATGTAATTGTTGGGTCGTAGGGTAGTTCTATTTTTAACTTTTCAAGGAACTTCCATTTTCCAGAGTGGCTGTACCAGTTTGCATTTCCACCAAGAGTACAAAAGAATTCCCCTTTCTCCACATCCTCACCAACATCTCTTGTTTCCTGTGTTGCTAATGGTAGCCATTCTAACAGGTGTGTGGTGGTATCTCATAGTTTTGATTTGTATTTCCTTGTCAATGAGTGACACTGAGCATCTTTTCATGTGTCTGTTGGCCGTCTGGATGTTTTCTTTGGAAAGATGTCCATTCATATCTTCTGTCCATTTTTTTTTAAAGATTTTATTTATTTATTTGACAGAGAGAGATCACAAGTAGGCAGAGAGACAGGCAGAGAGAAGGGGAAGCAGGCTCCCTGCTGAGCAGAAAGCCCGATGTGGGGCTCGATCCCAGGACCCTGGGATCATGACCTGAGCCGAAGGCAGAGGCTTTAACCCACTGAGCCACCCAGGCGCCCCTCTTCTGTCCATTTTTAACTGGATTATTGGTTTTTTGGATGTTGACTTTGATTAAGTTCTTTATAGATTTTTGGATACTAACTCTTTATCAGATAACCCATTTGCAAATATCTTCTCTCATTTTGAAGGTTGCCTTTTAGTTTTGATTGTTTCCTTCACCATGCAGAAGCTTTTTGTGATGAAATCCCAGTAGTTCATTTTTGCTTTTGTCCCTTGCCTCCAGAGACATGGCTAGTAAGAAGCTATGACAGATGCCAAAGAGGTTGCTGCCTGTGTTCTCCACTAGGATTTGGATGGTTTCCTGTCTCAGATTTAGGTCTTTCATCATTTTGAATTTATTTTTGTGAATGGTATAAGAAAGTAGTCCAGTTTCATTCTTCTGTATGTTGCTGTCCAGTTTCCCAACACCATTGCTTCTAAAGATTTGTCTGGACTGAGCTAAAATCCATCACATTTTAATTCTCTCCCACTGGTATTGTTCTTTCTTTTGGAAAGAAGACAGATATACTAACTTGTAATCAGAATTTACCATATTACACTCACTGTGCTAACTACTACCTCTTTGTTGGCTTGAAAATATTAAACTAGATACAATGGAATATTATTCAGCCATCAGAAAGGATGAATACCCCAGCATGGATAGAACTGGAGGGGATTATGCTAAGTGAAATAAGCCAAGCAGAGAAAGACAATTATTATGTGGTTTCACTCATATGTGGAACATAAGTAAAAGCATGGGGGACCATAGGGGAAGGGAGGGAAATCTGGAGGGGGAGAAATCAGAGAGAGACAAACCATGAGAGACTGTGGACCCTGGGAAACAAACTGAGGGCTTCGGAGGGGAGAAGGTAGGAGTAGGAGGTAGCAGGGTGCTGGGTACTAAGGAGGGCACATGTCGTGATGTGCACTGGGCATTATATGTAACTAATGAATCATTAACTACATCAAAAACTACTGAATATTATAAAGAAAGAATGTTGTAGGTGAGCAGGAAAAATTATCCATTTTGTTAATTCTTGATCCTTGAGTATAGTTTCTAATACTTTGTGATGAAATGGAAAGTATACATTTCTTGAGGAAGGTCACGTATGTGATTGAGTTACAAGCTGAACCTCATTTTTACTTGAACCTCATTTTTTACTTGAAAGAATGGCCAAAAGACACATGTGGTTATTCAGATAGCTGCTTGGCACACATAGTCTCAAAAATAAGCAAAGTGAACCCACTGGCCATTTTAAGAAAAGGAACTGGCATTGCTGTCAATAGTAAAATTTGAGCTTTCAAGAGAAAATTAATAGTTTAGAAAACTTGTATCCACCATCACGAACTTGATGACTTCCCAATAGTTAAAAACTTTTCCGATAAGATTGTTGGTGATGTTAACAAATGTGATTTTTTAAAAAGTTGAATAATGAAATGTGTCAATGTTTTGAAAATCTGCACAACTCATTAAACTGATATTTTCCAAATGAACCAATGCATGATGCTACAAAATCATGCAGGGGTAAAAGATGCATTTAATAAAGATCAGTGGGTTATAGAATTAATAGAATACAAAAAATTCATTTTTCAGATTTCATATTGCAATTCACCTCTGAGAAACTATTACTTGTCAAATTTTGATGTAAAAAAAGAATAGCTACAATTATATGGAAAGGTGATTAAAACACTTTTCCTCTTTCCAACTTTTATCTATGTGAAGATAGATATTTTCTGCATACTTCCACCAAACCATCATATCGCAATGGACTGAATGCCGTAGTACCTATGAGAATCCAGCTGTCTTTATTAAACCAGGCATTTTAAGAGATTTGCAAAAATACAAAACAATGCCAGTCTTTTAATTTTTTTTTGTTTTGGCAAATATGCTTATATTTTAAAAGTATGTTATTTGTGTTACTTATGAAATAGGCTCATCATCAAATGATTGTTATTTAATAATTTATTTTACTTTAAAATTATTTTATTTTAACTAATTTTTCCCTCAGATTTAGTTTCTAATCTAATAAATATAGATAAATGTGACCAGAGACCTTTGGGATTTTCAATAATTTTTAGAAATATAAGAGTCTTGGACCAAAAGAGTTTGAGAACCGCTGTTTGAGAACCACTGGAATAGACGGTCTCTGAAGTTCATTCCAATTAACAATTTTTAGAACATGCAACCATTCTAATGTAACATGGTTCCTGTGAGATTTCTTAGCCATTCTCCTTGGAATGCTTGTCAATGTCCCTTCTAAATTGTAGCTCTCAGTACTGAAGATGTAGGTTGAGTGACATAGAATACATGAATAGGCTACTAGAAGTAGCCTTTAATAATAACTATCCTTGGAGATCTTTAAGAAAAGGGGAAATTCCTGTTTCTTTGAGGAAATAAGTTCTTGTTCCAGGAAAGCAGAGTGTTGAACTAGGTAGCATTTTAAGATTTTATTCATTTATTTGACAGACAGAGATCACAAGTAGGCAGAGAGGCAGAGAGAGAGGAGGAAGCAGGCTCCCCGCTGAGCAGAGAGCCTGATGTGGGGCTCAATCCCAGGACTCTGAGATCATGACCCGAGTCGAAAGCAGAGGCTTAAACCACTGAGCCACCCAGGCGCCCCGAACTAGGTAGCATTTTAAATTGTCCTCCTTGATACCTCAGAAATACTTTTATTTTTGCCTTAGTTATAAATGTCAGTAACTAAACCCTCATTTTCCATTCACTATTGTGATGTTCTTTATTAGCATTTGCATTGAAAAAATTGGGCATTAGCTTGGTATCAGTTCCTGTGAAAGATGAATTTTACATTTCACTTTTATAGTTAATTCAAATTCTACATAATTTAGTATAAGTATTAAGAAAAAAAGGAAAGAAGAATTATGGAGTTCAAGAAACATGGCTTTAGCCTACAAATGCTATCTGTAAACAGCTAAAGTGATAATAGTAGTAAAGAAGGTTTTAAATTTTTAAAAAATTGAGGCAGGTTAGGGGAGAATAGCAGTTGTAGTGAAAAATAAAATCTCCAGGAAAACATTTATATTGGCAAATATATATGGATATTTTTTAATTGCCTCCCTAAATTTATTTCTTTAAAATATTTAATTTTATTTATTTATTTATTTATTTATTTATTTATTGAGAGAGATAGAGATTGTGCATGCTCGAGCAGGGGCCTATGAGCGGAAGGAGAAGGAGAAGCAGATTTCCTACTGAGCAGGGAGCCCAACCTGGGACTGTATCCCAGGACCCTGAGACTCTGACCCACGCTGAAAGCAGATGCTTAACTGACTGAGCCGCCAGACATGCCTCACTAATTTTTATTTTATTGTATGAAACACCAGGCATTGATATCTTTTCAAGTCAGTTGAGAAAATAAATGCTTTAAAGGGAGTTGTTTTAATTCAATATCTCATTATGTATGACATTATTAAGTCAATGATTCCATATATTAAAATTTTTTTTATCTTTGACATGAGTTTTAAACATGAAATAGTTTTAATTTAAAGTAAAGGTGAACAAATTTTGTTACACGTGTTTTTGGAAGCACTTCTGAACTTCAAAAAAAAATACCTCAGAATCATTGACTCTCAGGGTTGGAAGGTCGTTTAATCCAACCATCCATTTGATGCTTGAAACTTTTTGCTAAATCAAATAATAATAATAATAATTTTAAAAGGATGGGGATATAAAAAGAAATGGGTGTGGCTTAGAGACAGCTTTAAGCAAGATTTAAAAAATTAGTTTGAAAGCTTTTAAAGTGTAATTATACAGGGAGGTGGCAGTGTTTTTATTTGCTGTTTACTTTTGATCTATTACCTATTTTTGATAGAGTAAGACATGCTTTTGTGAAAATGTTTATGGTTTCTTGACTTGATGTCAAAGGACTTGTTTGAAGTTGCCTTGTAATTCAGAGATTTTTCTTTTTGTAACTAGTATTAGTGTTTGGCTTTGGCTGCCTGAATAATAGCAAGTTAGTCTGGATTTGGGTGACTACTTTTGAATAGATAATATACTGAATTTTAGAAATAGCTTTATTGTTTGTGGACAAATTAGACACATTAAGTATAAATAAATCTAAATAACACCAACTTATAAGAATAAGACAGTAAAAATAAGCCTATATCTCACTCAATGTTAACATTTTTGCTAAACTGAATGTTACTTTGTGAAACTTGTATGTGCATGTGTGTGTGCATGTACACATATTTGATTTTCTATAAGTTGATGGGTTATTATACATGTATTTTTAAGATTCAATAAGACATTTTGGTGATCTTTTTATATCAGTAAATATACATTTATATCAGAATATTTAATGATTATAGAGTAGTGTTATATGTATGTATCATAATTTACTTATTCATTTAGTGGGTTATTTCCAATTTTTGGCTGTAATAAAAATGTTATAATGAATATACATATTATATATATCCATATCTTTTATATATATATCCTTTATATATATATATATCACATGTACACGGTATATATACATTTTTTAATATTAAATTCTATTTTTTTCAGTGTTATTCAAGATTCATTGTTTATGCACCACACCCAGTGCTCCATGCAATACATGCCCTCCTTAATACCGCCCACCAGGCTCACTGCCACCCCCCTCCCCTCCAAAACCCTCAGTTAGTTCCTTAAAGACTACAGTCATGGTTCATCTCCCTGTCCAATTTCCCCCAACTCCCTTCTCCTATATATATATATATTTTTTTTTTAAAGATTTTATTTATTTATTTGCCAGATAGAGAGAGAGAGAGAGAGAGTGAGCACAGGCAGACAGAGTGGCAGAGGGAGAAGCAGGCTCCCTGCAGAGCAAGGAGCCCGATGTGGGACTCGATCCCAGGACGCTGGGATCATGACCTGAGCCGAAGGCAGCCGCTTAACCAACTGAGCCATCCAGGCGTCCCTCCTATATATATTTTTAAATATTTTTGTGATTAGTTGGTTCCTTAGGATAATTTTTGGAAGTAGCATTGCAAATTCAAAGCATATTGACATTAAAAGTTTTAATACTTACTCTCAAATTAACATTCAGAAAAGTTGTACTCAGTTTATAATATCCTCAATGGTATCTGAATTTTGGGAGGGGGGATGCCTGGGTGCTTCAGTTGGTTAAGCATCTCCCTTTGGCTCGGGTCTTGATCCCAGGGTCCTGGGATCGAGTCCCACTCCCACTCCCTGCTGAGAGAGAAGCCTGCTTCTTCCTCTGCCTGCTATTTTATGAGCCTATTACTATATTTCTTTTAATTATTTGTGGTTCTAAGTAATTATTTTTTAAAATTTTGTAATTCTGTAAAAAATATATAATAAAACATTTCCACAGCTTTAAAACTACTAACAGAAATATGCTAGCTTTGTAAAGAAAGAAAATTGAAGAAATGGAGTGAAAATTAAAAAAAATAAATAAAAGAGACAGCTTGTGCTGTCTCTCTCTCTCCCTCTGACAAATAAATGAATAAAACCTCCAAAAAAAAAAAAAAAAAGAAAGTGGTTTTTTTCCCCAAACCCTCACTAATACTAGTTTTTGTCCAGTTTGTAAAATATTTTGCCAGTATTTTAGGTGAAAATATTTTACTTATATTTCTTTGATTATTAGTAGGTTACACACATTTTTGTGTTATTGGACATTTATATTTCTTCATTTGTACATTTCTTCTTTGTATTCTTTTTAATATATCAAAGTACTTATAACAATGCACCTTTTTATTTAATAAATGAAGGATGTACAAAAGATTTGACAGAGAATATGAACCATGTCTCCACCATGGTCAGATACAGTAGTCTGTGGCCCGGGTTGAATTATTGATAATTTTAAGAATCCTTGAGGGGAAAGACCATGACTTTAAAAAAAAAAGTTTATCTATCGAGATATAATTTACATATAACATTGTATTAGTTTTAGGTTTACGACATAATGATTTTACTTATTAAAAAATGTTCATGTTCATATTGTCTGGTACAGTCTCTCACCCATGGTCATCATTTGCTAAATGAAAGAATGAACACAAAGAATAATGCGACAATCCATGGTGTTTGGGTGTTCTGAGGATTCATTTTCCTAAACAGATTGTGATTTTCTAGAACACATTTGCTTTGGTAGTTCCTTCTCTATCTTTTTAGGTTTGTGCTGCCCTCAAGACAAAGTAGTCACTTTTATTTTGGAAATGACCTAAGCTTTTCTAGTTCTTAAAGAAGTAACTTACTTCAAATTGTGTATTGATTCTTTTGAGTTAATTTTTAACTCTTTTCCCATCATAAAATGTTACTTCTTTATTTCTAAATTGTCTGCAGGAGGAAGTATGCATTAAGGTTTTCTTTTTCATAGCAATGAACTGTGTGATTTTAGAAGCTTATGCTTTTTAAATTGTTTGCTCCAAAATGCACCAATAGTATAAAGCAGTTGATAATGAGATTCAGAGTTGCTTTTAACATATGTAGTAAGACTGCATTGATATGAAAAATGAGATTTATTGACTTCATATTGATGTATGTTAGAATATTATTTGCCCTGAATGTCTAGAATCTGATTTGTTCCAGGGTGCCTGGATGGCTCAGTGGGTTAAAGCCTCTGCCTTCAGCTCAGGTCATGATGCCAGGCTCCTGGGATCGAGCCCTGCATCGGGCTCTCTGCTCCGTGGGGAGCCCGCTTCCTCCCCTCTCTCTGCCTGCTTCTCTGCCTACTTGTGATCTCTGTTTGTCAAATAAATAAATAAATAAATAAATAAATAAAATTTTAGAATCTGCTTTTTTCCAATTTAAAATATTTCCAGAGTTAGAGATCTTAATTTCTAAAGAGTCCAATGACTGAAAAATTGAGATATATGTCAGCCACAATATTTTCTGGATGCATTTTATTTTATCCCCCATCATTTAAATGCAAACGAGGGAATGGGCTATATTGTGTATTTTGCATAATTCCAATTCATGCCTTCAAAGGAATAGTTGCCAGAAAGACAAGGTGTGATTATTTTTATAATATGTAAGTATTGGATTCTCCCAGAGTTTGTGCTTTTGGATAAACAGTATTTTGCTATAGATTTATTTTGTGGATAACTTCATATTATAATTTATAACTCAGGGCAGGATAAAATGTAAGAATGGCTTATATCAGAACAAGTATTCTTTGCTGGATTTCAATAGTACACAGAGTGTGTCCACATAGTGTTATGTGGTGTTCCAGATAAAATTGTTCTCCTGGATCTGAAAACATCAGAAAGCTGTGAGAAAGGAAATGGTGTTATGCCAAAAATAAATTCAGAGCTACCTTCCCTGGCCAGACCCTTCTGTACTTGTATCCGTGGAAGCAGGCATCATAGAATTGTTGGAAACTGGTAAAACTGGAGTGAAGAAGGTCTGAGGCACCATTTTCAAAGAGAAGGAAGTCTAGTGAAGAAACCTGATAGGTGTATTAACCATCAATACATAAAACTGTCCAAATGCCCAGGACTTTATTATCTATCATTTCTGACTGGAAAATAGAATAAATTATCTGGGCTAAGTAGGCAAAAGCATATTATAGAAGCTGGGGAAAGGCTAAGTTAGATATTTATTTCATATCTCAACTTCAGATGCCTAGTTCATTATAACCATTTGCACTATAAATATAACGTTGGAAATAGTGTTTCCTAGAAATGATGTTGATCAAGATTCATTTTTTTCCAGAATGAATTTTACTTAAATCCAGTTAGCTAACTATACAGGTTAGTTAACTAACCTAGGTGTTTACTAGTTATATTTAAAAAATATGAATTGAATAAAACTAATCTCTAAGTCTAGGAAAGTTTCTGACCTAAATTAGGAACTCAAGCTCCATTATTATTTTAAGTTGAACACTACTCATAGCCATTCGCACATTTTGGAAAGAATATGGCCTTTGCAACAAAGTTTCTTTGTTTTCATGGAAATAAAAATGTGCTGTATTTAGACCAAACAATAAAAATAAACTACCAAACTACCTTCTAATGCATGGGGGTTCTGGAGAGAGGAAACCATAGATATTTAGAGGCATAAAGTGACTCATTGTGCTAGTTAAAACTTTTTACAAGGCTAGCTCTGTGTGTTTGAGTTGCATCTGTTACCTCTTCAGCCAGAACTAAAGTGTGTGCAGGCAAAAGAATTTTGGATTGACTTGTGCCTTATAGAGAATGCATTGCATATAGACTAAGTATCTAAATGTGTTCCATACCTTCAACAGAACAAAAAGTACATCTTTTCATTTTTATTCTATCAATAAGATATTCCTGTTGGGCACATCCAAGATATTTTCTGTGAAGTGCATTCATTTAACTTGCAGACATAAATTAAACATGTTTTTCAAATGTAACTTGTAAGCCTCTATTCCCTCAAAAATTTTTTTCTCCCTTTTGTTTTTACTTATTGATACTTTAAACACCTACTTTACGATCGACTTTTTTTTTTTAAGCCATAGTGGACAGAGGTATGGTATTCCTAGAGGTAGGACAATGGAATAAGTGTCTCTTTTGGTATTATTATCTTGGAAAAAGTTGTTAGAGTAGATGGGGACAACTGCCCAAATTAAGACTAGTGTAATTTGTAGACAGAATGTATATACTCCTTTAATAGAACATATAAGTGCAATTTACTTATATTTTTAAATTTCATTTTCTGTCTAAACTTTCAGGTCACTTTCATGAATTCAAAGGCAATTTACCAGTGATTTCTGGGTGCTGGGGCTGATTTTTTATCCGTATTTGTAAGTATTGGTTTATTTATTACTTTTCTCATTGCATAATGAAACAGTTATGGTTTATAAACAAGAACTCAATTCTTTTTGTGTGTGAATTTTTATTATTTTTTCTGTTTCTTTAAGTGTTACTAGGTTTTTGCAAGTGTTTTCTTAAGAGGACTATAGAAATAGTACCAGCTGGTGAAAAAAATCCCAGTTTATTGTGATTTTCAGTGAAATAACACAATGGCACCTGTTACAATAAGCTGGAAGAATAAATATCTTACTTTTAGAAGATGGGGCTCAATTATAGGAATGGATTACCTTAAAGGGGCTAGTCTATATACACATGAATAATTTACCCTGGTAACTTCTTACAGTCTTCTGGTTGTCTGGACTTGAAAAGTACTGTGACTGTGCACATAGAAAAGACGTGAGATGATACAGAATTCAAAGAGCTGTCAGCCCATGAGGAGATTATTGAATGCATAATGTGTATCCAAATGGGGGTATTCCTGCTTTCTTCACCATCCCCAAAACACTATTAAGTTTCAAATGATATTTGGAAGAACAAAGATAGCTTTTTCTCAGAAAAGAGGTAATTTCAAGAAAAAAATGGAATGAACTTGATCAATTACAGTACTTTAAATTGATATATATTTATTATGTAGAAGTAGTTTAGAGTATGAGATGGTTATTAAAAATGTCTGCATATATATAAGAACATATTTAAGTAACTCGAGTTTAAAATATATTTATATGTGTATATTGTTGGAATCTAAGGAGCTCATGTAATTTCATAGCAACAAAGAAGAAACTTGTCCTCTGTTAGTGTACTCCTACAAAGGAGTTTAAGAAGATAGACTTCCAGGAAAAGTATTTTAAAAAACCCAACATTATAAATTCGAGTTTAAGCTATTCAATATTTAAGCAGAGCACAGTGAATATTTATTTAAAACCAGCTTTATCTTTCTTATAGTAGTAGCATTGATTGGGACAAGCATTTTGAATCAACTTAAAAATAGATCTGAATGTTTAAAATTGTTTAATACATTTTGTATATATTTAATGCTTTATGAATGAGTACATTATTTTTATGGAACTATCAATTCACACTTTATTATTTGAAAACTTAATTCTTATGTAAAACACAAAATATTTAACTGCATAGCTCCTTTGGATTAAATATAAGCTTTTAATTTGTGCGAGGTCTCATAGTGAGGACTAGGGTGCAAAGAAGATGGAGAAAGAAATGTAAAGTATCTTTGAAGGGCTCTCATGGTAAAGGATAATTCCAAGGAGTTGAGCTTATCCTGTTAGAAATCTGAGTGAAAGGAAACAATTTTGAGTTGTTCAAATCTTATCTGGTTGCTTTGTCCTTTCTTTTACCTTCTTTCTCTCTTCTTTCCTATCATTCAGTCATTTCCTTTAGTAAGTTTTTAGGATGACTACATTTTTAAAATGACAAATACAAGATAATTATTGGCAGTTCAACCAAGATGACTTTTATTAAAATATTAAAATATAGTTTACATTTCTCATTACCCAAAGGCTCTCTTTTCTGATTTCTTTAGTCTTCCTCTGTGTTCCCTCTCTACCAGACATACACAGGCTAGCTTTGAATGGACGTGATCCAATTAGCTGAGATTTTTCTAGCGATCTAACAGAGAGACTAAAATTAGAAGAAAGGATACTGTGGCTATAATTTTCATATGGTTACTTCTGGAGTTCAACTTAAAAAAAAATCCTTTAGTCAGTTTTGTCTGATCATGTAAGCAGAAGTCATCTAATCATTTAGGCCCAAAGTAATTGTTTTTCAGTCTTGAGAATTTCCATGTTAGTTTAGGGCATGGACTTTGTTGCTTCTAAATTCAGTGGTCTTAAGCTTTGTTAGGTCCATTTTCTAACTGTGGAACCTTCTTATTAAAGGACTATAGCAGGATACTATGACTAAGATAAGTCAGATAAAATTAACATGGCATTCAGAATGCTTGAGTTCCTATTCCTTTCAATTATTGCAGAGACCATCCACCACTTACACAGAATGATGAGGTAGTTAAAGCAATGGAAATATTTATTTAGTCTGGCCTAAGAACAAGCAAATGGGATCAGTGACAATGGCTTCTTTTAGGAACTTTTATTTCCATCCTGGAACTACTTATTTGCTACATGATCTAAGGCAGAAAGTTATACCTCATGGCCATGGGAAGGTTTCTTAGTAAGGTGTGCAAAAGCCAGTCTGTGAGATAAGGAAGGTGGGATATTGTTTTGCACATCCATAATGAATGGGCCACACCAAGGGTGTGTGAGAACTGACTAGAATCTTACCTACTCACATCAACTACCTGTGTCAGGAGAGGAAAACACTGTGAAGGAAAATCATTATCTTCTCAGAAGCTGAAAGCATCTTATTCTATTTTTTTTTTCCTCTTTAAAGAAATAAAACTACCCTTGTCTTTTTCAAAAGTAGGCATTGTTTAGGAAGACCTTGTTTTGCATGTTAATATCTCACATTTAATTTTTTATCTCTAATTTAAAAATAATTATATAATTCCAACCATTCCATTTTACCTTGGCAATAAATTATTGGTTAAAAAACAAAACAAAACAGAGGTAGGTCATTAAATACCCTGCTTTTTCAGGTTATCCAGGCCTTTTAAATAATTTGATAATGATTTTACTTTTATAAAATTCTGTCTCTGTTCATGGTCTTGAATGGCAACCTTTTCCCTGAAAAGATACAGAAGTGTTTTATTCTCTGGCACAAGAGGTGATTATTGCTTAGCCCCACGCTTGAGGCCATAATCTTAATTTGATATAACAGTTGCTCTTACAGACATTAAATTGGCTGAGTTTTGTGAAAACTGTCAGGTGAATCAGAATTATCCTTTTGCAGAGTAGCAGGACTCAAATATAGGGGTTCATGGTAAAATTCAGTGTTCTTTCCATAAAATCAAGCTATCCTGTCACAGAGAGAATTTTAGCTCTCTTTTGTTGTTGTTGTTGTTTTTGATCACTATCTCAGTCTCCATTTGGTGGCTATAAAAATATTTTTGAAAAGTTGAGGTAGAATAAGTCAGGGAGGAGATTGTAGAGTGCCTTCTACCAATTCTTGTCCTCATGTTCCTAGATCATTTGGTCCTCCCTGACATTTTCCTATCCCCCTGTTCTAAAACTGCCATGCGTCATGCTTCAGCTGAAATTTTTTGAATTGTGTAGATTTTCAGGAAACAAACAAAAAAATCACAAATTCATCTCTTGTGGTATTTTAAAATGGAAAGAAATCTGTTTCAAACTGCACATAACCCAGACCAAACCTCCCTCAGTGAGAATGCCTGTGATTTTCAGGACAAGTAGGTCTAAGTGCATTATCTTTAAAAAATATTATTCCAGGCTAATCTTGACATAGAGCAGGTAAATAAAAAAGATGAGCTGTGAAAATCCACAAATAGGGCTTGAATGCCATTTTCCATGACAACGGGAGCTGCCCCATGAAAGCATTAATGCTGGGAATGTAAGGAATTTAAAATTGTGCCTTCTCAGTTTTACAGTTGTGTGCTCATGTTAATTAGAGATATACTGACATTTGAAGTATCTACATTAATACACACAGCTACTGTACATTTGTGAACTGTGGCTAGAAATCTACTTTAATTGAAAGCAGTTCACTAATCTGAATGTGTATATCCATTACATTTTAAGCTTTTAAATTTTATATACTAGTGCCCTTAGATACTTGTTCTTTCTGCTCTCTTCACTTTCTGTTTCTAATTTATTTATACCTGAAAGGACAGCCTGGCCTATTTTAATCTCCTCGTGGTGTTTTGGAGCAATATTGATGGAATTTTGAGGAAAAAAAACATTTTTAATAGTGTCCTTTATTTGCTATAGTTTGAATCTCTTTCTAAATTGTTGGTTTTCTTGAAAACCTTTAAGATGGCCTGCTGCCAAAATAAGGTAGGATTTAGGTTTATGGAATTTGCTTCACTGGTTATATTTAAGCACTAAAAAGCTACTCTTCACAGTCATGCTATGGTTTTAGCCAGAAAAGCCCAGTATTAGAGACCTTGATGGGATGAACAGTAAAGAGGCATTCTATTTTTCCTAATACAGTTAGATTTCACCCTTCCCTCTTGATGTCAAGCCATGTATCTTAATTTTTGATTTGCAAATATGTTCACAATAGCTCGAAGACTTCTTGAGGTCATCTTTAGCCCTAGCATTTTTTGTGTTTGTCTCTCTTACAAAAAGGAAGATCTTACATATATTTTTTGCAAGCTTATATTTCTTAAGAATTTGCCTGTCAGGATTTTTAACCTAATTGTTTTGTGCTTGTTGTCTAATGAAACTCCCACACTTACTTTTTGGACCAATCCCTGAATATTACACAAGACCAGTTAGAAAGAAGCTTCCTTTTAGTAGAACCAGAACAAACTGCTCTAAAAAGTTTGTAATACTCTGGACTTGTTTCATTAAACCGTTTTACTGGCACCATTAAACCACTGAGACCTGGGACCATTAAAACTTACTCGGTATTATTATTAGGATGATGGCCTATTTTACCCTTTATTACTTTTATTCACTGTGCTAAGTTCTTCTATTCTTTATTCTTTCATGTTGCTTACTCCATATTGTGCCATCACAGCACATTTGGTAATTCCAAGTTAATTGCTCAATTATCAGTGATAGTCCTGAAGCACTTGAAACATGCGCAGTAGAAGATTTAAAGAAATTTCAAAATAAGTTGGTGTGTCATAATCTCAAATGTGAAACATGCCAATATCTGCAGGCATAAAAATACACTGCCTGAGCTAGGCATTTCAGGGAAGGCAAAAATCTACTCTTAAAATCAGGGCTTTTGTCTGGTAGTGAAGTGTTTCATCTTTGCTAATTTCAAACAACATGTCTAAATTTGATCTTGGTTTACTTTTCAACTCTAAAATTTTGGTCGTGGTTATAAAAGAAAAGGGAAGGAAAACTATTGATTCTGTTTAAATGTTTTACCGGAACCTTATAATCATGATATTCACTGTTAAGTGGAATTTGATGTAAGGTAGATCCATGTTGGATATCAATCAAAGAAACTGACTTACTAAAGATGCAAAGTGATCTCTTTATAACGTTTCTTGACTCATAAGGCAATCCTCTAATCAGAGGACAACATTACAGTGAAGGTAGTATGTTGATGCTTTATTTCTACTGGAAAAAAAAAACCCATGAAGACAATGACACTTTGGGGACTTAATCTGAATCTCATATAGTAATATTCTCAGATGCCTTCAAGATAACTTACACATTATGGCAAAATAATTATTGTAACTCTTTTGGCAACTAGGCAAACGATCATTAAATTTTGCATTAGTATTCTGTTTAGGGTTTTCTCTAAACTAATATAGCGCCAACAGCTCTTTTTTAGATGCTATTATGGTTCTTTCACATTTTTATAGTACTGTAGTAAAGCTGAATTTACTGGCTACATTTGAAGGTGGAGTAGAGCAGCACAAGAGTCAACATTAAAGTGATTCAGTGCCCGTTGGAGAAAAATTCTTCTTAACTTGAGATTGGAAACAATGTGGGGCTTGAGGGCAGTTTGCTAAGAGCAGCTAATAAATTTGAATATTTCCCCAAGAAGCTGTTCTCTGAACTTGTTTTTAACCAAGAAGATAGGCTTAATCGTCTTCCATATTCTTACATAACTTTCATTAATATTTAAAGGATATAAATGTATTTAGAGAAGGGGAAATAAAGCCATAATTTGAACAGGGTGGTGGTCTCAAATTAAGGACATGAGGGAGTGTCAATAAATGTAGTAATTAAGCACAGTTAGCCATTATTTTATCGTATAATGATCTATAATTATAATGTATATGTAATATAGAACATACATATATAATATAATGTCTACACTTCAGTTAATAGTTAAGCAATTGATTTACTCATGCACTTAGAAATAGTTTAGTAGCTATACAGTTTATAAAGATTGAATAATAACAAAATCTAGTTCATTTTGTTGTATACTTTTCTCTACACATCACTCTCGGCATATAGTCTTATCTGAAGTACATATTTCATGTCGTCTTGGGAGTATGGATATAAATGCTTATCATTTCACTAAATTTTTGTCACCTCCAAACATAAAAATGTGAGTTAAATATTACTAGTAAAGATAAAAATATTTTCTGCATTCTCTCCCTCTCTCTATTTTCCTCCCTCCCTCCTTCCCCCACCTTTCTCTCTGATATATATATATATATATATACACACACACATATATATGTGTATATATATATCTATACACACACACACATATATATAATCTACATATATCTTATTGGAGTTTTTCAAAGGTGAAAGGCAAATATAGCATAAAAAGATGAATTTCCAAAGCATCCCCTTCCATAGAAGACTGGCAAAAGAGACTGATCCTTAATGTTTAACCAATCAAAAAAGTTTGTCCACTTGGTGTAATGCTTTCTATTATTATTACTTGCTTAGCACTAAGGGGTTGGCACGGTGATTATAAGAGAAGAAAAGATGGTCTCTAACCTAAGGGCTTAAAACTTGATATGTTGCTAGAGAGTTTTCTTTGGATATAAACTGTCCTGGAGAAAGCTTTTTTTCTTTTCAGCTCATACAGTTTCATATA
Organism: Martes martes; assembly: GCF_963455335.1. Taxonomy (NCBI): domain Eukaryota; kingdom Metazoa; phylum Chordata; class Mammalia; order Carnivora; family Mustelidae; genus Martes; species Martes martes. The sequence goes on from NC_137898.1 coordinate 44,836,399, forward strand.
AACTTAAGTGAGTGAATTCATTAATAAAAACAGATTTTCTATTTTTATGTCAACTTTGGGCTCTTATACCTTTGGAACATATAAGCACAACAAAAAGGTATGTCTGACAGTTAATTATAATTTTTCCCTTTTTCACTCAGGCATAATAGATAATTAAGCAATAGCATTAATGAAATCTAAGTCCGCACCCCATAGCTGCCTACATTAGGTGGAATATAGGTTCTTTTTTTTTTTTTTTTCTTAAAGCTATGGCAGGCTGATAAGCCCATGGCTTGATTTTAGATATTGCCACTGTGTTCTAAGTTTCATTTAACAAAGTGCAAAAGAAATACAGATATATATGTTAATATATACAGATATTATTCCTTCTATGAATATTATTTTTCTTCCATGACTACATACATATAGCATCACCAACTAGAATGGGCTGCTCTTGAGGTGAGATTGGTCATGCATAATTTGATATTTGATATAGCAGTAAGGACACACTAAATGAATAGTTGACAGGTATAAGGGATGAAAACATTCTGGGCTTTCTGGTAGTGGCCATTTGCAGAAGGCACTGTTGATTTTGTGACTAGTTACACGGAGTTTTTCTCTGGACTTACAGTCACAGAACAGATAGTAACTGAAAAGTCGTATCTTGGGAAGGCTGACAAAGTAAGGCATGAAAAATGTGGGTGTAGATAAGAGAACTGAATATATGAAAACTTTGAGCACCTCATGCTTTTTGAGAAGATAGGGTTGACTTGATGGAAGAAATACCTGTCCCTCCAGTTTCACTGCAGTAGTTGAACAGAGAAAAAAGGGAGGGATATTAATGAAACAAGATTACTGAAATGGGAGATTTTTATGAAACCATGAAATGGATTTGAGGATTGTTATTTAAGATGTGGAAATCCTTATTTGGATGACAATAGTAACTTTAAAAGAGTTCTATCATTTCCCCCCTAATTTGTCTAATTTTAGTGATTTCAATTTAGTGAATTTTAAGAACAACTGTAGAGATTTTGGGAAATGAGTACCCCTCCGGTAGAAAAACCAATGGCAATAATTTTGCTTTGTTTGGGGAAAGATTGATATAGACATATATATGAAAATAATCATATATGTATCACACCGTAAAATTTTGTATGGGAGATATTTAGAAATGTCTCATTGTAGCTATTATCAAGAAACATCCTTGTATCTTCTAGAGCAAAGAATCGTGTGAATTAGGTTTCAAATATGTTATATAATGTTTTTAATATTAGAGATTAGAAAATTTTTTGGAATCAATTCTGTAAAGTGACTTTTAATGTAATGAATATTTCCTTCCTTCCTTTCTTTCTTCCTCCCTCCCTCCCTTCCTCCTTCCCTATTTCCTTCCCTCCTTCCTTCCTTCCTTTTTTCCTTCTTCCTTACCTTCTTCCCTTCTGTCCTCTCTTTCTTTCATTCAGAGATAGTTTGTTTTCAATTAGCCTGTATGTTGCTTGCAAAGTTGTAAGACAGAACCTAACACATGTCCATTAAATTATATGCAGGGTCACAATTTATTAAGGACCGAAGAATCCCTATTACATTTATCATATGAACTAAGATAGTACTCTTGCTTATTTTGTACAATCAAAGAGACTGAAGAACTGTTGGAATTAGTTTTACTGTTGTGAGGTGATAAAGTTAAGATAATGGGAAAGAAGTGATAATCTTTATTGATCTAGCCGTTTACTAAACCTGAATTAGGATTTGTCAGATTTTAAGGCTTGTTGAATGTTTTCTCTCAAAGAACAAGATAGAGGATTAATCATGGTCAGAAAGGATAATTTTTAAGTTTTCAGAAAGACTTCCTACAATAAAATATTCTACTACTCAGTCATATACTTACAACCTTGAAGGCATTCCTTAGTTGTGTTTTTCTAGCAAGTCTTCCACATAGAATAAATTCATCTCAGTTTTTGATGTTGGTTGTTTCTTGAGAATTAGTTTGACTGAGGGTTACATAGTCCATGCAACCAATGGGATAAAATTTATAATGATCTTAAGGGTACTGAGCAAGAAATGAAACCTAGATATGCCCAAAACAAAATTGTGGATTGGTTAAGGTTATGATTATATAGAAAACTGATAGAACAAGAAGTGGTGCAGCAGTCTGAAGTGTTTAAGAGGAAACAGGCTGCCACTCTCCCACAACAGTCCAGCCAGACCAGTGCTCTAACACTTCCCAGTGCCTGTGGCAGGAGAAAGAGTGGGAGGGAACCAGGGGGTCTATATTTGGCAGAGAGAAGTTAACAAAAAGCAGCGGTTGCTCGGTTGAGCACCTGTATGTTTTGGGCATTGTGCAAGGCACTTTCATTTTGTTATTTTTAATCCTGCCAATGATTTTAAAAGATAGTTTCCTCCCTCTTCCAAGTCTCCAGCTATTTTCTCTAAGTTCTGATTTCTTCTTTGCTTTCATAGCCTTAAAATGATTGATAAATATCATACATTTGTATGTTTGTTTAATGTCTATTTTCTTCACTAGATTGAAAGTTCTGTTGGGGCTGAGGCCATGATTACTTTGTTCAAGCCTGTGTACACAGTTTCTATCACAGTGCCTGATGCAGTAATTTCCCAGTAGATGTTTGTTGAGTGCATGAACAACTGAACAAAAAATAAAGATAAAGGAAGGAAGAAGGAAGGAATGCAAGGAAGAAAAAGGCAGAGGTGGGATTCAAACACAGTCCATTTGACTTCAGAACACATTTCTTTCCATTCTAGAACACCACCAGGGGTTCACTTAATTTAGGATATTCTTTTTTTTTAACACCCGGCATGGAGCCCAATACAGGGCTTGAACACATGACCCTGAGATTAAGACCTGAGCTGTGATCAAGAGTCAGACATTTAGCCAATTGAACCACCCAGGCGCCCCTGTAATATTCTTGATTATGAACTTATCTGGTAAAATTTTCATAGGTTCAGCTGTTGTAGAGTATCTCAAATCTGTTTACGTTGTAATCTGAGAATTCTTACATTTTACTCTGAGCCTAAATGCCATGAAAAAAGGCTTGTACTGTCTTTTTTTCTAATACTGTCAGAATATTGTAACCATTTTATGTTAATAGTTCTCTTCAGAAATATAAATTTCATATTCTAGATTTTTGGGTTTCTGCTCTTCATACACAAAGAAAGCGCTATCTCTTTCCTTTTCTGAGATTGTGCCTTAACTTAGATCCCTGTGCTGCTAAATTGACTTTTAGTAATAGAGTGACTGTTGTATACCCTGCTGAGTTTTTTTCCTGGAGGAGAGGTGTGCCACTCTGTTTAGAGAGAGCGTGTGGAAGGAACTGGGCTCAGCCAAGAAGCTTTTAACCTGTCTGGTGCCAGGTACTGGGGCTTGGTTTGGTCATGAACAGTGAGCTCCTTTTGTTTACCTCATTTTTGCTGCTTGAATTTTTCCTTGTTATTAATAAGTATTACTGTCAAGAAGCTTTTTTGTTTTAATATTGGTTTTTGAATAATGCTATTGACCATTTTCATTTTCTTCTATCTCTGGTTCTGTCTTTTTAAAATAGCCTTATGGTATCTTTCCATTCTATTTCCCAAGAAGGAAAGTAATATAAGCATGTTGAGAGTAAGTTCAAGGTTTGCCCAATATCATAGTGCCGAAATGTGTCATTGTTTCTAGGCTTTCAGAAATGGTATGTATAGCCTTGAAAGTATACATTTTAAGGGTGTGGAGATGTGGCTAGGTCAAATAAGAAGTGTGCATCTCCCAGATATGTACCTGTATTTAAATATTGATATCAACTTAAATTGTCCTATATAAACTCCCAGGAGAGTACAAGAAACAAGTATAACATTTCTGTGGTATGAAGCAATAATCACCTTTACTAGACCAAACTGACAATCTTGGAAACTGTGGTCATATGAGAATATATCATCTGAAGCAGCCTGTCCTACTTGGAATTTAGTTTCTTAGTGAGGAGTGACCTGACCCATTAGAGTCTTCACATTGGATGGTGTAATCAGTGGTCAATTTAACTTTCAACTTGCCCTTTGAAAACTATTTAAAGATGTGATTATTTTCCCAGTTATGGAAAATCCCCCCCCCCCACTTTTTTTTTCAGTAGCAAATATTTACTTCCCAGGAGAGTGTTTAGTATCTATTGGAAATTAATTCAGCTGCACAAATATATACTGAGTACTGATAATATTCAAAGCAAAACATTAATGCTGCATTGGAAATAAATGCAAGTGCACAAAACTCCTGTCATCAAGAACTTTAGAATCTAGACAGAATTATTAAACCCTCTTGTTCTTTTTTGTGTACCTAGTGTCTGACTCCTTGCATGGCTCAAAGGAGGGATTAAAATGTTAATTAAGTTACATTGATTATTTCGGAATAGAGAAGTAATTCTCTATGCAGAATATGTTAAGTACCTTAATAAAGTAAAAAAAAAAAAAGTACTCTGGGGGTGAGTGGGTCAAAAGAATTCAAGATACATCCCTTTAAGAAGAAAGACTCTAAGGAGTAGTTCTTTGATCTTTGAAACTTGAGCAGAATTTTGTCAGTGGAATAGGGGATGAAGAGAGGAGCCTCCTGATTGTGAGGGAATATCACAATGATGGGTATGGGATAGACAAACGGAAACAGGGAAGTATGAGATAGGGAACAATGAGAAGTCCAGCCTGACTGAGGTATAGGATATGTATAAGCTAGAAAATTTAGTGTGGTCATATTGTAGTGGCCTATAAAGCTAGGTTAAGGTATTTGGTGGATTTTAGGGGGCCATCACAACCAAATAGTCTGATAGTATGGCAAGAGCTTTGCTTTTGAAAAAGTAGTTCAACCTGCAGTTTGTAGAGTTGATGAGAGGGAATTAAGACTTGAACTAGAGAAGCAGCTTGTGAGGGCTATTACAATAGTTCAGGCAGGAGGTAAAAGGTGGGTATTTAGGGAACAGGAAGAAGAGACTTGCCAATGTAGGATCAATAGGCCTGGTCAGATTATCTGTGGTGAAAATTATGAGGGATTGCTTTGCCTGTTCTATCATTCATCACAGTACTGAATTATTGAAAAAGGAGAGGAAATGATCATGCTAATTATGTCTTGTCAATGCTCAAATCCCTTGCCAACTCATTGGCTAGATCCCCAGTAAAAACTGGGAGTATTTTTTTCTTTCCATGGAGAATTGGGAGGAAGATGTGTTTTTAAAGGAATCAGGATATACTTAAAATCATTTTTAACCTTGAGAGACTCTGGGAAACAATCTGAGGGTTACAGAAAGGAGGTGAGTGGGAGGATAGGGCAACCAGGTGATGGGTATTAAGGAGGGCAAACGTGTTATGATGAGCACTGGGTGTTATATGCAACATAGAATCCTTGAACAGTACATCAAAAACTAATGATGTACTATATGCTGGCTAACTGAACATAATAAAAAAACCAGAAAAATTATTTTGAAGATTTAAAGGCATAACATAAACACAAAAGTCATTAATACCGGGGGTTAAAATGTACCAGGCAGGGCCTTGCTGATTTCAGAAGGGGTAAAGTAAAACTTGGGTACTATGAGTGAGAAAAGTAACTACCCTTGAGATTATGGCATTCCTATCAAGCTGGCTTTCACATACGCATTAGTACATGGAGTAAAACAGGTGCACAGAATTTGGTTACTTTTAGAATTCTCTCAGACAAAGTGATGACTGCGACTCTGGTTTGTATTGCTGTATTTTGTCCTTCTCCACAGAAGGTGTAGTCGCAGCACATGTTATACTTAGGATATAGACCCTCTTTACTTGTCTCTTTCAAGGGAAGAGGAAATAGTGCAGGAAAGTAGGATACTCATGAGCAAGAAAAGACTTATGGAAATAAAAATTAAGAAAAAATAGACTTTTCCAAGAGAATGGGACAAAGTCAAGTTGATTTCGTAAATGATCTTTGTCATTCTCATTACTCTATCATTTAGACTAACACCAATACACATTCGCTCAGTAAGAATATGAATTCAAGACTCTTTAGACATCAGTTGGAATTTAAAATGGAAAAGGAAGATTTAGTCCTTAGGAATTTATAATCTATTTGTGAGTAGAAATGAAATATACATATATGAAAAGAAGAGCAAAAAAGTGACTGATTTAAACAAAACCTAACAGTTTCTCCCTGGGAAATGCTTTGGCTGTTATTCCTTCTTCATGGCAGGAACCTTGTAATTGGTGGAAGGAACATCAGCACTGTTCCTTTTTTAGAGACCCAGAGTTTCTGGTCACCTCCATCTTCCACTCAACTGTATATGCACCTTGGCGTCCTGACATACTGAACCCCTTTGATGAGGCCATTGCCTCATCAAAGGAGTTCTTTCATTACCTATATAGGACTTAAAAATCTGTCTCACTTGGGCCTAGCAAATAGTGCATATTATGTGGTGCATAATAGATTCCTGTAAAATGCTTTTTGAGGTCATTATAGAAACTCTGCCATACATCAATTAAAATACTTCAGGTTAAAAAAAACTTCTTTAGAAATTTAAATATCCTATCAATAAGTACACAATAAAAATTCTAAGTGTAAGAAATTGAATAGCCTTTGGGACAGTTAAAATATTTACTTTTTCACATCTGAGGCTTTTTATATGCCTCTAATACTTTAAAACCCCCAAACACTTTTTGAGTGCCATTCATGAGTCAGAATTATATTAGATGTTTCATATTAGTTTTGAAATATATGGTGTGGAATTCCTGCCACCCCTGGGTACTGTTGTGTACTACCTGTGATCTTAGGCAAATTGTATAACATTTTGGAGCCTAGCTTCCTCTTCCTCACCTGTGAAGTGAGAATCTTACCTATTGCATTTTTTTACATCTTTATTGAGGTAAAATTGGCATACAATAAGCTACATATATTTAAAGTATATAGTTTGATAAGTTTTGATGTAGGTATACACCAGTGAAGCCATTTCTGCAGTCAAGATAATTTGCATATCCATCACTTCTAACAGTTTCTTTCTTAATGTCTCTTCAGAGTCCCTTACTTCTTCCCCTACTTGATCTTTCCCTAACTTTATACCTTGATAATCATCGATATGCTATCACTATAGATTAATTTGCAGTTAAAAAACTTTATGTAAGTGGAGTGATACATTATTTATTCTTTTTTGTCTAGCTTATGTCATTCAGCATAATTATTTTGAGATTCACTTGTGTTGTGCTTGCCAATAACTTATTTTTTAAATTGCTGAGGAGTATTTCATTATATGGATATACCGCAATTTGATTATACATTCAGGTTCTTTCTAATTTTTGCTTATTACAAATGAGGCTACTTTGGATATTGTCTTTGGGTACATATAAGCTTTCTTTATCTTGGGTCAATATCTAGGAGTGAAATGGCTAGATTATATAGATTTCTTTAAAAGAACTGCTAATTGTTTTCAAAGAAGCAGTTGTACCATTTTACACTTCTTTCTTTTTTCTTTTTTTTTTAAGATTTTATTTATTTATTTTGAGAGAGAGAGTAAGTGAGAGAGAGCATGAGCAGGGTTAGGGGCAAAGGGAGAGGAAGAAGCAGGCTCCTGACTGAACAGGAGCCTGATACGGGGCTCAGTCACAGGACCTTGGGATCATGACAGGAGCCCAAGGCAGATGCTTAACCTAACAGACTGAGACACCCAGGTGCCAACCCCCCACCCCCATTTTACATTTCTAACGGCAGTGTATGAGAGTTACAGTTGCCCAGATCCTTATTAATACTTTGTATGTTTAGTCTTCAATTTTGGCCATGCAAGTGGCTTATAGTGGTATCATTGTGGTTTTCATTTGTAGTTCCCTAATAACTGACAATATTAAGCATCTTTTTATGTGGTTATTTGCCATCCATCTACCTTTTTAAAGTGTCTTTTTAATATTTTGCTGTTTTTTTTTTTGAGTGGTTGTCTTCTTTTTTATTGAGTTGTAATGGTTTTTATATATTCTAAATTACAATTTGTTTATTGGGTATATGTTTTGCACATATTTTCTACTAGTTTTTGGCTTGCTTTGTAACTTTAAGTGTCCTGAAGAGTGAAAATTTTAGATCTTGATGAAACCCAATTTATTATTTTATTTTGTATTTCATGTTTTTTGTGTCACTTTAAGACATTTTTGCAAAACCCAAGGTCACAAAGATTTTTCTCTTTGTGTTGTTTTAGAAGTTTAATAGTTTAAGCTTTTATTTTAAAAAAATATTTTATTTATTTATTTGACAGAGAGACAGACGGTAAGAGAAGGAACACAAGCAGAGGGAATAGGAGAGGGAGAAGCATGTTCCTCCATGGAACAGGGAGCCTGATGTGGGGCTCAATCCCAGGACCCTGGGATCTTGACCTGAGCTGAAGGCAGACACTTAACAAATGAGCCACCCTAACACCCCTAGTTTAAACTTTTAATTGAGGTCTGTGATTCATTTTGAGATAATTTTGGTAATGGAGTAAGATACAGTTTGAGGTTTATATTTTTGCTTATGGCTATCCTTTCCCCATTAAATTGCCTTGGCACTTTCGTTGGTAATCAATTGATCATATACAAATAGGTTTATTTCTGGAGTCTCTGTTTTCTTCCATTTATCTAGTTGTCTATTTTTTTATGCCACAATCTTGATTACTTGATTACTGTAGCCTCATGGAATGAGTTGGGAAGTATTCCCTTTTCTTCAAATCTCCGGAAGAGTTTGTGTACAATAGGTATTATTTCTTTTTGAATACTTAAAAGAGTCCACTAATGAAGCCATCTGTGCTTGGAGCTTTCTTCTGGGAAGATTTTTAATTGAAAATTCAATTTCTTTACTAGATACAGGGCGACTTATGTTATCTATTTCATCTGAGTTATGGACTTTATTTAAGAGCATTTCATCTAAGTTGTTGAATTTATTGGCATAGAGTTATTTGTAATATTTTCTATCCTGTTAAGATCTGTATAATCTTTAGTGATGCCAACTCTCTTATTTCTAATATAAGAATGTAAATATAACATATCAAAATTTAATATTGCTCTTTTGTTTTCTATTTTACTGATTTTTTTTATCCTTATTATTTCCTTTTCTCTATATACTTCAGGTTTAATTTGCTCTTCTTTTTCTAGTTACTTAAGGTGAAAGCTGAGATCATTAATTTGAGACCTTTTTTGATATAGTTATTAGTACTATAAATTTACTTTTAAGTACTGCATTAGCTGTATCCCATAAATTTTGATATGTGGTGTTTTCAATTTTATTCAGTCCAAAATACTTTCTAATTTTCTTTTCTATTTTTACCTTGATCTGTGGGTCATTTACAAGTATTATTTTATTTTCTAATATTTAAAGATTTTTCTGGATATCTTTCTGTTATTGAATTCCTAATTATTTTGTTGGGTGTTAAGTTCTATAAAGTTCTATAAATGTAAATTAGTTACAGTTGGTTGATATTATTGTTCAGGTCTTCTATATCCTACTGATTTTTTGTCTACTTGGTCTATCATTACCTGAAAGAGATATTGAAAACTCTGATTATAATTCTCCTTGAAATTTGATTTTTTCTTTCTTGTATTTACTTATTTTTTAAAATATTTATTTATTTATTGGGGGGGCATGAATGGGGGAGGGGCAGAGAGATAATTTCAAACAGACGCCCTGCTAAGCAGGAGAGCTTGGCCAGTTGAGGGGCTCAATCCCATGACCCTGAGATCATGACCTGAACCATAACAAAGAGATGCTCAATCGACTGAGCCACCCAGGTGCCTCCTCTTCCTTATATTTAGAAGCTCTACTAAGTTGATGGTTGTTTAGGTCATTATGTTCTCCTAATGAATTGATCCCTTTATCATTGTACTAGGATCCCTTTATCTCTAGTAATATCCTTTGCTCTGAAATCTACTTTGGCTACTGCAGCTTTCTTTTTATTAGTGGTAGTATGAGTAACATATTTTCCATTTTTTCAAGTATGGTGTCTTCATTTTTTTTTTTTAAAGATTTTATTTACTTTATTTGACAGATAGAGATCACAAGTAGGCAGAGAGGCAGGCAGAGAGAGAGAGAGAGGAGGAAGCAGGCTCCCCGCTGAGCAGAGAGCCCCATGTGGGGCTCGAACCCAGGACCCTGGGATCACGACCCGAGCCGAAGGCAGAGGCTTTAACCCACTGAGCCACCCAGGTGCCCCGAGGTGTCTTCATTTTTGATGTGAATTTCTTGTAGACTGCATGCAGTTGAGTCTTGCTTTTTATCCAGTATGACAATTTTCCCCTTTTAATTTGGATATTTAGATCATTTACACTTAATGTAATTATTGATGTGATTGAGTTTAAGTACATGATCTGCTCTTTGTTTTCTATTTGTACCATCTGTTCATTGTTCCCTTTTCCTGTTTTCTCTTAATTTATATTTTTTAATGATTTCATTTAAAATTCTTTGTTGGCTTATTACTTTTAATTTTTTGTTTTAATTACATATTAGTGGTTGCTTTAGAATTTAGAACAACCCTATATAACTTATCATAGTCTTATTTCAAGTAATATTATCCAACTTCACATGTGGCTAAGAATGTTACAATAGTATACCTATATTTCTCCCTCCTAGTCTTTGTGCTATTGTCATGCACATTACTTCTGCATGTGTTATAAACTTAAAAATAATTATTTTTGCTTTGAAGATATTTAAAAAACAAGAAAGTCTTTTATACTTACTACATATTTACCATTTTCAGGGCACTTATTCCTTTGTGTAGATTCAATTTCCATTTGGTAACTTTACCTTCTGCCTGAAGAACTTTTTAAAGATTTATTTATTTTGGGGGGAGGGAGAGAAAGAGAGAGAGATCATAGGGGGAGGGGTAGAAGAAGAGAGGGAGTGAGAGAAGCAATCTCAAGCATACTCTTTGCTGAATGAAGACCCTGACATGGGGCTCGATCTCACCACCCCAAAATCATGACCTGAGTTGAGCTCAGAGTATTTTGAATTATTCTATCTGTGGGCTTATATTTATTGTCACATAAGGAAAATTTTCAGCCATTATTTCTTCAGAATTTTTTTGTTTACTCCTATTCTTTGTGGAGTCCAATTACACATAGATTAAGTAGCTAGAAGATGTTCTGCAGTTCATGGATTCTGTTCACATTTTTTCATCTTATTTTTTTCCACTCTATTTTATTTTGGATTGTTTCTGGTTGATAAGTCTTCAAGTTCACTTGTCTTTGTCATGCAGTGTCTAATCTGTTTTTAATTTTACCCATTATATTTTTCATCTCAGACATTGAATTTTTTATTTCAGGAAGTTTAACTTGAGTCTCTATAATATATCCGATATTCTGCTTAATAGGTTCAGTCTTTCTTTTAGTTCCATGAATAAATAGAATGCAGCCATAACTGTTTTAATACCCTTGTGTGCTCATTTTCATCTTTGTTATTTCTGGGTTAGTTTTAATTGATTGACTTTTCTACTCATTATGGGTTGTATGTTCCTTCTTCTGTGTATGGCTGCTAATTTTTTATTGGATGGCAGCACTTCACCTTCTTGAGTACTAAATGTTTCTATAGTCTTATAAATATTTTTGGACTTACTTTCTGGTATGCAGTTAAGGTACTTGGAAACTTTGATCTTTTCAATGCCTTCTTTTAAGCTCTGTCAGCCTTTAGGATTAATTATCTTCACTACTGAGGTAATACTGTTCTGAGTACTTTGACAAATGCTTCTTGTGTTATGAAATTTTATACTTTTGATGATGGAAGAATGAACCATTCTTAGCTTTATGTGGGTTCTGGAGATTGTTCTCTCTGTTCCTTTTAGGTGTATCTTTCCCTAACCTTGGTTAGTTTCCTCACACACATGATCTGATCAGTAATTGGCTAAATTTAATTTCTGTAAGTCTATGTGTAGGTCTCTCTCCTGTTACTCTGTCCTATGAACTATAACCACCTTGGCCTTCTAGACTACCAGTTTCATCTTCTCAACTCACTGAGACCATTAGGCTCTGCCTTTGTGCACTGTGGATGGTAATTCCTTTCTTCATGTGACAAGCTGGGACAACCATAGGAGTAACCTCATTTTTTTCCCCTTAGGAATCACTGTTCATCATTGCTTGATGTCCAGTGTCTGAAAAATGTTGTTTTCTTATATTTTGTCTGTCCCCCCCAAAGCTGTGTAAGTCAGAAGGGTAAATCCAGTCCCTATTCATCCATCTTGATAGGAAGCAGAATTCTCCATATATTCAAAAAAATTGCATAATATATATTGAGCATGAATTATATATGAGTGTTTCTCTCACAGAAAATATTATATAATAGATGGTAACTATTGCTATTTCTTTGCCTGCATCCTGTTATTCAATAAAACTTTATTATATATACCACCTTCTATGTGAAGCCTTTTTGGACTACTACCACCCAGATGATTTACTACTTAATTTTTGTACCATATCACTTATGTTTTTTTACATTTATTGTGATACAAATCTATGTTATAAGTTTTGGTTTACTTATCTTTCTTTGTGGTATATTGTAAGGTTTTAGACAAAAAAGTCTATCTTATTTATCTATCCTTAGTTTCCAGCATATAGTAAATGCTTAGATATTTGTTGCATTAATGATAATCAAGAGTGTCTTACACCTTTTTTGAAATAGTCAGGAGTAGAATTTTTGATTAGGAAGAACAGAGAGGTGGTTTAGGGATATGAGAACATTTGAGCAGAATGAAAACAGAGTAAGATTTTGGGGATCCAGAGAGCAGCATGAGAGCAAGAGGTAGTTTTTTGAAGCTGGTAATATATAATATTAATACTAATGCTACTACTATAGCCACTGTAGCTGTAAATTTCCTATGAATGTGAGAGAGATAGGGAGTATAGAATGGAGAATGGGAAAGACATACTGTAGTGTCAGTGAAACCATTTTGTGATTACATTGTTGTAATGTAGATGATAACATTGGTAACGTTATATAAATATATATTGTATGAATCAGTTTAACTTGAGTTGTTGTAATAGAGGCTTTTAAACAAACTGCTGAGAACACAACATAGTTTTGGGAATAGGTAAAATTTAGACAGAAGTAGTAGGAATGGATTAACTGAGAAGAAGCAGATGGGGATTCTAGATAGTGAAGAATAACATAAATGCAAAAATAGTATAGGCCATAAATAAGTATAATATAGCTGAAAAAACAATTGGACTTTGGAGTTGGGTTCATAGGGCTTTACTCTCATCACCACTTGGTGGGACTCCAGACAAATTCCTTTGCCTATTTGAAACTCAATCCCCTCATCTATAAAATGGGTGTGGTTGTTGGGAAGATTATATGATGCATAGAGAACATTTATTTTATATCTGGCATAGTGGGTCCAATAATGATTAGTTTCTTCTTTTTAGACATTCTATATCTTCTGATGAGGAAAGAAAAATGCTTCAAGAAGAACTTTGTGACCCCTCATCACTTTGTATAAGAGCCCAGGTATAATATATATAATTTATGAGTATAACAAATGTTCCCATTTATTTCCTATTTCCATGGCAAATGAAGATTGCATTGTATTTTTGTGATCCAGTACTAAGGCTTAGGTAACTTTAATGCTCAGTACTTTTACATCTTGTACTTTTAAGTTATATTTAAAACTATTGGGATTATTGGCTAAACTTTACATACTAATTAAACCATTTTACGATCACAATTCAATATTTTTCAGAAATGCTTCTGTTTATAAGGGACATATATATTGAATAAAGGATTAGAAAGAGCAGTATCAGAAACCCTAAATTTCCCCAAATCTGAAATAATTTAGATTTATTTATTTATTTAGGTATGTATAGCATTATATTAGTTTCAGGTGTAAGTTTTTTTAATGAATAAAATTAGTTTTGATTTCAAAAAGAAGTGATATAAGATACACAGAAGTGATATAAGATACAAAATAAAGTTTAGAAACCTTTGACTTTAAAAAATAATCATCCTTTAAATCTCCAGTCATCTTATATTAGACCTTATATAAAACCACTGTTAATGTGCACCTACAAAAATATTTTGGATACATAGAGATTTTAAAAGTGATCTAGAAAACAGAGAAATCTTTTTATTTCTTCACTGAAGAAAAAATTCAGAACTAGTTAACTAACTGTATTTGTGTAAGAGAACTAAAGAATTTACACAGTTAATAGAATAAAAAATGATAAATCATAATAGTTTGGGAGCCAATTTTTAGCACTGTTTTTGGCTCTTGAATACTTACATTAACATATATAATTCATAGGTATAGTACATAATTTTGTCGATCCTGCCAAGTGAAGAACCACTTCTTGTCAACTGCTGGGTGCTGAGTTGACAAGGATCTAGCATGGGGTGGCATCTGGCTTCATCTGCCCCCTTTGTTATAGATTGATTCTTTGCATTTGTGAACCTTCCATTGACCTTGATGACAGTTTGCTTGGTTGAGAGTTACTTTATTTTTCGCTTAAAACATTTTGCCCTAGGATGCTTGTAAACATGTTGAAAGACTTAGATGGAAGGTAAGGTATTCATGAAGGTATTCATTTTGATGAATCACACAAAACTCCTCTATAGGTCATGAACTGAAACTGAGAAGCTGACAATATTAATAATTTAGCATTTGGCAGTATTGTGGGTATTAATGCATTTATAGTTCAGCTTGGCAAACCTTGGCCCAATCACATGCAAAAATGAGTTCAGTTGTCTCATTTTAGTTTCTGATGAGTATGTTTCATACTTTTTTTCAGCCTGTACATGTGATAGAGAAAATACAGTCTCCCCTTAGAAATGTAAGGTCCATAGGTCACATGACTATATGTTGTAGAATAAAAAAATATGTATTATAATAAATTGCCATCTTGATTTAATGAAAATAATGTTAGGAATTTTTATATTACATTATGGCTGATTTGGGTTATTTTAATTGCCCATTTATTTAAAATTTCAAGGTGAAGTACCTATTTTGGTATTACAAGTAAACATTTAACTCCTAACTTTAAATAACCAGTAAATTTATATACTTTATGCAGGTAAACTTTATAAAGGATTTATCAGAAAAATCAAAACATGTTAATAATAATAAGTAGTTACAATAGCTAAATATATTCAGTATTTAGGACTCAAAGTTATTTCACAGAAAGTACTTTCATGGGGGAAATAAATGTATCTTCTTGTATTAAAATGTCATAGGAGTGACACAATTTCTATTAAATTATTAGTAACTCCAGGACACACCTCATAATTTGTTTGGCCTAGAAATAATATGGCAATGACTGGAGTGGAAGGATCCTGCTCCTTAAAATTTGGTGGCTTGTTGAACTGTCTGAATAGTCTATGTCTGTCTGGCATATACCAAATATATCTTACGATTGCAAAGGAATTATTTTTAGTTATCTAATACAGCCTCTTTGGGACTGACATAACCACTTTGTTGTCAGATTTCCCTTTTTTAAAGGATGTAAATGAGAAATTTAATTTTCATATAAACAAAAAGTTTATTATTTGGTCCTTGCAGTATTTGTGTCCATATTTTTACCTAGAAATCCTTATTATTGTATTCAAGTTGAGTTACAAGGAGGAAAAGCTTATAAATTTAAAATAACCTTTTGTGGTGATAAGATGTGGTTTACATTACTTGGTGGAAGACACTGACTTAATAAAACTGAAAGGAAATAAATAAATCAAATGGAGACTATTTTGTTTTGGCTGCTTTTAAAGCTGATTTTAACTTTTAATGAATTTCAGCATAGTCAGAAACTTATATTTCAATATTATATTTTCACTAACATAAATCTTCAAATGGGAAATTATGTCCATATGATGAATATGGGGGTTAATGATGGTAATTAGCCACCTTTGTCATGAAACAGTTCCTTTTGATCTTATGTAAAAATTTCCATAGTTCTCTTGGTAAGTATTTAGAGTTTTAAAAAAATATGAATTAAAAAAAAAAAAAACTACAAAAATCTCACTCTTGCCAAAAAATGAATCATGCATAAGATCTGAAAATAAGTAGAAAAGAATTAGGTGTATATTTTAGATAGCAGATTAGATCCATTCAGTGAATTTTAGGATTGTCTTTATTATACTATAGTAATAATAAATGGCATTGTGCTATAAGCTTAGTAATAAAAATGGAATAGATTTTATTTTATTTTTTTATTTTTTAAAGATTTTATTTATTTATTTGACAGACAGAGATCACAAGTAGGCAGAGAGGCAGGCAGAGAGAGAGGAGGAAGCAGGCTCCCTGTCGAGCAGAGAGCCGGATGTGGGACTCGATCCCAGGACCCCGGGATCATGACCTGAGCCGAAAGCAGAGGCTTTAACCCACTGAGCCACCCAGGTTCCCTGGAATAGATTTTAAACCACAAACTAGTTTAGTAACTTAAGCTCAATTTTTCTACACTTCTGTATCACTTGCAAAAGAGAATGTACTACATCTCTGTGAACAACCTAAATTTCTCTTGCCCTGGGAAATCATAGAGTCCAACTTGGCTTTTGACACAGTCTAAGCTACCTGGGTTAGGCAAAACTGGTCTTAAAAGAGAAAAATTGGAGACTCAGCAAACCCTAGCAAATATTTTGACACACTCTTGGAGCTGATAAGAGTCACCATAAATTTAAACATTACCTTTCCTAGCACAGAAACTTCACTAATAAATGGCTTTGAATATTTTATGAATGATTGAGGATCCTGTTTGCTAATAAGTCCTCTGGAAGCTGTGACTTTTTTGGGATGGTTTTGCTTTTGGAGGAAGGAGTGTTGAAGAGAAGGTACTGATGAGGTGTCATATAATTTTACAAGTTGCATAACTGCTTTTAACTATGAAACTATCTCTGATTAAAATAACAATTGAGCTCATAATTTTTTTCTGAACAGCTGCTGCTACAGGGGGTCATTACCTTGGAGAGCTTGAAAATAATCGTACTCCTGGTACATGAGTTATGTAGTCTTGTGTTTTACAGCAAAGCACAAAGTTTAAAGCCTATAGAAGAATGTTATTTGAAAGCTGTCAAACCATGTTAAAAAAGACTGCATCGTCAAAAGGCCCTGGTGGCCACGATTCTGCATGTAGCCTTGTCTTATTCATTATAAAATGCATGTTTATAAAGTTCCACAGAGCATCCAATTCCCAATTCACTTATATCAGCAAGACTTAACTTGCTCATTAATCTAAATTCTTTTGCAACTTTAATCTACATGTTTAATTAATCATAAAATGAGGCGGTAAGTAATTTCAGCAATGTGTGGCTTGTTATCAGATGCATTTAATCACTCTTCTGTGAGCTCATTTGGAAACACCTGAAGATGTCGAGTGCAGTTTGAATAAGCATAAATTATTCTTTGTCAGTGTACTTCACTCAACTAATAAGACATTAATTTAAAAGGCACTGTTTGTCATTTTTAGATCTTTACCAATATTTTTAGCTTAGCAATATAACTCTAATTGTATATATGATTCACAACTAGTGCCCGACATAGGAAAGGGTAAGAGTTTAATTCATTTTTCTTATTTACATGTAATTATGTCATGTAATCTTAGTTTTTAATGAGGATTAACCATCTTGTAAGTATTCATATGCTTTTGGAATAAGGTACTAATGAATTATAGTTGGAAAAATTATTTGTTGGTACAAAGGCTTGTGATTCCTTATTTCTTGCCTATGTTAGGTCTGAAAGTACTTGAGCTTTGGGAGAGGGCATTTATTTGAGGATACAGGTACTGCACAGAGGTTATATCATGAGATGTTAACCTTAAAAAAATCCAAGTAACATAGCTACAAGCAGCTATCTCAGATAATAACATATGTAGTCCTTGTATAGGACCAGATAGCCTAAAATAATGACAGTCCCATTTTTCCCCAGTCTCTTTAACAGTATTGCACAGTTGATGATAGCATTTCTAAAAAAGGCAAAACCCAAGAACAACAATAACAAAAACCCACTCATAGTTTCAGAGAAAAAAAAATTCACAAGAGCTGAATGGGTTATATATCTCGATGTCAGGAGTATAGGAATAAAAATTGCATTTTATAGGATGTCATCACCTGTCCTGTTTATGCCATGAGAGTAGTGACATACGGTAAGAATAATTATCTCAGTGGAAACAAATTTATTTACCTGCCGTGGAGCATGCCTGTTCATCTTACTCATGAACTCATCTCACTCATATGCTATCTATGGATTGTCAGCAGTGAGCCAGAGGGCATGATTCCTGAAAAGGGAATATTGGTTTGAGCTGAAATATAGCCATATTCTCCATTTTTATTTGATGTGCACATCTCCTGGGCTACTTTTCTTTCTTCAGGGATCCTTTACACTGAGCTAACAGTTATTTATATGTCCATTTCTTGCTCTATGCCTCATGACTATGTAAAAATTTTTCTTCCTGTTTTCCTTTCCAGGGAAAACAAAATCCCAGAAATACTCATTTGTGTTTTCAAGTCATACAGGCCATAGCAACACATTTCAGTGAAATGCCATTTACCCTGACTTCACTTAAAACACTGTAAGTTGTTTTCTTAGAACCAATGGTGAAAACCTCAACCCCTAAGGCCTTTTTTAGAGTTATCCTTGGGAAAAAAAAACCATTTCATTTGAACTTAACTTTCTTAGTAAGAATACTTTTTAAATGTTTGAATAATCTTAGTGGATAGACATGTACAGTCTAATATGAAGGCTTGTTGTCAGTTTTTCTTAACAAGAAACCTGAAACTTCCTTTACTCTCCTCCTGGCAAAATTGAGATAATTTTTCCAAATGGATTTATTTTCTAGTTTGTTGCTTTGGGTGCAAAGAAAGAATACTGTGTTCCCCTTCTTTTGCCCCAGCTGATGTGTGAGAGGCCTGACCCATTTCCTATCAGGTCCTTCCACACAAAGGCAATGATTATTTCATGAAGTTCTATATGCTAGCTGTATGTATATTTGTCTGTATGATATACTTCAAGAGGAAAATGATAAACTCAGTTCCATACAGCTTTTATACTCTTAGATGTTTGAATATGTGTTTATGTGTATATATATATGTATATACACACACACGCATGCATGCACACACACACACACACACACACACACAACTTTACCCCAATTGCATACACACTGACACTTTTGCCCAGTTACAGACAAGGACATACCACTTAACCATGCTTCTTCTGTGGAGATTCTCAGTGGTTTAGAAAGTACAATACCCAGAATACTGAACTACTATAGTGGGTGCAGTAGAATGAGTGGGCCTTCCATCCCCAGCTGAACTGACAGAGATGGTTAGGAGGGCTCTGACTTTAATGCTAATTTATATGACTAACAGACAGCATGCTGGTTAGGGAAGGGATTACTGATGGCTAAGAGGGTTGAGGAAGGATGAATAAGGAGCATGTGCAGGGTGGTGTCCACTAACACATGTGCACTGGGGAAAGGTTTGGAAGTCCTGCATGGACATCAGATTCACCAGATGAATGAGAATGTCACAGTGTAGTTGGTTACAGGCAACATTTCTGACTTCATACTACAAGTCTCAATATTTATGTTAAAAATGAGAGAATAATAATATATTCAGCTATGCTTTGTGTTACCTCAGGAAATGCCCAATACCTCTCTCTCCCCAGTCCCCAACTTGTGAACAAATGGCAAGTAAAATTCTGTTGTAATTTTACTGAAAAATTCATGTATTGTTTCCTACAAACACTTTGATTTATGAGCATCCATTTTTCTTTTGAATCCAGGCTTTGTGAATATTGTTTGCCTTTCTATAGCAAGCTAGTTTTTCTCAGATCATTTGCAATTGACTTTTATTAGAAGATCGTTTAGGTATCATATCAGTATAATATATATTTGGTGGTTTTTTAAAAAAGATTTTATTGGGGCACCTGGGTGGCTCAGTGGGTTAAAGCCTCTGCCTTCGGCTCCGGTCATGATCCCAGGGTCCTGGGATCGAGCCCCACATCGGGCTCTCTGCTCAACAGGGAGCCTGCTTCCCCCCCCCCCCCCGCCTGCCTCTCTGCCTACTTGTGATCTCTATCTGTCAAATAAATAAATAAAATCTTAAAAAAACGATTTTATTTATTTGAGAGAGAGAGAGAGAGAACATAATGGGGGAGGGGAAGAGGGGTCAGGGCTTGATCACAGGACCCTAGAATCATGACTTGAGCCTAAGGCAGATGCTTAACTGACTGAGCCACCCAGGCACCACATATTTGGTGGTTTTATGAGAAGTTCTTGTCCTAGTGGCTCAAAGCTCTTCCCAGATGACATTTTTATAGATCCACATAGCCTTGCTCACGTATGAAAATAAGATATTAGGTTATATGGGTGCTTAAGTATGTATTTAGTTATTTCTCTGGAACTTGCATGAGAATAGGTTGAGTTATGGTTGTGTTAACTTTCCTAGTGCCCTCAGCTTAGAAAATTTGTGTGTTTTTTAAAGGCAGCATCTGAATCACTTATTGGCAGGAGAACATGGTAATTCATGTAATTTTAGAAACTGTTAATATTTTCTTTCTACATACATAATATTGGCATAGTTACTGTTCTTATTGGGATCATATTAACAATGTGTTATAGCCACTAATAATCATTTGTTCATACATACTTACAAGTACTGTATTTGAAAATCCCAGACTTCACTAATAGTAAATGAAGAAGTAATATATAATTTTCATATTGCATTCTTTTAAAAAAATGTTCTCCACTTTTGTAGAGCATATGACCTATTTAAAAAGGCCGATACTTAATTATCTGATTTTCTAGTATTTCTTTACCCGTATCACAAAAAGACATCTCTGAAATAATCATTGGGCTGTATTTGTAGGCATTCTCCAACTTACTAATAGATAAAGTTCTGGAAGTTTATTGTTTGGAATTTGGAATTGCTATTCTTATAGAAACCAGATTATAGATGGTGGCTTGATTCACTGGGCAACCTACTGATAACTCATTTACCTCATAATGTCTGAATTATACTATTAACAGTACTATGGTAGCTAACTAGTGTCTGTTACCTGGTTTTGGTATGAAATCTCATTTTGAATCTTGTTTTAGTAACATTCTTTTGATGAACTTCTGGCGGTAGGATTTGACTTTTCCTACTTCTATTCTACCAGTACACAGCAGTAGAAATAAAACGTTCCTTGAAATAGAATTTGGGGGTGGGGGTGAGACCGACTTCTTGATGTCTCTAGCTATTGAAAGAAAATGATTGGGTATCCTGACTGAAGTAGGAGGGAATTAGTGACCTTGGTGGCCCTGTTGTGTGTCTGTTTTACAAATGAAGGGTATCCCATTGGAGATGGGATATATATTGATATATATATTGAGAGAGTGAAGGAACATTTTTAAATTTTACACTGATGTGCCAAAGGATGGAGAAAATCAATACTTTTACTCATTTACCCTGCCTCACAGAATATTCCTAGTATTTTCATTGTATATCTTATACTTACTCATTCCCACCCTCATAATTTTGGCTTTCAGTTTTTAAGTTGTAGCACCAGTGAGAGTAGTTTGGCTTCTAAGAGGAAAACAATTTTGAAATATATTATTGATTAGATCTTATATAAGGTGAGGTGATGTAAGCTTATAGGAAACAGCTGAGGATGACTCAAAGTTAAATATTCCCAAATACACGACAATTCACCCAAATGAAGACCAGTTCATTCCTGTTTAACTACCTTATGTCTTTCAGGTATCAAAAGAAAGTCATATGAAAGTGCAAATAAGTAATGGAAACTTTATTTGGTTACACATAGAACATCATCTTGAACCTCAGCAATTGAATCCTACTTATCCTTTTTACTTCAAATCTGGCAAATGATACATTTTTTGATTGCCACAGGGGCAAGTATGAAAAGAGGAGAGTAATAGAGAGAAAATGAAATGCTGATATCTAAAAGACTCTAAAGATTTATTAGTTTAGAGAAAACAGTTTGATGAGTTACAGGTAAAATAGAATTTTGCTCCCCCCAAAAAATATGTGGCTCAAAGTGGGAGGGAAAAATTCTTGACAATACAAACCATGTCTTTTTCTTAATCTGGAGAGTTTGGGGAAAAAAAGAAACATTTGGCAAAGTGAAAACTCAGCTGACTTCATGCCTACCAAGTGAAAAATCTGATCTTTTATCATCTAAGCACATAGTTGGGTAATTCACAAACAGAACTACCCAGTGTATAGGTTGCAGTGGCAAGAAGCCAGCAGTGAAATCAAACTCATAAGCACCCTATAGAAAACCCCTCAAATTACTGCTGTGCTGTTGCCAGCTGTACTGCCAGGGAACAAGAGCTGTACAGATTTCTGTGGAATGACTGGGTTACTTAACACAGCTTGATTGGCTCTGTTCCTACTCCTGTTCTCTTTGGTTGACAGCTGACCACCATACTGGTTTGGTTTGAAATAAAACTGAAGTGAACACAACCACTTATATGCACCTTCCTGTTGTACACTGCTCTCCCACCTGCCACCCAAAACCCCATGCATACCTTATAGAACTTGCAAAAGGAGAGAGAGAGAGAGAGAGAGAGAGAGATAACAGTGTCCTTGAGTAAAGCACACTGGAAGTGGGTGACACTTTCTAGTTCTTTTATTCCACAAATCCATCAGATCTTTAGAAGAAGAGTTATTTCCATGGTCTTTATTTGTAAGTCCCCAAATTTATTGAATGTAAAATGAATGATATCTTAAAGTCTTCTAATTTTGTTAACTTTTCTTCATTTCAAATCATTGCTTTCTTCATGATCCTATAGCTAGAATGGTTATTCAGAAGCCATCTAGTCTCCCTCTTGCCCTTGGATAAGCTCTCATAGGTAGCTACTTCTGTCTTACAGAATTTCAAAAAAGAGGATATCAAAGATATCCCAAAGGACCCTAGATGGCTTCAATTGCTACATTTCATGAATTAGAGAAACCTTTGAATGAGCAAGGTGTTTGGATCTTTCCCTGTGACATGAAACCCATGGATTCACATGTTCTAGTTCCCATTACGTTTAGAGGCTTTTAAACTTTTTTGGGGACTGATTTAGAGTAAGAAATAATTTTTTATTTTGACCAAGTATATAATGTAATAGAGTTGAAATAAAGTTTTCATGAACAATACTTAAACCCTTAATATGCACAATGTGTTCTATTTTCTCTTTTTTTTTCTCCTTGCCTTCTCTTCCTTTCCTTCTTCTCTTCCTTTCCATTTTCTCCTTTTCTTTTTAATAAAAAAAATACCAACTGGTACTCAGAAAATTGATTTTATTCATCAACCCAGAGTTTAAAAAACACTGCATTAAAATAAGCAAGATTTTTTTTCTTTTTAAAGGCTTGATCTTCATGTTCTTTGATCTACCATTTTTTTTAAAGAATTAAGTGTCCTCTAAAGGACACCAATTCCATTGCCTGTTTTGGTAATATTATTAGGCGGATACATTTTATGTTCAATAGTGGCATATGATCTATTAATAATATCACATGTTAAGTGCTTAGTTGTACCAGATTTTGTATTAAATACTTTCTGTTTATTTGTCATGAGAATTTTCTCATGTAATCTTCATAATTATCCTGCAATGTAGAAACTGTTCTTACACCCATTTTTATAGTTGATAAATTTGAGGATCAGAGTTGTGTATCAACTTTTCCAAATCAGTAAATGATAAATTTTCAAATTCAAGATTGATTGACTCGAGGACCATGCTGTTTCTCTTAACTCTAATAACATCTTAATTTTGGCTTCAAAAAAAAATTAAGTGCCTTTGTAAAGAGTCTGTATCACAAAGCAAAGAAAAACAGACTTATGATGATGATTGCTATTTATTTTTAATAATGTAAATGGAAACTTCTTGGTAAAATAATTTTCACTCAAAAAGACAAAATAGAAAAAGGAAAGAAGAAAGAAAGAAAAACCTCTCTAGCACCATGGATAGAAAAAATTGCTGCTCTTTATTTAACTCTTGTATAATTAAATCTTGTGAAAGTTTTCTTTTTCTTTTTCTTTTTTTATTAATTATTATTATTAACATATAATGTATGATTTATGATTTGCCCCAGGGGTACAGGTCTGTGAATCATCAGGCTTACACATTTCACAGCACTCACCATATCACATACCCATCCCAATGTCCATAACCCAGCCACCCTCTCCATACCCAACCCCCCAACAACCCTCAGTTTGTTTTGTGAGATTAAGAGTCTCTTATGGTTTGTCTCCCTCCCGATCCCATCTTGTTTCATTTTTTCCTTCCCTACCCCCCAAATTCTCAAATTCCTCATATCAGGGAAGTTTTCTTTTTAAAGAAAAAAGAAATAGATATACATGGAATTAAATCTTATTCTACAGGCCAGAATATTTTAGCAAGTCAGAGGAACTCAAACATGAATGAAGAGTGGAATTTTCCTTTCATTTTCTATAATAACTATGTTTTTTGAAGAGAAAAACAGAGGAAAAAATGACCATCTTGCCTGGTTTTGAAGAAAACTTGTTTATATGTGTAATACATTGGAGAAATTGTTTGGGATCACTTTGACTATGCAGAAATGTGACCACTGAAATTCTTCAGCAAGGTGTGGAGCTATTGGCTCCATAAAACTAATTAGGTCAAATAAGAGTGATTATTTTTGAACGTAATTCACTTAGCTCATTTTTCCAATCTTTCTGGAAAATGGAAAATATTTAAGAAAGAAAATAATAAAGGATGCAGATGGGTTTAATGACCTCTTTTATTTCTGTCCCCAACCTCTGCCACAATTTTAGGGTTAATACTAGATAATTTCTGTTACTCTTTTCTTTTCCCCTCTCCGTATCTTTCCTTTCCTCTCCTATAACTTTTCTTTCCTCTCCTTCTCTCTCCCCTCTGTCTTACCCCCTGTTTTCTCATCCTCTCTGTCCCTTCTTTCATTTTGCATTTTTATGTGCAATCCTGGTAATCTAGATTATAACCTTCATTCTCTTCTTAGAAAAATGATTTGTTTATCTTCTAGGTAAGGTGGAAACGGATGTTGTTTCTGCTTATTAAAATGATCTTGAAAAATAACATCCTTTCTGTATTCTTGCATTCCACTTTTTCTTCCATAAACCAAATAGATTTCAGAAGAAATCTATTGTCCTCTTTCTGGAAAATGTTAAAATGTTGCCTTCTACTTTACATCTTCTTGGGAGTAAGATATGTCTGTGGTCTTTGTATGACCATTAAAGAGAAAACCAAAGATTCCACATTAAAAATTAGCACCGATCCAAATATTTCTACCACATGAACTATAAATGAAACTTTGTAAGTACACTTTTTTTATACAAGGAGATAGAGTTGCTCAATATGTGATTGTTATGTGATGCTATCCCAGAGGAGAATTTGAAAGGAGGCAGTTGTGCTAGATCTAAGCCTCATTGAACTCAAGGTCAGGATTCTAAAAGCAGCCTTCTCAAGGGTACTTAGACAAGGTGGAATAAGATGAACTTGGATTTAAAGATACTACAAAAACATGCTTTGAAGTCCTGAGGAAGGTAAGAAGGAGTACTTTCCATGATGGTAGAGTGTAATAAGAACATGGTCAGTAATAGGTACGTGACTGAGATATGTTGATGACACTGTCAAATATTGCTGTGGGTAGACAGATATGGTTTATGAATAAAGATGTAGAAACACTCATAGACACATAGCTGTAACCATGTTGGGCAAATAAAAAAATGTACAAAACATGGGGCAATTTTTAGTGTGTTGGTAGAGTGAGGTGTAGAACAAGAAAGAAAGCATATCTATATTCAGATAAATGGGAGATAAAGGAGAGCAGTAATTCACTGTTATTTGGGAAAGAATTTATAGAGTTTGTGGATTATGTAAGTGATGGTTTCCCTGGTTTGCTGAATGTGAAGTAATAGATCTAATTTTACTCTGGTGTCATCTTTTTTTGTCTATTTTATTTATTTTTTAATTTTTAAAAGAATCTTATTTATTTGGTAGAGAGAGAAAGAGTGAGAGAACAGAAGCAGGGGAGTTTCAGGCCGAGGGAGAGGGAGAAGCAGGCTCCCCGCTGAGCAGAGCCAGCCTCAGGATCCTGGGATCATGACCTGAATTGAAGGCAGATGCTTAATGGACTAAGCTCCCCTTGTTTGCCTATTTTAATGTGAAACTTTAAGTAGAATCATGCTTATACATTTTTAGATATGGGTTCTATTCTTGATTCAGGATTCTTCTGCATCTTAGGATCATGTACTGCTATCAAGATGAAGCCTCTCCTATAGCACCATTGGTTCTAGTAGCTCTTAAAGGTAACTAAAATAATTGAATTTTTATGATGGGGCAAATACAGCAAATATTATGAATTTGGTCCTTATGTGGAAGTTAACTTTGTTTTGTTCTTTACTTTGGGATTTAAATCTAACCTTGGCCAGCCTCTTTGGTCACAAGGAGGAATTGGCTGAGAGAAAGTAGACATATTACCAGCAATCTATAGTCTACTTAGGAAACCTCATCCCTCCTCTTTATCACTCTTGATTTCAATGTTTGACCCTTCAACTATTTCTAACAAAGATAGATACTTCACTTTCCTTTCTCTTTAGTCTCTTATTTAGTAGTTCCATTAAGTATCTGTGGAGTGGAAGCCAATTTTGCATACAATGTCAGAATGATTCCATAATAACCATCTGCTTTATGACCTGTTTTCTGGGTCCTGTGTGTTTCAGGGTGAGGGGGACCAAAGAGAACTACCATTTATTGAACACATGTGTTACTGCATTTAATTTGTACAAGAGCTCTGAAGTGACAATTACATTTAGATAAGGAAGCTATTTGGCATCAGGAAACAATCCTATTAAAAGAGCAAAATTGTCACAGATTCTTCTTTAAAAAACACTTGTAGAAAATCCAACTTATCTTTGCCATTATAATAGCTTGGAATGAGAAATAAGTGAGAAATAAAGATGTAAGTGAGAAAATGTGAATAATGAGAAATAAATTATTACTACTTGCCTCACCTCCACAGTGAATTATTAGAAATAATGCATCTAAAAGAGGAAATAGTGCTGTAATTAATTTGACATAAAACATGGTATCTAAGAAAAGACAATGATTCATACTTCTGCTCAAGGGAGAAAATAGTTCTTATTCTAATTTACTTACATGTATGTTGACTTGATAAGGGAGCCTTGGTAGAACCACAGGCATAAACTATTTTTAACATGTTCATATAATCTGACTCCAGGGAAAGTGATCTTTTGTTGAAAAGGGACTGTGATGACAAAAGAGATCCTAAAATGACATAAATTTCAGTTTCTACTTCTTGCATTCCTACTTCAAGTTTCAGTAGATAATAGTGATCAATTTTTAAATAAAATCCCCAAAATAGGTGCAGTCAAGTGTTTAAAAAAGGTGAGGTAAAATGTAGAAGCGCTGTCTTTTCTTTATTTTTTACTTTAAAAATTTGTGGAGATTTTGTCATGCACCTAATACTGTGGTTGTAACAGATGCTTAATAAATATTATTGAAATGAAACTTGGAAATAAATATGTGCATATTCATTTATTAATTCTTTTCTTTTTAAAACTCAGCAGACATTTACTGAGGGCTTAATATGTTCCAGATAGACATGTTTGAGATTTAAATGTGAGAGCCAACCTTTAGGTAGCCTAGAATCTAATGGAGAGACAGGTAGAGAGAAAATATAACAAAATATTAATCTTAGAGTTGAGGTATGATTGAAGTAAGATACATAGAATTTGAAATTTTCCAGGGAGAACTTGGGAAGGCTTCATTGAGTAGGTTAACACTGGAACTACTTCTTAAAGGAGTAATACGGAGTTACTAAGAGGGGATGTGAAGATAGGGAGAATGTTCTACCCAGGGAATAGCACTTATAAAAGCACCTAGACATTAAAAAGTCTTGGTATATTTTGAGAATTATAAGAATCCAATATCATTGCCACATGTGGGGCAGAGGGAATGGGTAAAGGAATTAGGCTGAAGAAATACACTTGAGAGTTTTTGGTTGTGCAATTGATTATTTCCTGATATGAACCTGGAAAATGTTTAATTTCAACTAATTAATTTCAGTAAGATGTGGATTTTTCTAGGAAATTACCCATTTTATTGGAGTCTCCATGATACACCTTTTAGTGCCTTTATTATAGCAAATGAGATATTAAGCTGTTAAAATGATGAAATTGTGCAGAGAGTGACAAGATATGGAAGGAGTTTGGAATGATGTTTGAAAGAGTTGCTAGTCATTTTTTCTTAAAACCGTCCTTTCTACTGTGAAGTGTGTAAACCTGGCGATTCACAGACCTGTACCCCCGGGGCTAATAATACATTATATGTTAATAAAAAATAAATTATATATAAAAAATAAATGAATGTGTTTACCATGTGATACTAAAAAACTGTGCTTCTGGAATTGTGAGAAAGAGAAACATGATTTGTGCCAAATTTACTGAGGTAAAGCATATTTCCAAAATTTCCTCTTTAAAGAAATTCTATGCTTGATGTCATTCTATAGTCTGTGCTTGATGACCTAAGAAAATTGCCCAAAGAGAAGACAAAGAGAGAAACAATATTATTAAAAATAAGTTTATCTCTGTTAAACTTGCTGCAGAGCAAAAAGAAATTACATTACATTACAGCTGTTGTATTAACTCTCTCTCTCTTTTAATTAATAAACTTTATTTTGGGGGCACCTGGGTGCCTCAGTCTGTTAAAAAAAATCATCCTTTCTGAGTTACTTTTTGAACTTACACTTTTACTTTGTCAACCAGTAGATTTGTTAGACAACTTACAGGACTGTCAAATGACTCTAAATCCTAAGAAGTAAAGACACTGGGTGCTAACATAAATACAGTTTATTTATGATTAATAGTTTTTATTTCTATTTTTTAAGAGAAAATGTAGCATATGCAACATACATGAATACATACCATCTTGCTAGCTGCATTAAAGTGTTAGGTGGGTATAGTTTTGGTTTCTTCATTTCTGTGAACTACTTATGATATATACTTTTAAGACTTTATTCCAGATGCAGGTTTCATTTTCACATAAAAAGAAGGTCAGGCTTTACAATGTTTGTTATTTTCCATTTATTTTTTTCTTCCAGAGAAACACCTCAGAGGTTCCAGACTTCATTTTAAAGAAATTAGAATTCCTTCAACTTTAAATTGCTTCAGTAGGTCAGTACCAGATTATAGAGAGCATGATGTGCTTTACAAGTTGAAAAGTTTTCCACCAAGTAATAGCAGCAGTGAAAATTGTCAGAGAAACAACTAATTAATCTCTGCTCCTTTACAGCTGTTTAATGCAATGCATAACTAAAAGTCCTGTTAAATTAATTAATGATTTCAATTATGAACTTTTCTCCAAAATGTTATGATTTGTATCAGGCTGATAATGCAGTGACCTGGGAGTGTGAAATCTGTGTTATGAAGAGAGTCGCCAGTTAATTGATTCACAAATTATTTAAAGTTTGTTGCACCCAAGGGAGTGCTCAGTTTCATGACAGTCATTTCTTAAAGTGTACAAACTCCTTTTTCACCTTAAGAATATCTTCAGTTATTAAGCATGATAAAATGCTAGCATGTTTCTGGGGCTATGAGTAATCTTAACATTTATGATATAGAATCTGTAGGTTGAATATGTAGAAATTAAATCTATATTGGAAAAAGAAAAAAGTGAGCTAAATTACCAATGACTCTCTTTCATGGCAGTTTTTTCATTGCTTTTTACTTTACTGATTTTAATTTTCTAAACATCACTCCTTAAAATTTTTTAAATCTTTTTGCATTTGCTACACATTGAACGTATTTCATGTTAAAAGACAATATAATTATGCATTCTTAGGAAACCTTTTCTTTTTTAGGATATTTTTAATGGGTAAATAACACAATATAACTTGTTTTGATAATTGGCATTTGAAGCATTTGGATTGCTGGTAGGTCTAAAGTGCCTAGCCTTAAATGTTGGAGAAGGTTTTAACTTCTCAATGCAAAACCCATAATTTCTGTATGACACCTTGAGTGTTTTTTTTTTTAATAGCATATAGGACAAAATTAAGAGAGTCTTTGCTACCAGTATGATTGTTTTACCCATAACTTAAATAGCAAATAAAAGTATACATATGTATAAGGAAAAGGGAGGGAATCAATATCATTAATATTTTATAATGTATTTATTAAAGTTTTATCAATTTTTTTATGCTGGGCTTGAGCTGATTTCAGTTTAGATATTATGACCATAGGTAAGAATCCTTTCTTGATTGCCCCTGGCTGGCTGAGGTAGAAGGGAAAGAGGTGCTACTTGAGGATTGACTCAAGCAGGAGAAGAAGGAAACAGGGAGGCCTCTGGCATGAGTGGTGGTTCTTTTCTTAGTGGCCTTTATAGTCTTTTCTGTTTCATACACATATTAGCTTAATGAATAGCTAAAAAGCCTAGTGCTTTTAGGGTGGTTGAACCATATCTTTAATACTTTCACTCCAATTTGATGGGCAGTGTAAGAAAGACATTTTTAATTTAATTTAACTTCTTGAGAGAATCTTGTCTCTCAGCTCTGAATTGGTAGATGTATTTATAGGATGGAGCAGGAAACTTGTATTTTGGACAAACACTTTGTCTGCAAATTTTACTTATCCTGATGACTCTTGTGTTTCACTACCCCCCCTTTTTTGACCTAAGAAAATTGCCCAAAGAGAAGACAAAGAGAGAAACAATATTATTAAAAATAAGTTTATCTCTGTTAAACTTGCTGCAGGGCAAAAAGAAATGGACTTGAAAGGGAAGTAAATTTATACTAATTTTTGCATTGTAGGAAATGTACTATTTCAGACACTGACTGACTGCTTCTGTTTTCTAAAATTAAGGAGCCTATAATCTCAGCACCATTAACAAGTGCTGTCATTCAGATACACAGTGTCTGGCTGATTTAAATAAAATGAAATGAAGATAGTTGTTTCTGGTCCCTTGGCTTCACTCATTGCCATAAACATATGCTCTGCGTCCCGCTTCTTTCCATCTTATTTATGACTTTAATTTGTTGTGTGGGCTGCGCTAGAAATTAAATTTAATATAATTCTCCAAGGGACCCTGTCATATAATAACATGGTAATTTCTGTGTATCCTTTTGAAAAATGAGGAAATTAATTCTTCCTGACATGTTCTAATTATTCCAGTGTGAACGGCAAATCCGTTTTTCCTAGCCCCTGAAGTGTTATAGGCAAATGGCTGGTGTTCAAAGCTGAGGTGCTAATGCTGACCAGCAGTGCGTTTAATTTGAAACATGAGCAGACACCTTTCAACACACCTTTGTAATATTGGAGTACTTTACAGAAATTAATTCACTACTTATTTGGCAGCTTAGCCTTGGGGTTATGTTTTTTTATTCATCAATACTATAGTCATGTTAGCATAATCTCTCCCGTTTCCTTCAGTGCCTGGTGTCTATGTATGAAACTTAGAGTGTGCAATGGATAGTTCAACTGTATGAATGACAGAGAATCCACACACTTTAGAAATACCAGTTGTATGCCAAATTGTATTTACACTTTATAGAGAGGTATAGTAAGGTCTTAAATGTTAACTTAATTATAGTCTATGCTTAGCAGCTTTAACTGAAATTACATAGTGTAGGAATTATTGGGACAATCTTGCTGTGAAAAGACTACTATACACTCTGCTGCCCTGCTGTAAGTTTCAGTTGTGAAAATTCAGTTTATTATACAGGGAATGATACTATGAAAAGTCGGTTTGTGAATAAAATTTATGGAATAAGAATCTCAGGTTCTGAACTCTGCCTAGAAAGACCAGCTATACCCTGGAAGATAAAGGGTTAAAGCCATTTATTGGTGCTATTGGCCATATGAGGATCATGACTTACTCATTTGGGTCATTTGAACTCCTTTGTAGGTCTATGTGGCATTTTTTGGAGGAATAACAAAAATAACTTCCTGATACTTTGCCCTTTGTATGTAATTTTCATTGTAAAATTAGCCACTATACACTTCTCTTATCAGGACAATCATTTATGTCAGCCCTGATACAGTTCTTTTGTTTCAGTGAGCAGCTGATAAATGCCATTACATATGGGCCATTATAGTTATAATTAACAAGACAAGTGAATGCATGAGATGCTACGTAAAATAGAAGATGGAAATACAATTAAACTTCAAAAAAAGAAGTAGAATTGTGTTTGGAGTGGCTGTAATCAAGGTTCTTTGTTTTTGTATCTCTGTATTATATTACCTTTAAATTTTAATTTAAATAGGAGAAATATGAATGATAATAAATAGTTATTCTGATAAACAGCATTAATATTAATTAATTATTACCATATTTTTTCCAATGACTATTCAGCTGCTAGATAAAGTTTTATTCTCACCATCAATCTACTGGGGTCTACTGTCAGATTTAGATTATGGGCAAGAGGAAACGTTCTTAAGATTTCTCTGTCTTAACTTTCCTTCATACTAGATCAGTGGAAGTAGTAGTCTTCATCTGATTGCAAACTGGGGAGAAAGACTTCTTTACTGGTATGTGTTGGCAGTCTTGAACATCTGGGGATAGGCAAGAGAACATAGCAACATGCTTCTTCCCATTCAAGTACATGTCCCTCTACTGTTCTTGTTAGAGTAAGGTTATTTTCTGTGGCCCCTTGTAAGAGTAGAAGATGACAGAAGGTATTGGAGCTAAAGAGGGAGCCAGGTCATCCCATCCTAGATTGCAGACTATAAAAGTTGCTAAAGATTTCCTGATCACGGACTTCTCCTTGGTGTTCTAGTGTAGGAAGGGAAATCTCCTGCCCATCTAGCCCTTCTTTCCTTTCTCTTCTCCTTTCCCCACCCCAACTACAATTATGGAGGAATTCGCACCAAATAGCAGAGACAGGCTACATCAGGTCCTGTCTTACAAGACCAGGTCATTTTCAGAGCAAGATACATCATTTAAATGGAACTGATTGAAAGAAAGAATTTAGGATTAAAGAATCAGTTCAGTTCTTGGCAAATCTTAACTAGAGAGAACAAACTGATGGTTACCCAGGAGATGGTTAGGGGGATGGGTTAAATAGGAGATAGGTATTAAGAAGAGCACTTGTGACGAACATGGTGATGTATGCAAGTGTTGAGTAACTATATTGTACATCTGAAACTAATATTACATTGTCTGTCAACTAACTGGTATTTTTAACAAAAACCTAGAAAAAGGAATCAGCTCAGGTCTTAATATTTTTGGAATAAAAGATCCAGAAAACGTTGTTGAACAGGTTAAAATACGTGCAATGATGCATGTACCTAGCTCTATACTCTTTCTGGGAAAGAGACTGCAATCATTTTTATGTGTTTCCATCAGGATGCTGCAGTCAGTGGTCCAGCAAAAGAAATGAAGAGAGGTCCCTAATTTTGAAGGTCTTCTTCTTTTTTTTTTTTTTTAATTTTATTTATTTATTTGACAGACAGAGATCACAAGTAGGCAGAGAGGCAGGCAGAGAGAGGAGGAAGCAGGCTCCCTGCTGAGCAGAGAGCCTGATGCGGGGCTCGATCCCAGGACGCTGGGATCATGACCTGAGCCGAAGGCAGTGGCTTAACCCACTGAGCCACCCAGGTGCCCCTGAAGGTCTTCTTTTAAAATATTACTTCGGGGGTGCCTGGGTGGCTCAGTGGGTTAAGCCTCTGCCTTCGGCTTAGGTCATCATCTCAGGGTCCTGGGATCGAGCCCCACATCAGGCTCTCTCTGCTCAGTGGGGAGCCTGCTTCCCCCTCTCCCTCTGCCTGCCTCTCTGCCTACTTGTGATCTCTGTCTGTCAAATAAATAAATAAAACCTTTAAAATATTACTTAGGCTCAGTTTTTAGTCCTTTTAATTTTTGAAAGTCTTTTACTATAATTTCAAGTTAATATCCAGAAAAATACGTTAAACTTATTTACTTTTTAATAAATTAATAAATTACTTTAAATTTACTTTTAATTTGAATCAAAGAAACTTAATGCATATGTTAAATTTTATTTAAATACCTAAGTTGAAATTTGTTTATTTATTTTGCATACATGTGAATATATATGTATATATGTATGTATACACACACACACACAAATAAACAACATGGATACTTCTAAAAGGCCCTTACTTGATTTATCTTTCCCCATTAAACTCAATGATACTTTCCTTTTATTTTTTTTTTTGTAATTTTATTTTATTTTTCAGTGTTCCAAGTTTCATTGTTTATGCACCACACCCAGTGCTCCATGCAATACATGCCCTCCTTAATACCCACCACCAGGCTAATGCATCCCTCCACCCCCTCCCTTCCAAAACCCTCAGTTTGTTTCTCAGAGTCCACAGTCTCTCATGGTTTGTCTCCCCCTCTGATTTCCCCCAGTTCACTTTTCCTTTCCTTTTCCTAATGTCCTCCATGTTATTTCTTATGCTCTACAACATGTTCATAGTAGCAATGGCCACATTCGCCATATTGTGAAGACACTTTCCTTTTATATCAGTATGTTTCATAAAGTGTTTTCACTTATTTTGCAAGTTTATTGAATTTTGTTTACTGATTACTATAGTTTAGAACAAGATACTTTCCTTTTATATCAGTATTTTCATAAAGCATTTTCACTTATTTTGTAAGTTTATTCAATTTTGTTTACTGATTACTATAGTTTAGAACAAGATTTTCTCTATACTCAAATATGCTTATATTTTTACCCAATAAAACAAGTAACATTTATTAAGCACATACTATATTTGAGGCACTGTGCGTATCACTTTATGTGCATGTCTCATGTCATGTAAAACTACAAACAACTCTTGGAGGTAGTTACCATAATTTAATAAATAAATTTAAAAAAATGTATTTTATTATTTTATTGATGAGGGTACTAAGTGCAGAGAGGTTAAGTAATTTGTCTAAAACTGCATGGGTAATAGGTGGCGGAATCATTATTTTAACATATCAAGTGCTTAGAACAGTACCTGCCACATACTAAGTCTTCATTGAATGTTTGTTGTTCCTGTGTTTGTGTGTGTTTGTGTGTTAGAATGCTATGGGTTCTGAATTTCAACCGATATTTGTTGACTCTTTTTGTTATTATGAGTGAGATCATGACGCTTCCTCAAGAAAAAGTGAGGAAGAAACTAGACTAGCTGATCTTTAAACCTAGTTTGTGAGCCTAGCTACTTTTAAGAGCTTCAATCTTAATTTGTCTAAGCACATAGTCTTCAAGCACCTATAACAAAAAGGTTCTCTTTTAGGTTCTATATAGTATATAAAATGTTTCTACTCTCACAGAGTTTACAATCTGGTGGGTGTTGGTTGTAGAGATATGGGAAAACATAATGACTATAATACTGGAATACTAGATAATAATAATAATAACAATAATATAATACAATACTAGAATAAGATTAACTTTATTTTATGCTTCAAAATACTTCAGGAGAGAATTTATAAGTCCCAACATTCTTAAATAAGCTCATAGTCTTGACCAGATTTTATGCATGGTTCACAGATCAGGTTAAGATTCCATGAAAAGAATAATTTGCAGGTTATATGCAAGGTGTAGTGATTTCCTACATATTAAATTTAAGCTGCTAGTTGGACCAATATGTGGAGATGTCAAATAGATGAAATGACAGCAAAGTGACATTTACTGAAAACTTCCTATAGAGGAAGCGCAGTACAAATCACTACTTAGAAGGCATTTTTTCATTTAAGCCTTTTAACAACCTGGTAAAGTAGATATTATTAAGATCAACCCTATTTTACAGATAAGGGAACTGAGACAGAGAGGTTAAGTATCTTGCCTAAAGTTTCAGAATCAGTAGGTGACAGAGCTGGGACTTAAAATTAGATCTGTGTGATGCTATGCTCTTTTTTTTCTTTTTAAGATTTTTTTTTTTTTAATTTTAGAGAGCTTGTGCACCAGTGGTATGGACAGAAGGAGAGGGAGAGATAATCTCAGACAGACTCAGAGCTGAGCACAAGCTTGAGGAGGGACTTGATCTCATGACCCTGAGAGCACAACCTGAGGCAAAACCAAGAGTCCCACGGTTAACTGACCATGCCACCCAGGAACCCCTGTGATGCTATGCTTTTAACCACAAAGTTGTACTGTGTGGAAGTGCAACTAGGAGAAAATTCTGGGCTAGAGATATAGATTTGGAAGTTATCTGTAAAGGAGTGATAGTTACAACTTTGGAATGATATGATATATCAAGAAGAAGTGGGAAAGGAATGCCTGGGTGTCTCAGTTCATTAAGCATCTGCCTTTGGCTCAGGTCATGATCTCAGGGTCCCAGGATGGAGCCCCACAACGGGCTCCCTGCTCAGCAGAGAGCCTGCTTCTCCCTCTCCCTCTTCTGTTCACCATGCTTGTGCATTCTCTCTCTGTCAAATAAATATATAAAATCTTAAAAAAAAAAAGAAGGAGAGGGGACAGTGAAAGAACAATAAAGTAGTAGTCAAAGAATAATAAAATAGAAAAGTTTTTATGTCCTAGAAGTCAAAGGAGAAGAGAATTTCAGTAAGAAGGGAGAGACGGGGCACTTGGCTGGCTCATTTGGCAGAGCATGTGACTCTTGATTTCCAGGTCATGAGTTCAAGTCCCACATTGGGCTTGGAGTCTACTTTTAAAAAAAGGTGGTGGTGGGGGGAGTGACCAACAGTATCAAATAATGATGAGAATTTTAGAAAAATAGGAGCTTATTGGTGAGGCCAAAAGGCAGAGTACTGGGGTGTGAAGATGATGATCAGGAAGTGAGCAAAACAGTAGAATACTTTCAAAAAGAAGCTTGGTGGCTTAAGGAGTGAGTCCCTTAATGTTAGAGAGACCACTGACAGAGGACCTTTTTAAAATGTTGGAATAGGGAGAACGTAATTGTTGACATAAATAGAGGGAAGCAATCAGAAGAGAAAGAGAGGGGAGGAAGAAAGCAGAAAGGAGAGAAAAGAGAGAAGAGAACTTTTCTCCTACTTCTTGAAATAGTTTTGCTTAAAGATATTTTTGATAGATTATTAATTTCTGAGGGCTGCTGTAACAAAGTACCACAAACTAAATGGCTTAAAACAACTGGAAGTTATTCTTTCACAGTTTGGAAGGATACAAGTCCAAAATCAAGGTGTTGGCAGTGGAGTGTCTGGAGGCTTGATAGCAGGGGTTGGCATGCCTTGGCTTGCAGCTGCATAACTCCATTCTCTGCCTTCATCCTCTTGTGATGTTCTCCCTGTGTCTCTGTGTGTTCACATGGCTGTCTGCTTATAAGAGCTGCAGTCAGATTAAGAGACCACTGTACTCCAGTATGACCTCATCTTCATTTAGCTTATTTTATCTGCAACTATGTCCAAATAAAGTTGCATTCTGAGGTATTAAGGATTAGGACTTCAGCATAGCTCTTTCTTGGCTGGGTGGTGGGGGGAAATGCAATTCATAACAATAGATATTTATGGACTACTTTATCTTTAACCCAATACAACTCCGAGCTACTTTTTAAGTATATCTCCCTTACTGTAGTATTATTTGTTCATTAATTCTGCAGATATAAGGTGGGTAACTTAGAGTTTGGGGTATATGAAGCTAACACTTACGCTGTTTTTGGTTGAGTATAACACTTTGCTAACTTAGTCTAATGTCAGCAGTATATTCCATGTACTATTATGTTAATTTAAGAAATATTTGTTGAGTACCTACTGTGGCCGGGAACCATGATAGAGACACAGCTTCTCAACTTGTGTGCTGTGCAAAGTTTGTTCGTTGGATTACAAATGTTTCAGGATCCCTGGATATGGATCGCTCCAGCCTTAATGGTGTCAAGTCAAGTTTGGGGTGGCTGGTCAGGATAAGCACCTCTAGCCATTAGCATCCTTGAGAATTTCCTCTAGCATGCCATCCAGATCTTAACATTTTCTGTGTGTGCCATGGAATATAAAAGATGGAAGCACTTCTTGATTTACAGAGAAGTATAAATTGTTCCTGCCCTCCAGGAGATTATAATCAGGCTGATAACTAAGAACAACATATGAGGGGCGCCTGCTCAGGTCATGATCCCAAACTCTCGGGATCCAGAGCCACATGGGGCTCTCTGCTCAGTGGGGAGTCTGCTTCTCCCTCTGCCCCTCACTCCCCTCATGCTTTCTTTCTGTCTCTCTCAAATACATAAATAAAATCTTTAAAAAAAAATATGGGGGCCCCTGGGTGGCTCAGTGGATTAAGCTGCTGCCTTTGGCTCAGGTCATGATCTCAGGGTCCTGGGATCGAGCCCAGCATCGGGCTTTCTGCTCAGTGGGGAGCCTGCTCCCCCCTCTCTCTGTCTGACTCTGCCTACTTGTGATCTCTCTCTCTCTGTCAAATAAATAAATAAAATCTTAAAAAAAAACAAACACATATGAATGATTTAGAATGGGAGCCAGTGTGTGATAAATGGCAAATAAGAGATTAGAGAAGCCTTTAAGGGATAGGTTGAATATGATGTGACCTATGAAGTCTGAGTAAAATTTTTTTTATAAGGGATGGAGAAACCTTATAGGTAGGAAGTAAGCCATGACTCAAACTGTAGATGTGTGAAAATACAAGCTATTTTCATGAGTGGGGAGTAGGGCATTGTTTTTAAGAGAAGAGGTTTTATATAGGGAATTTATAAAAGACTTGTAAAGGTGGATTGAGGTCAGCTACTGCAAATGATTTAAGGATTGTGGTCATGCCTTAGATATTTTTGGTTATCTGCAATGTCTAGGGAAGTGCCTTGCACATGTTAAGTCTGCAGTAAACTAAGTTTGACTGATTGGCTGATTGGAGCTTTGAAACTGGGGAATCATAAAATCAAAAAAGAAGAAAAATAAAGGAATAACATATTCTAACTTAGATCTATTATTATTAGTGGTCATTTTGATGACCCAAAGGCTGCTTATTCACTCCTGTTTTTCCTAGTTCTTTAAAATGTCTTATTTTTTTTTCTTACTTTGTGCCTTTGGCTAGTTTAATTTAGTAATGAGCTGAATAATCAACAAACCTTAAACTAGTCTGTCAACTGAGCCATATTATTGAGATGTGGGGAGAGAAGGACAATGATAAATGTTTTAAAAGACTTTTTCTGGAATCCTCAACTCTGTGGTCAACTAATCTTTGACAAATCAGGAAAGAATATCCAATGGAAAAAAAGACAGTCTCTTCAATAAATGGTGTTGGGAAAATTGAACAGCCACATGCAGAAGAATGAAACTGGACCATTTTCTTATAACAGCACAAAAATAAACTCAAAATGAATGGAAGATCTAAATGTGAGACAGGAATCCATCAAAATCCTTGAGGAGATCACAGGCAGCAACCTCTTTGTCCTCGGATGCAGCAACTTCTTGCTAGACACATGTCCAAAAGCAAGGGAAACAAAAGCAAAAATGATTAGGACTTCATCAAGATAAAAAGCTAGTTTTCTACAGCAAAGGAAGCAATCAACAGAACTAAAGTCAACCTATGGAATGGGAGAAGATATTCACAAAGGACATGTCAGATAAAAGGCTGGTATCCAAAATCTATAAAGAACTTCTCAAACTCAACACCCAAAAACCAAATAACCCAGTCAAAATATGGGCAGAAGATATTAACAGACATTTCTCCAAAGAAGACATACAAATGGCTAACAGAAATATGAAAAATGCTCCACATCACTTGGCATCAGGAAAATACAAATCAAAACCACACTGAAATACCACCTCACACCAGTCAGAATGGCTAAAATTAACAAGTCAGGAAACAGCAAATGCTGGTGAGGATGCAGAGAAAAAGAATCCTCTTATACTTGGTGGGAAGGCAAAATGGTGCCACTCTGGAAAATAGTATGGAAGTTCTTCAGAAAGTTAAAAATAGAGCTACCCTATGACCCAGCGATTACACGTCTAGGTATTTATCCAGAGGATATAAAAATAGTGATTCAAAGGGACACCTGCACTCCAATTTTTAGAGCAGCAATGTCCACAGTAGCCAAACTACAGAAAAAGCCCAGATGTCCATTGACAGATGAATGGATAAAGAAGATGTGGGGTGTATGTATGTGTGTGTGTGTGTGTGTGTGTGTGTATGTATGTGTGTGTGTATATATACATATATGTATACACACATACATACACACATACATACACACATGAATGGATAAAGAAGATGTGGGGTGTATGTATGTGTATGTATGTATATGTGTGTGTGTATATATATATACACATATATATGTATATATATATGTATATATATGTGTATATATGTATATATGTATATATGTATGTGTATGTATGTATATGTGTGTGTATATATACACACATATATACACACATATACATACATACACATACATACACACATACATACACCCCACATATATATATATATATATATATATATATATATATATAATATATATACCTACACACAATGGAATATTACTCAGCTACCAAAAAGAATGAAATCTTGCCTTTTGCAATGATGTGGGTGGACTAGGAGGTATTATACTAAGCAAAATAAGTTATTCAGAGAAAGACAAATACAATATGATTTCACTCATATGTGGAATTTAAGACAAAAGAAATGAGCAAAGGGGAAGAGAAGGGACATAAGAGAGGGGGGCAAATCATAAGAGACTCTTAACTATCAGAAACATACTGAGAGTGGCTGGAGGGGAAGATATGGGATAACTGGGTGATGGGAATTAAGGAGACACTTGATGTAATGAGCACTGGGTGGTATATGCAACTGACGAATCACTAAATTCTACCCCTGAAACGAAGAATACACTATGTGTTAACTAAATTGAATTTAAATAAAAGTTTAAAAAGCCCTTTTTTCTTAGGGAAGGGACTCACTGAAAATTTAAAAAGCTAGCCAAAATATTGATTAGCTCATGTTTCAACATCAAATTTCTTCTTTTTAAAATGAAGGTGTTGTAAAGATTTTGTATTCAATTTCCTTCTAGATCTGAAATTCTATGATCCCACAACTAATAGACTGTATTATTACATAGTTCATATTCTTAGAGGGAAACTTGCATCCATATTGCCTGCTTTGGCTGTTAGCCTCTAAGTTGGTATTTTATGTAGATAAGTACATCATTATACAAAGACAATTTAAAGATGATTTGGAATTTGCAAAATATATAAAGCAAGCAATTATAAATAAGTATAAAGTATATTCTAAGGTTAACTTTTCAGTTCTTGAAACTATAACCCTCCTCTAAAGAAATTAAATTTGATTACATTTAAAATCATGTGATTTTTAACAGAAAGAAATATACATATGCAAATCATTTGTACTCTACACAATTATTAGTATTCATGTCTTTATTTTTAATCAATATTCATTTTGTTTCCTATTGCAATAGAACACTGAAGAAATAATTCTTGCAATTTCATCTGCTGTGTAGATGAGCCCTCAATTAATAATAACTAAGTTAACTGTGATGAGTACTATTATTTATCTTACATATTGAACAAGTAGTTATATACTTATGGCAGCTTGTTCAAAATTAGATTGTTATTGCAGATTAGATTGCTACCATCTAATATGGAATATAACATCTAACATAAACCTGAATGCTAAGAAAACATCCAAGATATAAATATATCTTTAAATAATTGTAATTACCATTTTTTCTGTGAATGGTTTTATAAAGTATAGTATTTTTCTCTCAGTGATTATTTTTAATGTTTAATTTATATAGACTATAGAGATGGCATCTCAGACAAATATTTGATGTAATTTTCTATTCACTCACTCACCAAACATTTCTTGAGCACTTGCTTATGAACCCAGTGTTCTGCTAAAGCCTGAGGATACAAATCTAAACAGGACAGGGTTACTTATGTCAAAAAGCTTATAGATTACCCACAGCTGTGTGGTCAACTAATCTTTGAAAAATCAGGAAGGACTTTCCAATGGAAAAAAGACAATCTGCAATAAATGGTGCTGGGAAAAGTGGACAGCCACATGCAGAAGAATGAAACTGGATCATTCTCTTATACCATAAACAAAGATAAGCTCAAAATGGATGAAAGACCTAAATGTGAGACAGGAATCCATCAAAATCATAGAGAACATAGGCAGTAACCTCTTTGACACTGGCCACAGGAACCTCTTTCAAGACATGTCTCTAAAGGCAAGGGAAACAATAGCAAATATGAACTTTTGGGACTTCATCAAGATAAAAAACTTTTGCAAAGCAAAGCAAACAGTCAAGAAAACTAAGAGGCAACCCACGGAATGGGAGAAGATATTTGCAAGTGACGTTAAGGATGAAGGGATGGTATCCAAAATCTAAAAGGAACTTCTCAAACACAACACCCAAAAAACAAATAATCCAGTCAGTAAATGGTCAGAAGACATGAACAGACATTTCTCCAAAGACATAACAAATGGCTAACAGACACATGAAAAATGTTCAACATCACTAGCTATTAGGGAAATACAAATCAAAACCACAATGAGATACCACCTTATACCAGTTAGAATGGCAAAAATTAGCAACTCAGGAAACAACAAATGTTGGGGAGGATGTGGAAAAAGGGGAACCCTCTTACACTGTTGGTGGGAATGCAAGCTGGCACAGCCACTCTGGAAAGTATGGAGGTTCCTAAAGATGTCAAAAATAGAGCTGCACTACTACTCAGCAATTGCATTACTAGGTATTTACCCCAAAGATACAGATGTAGTGAAAAGAAGGGGCACACGCACCCCAATGTTCATAGCAGCAATGTCCATGATAGCCAAACTGTGGAAGGAGCTGAGATGCCCTTCAACAGATGAATGGATAAAGAAGATATGGTTCATATATCCAATGGAATATTCCTCAGCCATCAGAAAGGATGAATACCCACCATTTGCATCCACATGAGAATGACTGGAGGGGATTATGCTAAGTGAAATTAATCAAGGAGAGAAAGACAATTACCATATGGTTTTACTCATATGTGGAACATAAGGAATAGCATGGAGCACCATAGCCAAAGGAAGGGAAAACAAAATGGGAAGAAATCAGAGAGGGAGACAAACCATGAGAGAATCTGGACTTTGGGAACCAAACTAAGGATTACAGAAGGGAAGGGGTTGGGGGAATAGGGTAACCAGTGATGGGTATTAAGGAGAGCATGTGTTGTGATGAGCACTCAGTGTTGTATGCAACTAATGAATCGTTGAACACTACATCAAAAACTAGTGATGTGCTATTATGCTGGCTAATTGAACATGATAATTAAAAAATTAATTAATTAAAAAAGTTTATAGGTTAGAGAGGTAGTTGAGATAGGTACATAATTATAGTACAATACGCTATCCCATGATTAAGGTTTCTATAAAATGCTATGAGCCAACAAAAGAAGAAATTAATTTTCAAAGAAGATGTGTAAAGGAAATTTTGATTAAACCAGTGACTTTGAGTCAGGTATTGATAGAAGGGTAGGATTCAAACAAAGTAAGTCCCATAATGGGTTGAATCTCTGTCTTGTTCACTATTCTTGTGCCTAGGACAATACCAGGCACAGAAGAAGAATTTTAATAACTGTTTTTGAATGTTGATTCAAATATGGGATATGGGCTTTAAAAAATTTAAAAAGGACATGCCCAGAAGCAGGAAAACAATAGGCAAAAGCATGAAGACATGGAAGATTATGGCATACGTGAGGACTTCTGATTTTATTTTTTATGGCTGGGATGAGGGAGTATAAAAAGGATGTGCTAAAATCTATGATTAAGAACATGTACTTTGGAGCATGTACAGACAAGAATTTGAATCTCAACTTCATCTTATACTGCTTTTGTGGTCATGGATAAAATTCTGATTCTCAGTTTTTCCACTTAAAAATACATCAAATAATATTTGTTTATAATGTTACTATATCAATTGCCTGGCAATAGTACCTGGCAAATGGACAGCATCAAATAAACTATTAAACCATTAGTACTTTTTGTGAGGAAGTGGTGGGCTCTGAGACTGGAAAAACAGGTGTGATGAAATTTGAAGGATTTTGTGTGATATTAAGGAGTTTGGACCATCCTGAGGTGACTGGCAGCAACATGTCATTTTTGAATCCTGAAGCAGAAATTAGGTGGTCTTATAAACCTTGTAATATTAGAGGATTGCTGGCTATACAGGAGGTCCTCACAGAATATATATTGAATAAATGATTTCAATATTTAAAGGATGGATATAAAACAAAATGTACTGGGTTCTAGAATTTTAGCTAAATTTTAAATTTAGTTAAATTACACTTTAGTTTGCTACTGAAAGTGAGCCACCATATATATATATATATATATATATATATATATATATAGTACTCTAAAAAAAGACATTTGGTAGCTTAAAAACTGTACTTTATCTGATTTTAATAACATTCTGTTATTGTTACAGAAGTTCAACTTTCCTCATCCTGCTGCTGTTGCTCAGTTATTTGGTGCTACTCCAAATAGGGAGTAGACAGCATAAATTTATTAACTTGGTTAAGCAAAATGACCTTCTCATCTCCTGAGGCTAGGAGATGAGTTACATCACATATAGAAGGAAATAAAGATTTAAGAAAAAAACCCAAGAATAAGATAATTAAACTGGATGGATGTTATCTATAAGGTTAATATATCAAAGACTCAAACATAGCTAGTGGTAGACAGTGGACGATCCATTGGCTGATAATTGAATGTTGATCTCATTTTTGTAGGTCATGTTCCAAATCTGGGTGATTCAATGAAGGTTTTTTTGATAGACTACAAGTTTTAGAGTTCATCCCTATACCAGAATCTTCTTGCACAATGTCTTATATATTATATATTCATAATTATATTTGTTGTTCAATGCTTTAACTTATATTTCAGTTGATATAATCAGTGTTTATTCCTTTTAAAAATGTCCTAAAGGGCCTTTTTTCTTCAATAGGGCAAAGAGAATGG
Organism: Martes martes; assembly: GCF_963455335.1. NCBI lineage: Eukaryota > Metazoa > Chordata > Mammalia > Carnivora > Mustelidae > Martes > Martes martes. The sequence goes on from NC_137898.1 coordinate 44,881,193, forward strand.
AAAAATAATGAATGGATTTTTTTGTTAATGAAAAGAGTTGTTACTTCCTACTGTTAACATTGTTCGGGTGGAAAAGGGCAAAAATATGACTTCTCTTAGTTATTTTAAGTGAAATTAATGCTGATGGTCTGAAAGTTTTGATTAGTGTAGCTTTGGCAGTTCAGTCTGGCCCAAGAAGTTTTCTACAATGAGGAAAATGATTTTATTTTAAAGGCCTTGACATGTCATTTTTGAATCCTGAAGCAGAAATTAGATAGTCTTATTATAAGACTTATATTATTATAATATTATATTGTAATATTAGAGGATTGCTGGCTGTACAGCAGGCCCTCACAGAACATATATTGAATAAACAGTTTTAATATTTAAGTCATGGATATAAAATGAAATATACTAGGATCTAGAATTCATGGGAGAAGAATAGTTTGTTAAGAATGGGTGGAAAATAGTTACCACTAGGGCTTCCTAGATCAGTATTTCTCCAGGTGTAATTTGAGTACCCTTAACTGGATTAACTAACTGTATAACTAGCTGGATTTGAATGCTCGTTAAAAGTGTAGATTCATGATGCCCCTACCCCAGCCTGTTGAATTAGAATCTCTTGAAGCCTAGGAATATTCATTTAAACACAATCTATAGATGATTCAAATCACCACAGAGATTGGGAACCATTGTTCTAGAAAAATAATTTAGTAAAAAGTTAAGATTAAAAAGAAAAAAGACAAATATAAAATTGGATTTCTGATGAAGACAGCTTGTATCACTGAGTACATCTAAACTCAGATATCAAAAACTGACCTTTTAAATTCATTTGTTTTACAGCCCTATTTCCTTGTTTCTGAATACAATATGGTTTTATTTTTTCTTCCCTTTCTGATCCCATACCTTATTTCTTATACAGAACTTCATGATTATTAGTGTTTAGGAAATGTTTGGTAATGTCTAACTGGATGGAATTGATAATACTTTCAATAGTAAAAATGTAAAAATGCTTATAATGCCTTATATGACTCAATAGAGTATAAGAAATTGGGAAGGTTTTCTATCATGAATACTTCACATGAAATCCAAGTCATAGTGGGATAATTCAAACACTAGAAATTTAGTAAATTTAAGCCAATGGTAAAAATTAACTTCAACATATACTTCTTAATTGTTAAACATGGGCAACCCTTTTTTTCTCTTATAATCTCCTGTTCCATTTCTCTCTTCCTCATGTTTCCTCATCCAGTTTATGAATTTGAATATTTGCATTTCTTAACCTTGTATCTTCTTAACTGTAGTGTAGACTACAGTTAATACCCAAAGGATATTTGGATTCTGCATAGTTATTATGAAATGACTTGAGCTTTTATTTTAAATTTTTTTCTGGCTGTATAAATTGTTTATTTTGGAAATCTGTCTGGCTTGATTTGTGGAACTTATCATCTTAGATGAAGTGTTTACCACGTGACAGGTATTGCTTGAGACAGTGGAGATTTAACAGTGAATAAAACAAAATCTCTGCTCTCACTAAGTTTATAGTCTAGTGTTAGTGGAGAGGATACTAAAAAATAACAAATAAGTAAGTAAAATAGAGTATTTCAGAAGGTGATAAGTGCTATGAAGAAACATGAAGCAGGATAAAGAAGGGAGGGAGCACTGAGGTGGGGTGTTCGCTATTTTATTGTATAAAATGCAGTAAGGCCTCATGGATAAGGTGTATTTGAGCAGAGATCAGAAAGAAGTCGAAGAGGAAATCATGCAGTATCTGGGGGAAAAGCATTCTAGGAAGAGGGAGCTGGTATCTTAATGTAGAGGAGTACACTTGATGAGTTTGAGGAATGGTAATAAGGAGGCCAATTAGCTGTATGGTGTGAATGATAAAGGAGGTGCCATATTTAAGCCGTGGCTTATCTTACCTTGAGGAAGATGGGAAGCCACTGGAGGGTTCTTAGCTAAAAAGTATCCTAATCTGACTTTCATTTTAAATCTGGCTGCTGAGTTGGTAGATTATATCAAGGAGACTAGTTAGGAAAGAGGTTTTTGCAGTAATCTAGAAAAAGACAGTGGTGTCTTGAATGAATGAATGAGTAAGTGAATGAATGAACAACTAAATAAACAATGATTGTATGTCAGTCTGAATAAATATAATGAAAACTGACCTAGTTAGGTAAGTCTTCCTTGAGGAAGTAATGATTGAACTGAGATCTGAAAGTATAATAGACAGTGATAAAATAAAAGAGATCAGGAGGGGAGTAAAATATTATAGGCAAATGAGAGAATGTATGCAAAGGTTCTGTGGTAGGAGGGTGCATGTTGTGCTGCAGTAACTGGAAGTTTGCTGATGAAGCCAGAGCTCAGAGAGCTATCAGTGATATGCTTATTATTTGAGCTATTTCTCCAAAGAGTCTTAGGTGGTTCTTATTTCTATTTTACAGTTGAGGACATTGAAGCTTAGAGAAATGAAGTGACTTGCCTAGGATCAGATTACTAGGAAATAGCAGAGTTTGTTTATTGCTGTCCTTCTCCCCATCCCCACCACCACACTCACCATGGTATAAGTTCAATGAAGGCAGAAAATTTTATTTGGTTGAAACTATCTTTAGCAATTAGAATGGTGCCAGGCACTTGGTAGATGCTCACTAAATACTTGCTGAATAAATGAATGAGAGAATGAGTTAGAATCAAGGTGTAACTTTGGAGTTAGATAGCTTTTGTTAGAGCCTAGACCTGGAAATTTTCTTGCTTTGCTATGCCATAGCTGCACATTGCTTTGACTTAGCCAGTCTGTCTCCTGGGAGACAGAACACAGTCAGTGTGCCCCCACACAATTTCTCTCTGGTTCTCTTTAATTCTTGCAGTTGCCAGTTCTCTTTCCCCATTTTTCTTTTTAGTTGCTCTTAGATAATTTGTCCCCAGTGCAGTAGGACTGTGAAGACACATAGTAGAGCAGTTGATTTTTGGTTCTGAGTTGGTAGTTCTGGTGTGTAACTTTACACTTGTCCATAGATCCGGAGATATTTCTCTCTAAAACACAACTTTTTGTATCTCATTCCTTTGTGTATCTCACTCCTAGCAAAGCGAGAAAATTTCCAGGTCCATGTAGTGAAAGCTATTCTGAAAGTTAGTCACGCAACTTTAGAATCAGAGCCTTCTTTTCTTCCTCTCTTCTTACCTGTTCTAGTTTATTTAAGATTTAGGCCTTAATCTTTCTGTTTCTTCACCTTGCACTGTCTCATGTTCTTTTAGCACTTTAAGCTGTTTATCTTTTCCCCTTTTGTTACAGAGAAAGAAATGTTCTGTCTCTTCGTAAGGTGACATCTCCACTTTGCTTTTTACTTCCATCACCTCCTATCTCAGCCAGAACTTTGCTCTGTTAATTATCCCCAACACATGTCTAGCAACACGTATCTGCTCTTTTTCATGGAATTAGAGATTCAGGCTTTCATTCCTATTTTGCTGCTTTCTAGCTTTGGAAACTTAAGCAAGTGATTGGACTTCTTTGAGTCTCAGTTTCTTGATAAATACCAATTTTCTTGCTAATAACCTTGCAAGTTTATAGTGAATCAGTTACAATATTGTATGTGATAGTACTTTATAAGCTATAGAACACCATTTGCTATCTGTATCTCCTTAGTCCTCAATCCAATGCAATCTGGCTTCCATTTGATTATAGATAACTCTGTTGAATCTACTGCCTTCAAGATTACTGGAGATTGCCTAATTTCATATTTAATGCCTTTTTCTCAACCCTTAATCTTCTTACTTTCTATTGCAGTTGATTTTTTGGCTATATAGTATTTAACAAATTATTAGTAAATAAATATATTCTCTTTAACCTTTTTGGGTAAATCCACTATATATTCCCTCATAAACCAAATACATTCATCTCCAAATTTTGTCTGTCTCTGCTATTTTCACTCTATAGTCTCATAGAGGTCTGGTCTGTTCTAAGAACTTTTAATTCTACATGAATGACCTTGCATCTACTTTTTCACCTCTGTCCCAAGCCTTAGTTCTCCCTGTTTAACTCTTTATCTCTACCTGCACATCCTATTGGCACTTCAAATTCACCAAGTTTACCATATCCTTTCCCTAAGCCAATTTCTATTTTAGGCTTTTGTATTTTTGTCAGTGATACCAGCACTCAGTCACCTAGACTTGAAACTATAAATGCACAGACTGCTTTTCCTTTTTGTATCACTACAGTAGTTATTCTTTTGTTCATCAGGAGTGATGGAGGTGATACTTTTTATGGGGTTGTCTAAGAAAGCTTCCCTGACATGGAAACACGTGATCAGACACCCCATGAAGTGAGGGAATAAATCATGTAAATTATCAGGGGAAGAACTTTCAGGCAGGGGGGAAATGTGCAGAAAGACCTTGAAATGGAAGGTACTTGGCTGTTTAAAGAAGAGTTGCTACCAATAGTGTGATTAGATACAACTGAGTGAGTAAAAGGGAAGTTGGCGATGCTGATAGACTATTGGTGGCCAGATCAAGGGGCATCTTCTAGACTGTGACTTTTATCTAAATGAAATGGGAAGCCATTGGAGGATTTAAGAGAGGAGCATGATGTGATTTCCATTTTTTTAAAAGATTTTATTTTATTTGACAGAGAGACAGCAAGAGAGGGAATAGAAGCAGGGGGAGAGGGAGAAGCAGGCTTCCTGCTGATCAGGGAGCACAATGTGGGGCTTGATCCCAGGATCCGGGGATTGTGACCTGAGCCAAAGGCAGATGCTTAAGGACTGAGTCGCCCAGGTGCCCCTATAATTTACATTTTTAAAAAAGTCACACTGCTGTGAGAAAAATGGACTAGAAAAGCATGTGTGGAAGTAGGCACACTCGTTAATAGGCTAATACATGAGAGACGATGATGGCTTGGACTAGAGTGGTAGCAGCAGAAAATGGTACATGTTATGAATGCGTAAATTAGAAAGAAAGAGATTTTTTTGGGGAGATGTAGCCTCCCCTAGTAGCATGGCTTGCTGAATTGGTGAAACCTTTCCTCCTAGGTGCCTTTTCCTTTAGATGGTTACAGCTTTATGCCGGGCTACGTGGCTTAGTGAGTGGAGTGGGGCTACATTTGTAGCCTACTTGCTCCTTCATCTGTGCACCCTTTTACAGTGAATAAAATCTAACATGGTCTGCAGTTTTCCTGGATAGAGGTGAAGGGAATGAAAATTCACTCTTCTTCTTTTTAAAAAATTCCCCTTATTCTCATCCAGACCTTTATCACTTCATGTGTATTTAATCTCTCCAACTAGATTGTAAAGCCACTAAGGACCAGAACTATTACTTTTTTTTTTTTTTTAACCCTAGATCATGATCAAATATGTTTGACCACTTCTGACAAACTATGTGTGAAATGGGTGGAGGCCAGAAGTCACAAGAGTGCCCTGTGAGAAACAGGAGCTCTTAACTTCTGTTCAAGTCATGGACTCTTGAAAATTTTTTAAAAAAGTTTTAGCTTATTTTATTTAAATTCAATTAGTTAACATAGTGTATGGTTAGTTTCAGATGTAGAGCTCAGTCAAGCCATGGACTCTTGAGAACCCTTTGAAAACTATTGGAAGTTTTTCTAGAAAACATGCCCATGCCTGGCATTTTGTACATGATATCAGTGGTCCATGGACTTTGCAACCCTTACCCCTGACTTTGGTTAGGTATTAATTTGATCTGAACCAGAACTATGTCTTATTCTTTGTTTCACTAGTACCTGACATAATGTCCTATCTGTAGTTTGTTATTTGTTGATAGTGGCAATAATGAAACCATTTATGTCTATTCTTTGCAGAGATCATTGTGCTAGAGTTCCTGAGGTCTAAAACAGTTCTACATACTAATAAACACTATATTACAACATCTTATGTCCATTGTTAAGAGACATGGACTATCAAATGTAAAACTCATCGATATGACCTTTTAAGTTAAAAGTGGATGTGTTTTTTGCAGCATGTAGTATTAGTTGTTATTTGAGAGGTTGATTATTTCAGTAAACCTAGGTTTGTTTTAATGGCTGATACCAACTGCAAGGAAAGTAACAAAATACTTGACGTTTTTCCTATAACCCAGCAATATCTTGAAATGACCTGGTGTGGAGGATGACAAAAGTCTAGGGACTGCTGCCAAGTCCTACAGAGCAGCAACATGGAAGTTGTTTAGTCAGTTTTACTAAAAGTTTGAAATCTACTGTACTAGAGGCACGTGTAGAAACTGTTAATTGCTAGCTTATTTTCCATATGGTTCTGTTTTAATGAAGCATATTTGATGCAGATGGTTGGAAATAATGTCTAAACTGGCACTAATTCCTACAGTACTTCCACTCCAATACTTAACAGTGCCTTTGTAAAGTTTCTTCATTCACAGCTTAAAATTTTTTTAAATTTTTATTTTTTAATTGAAACATGGCCTTGGATAACTGAAAACTATTCTTTAAACTTGACCTCTGAAGAGAACAAGAACAGTCATTTCCTCTCTGATTCTAGGTGAAAGCTACTCTCCAACTTGGTTTCTTTAGTATTAGGGGGGTTCTCTTCATCATTTTTATGGTTTTCTGAATGTATTTAGTTGAGGAAATTGGCATTACAAAGGATCACATATAGGAACTGAAGTGACTTTACCAATAGCTTTGTTAACATGATAATACTTTTATCTCTTTAGGGATATGAAATACAACAGCCTAGAATATTAATAACAATCCCTTATTTGCACATTCTCTGTATCTTATGCAATCTTATGCAAAATTGGACTTGATAGATATTAATGTTAAGTTAGAAGTGAAGTCAAGGACAAATTGTCCTGCAAAACCGCAAAAATCCTTCCATTTCCTTTCTTCCATTCTATGAGACTGGAATACCAACATACAGTCATTGTGTTTGTCTTAAATCTTTAGAGAGAGTTCAGATATGTTATCTTGCTTAACAATGATATGCTGATTTCCTTTCAGTGTTTTATTTTCATGTACTTGTTGCTAAATATGTACACTTGTCTTCATATTTGTTCGTATTTGCTTAAGAATATAGATAATCTTCTTGTTAGACTTGAGGTTGAGTTCTGCAGAGCAAAAAAGAGACATGGTTCAGTGGGTTTGTATCCATTTTGCTGTGTGTTTTTTTTTCTCACATTGTCACTTAAATATTCTCTTTGTTATCTGAATAGGACATCTGCTGACTAGCCTGACCCTCTTTACCTGATTGTGTGAAAAGTCTTGGTTAAATCTGTTAGGCGTTGGAGGCCCAGGAATCTGCTAAGTGCTTCTGAGCTTGAAAGACACACTGTCTTTGGTCTGTTTTGTGTTTCCCACTTATGGACACCTTTGATAAATAACCCTGATGTAGGTATGGGATAAGCCAAACAATGCAGTATTCTGAGGAGTAATTGATCCAAAGGGCTAATTACCTCTTAATAAACATGGGACTTTCTCATATTGTAGAGACGTTAAAAAAATATAACACAAAAATTAATTTTTCACCCAACTTAGTTGTAATATAGGCAGTCCTAACACTGAAGAAAAAGAAAAAATAAAAAAAGCACACAACCTATCTGTGGGAAATCTTTTAGAATCACAGTTCTTTTTTTTTAAATTTACCTCTTTTCTCCCATTGTCTTTCACTAGGAGGAAGTTACCATTAGTTTAGGCAGTGTTCTGCTCAGATATACTTGCATGTGTTTGGGGAGTTGTATTGAATATACCCCTTTGCCATAGAAAGTATTCATCTTTAAATGTTAACCTCAATGTTGAAATTTTATGAGAAAGGAAAGGAATACACATTTTTCACTTATTTTAAACTTCTCCTTGGAAAATGTAGTTTGTTGCTGTTGTCTCAAGTTGGAAAGATTTGCAAGTTTTCTTCAAATACTCATATAAAACAAATGCAATCCTGAATTAGACTAGAAAAAAAAATGTACCTTTCCTCTAAAAATCTTAATAATTGTAGCATATCAGTTTTAGTTAGTTTTTTTTTTTTTTTTGACCTTTTCCTCAATTTATATTCACCCTGGAGATTTCTTCTTCTTTTTTTTTACTCTTTTGTCTTGCCTTGCTTGTTTTATTTGAAGCATGGTTTAACTTTTCACTGGAACGAGAGCCTAAAAAGGTCAGAGTAAGAAGAGAACAATTACCTTTGTGACAGCTGTCAATTATTCAAGATGGAATATGTTATTTCCCAAGTAATGTTTAAAAACAGAATTGAAGAATTACTTTTGAGTTTGATTCACTTTGAAAAATCTTAGAAAAATTTTAAAGATTTGTCACTGTTTTTCCTCTTATAGAAGAATGCTTCTTAAACTCAAAGAGAATAGCTCTTTGGAATACTCTCTGATTTTGAACTCTGGAAAACCATTTTGAAGGTATGAGGGGCCCTATGTTGAATTAGGCAGCTGGAGATCAGCTATTACCATAGTTTTGATGGTAAGTATGGGAGGGGCTCTGGAAATGAAGTTTAAAATACCAGGTTGCCTCAAACAGCAGTTTAAGGATAAGAAAAATCCAACTATGTAGCTTTTTCACCATTACTGTATAAATGTTAGGTACTTGGGAGGTTTTTCCCTTTTCTTTTCTTTTCTTTTCTCTTCGTTTCGTTTCTTTTCTTTTCAGAAAAATAATACTCCTATTTTTTAGATAAAACAAGATACTTTGCTGGGCTTTGTGTTAGTTAGGCTTTAGGTTTTTATTAGGCTTTTAAAATTTTTATTTTTTAAAATTTCTCACTATGGTTTTCAGGTCTTATTCCTGAACTATATCTCTTTTGGTCTGGATTTTGTTTTCAGAGAAATAGCAGAGCTAAGCTTTTCATTTAATTGTAATAAAATACTGCCCTAAAGAAGAAGGAAATATGATTTTTTTTACTGGTTTATATAGAAAAGCATATAACTGTAATAATATTTTAACTATAGTTTGTATAGACCATACTCATTTAAACTCTATGCAAATCTTTGTTACTTCAGGGCAAACAAGCTACAAAACCATAATGTGTGGTGTAGTGAGCACACACCATAAATTTGATAATCATACTTGTGAATTCATCATATTTTATATAGGAGATCGCTGTAGCATTATGAATAGTAATGTGCAAATGACGTGAAAAAATGTTGCCACATTCTTGAATGTTTAGTGATTTTAATGCCACTGTATTATTTCATTTTGTGCCAAGTTGCATTGATTGATAAGTGAAGATAGTAAAATAGCAGAAATTTTATGTTGGTTTTAATGTGTAGAGTTTCTGTAATTCCCCACGAATCTAGAATATTAACATAAATACTCCTTTTGTGGGATAGCAGGAAACATGCTGCCCAGACTACACATGTTACCCAGCGAGGCCTGCCTCTACTGTTTAGAGAAGTAGGAGTGGGAGTCTGTTTTAAGTGAAAGTGAAAAAAGGCATTTGTTTAGCTGCATGGCAACACAAATATTTCACTTAGTGAGGACTGACAATGCATCTCATTATGTGAGCCGGTGCCAGCTTGTAAAAAATTTCTGTTTAACTTTCCATATTAGTTGAAGGTGCCCGCGCTTAACTGTTTGAAGCCTGGCATCCAGGTTTCTTCCCGTTGCCCCCATCCCCAACACACAGTTTTTGTCTACCACTGTTTGTTTTTAATCCCCAAGTAACAGATAAGAGAGAGCCAAGGATATTTGGTCCCCTGAATGTTATTAGGAATATGTGGGGAAGCCTGCCAGATTGAAGTCCGCCTCAGGCTAAACATTTGTCACTTCTTCCCATTTCTCCTTTTACGGATGTACTTTCCTTAAGGCTAATTGTTATATTCTGCCTTGACAGTAGAAACATTGTATGGTATTTGTTTTAAGTTGACAGTTACCTTGTGGTGCTACCATTGCCTGAGTACCATGTTCTCAAGATAATAATTCTTAGTCTTAAATTCTCCAATCTCCTCTTACAATGAATGCATTTGGATCCTAGGCTATTTTTGCTTCTTGTAGCATTAGAAAGCAGAGGAAAATAAAATAATGATGACCATCATATCACTTGTTTAAAATAATTTATTTTATGGATTTTGATTTGAAGAAGGTAGAGAAGTACTTTCCATTGCAGGAGTGTTTGAGATACAGTCTCTATGTTCTCATTGGCATGATCATTACCCTGTATGCATCAATTTCAATAGCTTTACCAGGATGTGGTGGTGTAAGGGGAGGGCAAAATACAATTTTAGATGTCTGTGGCTATAATATATAAAGGAAGAATTCTCAGCACTCATGAGCATAGGATGATGTGCGAGGATCAACTGGATAAATATTCCAGAAAATGCGCATTTTTCCCCCATAATTTCATCATACTTTTTGAAGCCGTGGGATCAGGAATTTCAGTTTGTTAAGAGAACATTTCAAAATATTTTACCCGTGAGAGAGAACTAGTTACGGAATAGATTAAGAGAAGTAATTTATAATGGGCAAAGCACTATAAAATAATAAAAACCAAGAGAGTTAAAAGTGGGGATCACCTTGCATGAAAAGATTTGGAAACAAATTCAAATTGTTGACAATTCCTCTATACTAATTAATATCTGCATAAGGTTTAGGGGATTGCGCTTTGTGGGTATATTTACATTTCTCTCATAAATAAGAAATAGATTCAAATATAAGACTTTAAAAAATCTATTCTAAAATGAATTCCTTTTCTTCCAAATTAAGTTGCTGGAAATTTGTAGTAAAATCTTTCCCTCTTTTCCTCTCCTCTATTGCATGCTAGTCCTTATTGTATTCCATCTCTCTCTCTATTTTTAGTGTAGACTTCGGTCCTCTGGGAAATGAGAATCCTTCTAAATACTAAAAACTGTGGCATCATCTGTCAGGCAGAAGCCTGAACTGGCTGGGGATTGTAAATGCCTGCCAAGGATCTTTCTGACCTCTTTACTTCTTACTACCCCCATAGTAGTTGTGGATTTTTGCTGAATTAGTCACATTCTAGCCCTATGTCTGGGCTTTTTAGATAGGAAACACAATGTACCATCAGTTGATGGGATGGGCCAGGGGTGCGGGTGTACTATAAGGCAATGTAGTTACAGTCTGGATGGAAACCAAAGTAAATATTTTGCCATTAGCTTTCTCATCAATTAGATAGTCACGGTTAGCCTCAAAGGGCTAATATATGGATGTTTTAAAAAACATATTTGGATTTTTCAGTTCTGCATGTTATTGCTTAGTTCCTTCTTATAAAAAGCAGCTCACTTCCTCTCTTCAAGCAGAACAATGCTTCAACTTTCCCAGCAAGTCCTGTTTGAGGGTTGGTTAATTGGTCTAGTATCAAGAGCATGAATATGAGTGGTGCCTGGGTGGCTCAGTGGGTTAACCCTCTGCCTTCGGCTCAGGTCACGATCTCAGGGTCCTGGGATTGAGCCCCCCACATCAGGCTCTCTGCTTAGCGGGAAGCCTGCTTCCCCTTCTCTCTCTGCCTGCCTCTCTGCCTACTTGTGATCTCTCTCTGTCAAATAAATAAATAAAATCTTAAAAAAAAAAGAAGAGCACGAGTATGAGGCTTCAGATTTAACAAATAGTTCTGATTCCTCATTCTGTGGTTCAGAGTGAGAGGTGGAGGGATTGTTTCTGAAGCATCTTTATCTCCATGTTTCCCATTCTGCCTGTCCAATTATTAGCTCAGATTTAGAGTACTTAATATCAGCCTTATAGGACACTATTATGATATTCTGTCACAAATTCTATAGCTCCCAAAGTGAACGAAAACTTCTGTTTCCTTGCCACTTGTAATGCGTGGAAGGTAGTAAACATCCAATAAATATTTGTTGAGTGAGTAACTGAGCAGATGAGTGAGAATATAGGAAATGTTGACAAGAGGAGGAAAGTATATAAAGTTCTTGAAGGATGTGATTGGGAATGATTATGTGTTGTGGACAGATGAAATTCAAATTCTGAGATTAACTGGTAAACCTGTTGAAATGAGGAGTCCTTAATTCAAAAAAAAATTTGGACACATTTACTTATGTAGCTGGTACAAATTAGCCATCAGTTTTTTCCAGGAATCGTCAGGTGGTATTCAGGTTCCCAAATTTGATATTTTGAAGGCAGTGGGATCTCTAAAATGTCATCCTTGGAAAACTTCCTAGGATTCACAGAGTTATAGTACCAGAGAGACTAGATGACATTTTAAAAAATTTCTGTACCTATCTGTAGTTTCTTATTTCCTTTGCAAATAATAATGCTAGAGACATGAGGCTGCCTAGTGAGGAAAGTTGGCCGTCATGCTATAGGGAGTTTGGCAGAAGAGGCTCTATCTGGACATGCATTTTCTTACTTTTTTTTATGTTTCAAGTTTTTATTTAAATTCCAGTTAATTAGCATACAGTGTAATATTAGTTTCAGGTGTAAGATTGAGTGATTTAACACAGAAAACACACACTGCTCATCACAATAAGTTGCCCTCCTTAACCCTCATCACCTGTTTAATTCATCCCCCCACCCACCTCCCCTCTGGTGACCATCAGTTTGTTCTCTATAGTTGAGAGTCTGTTTCTTGGTTTGCTCTTTCTCTCTCCCTGTTCTTTGCTCATTTGTTTTGTTTTTTAAATTCTACATATGAGTGAAATCACATGGTATTTGTCCTTCTCTGACTGACTTGTTTTGCTTAGCATAATACATTCTAGCTCCATTCACATTGTTGCAAATGGCCAGATTTCATTCTTTTTGATGGCTGAGTAATATTCCATTGTGTGTGTGTGTGTGCGTGTGTGTGTGTGTGTGTACACCCCACATCTCCTTGATCCATTCATCAGTCAATGGACATTTAGGTTCTTTCCATAATGTGGCTATTGTTGGTAATTCTGCTATAAACATCGGGTGCATGTATCCCTTCAAATTAGTATTTTTGTATCTTTGGGTAAATTCCTAGTAGTGCAATTAGCTGGGTCATAGGGTAGTTCGATTTTTTAACTTTTTGAGGATCCTCCATACTATTTTCCAGAGTGATAGATGCAACCGTTTTTATTCCTATGTACAGTGTCAGTTCTCCACGTCCTCACCAACACCTGTTATTTCTTGTGTTGTTAATTTTAGCCATTGTGACAGGTGTGAGATGGTATCTCATTGTAGTTTTGATTTGTATTTCTCTGATGATGAGTGATGTTGAGCATCTTTTTATGTGTTTGTTGGCCATCTGTATGGACATGTATTTTCTTTCTATTCAAGTTTGATTTGACTATGAATTACTGCTGGTCTGTACTTGATTCTGAATGTGAAACTGGATTTTTCAAGCTGATCAGAGTATACTTGGAAGTCAGATTGTATCTAGTTTCACTTTAACCTACTGTGGTGCTAATACCTTTTCGGGGAAGCTGTGTGATCATGTTCGTTGTACAGTGATAGGTAGGCTAGTGGAGTGAGTGTATATTCTTTAAGTAGCTTAATTTTGGGAAAAATCCTTTGGGGGGCCACATGTGCTAAGTTTTAAACTAAATATTTAAAATTGAGGGACAATCCCCAAATCCTACTAGTATTATTCAAGCCTTTACTCTTTAACCCAGACATTTATATAGTAAGGAGACATTACTTTCTCCTAGATTCTCCTTACTATTATTTTGCCCAATGCCATGCCATTTAGACTGTCAGATATTCTTGAGGTTTCCAGATATCTCTTATGATCAATCATTTATTCTGCTTGTATAGCTAATGGTGTATTTGTGCAAGTGGTATATATTTTATATGTTGGCCACAAGGTAACAAAAGTCCAATTGTTTTTATGGTAAAGAGATACAGATTTTTCGTGCCCAATTAAGCAGGTAATTTACATGTCTAGCCTCTCAAACATTAAAACATACTTCCCATTGTGTGTGGGAGGCTTACTTCATATTTTATTGCTCGTTTGCTAAAATATAAATAATAAAAAAATTGAGAATGGGTATCTTTGGCATGTGATGCCCAATGCAGATAGCATATGAAGTGTCCCATTCTTTATACATTGCAAATATGATAACTGCTATTCTAGCATGCATTATTGATAACTCTCAGAATCTTCTAATATTGGATAATACCATGTGTTTAAAATGTAGGATTTTTTAAAAATAGGTTGTATGAATGGGATATATTCATCTAAAATCCTGTATATACATTTGAACTGATTAGTATAGAAACAGTTTGTATTTTCTCTTTCATACTATTCCTTTTACTTGGAATATTTCTTTTCCTTTTACTTGGAATATTTCTTTTCATCTTTCAAGTCTCAGCTCCTTGTAGTCTTCTCTGGTCTCATTTCATTTGAACTGCCGTAGTATTTTGTATTTCTCTTTTTGTGCTTGTCGTAATTTGTCTTTTTGTAGTTTCTGTGAATCTTCCTTTCTGTTCACTTCTGATCAATTTTTTTTTAAAAGACAGGTATATTAAATCAAATCCCCTTTAAATAACTTATGTGACTTTATAGTACCTACTTTTCCATAAGCACTCAGTATATAATTATTGAGTTAATTAAAAATTTTGAAAGCCTCCACACTCTCAATTCCTTTAACAATTTACCAAATTTGCATTGCTTTTCTTAAATTTGGTTTTTCTTGTATGTGTTGATTGCTTTTACTGTTCTCATATTATCCTGGGAGTTCAGGAGGATGTAGTTTCTTGAATTTGCAGATGAGTTGAATGCAAGATCTTTTAAAAATATGAAGTGTGTTATTTATTGTGTGTCCCTGAACAAAATCTGGAGATTGTGATTAGTGAGTAAAGAACGAATTGACATGTCACCCTCACCATTACTTCTCCTGTTCCTTTTGTCCCTCTTGCCAATCATGATTTTGGAGTGAGGTCTCTGCTATGCTTCTTGATACTGTCTCTAACACAGTAGTTTGCTCATAATTTGTGCTCTAAACATCTGCATAAAATGAATGTGTGAATGAATTTGACATCAATGAATAGTGCTTTGATGCCTCATCCACTCATTCCATTAATGGCTTTTCCACTCTCCCCAGGCGTTCTTTGCATTTGTGTTCTTCTTCCATTCGCTCATATAAAATCTTTCTTTCAAGAAAACATTTGATGGTCATATTCAACCCAAGATGTAAAGGGACAATAATAGCTTAATATGTTCTTCTTTTGTGCATATGAATTTAAAGTATAGAAGTCCTTTCAAATAAAAAGATAAATCAGTTAAGTTATGTGAGATCTTGATTCAAAATAGAGGTGCTGGTTTTCTTGACCTCATAGAGAAACATGTCTATAGCTGGGCTCCAGAGCAGTTTTGATAGTGTTTAGAGACCCATGAATAGATTTCTAGGGAAAGTAGCTTGACGATAGGCTACTGTAAATCTTTGTAAGTGTTTCAGGGATTTTTAACTTACCAATGGCTAAGAATAGAAAGAATGATAGAAAGAGTACTTTGGGATAGCTGGCCCTGAAGTGAGGAAATGGAACAAAGTTATCAAAAGAAAATATCCTTTGTTTTCACTTACCTTGAGGGTGACTAGATTCATAGTTTTTGTTCCTCTTTTGGGACTGTTAGAAACAATTCAAACAAATCTTTGCTGTGCAATTCTAATTACAATGAAGAGTTTATAGTTGTTATTATTCTCTTTTTCTGAAGTTACTTCACTGTAATAATTATTGGAAAAAAGGAATTCATAAATTATAAGTACATGCAGTTTACTGTATTCCCTTCCCAGCATTTTTTCTAGTAAAAGTGCCTTGTTTTTTGTTTTTTTTTTTTTTTTTTAGAATGATGTTTTTTCTGGTAAATGTGGTTGGGGTTGAGCTGTCATTACCTTCCCAAGTCAGAGAGTGGGCATTCTATATGCCTGGTCACATTGATTAGGAAATAAACATGTTATCTATGCCAGGCCAATGATAGTTAATGCTGGGAACTTTGCTGGGAATTAATGGGAAAGAAGCCCTGCCTTTCTACTGTCATTGCTAACCTGAAGTTTCTGATAGTCATCTTTGCCCTTGAAGTGGGAGAACCTGCCTGAGAGATGGAGAGAGACCAATTCTTGATTATATCATTTTAACACTGAGTCCAGCTGTGTCAGAAGCCAGGACTTTGCAGTTATGTTGAGCCAAGAATTTTTTTTTTCAAATCTACTTTGAGTTAGTTTTTTATCATAACTTAAAGTGTTCTTATGAATACAACCGGGATTGTACAACTAACCACACAACTGATAAGGTGGATGGATATATGTGATTTGGAGAAATAGTTCAATGTCCTTTGACTTATCCAATAATGAAGTATATTTATTTCAGTTTACTTTCCATAAGCACAAATGAGTGGGGTGATATGATGAAGGTCATTATACTTCCCATTTAAATAATTAGTATTCTCAAATAATAAAATGCAAGTGAGTTGATATAGCTAGATAAGTTTCAGACTTCAAGTTTATGTGATTTTGAAAGTAGAAAACGGTTTTGTGTTAAGTGAAATAAGTCAGACTGGGAAAGGGAGATATCATATAACTTCATTCATATGTGGAATCTAAAAATGCAAATGAAAAAACAAAAAACAGAAACAGATATATAAATATAGAGAACAAACTGATGGTTGCTAGAGAGCAAGGGGTAGGGGGAATGGGTTAAATGAATGAGGGGAGTGGGAGATACAGGCTTCCAGTTATGGAATGAATAAGTCACAGGAATAAAAGGCACGGCATCAAGAGTATATAGTCAATGGTATTGTAATAGGGTTGTATGGTGACAGATGGTGGCTATACTTGTGCTGAGCATAGCATAATGTGTAGAGTTGTTGAGTCACTATGTTGTGCACCTGAAACTAATATAAATTGTGTGTCCACTATGCTCAAAAAAATAGAGAAAAATTTAAAAAAAGAAAATAAAACAAGTTTATGGTTTTTTTCCTGGGTTAAAAAATATAGTTTTTTGGGGCACCTCGGGGGCTTAGTCACTTGAGCATCTGACTCTTGGGAGTTCAGATCATGATCTCAGGGTCGTAAGACTGAGCCCCGCATCATGTTCCACACTCACCACAGAGTCTGGTTGAGATTCTTTCCCTTTCCCCCTGTTCATGCACATGTACAGTCTTTCTCTAAAATGAATAAATAAAATTTTAAAAAAGTAAATATATAGTTTTCCTTTTTAAATAAAATAAGTTGAAATTTGCTTATATTTTTAATATTCACTTATCTATTGTAGTTTGATATTTGGACAGGAATTGGAGAGTACTTTACCTATGCTCTGAAGAAATATCCTCTGCTTGTGAAATTTTTAGTTAATCCTATTCATTAATATGTAATTCTAAACTTAAGATCAACTTTAATGTATTTATCTCAAATTAGAGATCTTCTCACTAGCTTGGAAAACACAAAATGGAACTGGATACTGTAATACAAATAAATAACTGGAATTTTGATGAAAATTTATTCTCCAAATCTTATGCAAGTTCTGCTTGATGTTTGTAAATCACGTTTAAAGGGGGCAATGTTTTAAACTTATATTTGCCTTTTAGTAGAGCTCCATTTTATCTGTCTTTTCATAGTGTTTGAAATATGTATGTAAAATATGTATGTAAAGACTAGGTTGATATTTGATCATCTCTCAAGCAATAGTGAATCATTTTATATACTAGGTTTTCTTGCTTTTTCCCCTGCCGTTCAGGGATGTATATTGTCAGTCAAATTTGGTCTTTTTTAACTTGGCAAACCTTAAGTGACAAGTTCTTAAGTTGACACTGTTTTCTCCCTAATTCTTATAGGGTATAGATATGTTCCTCAGATCTAAGAACTTCAGATCTAAGTCCCCTGGGTGTTTATGTCCTCATTAGGAAATGATCGTCTTCAGAGGTTGGGGTGCTAACTAGTCCATGAGACCAAGGTCCCCATTAGAACCATTGTAACATCAAGTCAAAGTGACAGAATACTTAAACTTTAAGGGTCCATGCAGACAACAGCACATTTGGAATGGCATTCACGCTTAGTTATACGGGTGGAATTTCTCAGAGGCAGTAGATTTCAAAGTTCCATTATCTATCATTTAGTAGGATTTCCCCTTTCCTCAAATGACCCCAAGTATGCAACCCAGACAAATACAGTTCAAAATGTAAAATTCCTAGGAGAAACTTGCTTCTCCCCCTCCTCCTTCTTTTTCTTCTTCTCCTTCTTCTCTTCCTCCATCATCATCTTGTTCTCCTCTTCCTCCTCCTCCTCCTCCTCCTCTTTAACTATTTACGCACTTATTTGAGAGGTAGGGGAGGGAGATGGAGAGGGAGAGAGAATCTCAAACAGACTCCATACTGAGTATGAACCTGACACAGGGCTTGATCTCATGACCCTGAGATCATGATCTGAGCCTGAGCCAAAACCGGGAGTTAGACATTTAATCAACTGAGCCACCCAGGTGCCCTGGAGAACTGTATTTTTTAACCCAAGGAAAAAAAATTCCATACACTTATTCTATTTTCTTCTTTTTCTTTTTTTAAATTTTCCGGATGCCCCAGAACCTGCTTCTAATAGCTCTTCCTTTCTTCTTCTTATAACCTTTCTCCACTTTTTAGCCACTCACTGCCTATTTACCTCTTCTGCCCAAACCTACTCATGGTATAGTGTCCTAGAGTAGTCACGTAGACCTTTATTATTATTGTTGTTGTTGTTAAAATTTTTATTACATTTATGTTAAAACTCCAGGAACAAAGATGAAATCTCACGCAGAATTCACAATATGTCATCTGTTTTTTTCTTTTACCTGCTTATTTCTAGTCCTTGTCCATGTGTTGTTTTTTTTTTAAAGTTCCCATTTCTGTAATTAGAGCATAGATGTCATTGTGTATTCTTTGGTTTTCATTTGATATATAATAAAAATTTCCTACCACAAAGAGCTTGCTATGGCCCGTACAGATCTGGGAGAAACCCTTGTGTGTCTTTATTTGGAAGAGAGCTGCCATTGGAGTCTTATTTTGGATAGTCTTCCTGATCTTGAGATATTCCATTTATAATTAGCCCGAAGGTCTTACTGAGGGAAGAGATAGTTTCTATATTTCATGGGAATGCATCTTAACATTTACCAATAACTATGACGTTTTCTATAGGGTTTTTGTTTTTGTTTTTGCATCTCTTACATCTGTTGAGAAGCTTACAGAATTTTTCTTCTTTAGTCTGTGAATAGGGCATTATTCGCAGATGTTCTGAACCATCTAGCATTACTGAGATAAAACTTACTTGTTTTTGATGGATTTTCATTTACACAGTAGAATTAATTAATATTTAAAGGATTTTTAAAATTCTGTTCATAAATGAGATTAGTTTATAATTTTCACTCTTTATAGTATGCTTATTTTGTTTTGGAATCTAGGATATTTTAGCCTTAAAAGTGATTTGGGAGTCATACACATTTTAGTGTGAGAGGAACTCATAGTATTACCTCTTCTAGAGGCACTAAATTTAAACTCTAACTAGGAGGAAAATATTTTCATCCATAAAGGATTTTGAAATATCAACCTAAGATTGCATTTTTGTTTCATTTTGTGTTTTAAATTTTGGCAGTGGGAGGGACAGAGGGAGGAAGGTGGGGATAGAAAAAATGTTGGTTAAAAAAAATGTTGGTGGATGCCTGGGTGGCTCAGTCAGTTAAGCTGCTGCCTTCCACTCAGGTCATGATCCCAGGGTCCTGGGATCGAGTCCCACATCGGGCTCCCTGCTCAGCCGGGAGTCTGCTTCTCCCTCTCCCCCTGCTTGTTGCTCCCCCTGCTTGTGTGCTTGCTCTCTCTCTCTCTGTGTAAAAAAAAATGTTGGTAAAGTGTGGAGGTTGCTTTTATAAGTCTCTGTCATGGTGTGTAATTTTTTTGGTGTTTATCTTGAATATTTTTTGGTAGACTTGTGGTGTGATCAATTGGGATTAAGAAGAGGGTAGTTTGATGACATTCGTTAGGGAAGAGACTGGTTACTAGAGAAATCATTAACTGAACATTGAAGAAGTTTCCTGAACCAAAGTTGGAGCTACACATGATCTGAAATTTAAATACATTCTAATTAGTTTGTTTATGTCCCTAATGCCCTTGGAAGGTACAAGGATAGAGCTTCTTCTTCAGACCCCACAATCTTCTCATTGGTTATATTAAACCATTTATGACATCATTCTTTCTCTAAGACTCTCCTGGGAGTTAATTTTAGTCAGGTTTTTAATCTCTGTAAAAAATCTGGGGAGTAGGTATGAGTCCATATGTAATTTGACCTATGTATAATTTCATTTCATCCTATAAAAAATAATTCTCAAATGTTAGGAACTTTTAAAGTTTGGCCTTTCTGGGTATCTGATATGACTACTGATACAATTTCTTACAAGCAAGGGGCTGACTGTTTTCTATTCTTACTGTTCTAAAGGTATCACAATTTAATTCAACACAATTTTTGAGCACCAACTATGCACCAGGTACTGAATATTCAAAGATGATTGTTCTTAGGGAGTCCAAACTTTCTTTTTTCATCCCTGTTCTCTGAAAGCCTTTTTTGATATCCAGGTGCTTTTGTTTCTTTTTCTTTTTGTCTCTCTGTCAAAGCAAAGAACCTTTAAAAGGAAAATTTGAGTTAAATCCAAGCTGCTCCTATTGAGAAGAATTAGTACAGCTCTGTGAACATGGGCCTATTGTTTGTTTAGAACCTAGTGTTAATGAGGGCACAATGCTTGTCTTGATTCTTATATGGACCTATTAGCTTTGCTCTGTTCCATGGCTTTGGATGACTGATCTAATGATTGATACTTGCTAAAGACCAGGTGAGAAGATTTGGTTGATCAAAACATTAGAAAACCAGTGCAAATTGCTTTCTTGCCAGGTATCATCCTTGTTTATAAAAGGCAAACAATATCTTAGGGCTTCACTTTAAAATAAATTATTACTGAAATAAATTGTAAAGGTATGTGAAAAGTAAAAAGAACTTAAAAACCATATTATTATGCGAATTTTTTTCTGTTCTCCATTAATTGGGTAATTCTTAACATAGTTTTCTCTATGTCATTTAGTTTCCTTTTTAATATCTTTGGATGCAGGATTGAGCTTTGCTGGCCTTTCTTTCTTGTTCTTTGGGTGTTAGTGCCAGCTTTGGCAGCCCTCATTGTCAGTGCTGGCTCAAATGAAGGAATGGCTGAAGGCTCCTTTTGGAGACCCACTTCACTAGTTATTTTAATTGCTCACAGGGATAATTGTTGAGTGGTGCTATATAGGATAGTATTTCCTTTGCCACAGGGTTTAGGAATTCTGCCCAGTAATCACTCCTATTGCTGCTAGATGAGTATATCTGAGTGGAAAGATGGGTAACTGGCTCTAGGTAGCTCCCTAAAACCATGTGTAAGGGCCTCTGTTAGATTAACTCTTTGAAATTCATGCAGCCACCATGAATACTTTCCTCATTGATCTTCTGTCTCATATGGCTCCAAACAGAGAAATAGGTAGAGTTTAAAATTAAGACACCCTCTATCACGTAGCCCTGTGAGTCCAACAATTTTCTTAGCTTTTCTTTTTTACTGTCAGAGATATTGGAAGAACAATAGGGATTTGCTGTTTCAGCTATCTACTGTGTTGAAAGACTGGAATATACTGTTTGCTGGTATTCTGTGGTATGGAACTGCTGATACTTTCTGAGATACAGTGACAAAATTTTGGACCCACGTCCATTAGATACATCCTCAAACTTAGCTGCTTCTGTAGGTGGAAGGGAGCCTTCTGAGACTCAAAGTTTGTGGTTTTGAAGCCTTTTATCAAGGAATAACTGATTCACAAGAGGTCAGTAAGCCAAAATATTTTAGCGTATGTGCTGTTGAAGTGAACACTCAGTAAGCCAAAATAAATGGTGAACTTGTATGGGTCATAATTCAGAATTAGCTTTATGGTTATAGTTTTAAAATTGGAAATCAATGGAGATGGGGGGGTGGAGTTGTTTGTTAATTGTTTTTTAAAGAGTTTTTGTCACTTATTAAAATAAAAATGATACCAGTTTTGAGTAGTTATCTAGGCTACATTAGTGATAACGGAAGGACACAGAAACTTCTGAAGAACTTTGGGAATGCTCAAAATGACCTTGACGTCTTTGCTAAGATTGATTGCTTTAAAGGTCCCAATTTTTCTTCTTCCTTACTTGTATCCATGACCTTTTCCATGAAACTTTACAGTGCCCTTCCATAAAGCAGGGTATTCTGTCTCACCTTGTGACTCTGGGATCCTTCATTTAACTTACTTTGGCCAATGGGATGTTGGCAAATGTGATCAAGTAGAGGCTTGTAAAAGCACTTGTGCATTTCTGTTCACATTCCTGCTCTTTTCTGTCACCATGAGAAGAACAAACCTGGGCTAGTTTGCTGGAGGATGAAATATATGGAATATAGTTGAATTACTTTAGTTGTCCTAGCCAAGGCCATCCTAGATCAACCAAAAGCCAGCCAACCACAAGACATGTAGGTGAGCTCAGCCAAGAGCAGAAGAAATGCCCAACTTACCTACAGACACATGAGCTAAGTGAAACCTTGTTGTTTTAAGTCACGGAGTTTTGGGGTGGTCGAACCTGCAGGAATTTTGTGGCCATAGATAATTGATACAACCTCAGTTAACCTCTTTTTAAAAAGACTCAACTGGGCAAATATCACAGATGACCACCCAGTGATTTCTTGCTGTTTCAATGACAACACATGTTTCATAATGATTTCAAGACATTCCTAGAGCTAGCCTCTCAGTGATACTTGTGTGAGACTTGATTTAAAATGAAATATGTTTTCTTTGTGGGTTGATTTTAGGAACTCTGGCTATATCTCCACCCAGTCTATATTTTTAGCTAATGTATGTTAGCCTTACAGGGCACAGAGTCATTCAGTCCACAAAAAAAGATAAGGTGAAGAATGCAAGTGGTGCAAGTAATTAAGTTAAATTCATGTGGCAAGAAACACAAAGGCCAGTATATCCTTTGTCAAGAGCGAATTTTGACTGGGAAGAAGAGGTGGTCATGAGTGGAGTCAGTAAAATGGAAAAAAAAATTAGGCTCAGAAAAGGGAAACTGGATATACATTAGGCCATTTAAAAACAGCAGAGTGTAAAAGTAAATGTTGTGAATGAAGACTGAGCTTTCAAATCTTAACTCCATTTACACTCTAAAAGTTCAACTTATTAAAGGAGTGGGGGGTATTAGTTGAAAGAGGCAATGAGGTAGTTTTGTTAGGGGCCTGGTGCTTTAATTCTTTCTTTGTGCTTTGACATCAAATGACTGTTGTCTTTTTTGCTTTCAGACTCTCTGTTGCTATTTCATTCACTTTCTTTTCTGGTAGAAAGAAGTCTGCTTTTTAGTGAGTATGTAGTAAGTGGAGGGCTGAGAATCATAGTCCCTGGACAGAGGCTGAGTGTTAACTGATCAGTAGTCAGAGAAGAGGTGCTAGATAGGGGAACTTGTACTGGGTTAATTCATCATACTACTTGGAAAGGTCCTTATTATTTTGCACAGCAGTGTGGTCACCTGGCGGTAGGTCATTAGCATTTTAGTCTTCTTTTCCTCACAACAATGCACAACATGCTAATTAGAGGATTCTGAAAGCTAAGTAACCTGTTTTAAAACCAGACATTTTAATTTGCAGCTTTAATGGCTGTTTTTATAATAACTGGCTTTATTGGGGGTAAAAGCACTTCTCATGTTCCACTAGCAAGGCAGAGTATAACAGAAGCTGACAAAATTAAAAACCTCATAATGCGACCTTTGCCTGGGATAAAAGGCTGTTTCATAACAATTTCCTTTTGTTCTTTGTTTAAGCCATTACTCTAAAAGGAGCCTCCGATTAATCTAAGTAAATGCATCATTACAGTACTAATCCATGTCCTTCTGTCAGTGTCTGTTTTAATTAAATAAGAAATGCTAGCAGAAAGATATCACGCACAAAGCTGTGATTGGAGAAAGAAGCACTGGTTGATCAGGGAAAGATTAAAAAGGGCTTTACTGTTTTGTCCATTTGCATAGCTCCAGATGCCACAGTGTTTCAGGTTGAAAGAAAACTTACAAAAGAGTTTAACACATTTCACTCTTATAGATTTAAAATAATGGGATTTACCAATGAAATTCTAATCATCCAATTTATCACATGTTAGACATTCCAAAGCAAGGAACAGAATAGCTAGGGGTATGTCTTTTAAACCCTTTATTCAATGTTGTGTTGTATCTGTGAAAACATACCTGGCAAATTTGCATGTGTTTCTTCTGATTTTGCCTAACGTGGATAGTGAAATCTGGTTGTGGATATACAATGCGATTTTTTCCTTTTTGAAGTATTTCGCAACTTCTAGTTTAGCGAAGTTTTTTTTTTTTTTTAAATAGCTTTCTATTGATAATATATTAAGAGTTTAGGTGCTTAATTGGTTGTTAACAATGAAAAGTACATTTGACAAATGCTTATAAAATGAATGTATCTAGTTAATATCATAGCACTGATACACAGAAACTCTTCTTAGCAGTAGAGTTACAGAATTCCCGTGGTGAGGGCTTTCTGCATATACGGGCCATTATTTGATGTAATGAAAAGAGAAAGTGTGCAACAGTGAGATTGTTAATTAATTTAGCCTAACAAGATGAAGATAAATGAAGCAAAGCACAGATTGAATGAAGCAAGAGGTCTTATTTACAATTTAATACATTTTTATATAATGCAGATTTCACTTGATTAAAAAAAACAAACAGAACCCCACCCCCAAAATACCTCCTAACAAAAAAGTACACTCCCTCCCACCACAGTTCAACACTAAAATCCACCTGACTTTACAGAAAACATGTACTGTGGCTCCATAGAGAAGACACTTTTACAATGTGTAAACAGTGCTTTTCTACTGCTAAGAATCCTATACTAGTTAATCTTTAACTCTAGTATTTTATTATTCTTGCTATAGAGTGGGGATGAACATAAGAATAATTATCTGGAAACCTTCGAGTTTTTTGTTCTCCAGGTTATCCTGAGACATCTTGCTTCAGTTATTTAATAATCATTTTATTTTAATCCTTTTTTTTTAAGCAAAGGAAAGAAGCTCAAAAGTGAGAAAAGAAAAAAAGAAAAAGAGCTGTGAGCCTTTTTACATGTGCTTGAATCTGTAGCAATTGTGCAGAATTCTTAAATTAGCATTATTTTTAAAAGTCTCCCTTTCAGAGATTAATGAGCTTTATCCAGTATTTGACCTTTTATCATTCTTGCTTTCTGCTCAGAAGTACTTCCTTCCTTCCTACAGTAGCTAGAAAAGACTGTCTCTTATCTTATGTTACTGTAGGCAGTGGTAACAGGGCTCTCTACAAATGGTGTTATTATGGTCACTATGTTTTTATCTCAGGGGTCACGAACAAATCCATGCAACTGCTTCTAAGGATTTCAATAAATAGGACTTTTTATCCAGACAATCGCCTTTTATGTTACTTTTAAACAAAACTACTAGTCCATCAAGAGTTTCAAAAGAAAACAATTCTACAGAGTGCCGGTATGGCCGCACAGACCAATCATCATGGCACCCATTCTCCAGTCCTTTATTTTTCAAGTCCACAACAATAGGTTGTTGATTCAATGGACAAGACCAGAACAATTAAGTTCTCTGTTTAGCAGCAGTGCAGCATTTTAATGCCCTTCTCTAATAATGGTCTCATTATTGTTATTCTAAGACTGGGCCTCAGGAGGAGGAATATTTGCTGGAGGTACGTCATTATTTTGCAAATTTCGATTAGCTCATCATGTTGTCTGTAGTGTGAAAATCGTAGCTAATTAGGGCAGCCAGTTAGACTACCAGCTTTTGAGCTTATGAGTTAAAAGGTAGCATACTTGATAGGCCAGTGATGTGAAAAAGGTGGTAAAAAGGAGGATTAGAGCAGTTGCCTTAGTAACTCCAACTTCCATCTGTGAGGGAACAATGGACTTGTGTTTCTCCCCCACCTTGGTGTAAAAATTGGTTTTGTTTTGAAAGGACAGGGTTCTTTTTATGACAATCTGGAATTCAGCCCAACTGAGTGTAGTTTTAGTTGTTAGGAGAGACCACTGGGGATAGGAAAGATGAAAGGTCATGGTGAGCTTCAAGGACATGAAAGGTTGTTGTCTCATGTAACAATGGTAGATTGTTTTTTTCTAATATTTCTAGCCAGCCCCTGAGTCAGGTGATGGAACAAATACCTACAGTTTAGTCAGGTGAAACAGGAGGGGGCAGGGCAAGGAAAGGAGAAAAGTGAGGTAAGAGAGAGTTTGTACTTTGCTTAAAAAAATAAAAGGGTAACTTCAATTTGCTTTTATTAAACAAAGTGATATTTCTTTGTCACCATCTCTGAGAATCCAGTGTGCTTTGGATGGTTTGCCTCTGTGGGCCATCACATCTCTGGGAAGCTCTCCAATGTGTTAGGAAATGTGATTTAAGCTTTCTTCCTCAACTCCCAGGAGGACCAGTGATGTGATACTTAACAATAAATTTAGTTGTTGTAGCTTTCTCACATTATTGGTGTTCTTAAAAGGTTTTCCTTCAAATGCACACTGAATAAAATGAATGATAAATATGAAAGAAATTTGTTTCACCACTCTACAGGATTTTATCATAAATTCTATGACTTCCATCACAGAAAGTTTACAGGAAACTGTTTAGATGTTGCTGCAATAGCAACACAAATTTTTCTCTCTGTACATAAGAAAATGCTACCATTTTAAGAGCTATTGGGGTTTTGTATTGCAGAGGAGGTGATAGGAAAGGATTGAATACAGTGTAATTTTATAAAAATCCTCAAAGCCAAATCACCCTCTTTGGGTTTGAAATAGTTTTATTTCAGCAGAATGAGTGGCTTCTGTTTTCCTTCCATATCAATATTAAAATACTTAGTTGTGGTTGTGGTTTTGTGTGTGTGTGCGTGTGTGTGTGTGTGTGTGTGTGTGTGTGTGTCTGTTTGGATCCAGAGAAAGTATAGGAACACTCTCTTTCTAACCTTCATATTTCTTGCTCTCTATTGTCCTCAAACAACCCCTGTGTAATTGAAACTGGACTTGGTCCAGGAGATTGGGGAGATTTTCAAATTTTCTTTTAATCCCAGATCTTTGTTTTCCTACTTTTTCTAGCCAGCTGTCTTTATTGTTACTGCCTTTCTTTTTGTCTTTGTTTGTTTTTGAGAAGGTGTGTTCTTTTAATTTATTGTAGACTTGAAATAATAATAACATGAAACTCTGGAATTGAAGGACTTTTATCTAGTCCAACTCTTATATTTGAAAAATAAGAAGAGACCAGAAAGTTGAAATGACTTCCCCAAGATAACTCAACAAGTTAGAGATAGACAAATAGATGCCACTCACTATGCTATTTAAATATAAGACTTGGGGTCCCTCTGTGGCTCAGTCAGTTAAGTATCTCAGTATCTCAGTCAGTTAAGTATGATCCCAGGGTCCTGGGATGGAGTCCTGCATCAGGTTCCCTGCTCAGTGGGGAGTCTGCTTCTCCCTCTCCTTCTGCCCCCTGCCCTTGCTGCTATGCTTCTCTCTCCCTCTCTCTCTCTGTCTCAAATAAATTAAATCTTTAATAATAAATAAATATAAAAACCTGAAATCAAAGGGAGAATGAAGAAACATTATAGGAACATGCCTTACTTGCTTAATGGTGGTTTTAGTGGCTGTGGGGAGATGGAATAAAGCTAACATCTGGTGGTGGTGGTGGGGCGGGGATTCAGATCAGATTTCTATAACTATTAAAGTTTCATTTTAAACAAATAAAACATTTTTTTTTAATGAAAAGCCCCACACAAAACCACAGCATAACTGGAGAGAGATGTACTTTAAGGTACTAGCATAGCATTCAGAATCTGGATCATTTCTTGATCTAGGCACTGTGTGAGACACTTTCATACACATTATTATAATTAGTTACCTGTCCTATTTTTTAGTTTTTGCATCTGTAGAAAGGTACCTGATATTATCCAACTTTATGAAATGTTAAGAGACATAAGAATCAGTATATGATTTAAAAATGTAATATACATTTAACAGAATATAATGTATAAATTTTCGCTTTATCCAAGCAGACACCCCAAGGCAAATATGAACCATAATATTTAGATCAATATAAAGGCTCTAGTTTCTTTTTGGAATCACACAGAATATATTTGGAAATTTTGGATTATATTTAAACATGGAGGAGAAAATAAAATAATCCATAATTTCACCTTATTATTTTGTAATTAAAAAAATTTTGGTATATTTCATTTTGGTATTTTATCTGTGTGTGTATGAGAAGGAAGAATATGTCTATCTTGCTTACTCCTCTCTTTCTGGTGCCCAGAACGGTGCATGGATCATAGTAGGTACTTGAAAAATAGTTGAATAAGTGAAAAAACAATCAAAACTAGATCATACTATAGATACATTCTTTTGTATTTAAAAAATCATTTTATTGTATTTTCCCATGTTAGTAGTTCTTGAAAACATGATTTTAATTACCATAGTATATACCATCATATGGATATACTGTAATTCATTTCAGCATTAAAGTATCAATTTTTTTCCTTTTTAGAACTTTATTTTTATGAATGAGGTATTTTATTTTTTTTAATTTTTAGATTTTTTTAATAAACATGTAATGTATTATTAGCCCCAGGGGTACAGGTCTGTGTAAAGTATCAATTTTTAACTTTCACTATTATAATATCAAAGTTATAATATGAAACTTTCACTAATATAAAATGAAAGAATTATTTAATATGAAATATAAACACGAAAGTTAAATAAGGATATCTTCTGTTTATTGTTAAAGTGGTAAAATTTTAAAATTGGTGAAAAAACTTCTTATGATCATAGAATCATAGCAGATGTCATCTTCTCAATGAGATCTACCTTGACCACCCTATTTTAATTAATTTAATTAATTTTTGATTGAAGTATGGTTGACATCCTATAGAATATTATTTTCAGGTGCGCAGTATAGTGATTTGACCATTATATACATTATGAAATGCTTTCCCCTGATAAGTGTAGTTACCATCTGTCACTATACAAAATTATTATAGTATTGTTGAGTATATTCTCTGTGCTGTATTTTTCATCCCTGGAACTTATTTATTTTATAACTGGAAGTTGTAATTCCATTTACCTATTTCACCCATCTTCCCCCCGCCCCCAACCACCCCTTTGGCAACCACTAGTTTGTTCTGTATAGTTATGAGTCCATTTCTCTTTTGTTGTTGTTATTGTGTTTGTTTGTATATTTGTTCATTTATTTTGTTTTTTAGAGTCCACATATAAATGAAAACATATGGTATTTGTCTCTGACTTATTTCACTTACCATAATACCTTCTGATTCATCCATGTTGTTGAGAATGGCAAAACTTCATTCTTTATAATGACTAATATCCCGTTTTATTTATATACCATATCTTTATTCATTTATCTATGGATGGACATTTGGGTTGCTTCCATATCTTGGCTATTGTAAATAATGCTGCAATAAATAAAGGGGTGCATATATCTTTTTGAATTAGTGTTGTTGTTTTCTTTGAGTAAATATCATGTGGATTGACCACGCTATGTTAAAATTGCAACCCTCCAGGGGTGCCTGGGTGGCTCAGTCAGTTAAGCATCCAACTCTTGATTTTGGCTCAAGTCATGATCTCAAGGTTGTGAGATCAAGCCCTGCACTGGAGCCTATTTAAGATTCTCTCTCCATCTCACTCTGGCTCTCCACCCCTCAACAAAAATGGTAACCCTCCAAAAAAAAAAAATGGTAACCCTCCAAATATTCCTGTTCTCCCTAATACCATTCTATTTGTTTCCATAGCCTTCATAAAATTTTAACATAATTTGTATATCTATTAAATTTATTGGCCATCTTTCCCTTATATTTCCTGGAATATAAGCTCTACATAGCAGAGAATTTTTGACTGTTTTAGTCACTCATATTCTCCAGTATCTTGAACACTGCCTAGAACACAGTAGGTATCAACCCTTTTTTTCTTCACATGGATAACTTTCATCAACCAATTTGCATACCTGCTAAGGACTTCTGTCTTCTGAATGTTAATACATACACATTATCCAGTTAAATTAAATCATAGCACTCAACTGAATCTTAGACTATGTTGGATACAGTCTAAATGTCTTGCAACAAATGCTACAAGCTTTCACTGCACAAAGTCACACTGAACTCTAGCTTTAAGGAGATGGTTCTGGATAAGAAATGTCACCAGGGTCCATCCAAATGAACCCTTTCCTCATCTAAACATCCTTCTGGTAAGACTCTTAAGGTTTGTGTCTGACCTCGGCAAAATCTGGTTAACCTGATCATTTACTTACATTTTGGGGTAATTTTACCTTATTCTGCCCCAACTGATATTCGTCCTTTCCCTGAAATTTTCTTAGGAAAGATATTTTACAAACTCCTGTTTATTTTTTTCAATGCATATGGTTTATATTTAAAAAATAATATAAAACAAAACAATTATCACTTTATATTTTGGGGTAGTTTTGGGGTAGGTGTTAATTATGATCTTTAAAAAATAGCAATTTACATAGCTGTAGTAATCCCTTACATTTATAAGGCATTTATAGTTTCAAAGCTTTTTAATAAATATGATCTTGTTTAATTATCAGAATAATCTTGGACACACAAGGCATGGTTTATTGTACCTGTTGAGGGACTGAGGCACAAAACCGTTAAGAGACTTACTCTATTTTACAAATCTAGGAAGTTATAGAGGCCATAAGAAATCCAATCTTCAGAGTTCAGTATTGTTTTTCTTTTATGTACTTAAACCTTCTTTCCACATTAAGTAATCATTGTTCTATTGACCTTTAATAGGTTCCATGAAAATATGAGCAAATGATAAGAATTAACATTTTTTTTCACTTTATTTTACCTAGTATACTACTCCAGTTCTCAAGGACTTTTCTTTAGCTTCCTTACCTTTCCCTGGATCATTTTTTTAAAGTCATTACCTTTAATTTTTTTTTTTTTGAGCATAGTTGACATACAATATGACAGTAGTTTCAGGTATACAACATAGTGACTCAACAGCTCTATACATAATCCTATATTCCACACAAATGTAGCTACCAACTGTCACCATACAATGCTATTACAATATCATTGACTATATTCCTTATGCTATGTCTTTTATTCCTATGACTTATTCATTCCATAAGTGGGGACCTATATCTCCCACTCCCCTTCATCCATTTTACCCATCCCCTTGTCCCCCCATAGTCATTATCTTTTCCTTTATTCTGACCACAAACATGAACTTTTGTAGCAGTTTGTGAAACCAGGGCTGCCACATCTGTCTTTTCATCTTGTAGCTAATTGTTCATTTCACAGCTCTAGACCTGACTAAGCAGGTTCTGTTCCATTGCAGCAGGAATAGAGCAGACTGGTAGAAGTCCAGGGGATGGGAACGGCCTTGGAAGAAAGTGAATATAGTAGGCAAAATGCATTAGCTAAAAGATTGGACAATGAACACCAACAAGTCTATGTATGCAGTGAGATTAAAGTGTTTCATAAGGCAGACAAAACAAGAAAAGTCTGGGGCAAGTGGTAGAGATTTAGGCAGCTAGGCCACCATAAAGCCATAGACACCAAGTGTAATTAAAGGACAGATTCCAGTTTCTGAGTTGACTGCAAGTGAAAGATTACCATGACCATGTAAGAATCATGGTCTTAGATGGTCTTAGATGGAGCAGCGTATTTAGATACAGGAAAACAAGGTAGAATCCTAGTTATTAGAATAAAAGCAAAAGGCCAAGTTCAAACTAGCAGCAGGAGTAATTGATTTCATTCTGAGTCCCAAAGGATTGTGTTGAAGTCTCCTTAGATAAGGTCAGAAATGGTCATAGAGCAGTGGCTCTCAAACTTTTAATGTACATGAGAATCATCTGGGGTGCTTCGGATTTCTGAGGTGGGGCCCAGGTGTCTATATTTTTAACAAGCACCTGGATTATTCTGATGCAAGTGTTTATAGATCACATTTTGAGAAAATTGCCATAAAGGCCTGAGATGGCATTTACTGTGGGATAAAAGGCCAACCAAGTATTACAACTGTTGAGAGGGGAAATGGCTAGGGGTTGAAAGTTAGACGTTTTTACTAAGAGAAAAATGTATCTGCTAGTCCAGAGCTGATTTGTATTTATCTGCATGTAATTAAAGCAAAAAACATGGGCTGATATGCACTGGATGGGTGTGCTATAAGCCTCTTTTATTTCTCTCTTCATGTATCTTGTTTCTCGTGTTTATGACCTGAGTGCTTTTGTAGTATCTAACATAAAGATTTATACCTTTTAGTGTAAGAAAGTAAGGGTCATTGTTCTTTTGAGCCTAATCTGAAATGTCTCTCATTTTTATTTTCTGTTTGTTATCTACATGATTGAATTTCACCCTTTTCTTCCTGCTTCATAAATTGATTAGCATGAGTTGGGCAGACTGCTGTAATGCTAAGGGTTAACCAGAAGAGAATAACAAATGAACTATCTAGAAAGTTGATTATTAATCCAGCTGGAGAAGAAATATCCTTTTACTTAGCAAGAATGAGTATCCGAAGAGCTGATAATATTGTTCAGGCAGTGAGGTGGAATGGCAGAGGTTGGTAAGTAAAACAAAACTTGGAATTAATCTTTTATATTCATTTTTAAAAAATGCCTAGAATGTTGATATATTTAAACTGTTAAATCTAATATGAATTTACAAGTTGCCAGAAAAAAATCTGAAAGTTCCAAATGTGTTTGTTAATGAGATCCCTACCTAGACTATCGGTAAATTAACTGAAAAGTATCTACCTAAGTAGATAAATATATTTAATTTTGAATATTTATAAAAAATACATGATTAGATTTGTGATTAAAAACAAGGAAGTGGGAATGGAGGAATGATTACTAAAACAATCTGAGTCCAAACCTTAAACTGAAGAATATCAAGGGGCAAACTTGTTTTTTCACAAGAACAAATTCTTAGTTATGAAAATATAATTTAAAATATGATATTCACATAAAATTCAAAGAGATCCTTTCCAGACTTCTAGGTAACAAGAACTGTCATAAATTCTCTTATTTTCTGGGTCGTAACACTCATTTCGTCGTGGTGTTTAATTTAAGGACCTTTCTAAAGACAGCTTTTATTGTATTTGTGAATTAGAAGGAAAGAGAAATGAGAGGATCTGTGCTATTTGTACAAAGAAAATTAAGTGAAAAGATAAGATTTTAATAATGTTCTTGCATCAAAGAGTGCTTCTGTTGTAGAAGAAATTTTGATATCAATATTCAATTCTATAAGATTGGCGTTTTCATGAATTACTTGACATTACAAAAATGAGCCTTTTAAACATAGTATGGACTGTAGTGAATATTATTGCAGTTTTAGGCAACCATAAATCATTTCAACATAATGTTGTACTTAGGAGAAATTAGCAAACTTACTGAACTTACCTTAAATTATAATTGTGTACCATCAAATGTAGATTTTTAACCCTTTTAAAAAAAGGTATTTCCTTAGTAGCAATAAAAAAGGCCTCAAATTAACATTTTGTTGTTTAATGCTTCAAAGAGCACAGAAAAAGCATGTTTAAGAAACTATAAATTCAATATTGGAAATATATATTAAACCTGTGCATGTATTTGTGTGTGTGTTTGTGAATATATACAGTATATGCATTCAAAAGGCCAGAGCACCGTCTAGCCATATACACTCAGCTTTTTCTTAGATCCAGTGTTCTGGCCCATATTTAGGATTGAGAATATAGAGCACAGTAAGTGAAATAATAAAGACAATAGTTAAAATTTATTGAGCTCTTGTGTGCTAAATGCTATGTTAAGTGCTTTATCTCATTTAATCCTCATATTAACTCTGTGGATGTTGGGAAGCTACAAGGATTATAGTGTATGCTAAAATAAAAGATGAGGTAATTGGAGAGCCTCTAACATCTAATGCTAAAAGTCTAGAAAATAAAAGTCCAAGAAACAAAGTGTGTAGGAGGGGAGATCCCTTAATTTCATGTACTTGTCTTTCTCAAAGTTGGAAAATTTAATATGAACCTAGGAAAGAAGAGGAGAAGGAAATGAAGCAGTGAATTCTTAGCATTCATTAATTCCTTTAAAAAATTTTAGTATGAAAATTACAGTCATACGGAAAGGTAAAAGTGTAGGTTAAGATATCTATGTGTTTATAAGAAATAAAAACTTACCAGTACAGTGGACACCTACTGTGAACTCTTTCAAATTTTATATTTTCCTCTCTTTTTGCCAGAGGTAATCACTCTTTTGAATTTGGGGTTTATCATTCTCATGATTTTCTTTACTTCTACTTAAACTCCATGTTCGTTATACAGGAGGAAAAACTCCACTTACCATTCTTTGAGATCCAAGAAAGATCTTTTCTTGCCTTCTTATTGCACTTTAATTAAAACAAAAAATTCTTCTAATCTGCAAAGCCCCTGCACAATCTGGCCCCTGCATTACCATCCTCAGCTCTTGCCTTTCTCCCAGTGGTTCTTTCTGATTCAGCTGCTATACTCGTCTATACCGTCCACATTTTTCTGCTCTAAGGTCTTCACGTAATGCTGTCCTCTCAACTGGAATACACTTCTTGCCCCTATTTATCAGAATGTCTTTTGCTCATCCTTCAGGTCCCTGTTTAAATATCATTTTTTCCAAGAAGTCTTCTATGATGCTTCCAGTTCAAATCTCGTCTGCCTGCAAAGACCTTGCTCCCCACTCTTAATTTATTTCACAGCAGATGTTGCAATTGTAAATTATGTATTTATTTGTGTGAGTTTTGTTTAATATCTGTCCTTCACTCTGGACTGGTCTATCTTGTTCTCAGATGTCTTCCCTAGCATTTCGCACACGTGATCTGGTATATGACAGACATTCAATAAATAATTGTTTTTATTATGGGGTGAATGTAGTGAATGAGAAAGAAGAAAGAGATTGAGAGAAAGAAGGAAAACTACATAAAAAATGGAGTCTGTGGTTTAGTTTGTTCATACCGTTCAGGTAAAATTATACAACTTAATGCTAGCAAAGATCGGGGTGAGGGAGGTGGCAGGGACATTTTGGTTTCTTACCTTCCAGTGGTAGGAAAATTGACGGGTTTTCTCCATTGTTATTGCTTGTTTTTCAGTGAGATCTTTCACTTTGTATTCTCATTTTGGGAAATCTCCATTCCTGGATGCAAGAACTGAGCTTTCAAACTCTAAACTTATAGAACAGCGCCAGTGGCCATAATCTTAATGTAAAAACATTACAATGGGCTCTAAAAATCTGGAAAAATTTAGGACACAGAGTTAAGAAAATATATCCAGTACATTGACATACGAAAGCCATGAAGTCACTTGTAAGAGTTTGAAGGTGGGTAGTTGTAGCTGAAATATTAATATAGGTGATAACTGCTATAATATTGTTAGGCAGTCTGATTTTTTTTTTTTTACAGGAGAATATAGAAAAGGTTATAAAAAAGGGAAAAAATGAAGTCAGTCTGAGAGAAGGGCTGGGGTTTTCAAAATATCAGAATATACTTACAGTGTACTCTATGTAAATCTTCACTGGCATTTGTAATTAAAGTCCGAGGCTATAAGATTATGCTGAAATGTTGTTTTTTGGTTGGTAGTGTGGGAAGAGAAGATAAAAAAGAAGAAAAAAAATAAATAGATTAAAAAATCTTAGTGTTAAAAGGAGAGAATTTGTAGAAGTCTTCATTTGTGGTCATGGAAGGTCCCATTATTATTAATAACATTGTACCTTAGGGGGACCTGGGTGGTTCAGTTGGTTAAGCATCCAACTCTTGATTTTGCCTCAAGTCATGATCTCAGGCTCATGAGAGACTGAGCCTCATGCTGGGCTCCATGCTGGGCATGAAGCCTGCTTAAGATTCTCTTTCTCTCCTCCTCCTCACCTCAAAAAAAAATTGTAGCTTATATTTTTATTATACTTTATACTTCTAAAGTGAGTTTTTCACATATTATCTTGTACAATTCTTAGGATAAAACTTGAAGTAGAGCCTTACTATCTTTGTTTTGTAGCTAGGAAAACTGAAACAGAAATCAGACAGGAGCTTGGACAAAAATTTTTTTTTAATTTTTTAAATTAACATATAACATATTATTTGTTTCAGGGGTACAGGTCTGTGATTCATCAGTCTTACACAATTCACAGTATTCACTATTAATCATAGCATACCCTCCCCAATGCTGGACAAAAACTTTTTAAAAAAATTCTTAGGTATAGTTTTCTAGGCCAGACTAATATTTGCCCAGCTCCATCCCTCCAAAAAGATTTTAATTGGAGGGTATAATTAGGTTCTTCTAAGGACCATGATCAAAAAGGTGAATGTCCTGTATAGGTTTTCCAGACTTAAATAATTTTTTTTGGGGGGTAATTTCCTAGAGAAGCAAAGGAGTTAGCAATCTCCAAAAAATGGAACTGAGATAGTTAAGTATATATATAATTAACAAACATTGCTAAACCTATTCCAAATTAAGGTTTATGAATGAAGTTTAATGGCCCCAGTTCTTACCTGCTACCTTAGGGTTTCAAAAATAAAGAAAAATAGATGTGAACTTGTAAGAATTAAATACTATAATTTGAAGTAAATTAAATATATAGTTCAAATAAAACCATGTGACCAAGCAGAGGTTACAAGCCCCTTGGGTAGAAACCCAAGTCACACGAACTCAGGATGGATACATTCTGGTGCCCATTTGAAAGATTATTTTGAAAAGGAATAATGGTAGACAGTGTATATGTTGCATATATACATGTGTGCAGGCAAGTGGAGGAACTATTCTTTGAAGACCAATGCCAGGAGTATTTGTAATGATTAGCCAAGAAGGCTGTGTGGTGCATTAGGGTAAAAGCCAAAACTTGTATTTTTCAGTTGGACAAATAGTCTGATTGCAGAGAAATTAAAATTTTCACTATTTCTAGGGCAGTTGGCAGAAGATTCTCTTAGGTTAAAAGAACCAGACATGTTTACCCTTGAATAACAGAAGTTTTAAGAGAATCCAATAACTGTCTGAAATGGTTAAAGTGCTGCATAAGGAAAGAATGTATATGCTGGAGGGTCAAACCTAAGTTAGCAGGGAAAGTCACAAGGAGCCAGAGTCACAGCAATGGTAGGAGACATACTTTGTAACAGTTATGGTTGTCCAAAAATGGAATGAGCTTCCTTGATGAGGTAGTAAAGGCCTTGTTACTAAAAGGAATTGGAAAAAAAGATTAAAACGTTGAATTGTACCAAGTTGTTTCAGTATTAAAGTTTATAAGAAGATATTGTTTATGTGTCAAGGCTAAGAGAAGGAGCTGAGTCAGCATCAGGGACAAATATACATTCCTCAATTATGTCAAGAAAGAATGAACTTCATTAAGGCCAGATTTCCTTTCTGGATTCCTCAGTCATGCTTACTGTAGTATGTGAATAAGAAAATTAGTGTATTTTTATCTGTTGGCAGCCATTTGATGCCTGAAATTACCAGAAAGAAAACCTTTAGACTTCACCTGCCATCCCCCACAAAATTAACATAAGAGAATGGAAATATATTTTAAAGGGAAAAAAGAGAAATCAGGTTGTTTCTTTATTGGTTGTGGATCTGGAGAATAAGAATTTAATCTCAAGGAGAATAGATTTAAAAATAACACTAAATTTATTTACTTATATTTAAAAGGCTCCTGAGCTTCTGGTACATTGACAAGATAAAGGATCATGTTTTTAAGCATCTCAGAAATTTTCTGTTATTTCAGTTTCTCCTTATTGAGGCAATGTGTTTCATTTAAGAAATTAAAAATATTTAAGAATTTACAAGTAATACACAAATATGTTCTTATGAAATAATGCCTGACATATAGCAGCAGTTATTAATTACTCAATGAATAATTATTGGGAGAAAAACTAAAGGAAATTTTCCTTAATATCTTTCTCCACCCTAAATTCTATTTCTCTTCCCAAACATAATTGCAATTCTTAATCTGGTTTCTATGCTTTTGGACCTCTTTCTATATACTTACACAAGTATATAGAAATATGCAATTTTATTTTGTGTGAGGTAACACTTCTCCCTTACACACATTGTATTTTACATATATTTTTTTCCATTGATATTACAACTTAGATTTCTGTCAACTTATATAGCTTTACCTTATTTTCTTCTATATAGTATTTTATACTATGTTATATTATACTGATAGACATCTAGATGAGTTAGTTCAATTTAAAGATTCTCTTGAAATTTTAGGTATTTAAAACCTGGAGGATGGCAAAACTTGATTATGTTCTTAAATATATAAACGGGCATAGAAAATTTCTACTAGGTAGGCTTATTAGAATTAAGGACATCATAGGCAGAAGTATTGTGAATATGTAACGGCATGGAGGAGTGAAAAAGCTTGCTGTAATTTAATCCTTCCTTAAGGCAATACAAGAAGTTTTTTTGTTTTTTTCCCCTAAGGATTTTTATTTATTTTTTTGAGAGACAGAGAGCAAGAGAGCACACAGGGGGAGAGGCAGAGACATGCTCCCCACTGATCAGGGAGCCTGATGCTGGGCTCTATCCCAGGACCCTGGGATCATGACCTGAGCCGAAGGTAGACTCTTAAATGACAGAGCCACCCAGGTGCACCAAGGCAATGCAAGAAGGTTTTATTATCAGGGGATAGTTGGTAGTGAGGAAAGGCCACTTAATTCACTTAAAATCGAGTGGGAGTAACAACTATAAACTCTGGACAAAACTCAAAAAACAACTATCTGAAGACACTGGAGAGCAACCAAAAGCAAGCTAAATCTGGAGAAGAGATGGAATTTGGAAGAAGAGAGGAAGGGTTATGGGGTATGGTGGTCATTTTTAAGGTTTCCAGCATGAGGGCAGGCCCTTATCTATGTCAAGCTAATAAAACTCCAATAGAAAAATCAGCAGTTTTTCTGGCCTGGAGAACCAGAACAGACTATGGGGCAACCATAGCTACTGGGAAGTGAGGAGGTAATCTTGGAAAGAAAAAAGAGCCACCGAAAGGGAACCCCAAACACTGTGTTTAAATTTTGCCCCTGTCTCTGATCCCCAAACCGTGCATGCATGTGACAGATGTTAAGGAGCCCAAGTGAGGCTAAAAGAACTAGGCAGATATTTGAGCTTCTTCCCATTGCAGTAAGACAGAATATGTCATTTGGGTTTGAGCAAGTAAGCGTCTTGCTAAAACAAACAAAAGTGACCCTCTTTAGAGCATTATAAAAGAATCCAGAGTCCCTATGACATAATGGTCATGATATCTAAGATATAATCCAAAATTACTCAACAATATGAAGATCAGAAAAATGTGAAAAAAAAGAGGGCATTTTATCAGAGAGAGAGAGAGAAATTACAAAAAGAACTAAATGGGAATCTTAAACTGAAAAATATAATATCTGAAATATGAAAATAACTTGATAGGCCAGTCAGCAACGATAACAGAGGTAAAAGTCAGTGAAATTGAAAATAGATCAATAGAAATTATCCAATTTAAAGAACATAGAAAAAATTGGAAATGAACTGAATATGGTGTTAGGGATATGTAGGACAATATTAAAAGATCTAACATATGTAAGTTCCAGAAAAAAAGGAGAGCAATATTAAGAAAAAGTACTTGAAGAAATAACGTTCCAAATTTTCCAAATTTGGCGAAAGATATAAATTTACAGATTTAAGAAGTTTGGTGAACCCTAAGCAGGATAAATGCAAAGAAAATTACACCAAGGCACATTATGATACACTGCTAAAAACAAGAAAAATTTATAGGTAAAAGTTATTTTTTCATAAGGACCAAGAAAAAAAAGGACACAACCCACCAATATCAGGAATGGAAGAAGAATCATCGCTACAGAATTTATAGAGATTAAACACAATAAAGAAATGTTATAAAAATATGTCTAAAAAATTGTAGTGCTTAGCATGAAATGGATAAATTCCTTGAAAAATACGACTTATTGAAACCGACAAAAGGTGAAACCAAAAACTTAAGTAGCAACTTATCTATAAAATAAATTGAATTTTTTAATTAAAAAAAACTTGGGATGCCTGGGTGGTGAAGTTAGTTGAGCATCCAACTCTTTTTTTTTTTTTTTAAATTTTTTTATTTTAATAAACATATAATGTATTTTTATCCCCAGGGGTACAGGTCTGTGAATCGTCAGGTTTACACATTTCACAGCACTCATCATAGCCCATACCCTCCCCAATGTCCATTTCCCCACCACCCTCTCCCGTCCCCCCTCCCCCCCGCAACCCTCAGTCTGTTTCTTGAGATTGAGTCTTTTATGGTTTGTCTCCCTCCCAATCCCATCTTTTCATTTTTTCTTTTCCTACCTCCCCCCAACCCCCCCCCCCCCGCCTTGCATCTCCACTTCCTCATATCAAAGAGATCATATGAGGTGCAATCAAAAATGGAGCATCCAACTCTTGTTTTTGGCTCAGGTCATAATCTCAGGGTTGTGAGATGGAGCCCTGCTTCTGGCTCTGTTTAAGATTCTCTTTTCCTCTCTCCCTACTCCTTATCCCTCCTCCCCCCAACTCTCTCTCTAAAAATAAATAAACAAATCTTTAAAGAAAAGCTTTCTATAAAGAAAACTGCAGACCCAAATGGTTTCACTGGTGAATTGCATCTAACATTAAGAAATAATGCCAATCTTACATAAACTTTTTCAAAAGATAGGGAATTATTCCCACTTCATGAGGCTATCATAATCCTATTACTAAACCTAAAAAATATAACAAAAAAGGGAAAATTCTAGACCTATATCCTTCATGGTCACAGATGCAAACATTTTTAATAAAACATCAGCAAATTAAATTCAGCAATATAAAAAGAAAATAGTATATTTTAGGGTTTAGCCCAGGAATGCAAGGTTAATTTAACACTTAGGAAAATCTCACCATATTAACAGAATAAATGAGAAATATAATATGACCATTTTTAAAAAAAGGTTTTATTTATTTATTTGACAGTCAAAGATCACAAGTAGGCAGAGAGGCAGGCAGAGAGAGAGAGAGGAGGAAGCAGGCTCCCTGCCAAACAGAGAGCCTGATGCGGGCCTTGATCCCAGGACCCTGGGATTATGACGGGAGCCGAAGGTAGAGGCTTTAACCCATTGAACCACTCAGGTGCCCCTATAATATGACCATTTTAATAAATATAGAAAAAGTATTTGACAA
The DNA here is from genome assembly GCF_963455335.1 of Martes martes. Taxonomy (NCBI): domain Eukaryota; kingdom Metazoa; phylum Chordata; class Mammalia; order Carnivora; family Mustelidae; genus Martes; species Martes martes. The sequence continues at coordinate 44,922,234 of NC_137898.1, forward strand.
TACCCATTCATAATTTAAAAAGTCTCAGCAAACTAGTAACAGGAAATTACTTTCTTGATTTGAAAAATGCATCTATGAAAAACTTAAAACTAACAAACATCATATATAATGGTGAAATATTGAATGTTTTCTTTCTAGATGGAGAGCAAGATAATTAAAGCCCATGTTCATTCATCCTATTTGACATTGTGTCAGAAGTCTTAACCATTGTAACGAGGGAAAGAGAGGAAACAGTATAAAAATATGAAAGGAAAAAAGTAGAACTCTCTCTTATCTACAAGGTCCCGTAATACAAGGTCTTTTGTATTTTAAAATACTAAGTGGGTGGAGATAAAAATTTCATGGTAAATAATGGGAAGAATGACTTTATTTTGATTCAGTTTTAAAAATTAAAACAAAAATTAATAAAAATAAATTTATATAATTGGCAAAATTTCACTTATAATTCTAACAGTGCATTAATTCTTAGAAGGAATTAGCTGCATTTTTTTTTAAGATTTTATTTATTTATTTGAAAGAGAGAGAGTGAAAGAGAGCATGAGAGGGCAGAAGGTCAGAGAGAGAAGCAGACTCCCCATGGAACTGGGAGCCTGATGCGGGACTCAATCTGGGGACTCAGAAATCATGACCTGAGCCGAAGGCAGTTGCTTAACCAGCTGAGCCACCCAGGCGCCCTGACTGCATGTTTTTTAAGAGTAATTTTTCAGGTCAAATATTGTGATAGCACCATCACTTTTGATATTATGGTATCATTATAACAAGGGCATTATAACAAGGGTAAGTTTTGCAAAGAAAATTTCCTATGGACTTTGCTTAATGTTTTTATATTCAAATTATTATCTTTGAATAATCTACCATATCAACTATCATTCCTGCTAATTTTTGGTTTCAGTTTCTATACAGTCTCACTGTGAATTATTATTATTTTTTAAAGATTTTACTTATATATTTTAGAGAGAGGAGAGCAAGTGTGAGGGGGGGAGGGTAGAGGGACAGAATCCTCAAGCAGACTACTGATTAAGCACGGACCCCTGCTTGGGGCTCTGTCTCATCACCCATGAGATCATGACCTGCATGGAAACCGAAAGTCAGAGGCTTAACCTACTGAGCCACCCAGGTGCCCCCTCACTGCAAATTCTTAATTCGTCAATAATTTATGTGGTTCTTCAGCACTGTATTTCTTCTCATCAGTTCCTGCATCTTTGCAAGACTTGCAGTTTCACTTGGCAGTCACTACATACTTTTATTTTGAATGTTATTTACAATATTCTACAATGCAATATTTATCAGTCAGCTAGCCTGATTCTCAAGCTTCACTAAAAAAAACTGGCACTTTTAAAAAGTTTTCCTCTCTTTAGGCTGCACTTAAATCAGTTAAATCGATCTATGAGACCTAGGCATCACTATTTTTTTAAAGATTTCATGTGTTTTCAATGTGTAGACAAATTTGAAACCACTGAACCGAGATTATCAAAGATACAAAGAAATTGACCCAAATGGGTAAGATACATGTTAAGTTAATTTGTGAGGGATGTTTGAGCAAAGACTAATTTTATGAATGTTAAGTCCATTAGAGAATGCTTTCATATTTTGACACCTTTCACTTCCTATGTAATTGTGGAGATTCAGATAATGAATATTTGGATAATGAGAGAATCTCCTCTATTATTGAATGCCAAGTATGTATGGGCTAGGAATACAGTGGTGAATTAAAATGTTTGCTGTTCCTTTTTTCTAGGCATTTATAGTCCAAAGAAGAGGAAGACATTAAATAAATATTTAATTATAAGATAATAAATAGTATGAAGGGAAAGGAAGACCTAACATGATATATGATCAAGGATGGTAACTCTGCGTTAGTGATTAGTGATTAGTGCTAAGACCTAAAAGATGAGTAGAGATAATTTGGTGAAGAGGAGAAATAAGAGGGAACAGAATTTTTGAGGGTCATAAACTGAGAAGAAGCTTGTAAGCTGTAGGAAAATAAATCAGGGACAGATGACTAGAGAAGAGTCAACAGAGAATAAAAATCAAGTCTTAAGTTGTAAAGTGTATGTGACTGTCAAAAGATAAGATTAGAAAGATGGTTTGGAATCAGATATTAATAGATCTGATATCCATACCAAGGAATTTGGAGTTTATTCTATATATTATGAAGAAATAGCAAAGATTATTATGATCAGATTTAATGTTTTAGAACTACAATTCAGATAGGAAAAAAAAAATTACCCAGTGTGGCATCCTCAACTTAGTTTCAGAAAAGTAAATTTTTCTTAGTTTTGCCTTTCCTGCATTGCAATAAAATTGTTAAAGTAGAATGGATTTTTCGCTCCAACTTTCATTATTACCCTATTACCCAAGCTAAATGCAAAACCACATGTATAAGGACAAACAAAACAAAACAAAACAAAAAATTCCACTAGCATTGCTCAAGAGCCAAATGTATACCAATACAAGCAGAGTCTTCCTATGAATTTTTGAGTTTTCCAAAGATAACTTTGAAATAAGGAGCTTGAGAGCCACATACTTAAGGGGTTGACCCCAGAGAACAATATGGCTCCAGACACCACAAATCTCTGAAGATACTGAAAAGGACTAAGGCAGTTAATTTGACAGCAACAAATATGAAAATATGAAACTGTCCTTTTAGTTTGAATGACTAATAGCTAATAGAATAGTTAGTGGGAGAGAAAAAAATTCAAAATTTTAATTAAATAATGTTTTACATATTTTTTCTTCTTTGGACTCAATTCAGTCACAAATGCTATAGCAGTTGCCTGGGATTTCCATGGCATTAATTAATTCAAAAGGGCAGAAAATGAATCAGAACCAGAAACTTATGTATTATGCCCTTCTTTCCTTTAAGCACTATGATAAACTCATAGTGCTTAAAGTGTCATTTCTAAGACTTGGGTGTATCCAATTTAAAGTGGATGAAAATATGCTCCCAAACACAATAATAAAGGGAAGTTTTTTGTTTTATCTTTGCTTTGCCTTTCTGTTTACTGAAAGTAACCAGTGATGGAAATATTTACTATTACATTTATTTGTATATTTAAGTGATAGAAATAAGACATGAAAATAATGACACTACTGAGAGAAAGCACATCTAAAGAGCTTTTTTGTTTGTTTTCCAAAGATAAAATGCACTTAAGAAAACAACTTACAGGTATGATTTAGACTTATCTTCGTTGTATTAGAAAATAGGGTTGCTTCTTGTATTAATGGAGTCCATTGCCTTCAGACCACTGACAGTTGGGAGTCCAAGAAATGAAATAGTCACATCTGAATCAGCCAAAGTGCCAATTAGATCCAGAGATACTAAACTTTAGGAGAACTTATAGAGGGTTAATTGGAATGGGGAAGCACATAATTAAATCCTGGTCCTGATTATGCTGTACATTAACTGTGCAACTATATTTCATTTAGTCTATCTCAGACCTGTATTAGCACTATACAATTATTATGCTACTACTGCTGATAATAAATGCCAATACAAGTAATTGAGAGTTTCCAGTGTCCCAGCACTTCGTTCCTATTTATTTTTCTACTTTTCTCTTTCTAAAATTAGAGCTCTAGTTAGGGAAGAAAGAGTAAAATGTTATCAAGTTCTGGAGAAGAAGCACTTCTTTCTAAATGAAACAGACCTCTAAAATCTGCTGTATAGCTCTCTGGCATATTTTGTGCTAATTGTCCATGGTATTTAGTGGGACAGTGCCAAAGAGAGATGTACGGTATATGTAGATCAAAAAGAAAAAACTTCTCTATAGGCTTATTTCTGATAGTTTAGCTTACTTATTATGCTGCCACCTTTTCTTTCTTTCTTCTCAGCTGTGCAGAGTCAGTGATTATTAGTAATAGCTAAATTTACCTATAGGATTCTAATTTCTATTTTAGAAGGTAAGAAAAAATGGATTTCACTTTTGACTATGCTTCTTAAATTTTTTCCATTTTATCAGTTTATTTTGTTCTTTTACTAGGGTTGTTTAAGTATTTTTTTAAACCCTAAAAATGAGGGCGTGTCAGAATTGTTGCAAGCAAAGATAGACGTAATCATACGTGGTTCTTGTTATAAACTTTGTGTTGATATTGACTGCTATTTAAAATAGTAGTTCTAAGATGAATCTACTTTTAACATTTTTCCTTTTCCAGTGAGTTTATTCTGCAACATGTAATCATTTTTTCATAATGGTCACATTTTTGTAACACTGTTATTGTCATGGGATCAACATAGGCTGAGGGGCTCAATATAGAATGAGTTAATTCCTCTATTACACATTCATGTATTTCTTAGATTTCTAAAGACTGCCTCTTTAAGCAACCAATGCTAATTTTACAATTTACATGTACATTCTGATTTCCTAACTAGTTTATTGTTTAGAAAATATTGAAAGAGTATATTTAAACTCACCATTACCAGAGTTATAGTTCCTGTTAAAATTTTGGTATAACGAATATATAATTGAGGTTCTATCATATCTATTTTAAGTTATAATTTTTACTTTTTTGTTTTTTTAAAGGATTTTATTTATTTATTTGAGAGAGAGAGAGAGAGAGGGAGAGTGAGCATGAGTAGGGGGAGGGGCAGAAGAGGGAGAAACAGACTCCCCACTGAGCAGGGAGCCGGAGCCAGATGTGGGGCTCGATACCAGGACCCCAGGATCATGACCAGAGCTGAAGGCAGACGCTTAACTGACTGAGCCACCCAGGCACCTCTCTAATTTTTAAATTGAATTTCTTCACAGCTTATCTTGATGGCTCAGAGTTACCGTTATGAACATATGATTCCTGAGCTGCTCCTTGAGTTCAGGGTTTGTTAAGGCTACTTAGCTCTATATTGAGTGACCCCCAAACTGCTGTACTTCTTTGAGTTCTTGTATCTGCATTTCGGGTTTCCTGCCTTCGCCTTTGTTTCCAGACTCTAAGCTGTCATTTCTGTAACTGGTGTTTTTTCCTCCAGTAATATCACTTCTCCTTCTATAATCCTAGAAACTGCTATTTCTATTCAGTTATGGGCTGATAAGAAGAGAGAGAAAAAGATGAACATTTTATAGAGTTGTTTTTTGTTGTTGTACAGCACTTGGTGCAGATGGTTTCACATACATTATGCTATGTAACACACGTCTTTGAATTGTTATTAGTTCAATTTTTTTATATAACAATCATTTATTGAACACCTACTATATGCCAGGCACTAAGAACTAAGAACTTTACATGTACTATGTCAGTTGAGTTTATTCTTGCAACATTCCAGTGAGGTGGATTAATTTACAGATAAAAATACCTAGTCTCAGGGAAGTTGAGTAACTTCCCAAGATCATACTACTAGTAAGTGGTAGAATCAGGATTTGAACCCAGACTTGCTCCTTAAATAATTAAAAGTGGTATAATTATGTCTGAAGTAAGAGTAAATAGATTCTGAGATCAGGAATTCTCCTTTGAGAAAAGTAAATAAGCTGTAGTGTATTACCTTGCACCTGTTTTCAGTTTTGCTTTGTTTCTAATTCTCCTCATTGCTGTATTATAGGGATGTTACTGTACACAGAATCTATCAAGAAATGTAGTGATTTAAGTGTGGAAAAAGTGTCTAAGCAACTTAATATTCAAGACAAATTAATCCTAAAAGAATGAAGTTAACAAATACCTACCAAAGAAGGGACAATTCTTATTATTGTTAAATAAGACTTTTTCATAATTCATAGAATCAAGAGTGTATTCTTTGCTAAATTTCCTATATCAAAAGGTATTGGTTTATGAAATTTAGTAATTAGCCAAAATACCATTCTATTTATTGTCCATAGCTGTATTTTTGGCTATTCTATGGCTTGGGGAAACAGGTTTTAATCTCAATGTTTATTTTTAAAATTAAACATGAAAGGAAGGGGTAATTTTATGGAGCAAAAAGCCTCAATTAGATCTTCTTATGGTAGTTGAAGTGGTGGTTAAGAACTTGGTTTTAAAGTTTATCTGCCTAGATTCAAACCCTGGTTCCACCATTACTAGTACAAGCTTGCACATACTAATTTTTCCTGTGCCTAGTTTCTCATATGTAAAATGGGGATAATGATATTTGGGTTGTTTATTTTGAGGACTAAGTAAGTTAATATGTATAAAGCAATTAGATTAATGCTTGTTGCATTACAAGTGTTAGCTATTGTTATTTTAAATTTTTAACCATTTTCCAAATCTTAGAGTTCTATAAAAACTGCTAAGAATCTTGTTTTTGCCTATCAAAATATTTTACTTTTCACTTTACAGATAACCTAATAATGTCTTATATCATTCCCTCTCTCTTTCCTTAAGACCTTCCCTGAACTTGACAATGACCTTCCAATGAACCCTGTAACTTCATTTTAGATCCATTTCTTGGACCTAAGCACAGAAACATCCAAAGTTGCAGTATTTTATTCATAATGGACATAGGCTTCATGTGAGGTATCAAATACAGCATCTCTTTATCTTCAGATAATTTTCCTCCAAATTGTAAGATATTCTCTGCCTTTTAAAAATGTGATACATTAGGCAAATAGGGTAACATTGCAGCTCAGTTGCTGACTTGAGTGTTTCATGCGTGTTAGTATCCAATAATAAGAGAGGACTCCTTGCTTATTTGCTATTTCATTATCAAAAGAAAGTTGCAAATGGCAATTTACTCTTTACCTCCCCCCCCCACTATGGTATGCATGTGCAAGACAAAGATAAAAGCTATGTTTTCTTCGTGGAAGGGTGTGGGGTTAGAGGATGATTTCAAATTAGAAATAATGACAGTAATAGAGGCTTCCAATGAAGTTACTGTGACTACCAAAGGACTGAGGGGAGACGCTAACTTCTGAAGCTGAGGTATTTGATTAAACATGTAGGTTGTTCTTTATATGTACAGGTATCAAGTGTGTTGTTATTTAAGAGCTGAAGAGAGTGTGATTGAGAAAGGTGTTTATTGGATGGTTTGATGATGGCTGGGAGAGAAGCAACCCCGAAATATCCATAAAGCCTGCAATAAGTAAAGTAAAAAATAATATTTTAATAGGCAAAGACTTTTGCTTTTAAGACTTTTGCTTCTCTTTTATAGTAATTGTGAGAATCAGCTTATTGTAATGGTCATTTATTATTTCGGATTATAAAACTGACTTAGACAAAAATTAGACTTTGATTAGAATGTCAAATGCTTCTCTTTCTCTCTCTCTCTCTCTCTTTCTTTCTTTCTTTCATTCTTTCTTCTTGTTACCTTAGCAAAAATTTTTAACAGCTTACAATTTTTTCATTCTCAGGTGATTTTATTTCTAAATGTTTATTTTTCTAAGTCTGGCATTGTGCCTGCGTGTGCCTGTGTGTGTGTTTGTATGTGTGTGTATTTGGTTTGGAAGAGGAGATGAGGAGAGAAGGTAAAATTTTAGGGGAAAGGAAAGGCAGTGGAAGTTAGTATAAAGATTTGGAGACTTTTGTACCAAATAAACAAACAAAAACCATTTAAAGCATGTTTTGTCCCTTAGAGGGAAAACTGAAACTAACCATATTGTGCATATTTCAATGAGGAATGTGTATAAATCTCATAGACAAAATTACAAGAAGAAGCAAACATTCTAAGAGAGGGAAGAACACATAGGTAACAAAAAATTGTAGCAGAGTAAAGAGAAACTTTTTAAAAACATACTTTTAAACACAGTGTCCAATTTGGATAAAGTTTTAACAGAATAGGCTGGGCCATTTATCGATTACAACACTTTAATTTTTTCAATGTTACAAAGTGTTGATTTTGATAAAGAATTTGTTGATGCTATATCAGCTTCTCCATGTGGAGAAATGCTACTGGGTGATTAGTTAGACTAAAGGCTCACAGCCAAAATTCAGAAGTTTGGTCCCCAGTTCTTCTGGCCTTCTGAGAATAGGAAAAAGGTACTAAGTTGTCTTGAGAGTTGATTCCCTATTAAAGAAATTCTTCATTACTAAGGATGTCAATTCTTTTCTCTTTCTTCATTCTCTTTCTTTTTTAAAAAATTCTCTTTTAGTCTCATGTTACTACCTTCTTCATTTATCTCTAATTAAGTAGATGCTAATTTTGGAGGTAATCCAGGGTTTATATTAACTTAGTCACATAAAATTTTTTTACATTTGTACCAGCTGTTTCTACTGTAATTTTAAAGCCAGAGAGTCTAATTATTTATTTATTTATTTTTTGAACTATAGGTTTAAAGCTGAGGAATCTAAAACTTAGTGAAATTAATTGCTTTGCTCAAGATCACATATTTAGAGATCCAGGTATTTAGGAATTTGGACTGGGACTTTTGGTAATGCCACACTGCCAAATAATTGATCTCTATGCATTTTTTTTTTTGGGTCTTGTCTTATTGATGACATATGTCAGCATATTTTTTAAAAAACATCTGCTTAACCATTTGCAATTATCTTGTTTTAACTATTTCTCAATAGGTGGACACATATTGAGGAGATTTGCCTGATTGCTTTGTAGGCTCATTTGCAGCTTGATATAGTACATTTATGAGGTTTTAAAATCTTAAATAAAATTTCTGATTGGGAAGAATATACTAAAACATTTATGAGATTTGCTTTTAGTAGAAAAACTATCATATCTTTTTGTGTCTGTTTTGATAATAAGAAGGCAACATGTTATTTTTTCTTTTCCAGAAATTATAGGCTTGTTAAACAATTAGTTAGAATGGAGAAAAGGGCAAAATAAAAGTCTTTCCCACTGCTCTTTTTCTGATTTAAAAAACCCTGGTTATTGGAGAAAATTTGGAAACTATAAAAAAAAACCTTCCATAATGATACCTAGAGATACCTCAAAATGCTTAAACTGATATAGCCTTGAAATTTATCTTAGGTACACATTTTTTTTTTAAAGGAAAAATGGTGTCTTTTTACACATAATATTTTGTAAGCTATTCTTTAAAAGTTAATGTATCATGATAATTTTTCTCATGTCATTAAATATTCTCTTGCATTTTTCTTTTTAAAATAAACTTTATGGGACACCTGGGTGGCTCAGTCAGTTAGGCATCTGCCTTTGGCTCAGGTCATGATCCCAGGGTCCTGGGATTGACTCCCACATTGGACTTCCTGCTTGGCAGAGAGCCTGCTTCTCCCTCTGCCTGCTCTGCCTGCTGCTCCCTCTGCCTGCTGCTCCCTCTGCTTGTCCTCTCTCTCTGACAAATAAATAAATAAAATATAAAAAATAAAATAAACTTTATTATTTGCGATAAAAGTAGCAGATATCACACACATGAAATTTAGAAAGCACATGCAAAAATAAAGAAAAGAAAAAAATCTTAATTTCTACTGTCCAGATATAGTCGTTATAATATCAAGTTGTATCTGTACCCAGTATTAAAGTTTCATTCCTTCTTTCTCTCTAATGTTTATATCTATATCTCCCTTTAAAACAAAAATGGAATCGTATGGTAACAAATACTTTATAATCTGCTTTTTAATTTGACAGAATATCATATCATTTATATTTTCCCATGATATCACTATTCTTTTGCATCATTTTTAATGGTTTAATACTATTCTATTTGTCGAATTTCAAAGTTTAATTGATCATCTATAGTTAAGGTTGTTTGTAATTTTCCACTATTCTTAACATTTTCCACTATTCTTAACATTGCAGTAACCGCCTTTGTAGCTCAATCTTGGCACACATCTCTGATGATTTCTTTAGTTCAAATTCTTAGAAATGAATTGTTGGTTAATTACTTTTTAAAAGTATTTAAACCATATTGCCAGAATGCCCTCCGGAAAAGTCAAACCAGCAGCAGTATATGAAAGTACTCATTTTGTCACATTCATGCTTACACATACTATTGTCATCATTTTCAGTCATTGCCATCATGACAGATAGAAAATAGCAGTTTATTTTTAGTATAATTTGTATTTCTTTGAGTAGTAGTAAAATGGAATATTTCTTCTTTTGTTTTTTATTCGTTTGCATTTCTTTTTTTCTCCCCTCCCCCTTCCTTCCTTCCTTCCTTCCTTCCTTCCTTCCTCCCTCTCTCCCTCCCTCCCTCCGTCTCTTTCTTTCTAAATTTCTTGCTCATAGCCTTTGAGAAGTAGCAAAGATTTGGGAGTCAGACTGTTGGTGACAGAGTTTGAATCTTGGCTCTACTGTCACTACTTATCAGCTCTGTAACCTTGGGTGTTTACTTAATCATTCAGTGCCTGTTTCCTTATCTATAAAAGTTTGCTATATGTCATAGGGTTGTTGCAAGGATCAAATGAATGAAGGTACATAAAAAATATTTACAACTGTCCAGCACAGAGTAATGCACAATTTTTTAATGGGAAGTTAATTTTTATTGATTTGTGAGAGGTCTTGATATGCTAAAATATTAACCCTTTATTATATATGACGTAAATGCTTTTCTAATCTTGTCATTTTGCCTTCAGTTAAAAATTTTTAAAAAGATTTTTAAATTTATTTGTTTGAGAGAGAGAGAGAGGATAAAGAGAGCACAAGCAGGGGGAGCTGACAGCAGAGGGAGAAGCAGGGGAGCCCACTGTGGGACTCCATCCCAGGACCTTGGGATCTTGACCTGGGCTCAAGGCAGACATTTAACCAACTGAGCCACTCAGGTGCAATGAAAATTTTTAGAAAATCAATTTTTGGGGCACCTGGGTGGCTCAGTGGGTTGAGCCTCTGCTTTCGGCTTGGGTCATGATCTTGGGGTCCCGGGATCGAGCCCCGCATTGGGCTCTCTGCTCGGTGGGGAGCCTGCTTACCCTCCCCCGCCCCACCTGCCTCTCTGCTTACTTGTGATCTCTGTCAAATAAATAAATAAAATCTTAAAAGAAAAAAAAAGAAAATCAATTTTCTGGGGTGCCTGGGTGGCTCAGATGGTTAAGCGTCTGCTTTCAGCTCAGGTTGTGATCCCCAGGTCCTGGGCTCCTGGGATCAAGCCCAGAGCTAGGCTTCCTGCTCAGTGGGGAGTCTACTTCTCCCTCTCCCTCTGCCTCTCCCTTTGCTCATGTTCTCTCTGTATCTCTCTGTCTCAAATAAATAAGAAAAAATCTTAAAAAAAAAAAAGAAAATCAGTTTCTCATCAAATCTAAAGTTTTGTTTTTCTCTTTTTGAGTTTCTTCCTTTGGTGTCATTTTTAGAAATAACTTTCCCACACAACATTATGTAAATATTCAGATATATTTTACTATGGCATTATCATGATTTTATTTTTTATACTTTTAGTCTTTTAATCCATCTGGAGTTTATTTTATTGTGTGATATGCAATTAAGATATAAAGAACCAATTGTCCCAACAATATTAGTCATGTAATCCATCTTTAAAACACTACAGTTATCACAGGCTAAATCCTTAAGAGCTTTTGAGGTCTATTTCCAACTTCTCTTGCTAATGATCAATCCGGCCATTCATTTGGCACACTTTTAATCAGTGATACACACACACACACACACACACACACACACACATATATACACTCTTCTTTTTCAAATTATCTTGGGTATTGTCAAACATTTATTTTTCCAGATGAACTTTAGAGTAATTTTATCATTTTATCATTGTCAAACATTTATTTTTCCAGATGTACTTTAGAATAATTTTATCATTTCTTGCCCAACCCCCCCCCAAAAAAGCTCTATTTGTGATTTTTATAGAAGTATGATAAATTTATAAAACACCTTGGGTTCATATTATTTTTTAAACTGATGCATTGTATTTTACTTTAAGGATACATTTTTAATTTAACTAATCCACTGTACTTAACACATAGCAGACACTCCATGGAAATTCTTGAATAAATGTCAGTTGTGTTAATACTAACAAACTGCTGGAAATTTAGGTTGTTTTAATTTTTTCTGTATCATAAGCAATACTTCAATGAAAATATTTAATATACAAATCTTGGAATGCTACCATGATTGCTTCTGTGGAATAAATTCCTAGACATTTAAAATATAGTTCAAAGAGTATTTTTAATGATTTTGATATATTGCCAAGTTGCCTTCCAGAAAGGATGCACGAATTTATACTCCCCTCAACAGTTTGAAACCATCCTGTCATGATCAGTTTCTCATTTGTCTTCACATTGAAGTGCAATAACAATATCTAATGAGTTTATATTTCATGGCAGAAGAAACATTTTACTTTTTAAATGCTTGTCACATTAAATTTGCTGAATTTTGAGTAAATACATGTCTCTTTCACTACAGGATATTAAAAAAACCAATGTAGATGTAATTCCACGTGCTTGAGCAGAATCATATGTTCAGGAAACCAGATAATAATAACAAACAATGATAATAATAATTAATAATAATAATAATAAACAGTAAATATTATTCTAGGACAATGTCTTAAGGTTTTTTCCCCTATCCTACATTATTTTTTCTTCTTCATACTGTGAAATCACTTCTTTCTCTTTCTTGATAAAAACAAATACTGGTTACTTAGTATCTATCTGATTTTAGCTCTTTTAAGAGTGACAAAGTTTTCACTCTTACCTAGCATGAACAACTTCACTTTTTCTATGATCTACTGGCTTTAAGTTGCAATTTTTGTTGTAGGAAAAAATTTAGATTTATTTTGATTTGTCCTTACATACCTGGGAACTTAAACAAGAAAGTAAACTAACATTACAGTTTTGAGTAGTTGGATGGAAAGAAGCTAATAAACAAAGGGTTTTAAGTATTTTGGTTCCTTCAGTTTTTATCGATCTTTTCATTCTTCCTCTTTAATCCCTCTTGATGTAGTATACGTACTATAAAAAGAGAATAAGCCTCAATCATGATAGTATAGTTATTGCTACTGTATTTTAAAAAAGTGAAATCCTATTTTCCTAAAAACAAATACCAACATCTTCAGTATCTCTGTAACTAACAACTTGACTTTTTTTTGTATAAAGGGGCTTTTTTTGTAGATTGTTTTAAGAGCTTTTAGTTTGCTGAAGAACAGTACCCCCTTAATACTTCTTTTTCCCCCCTTCTTCTTCCTAACCACTCTCCATCTCTCATCTCCTCTCTCTCCTCTCTCTTCAGTCACCGCATCCCCCCCCACCCCGCCACCCTTCTTTCACCCTGTCCTTCCCATTTCTGTTTCTTTTTCTTTCTGTGTAGGTTTAGTGAATGTTCAAGAAATACAACTGTCAGGTCTGGAGTCTGAAATGTTCCATCAGTAGTACAATAGGTTTTCCCCGTTTTCAATAGTTGCCCGGGGAGATTTGAGTTGTTCTATGCTGGGCTTATAGAATGCGGTCATGGGTTTCAATGATGACCATGAAGAATTCTTCTCTCTCTCTCTCTTTTTTTTTCCCCTTCTCTTTCACCTGATAGAGATCATGTGAAACTTTTACCTTTAGCAAGAGTGCTGTGATTTAAAAATCCTATTTCCTCATGTTTTTCCATATTTCCAGTACCCATCTTTTGTAATGAAGTTTTAGCCATTAAAAGACAGGAATGTAGAGAAAGTGGGTGAAAGATTCCACTTATAATTCTACTGACATGCATGGATTATGTCTTGAGCATTAAGTACAACAATTTTCTAATCCTGGGATGACTCTCCCCTGACAGCCAGCTTGCCTTTCTCTCTCTATTACCCTCTCTCATCTCTACTCTTTCCCCTTGCCAGTCATTTGGACTTCCAGTTTATTTTAATATTGACCTCAAATCAATCTAATTCAGAAGGTATAGATCCAGCAGGGAAAAAAAAATCACATTATGTGTGCTAGAACTATACATAAATGACTTGAGAGCAACTGAATTTTTTTTTTTAATCCTGTTTGCATTAGATCTGCAGTTGCCTCCATTACTATAATCATGTATCATTCAGGGATTGCTACTAGAGATTTTCAGTGAGTTCTTTAGGACCAGACCATTTCTTCTGTCTTTCTTGTATTCTATTCATTGCTTTATTGTTTAGAGATCTGAATTCTAGTCTCAAATCATCTTTGGTTCTTCGGAGTTTGGAGAACTGGGTTCAAGGCCCAACTCTCTTGGCTTCTAATTATTAAGTAGGTACTTACTTGATCAAGTTGTTTTAAGCTCTCTAGGCCTCATCTTCCTTTAGATGTTACACTCTGGTTCAGTGATACAAGGTATCTAATCTTGGCAGGAGAGATTAGGTTTGATGAGTAGAAGATGTCGTTACCCTGTTTTCTAATGTGTAGAACTTCTGTGTGATTGAGTAGGCTGAAAAAAATAATTGGTGTGGACCAGTTAAGTCTGAAAAAGTTTTAAGAAGTGTTTGTTAATAATAATGAGCTTTTGAGATTTTTTAAAAATTAAGGTTGATGAAATCGTACCTATTTTCTCATGTAAAACCTAATGGTAGTAGTCAGTTTTTGGTTAGATGACCTTTTACTTTCAAGTTCAATTCTTAAAAGTTGCTAATAAACATAGTGTACACTGTCATTCTTTCATCCTGTGATTTTCGACCATGGTTGTCCCCTTCTCCTAAAACAATGATACAAAGCAGGAAGGCTTCAATAATCACAGAAACCAAGAGAATGGGGGAACAGTTTAGAGAATGAGAGAAGGGTGGGGGGAGGAAGAGAGGACAGAGAGAGAGAGAATGAACATGAAATAAATAACGGTGAATCTGCTCCTTCCTTTTTAGGTATTTGTCTGGTCTTCAAAAGCAATCTTATTTTACTATTTCTTGGATTTTATAGAGGATAAAACATTGCCCAAGAATAGAGGGTATGGCATAAAATGAATGAATTTGTGACAGGGACAAAATTCTTCTGCTATACCAGTTTGTTTTTGTTTTCTTCATTACAAAAACCAAACCAAAACAAAAAAACCCAAAACAAAATCCCAGCCCCTCATCACTTGTTTTTCAATTTTAATTTAACATATTTGAATCATATTATGGCACATGTTTAAGTAGGGTCTGAGAAATATGTCTTTTAAAGTGCTAGGTAGAGAAAAATGGCAAAGACATTAGTATTAACTTATTATTTTTTGTTTTAAAAATACATTTCACATGTGATATTTGAAATGTCATGTGTATTGCCGAAAAAGTTAATTTTTAGGTTTAATTGGAGATGCATTGCCATCATTCTACATGAGTGATCACTAAGAATGCAGAGGGGTTGGAAACAAAAGCTACAAACCTATGAATTAGTGATAGTATACCTCAGAGTACCTATATGTTGTAATTAGTAGAGATTCTAATGAACTAAAAAGAAAAAAAGAAAACAAAACAAAAAAACTAAAAAAATAAATTGAGTTCCTGACACTGGAAATATTCTGAATAACTTTTGATTTTCTGATTTTTGGGGGGTAGACTTTTTATAGGACTTCCCATGTTTTATAAGAGGCAGTTCCAAGATGTGTGCATATACAGTCTTAGATGTCCTGAATGATAAAGAGGCATTGTCTCAGTCCATTTGGGCTGTTATAACAAAATGCCAGAGACTGGGTAGCTTATAAAATACACAATAAAAATTCATTTCTTACAGTTCTGGGGGATAGAAGTCTGATGTGTGCCAGCATGGTTGGATGAGGGCTCTCTTCTGGGTCACAGACTTCTTGTATGACAGAAGGGACTAGGGATCTCTTTCCTAAGAGCACGAATCACATGCATGAAGGCTCTATTCTCATGACCTAATCACTTCCCAATGGCCCCACCTACTAATATCTTCACCTTTGGGGGTTAGGATTTCAACGTATGAATTTTAGGGGAGACACAAACATTCAGACCATAGCAGGCATATAGGAAGCTCAGAGAAAGAAAGATTTGGCTTTATGATTTAGGTAATCATGGTACAGTGTAATATTGTGAGATAATACCATTTTTTCCTATACAGTACTTTAAAAGACTTATTTCCCATCTTCTGCTTTATTAAATATACCAAGGGCTCAGAAGCTGTATTACAAAGATAAATAAATTTCTTTTCCCTCTCTCTCTGCTTTCTTTTTTCATGATTATTTCATAATGCCCAGGATATATGATATATAATATATGAGATATTTTATAGATATATATATGATATGTACATATCATATATTTCAACTTCTTTGTTATTTACTTTCATTTTTGAAGATTACAGACTTGAGCATATATAAACCATAAAACCATAAACTACTGCAATAAACATTGGGTAATGCCTGCTTATAATTTTTAACTCTGGAAATTATAGAAACCAATTAAATTCTCAGTAGTGATGCCACATCATTTACTTGCAAGATCCACTATTTCCAGAGCAGTAGGGGCATATGTAGATATCCAGAACTAATGGAATCAGAGGCTAAGTTTATTTGGTAGTGAAAGAGTAACCCAAAGAAGGAAGTTGGGCCCAAAAGAAAAGAACATAGTATGAAAGGAGGAGTGAATTAAAGAAGGAGAGTTTGAAGAGTGGTACAGAAATTGAAGAGCCCATTAAGCTTGGATTGACTACTCACACATATCTGTTTGGGGCATGGGTCTAGAATTTATTCTTGTTTTACACTTTGTAGAAATCCAAAATTGCCCATTGTGAGTTGTCCTGTGTGGTTGTTATTCTACTTCTGAATGATGAAAACATGTTAGGAACATAACGTTCAAATAGTTCATGTCATAAATGCACCATCATGTCTGATGATGAAATTATTTTTCTTTTTGTTCACTGGTGCTCATAGAGGTACGTATTTGTATACTAGTACACTACTGTGAATAATACTCTGCACAATGGCATTTTCCTCTGTCATTGTTCTTGCTAAATAAATCTATACACTCTGACACTACATTTATAAAGGGTTAAAAAGTGTACAAAAAAAGAGTACATTTGTAAAGAGTTAAAAAGTGATTGTGTCATATGACCACCGCAAATTCTGAGCATTGCTCACACTAACTGATGGGGGTTTTTCTAGCACCAGAAAAAAAAATAATGAAATGTCATCAGTGTGATGGGTAGGAGTTTGTAGTAAATGAAAGCATATTTATATATTTGAAATTTAAATATTATGATTTTTGAATTAAGGATCTTTCCATTCCAGTTATTCCAGCCAGAGTCCAGCCCATGATGTCAAAGTTACTAATCTACACTAATGTTGTCTGTTAACATTTCAAAGATGGTCAGTGGTGATTTTATTCTTCTCTTACTTACCTTTGTTTTAATTTTTCTGTAATTCTCCTTGTGTGAAAGTCTTTCAGCTTCTTGTGCAGTGGTTAACTGCACACTTCATTGTGGAATAAGTTATTATTGTCCTCACTCAGCTGGGCTTATCTTTGAGTGATCTTTTGAAGAAGTAGCCTTTCCAGCAAAGTCCCACTCTTAGCTTTCAATCTAAGTCTTTGTTAGTGCTCTGTTCTTTCTTATGACTCCCATAGCCTTGATTGGTTGGCTCTTCCATTTAAAGCCTGCCATCTGTCTCTCTTTTCCCTTTCTTTCTGCCTTTTTTTCTATGCTATTAATTTATCATTATTTCTTTTTTCCCCCAGTTTTATTGACATATAATTTACATACAGCACTGTATAAGGTAAGGTGTAGAACATAATAATTTGACTTACTTATATTGTGAAATCCTGATGGATTAGCATCCATCATATGGTTATTTCTTTTCTGCTAGAAAATCTATGCATATCTATTGTACATTAAAAAAAAGCCTATGGTATACTTAATAAAAAGTCTCCAGTACACTTTAGTAGCACATGTTTTGTGTGATAAGATGTGATAGGATGAAGAATCAGAATTAATGAACTTGCTTTTCTTTTCCTGTCTTATTTATCTTGATCATTTTGACTAACTTTGCTTTTGTAACCTATATTTTTAGAAGGCTTAATTATATATGTATGTGTGTGTATATAACAAATCAATAAATCAATTATTGAATTAATATATTTCAGTAGTATGTCAGATATAAAAGAAGTCTAAAATATGATTCTTGTTTTGAATGAGCTTGTAATATAAACAAGTCAGGCAGTAAAAAAAATGTTGAATTTTATTTTATTTTTATTTTTTTTTTTATGAAAAATGTTGAATTTTAAAGTATTTACTTCTGCTTCAACAAATATTTGATGGCTTATATAATGGTAGCTAACATATACTGAGTATTATCTATGGACCACATACTGTGCTAAAATTCTTCAAATATATTACATAATTTAATCCTTTACCTAATGTCTATGAGCTAGGTTTTCCTATTTCTACTGTTACTATTTTATGAAAATAAGGCACAGAGGTGTCAAAAGGTGTCAAATAACTTGCCCAGGGTCACAAAACTACTAGATGTTGAAGCAATAATGGCAGGCAAAATGACTGTTAAACACTGTGCTAGGGAGCCTCCGTATATTATGTGGTAGGATTATAAATTCATTTTGAGATTTTGATAGAATAGAATAAATCATCTTGGTATAGTACTCACTACAGTACTGGAGTTTGTAATATAGTTTTTTCTTCAAAATGTAGTCCAGGTCACATATATGTATGCATGTGTATGTCACACTGTATTTCAATGCCTATTTATATTTGTTCATTTTTTGTTGCTTTGGAGTTTCATTCATCAAATGTTTATTGAGCACTTACTGTACACCAGGCACCATGTGGCTATTAAAGATACATCAATTAGCAAAACAGAAATTCCTGCCAAAACAGAAATTTAAGGAGGTTACATTCTAGTGGAGGGAGAAAGACTATATTAAAAAAGTTAATCATGATATAGTAAGTCAGAGGATAAATGCTATGGAGAAAAATAAAACAAAGACATAGAATAGGGAGATGTTGGAGATGTGTGCAGTCTTAAATAGGATGGTCAGGGAAAGTGTCTTTGGGAAGAAAATATTGCTCAAACACTTGCGATAACAGCAGAGGAACTGTGCAGATATGTGGAGAAGAGAGGCAGAGGAAGAGGCCAATGCGAAAGGCTCTGAGGTGGAGATGGGTCAGGATGTTCAAGGAACAGGGATGAGACCAGAGTGGCTGGAGACAAGGGAATAGGAGATAATAGGGAGATGAAGTCAGAGAGGTAACAGGAACCATAGGAACTCATAGATCACGTGAGGATTTAGGCTTTTACTCTGTGTGAGTTGAAGAATGACTGGAACATTTTGAGCAGAGGCGTAATATGATCTGACTTAAGTTTTAAAAGGATCACTTAGGTTGTTGCTGGGAATATACTGTAGAGGTGCATAGGAGTGGCAGCAGAGTGATCACTTAAAAACTAGAGGAGATTATGCTAAGTGAAATAAGTCAAGTAGAGAAAGTCAATTATCATATGGTTTCACTTATTTGTGGAACATAAGATAATAGCATGGAGGACATTAGGAGAAGGAAGGGAAAAATGAAAGAGGGGAATCAGAGGGGGAGACGAACCATGAGAAACCAGGAAACAAACAGGGTTTTAGAGGGGAGGAGGGTAGGGGGTGGGTTAGCCCGGTGATGGGTATTAAGGAGGGAATGGATTGCATCGAGCACTCAGTATTATATGCAAACAATGAATCATGGAACACTACATCAAAAATTAATGATGTGCTGTATGGTGACTAACATAACATAGAAAAAAAAAGGTTGTTATAATAATCTAGATTAGAGTTATTGGTGGCTTGGAGTAGCAGTGGAGGTTATCAGAAACAGTTATAATCTGAATGTATCTTGAATGAGAACTAACAGGATTTTCTAACATATTATATTTGGAGGATGAAAGAAAGAAAGGAATTAAAGATGACTCCAGGATTCTGGCTTGAGAAGCTATAAAGATAGAGTTGCCATTAAGTCAGATGGGAAAGTCTTTGGAAGGAACAGATTTGAGGAAATATCAGGAGCTCAGGTTTAGACGTGTTAAAATTTGAGATACATGCTATGTATTCAAATAAAGATGTAGAATAGGCAGGAAAGAGGAGTGAGATAAAAATTTACCACTCTGTGAGAGTGTCTAAATATGAGCATTGTATATAGATCTCGATCTGTTATTCTATTTGAAACACTGTTTTTCACATTCTTTGGTTAAGATGGACTGGGGGGATGTATGGAATTGTTGAATCACTAACTGTATTATATACCTGAAACTAATATAATACTGTATGTTAATCATGCCATAATAAAATTTTAAAAAAAAGACTGAAAACTCATGAGCTAATGGCTCAACCTAAGGTCTATATACTAATAAAGATAATCTCACACTTAAAAAAAGATAGTAGGGAAAAAAATTTGTATTATGTTTAATTCTGAATGATGAAAATATAAATTTATTCTGTTGTCAACCTTCTGGATGGCCTGAAGTGTTACACTGTACTAAGTATAGTCACATCTAGTCAGGAGAGCAAAACCATGAAAAACAATTCAAATAAATGGAATTTAATTGAGGGGAATTTGTTACACAGGAATTGGAAGGCTGAAAAGGAAAAAAAAGAGAGAGAGAAGAAGATGAGGTAATCAAGATTAATAACTGCAGGGAGTAGTTCCCAGCCATAGGGCTGGTGGAACAAAATGGAGGGAATTGGGTTCCTTGAACGTAGGAACTCAGGAAAGCTTGCAACTGGGGCTTTGACCTGCTGGGAGAGGGTGTGCTGTGAGACTTTTACTCAGACTGTGGAGGGAGACATGGCATGGCTTATGCTCTAATCATGGAGAGCGTGTGTCTAGCTGGAATCTCTGAGGCAGCTGGCGTTGGGAGGGCTAGAAGAAGCCATTGCTGCTGGGAATATAAAATGGTGCAGCCATAAGTGCATTTTGCTATTGGAGGGATGCTGACAGGAGCTAGGAAAAGGAAGTCTCTTTTCTCCTCATTCTACCTTCTAATTTCCCACTAGTCCCTCTTATTGGCAGAATCAAATAGGAAAGCCAGCTGGCAAGAGAGCCTGGGAAATGTAGTGCCCCAGAATCACAGAGCAGAGAATTGAAGGGTTATGGGAGAGTCAAGAGACAATAAGTAAATAATTGGCACAGTACTGTGAATGTTGATATGAATAAAATTTTAACATTTCATTCCATTGAAACATTAAGCGGAACAATTTCCATTGTATGCCATAGTACTTTTTAGTTATTTGGTGATGATAAGTGGACTGTTTGGTGTTGAAGGGGATAAAAACTGATTAATTTTAAAACTAATTTTGTTTTCAAAACTTCTAAGCTATTTTCTTTCTCCATGTAAGAAATCAGTTTATTCATTCAGCAAATGTTTATTAAGCATTTGTCGTGTGCCAGATACTATTCTTGCACTTTAATTATATTAGTGAATGCAACAAATAATTCTAGTTCTCATGGAACTTTTATTATAGATGAGAGAGACAGAAAACAGTAAGCATAAGTAAGTAAATCATATAGTATATTAGAAGTTTATAAGTGCTATAGAAAAAGAAAAAATATGGAGTAGGATAAGGTGAATTGATAGTGCAAGGAAGCAATTTTAAATAGGATGACCAGAGTAGGACGCATTGAGAACATGACATTTGAACAAAGATCTGTTGAAGAAGGTAAGGGAGTTAGCAATAGGTGAGGAGAATGTTGTTTTCCATTTTTTAATAATAGCCATGCTAATGGGTGTGGTGTTGTGTGTCATTGTGGTTTTGATTTGCATTTGCCTAGTGATGGATGATATTGAACATGTTTCCATACATTTATGGGCCATGTGTGGATCTTCAGAGAAGTGTCTGTTTAAATCCTTTGCCCATTTTTGAATTGAATTGTTTGTTGAGTGGTAGCAGTTCTCTCTATATTCTTGATATTAATCTCTCATCAGAAAAATTTTTTTCCCATTATGTGATATTTTTTCCTCCCATTCTGTGGTTTGTTTTTTCACTGACCTGATAGTGTCCTTTAATGCACGTAAGTTTTTTTTAATTTGATAAAGTCCAACTTATCTATTTTTCTCTTGTTGCCTTGCTTTTGCATTACTCCAAGAAATCATTGCAAATCCAATGTCATAAAGATTTCCCCTGTCTTCTAAGGGTTTTATAGTTTTAGCTTTTACGTTTAGGTCTTTGATCCATTTTGAGTTAGTTTTTTATGTATAGGGTTAACGGTTAAGTTAAGTTAAGGGTTAAGTTAAGTTAAGTTAAGGGTTCAACTCCAATGTTTTGTAGATAATCCAATTTTCTTAGCACCATTTGTTGAAAAGACATCTGTTCATTTTTTACCCAAGCTTTTTATGAATTTAGATAATATTGGGGAAAATAAGATTTAGAGTTTTTAGTGATTGTCTAGTGTTCAGTACTCTTTTTGCTTTTTGCCAGCTATAATTTGCAAAACATAATAGAAGTGCTAATTAATTAAGGATTATTTTATACTCAATAGACAAAGAATACTATACTTGCTTTAGTACTTTCTAGGAAAGTTACTTTTATAAGGTACATAGGTGTTATATTTGGCTGTGTGTGTGCGTGTGCGTGCGCGTGCGCATATATATATGTATATACATATATATATATATATAAAATCTTGAAGTACTAGACAGTTTCTCTCTTTGCTAATATTGGTGTTTAATCCATTGGAAATGTTGGCCATTATGACTTTTTTCCATTCACACTTTTGTGGTTATAAGCTCCTTGTATATGTTAATCTCTCACTTTCATTTGGTAATGTGTCTAAGTGGAGGGTAAGATGGAAAGCTGTATATTTCAAGGTGATTTCTCACTGGGCCATTCTCTCTCTTCCTCTTGCCTTGTACTGCAGTTACATATCACTGTTTGTGGTTTGGGAGCCAGTTCTTTTCTTAAAGGCCCCAAAGGAGAAAATATGGTCACATTCTGTGTAATAACTGTGTGAACGGCTTGGGCTGACACTTGAATGAATAAACTTTACTTGGATGAACTAGTTATTGTCTCAAACTTCTGATTTCTGCACCATCTATATCAGCAGTCATGTTCATAGGAGTTATTATTGTTAATTTTTGCTGACCCAGTGGGACCAACACACTTTGATGAAAACTTGAAGGTGTTTTAATGGTTTTATGCTCTGACACTTGCCCTGTGACTTTTGTATTTGGATTACAAATTTGGTACCTGACATTATCTGTTAGGTATGGAAAAGAAATGGAAGAACCAGAAAAAATTTTGTAAATTGTGACACTGATGTGTGTAAGAAATGTTTTATTGTTAAAGTTTGAGTACTAAATTTGCCTAGTAAATTTGTATCCGTCTCAGGGTAGAAAGAAAATTATGATAGGCCATGGGTTATCAATTAATTTGTTCTCCATGACAGCTTTTGAATAGTGAAAGTGTGGGATTTGGACCTGGGTATAAATCTTGGTTCTGCCATTTACTTGCAGTTTCTTAAGCCTTTCTCAGAATCAGTTTCTCATCAATAAATTGGGGCTAATATTACTACACCTGTCATAGACTTGAAAGGATCAAATGAGATACCATTTGTGTCTCTTTTTCTACTTGAAATAGTTCTTTATAGTATAAAAAGCATTCTGTATGTGTGATTTGATCTAATTGTATGTAGATAATTCTATAATACACTCCCTTTTCAGGATGTCAGAATGCAAGAAGAATAGGAGTCCTTTCTAACCAGTCCCTAGCAGCTGATTAAACACTGTATGGGAGAACTGGGAAATATGAAAGATGGCAAATGAAATCCTGGCAGAGAGAGCAGTCTAATCCCAAAGGACATTTTCAACAATAGCCTGGGCCCTCTGCCTAGTACTTAGAGGGGCCTATGGTAAGACACTCCTGCCCCTCACTGTACCATTCCCAGAATCTTATTTGTTAATGCTTGGCTTTATTAATAAAGTCATGACCACTTGTTCGGCACTGCATATGGTTGGTTGTAATTTCCAGCTGCCCTTTGGGCTAAAGTGTAAACAGTGAGTAGATTGTTATGTTCTTCTATTAAGCTTAAAGCTGTGATCTCATGTCTGTACCACATATGTCTGCAACCAGAAATATATCCTTTTCCTGATCTCATGGAAGAGAAGCAGCACTGTGTCTGAAAAGAATCTGAATTCATTAGTCTAAGGGCTTTTTGCTTTTCTTTTTACTGAAACCAAAGAACAAAATAAAGGCATATAAAGTCATGAGCCTCATGAATAGGATGTCAGCATGACACCAAACAGCATAATATATTGTCAAGATGAACGTTTAATCTGGTGGCTGAAATTTCTATACATTTGGTGTTTTCATAGAAGACAGAAATGCAGGCAATAATCCAACAATCCACAATCACAAAGAGAGCCTCAGTGCAGTGGATTTGAAATAAGCACAACAGTTTGTCTGAGTGACTGAGAAAATACCCATTGATAGAACTGGCTCCTAAACTCTGGCCCAGTTGCTAATATGCTGGGTTAATTACCATCTAGATTTTTTGCTTTATTATGTTGATCAGGGATGCTGTTGTTGTTGTTGGTGGGGGTGATTTTTTCCTTTAAAATCAGCTTCAAGTGCTGGATATTACAGATGTTTCAGCTGTTCACATGGTATGAATGCTAGATAAAACTTTAAAGTTCTAAGCTTTCTAGAAGAGGAAATTTATAATAATGATACTATTTTATACCATATGAGCAAGATGCTTTCAGCTGTATATATGTGAATATTTGTTAGTTATTCTTTGTAGAAGTTTTATAGAGGTACTCTACCCATTTTCAGATGAGGAAACTGTTTAAGTTTAAGCGTTTAAACAATTTGCCAAGATCTTCAAATCTGGCTTTATACCTTGGGCTGACTCCGAAGTTTTTTTCCTCTTACCATGTCACATTGCTCCTGCCTCTTTCTAAGTGAATTCACAAATGGTTTTCTAGCCTCTGAAATACACAGTAATTCTGAGTATTACTAATAATTAATTGTGCTGGCTTACATTTGTGGGGTGCTACCTTACATGTGTGTGGTACTTTTCAAATTGATAATATGATTGTTAGTTCATGTGTTCTACCTGACTACCTTGTGAGGCAGTTGGGGTGAGTATTATTATCCCTATTTTACAGATGAGTAAAGTAACCCCAGAGAGGATAAGTGATTTTGCCTAATGTAAAATAATTTATTAGTGATAGAACTAGAACAGGAGCTCAAGTCTTGTTGCTTGCAATTTAGTGCTCCTGTGCAGTCTCTGGTTTTCCTAAGGGAGGACTGACTACAGAGTAGGTCAACTTTGTTGGAGCAATGAGAAAAATTACCCTTGAGCTGGGCTAGCAGGTAGAAGGTTCTCCTTTCCCTGAAAATGCACATCTTTGGGTTACCCAGTTAAGTTTTAGAAAAACCCACCTTGCAAGTCCTGAAGCTTTTTACCAGGGAAATAATATTGGGATAGGGTTATTGTTGGTGTGTACTGAGCTTAGCTAATTCCTCCTGGAATTAGCTTCAAATAGTCCTTCAAAGTAAAGTCTGAACTGGTGCCATCAGAAATATTAGGTGGGCCTTTTTTAGTATTAAGTGGAAGTGCAATTCTTAGCTCTGCCACTTACTGTCTGTAAAATCATAGGTGATTTATTTAACCTTCTTGAATCTCTGTTTCCCCATCAGTGATGTAGTCAATGACCCCATTCACTTAAAAACCTTTACTGAGGATGAAGCATGCTGGATGCCTAGGCTATAACGTGGTCCCTGTAGGTGCTAAAAGTGTCCCTTAGCCTGGGACGTCTACAATTTAAGCCTTTCTGTAGTAGTGGAGCCATAGAATATCAGAGGTAGAAGAAATCTTGCAGGTATTTTAGTT
This sequence comes from Martes martes, assembly GCF_963455335.1. Lineage (NCBI taxonomy): Eukaryota > Metazoa > Chordata > Mammalia > Carnivora > Mustelidae > Martes > Martes martes. The sequence continues at coordinate 44,947,767 of NC_137898.1, forward strand.
TGGACTTAAAATCTTAGCTTATGAGGGCAGGGATTTTATTTTATTCACTTCTTTACCCCCAGAATCTAGAACAGTGCCAGGCCTATAACATATATACTGAATGAATTAATAAAAGAAGAATGGTGAGAAAAATAATACTTGGGTTAAGTGGAGCCTTCCTTATCTAGAACCACGTGTTTACATGTTAGACTGGCAATGTGATAAAGTTTATGGACATCTCTACGACTAGAGATGTCCACAGGGATATCCTCTGTGGGCATTATCACTGTGGCTACCTCTGCAGTAAAATATCTGACTTACCATTCCTTGCATATGAATGTTGAAAGAGTTTTATGTGTTAGTTCTGAGATAAGGGTAGATTTGCACATTGATCTCTGTTTCCTTTACTTTGGGCCATAGAGTTCTGCAGCCCTTACATACTCTAGATAGACTTGCCTGCTTTTTAATTTTCTTCCATTAGCTTCCCTATACTCCCCACATACATACAGCACATCACACAATGCTTCTACATAATCATTTTATGGTTTCGTTTCTTCTGGAGAACTTTGCTGTGCTGTATGGGAAGCTTGTTTATTTTCAGGGTTCTTGAGTTTCTTTGGTTTTCCTTTGGTGTTTCCCTGAAGAGAGTCATGGAGCTTGCTTTTCCTGTGTCTGTGACACCACTGTGGTGGTACTATGTTACAGAGAATTCATGTATGTTACACTGTCCAGAGCCAAGGAGGGAGGAGTGAAGTCAGGGCACATAGAGAAAGAAAGCGACCAGAGGGCTTTTGCCCATTACTTCTTATTTTATGTTCAAATGGGGAAATGTGGCAATTCCTTAAAAGAACAAAGAGAGGTGAGACCTGTCATCTTATGCTTCAGTCATTGTCTTTTTTTTTTTTTAAGATTTTATTTATTTATTTGAAAGAGTGAGTAAGAGAGAGCATGAGAGGGTAGCAGAGGGAGAAGCAGACTCCCTGCAGAGCTGGGAGCCTGATGCGGGACTCCATCCCAGGACTCTAGGATCATGACCTGAGCTGAAGGCAGTTGCTAAACTGACTGAGCCACCCAGGTGCCCAGTCATTGTCTGTTTTGAAAGCACTAGCACTATTTTTCTCTATAACATGAGTGAGGCTCTTCTTTCCATTTTCCTTAAGGGAAAACCAAATGATACAAAAAAAGGAGCTTCGTTTTAGAGGACCTGGATTTTAGTCCTGGCTTCGCCACTTCTTAGCTAAATAACTATGGAAAGTTATCTTCTCTGAGCCCAATTTCTGTAGGCAAATTTTGTAGAGATGACAATACTACTGATTGTACCAAGTTATTACATGAATTAAAAGAAATACTGCACAGGAAAGGTTTCACAAATTGTAAATTATGAATCATATACACACCTACATCACTTGGTTTGACTTTCCATCATCTCTAAATTATCAAGAATTTCTTGTTGCCTTTTTAAAGTAGAAATATGTCTTGTATTTTTCTCCCTGACTTTTGCCAACAGCTTAATCAAGTTCAAAAGATTTGGAAATCAACATTCTCTTTTCCAATTTTTCCTTGGGATCTTCACCAGACCATTTTCCTGACACTCTAAACAGCTGTTGTGTGTCAGTCCAGAGGTAGTTGCATTTCACTGGATCAAGATTACATGATGCTGGTGTAGAGTTGCAGGATTTTTGCTAACAATGGTTGCTCACTCTGGAGATATGCTATATAATTTGGTGTATTAATGAGAGGAAGTCGGTACGGATGCTTTATAAATCACAGAAACTTTGTGCAAAAATGGCGCAATCTATTTTTTTTTTTTTTTAAAGAAAAATACCTCTCAACTTTCTTTTCTTCTTGTTTTCCCAGTAGCTTTGTATCTGCTGCTCAGGTTTTCTACTAAATGCAGACAGACTCTTCTTTCCACAGCTCCTCCAAAACAGTGTTTACAGCAGCAATAATGTGTGAGTTTTTAATTTTTTAAGTTGTAAGAGTTGTTTAATCTTAGAACATCTATCAAATACAGGTAGTAAAGTAAAGTAATCAAGGAAATTCTGACGAAATTCAGATGAAACTGATTGAGTTTCGATCCTGACTGCCACTTACTAGCTATGTGGCCTTGGACAAGGCGTTTAACTTTTTGTTCTTCAGTTTCCTCTGTAAAATGGGTATAACAATGGTACTATGTCACTGGTTGTTATGAGAATCTCTCTCTCCGTGTGTGTGTGTGTGTGTGTGTGTGTGTGTGTGTGTGTAGTGTTAGCTGTTATTGTTGTTACTGAAAACTTCCTATTATTAAAGTATGCCGGAGCCAATCAATACATTATGAAGCCCTAGTATGTTCTTAGGATTCTGCCAATTATTTTGGAGAGTACAAATTGTATGACATGATTCTTGTCCTCCTCTAGAGGCTTAGTTGAGAGTAATGTAAGGTGTATTTGGTTGGTACAAACTGCCTGAGGAACCTGCTACAGGGCACTTACATGGATTGATTGACTGGGGACATAGAACATAAGCAGAACAGGGAACTGACAAATACAAATTTGTTTTGACCCAGGTAAATGAATGTTATGCAGATCATTGCAATAGGAAAGCAACAGTGGGCTGTTATGTTCCTGAAAGGCTTCTGGAGGTGGTAAGGTATTAGCTGAGCCTTGAAGGTGGATTCTGGAAATGGAGAGATAGGGAAGGGTGTTGTGACAGGGGAAGGAGTAGGGGAAAGAATGGGAATATAAGGTGCACATCATAATGTTACAGGAAAGGTACAGTCAGACAGGTGAGAGTTTAAGCTCTGGTCCTACCTCTATTTTTTTTTTTTTAAGATTTTATTTATTTATTTGAGAGAGAGAACATGAGAGGGGGGAGGGTCAGAGGGAGAAATGGGCTTCCTGCAAAGCAGGGAGCTCCATGTGGGGCTTGATGCAGGGCTCGATGTGGGGCTCAATGCAGGGCTTGATGTGGGGCTCGATCCTAGTACCCTGGGATCATTACCTGAGCTGAAAGCAGATGCTTAATGACTGAGCCACCCAAGCACCCTATCTGGTGCTGCCTTTTACTGATTTTGTGACCTTAGGTAAGTTACTTAATTTCCCAGAGCCTCAATTTTCTCTACTGTAAGATGGGGACAATGTTATTTACTTTTTTAGGTTATTGTGAGTCTTAAACTAACTCATGTAAAACAGCTAGCATGGTTCTTGACACATAATTAGTATTCAGTAAGTTATATCATGGGGAATGGAATGTAAAAATTGAAAGCATGGGATTTAAAGTCAGGATAGGTTCAAGTCTTCTCTAGCATTTACTAGCATTATAAACAAGTTACTCTAAGCTTCATTTAGCTCATCTGAAAACAGGAATGAATCAGTAGCTTCACCGAGGAGTTGGGATTTCATGAGGTCCTGTGGAGCATCAGTAATGAACGTGGCACATAGTGTGTACTCAATACACATTAGCCATTGTTACTTTTTATTTGTACAGCATCTCTCTCCTTCCTCCTAGATATTTCTTTTGTGATTATTCATATTCTTTCTTCTTTTCCTCCCCCTCTCTCTTCATTTACCTTCTTTCAACAGCATTTATCAGTGGCAGTCTGAGAGACTGAAAACAGAGACTTGAAAGAATGTGGAGGTAGAAAGGAGCTGGTCAGCACCAGTCAGCACCACATGTCCAGCAGAGCACCAAGGACAAGATAAGAAAAGGGCAGTTAAGCACACGTAAATATGAACGACAGGAGCATAAACATATATACAACCTTCTGAAAGACTCATCCTTCTTAAGGCCACTAAAGATTTTTTTCTAAGGGAAATTCAGATCATGTTACTCCCTTGGTTAAATTCCTTCAATAATTTACTATTTCCCTGATGATAAAAATCCAAACTACTTTGATTTGCATTTGAAATCCTTTCCAGTCTGTTGTCAGCCTGTCTTACTGGACTTTTTTTCTGTTCCTTTCCACCATGCATTCCTATTTCAACCATTTTGAAGTCTTTGAATGTGACCATATTCTGTTATATCTTCTTGCCTTTGCATATCCTGGAATGACCACTAGACATTTCCACCAGATGATCTTTTACTTCTTCAAGACCAAGGTAAATGGGACGTCTTCTGTGATGCCTCTGATCTCTCCAACGTGAATTATTTACTCCTTCCTTTGGGCTTCCACAATACTTTTTATAGCTCTCTAGCACCTGGTCACTAATCTTATCACCTTGCAATGACTTCTAGTCCGTGCATATTTCTCACTATCCTATTAACTATTAAATGGTACTTTCTTATTTATATGCCCCTGCATATTTGGCAATCAGGATAGTACTTGACATGGAGCAGGTAGTCAGAAAATATTTGTAGGCTAGATGAAAGAGGTTAGAAGGCACATGCCTGACATCTCTGTTTCACTAGTCAATTTGTAGATTTCTTCTATTAGAATTGCCTTAGAGTCATAGATCATAGAATTTCAGTGTTGAAAATATACCTCATTTTATAGATAAAGAATTAAGGCCAGAGTGAGGGGACTTTCTTCTTTTGTCCTTTAGGTCAAACCATGATTTTTTTTTCCTTCCTTTAGAACACAGTGGCAAACTACAACTTGAAAGGGAAGTTATTTTAAAATTCTTGCTGATTTCCCACCTTCTTATGGCCTGTCTTCCAGATCATTTTTTCAATACTTCTTATTTAGGTGTTTTTTCTGGTCCAGCCATTTGGGTAAAGTTGATGCTCAGCCACTTGAATTGATGTGCATATATTTATGTTTTACTCATCTTGTGTTCTGCTCCGTTGCTGGATCGCCTCTTAGTTTTCCTGCTTTGTTTGCTATAGCACTCCTCTCTAGGTAGAACTGATTTTACATAATAAAATAGAGAATTTTCTTGGGATTTTTTTTAAAGGTAAAACACATTTTTTTAATGATAAAACAATATCATGATTCCTTCTACCATTATGTAATTTTGAGTCATCGGTACAGAAGAATGGTGGGGAGGTTGTCTCCTTGTTATAGTTTTATTAGTAGTATGCTAATGTTTAATGGTTTATCAGGATTGGATTTCTTTGAAAGAAAACTGTCTAATGTAGTCAGAGACGTCTTTTGTTCACTGTGGCTCTAGTCCTTTTTGGAGAGTAAATCAGCTTTTTATGTATACATTCTGCATGGGAGCTGTAATAAGTGAGCACATGTTGCAAATGCTGTGACCTTCAGTCAACTAGAGAAAGATACCTCTTCTAATCAAAGGCAAAAGCCACGATCTTTCTTGTTGTAACTTACTGTTGACACAAGAAAGGCCAGAGAGATTGACATCAATCTCTATAGAAACCATTAACCAA